>NW_020884898.1:0-1245012 GCF_003945725.1 Corapipo altera | reverse complement strand
TTAATCCCTCCTATTTGTTGCTTTTTCTGTTTACCTATGGAAAGCTCACCTGTGTGCCTGTCTGTCCTCCTCCCCATACCACACAAATTTCAGATGTCTAACCTGTCAATGTAATTCTGCTGTCTGACAGTTTCCCTTCATGTGCACCAAGAGTAACCCAAGTGCAGTTGCTGAAGGGTGAGGCAGTGTAAAAACAATAGAAAACCGTGTAAAATAAGTGTAAATACATGCTCCAGATTCTCTTTACCACTTTCACTCCATGTAGTCACTCGCACCACCACCTCATTAAATGCACAGACTTAACACTCTTTCTGCAAACTCTGCTCTGAATCACTTTGCAGAGATACAAGTGACAAAATAAGCTATAAGGCTGTGAAAAAAATAATAATCAAGAAGTCTTGGTCTATTCCTGTTACCTGCTGCACATTACTCTTCTTTGGCAGAATCACTCTGATTTACAGCCGGGTGAGCAAGACACTGCTGGAAAAGCAGCACATATGACTGGCAGGCGGTGACCCTTCTGCAGCTGGCAGTGCAGCCTCCTCTCCAAACCTCTGCAGAAGCAGAAATCTATGCTCAAAGGATGTGAGAATGCCCTTTATCACCTGGAGCTGAAGTAAGAATTTGAGATAAGTTGCTTAGTGTGCACCTGACACTCAACAGATGCTTCAAGAGCATTGCATTTATTTGCAGAGTAATAACAGGGTTTGGGCAGATTCACCTGTGTTTTGTTACTCTGGTGTCTTCGGACACATGTTCACACCCTGCTTACAAGTGACAGAGCTCTGGCAAGTCTGATAAGATGTTGCCTTTGTGTGGCATGTGTGGTGGTGGCATGGATGGCCTAAGGGTGTGGTAGGACAAGGTGCCATTCTTCCACATTTCCCCAGCTGCATCTTCTTTTTCTAGCTGGAAAGTCTGAAGTAAAGCAGAGGGAGGGCATTTTTCTGTGTTTTTTGGAGACCCAGTAATTTTTGATAAACATCTGGAAGCATGGGTCTCTCTTGACTTATGCATACGAGCAGATCAGATTTGCTCTAAAGGCTTACACGGTCAGATTAACATGCCCATGCCCAGCGAGATGTACCCAGTGGACCCAGAAGTTCACCAATGGTGTGGAAAGAGAAGAAAGTTTTGTATTTCTCTCCAGGAAAAACAAAAAAACCCCAGAATATTTTGGCTGTGGTGTTAGAAGGGCTACTGTGGTTGCTAAGCCTCTGCCAAAGCAATGCAGCAGGGCAGCCCCTGAAAGTAGGGAATACTGCTCCTCTTGCTTTGGAGAGCCAGGTTCTGCAAGCTTTCGCTTCCTGATGGTCTTTCTGCAGCAACCCTTAGTAACAGATTTCTGCTGTTTTCACATCATGCTATACACAGAAACGTGGTTTATTTGAGATCAGTTGAATTACAGTTTATATTGGCTGTATCAAAATCAGGTACAAGCTTTTAACATCCAGGTGTGGATGTCTGACCTGAAAGCAATGAAAAAAGAAACAAAAAAAGCCTACCTGCATCATCAAATTGTTGTGCAAAAATAAAACCTGTAGGTAGGGAACATCCTTGCTCATGGGGGATGATCACAAAAATGTGCCAGCATCAAATACTGTGTTGTGCTGTTGTCCCTAACAAACATGCTGTCAGTGGACACAGCTGAAGAACTGTAATTGCTCAGTTTTCCTCAAGCTTTGGCTTGTACTACCAAAAAAAAAAACCAAAACAAAAAAACTTCATTGAGCAGGGTATATTTTGGTCTGAAAAGCCTGCCTTCTAGAACAGTCTCCAACCGAAGCAAAATCATAAATCCCCAAAATCCATTTCACTTCATGGAGCCCAGACACCTTCAAGGAACCATTTGATATTTGTGGCATTTAGCTGAGAAATGCCGTAAACAAATACTTAAATGAAGATGAGGTTATTTTAAACAAAATATGTTGCTGATCACCATCCCCCAACAAAGTCATCTTAAGTTCATCTTACTTGTATAAAATCTTACCCAAAATTATTTGAAAGTTTTGTGTACCCATGTAAGAACAGCTGCCCAGAAATTGTGGGCAGGATACTTCCACATCTCCTTCTCAGAGCACAGACTTTGAAAAACTAGGATAAAGGCAGGGATCTTACTTGGCATAAAATATCAGGTGAGCTGGTCTTTGGGGTTTTTCTTAATTTTTTAATCAGGTGGTTTTTATTTCCCTGCTTTCCCCTTAAAGACTTGCTTTGTTGCTGTCTGAGCTAGAAATCCATAAAGTTTTCTCATCAACACTGCATTTCAGAAAGTAACTCTTTCTTCTTTCATGACACAAAGCCTATAAGTTTTTCCCTGGGAACCATATTTGTAGCAGATACCTTGGCAACAGACAGTGTCTTGGTCTGATCCTTATAAGGCTTTAATCAGAATGATTTTTGAAAACATGGATTAAGCTCCATCTATGCTATAAAGAAACCATTTTTCATTAAGCCATTTTCAACAAAACTGCATTCACACAGGACACTAAATCATGCAAACAGAATATAAATCACTTAGAGGTTCTATAAATCATGTTGGTCACTGATAAAAAAAAAGAAGAAAAAGATTAAAGTATTCATTTAAAAAATGAACTAAACAAAATAAAAAAGCACTTCCTGCATTTCCACTGCCCAGTGCAGCCTCATTTAACTGGGTTGAAACCCGTATAAAACAGGAAGTTTTCAAAACTGAGGTAAAAATTGCTAGAAGTGGTCAGGAATTTTTGGACTAAAAGTTTCTTCTCCCTCCACATACAATGAAAAAAACCCAGTCATCTGTCAAAACTGAACTTGATTGATAGCAATGGTTTGATCTCAACAAGTCTCCCAGCTTTAAAAAAGTGCAGAAGGACCACTGAATGATGAAGGACGGCTGTTTTGACATTTTTGAAAGTGAAAAGTTTTGTTTTCTAATTGAAGGAAACAAGCAAAAACCCCACGTTCCTTTTGTTCTAAAAAGAGGTAACTACTTAGAAAGGTCACAATCAAAATAAACTCTTTGAACATTATTAAAGTAAAATATTTAGCTTGGCCCCATGTTGATTTTATTTTGAAGATTTTCATCCAAGTTTTAAAAGGACCTTTCATCCCTGGTGGGACATAGGAAAAACACTGGAATTCTTGAAAACTCTGACAGGATGGGGAAGCGCATTCCCATCCAGGCTCAGTAGTTCCCTCTCTTGTTCCAGTTTCACTGAAGGGGTGAAAGGCTTAAGGCCATCTGCTTTTTGACTTGCTTTAGGGTGGCTGAAAAGTAGAAAGGAAGTTATTGCAGGCTTTAATTCTCAAGAGACCAGAGACACACAGGTAAGATCCCAAAATCATATCCTCAGTTTCGATCAATGAGAGTAGCAGCTGGGCTGGTCTTGGGATAGGGTTTATCTTAGAGCTATGATGTACTGGTACAAGTACCTGCTCTGCTAACCAATCAGGTCCTAAGTCTAAGTGCAAATGTGAACTAAATTGACTACAGTGCTAACTGTGTTGGCCACTGTTTGGCTAAGCTGGTGGTTTTATTTTTTTCCCAATAATGCGCCTTCGGAGTCCATTTTAAAGAGAAACTAACAAGTCAGCCATTGATTTACCATGGGGCCCATTAGCAGCAGGCATTTAAAACTGCAGACCATTTACTTTACCTGTATCAACCAGCCCTGCTGTTATCAATCACCATAACATCACAGACATCAGCAGGACCACACAGATTTATATGATCTGAGGGTCTGCCTTCTTACCTTTATCGAGGTATTTGCAGTAACTCAGCCTTGATTCTGAGAGTGGTTACTTGCAGCTGGACCCCCTCGTAGAGCCCCAGTGAAATAAAATTAGGTGAAGCAATTTCTAAGGCAATTTAAGGCCATTAACATGACGAAAAGTGATTAACATTGTTTGTGTGATTTACTGCCCTGGCTGAGCAGTGTTTGGTTAAAAATGACTTAGTCAAAAATGCTTTTGCATGCAGCAGAGAGAGGACTTAATCTATGTTTTCAAAAACACTGATTTTAGCCAAATATGGAGGGGTAAGATACAGACACTCTGCTCATTATCAAAGCAGTGGACCAAAGTATTCCTCTAAGAAGAAACACAGTTCTAGTTTCAGGTCTAGACCTGAAACCACTCATAAAATGTGATATAGTGTCAGAGCATTCCTAAGAAAAACCCTCCATTTCTGCAGTGAAGTTTCATTCTTACAGGAAGCAGTTCACAATATAGAAGCAGACCGACATCCAACAATTTGTGGAATCTCTGCAGCATATCACAAACTTTCCCCTTCTCTGCCCAGCAGACTGCCCTCCTCTGCTTTTCCAAAGTGAGGAAGCTTACTTTAAAGCATATCTACATTAATCACAGGATCACAGAATCACAGAATATTCTGAGTTGGAAGGGACCCATGAGGATCATAGAATCCAACTCTTAAGTGAACGGCCCATATGCGGATTGAACTCACGACCTTGTCTCCCTACCAAAGACAAAAAAAATGCCTTGAGTGTCAGAGGCAATATTTGCAATGCTCTCCAATCCAAATACTGTTTTCTGACAATGTTCCTCTGTCACTGTTTCTTAAATAGGTTCAAGAGGGGTGTGCAGAAGAACCCTTGGAAAGCTGCTTTTAATTGCTTAGGTTGTGTACCAAATTAAAACCCATCTAATTCAACAATTCTCTGGCCAAGATTTGTTTGCTCCCACTGCCAGATGCAACCTAGTGGCACCTGCTCACCTTTTCATTTGGAACTGAGCTGGCAACACCTGTTCTGATTTAATTTGATGAAGGTAAATCACTGCACGTCCCCTAGCAGCAAGGATCCATTATCGGTAACTACGTTATCTGCAGTGCACTAAACATTTGCTCTGAACACACTTACAGGAAGATAAGCAAAATAATAGGAAGCATCTCAGGAAGCAGTTGCCAATCTAAATTTTTCCCTCTCTAGGAGTACCTAGCTGTGTGGGCGGGAAGGAGGAAAAGTGAGTTTACCGTTAGGCTTTAGAAAGCTGTAGATGAATGCAGATAATAAAACTGCATTAATGGATGAGGACTTATAGATCTACTCAAGAGGACATCCACAGGAGGTGGAGGACTTATTTCGGACTGTAAGAAAAAAATATCCTTAATGATTGCAGTTGTAAGAGAGAGCTGGTGTGGTTTACAAAGGTGGGATTTCTAGTCAGAACTGCATAAGTGGAAACAGGAAGTGGCTGCTTTGGGTTCTGGGCCTTGTGGGGCACTGAGCCGTGTAGCTCACTGCTTTTGTATCACTGGGTTGCAGTACCATTGTGATCTCCTAGCTGCTGCTGGGATTCTTGTTGGGATTTGAGGAATACATAAAACATCATGAGGGAAATAAAACCCCTTTTTGGTATTGTAGGAAAATAGATACAAAAGGTTCTCTGAAAGGAAATGCAGATTGCATGTGAAGAGCACAGGCACAGCTTTAGAAGAGATTTCCTTTTTGAGTTTCCCAAAGTCTGCAACAACACACAGCCAATGCATTAATAAGCAGAGTGGGGATTGCCTTCTCCTAACTAAACCCATTTCCCAATCACTAACTACTCAGTGCACTGCTCCTTTTTCTCTTCCTCACATCTCCTAGCCCCAGCAATGCTCAAGTCCTTTTCAGAGCCAAGTACATCACAGTTCCTGTCTTCACCAGCAAACTCTGCTTCATATTCTGTCTCAAACTCCATCCCAAGATCAGACAACAGACCTAAAAAGTACAAAGCAGAGATGTCCATCAGAGATATGGCTGTCTGGGGAGCTCAGTACAGCATTCACAGGCACGCTGGACTGCTGGCCCTTATCACGATCCCTAGACATTAATTTCACTCCTGTTTCCACAGCAGCCTCAAAGCAGTTCATCTGCATCAGGACATAGAGGAGACAGTGACATTTTGCTTGCTCTTCACTATGTCCCATCTGACTCAGCCATCACCCTCTTGCTTTTTTTTTTTTTTTAAATTTTTTTTTTTTTAATTTTTTTTTATTTTGGCTCACTGTTGCAAAGCTCAACAGTGAAATTGCAACTAAACATAGTTCACCCACGGGGAGAACTAGCTCAGAGCATTATGAGAGAGGAAAAGTCTTCATCAGCTTTTGCTCAAGCACAGCAGCTAACATATGGCACAATGCAAAAAGCACAAAAATCCAGACCTATTTGGCAGTGACCTACCCACCTGCTGGAGTAAGAAGTGGGGCCTTAGGGCACAGTTCAAACCGAGCTAGTCTGAATGAGAAAAAGCAAATTCACCATTCTTTCATCTCTGGTACAGCTAATATTGGGAATGGAGTCATATCTATTATAACACCCTATATTATATAAGAGAACTACAGAATTATATTGTGGGATTTTCTAATACTCGATTAAGTTCACTTTGTACTCAAGTGAAAAAGTTTGGGTTTTTCGGGGGGAGGAGTGGGGTTTTTTTGTTTTTTTTTGTTTTTTTTTTTTATTTTTTTATTTGGTTGGGTTTTTTGTTTGTTTTGTTTTCTGTTGTTTTTATTTTTAAAATTTGTTTTATTAATATTTCCTCCTAACTAGTAGTCCAAAGGTTCATTCTGGGGTCTCACAAAAGTCTAACCCAAACACTTTGTTCTATGTTTCTAGCAAGAAATGTCGCTTAAACAAAACCTTCCCCTGAGAAACACCAGATTGAAACAGTGGGTTTGGGAACTGGGGAGTAGAAAGACAAATTTTAATTGTAAAGGAATGAGGATTAGTATTTAACAGTGGCCTGAATGTGCAGAGTTAAAGAGTGGAAAAATGAAGGTGATGCATCTGAGCAGCATGGAACAGGATTATGAATAAGGAACATATTTTTGCCACAATGAATTTAAGTGACTGCCAACAGTATCTGGAAGGGCAGACACTAGGGAGGCAGGCAGAGGTGGGAAAGTAATTTGAAATGCACTGCCATAGAGATCTGAGATGCACCGATGCAGCGACAACACAAAGTGGATGCGAGTGAAGGGCTGTTGCAATACCAATGGAGAACAACAGCAGAGGACTGCCATTGAAGAGGAGGAGTGGAGAGAAGGATAGACTGAAAAAAAGGGAAAAGGCTGAAGGAGGACAGAGATTTGAGAAGCAAAAGATATCTGTCAGTATTGAAAGTGGTTAAGAAGTTCAAGGATGAAATAACCTAAACAGGTTGACCTCAGAGCACATATAAAGGGAGCTGCTTTACCCTGGCTCATATCACAAGGAGATATAATTCAGTCCCAAGCTTTTCATCACAAAAGGGCTGATACTGTAACATATATTTTCCAATTATCACGTATGATTGAATGACAAGTAATATTTCCCTTCCATGCTGAAACCAGTAGTCAGAGTGTTACTCCATTCTCCTCTGAAATTGTAGTTCTCTTTCTCATACAGTTCAGTTGACTGGCTTGTGGTTTCTCCAGGGTGGTTTGGGTCTTTTTCTTCCTTTTGTCTTTATTTGGAAAAAAGGCCACTGACTTTAGCAGTGTGACTTGAGCTGGTTCCTCTTTTCTCTGAAAGTCTTGCACTATTTCCCTGAGACACCAGTTCATACTGGGAAGCACATACTGACTCAAGGCAGGATAAGACCACAGCTGAGAAAGCACAGGAAGCCATTAGGAACTTCACAGGGTAAGTCCTAGAAGCACAGTGAGGTAAGGGAAGTTGCTACTTTCAACAGCAACTAGTCACCTGAGAGATGTAGAAATTTCCATCATTGGGAACAATGGGTTCCTGGGGTGAATAATTCATAGCAGACAGAAAGAATTCAGGAATAAGAGAATGATTTCCTTTGGGAGGTGTTTTCTGTGAAATTGGTCCAACTTCATAAAACCCTGGAAGCTGTTTTTTTCTGCAACAAATATCTGTCACACCAAATTGGTCAGAGCTAAGGCCAAGTAAGAAGTTTCACTGCTAGGAGAAACATTCCCTGTTGAGAAGCCAGGTTACTTTTAGGCCTCAAAGAACAGAAAAAAAAATATAGCTTAGTTGTGAAATTGGCCAATACATTAGTTTTTTGGTCTAATTCAGGAAGACCCAAGTCAAGTTTCAGGCCATTTTTGGTTGTAAGCCCTGCTATTTGGAAGTCAACAGGAAGAAAAGAGAACAAACATTCTGCCGTCTGATGAAAAGAGAGAAGAAAACCCAGAGGACTAACAAGTAAAGGTCACTGGTCACCATGTAAAACCCAACTCTAAAATGTGAAAGTTCACAGTCACTTCAGAGCACTGTGCAGAAAGTCCCTGGAGTAATCTATGGAAGAAGGGTGTGCTCATCATCATTTCTCTGTCTTACACAACCATATACACGAATATGCACACTAATACCAGTTTGAATATATACACACTCCTGAGATAAAAACAGGTACTAATGGTAGCAAACCCTTAATTCTTCAATGCGGAAGAGTGTCCATGTGAAATGTTGAGCTACAGTGCCTGCCAGTGAAGTGCTGTTCAGACAGTGAGACCTTATAAATAACATTGTCTGCTGCAGAGGGCCTTAGGGAAGAACCCATCACTCAGGAGTGCAGAGTCACTGCTTTTATCAATAACACCAAGCATTCAGAGAGGACAGACTGTTTCCCTGTCTTTCTCAGAAGAGATGTATGAAGGTGAGCAACCATAGTATCACTTTATAGAGGTGGAATTACTCACAAATGTTGCCACATAGGAAATCACTGGTATATCTGGATAAGAGGCAAGTCTAATTCACTACGTCATGTGTTTCATACATCCATCAGGTTTTCCCTCATGAGTTTGTAAGAACAAGCGTGGTGTAGAGTCTGCAACACCACCCCAATGTTCTCAGTGATTACAAAAAGGGAGTACACATTTTCATTTAGTTACAGTCTGTTTCTTTCAGCGACGCTGGGACACTGGGTAAAAGACTGTTGTGCTGACTACCTTCTCCAAAACAAACACTTAAAAGACACTGGAAAAGCTGCAGTGGAAGTGTCTCATGGAAGACTATGATATCCCATATTATAAATACATAATTTCATAGTAATCATATTTATTACATAATAAAAGTACCTTCCACATCACATAAAGGAAGTTATTCCTGTTATCAAGTGCTGAAGTCTGACTTGATTTTTTACAACACAATACTCTCCAGAATGAGCAAAATCGTTTTGACTTTCTACAGAATACAATTATAGGCTTCAAGCAAAGAGTCTGACAAAGGATTCAACAGTGTGTCTTTGTAAATTATACTCTGAGGTTTGCATTCTTCTCCCTGTTTGATGGAGTGAGGGGGAAGAGGCAATTGCATAGAATGGGCCTCAAAGAAAACATTTTCTCAGTTAAAAAAAAGCAATTCAAGAAAGAGTTGCATATGATTCAGAGACCAGGTACACATACAGCTGAAAAGTGGCAGGCAAAAAATTAGAGAGATGTAGGGAACTGTGAGAGACTGATCCAGCTATTTTTGTGGGCTCCAGCCAGCATGGTACAATGTGCTCTGGAGATGAGAGTGCATGTGTCTGTGTCCTAATGACTATATTCGATTCTGCAGCTGATAGAATAGAAACAGATGCAGCCACCAAGAGGTTGGGCCACTGCACAGGCTGACACAATTTACAATATTAATATATCTAAATAGAGAAGTCTGCTCATTCAGCATAATCATCATTTTCTTGATTACTTCTGTCACTATCCAGGTTTTTCTTACCGTTTTTACTTCTTTTAATTGTGTTCACTCTTCTCTGCTCCAGCCTGACCTGGCTATGTTTGGAGAATGAACACCTCTAAATCTTCTTTTGCATTTATACTGTGAAGCCTAGCAAGAATCTTCATTAAAAATCTAAGACATCATTAAAGTATTGTTTCTTATATTGCCAATTGTAATGGGGAACACAAAATGTATATTGCATTACTTAATTTTTCATTTGATTTTCCTGAGGAAAGCAGGAGGGGATAGGGAAGCAAAGAAAGCAACCAAATCAATAAACAGAAGCTTTTTTTTTCATACTGGGTGGTCTTCAGATGCCTGTTTCGTGTATCTAGTGATGTGTTCTCTCCAGCCTTCTAATACTGATAGTGTAGAAATTGTATCCTCATCATCCAAACGATCTATTTTATTCTCTAACCATAAATTATTGTTCCATCAGATGCGACCCTCAGTTAGATATGTCTCAACCTTTACACTTCACATCCCCAGCCTTTATCAATGATATTCTAAAGGGCAGGTATATTCGATTTAAGTCTTTTTACTTTTCCCTTCATTTTTCTGTCTTTTGTGACTTAAACAATCAATCTTCTCCCTTTTCTCCCACCTTTTTGCCTGAGAACTTCTATTTTTATTCTTGCTCCTTCCTGTGTCTACTTTGTCTCTAACAACCTGTCAGCTGAAAGCATTTTCTGTGTTGACACAGCTCTTTCCCTTCTGATGGCAGACCAAAGGCATGAGTGTGACTTAGCTCTGCCCTGGAGTCAGGGGAAGGGGATTGCCTCCAGGGTAGTGACCATGAAAGAGAGAAACTGCTCAGAGGAACTGCGACTGCTGCTCTTTCACCGGCACTTCAGGATGCCACCCTGAATCCCACCTACTTCATCCACAGAGCTATCCCTGCATTTTTGTGTCTGTCAGCTGGTTAGAATGATGCTGCAGAATGGCAGGTTAAGAGGTAGGTTAGGATGACTTCTCCAGCATGGCAGTAACACCTCCCCTTTCTGATACTTGCTTGCACACACACAAATTTAATTTGTTTCCCAAATCCCCCTGTGAGTATTGCTGCTGATCATGAGAAGTGGGATCCTGAGCTATTCCCCAATTTAAAGCCCATCATGAGACAAGTGGCAGAGGTCAGCTGAGGTCCTTGCAGCTCGCTAGAAATGAGACAAAGCTCACCTCTAATCCCACCTCCCCTCTCCTCTCTGGCCTTACGCTCAAAATGACACATAGAGAAACTCCTCAGAGCTCTGAAATGCTGAATGGTTCTTCCTGCTCTGGTCACCTTCACTCTGTGTCATGGTGAGCCAGTGCAGGACTGAGTGATGGAGAGCTTTTTCTTTCATAAGAATGTATCGAAGACATGACTCAGATGCAAACTTGAGAAATATGAATTCACCCCCTCCCTCTTTTTTTGTATTTTCTTCCCCCAGCAAAAAAGGGTCATTTTTGCAGCCTCTGCAGTCAGTAGGGATTTTATTGTGGAGCTCATCAGTTACAGTATGGCTTATAAATACAAAATGCCAGCACAGATCTGTCAAGTCTCTTCCTTGCTGTATGACACTTACCTCTCTGTTCCCTCCCTGCCAGTCCCCTGCCTTTTCTACTCTCCTATGTCTCCAGGCCAGCAATTCACTCACTGCCAGTGCTGTGCCAAAGCACTTCTCCAAGTGCAGCTTCCCTCTGCACCAGCTTTGCCTGGTTTCACCCTGACTCCCCTGCCATCCCCTGTGGAAGGGGCATTAGGAAGGGGTCACACCACCCAGCACACGCTGCTGGAGGCAGGGAGGGGGACAACTTGATCCCAGAGGACTCCCCAGGCTGCACCCCACCCTCTGGGTAGCAAAAGATATGTCAGGCTTTCTGTGAGTTAAATCTACACAGAGTATTTCTATACCCACAATGATGCCCCCCACGACAAGGACTGCCTGCCTCCTAGTCCCAGGCCTCAGCCTATATGGCAAAAGAAGGGGGCTGTGTTACCCCACATGGGCAAGGCTGCCCCATGCATTCCAGGCCAGGGAGTCATCAGACATCAGAGCAAAGCCTGTTGAGGACCATGTCTTCCAGAACACTAATAGTTTGTGCTTCAGAGTGCTCTAGAGGAGGGTGTTTCAGCGGAAACTCTTGTGCAGCTCCAGACCTGGACAGGTTGGAGAGTTGGGCTGATTCCAGCAGGATGAGGTTCAACAAGGCCAAGTACTGGGTCCTCCACTTTGGCCACAACAATCCCATGCAGCTCTACAGGCTGGGGACAGAGTGGCTGGAGAGCAGCCAGGTAGAAAGGGACCTGGGAGTGTGGATTGACAGGAAGCTGAACAGGAGCCAGCAGTGTGCCCAGGTGGCCAAGAAGGCCAATGGTATCCTGGCCTGGATCAGGAACAGTGTGGCCAACAGAACCAGGGAAGTGATTCTTCCCCTGTACTCAGCGCTGGTGAGGCCACACCTGGAGTACTGTGTTCAGTTCTGGGCCCCTCAGTTCAGGAAGGATATTGAGGTGCTGGAGCAGGTCCAGAGAAGAGCAATGAGGCTGGTGAAGGGACTCAAGCACAAGTCCTATGAGGAGAGGCTGAGGGAGCTGAGATTGTTCAGCCTGGAGAAGAGGAGGCTCAGGGGAGACCTCATTACTCTCTACAACTCCCTGAAAGGAGGTTATAGACAGGTGGAGGTTGGTCTTTTTTCCTAGGTAACCAGCAGTAAGACAGGAGAGCATGGTCTTAAGCTGTGCCAGGGGAGATTTAGGTTGGATATTAGGAAGAAATTCTTTACAGAAAGGATAATCAGGCATTGGAATGGGCTGCCCAGAGAAGTGGTAGATTCTCCATCCCTGGAGGTTTTTAAGATAAGACTGGATGTGGCACTCAGTGCCATGGTCTAGCAACCATGGTGGTAGCGGATCAAGGACTGGACTTGGTGATCTCAGAGGTCCCTTCCAACCCAACTGATTCTGTGATTCTATGATTCTATAAATGCATTATAGAACTTTAATTTTATTTGGACAATGGTTGTTTCTATGAGTGGGTGCAACCCTGTTGAGAATGTGGAAATTCCTTTCCTCCACCAGCCTCTGCTCTGCTGGGTCATGTCACAGATGATGGAGTGGGATGTAGTGTTGTGAAGAGGAATAATGACCCCTTGCTTGGCTGTTGTGCTGCTGCACAGCCTACATCTGGCTTCCCACACCTGGGAACAAGCAGCAGTGAGAAGCCTCTCCCCATATTTGCACAAGTGCTGTTACAGGAGGCAGTGGCTAAATAAAGTGCCTGAAGCTCTCGTGGTTCACCCTTCTCTACCACTGTTTCTCTTCTCTTCCCCAGATAAACCTACACCTGATTTATGCAAAACTGGGAAAGCATAGAAGTCAAAATGCAAAAGCACAGGCAGGCTTTTCTCTGAGGATCCTCCTGCTTCTTTGGAAACCTGTGGTTTATGTGAAAACCCCACTCTCTTTCATTTTCCACCTTCCTAGGTCAGATTTCACAAAGTTTCAATTTATTTCCAAACTCATTTTTTCTGTGTAAGCCTGTCTTGCTGAGGTCCTGTTGTATAGCAAGCACTTCTTTTAAATACCTGATCACAGCCACTCCGAACTAATGTGGGATCCTGTGTCACATCAACGTACTGGAAATCTGGAAAGGGCCAACAGTTACTATGTGTGACTCCCTCTGATCCACTCCTGTGCTATGCCATTTTACATAGAAAAGGTATGTACCAAGGAGAGGGGATGTCAGGTAACATAGAAAGTGTTACATGGCAGGTTAAAATGTGCTCCTGCTGATGAGGATATATACAACATGGAGAGGTCATTGACATCTAAAGGAGACAAGTAAAGCTGGCTGAACTATCAGAGTGTACATTGGGAAACTTCCCAGAAGTTTCACTCATGTTCCACTCATCTCAGACCCTTAACAAATCTAACTTAGAGATGCTAAATACCTTAAAAACTAGGACTAAACTACTTCCAAAAATACATTTCTACCATGTTCTCCTTAAGGCAAGATATTACTGACAATAGATTTCACATGGAAAAAACAAAGTTCCACTTTTCTGTCCTACTCCCATTCAGTTCAGACTCCTCCACTTCCCAGGGCATGCAAACAGCTCCTCTTCCTCCAGGAATGTCTGAACTGAAAAAGCTCTCTTGTCTCACCACAGGCTTTAGGTAATGATCCCACCTTCACCAACTTCAAAAGCTTCTGCTTATGACTTCTAGAATGAGAAGTTGGTTTTCATGCTTAAGTCTAATAAAACTATATTTTTCTGTAAAAGCAAAGACATGTAGCGACCATTTGGTAGATACATGAATCTGCAAATAAATTCATGCAACTAAATCTGTCTGAATTCCCAAGCCATCCATAAAATGATGGCCTAAAACTGACTGCAAAAGTTTCCAAGATCAGAGAAAGAACATTTCTCTTATTCTTATTTGGACCTCCATGTATACATCAGTAGAAGATTAGCTTATACATTGTATATCATGTTTGATTTCTTCTACAAAAAGGAAAAAAACCCAAATGATTTAAATATTTTCTCATCTGTTAAAGGGGATTCCTTTTTATAGTGCAAATAATTAAGTATTGAAGATGTAGTGATCTATTTGATATAGAGAGAATAAAAGATTTGAAGAATTTTAAATAAGAAAAATAAACCCTATAAGAACAGACTACTGTACACTTTTGAAATTTTTGAAATTTAAGGCTGATGTTTTTACCCTATCCCTACAAAGCCTTCCAATTAATAGATATGCATATTTGTGTAATTTAAATAAGCTATTTTCATTCTCTCATATTATTCTATAAATATAAGAGAAACTTATGAAAGAGGGGGAATTAAAAATTACGAAAATAAGACTCTGAATCACCGAATCATAGAATTGTTAGGGTTATCTCTGGAGATCACCTAATTCAGCCACTCCCACCAAGGCAGAGTCTCATAGAGCAAGTAACACAGGAACTCACCCAGGCGGGTTTTAAATGTCTCCAGAGAGGGAGACTCCGTGACCTCCCTGGGCAACCTGTTCCAGTATTCTGCCACCCTCAGTGTAAAGAAGTTCTTTATGTTGAGATGAAAATTCTTGTGTCCTGTCACTGGGTATCACAGAAAAGTCTGGCAACATCCTCTTGGCACCCACCTTTGAGATATTTATATGCATTAATGAGATCCCCGCTCAGTCTTCTCTTCTCCAGGCTAAACAGGCCCAGCTTGCCCAGTCTCTCCTCATGAGAGAGAAGCTCCAGATCCCTCATCATCTTTGTGGCCTCCACTGGACCCTCTCCAGTAGTGCCTTGTCTTTCTTGTACTCAGACTTGAGGTTTGTTCCTTAGTCCATATAAAGGGCTAAGGCAAGTAAAACTTTGTCAGATTATAGTGCACTGTATTTCTTCCTATTTCAGTAACAATAAAAAAGTTATTTGATGAAAAAAGGCAATTTTCTCTACAGCTTCTTTGTAACTTTCTCTGTAGCCTAATCACATTTGTTTGGTCTGTAATATAAAGGGGACTTGGACTTAACAGAAACATAGTGAGAGACAAAAAAGTAGAATTTAGTATCTGCAGGTACCTGTTATAGCCATCAATTCAACCAATCACTTAAACATGCCTGTTTCAGCACTGGCTGAAACCCTATGGTGCTTAAGCATTTGTTTAACATTTTACTGCATTAAAACTAAGACTAAGTAGTAACGATTCTGTTTTACTTTGGTTTGTTGCTGTTAATATTGATAAATGTACTTGTCATTGCCTCTAGTAACAGTGTGTGTTGCACTGTGGCCTTAAAAATTGCTCCAAAACCAGAAATCCCACTTAAATGCATTAGTATGTGTTTCTTAAATGGGGCTACATAAATATCCTGATTCTTGCTAACTTCTTCAACGACACTGCTCATTTGCACTTTTAGCTGCAATTTTGCCAACTTCTTCTCACACCTTCTCCTCACAACCTCCTTGGGATGCTGTGGGGATACCAGAAGCAGACTAGGACATTACAAGAAGATGGTGGTTGTAGTCACAAGGCTGGAGCACAATGGTGGCCACCAAAGGAAAGGTGGGAACATGACATCAAAGTCAGACGGTGGAGAGAGCATCTAGGGAGAGAGAAATGGTCTGTGAAACAGTTGTATAAAGTACTCACAGAACCAGTAATACAAGATTAGCTTCCCAAGCCACAAAGCTCACGAGGGTTCGGCAGGCAAAATGCATAAAACCAGTCCTGAAGGCAGGTCATTGTGTGTAACATGACAAAAGCTCTTCAGAGATTATTTATTTCCTAAGATCTCTCTCTCATCCACATATCCATAAACCAGAATTTTGTGAGGAACACATTTTCGGATAGGGGTAGTTTCAGCTTTTCTCTGTACCTGTATTTTATAAGATGCCAGGTCAAGTGTGTGTCCACTGCACTCTCCCCCTCCTTTTTCTCCCACTCCTTGTTTAAGCTGGGGCTGCATCTGCTTCCGAAGGAAGGAGGCATATTTCAAATCTCCAGGAAACAGGAGACTATCATTGCTCTGGTTGTCTCCAAAATTCAGATAATTGATTAATGAATTTTTCCTCTCTGCTCATTTGCAGCAGCAGGAGGAGATGGAGGTAATTATGACACTTGTAACTGAAGGTTCAGTACAGTGTGGTTACAACAACCTAAAGGCTAGGATAAGGAATGCACATTACATGACATTTTTAAGAGTTTGCCAAACCTCAGAAATGAAGGGTATCAGCAACAAGTCCCTGCAAGCTGTGCTGGTTTCAGTCTTCTGCTTTCCACACCACAGCGCAGAAGCCACAGCAACAGACTCCCTAGATAATTCCTGCCATTGTAGCTGAGCCTACCTGTGAGCTCAGGTTCATAGATATCTGAATATTGCCATGTTTCTGATCAAGTCCTCTGCAGCACATGCTCAGTCTTTCTGTCACCCATAGCAAAGGTTGGAAGCAAACAAAATGCTTTCAAACACACTGTTTGCAAGGTCAAGGTCACAGTGGGTTCATTTACATAAAAGCAAGCAAAGTTATCTTTAAGGAGGGGACTTCAGAGGATAATTCAGGTATAATAGGATCCCCATTTTTTTGCTACTGATCCCAAGTCACTGTTTTGCATATATGTAAGTACCTCTCACCAAACCTTCCTCCCTCTCCTCTACTTTACAAAGAAAATAACGTGACTTACATACAGAGCCACATTCCCCAAAGAGTCTGCAATTTATAGATCTCCCATCTTCAAGGCGTTACAAACAAACACCTCACTCTCCTCTGACAGCCACAAAAATCTAGTGACATGACAGAAATTGTTGTTGAACTCTCTGCCCTAGTGAGAAAGGGTACTTGAGCTCAAGTGCAGCAGCCAGAGGCACAGCCCTCCGACATCTGGGAAAAACATCCACTGGCCTTTATTTCCAGAGGATTCTATAACTTCAGTTTGCATGCTCTGAAATCTCTGGCACTAAGGGGATTAAATCAAGCCTTAGCTTATAGGTGCACTAGATTCATTCAGTAATCAATCACCCTAAAACATTTCAAGCACAAAGGAAGGTGTAATTTGTAACAAAGAGCAGAAGAAAGGGAAACAAAATCAATACTAGAATATAACCTAGTATGTGCAAGAGTTTCCAGCACAGGATTACGAGTGGGATAAACACAAACAATTAGAAAACAATTACACAAAAAGTTAAATGATCCTGGGATGATCTATGTCAAAAGACAGGAAGGTAAAAGCCAAACATGAACAATCAGAAATGAAAACGAGAGAAGAGGAATGTTTATGTTCTGTTTAAAACTATTTTCCCAAAAATTTTAAAGCATCTATAAATAGCCTTATAAAATATATATATAACCATATAAATATATATAACCATATAAAATGTCTATAAACCCACTGAAGTGTACATAAAACCACTACATATTTGTTCAATGTTTTAAAATTCTTCCTTGCAGCTTTAGAAATGTGACGCTCTCCAAAGGAAGAGGTTGCCAGACCTGTTGCTTGGGACAAAGAAACAATTTTTTCAGGGGGATACTTACTCTCCTATCAGGTGAGTTAATCTTAGTAACTTTTCCTATGAAAAACAGCTGAAAATCTGCAATTTCTTTTTTTTCTTTTATGTGTTATTTTTCTCATTTCAATTAATTATCTAGAAGCACAATCAACTTAGCAGGGTGCCTTCAAAAATTCCCACACTGCAGTACTATACCGCTGAGCAAAGAGTTTAACCAGATGATTTTATTAGGGAGCCAATTAACACTTATATCCTCAAAAAAGCAACTAATCCATCTTTTTATTTCACCATTCTGAGCAAACTCTACATTTCAAGTTTGCAGTCAACACCCTGTTACACATCATGGATCCATGACCAGAAAAGACTTTCTTGAAGACAGGTAATCCTGATTTTGAAGAAGTATTGTTTGCCTGTTCATAGGAAAGAAGCCATCCCCTGTTTTACTCCTTACTGATAAGCAGGGAACAAATGAGAGAAGATGAATTAGAGTGCAGCTTCAAATAAGTGACTAAGAGTAATGACACTTCAAGTGAGTGTCTTGAAGTGAGACTGGGGATGGGTTTGCTGCCTATTAGAGGGGATACAGCCTGAGCTACTCTGGACGAAAAACAGGACAGAAGAGATGAAAGAAAGAGAATGAGTTTCAAAGGAAAATGATGCCTTTTGTTAAAAAAAACCAAAACCCAAAAAAACCCATTCAAAACAAAACAAAAAAACCATGGAAAACCACACTGTACAAAATCAGAAAATTTTGTAGGGTGCAATTTTTAGTGATACTGCACCATTTACCACCATGAGTTGACACTGGAGTTCTTTTCTATTTCCTTAAATCCACATTTTCTGTCCACTACCAGCTAGAATGGAATTTTTTCGTACAGGTTTTATGTCTGGCATCTGTATAATTCTGCTCTGACCTAATGCATCTGCGCGGGGATTGCACTAAGATGGTATTAGATGGCAGAAAATTAAGTTTCCAAGAAGCAGAAATAGAAAAAAAATTCAATTTGGTGGAAACTGAAATGGAGAAATAGAAGTAAGAAGTGATATGAAGGCATAAATTTATCAAGAAGGCACAACCAATATTATCTTGACCTGGAGTAGTGAATGACCTTGCAGTTTAGCCTCCCACAAATTTGCAGAGATGCTGTCTTTGTCTTCCCCCACTTCTGTCTTCTTCTAATCTGTAGTTTTGTAGAATCATGGATATTCAAAGCTGGAGGGTGCCCACATGTGATATCTCAATCCTATCTTTCCAGAAATGCTGTCTTGTCTCCACAATGTCCTTCAGCTTCTTCCCTGTAACAACTTCTGTGCTGTGCAGGTATTTGCACACTGGTAAGTTGCTGCTTTTGGGCTACAAAACCCAAAGGTCTGAAAGGAACTAACTAGGACAGGAAGGAAGCAAGAAATAGAAGAAGTGCATTTAAACTGAGAGGTGCATAGAAAAGTGGAGAAAAATGAGTTTTTACAAGATATTGTATGGGAAAGCAGGTATGTCAATAAATTAAAAGGAAGGGGAGACTCAATAATCGCTCTTAGAGGACAGATTTTCGATTTCTGCTTTGGGAGACATACTGCAGAAAACAATGTTGCACAGACACAAAAGTAGCTGAACAATCCGAAAAATACTTTCCAACCTCTGGCAAGGTGACGAATTGCTGATATATGGTCTCCAGCCCTAAAATGGTGCACTCTGAATTTGGAGTCCCCTAAACAGTAAAGAAGGGGAAGGGGAATATCAAAGTCTAAGCTCAGATTTCTTTCTTCACCTTTAGAACAAAAATCCCATAAAGCCAGGCTTTGACTTCAAAGAATAGCCCCTTTATCAGCAACCACAAGACATATGCAACTAACCCAACTGGTTAGTTGGCACTCTGTGAAACCAGTTATCCAGGATTGATTGTAAATAGAAAGAGATTGGCACTGCCAGAAGACACATTGTCCCACTTCAATAAAAATGCACCAGCAGGAAGAAACTCATCCCACGCTGCCTAATGCCTGAGACCCAGGTGGTTAGCTTAGATAAGACACTTTTGGACATTTCATTTCTTCACCCTCCAAAAGCCGTCTCATCTTTTCTTGGGCTTTGGCCTTGTTTTTCTGTAGGTCTAAGTTTTGTCTTTATAATGAAAGAAAAAGTAGTGAAGTATGCTTTGGTTTTGCTGGGAAAGATTCCCACAGCTTGAAGCAGACACAAAGCAGCCAGCAGTATCAATGCCTGGCCAGAAAGATGGGGAGCAATGGTTTTAGACCCAGCTCTTGGGGCAGAGCTGGTGCAGAGCAGAGACGAACGAGAAAACCCACAAACCCTCATTAACTTACTGAGAGGGGCTGATATGAAGCAGCAGAGGACTGGGAAAACTAGGGCACAGTAGGTTTAGGCATTGACATTATCTGGATCCTGCTTCAAGGGGAAAGTGGAAGACAGGTAAATCCCACTGACTTAGTTGCTGGAGGTTTCAGCATCATGTGAAGTCAGCCTTTGGCAACCCCCTCTCCTCTTTCTCCTCTTCCCACCTCATGATTTACTTTCTGACAGTATCATGAGAATTACTGCTATCCCTTTACCTAGCTTAGGTTAGCTGTATCTGAATTTTGCATGTTATTTACTGATGACCTTCACTTCAGAAGTTATCTGCCTTTTGTAGCCTTGCTGTGTGAAGACTGACAGCAACCTTCATCAGAGGATAATTTCCAAATGAGGAAAGTATCCACGTGGGACTGTCAGAAGCACTGAATTGATTTGTGCCTGCACCACAGGTCAGATTTCAACCCATTTTTCTTGAAGACAAACTAGACTGATTTATCCTCAGGGGCCTTGCCCTCCACTCCTTACAAGCCTCAAAACCCAGAAAGAAATGATGTATGTTCATTTAGTACACCCATATCATGTGGGGGCAATTGATTCAATTACATTATAGCTACTGGAAACAAAACAGCCATATGGTGAGCTTTCCACCCCGAGGTAAAGGATGCTGCACAGTCACAGATCTGAACTGGGACTTAGCTCCCTGCATGGATGCTGCCCCCTAAATAGGCTTCCCTGGGAAAGCATTCCCTGAGCCATGGGGGAAATCTAAGTTCAAGCTGGGTAAGATAAGTACCTAAACCTCAATATATTTCTATGAATCTTTATCTGAAAACTATGCAGAACTCCTGAGTCTGCAAAATTACACTGAAAATTTTGTAAGCGAGGGATTTGGGCATGCAAGTGTGTATGTGTGTGCTGGCACATATGTACATGCTTTTTATTACCTCTTAATTCTGGAAGAACAAAAAATAGATTGAGATGAAAAGCAGTAACTGTACTCTGTTGCTCTTCATATGCCATGAAGAGTGTTGGCTCTAAAGACATAAAAAATTCAATCATGAGCCAAATCTGGCTTTAAATTGATCAGGTTCTGCTGGCTTCAATGGAGCAATTGCAGAGATATACTTCAGTCGCTATTCTAAGCCCACCCATTTTCACATCCTCTGTACTTTCCAGCAGGCTGTCTAGGCTGCCATCCGGAGCTGGGAAATGCAAATATTCACAGATATCTACAAATCTGCAAATGAAATAGTGTGGGGAAATTCAGCATGGCTTTTGAAATCTGAAAAAAAGCCATAGAAAAATGAGCTCCCCCTTTTTTAAAAAAGGGAAAATTCAGTTGAAAAAGTTTTGTTCTGAAAGTTTCAGCAGAACCACCTTTCCAGGCTCAGATTTTCTACACCTGAACAAAACTCCCTGTGGTTCAGAAAAGCCCCACTATTAAAAGTAGCCCTGGGAATAGGTATGAGTTGTTCCTAATGAATTAAAAATGTGACAGCAGCTTTGGGATTTTTGTGGTTTGCCTGTGAATTGGTTCTGACCATGAAAAGCCTGCTAGTTTTACCTCAACTAAGCAGAGCAGTTAACCTCAGAGCAGGCAATATTTACTTGTACTTCCCAATACTTAAGACAGGAAATACCTTAAATGTTGCAAATACTGAGGTTATAAAACTGTAAATGTTTGCCTGTCAGAGGCACCTGACAAGTTTTTACAACCCTCAGCTGCACGCAGGCAGTCACCCCAGCACTGGGGTTTTCCCCAACCTCTCCTCTTGCCCAGTTTTACAGGATTAATGAAAAACAGATGTTTTTTGTGCATTTTGTGCATAGCTAAGGTTGCTGTCCTACTGGCGCTTGTAGAATCATGACCTGGATTTCACCGAATCCTTTAATTATATCTTTTTTTTATTGACGGAAAGGGAAATCCCTCCATTTCTCTTTTGTTTGCTGGATAAAAAGAGGTTCAAGGCCTCAAGAATGTTCCCCAAATATTTCAAAGAGAGAAATTCAACAAGTAACTTTTGGGTAGATTGATTTATAGTATTTCCCTTTACAGAATGATATAAATCCACGGAATATGGAATGTGTCAGGACGCAAGTGAGTACCACAGTTGTCTTTTAGTACCATTTTTCTCCATGATACTGTAAAAAATTGGCAGAGGAGTCTTCCTACCTAGCGTTTTCATTGTGAAATTACTGTATAGGGTATTTCCATGCCCATTCTTGCACAGGCATCTCAGAAGTGAAATTAAAATCTCCAGTCTGGTTTCTCTGCTTGGCTGCCTCAGCCTGACAGCAGCCATGGCACCCATCAGTGTCACTGGTGCACCCCTGCCCAAATGCTCCAGCCTCCTACACGCTGCCAAGGCACCTCACCCTTCCCATGCCAGCCAACAGATCCAAGTGGGAGAAGCAGGTGCCTGACAGGGGTCAGAATTGGAAACAAAAAGTCCCTGCCTGGGAAACATAAAGTAAAAGGTAACGCATCACCACATGTACGCACTGGATGGAAAGGAGACCTTCTCCCACCTTCTGAAGGAGGTACTGGCATTGAGATAGTGTTTGGCTGGTTTTACATGCTAAACATTGTCCATATGCTCTAAATATGACCATAGGCTTTCTTTACTCAGAGAGGGGCAAGGCACTGGCACAGGTTGCCCAGAGAATCTGTGGATGCCCCACTCCTGTAAGTGTTCAAGGCCAGGCTGAATGGGGCCCTGAGCAACCTGTTCTAGTGGGTGGCATCCCTGCCTCTGGTGGGGGGGTTGGCACTGGATGATCCTTAAGGTTGCTTCCAGCTCAAACCATTCTGTGATCCTATGATATGATCATGTAGACCTTATTCTCATGTAGTTCACACAGGTGTAATCTCCCTGGTGACAGTAAGGCTGTCTAACTGCACGTGACAGGAGAACCCCAAGCTGCATGTTTGAGAAATGAAAAGACATTGCTGGATTTCCTGATTTGGCCTACTACACAAAGGAGAGGATAATCACATGCTAAGAGTTTGTTTGTATGATTCCCTCCTGAAGCACTTCTGTAACACATCCTTTTGCCATGGGTGAAATTCACTTCAGGGAATTAAATCAGCACAACCATCTCCAACTCAAGCAAAACCTAGGATGTACTTCCTGCCAAAAGGCTGCTGTAGAAGTGAAAAAGGAAGTTTCTAGACTTTTTTTTAACTGTGAGATGTTAGGTGTGCAGTCACCTTCGTGTCTAGTGTTACACTGGGGAGAGAGGTGGGGGTGTCAAGGCAGACTCCGTCACCCTCTCTCTCTGTGGGATTTCAGCTGCCTGCTGCTGGACCCCCTCCTGATGCTCCATTACCACAGCTGGGACGTTGCTGGCTTGGCTTCCTTTATCTTGCTGTCCAGGTACCACTGAGCTCAGGTGGTGTGGTTGCTTTTTGCTGCACAATGTAGGTCTGGGAAGACGCAAGAGAAGGCAGTACAGTGTCGACTGTGGATGGCCTCCGTGCTGCCCCAGGGATCGAGCTGCTATGGAAACGAGCCTATATCAGCCCTCAGAGGGAACTCAGCAACCCAAATAATAACATCATTTAGGTGTGTTAATGACACTACCTATGCCAGGTCTGTCCTGAGTATCTTTAGCTCGCTACCCTCCAGAAGTAATGCAATAACACTCAAGCACCACGAGTCTTACTAAATATGTGCAGCCCAGCTGAGCACATTCTAGATGAGTTTTTATTACAACCACTATATGTCCTTCTCATTAAACAGGCTGCTAATTTATTATTTTGGACATTAACACAATGCAGAAAGTACCTTAAAATAACATCTTAATTTATATTTTTAACATCTTGGAACCTCTAATTTTTATTTTGTAAGATCCATTAATGCTTAATGTCTGCTCTTGCATGGCAGCCTAGATACACTGACAGCTGTTGTTGCAAGTCTTTCATCTTTGATCCATCCAATTGGTGAAGCAATGAATTTAGTACAATTTCCTTGAATCCAAAATATTGTTCCTTTTTTTATCACTTCTGTTATAGGGGTAGATTTTTAGTAATGTTCCACCTGAAGCATAAACCAACACACTTTTTTAAAATATGTGTATCCACTAAAATGTCGTCCAAAATTTTAGAGGACTTCTGTCTTCTACCAGGATCTCAGTATTTCATGTGTGGATGCAAGGGTATAAAAATAAAAATTTGTAACATTACCAAATTATTTGTCAGTTGATAATCTATTTGGAGTTTAGAAAAAAAAAAAAAGAAGAAAAATAAACACAACCCTCCAAAGAGATAAAAATAACCTGATTAGAGGGAAAAGAGAGAATAGTCTGTTCTGACCCTTTATCAGTTATATTGCTTCACTGCTCAAAAACATGTTACTTATGATTTATAGGCACATCACATTTTGCTATGTTTCAGGATTTTTAAAAAATGTACATCCTCTTTAAGGTCTCAAATACAATAGCTATATATCATGTTTGTAACCTTTTCATGACTTAATAAAAGTGTACAGAATATTGCAAATATCTGCATACATATAGAACTTTTTTTTAAGCTTAAAAAGAAATCTTTTAAAGTTGTTCTAAAACACACTGTCATTGGAAACCAGACTGTAAACATTTTTTAATATGTTGAGATGAACCTGAATACTTTTTTTTGAGTTTGTGTGTTTCGTCTCATTTCCACAGCCTCTTGTTCTTTAACATAACAAGACCTGCCAGCCTCAGGTATTCTCTATCTTATAAGTGGCCTTCATTAGGATTCACTCCCAGGTCTCCAGAAAGGTAAAAAGGAAGCATGTTCAGGAAATGCCATGTGTAGCACTACTGAAGTGAGAGAGGTGTAGCAGTCTCTAATAACTATCCTGTGTGCTCAGCTAGCCCACAATCCCACTGGTGAACTTTCATTAAACACTATGCTCCTTAACTCTGCAAGGCAGCAGGATAGTTTCCTTAGCAGCCAAGGAATTTTCTACCAAAACAAACCTCGAATCCATATATTGTAGTATCTTTCTTTTTATACCAGTTAACATTAAATACCTCAGAGGAAAGTGTAAACAATGATCTTGATTTAGCAAAATAACATCTGCTTTGCTTTAAATGTGTTTAAGACCTTTGGCTTCTGCCTTCATTAAAAGAATATCACAACTTGAGTAGCATTAAAAACACACATTTAATATGTCAACTCCAGGTTACTTGAATGTATTTCTACCTTGTATGCAAAAAGTTTCAGGAGGACTGAACCCTTTGCCTAAAGCTGAGTAGGAATTTGAGTGCTTCTTTGGCAAGGGATATATAAGAGCATATAATTGAATGCAGTGGTCAATCAGGTTATGTTGATACGACTAAATAAAAGCCAACCAAGAACCAATCTTGGGCCTCAGGGCCAGAGAGCTGCCCTTTCTGTGGCAGGTTTGTCTTGGAAACAAATATTTGGAATAGTTTGAAGGGGAGCCAGGGGATGAGCTGGCTTGCAAAGCAGCAGGGACAACAAATGTCCAGGCTCTCCCTCCCTGTGCACTTTTATTTAGTGGTACAAACATACCCTCAGGATCCTACACCCCACTTCTCAAACTAATTTTCTGTTCAGGTAGCTCCACAGATTCACTTCTGTTATCCCTGCCTACACCAGTGCATGCCCCTCAAAGGCCTTAATAATTCTCTTCCTTATGTAATCCTAAATCCCAGGGAAATATTTTTTTTTCCAGGTCAGGATGTTAATGCCATGAGGCGAACACATTTGTATATCCTGGGAATGTAAGGCTTTGCATTACCAATGATGTGCCCATTTCTGTTAATCCAGCTCTTCCATCAGTACGTGGGACTCGTCTGTTCCACTCTGCTTATGTTCTGGAAATATCAGTTGTATACATTGATTAGTTGTCAGATGACAAAAACAGACTTTAATGAAAAGTGTTTGGGAACAAGAGTGAATCAGAGCTGTAACAGGACCTTCCTAAAAATATTATATTTAGGAACTTGTCATTCCCTCACCGATTTGATCAACTCAGTTTACCTCAAAGGGCAATTACCACCTGAAATGTTACAGATTTGTGTACCATTTTAAATCTCCAAAAATAAAGATTTTTCTTATGGCACAGTGGAGGTGCTGGTGTAAAAAGCCTGGCTATAAATTTATGGAATTTAAAACAAATATCAGTATTTTTGGAGCGTGGTCCCAGACCTCCAACTGTTGAGCTGTTTTAAAATTTCTGTGTTTAATTTAAAATGTCTGACTGCTGTAAGTAATGGATGAAACAAAAAATATAATGTACAGAAAGAAGTTATGGTGGAAGTTAATATCTAAGTACCATGTTTATTTTCTCTCCATACGTTTCTATTTTATAAGTTAAAGCATCTTTAGTCAGTCATAGTTGGATTCTTTTTCATAAGATGATACAAGAACTTCATATAATGCAGCTATACCAATATCCTTTTACTTGA
Source organism: Corapipo altera (assembly GCF_003945725.1). NCBI lineage: Eukaryota > Metazoa > Chordata > Aves > Passeriformes > Pipridae > Corapipo > Corapipo altera. The sequence goes on along the minus strand of NW_020884898.1, from coordinate 1,218,647 downwards.
TATTTCACAAACAGATCAGATCTCAAAGGTAAGAGAAAAAAATGAAAACATAATGGCAGACCATTCAAAGCCACAATATGAAGCATGTTTCCATTGCTGTTTGCAAATATAAATCAGAAAGTGGTCCCCTTTCCAAAACTAAGGAACCCGCAGATCCTTTTTATGGTAGTGGGCTAACCAGAATTTTTAATCAATATTTTAACTGCTTTTACTGGCTGAGCTATGGAATGAAGCATAATTTACAATTTATCATTTAAACATGCAAGTGTCTATGGGAAAAAGACTGGAACATGTCAGAGAAAGAACACTTAATTATATATTACATTTCAGAGGTCCTTTCAGCTCATACCTCAACAGTTCCTAGCTACTCAGTCAGTGACTTATTTTTAGATCTAAATTTCTCTCCATCGCACATGAAACTGTTACCTAATTTATAAGGTACTCCATCAAAACTTCCAGTTCTCAACCATGAAGTAAGAGAAAGCTTCAAATATTTTAACTACAGGACCTCCCAGGCAGTTTTGAGGTCCATCTTTTCTAGTGTTCTGCCTCCTTTATTCTACCCCCGTCTTTTCTTTGCAACTTTACTGTTGACCATGGGCAGGGACACCTTCCATCAAAGCCCCATTCAGCCTGGCCTTTAACACTTCCAGGGATGGGGCATCCATAGTTTCTCTGGATACCTTTTCCAGTGCCTCACCACCCTCACAGTAAATAATTTCCTTCTAACATGTAGTGTAAATTTCCCCTTTAATCTAAACCCCCTTGTTCTGTCATTATATGACCTTGTAAAAGTCCCTCTCCAGCTCTCTTGTAGCCTCTTTTAGGTACTGGAGGGATGTTTAAGGTCTCCCCAGAGCCTTCTCTTCTTCAGACTGAAAAGCCCCAACTCTCTCAACCTGTTTTCATAGGAGAGTTGCTCTCGCCTTCTAGAATATTTAATGTTACAGAGGGAAAGAAAAAAAACACAACCCACAACCCTGGGAAAAATAAATATTCATAGCTCCATGTGAGAGAGCACAGGAGCCACTCACACTGTGAGGGTGCAGGAGTCACCTGGCAGCAGCAGCCCCCTTGACCCAGTGCTGCTCAGGATCACAGCCAGTCCTGAAAAAAAGGCAGCAGCTGCCTTGGATACCTCAGTGTACATGGGAAAAGCATAGTAACCACTAGGCAGTGGCACTGCACAGGCAGTGTTTGGCCAGGGACAGGTTGAAAAACAGAGCTGCAGCTGAGGAGAGCCCTTGTGTTCAGCATCACAGCCATCCCAGGCAGGTGCCAAACCCATGATTTTCCTCTGCATCAGGCACAGATCCCACGTGCTGCTGCTTTCCTGGGGTACCAACTGGTTTGGCAGGGCTGAAGGGCTCTCACAAAGGTACCTTGTCCACTTCCTGCCACCACAGCCACTCATCAGTTAGAGCAGAAGATTGCAAATATGGGACCATGGTGCAGTCCTCTTTTCTGCTGAAAAATTAGCTCGAGACTTTACTTTTCTGTGTTTTGCAGTTGCCAACAAGATATTCCCAGATGGAAAACTGCTGTATAAAACATGTCTCTCTTATTCCTCTCTGATGCAGCCCCCTGGAAAAACTTAAAGCCCTTGGACTAGTGCCAATTCTCTGACAATCTCACCTTTGCTTTACCTGAACTGGGAACTATATATTAGATGGTGTGATCAAGACCTGATTATTACTGTCTTAAATCTAATGCTATGGCCAGCATACATGTATATTATTTAATGACTTTAACAAAAATAGAAAGGCAAATGCTTCTATGCAAAAGCAAGGCATGTGTGTCCTATTTGGCAATTGCAATACCTTTCTCTAGCAGATCGGCTTTCATCCTTTAAAGCTCTTAAAAAAAACCAGGAATACCCATTATAACACTGTAAATAGTATTGCTCATCTCTCTTTTCAGCAGAGGGAATAAAAGAGCCCATCTTGTAAAAATGGCTCCTTATCACTGTATTTCCTTTTGTGACTTTCCACACATTACACTTATCTTTAAACAGGAAAAAAGGTATTCAGTCTTGTAAAACCAATTAAGCTTTTAAGCAATGGAGTAATCTTCTGCTTCCTTTACATGTCCTTTAAAAATATGCAAACTTTCCTAACTTGCTGCAGCTAGCAAACAACAATCTGAACATTCATTCCAAATAACAGTAACTTAGCTGGCTGCTAAACAGCTTTACGAAACAGTCTTTTGTGAAGAAATTCTTCGCCTTACACAACAAAATAACTTTCAGGCTAGTCAGTAGCACTCATAGATCCAATGTAGGGAATACTTTACGTATTTATTCCCTGGGAAAACTGAAAAATCATTGCAAACTTGAGCTTTCTCAGAGACTTAAAAAAAATCATCAAGAGGAGAAATATGGTATACATACTTGGTACAAACAAACAAACAAAAAAACCCTACTTTTTATTTTCAGGTCATTTACCCAACTGCTTTCTTCCTGTAAAATCTTCTCTCTTAAAATAAAATTCAAATTTAAAGGTTGAGCATACTTCCAACATAGCTGTCAGTTCCTCTTAGTCAGCCCTATTTACGAGGAAACTCAGTGTTCTGAAGGTGTGTTTTGTATCAGCTGATGTACTTTCTATGTGAGTTTACATCCTGCAGTAAACAATGAAATGAACGCAGTGATTTCCTATGTCTTTACTCTCTTCCTAGTTTTATTATAAAGAGGGGTGAAATAAATTTGTAGCATCCTCCTCCCACACTTCTTCTAAGGTAGTAAGGTTAGCTGAAGAAAGGGTGCTGACTCTGGCTGCAGAACCAGGGTGGGAGAATGGGAGTCCTGGGCTGCAGCTGATGGAAAGAGGGTGGCAGAGCAGGCTGCAGCCACCTCCAGTCCTTCTGAACGACTGCTTGGAAAAAGAGGAAGATGTCATCTAACAGCAGCAGGCAATCCCAGAGAGACAGAAAGGGGCCTTACCAAGCCACAGCTCAGTCATATACTGTTTCCTTAAGACTGTTTACCGAAGGGTAAAGCAGTATGGAGTAAATACATTGTCCCCACTGCAAGTTGCCCGAATACACTGTCACACACCTTCTTCCATCCAAAGGACTCGATATGGGTGGAGGTGTGCACAGCAAATTGCTCCTTCACCCACCTCAGAAGGGCTCTAATTCCCTAGATAACTCAAAAGGATTCCTGCACATATTAGTGGTCTTGCTGTGTTTTACTTATGCACCACTTAAATTCCATTTAAATCTTCTGCTTATTACTTTAGGCACAGAATCAGGCAGATAAGTCCATCAAACAGATGCTACTGACATTTTCCATGTTGAGGGCTGGATGATAAAAACAAGCTGATGTGCCTATACTGCTGTGAGTCAACATTTTGAAAGCAGCTCCACAAATGCCACCATCTTTCAGCACCTAATAAACAGTTTAGGAGGATGTCGTTGAAGCTGCCAAAAGGAGTTTTAAAACTGGAGTGTCTCACAGGAGTCAAGCACACAACTTGCACTCAAAATGCTGCTCTTACCTTGCAGAAGGGTAAGAGAGGCAGACAATGCAGGGCTCAGCACAAGGATACTGAAGATGCAGGGACAAAAAGAGATGACACACAACTAACGCAAAGCATGACTGGGAGAGAAGCTTTGGAAGAGCTGCCAGTTTTGCGTGTTACAAAGCACACTATTTAGCAGACTTGCCTGAACAATCCAGGTAAGGCAGTGACTAGAGTCCGAAGCCTTGATTCCTTTTCTCCTCCCCTTAAATAAGCAACCCTCTGCTCTGTTGACTAGCTTATGGAAATCTCTTTGCATCAGGAACCACTGCAGTTGGCAGAAACACTCTCCAGGAGCTCTCTCGGACAGACAACATGATGCTGTCTAATCAACGCCAGAAACCTCCACTAGGCAACAGGGCACTGTCAGGCCCTGCCGCTCATTTGAGAAATATTTTCGTCCCTAGCTATCCATTTTCAGTGCATTGGGAGGGTCAGGCCAATGTCCATGGGAAACACAAAGAATGCAGGCTGTTTAGATGTGAGACCTCACCTGGAATACTACATCCAGCTCTGGGGTCCCCCGCAAAGGAAGGACACAGACCTGTTGGAGTGAATACAGAAGAGAGTCACCAAGATGATTAGAGGGATGGAGCACCTCTGCTACGAGAAAAGGCTGAGAGAACTGGGATTGTTCAACCCAGAGAAGAGAAGGCTTCAGGGTGGCTTAACTGTGGCCTTCCAGTACCTAGAGGGCTCCACAAGAAAGATGGAGAGAGACTTTTCGCGAGGGCGTGTAGTGACAAGACAAGGGGGAATGGCTTCAAACTGACAGAGAGTAGGTTTAGATTAGATATCAGAAAGAAATTCTTTTCTGTGAGGGTGGTGATGCACTGGAACAAGTGGCCCAGAGAAGTTGTGGGTGTCCCATCCCTGAAAGTGTTCAAGGCCAGGTTGGATGGGTCTCTGAGCAACCTGGTCTAGTAGAAGGTGTGACTGCTCATGGCAGGGGAGTTGGAACTAGATAATCTTTAAGGTCACTTCCAACCCAAAATTCCTGAGATTCTATGATTAGTCCCTTGGTTTAGCACTTGTGCATCAAGACCTGTTATCACGAAAAGAACTGTATCATTGTAAGATGAGGTTACGATTAATTTAATTGATGTGTGGGATAGAAGAAATGAATTAGTGCCAAGTGCTTTGAGACAAAACACTACCATGTGTTTCCAAAGGGAACTGGGAAAATAAGCTTTACAAAACAACAGGCAAGGTTAATATGAGTTGGGAGTTGGAAGATTAATATAACAGTTGATACTCTGGTATTTGAATTGAGGCCAAACTTTGATTATCATATCGATAAGTTGATTAAAACTAGTCATTTGAAACATGGTATTATGTGCTGTGCAGGACATCAGAAGGTACTGTTTAAGCCAAGAAGCGTAAAAGGTTATTGCATCTCAAATCTTCATTCCATGCTTGTGCTGTGGCAGTGCCATTTATAAAGACAGTAGGAATGTCACATTTCAACAGAGCAAGTGTTATGTATGACTGTGGATGTTGTTGACTTATTCCGGGTCATTGGAGATTAACATTTTGGAAACTACAGACATGTAGAAGATATGGTATATGTTATATGGAACAAGGCTGTTCTTGCAAGATTTCAAACTCAATTATGCAGACACAAGAAGCTTAGATAAACTTTTCAGATTATGTCAAATGAACTTTTGATTGCTTATCTGAACTGACCCTCTGAAGGCATTTGGGATTATTCTGAATGTTGCTGTTATTGCTGGAAATAACAGCAAGTTAAGAATTTAGTTTTAGCTTTTGCATTTCTCAAGTATGGTTTGCCTGACTGTGCAAGGGGAGGGACAAATTCCAAACTCTGCCCATTTTCATTGATACTTCATTACATCTAGATGACTGCAGTGAATAATGTCTCCCCAGTGCAAAGAAATAACAGTTTGATCCTTAGAGTTATATTAGAAGCTTTGTGATTTGAACTATGGAAGATTTTGCTTGCTTTTTCAAAAGAATATAGTTAAAAAACCTCTTCTCGTGAGACTTCAGTTTCAGGGGCACAATAGAGTTGCTTCATGGTTTTGCTGGTTTCTGTCCCATACAGGTCAGGAACTTCACATATCTCTGTGCTAGAAGGGATGAGCATCTGGTCAGTGCTGGATAGCATTAAGTCAAGATTTTTTTTCATTTGCATTTTTTTTAATTTTTTTTCATTTCATTTCATCCTAACCTGGATCAGCAGCTGTAAGGCTGCTTTTCAGTTATTATGACTGCGCCTAGAGGTAAGGCTTTTTGTGAGTGGGGAGAGAGCAGTTGTTGCTGGATTTCATCTCTCCCAGGCACTTCCCTTCCTCTACACTTTAAACCCTGTTGGAGTGGGAGGTCACAACAGGGCTGGGGCAGTGGTGACACCAGTCACCTCTCAGTGGGAAGGGCCTCTGATGTAAGCTGCAAGCTCAGTGCTTCAAGGAGAGGTGAGAGTGCCAAAGAGGAGTACTTGACAATGGGGAATAGGCAGGGGGAGAGAGATCTGATGTAGCAAGGAGTGGGAAACTACTGAGAAAGAAGGACATGCAGGTGAGTCTTAGAAAGTAGAGACTTTGTGACAATAAGTTGAGGCGATGCATCAGCACAGGGCCACCTCCCTGTTCAGCTGATGCTTTCTGGTCAGGCTGCCAGGGGAAGCACCAAGCGTGCACAGCTGTCAGGCACAGATCCTCTTTTTCTATTTCTAGAAATGCATGATTTTGGGACCATTACTGTGCTGCACTCAGGCACAGGTCTTCAACATAGCGCTGCCCTGTAATTTGCATGGAGCTTTGTATTCTTGATGGAAACTTTCTTTCTGAAGAATTCAAGCCACACTTTACAGCTACTTCCTAGTCAGTAAATAAAATACCCTAATATCAAAAACTTGATCCTGAAACAAGATTGACACAAGCAGAGATTTATAGCCTTAGACCACACAGCATAAACAAGACTCACTACAGCCCTTTTCTAACCAGAGTGGCTGGGCTATTTGCTCTCCTGCCAAATGGTAAAAAACAACCACTCAATTGTTCTGAAGTTTTCCAGAAGACAGGAGGAAATAATGTCTGACACTGAGATCACACATTAAAAAAATCAAATCAACTCAACTCAAATCAAATAGAATACAAACTCTCATTACCAAAGTAAGTTATCCAAAAAGTTACAAGACACGAAAAAGTAAATGACTGCATTCTATAGGTACTGTAAACTGCAGTAAGCTACAGACAGAGTATATGGACAGATCAGTGCTAATACCCATTTCACAACAATACAAGAGCTCCCCATTTTTAGATTTCAAACAAGTAACCATTTTTCACAAGGGAGGACTATATACAATACATATACTAGTGTATATATATGTGGTGACTCTCCACGGGGTGTTAACTGACTGTCAGCATGATGGTCACCCATTTGGCTGTCTCAGTAATAACAAACTACTCTGTGTTAGTTATTGTACTTGAAATATAGTGTGGAAGTGCAAATAAGCTCAGCCTTGGAAAGTTCATGATTACCTAAACCCTCCTATTCGACAATAAAAGCAATCTTTGGGCCTCCAGAAGCCAATGCATGCAGAAATCTACTTGAAATCTGCAGGGAAGAAATATTTGCACTTTAGCACCTAAAAATTTAGAAGTGCTTGTACTCTCAACACTCTGCCATGTGCTAATGCTACCATGTTTATAGTGTTCACAGTTCACAGATCTAGGTGTCAGCAACTAAACATAAAGCTTACACATGATGCTGCATAATTTACAGTAACTGGTGCTGCTCAGAAAAATCATGGCCCACAGCTGCAATTACACCTGTCACTCTGAGTAAAAATGCAATCTTGTCACTACCACATGGCAGAATAAAAAAAACCAGTAAAACTTGTTTTTCTCAAGATGAAGGGAAAAAAAAGTAATCTCACAGTGGTTTAACAAGTTCTCACATGTTGGTTTCTAGTTTGCATGTGCCTGTGCAGCTCATGCCAGGTAGTCTACTTTCACAAGAGGCAGTTTCCTAGCAAAGTGTGGCAGGATTGTACCTGCAGTGCTCCAGACAGCACTGGAGACTGTGAGTAAGAGGCTGCTGGTGAAAGGGGATCTCTGTAGGCAGATGTCAGTCTTATTTCTCTAATATTGATACAGGGAAGGTTTGGGGTTTGTTAATATCAGTATGTTTAACAATGTAAATTCCCTCCGTCTTATGACTGCAATGAGAAATTCCCATCAGTAGCTCAAGCTGAGAATCATTCATTTGTGACTAGCCAGTAAGTCATTGCCCAGACAGTTAAAATAATTCAGAATATCTATTTCCCAGAAATTTGAAGTAACTCTATTTGTTTTGATGGCAAAATACACATAATAGAATTAATTTCAATTAATACTTTTTACCTTCTCTGTAGAAATCCTGATATTGGAGAAGGCTCATAAGTAGAAAGATATGAAGATTGTCATTGCCTTTTAGAGAGAAAAGAAGTCGATGCTGACACAAGCTGAAAGAGAGCAGCTATTTGTAAAGAGGATGGTGCCAGACTCTTTTCAGTAGGTACCCAGCAATGATGAGGAGCAGTGGCTATAAAATAAAACACAATAAGTTTCAGCTCAACATGAGGAAGAAATTCTTTACATTGAGGGTGACGGGGCGCTGGAACAGACTGTCCATGGAGACATTCAAACTCCACCTGCTCTAGGTGACTCTGGCTTGGCAGGAGGGGTGGATTAGATAACCTCCAGGGGTCCCTTCCAACCCTAACAATTCTGTGATTCTGTAAATGAATGAGTGATGCTCAACCCCGCAGCCCAGACAGGTGCTTGGGAAATCCTTATAGCAGTGAGAAACTTTTCCCTCCCTTGGTCAGACAGACAAGGTCTCTGTCAGGTGCAAAGCCCATGTCATCACAATACAGTGGAAAATCCAGAATAACCATATAAACCATTCTCCTTCCACTCTCTCTTTTCTTTGTGATTTCAAGAGAGACAAAATATCTTGAAGGTAATGCTCCTTTCTCTCTCTCACCCTTCCTGGATCATGCACAGAACATACCTCAGCTAAAACCAAGGGCCTGGCCATCACCAGGGGAAGCAAATGTCTGGAGATCAACAGATGAATATAGTCTTGATGCTCCCTAATTCTCTTGTCCCATCAATCTTTTGTCTTCTCCTCAGCTGTCATGTTTCCTCTAGTGTGTTGTCCTTAGGCTCTTAATTCAGCTCTGCTGGTGTTAATGAGAAGAAGTCTTAAAGAAGGTCAGCTGGTCATATACAGTCATGGGCAGCAACACTTGATGGAGTCTTTACATGTGAGAAACAATGACTGTGGAGCTTTCATTCCAGAAGTGAATACTGTGTAGATGGTGGAGCCCATTGTTTTCAACCTCTGTAGAGTTGCATCAACAATTTCCTTTCCATCTCTTTGGGAAGCCTTATGACTGAAGGCATTTTTTTCCAGAAAGAAACCTCTTTCACTGACTCTTGCAAAACCTGAATGAGGGCAAATCTCTCAATGAGAAATTTTATTTTTGGGGAAATCCAACTGAAGTCTAGAAGAACCAGCTGGAGCTTTGCATATGGGCTCCCACTATGCAGGATGCACACAACAACATCTATCTGATACCAAAGCTGGGATTTCAGTGCAGAAACTGTAGGAAAATGCAAAGAACTCAGAGAGTAACCAAAACCAACCAATAGCCTTGCAGGCTCAAGAAACCTCCTCCTCGTGGGCTAGCTCACCCTGAAGTGGTACCTCAGCTAGCCAGCCATCTGAACTGCCTCAGCCACAGGCCCCTAAGGTATGTATTCCATACACTGTAGCTGCTGCTCCAAGCAATTTCAGACAGTACACAGCCTTTAAAAGCCCATCCAGAGCTGAAACAGCATGGAAATCTGAAAGTGGAGGGTACCTGCTGACTTAAGAGACCAGCCAAATGGAGGACTGCCAGGAAGTACCTTTATTTCTGACAATAGCAGGTTCTGAAGCACTTAGTGTTTTTAATAGTTTCAAATTAACTCAGGTGTGGCTGACAGTGAAACCATAATGCAAAAATTTGAAGCACTTTGCCTGAAAGGGAACAAGGTGTGGTTGAAAACAAGCAGGTGACAGGAGAGAGATACAAGAGCTCAAAACTGTCCTGATGTGGAACTCAGGGCTGCTTAGCATGACCAGCACTTTTGCTGGGCACTGCTTGCTGTGTGCTGGACCCAGGTGCCTCAAATCATCCTGTTGTGTCACACCAGGGCACTTTGAGCAGACAGAGGTGTTGGTGAAGGAGAGCTGCCTTGGGAAGGACTCCTGCCCAAGGCATCTCCTAGAACACACCTGGAGGATGTTTGGTGACCAGTGGGCACCTGCCTCTGTGGAAAGCTCAGGTCAAGGGGACATCTCGACCTTGATGGTACCTGCTCTGAACACTGCCATGGGCTTCCATCCTGGGACTGCCCCACACTGTGCTGCAGACTTAATATTGATGTGCAAAGAGCTGTGTCAGGCAGACGACAGATTTCATTCTCCTCTAATCTGGTCACTGACTGGTTTTGTAGCTCATGTGGCCTAAATGACCAGGTGACTAAAAGCATGCCAAGCCTTGTTTTAGAATCTGGAAAAAACTGCCAGCATTTTCCTCTTCAAAAAGGTAATTTAATCCAGCCTGAGACCAGTGAATGATACCCCAATGTTACAGAGAATCTCATACTACAGGCAAGAATCAAGCAGGCAAAAATACGCAAAGTCAAAGGCAGACTCCACAATAAGGAAAAGATGAATTTGCAACAACTATAGAGAAGATCAACAAAATCTATGTCCCGTATCCAGGAAGAGAAGTAAGACTAAAATATAAACCAAGCAAAAAGGTTCTGTCTGGTGGCAAAGCAAAACTATTCTGGATCAAACTAGGCAGTGACTTACTTGTTTTGGTGGAAGCACTTACCTCTTACTCTTAAGAGAAAACATTAGAAGAAGAACCTGACACAAAAATAGAGATTTTATCTTTTTTATCTAGATATCATATTCCTGATGTAGTAATAGTTGCCAATAGGCCTAAAATTAGTAGATATGAAATTTGATCAGTAAAAACAAAGATTAAAAAAGGAAACACTCATTATCAGCCACCCAAGTGGTTGATAGAAAACAAATGTCAAGCAATGCACAATACCAAGTCAGACTTGTATCTGCATTTAATACTGCTGTGGAACAACAATAGGAAGGCAGTTTGTCACCTCTTTTTCTTCCATGAAAAGCATACAGAAAAACTACCTACACTGTTGGAACCAATGTGAGAATTAATGGGGGCATGCAGATAAATAGAGACAAGCAAAACAAAACCAATTAATGTGAGAGTCAGCACTCTGACCACACCAAATGAGGCAATGTTTCCTGGTAGTTGAAAACAAATATATATAAACAGCAATAACATTAGCAGGATATTATAGGAGGTTCCCACTCTCTATCGAACTTAAAGAAAATCTGTACCCTCCCAAGTTGGATTTTTTTAACTAAAATATCTTGGACAGGTTAAACCATGGCAAATTTAGATAGCTGAGCCCTACAACATGATGATAGACTCAAATTTTGCAGGTTTGAATTTGAGCAGTAAAATATAAGTTCAGATGTTCATATCCAGAACTAATCCACTTATCTCTACTTGACCACAGTGATGGTGATACTCAAGAGGACTCAATAAACTACAGCTACTTCGGGGATTATATGGGCATTGCTATTTATATGTATTTGAAGTAGAGTGTTATGATATACTCAGGTTGATGAACTGTTCTTATTTCTGACTGTATCTTTAAAAAGGCCTCAGTCTGAACAATCCGAACTAGTTTATTGTATTACACACAAATTCACATCGCACTGACACAACTGGTTATAAACCAGGGACTGAAAGAAAACAGCCTCTTCTGGGCTCCTTACCGCTGAACCAGAGATGAATTGCACACTGATCTTATAGCCTGCATGCTAGTCCAGCAGCGAATGTGGTGACGAAACCCTTGACTCTGCTCCCCACCACAGCATACTCCTTCTAGGCTACAGGGGGGCCCACTGCACCCCCCACTTGCAGCAACCCTGAGCCTGAAGCTGTACCTGCCACTGCCAACACAGCTGGTGTTTCTGCAGCTGCAGTCAAGTTCTGGGTGGAGAGGACAAGGAAGAGATACTGAGAAATTATCTCAGTGATTATGTGAGAAGGAGAATACATTCCCTGAAATAACCTCTGCCTGCTGAAGTTATCAGAGCATGCCTTTCTAATGCTGGCTAATGCCAGGTTAAGTTCAGTAGTTTGCAGCTACATATTTTGTGTGAGATTTGTCCTTAATTGAAAAGCAAGCTCGGGGAATGCAGCTACATGTAATAACTGCTAGGAAAACACATCTATCTCAAAAGACATTTTTCAAAGAGGCATATACAATCTCGTTAAAAGCACGAACCCTAATGGCCATTTGCTCCATTATACACCAGCAGCAGGTATGGTAGGAAAGGGAACAGCTGCTTAGTTGCTTCTGCGATCTATTTTGTCTGGATGTTTGTGTGTTTGGGAGAGTGGTCTGGCCCTTTTGCAGGTCTCAGATGAATCACTCTGCTAATGGACTAGCAAGTGCATGGATAACATTATCAGTGATGCAGACCATGGTTCCTATATTGCCTTAATACGCCTCCAAACCAATCTGGTAAATTACTTCCATTATAGGATTTAGATAGTATCCCATTACAGATCAAGCTTTTGGTTAAATGTCATTTCTTTGAAAGACATATTTGGTGTCAAGGTCTGCTTGGTGGTTCAAGAAGAGACTGAACAGAGTCCCAGACTTCCTTACTTACTCCTCAAAAAGTTCCCTCTAACTAGCAATCCAAGGGTGGAACCATAAAAGGAGATAGGGAAAAACAAAAGTCTTTTGTCAGTGGAGGAGTGCTAGATACATTTCTTTTCACTGAGTTCTGCCCCTGGAATCCTGTAGACATGCAAGTCTCCTGGTCACCTTCTGAAAATTGTTTCTAGGCTGCATTGGGTAATTCTAAAATTAAAGGGACTATCTACCATTAGACTGTTATGCTTGAAAAATAATTCCATATATAGGATACTGTTAAAGAAATTGGCTTTTTAGTACCTTTCCACTAGGTTTATTCCTAATGCTTCAGTGAAACTACAGAGTCCATCCTAGCTGTCGAAGTACAACCAGTCTACGCTGCATTTATTATTACATAGTTTTCTTCCTTACTCTGAAAGCAGATCTAAATAACATAATTTTCCACTTGTACTTGAAAAAAAAAATCCTGCTGCAAACCCAAGCCATGAAAATGATTCTATTTGTATTAGAAAGTATAAATGTTCTTCCTCTTTTTTAAACAAAACTAAGATATTTGTGTCTAGCCTATGCTTTTCTGCAGAGTTTCTGTTAAACATTTTTACTTTACAGTTAATAAAAAGAGGCATTTCATTTTAGCAAAATCCTGGCACATTAAAACTAAAGTGACATGGCACATTAGAGGGACTTGCCAATATTAATGATCTTTACATGATAATTTATTCCATATTTAGTGTTCAGTGTTTGCAGGATTTAATACAGCTAGAGCATATGGTACTGTTTTATTCAAACGATAAACTATGTGATCATTAAAAATATATGGAAATGTAAACATCGTGTCAGAGTTCAGTGTTTCAGAAAGGAGCTGTTAATCCTTGCAAACAGTTTCACTATAATAAGAAGCCCAATCAATTAATGATTTGTTTCCTTATGTATTTACTTGGTATTATACTTCCATTTAGAGTAATTAATTTGGTTATACTTCAAATTTACATATATTTACATTTCTACATTATTATAAAGGAATGCTTCATTCTTATTTTGATTTGATAAGAAACAAATATTGGCAAAATCTGTTTAACTATTAGGCTGGGGGCTCAGATCAATCTCCATTCCACTTGAGGATTGAAAACACAAAGCTTCTGGCTCTACAGTAGCTTTGTCAGCCTTGGCAATTTACATTATGTTACCCATGATAGTATGCACTAGGATCCATTGCCATGAATGCAATTTAAGAAAACAGTTTCAGTTCTTTTTACTCCTTTCTCAGTATTTTCAGGCAGCTGGAGTGCCTTTTTTCCTTTGCTATAGAGATTACTTATTATTTGTATTTAACTGAATAAATAGACCTCTTGAAAAGTAACAAATAAGTTCAGATTCTAAGAGAAACTTTTCAGGGCTTTTCATGCAAAGAGGGAAAGCAAGTAGGATTTTACTGAAACACAGAAAGTGCATTGCTTTGGAGACAGAAGTCTCTATTGAGCAGAGGAGTAGGAAAAGCCAGGATAGGTGCTTTGGAAGTGCTTTTTGCAGCCACTTCCCTGTTCCTATCAACCTGGCACTACTTGGACCACTTCTAAATGTAAACTGGCCACTGAGGATCTGTGCACTTAACAAGACCACTGTAATGTTTTCGCTGCGGGTCTTGCAGGAAGATATAGACATTTGAGGGTGCTAACTGTACTGGTTAGTGTGTAGGGTTGGACATTATTCACCATCAGGCAAAAATGTCTCCATTTTTACTGAGGTCAAGATTTCATCCACAGAGTGTGAACATTTAAAACAAACCAGATATGAGAGTTAACCAATACCCAGTATGGTTGTCTCCCCATTTGTCAAACACTGCTGTTGATGCAAGACGCTTTAAATATTTCATGAGGCTACCTTGAGCTTTAATGATGTAGAGTCCTCTCCCTAAAAATCTGACTTCTGTTTCCTGGGTTCTGGCAACTCTGCCTGACCAGCAGCAAAAGCAAAATGTTCCAAATACCTCTGTTGTTCATAGAGTGAGCAATTCCAGAAAATAGACAATCCTTATCTGTTGCCTTTGGGCAGAGGGACACTGATAAGGGTACACTCAGAATTTTGCTCCAAGGCACAAAGAGAACAAGGTATTAACTTGCAACTTCGCCAGGGCCTGTAAAGCTAGCTAGCATTTCACCATCACTGTGGAAGCTTGCAGATGAGTCACTTTCCTTGAAAGAAAAGCCCTTATCACAATGGATACGGTGAAATCCTGACATCTTTCTAGGAAATCACACAGGTTCTACTTTGATCCAAATGGAAAACTCAACCTTGGCATGACTGGGCGAAAGTTTAAAACTAAAAACTGAAAACTGAAAATGACTTAAAACTAACGTAAAACTCCATATTGGGTTATCTGTGTGAAAAGCTGAAAGTCTGTCTTCAGTAAGTCAGGCTCAAGAATCTAAATAACTCTTCTAACTTTAAAGTCTATGATACTATGGGGTTTTGATGCCCCATTTTGTTGTCAATTGTTTGTCCTCAGCACTATGCAAATTCAGCATGAAAACATTTCTTACAGCCATTTGACTCGTACCATCCATTACCCCCCGCCCGCGTGACTGACGTTTACTGCGTGAGGTCTGGTGAGTAGTGCTGGCGGCTGGGAGCCAGGAGACTCGGTGTCTATAGCTGATGTTACTATCTTTGGTAAGTCGCTTCATCTCTTGTATTGCATTCACTTAATCACGGTCATCATCTTCAATTGAGCTGTTTGAAGGGACTCTGTTATTACAGCTGTTACACCCAATACAACAAGGCTTGAGTTATGTTCAGGGAACACAGCAATACAAGACTGTGAATTATTAGGTAGAATGTCTAACCTGAAGTATTTGGCAGTTACAGTCACAAAGCTGAATGTCACGCTGTCCAGGTCTTTTTTCCACCAGTCAGCAGTGTAGGAAAGCAAAGCATTTGCTGCCTATACTGAAGAAAAATGTGCCTCACCCACCATCCTGCAGAAATGGAGAGGAATGGGTCGTTCATTCTGCAACTTTTTGGTCATAATAATATTTTTCCTAGTGCTTATCCAAAGTCTGGTGCTGCTGGCTGGGGGCTTATAACTTCTCTTGATTCCCTTTCTAAGTAGCAAAGTGTTCTCCTAGTTCTCCTAACTCACTTACGTTCCCCTGTTAAAACTGTTGGAAAACAGGTAGCTGACATAGCTAAAACAAAGTTGACACAGAGGAAGCCACAAATCATGTTCTTTACACAAATTTACATCACATAAATACCCTCGACCATCCTTTTTCATCTTGATACCACAAAATAGTGCCTAGTTTTACCTGTGGTATTCTGAGAAAAATAAGGATGATGCTTTAATAAGGACAAAGAAACTAATTCGGAAAACATGAGAAGCTTCCAATGCAATTCCTTTCACACAGAATCAAACTTTACCCAGAGCTCTATTAAAAGTGTGACATGGTTAAATAGATGTTTTATGTCCTTCAACCATTAGCATTAAAAGTCCTAAAAGAAACTACAGGACATCTTGTGAGAATGCCTGTACCAAAGACATCTTTTTACAGACCAAGTTTTAGAGACCTTTTGGATGGTAGCATCCTAATATTTAAAACTGAAATCAGAATTCACACTTCTCTTGGGATCACTGCATATATTTCATAGGGGCTGCAGAAAAAGAAAATGTTCAAGTACTCTACATCCTTATGCTAATCCATTTCCATCCCTGGTGTAACAAAATGTTCAGATGCACAGACTTCCCCAAATGATCTAAATATTACAAGGACCATTTATTATTTACTGAGCTCTAACCGTGTCCTTGACACTTGATTCATGAAGACCTTCCTACTTAAAAGAGTGTCTGAGTAATAGGCAGGAGTCAAGAACTGATGGAAAATCATGGGCAGGAAGAGATCAGAGAATCCCTCTCCTCTGCTGTTCCTCCACTCCTCTTAGCCCAGGTATTGAATCTATTATTGAGCAAGTTGTCTCTCAAGTCCCTGTCCCACTGGTGTGAAGTTCCCTGCCCAAAGCTGTTGCTGTGGGGCCACACTGTGCTATCCCCCTTCCTTGGCACCACGAGCCTGTCACCTCCTGTTGGCTTTCAGCAGTCCTGAAGCAAACCTAGGCTGCAGTCTCTAATTTGCCTATCAGTCCTCGAAGTACAGTATGTTTTTGAAGGACTAGGTATTTCAGAAAGTAGGTATGTATCACTAAAAAGGGACCTCATAGCACAGCTATTTCCCTGCATCTTAATGCTAAATTTCAAGCTGATTTTTGCCCTGTTGTAATTCTGTAGCAAGCATAACTTAATTATTTTGCCAATTATAATATCAGGGAATATAACAACAATTACGTGAATGGGTGTTGTATCAGTGCATTTTCCACTCCACAGTAAGCAACAGGAAAGAGAGAGGAAAATGTATTAACTGAGAAAAATCTAATAAACATAATACTACCTACAGATATGTGCTATTTAATTTCACGAAAGGATTTTATGCTTCTGTTCACATGGAAATATCAGATACCATCTCACTGAAGGAAGCAGAGACTCCAATGTGCAAGTCCAACATCAAGAAAATAATGTTTTTGTTTTAATCTCTGCATGCGAACAAAGCGTTGTTCTTGATGATTCTCAAACGTGTGGGGGAAATAATACTCAGGTGTCAACATATTTTAGGTTAGATGCAAGTGGAAAATGCTGCCATTGACTTCAGTCTGAGCTTTCTAGACTAAGTCTGTGAGCTTCTCTAGGTCACAGTACACCTTCTGTTTTTACGGGTCTTCTCCAGCTGAGACTAGAGTTGGGATGGGGTGTTACCACCTACTGCTATACAGAGAGTGAGCATCTCTCTTCATGAATTGAATTAAAACACACCTGCCACACTTTCTGCTGTTGTGGAAAAGTCCAAGGGTTGGCAAATTCCACCCAAAATTCTGATATTTCAATACAGGGAAAGATGAATAGTGAATTAGTCAGCAACTGTGCTGGAAAAAAAGAAGGGGGAAAAAATGCCAGGTTTAATTTTCCTCTGCATCCCTTAACTTGGGGGAAAAGGGAGGTAGACAATAAGAAAATGAAAAACAAACAAACAAACAAAAAACCCCCAAAAATTCAAAAGAACTAGTGTTTTAGTGCAAGAGGCAAAAGTTTGTGCTGAATCTGAAGTCATACACTGCTTCATAAGTGCTAAATGTCCTTTCATTATAATCAGTTGTTACAGCTACATGTGATATTGATTATGCTAATAATCAAGGTAACATTTTGAAGAGGAAGTGTTAGATTTTCTAACAGAGATTAGTACATTGATTGTGATTGGCTATACAATTACAGAGTTATTAAGATGGTATTTGATTGTTTAACACGACATTTTATAAGTCAGTGACTATTTAGGACATTAGCAGGCCCAATCTGGAACATTCACACTTGTAAAGCGCACAGCATTTTCTAAACATAAAATTATTAACATTCATTTACTATTCAAGTAGAAGGTTCCTCCATTCCTATTATTGGAACTGAAGCCCACAGCATGCATTTATGTCTAAATTTTTTATAAACAACAGCCACATTTCTGGTGACATCCTCTAACACCTAAATACTAATTGGAGGTGAATATTCATATTTATTATGACTTTGACCCAGAAAAAAATGCCCTAAGAGTCATATATTACGTAGTCCTTATCCAGACACTACTGAATTAAATAAGAAGGTTCCTTTTATCAGGGACCTAACGCAAATCCAAAACTGTGCACTTTGAAAAGTTGAATTTTGCATTATTTTAGGTTATGTTATTTTCACTTCAGACATTCAAAATAAGAGCTAATTAGAGTGTTCATCAGAAATTTTTACTGCACTTGGAAATATCCGCCTGTACAAGGTAACATGAGATATATAAGGCTAGAAGTTCTGATTTTTTTTGGTGGGGGGAACTGCACTTGGATTGCACAATTGTTTTTCTCATGAAAAATGGATGAAGCGATAAAGATTTCAAGAAATGTCAAAAATCAGGAATTTATTTATATTTAGCACTGATAAACCAGTAGAAACCTATTTTTAGTGTTTATAAAATGCAAGAAAAATTAAAGATCAGCTGTCACATTGCAAACACCACCTATTTCACATACCTACACCTAGCCCTGCAGGGGCAGGTAAAAACAGAGCTTTATCTTTTTTATACAGAGACACATCAGGCATCCCTAGAAGTATGAGGAAATGTTGATAAAACAACCATATCCAGCTATATTTTCAAAAGAATAAGTGTGTAGCACTGTAACCCAGAGTGCCTCCTTTTTATAAAATAAAAAGTGGCTATGCTAAATGCGCCTTACCTTTTTTTTTTTTTTGCTGCTTTTTACTGTTTTGCTGCTCCTGCAGTTGCTTCTTCTCCTTGGCCACATTTAACATTGTGACAACTGTTTCATAGCCTCATTCTCACTGCCATTTTAACAACTGGTATACGGGTCCCGACAAACAAATTTCAGGAAACCAGAAAATCTCTTTCTCTTATAAGCCTGATTACATCTCCCACTGTAAATAGCACAAGGTCTCAGAAAACACACGATGTTGCAAGGAGGACAGACACCAGCAGCAATGAGGGAGAAAAAGCTGGGCAGGACTCATCTGGGGGGAGACTGCCCTGGCCAAGCAGAACCAAAATCTGCTCAGTTTCTGGAAATCATGAAAAAATGGCCCTGACCTGGGAGCAGTTCTTCCTCTTCAGTGGTGTTTCCCTCTTCACCCTCAGTAGCATTATGAATGCATGAATGGGATGGAAGAGTCTCTTGGGTGTAGGAAAGGAAGAGTAAGTGCCATTGATGCGTGTCTCCAGCCTTTTGAAAATCACCAGGCTGAAACCTGCCACCAAATGAAGACAAGGGATGATGTTCAGATAAAATACTACACTTTTAACAACTTTGTCCACACACAGAGCGCATAGCCTGTCCTCTCTCACATCTTGTTTAAAAATGGCAAAGTTGAAAAAAATAAAAGAAAGAACATGGAGAGCAGACAGTTTATTTCAAAAACCTGTCCTAGCTATGCAGCAGGAGACAGAGTGAGCCATCTGATAGGTTTCAGCTGTTACAAAACAGAAATACACCAGGAATACATTTCACAAATTAGTCAAATAGTAATCCAGGTCTCCAATCATAACAAAATAAAAGACATATAGATATAAAAATGTGTTTCCTGAAGAACTCACTAGTGAATTGAAACGGAGGTCTTGGGTTGTTTGTTTTTTTTTAAGTCCCCTGTACTCATTAACTGAAAAACACACAACTACAAGTTCAAGACCAACTTTCCCACTCCAAACAGACCAAGTTGTTGCAGAAAGATGGCAAAAGAACTACTACTTAAACCTATTTCAGGAAGAATTACTTTTGCTGTTATGCATTGCTAGCAAGCAGCAAGAGTCCTCTCTCCTTGTGCAGCATTTTGTCATGACTCAAACATCACTCCTTTTTAAGCTGGTCTCAGCAGCCTTTGCTAGGAGATACTCATCTGTCCTTAGCTGCTCCACTGCATGCTGGTAGAAAACATCACCACAACTACATGAAAACAAACCAGCTGCATGGGCAGCTTGCACTTCTGTAGTGGTGCAAGGACATGTAACAGGCAACTCATACATCCAGAAATTCTCTTTGCTCTGAATGAGTTAAGTTTCTTTTTTAGATTTTTTACATACACTAAAAACATGTGATAAAGCTCAGTGTAAATGCATGAGAATCAGTAGATGTTTTATACCACCTTTTCTCTTCCCTTTGACAGGATCGACAACATTATAAATATTTGAGCTATTTACACAAGAAAAGTACCCAAAATAAGCAAGAATTAAGCATATGTGAAGACACAGTGGTAAAGTGAGATTTTTCTCAGCTTCAGCAGTCCACAGTGACTGTGCTCAGGGATTTGCTGTTGAAAACCAAGAGATTACTCTTTTTATTTCCTTCTCCCAGTCACCACATCATCTTTGTTATGCCAAATACTCCTCAATACAGAGCAAGAAACAATAGCATGAAAACTGCTTGCCTCAGAGAGATGCAGGCAAGTCTCTCTGCTAACAGTACATCAAAATGTTTGCTGGCTTCAGGGTGGAGTAAGACAACTCAGTCCCTCTAAGAGGAGTCCTAGGCGTACATACGGATAGCTAGCTCCAGTATCTGCTTTGGACAATGAGAACAGATATGGATCACGCCAAGCCTGGCTGTCTGCATCCAGGACTGGCCACAGCAGGCCTTGAGTACTGTCTCATCACTCTATGGATGTAGCAGCCACCAATGGCATCTCTGAAACAACCACCAGGCTGAAACACAGCCCACTCAAAAGAACAGGCGCCACACTGTTTAAGAACAAAAGGAAGAACAAGAAGAAATTATGTCTCAGGTCTGCTGAAGTATCACAGGATAGTGGCCTGTACTGGAGGGCTGGGAAAAACTCCCCCCACTGCCCATCCTCCTGGAAGTGCTCGGTCTTCCACATGCCATCACTCCCACTGCTGGCAAGGTGCTCACGTGCACCAGCTGCTTTCCCTTCTTGAAAGATCGCATCAGCTCTGCCACAGCAGTAGTAGTTGTTTAAATGACACCAGATCCAGGTTGTTCAGTTCAGTTATAAACAGAGATCAGATATGAGCAAGACCCATGACCACGCATGGGAGACGTGACTGCCGGGCGCTGGGGATTTTACGTATGGAATAAAACAAAATGTGGAAAGCCACCCCCACCCATGTATGATTTCTTTATCTCTCCTTTCTGCTTTCTTATAAACCACAAAATAACCACATTCTGCAGGAAACAGTGACAGATGGAAGTTTGGAGAACATTTGTACTGTATGACCACAGTGTACCAGCTAGCCAGGAGACTGTACAAAGTATGTGCTTGAACAGCAAAATTTAGTTTTTTTCTGAGCATGTGTCAAAGTCAGCTGCTGCATGATGATAAAATCTGTAGCAGCAAGCTTTCTAGTGTAAACATAGTCTCACTCACCCTAAAGTCACTGGTCATACAGCCTTATGCTAGAAGTTAAAACCATCACCGTGAAGTGGGAAAACATGACAAAAGTCTGATAAAACGCATGATGATTACTAATAAAATGATAGAGCCATGAGATAACTCATAAACATGGTAACCAATTTACTCCATATGGCTTAAACAGTGTTAACGTTTGGGATTATATTTCACAAAAATGTATACAAGTCATATCAAGAATTTCTCTCACAGACCACTTTTTACTGAACAGAGATTTTCAAAAGCATTTTCTGCTGGGCTAAGTTCCCCTTCCTTCAAAACCACTAGCACTCCAGTTTAACTGTGATAGGAACCAAATGCCACCCACAGAGTTTTATTTACCAAATGCAGGGTGCTAACACTGATATCTTTGCAGCCACATGAAATCATAGCTCCTGTGGCTGTGACTGAATGACCTCAGAACTTTCCAAGCAACAGAGAGTCACAAATAAGAGACCATTACAATTCAGCATAAATTATCTCTTCATATGAATGATTTCTCACCAAAACCTAGTTACAAATGTCACCCTTAAGTACCCTAGTTATCCTAAAGTAAGGGTATCAGTTTGACACCAGTGCGTTGGGGAACCACAAGTAAAGAAATCAGAGAAATCAAACAACAGAGAGGGGAAAAAAAAGAAGAGAACAATAAAGTCTGGACGTGCTTTGCATTCTTTCCCAAATCAGAAGCATTTGTTGTTCTGAAGCAGCTGGCTCGTGAGCTCGGACTACAAGTCTTCTTTGCCATGGTAAGATAGGACTATCAGAATTAAGGAGGAGAGATAACACATAAAAATGGAATTCATCAAATAAACAAACAAAACTATAGAGGATTAAACTTATTTCAGTCCAGCAGACTCTACTAACAAGGCACATCTTATCTCTATAGTCTTAATAAAAGCACAAAAAGACAACTTATTCCTTTTCAGTAGACACTAAACTCACTTAGAATAAATGGTGGTTTGGTTGGAGATAGAGCTATTGGACCATAATTACATACAAAGAAAATGGATATATCTAATGTGAAAGCTTTCTACAGTGAACTAAAATGCAATAGTGAAGATAATTACTTTGTTCCTCGAGTATTTTCCACAAAGACAAAAATCTTGCCAAGTTGGAATTTGATTCTGCAATTTTTAATGTCTTTTAAGATAACTCATTTCCTCCTGCTACCTACCACCAACCAGTAAGTCTCAGAATTTTTAAACAAATTATTTAAGGGGACATGGTCCCTAAAAATAACACTTTTTATTTTTCTTTCTTCTTTTCCTTTCTCATCTCTCCTTTTCACTACTGCTCTACAAGTAACTCTTAAGATAAAATCATAGAATAGTTTGAGTTGAAAGGGAGTTTTAAAGGCCATATAATCCACCCCACTTCCAACGAGCAGGAACAGCTTCAACTAGATTTGAACTGAAAAATCATATTTGGGGGAAAGTGAGGAGGCAGGTGTATGTTTCCCCTTGTGTTTAGTTTTCACAAAATCCTGTACAATTAATTTGCAGAAGGTCTTTTTTTTGTCTTTTTGTCATGAGCATTTTAATACGATTGAAATTGAATACAATAATAACAGTAAATCTTTTCCATGGCTCCCTATCCTGAAATCATTTAGTTACTTCTTCTGTTTGACATAGGAAGCTCTAGTGCTGCAGTAAGGAATAGAATTTTTTCTTTAATCTAATGGTTAACAAGAGTTGATGATGAATGGTGCACATGGGAGCAGCCGAGGTCAGGAAACCAAGATCTCTTTAGAGAGTCATCTGGCAGAGACACTGCTCATCAGTTCTTCACTCACAGTAAGTTACCTAGTACACAATTAGAGGCATTTCCTGATACCCATAACTTAGACATTAAAGGCCAAGATCTTGGAAGACATTATCTCCAAGGCAAAACATATCCAGGAACCTTCTGACGACATTTTGATGTGCCTTATTTCCAATTTGGAAAATTAAAATATGACTTGGTACATAATACTGCAATAGACCTTTGAAAACATAAACTATAGGACAACAAAGGCAAAAGAGTTTGTAGCTGGATCTCACTGTTTTAGCCAGGGAAGCAAGACCCACATGATTACAAGAAGGGATGTGTATATGTATATATGCACAACTGTGCACTCACATATATATGTACAACTTTCCCTTTGTTTCTTCCCTCTCCATCCTCCCTCTAATCTTCAGATTTAATTTCCAATGTATTTCACAGAGGAATGAAGCTCCTAGAGGTACTGATCCCCTAAAATGTAGTGAGAAAGGAGTTGGGTAATAACAGATCTTATAGAACCTCTACTGAGGGAAAGGTGGTAGTGTAATCTCAGTGAATATTAAATACAGAATCACAGAATCATCACAGTTGGAAGAGACCATCTAGTCCAACCACTAACCAGAACCACCATAATCACCCCTAAACCATACTTCCAAGTGCCACACCCAGACTTCTCTTGAACACTTCCAAAGAGAGTGGATCCACCACCTGCCTGGGCAACTTCTTCCAATGCCTGACCACTCTTTCAGAAAAAAACCCCTTTTTCTAAGGTCTAATCTAAACCTCCCCTGGTGCAACTTAAGTTCATTTTCCCTTGCCCTTTCTCTTGAGACATGGCAGAGGAGACTGACCCTCACCTCACTACAATCTCCTTCCAGGTAGTTGTAGAGAGAGGTAAGGTCCCTCCTGAGCCTCATTTTCTCCAGGCTAAACAACCCCAGCTCCCTCAACCACTCCTCATAAGACTTGTATTCCAAACCCTTCACCAGCTCTGTCACTCTTCTCTGGACACGCTCCAGCACCTCAATGTCCTTTTTTGAAGTAAGTGGCCCAAAACTGAACACTGTACTCGAGGTACAATGTCACTGGTGCCGAGTACAGAGGAACAATCACTTTCCTGGTCCTATTGGCCACACTATTCTTGGTACAGGTGAAGATGTCATTGGCTGGCTTTCTTGGCACCTGAGCACACACTGCTGGCTCGGATCCAGCTGGCTGTCAACCAGCACCAAGTCCCTTTCTGCCAAGCAGATCTGGAGCCACTCTTCCCCCAGTGTCTGGGGGAAGGGCTGCATAGGGCTGCTGCAACCCAAGTGCAAGACCTGGAAGTTCTTGTTAAACCTCATGCAGTTCTCCCCAGCTCATGGATCAAGTTTGTCAAGATCACTCTGTAGAGCCTTTCTATCCTCGAACAGAACAACACTCCTATCTAATCTGGGACTTAATCTGTGAATAAACTTAACCTAATCTGTAAATTTTCTGAGGATGTGCTCTCCCCTCATCCAAATTCTCAGCTAAGGTGTTAATTAGGACTAGACCCAATACTGAGCCCTAGGGAACACCATTAGTGACTGGTTGACAACTGGATTTAGTTCCATTCACCATCACTCTTTGGGCAGTGTGAATGGCACCACAAAGGATGCAGGTTAGTAGACAGAACAGTTTACATGACTGTGCTACCTGTTCAATAGCTGCCTAAGAACTGTCATTTTACATGTTACTGATATAGGAACAGCTTGGTCCACTGCTGCAGTGCATTTTGAAACAACAATCTTGTCACAAGTTAAAAATGGCCGCAGAACGTGGATTTTTATGTGTGTTTTTGAAACAAGAGCCCAAGGTTTGTTTGGATACAGAGTATCATGTACCTAACCCATCACTCCATTGGAACGCCACTGGACCACATTCCCATGGAGGGATGGTAATAACTGCACACCTCTGACAAGCCTGGTTATGTTGTCCAGATGTCTTCCCCCTTTTTTCCCTGCGCAGAGTATGTGGAGCAGAAAAGGTGGCTCATATGCTTGGTAGTGATTCTCCTCTTTCCTCTGTAGGCTGTACTCTACAGCTAAACAAGCAGAGGAATTAAGTTAGCAACTAATGACTGTCAACCTGGGAGAAAAGGAGAATTGGAAAGCAATTCATGCTTGAAGACACAGACATAAATTACTCAAATTACTCCAGGTAAGCCACACACAGCGTGTCAGCAACTCCACAGGATCTCCCTTCATGCATCTTCTACCCTGCCACAGCCCGTGGCAAAGGTTCATTTATCCCTTTGTCCCGGCAACTCTGTGAAGCACAAATGCCTTCAAGTACTGTCTCCCTGGAACAATGCCACTTAAGCAACATCTGTAGCCCTGGAAGAAATCTTACCACGTGTATTTCCTTTTCTTCTTGAAGTTGAATCTATTACGGGCTTTCATACAGTACCTACTTTACTCAAATTCACATAATACAGGCTTTTACTGTCAGAAACTAATGCATCAGCGGGGAATAAGAGAGTAATTTCAGCTCTATATGTTTCTCTATTTACATCCATTTCTTTGGAGAGAATACAATATTCTGATTTTAAAAGCAACAAGAAAAATGGTTTTCAGGGAATGAGTGTTTCAAGTATTTAATTTCAACGCTATTATAGAAGCTATTATAGAAGCCTCCTATTCAAAGGACATACATGCTATACTCTGACTAACCTGTTACAAATGTTTCCTTGTTGAGCTGATACAGCATGATCACACAAAGGCTTCTGGCCCATTTTACAGACAGATAAATGAAGACAAAGAAAACAGAATGCAGGTCTTTGAGTTCAGATTTAGACTTCAATGCTATGCAAACAACAGTGAAATATAATTTTCTGAAATAATGTACGATACTAAAAAGTGGCTCTTTTTTACAGGTGTGTTGTCCAAGACCCACATATTTGTGACTTTTGGATATTATGTTAAAATTAAACAATACAGCTTCAGGGAAATCTCCTGTTGAATATTTTTTCTACTTAAAAAATACCTATAGAGAAATAACCTTTGAAAGTTTTGCTCTCTTATCATAGCAAGCCACCAGAAATTCAATGTTTAACACTGATATAGTTTTAAACAACTACTTTACATTTGCCATGTAAAGTAAATTATTCTACTTTTTACTTCTGCAATTGATGTAAGAATCAG
Source organism: Corapipo altera (assembly GCF_003945725.1). NCBI lineage: Eukaryota > Metazoa > Chordata > Aves > Passeriformes > Pipridae > Corapipo > Corapipo altera. Next base: position 1,192,432 of record NW_020884898.1, on the reverse strand, counting down.
TCTCAGACAACACATTTAAGCAGTTAATATACAGTTACATTGAGAGTTGGTCAAACTTCTTCCAGTTTTGCTTTGCTTTTTTTTTTTTTAAGAAAAACACAAGAGTGGTTTTGGGGTTTTTTAGAAGCTTGGACAAGGTATTTTTTCACAGAGAATCTGTTTTCATAAAACTTTAGTCTCTGTCCTGTTAGAAACCCGCATTTATTTGCAAGCATTGCAAACAGTTGCTTAGCTCAGGGACTATGTTTAGTGAGCCAGCCCCTGGTATGATGGAGTCCTGATGTCAGCTGGATGACACTTTAATAGGAACAGTAACAAACAGCATAGTGAAATCTCAGCCCAGGAGGGAGTAACATTCTAAGTCTCTATTACCTTTTTCTTGTTATTCCATCCATTTCATCCAGACTATGTAACTGACTTTGGTCTTAAATGATGAAGGCCTTTTGAAGGATTTTCACTAAGCTTTCCCTAGCTGCTGGATTAACAGGGCACTCGGATGCATTTTTTTTTCTTGTAATGCTAAGTATCCTGTCACTTTTAATTCAAGCTGACCTACTGCAATAGCATTAGTTCAAATACAGTTTGTTTGGTGTGAATGAACACTTTATCTCACCTTTGACAGACATTTCATTGTAGGTACAATGCAACATTCACCACTACAGAAACAAACAAATCACAATCTTTAAGCACCAATGCTACTTCATGTAACAAAAGGGACTTTCAGAAGAGCAGGAGGGTTTCATGAGCTGGAAGTGACACTGCAGAAAGGGCATTAGCAGAGTGAAGAAAGTTTAATGGAAAATATGGCAGCTCAGGATTAAAGGGCAGGCAAAGGTGAACCTATTTCAATGTGAGCAACTGCTTGCTGTTCAGTAGATTTTGACTAGGTAAGCTTGAACCATTTGCAAATATTTGTTGTTCCTTGTCCAGAAAAATATATTCACTTCATTTTCCAATAATTTTTTTTCCCACACAGAAATACATGGCTTCTTTCTGTACCCCTGGAGAAAAAACCATAATTCCTCAGCAACCGTCCCTGGGCTGCAGCTCTCTTCAGCTGCATCTGAGGTTATGTCAATGCTCTTTTTTCCAAGGAGAAAATTGAAATTATGTCAGTGTGTCATGCCCCACTCCCAAAGATTTTAAGTAACTAATTAATAATCAAGATTAGGGAAATATAAGCCAACAAGGAAAGGAAATTTATGAGTAGGTCTCCCACTAAATGGAAAGCCTTAAAGGTGACATTCCCCCCTCCTTCATTCTACATTTTGTGTAGTGATTCACGAATCCTCACTTCCACTCCTCTGCTGGCTAGTTCCTCTCTATTGAATGTCAATACTTTTCTTCCTGTGGTATTACAGAAATGGGTTTTTCTACCTCCTCAGCCCTCTGTGTGTCTCTCAAGTTTCTTTCCAGAAAAAAACCCACTCTTCATAACGTGAAGTTAGATAGGAGTATTGGATGTGTTTCATCCTCAACAAATTATTCTGATCCTTTCTGCTTGCCAGAATAAAAAGTTTCACTGGGGAATATTTGACAACATACTACTTAACTGTCAGCTGTTCCTGTAGTTCTCTAGTGGACCCAAAGACTGAACCTGTTTTTCCCTCCCAGCACAGTTTCCCAGGCCAAGCAACAGGAGGAGAGGTGTGAGGCTGCATGTGCTGCCTGTGACTGCCTGCTGTTCCCTTCTCCCACGGGGAGGGAGAAGACTCCAGTCGCCAGGGATGTCAATCAAGTGTTAAATTCGCAATAGCAAAGCATTCTTTTAAGCCAGACACCTATTTAATAATGCTTACTCCTTGCTCAAAATTGTAGACAAACCTGTCCATAATCAGATAACATGAAAAAGACTGTGACAGATGGCTGGTGACGTCTGTACCTGCCCCCTTTCCCCATATTTGGCCTATTTGCTGTGGTCTGCAAGTATCTGTGAGAGGCGGCCTCCACACATTTTGCATTCCTAGGCAGGCTGTGCATGTATCAGTAGTGAGTGTAACTTGCTGCTTAAAGCACAAAAGCAATTTTCAGAAGCGTTTGGGTGCCCTTCTTGGCCACGTGGATCATTCACATGTGTTGAACAACCTGACAGGTGACAGTTGCATAACTTTGTTCTGGGTTCCTAAACAAAGAAGGTTCTGCAAAGGAATTATCTTTGACAGCATTGCCATAATGTTACTAAAATTACTGAAATAAGTAAAACTCTGCAATTCTTTCCTCTCTTTCAAAAAACAGAAAACATACTGATGTTTATAGGCATTCTCAAGGAACATTCATGCTGGTACACCATGCATGAATAAAACCTGATTTTTACAAGCTGTGTTTATCATGCAGTCCATCTGATTTGTTCAAGTAGCCATGTTAGACCTGCAGTGCATATGAGCTAGCAAGGTTACTAATTGGTAATAAATAGAAATACACTATTTAAAACACTTTTGACTAATCCAAGCCCAAATAAATCTGAGTTGGAAGGTATGCTAGCACTCAGTATTACACTATGACCAAAGAATGACTAGCCAGGACACTTGACAAGCTGAAGATGTATGATCTGATATGGTAGCCTTTTTCTGCATCTATCAAGAGATGACTTTAGTTATGTGTATGTTTGTTTAGTGCTTGCGTAAATTTTTAGACTGATAGCCCTGAAACATGAAACTTTATCTTCAAAACTGGCACAGGGTCAGTCTTTTTTTTATAATGTTGTACTGCACCTTAAACAAGGCTCGTGGGCTTACTGCTAAGAATGGGATGGGCGAATGACTTGGTGCTTATTCACCAAGGAGACAGCTACAACCTCTGCTGAGGTATTTCTTTTCAATAAAGAAGGTATGAAAGTTCCTGGGACCTGCTTCACATATTTGGTATGTTTGAGTACAGAATCTGATATTTTTAAATTATCAAACTTTTCATGCTGCACACCTATATTTGCTTTATATTGTAATTCATCCTGAAGAATTAAGTATCCCTATAGAAATATTTTAGTGAAAACTGGGGAGAATAGGCACAAAGCAAACTCTCCAAAGAAAAAAAAAAAGGGAGAACCTGAGAAATTTCTTCCCCCTCGCACCCCCCTCTTTTTCCCTTGCAAAAGGAATCAGAGTACAACTTGATTCAAATTGAATAAGTTTAGCAAGTTCACATTTGACCAGTAACCTGATCCAGAAGAGCCTAAATTAACTGATTAACTATTCAGAGTATACTGAGGAAAGGGAAATTTCACTGTGTGCAGAAATGGAGAGGAAAGGAGGGGCATGACTAAAAACAAGATTACAAAAGGCCCTTGAAACTTCTGGGGAACATCTAAATTTTGTAAGCCCTCCTCAAATCTAAGAAGCCTGTGTTACACAGCCACAAGCAACAGGATTACTGCTAAATTCCCAACACAGCTGTAATAGAAAGTGAAACTTAGCAGGGACAGAGGGTATAATATTTTCTTTTATTATTTCTTGCTTTCTTAAATTCTTATTAGGAAATTAATAAACACATATGTTTGCAGAACAAATCCAGGCAATAGGAACTTCCTAGAGTACTTTTATTTTTTACTTTTTTTTTTATTATTAATGGTAATTATGCCTATAGGTGAAGTAACAGCTGAGTGACTCAAAGTATCCTGCTGTTTAATTTAATCAAAGGAGTTCTGAATCCTTAACAAGACCTTTAGAAAAAGGACAAAGATCATTTCCCCTATGACTGGATTACAAAGAATACAAATACATTGTTTCATAAAACCAAATATATAGTAAAAGTTTATGAGGAGAGAAAGAGAAAAAGAGAGGAAACCAATAAGGACACTTGAAGGCACATTGATTTTTTTCCTGAAATTTTGTGGCATGCTCTTAAATCACTGTTATTATCTAGAGGGCTTATAGATGCTACAAATTAGTCAAGACAACTGCACACAACAGAACACATAATACACACCAGGATGAGGCAAAACTCCATCTACCAACACTAAATCCTTGGAAGCTGGGCTGAGATTTCCTTGCTTCTGCTGATCCCAAGCCTGAGGCTTGCAGAATAAACTTTTGCAGAACTTAAGAATAAGAAGCAGCAGGAAAAATCTCCTGATCTTTGGTGTATTCTGTCTTCATTGATGTCCCAAAATACTGGAAATTTGAGACCAGATAATAACTCTAGAGGTTAGACCAAATGAGGAATTTAATAAAGATCTGGTAGATTTCAAGCACTTTACCTCTTGAGCACTGATGTTCCTGAAGGTAATATTGTGGAAATTCTGGCTTATTGCTAAGACAACTCAGTGCTACTACTGGATTCTTCACACTATGAAAATACACCAGCTCCACTGTCAGAACAAAAGTTGCAATCCCTCCCACTGATAACATGTCTCTACAGCTCTCAGGATTTGAGACAAAACCAATCCTTAGTCTGTCTCTTTGCAGTGAACAGCAAATCTCAGTATCCTCATAGCCCCCAGAAATCTTATGAGATGACTCACAATGCTCTTGATTACAGAGTAGCCTGGGGTACTCCCCACTTTCTGACAGCACGACCTATTTCTTACTTGGGATAAGTGAAGCCACTACTCCTAACACTGTCTCTTTTAGCCATGGTGGTGAAGTTACACTGTCTATGTGTAGCTCAACGAATAAAATCCTCTGCTTTGATGCTTGATTGCCCAACAGCTCAGGTGTATGCACCGTGTCTCTGACTCCCTCAGCAGAGAAACCTGGGCTCACCAGGGCTCCTTCCCTAACTGTATCTGAGTTCTTGTAGAGAGGCATAACAGAAAGGTAAAGACTATAATACACCCACAGTCACACAGCAGGTGAGTGGCAAACATAAGAGTTGAATAATTTTTTATCCCAGCCTTCTTTCAGAGTCCAGCCCAACCCCGAAAGTCAAAGAATTAACCTGTGTGGCAACCTTTCGCTTAAAGAACCCATCTGTAGAAAATTGTTATGTTAAAAGCTAATTAAGGTCAAGCATACCACAATCTATGGAGAAAGACTTGTTAAGTCGTTCAATCTCTGGAGGAGCGGGATTGGTTTCCTCAGATCTCTTGCCACTATTTTGTCTGAACTGCTTTCAGGAGTCATAAGCAACAGGGGGTTTTAGTAGTTCCCTTGCATGATTCTTCAGGTGTCTTCCTTCTAAAAACTCTACCCTGTTTTTTGGCATAAATGTATTTCCACTTAAGGTTTATGACCCCATGCCTCTTAATCATGCTTGGGTGCACCAAACTACACTTCTTTCACTCCTGGATGTGTCTACACTTCAAACATTTACAGCCTGCTATAACATCATTTCTACTTAGTCATTACCTAGTGATACAATGAATTATTAAATCACTACACTATTTTGTCTAAGTTCTTTCATTCCACTCACAGAATTTGCTGCTTCCTACTGAACTCCCTCTAATTTGTTCCTCTCTAAAGGCCCAAAGGGACTCATCAGACAAACACATCCAATGCAAAATATGCTACTGATTTATCAGAGTTTCCTTTCTTTACCCCTCCTATTTTTATATCCTTCTGAAAATCAGGTCCTTTTTTGGCATTTCAGCAAAATAACCAGTTGTGTTTAGCATCCAGTTCAATTCTTTTCACACAAAGTATTGAACATGCTGAACTTCCAGGAGACATAAAGAAAATTGGCCCTGTATCTACATGCCCAATGATAAAACTGGGCTTTTTTTAAAAATCCGTGCCACCACAGCAGCATTTGAAGCAATGTGAGACCCAGTACCTGTTGACATCTTTGCTCCGAGACCAAGGATGGGGGATGATATTTAAGCACCGTGAGTAACCACGAATAAAGCCTGAAGCATAAAAGAAACTTGGATATACTGCTCTTTCATTACTGGGTGAGAATAAAAATGTAAGTGTTGGCCAGGATGGGCCAGAAGCTTTGGGAGCATCGTCCCTTCTCCCTTCCCACGCAGTGAGAGCTCCCCCACCTGGGCGTACTACTGCCCACTGCCCTGGGGTGGAGGGCTGCTCCCAGCTTTTCCCTGAGAGGGTAAAGAGGGGATTTCAACAGGGGCACATCATTCCTTCTTGGAAAACTTCGAGGTCACAGAGGCTAAAACCACTAGAAAATGGTGTTTCTACAGACAGAAATATGCTATTGAGCTCTAACCATTGTTATCTGGATTGCCAGTTTTCTGAACAGTTTTCTCCCTAAACCCCATCAACTTTTTTAAAGTGTATTGATTTCTTCTAGAAACATCTCTAAACCAACTCTCCTTACTATTTTTAATATAAATAATGTAAATCAAGTATTTTTCTGCGTTATTGTATAATTCTTGCACACACAGACACTATGATAGTATAACTTCTAAACAGTATGATTAGTCACACTGAATCTACATGCACACACAGTCTGCAAAAGAGTTGGGGGTCTGGTTCATCAAGATGAACAAGACTGTCCTGTCATAAATGTATTTTTGTTGTGAGGTAATTTGTGTGTGGACAATTTAATTACTTACTTGAGCAATAAAATTCCCACAGCAGTAAAGCCTGTCCAACCTATCCATTTCTCACTTGATTAACCTGATGAAACTCAACACACCTGTTCCAGAATGACTGGCTTTTATAGAATGACTATCAGAGAACTTGACACTTTGCCACCATCCTGGCATTGTATTTCATACAAGAAAACACCCCCAAAACGCCTTTCATTCTGGGTGACTGATACATTTGCCTGGAGCTATTATCAGGAAGAATGCAGAACGCCTTGTCAAAAAGCAAAATATTTTTTTAACAAAAGATATGATCTCATGGTGAAAAAAAAAAAAGACAGAAAAGTATACTGATCAGCCATATCCAGAGGCTAAGAATCTAAATCTTTTTGTTATCGATCTACTTAGATTAGGAATTCAGGAGATACACATGTGCCTTTGCATGTGTGTGCTTTGCTGATCTGTACTGTGTTTCTTCTGGGACACAGATGAAAAGCTAAGTTCAAGGGTCTACCCTTAATTAATCTTTTATTCTTAATACTGCATATGCCCATGAGTTGTAATACCCAAGGTGCCAAAGGTCTATAAGCATCTTCCAGAGTTTGGCATTACACCCTAATGAGGCTAAAAGTTGCTGAAAAACAGAGGAAAGAGCTGTTGTTTTATCTTCGTTGCTTGAAAAATATTACAAGCCTTGTGGCATGGGACTTAGAGCATCAACCCATCTGCTCTGGTGGTTCAATTCACTCACCTATTGAGACCAAATTTTTAGTTGAGAGAATTTCAAATAAAATTAACCTCCTGCTTCTCCAGTATACCAGCTGGGGATCACTTTTCTCCTCTACAGTGTGGGAGAACTCATTATGTGAGTTATCCTTCAGGGCTTGCTCTGTGATGCCTATGAAGTAGCACTGGACTGGTAGGGAGACTTTTGCACAATCCCTTCAGTGCTGCTGTCCCAGAAGCAGATTTGTTGCAAGTAGGAGGCCTTCTGAATTACAAAGGACTAAGAGTTTATGCCATTACATTAAGAATTCAAAGTAAACTATTTAATAAAAAAATCCTCATTTATACTCCAGCTGTTGATTATCTCTGAGCCTGGTAACAGCAGGTACTATTTACCAGAAATCCCAAAGAATTCATGCCAAAAGAGAACATAACAAGACAACCAGGCCCAAGATGTGACACTCTGCACTTCACTCCCACAGACGGATATGCTAACACATCCTGTTGATTCCTTACTTCTGGCATACACAGGTTATATCTGACTTTTCTCAAAGCAAATTCAGCTTTCATGACAGACTAGTGACAGGTGGGAAGATTAAATTCCTCTGTTTGTCCATGCAAAAGTGCACCATGGACAACCCTACATGTGATTACGTACATCATCCCAGACTGAAGGGAGTACCCACTGGGCAACAAAGATAACTCTGCCTTCAGCACTCAGCCCTTCACCCACTCATAAGTGTTACGTAAAACTTTACTGGAGCCAGTCGTGTAGTGTGAAAAGGAGAATATGGGTAACCTTGTTACTGTTGATATAGCTTAACCTCTAAACTGTTTCAGTCAAAATAAGTTTTACAATCAAAATCACATTTTCATTATGTCTATCCTTGAACTTTTTTAGGTATAGAAATGCTATCACAAATCATAACTCCCATCTGACACTACTACACAACTCACATTTTCAAGAACAGATTTGGCCTTCAGTCACAAATCCTCTTTAAGCAAAACCTACACTTTGATGTAATCACTGGCTGCTATCAGTGGAAATTAAACAAACCCAGTAACCAAGATGAAAAAATATTCTCTTGTCCATCACCAGTATGCTGCAGTATGCTGCAGCACCAGTCCTTTGTGTCAAACACAATTAACACTATGTATGAGTGAGCCATTGGATGATTTCAGCTCTCTGAAGGAGACACTATTGCCCACTTTTTCTTCAGATGTTCCACCTTCCCCAAAGACACCTAAGATTATACTGTGTATTAATTCTCACTCCTAAGGGTCAGTATAACATATCAACAGAAGAAATACAGCTTATTGCCAACTTTCTGCATGCATCATTTGCAATTCCATTCCATGGGCACTTGCCGACTGAAGCAATCTTAATAATAAAGGCAAAAAATACATATTCCTGGAAGACTATTATATGGAATGACATAGGATGCAATACTCTGTAGCCACAGAGAAACAATTACTTTAAGTGAATGAAAGCAGTGGTGCTTAGGTGGTGACAGGAGGATACTGCCTTTTTAAAAAAAATATATATCTGTAATGAAAGCTAAGCTGTTATTATGTGTAAAGCAGCTGCAGAGAAAGTGATAGCATTAAAGGCATTAGAACAAAGATTATCTGTTCTGTGTAATTAAATCCTTTTCCCTGTTTTATACCAGATGACTCCTAAGGTCACATGAGCCCAATTCAAGCATCATCCTTGAAACTAGCCTGAAGAGGTTGTAGACAGTCACTGGAAACCCCTCAACCTACAGGGATTTAATTATTCTATGTTTTCCATTCTGCCTTTTCTCTGAGGGAGTGGAGAGCTGTATCATTGTTCCAAAAAAAGTATCTGGGAACAGGCTGGTCTTTGAACAAGTTCCGCTTCCTTCACACCTTTTGCCAGGGACCTCTTATACATTTCATATGACAACACATAAATATCACTTCTTTACCAGAGTAGGCAGATATTCCTATCCTAGTTCAAATAGCTGTATCATACAAAAATACAAAATCTTATTTTGTGGTTTCTCAAGTGGGAATATCCATCTCCCAGAGACTGAGTACAGTGCCAGCATATTCTCTACATGAGCCAAGGGGACAGAGGACTGTGTCTGCGGATCCATGACAAATGTAGACACCCTTCAGTGGTCTTTTATCAATCTGGTGTGGGCTTAACATCATGCTCCCCAAGTCAGCTTTACTCCTCATCTAACAATGCCTCACCTACTGCTTACCTAATACCCTCCTGTTGGTAGCAGTTACACAGGTTTAAAAACAAATAAAGGTTTTGCACAATCCAGGAGGAGGGTAAGGGGGACTCCTGCTAGTTCAAACCGTGAGCCATATCAGTGGTGATTCAAGAAAGAAAAAAAAAAAAAAAGGAAAAAAATCACCAGTGTTTGATTGTTTATTAGAGGTGCTGGTCTCAGTTTAGTTATAAGGGGGAAAATCCATTCACATGGATGCCCTTAGCCTGGTAAGAGGGTCTCAACATCTGGAGGGTAGGAAGGTTGAACTTGCTTTTCCTCCACTTAGGATCTATTTGGGTTAGAACTGGAGGTGAAAAGAAGCCAATTATGGAGTCAGGTCTGAATTTTACCATGTCCTTTTACAATCAGAAAAATCAAAGGCCACAATCCTTCTGCTCCAACTGTACTCATGCTAGACAAAGTAGCTTCCTTCTAATACAATCTTAAAGAAAGCAACCTCTGACACATAATCTGTTTCACTTCATGATCACATGGATTCTCCAGCTTGCAAGGTAAGCTTGTCTCTTCTTAGTATTTTGTACTGAAAGTAGAAAGAAAAAATGGCGGAAAACTGACTTGGGCCACACAACAGTTTGAAGAAATTCAGATATGAAATCCCTCTCTTTCTCTTATGCAGACAAAACAGGAGTGTAAATGAATCAGCTGTGCTGGAGACAAGATTGGAGCCTGTGTAATTCATCAGGGAGCCATAGTAGTGCTAGTGGCAAAAGGGCACAAGAAATGGAAGAACCCCAATTGTCCACTGAAGCCCACTGTCATCTGTGGCATGAAGCCAGACTGGATTGGAAGCCGGCAAGCATATACTAGCCCTTGTAACTCATCTGAAGGTCAATTTCTGTCCCCTACCCTCATTTTTCTTGATGTGGCCTCCTAGCTTGCTCCTTCCACTACCACCTCTGCCTGTATTCTGAGGGACACAGCAAACTCCCCAGGTGATCATCATCTCCATCAGCTTTTAGGATTGCCCAAATCTTTGTTCTGCTTTATGATGAATGCAATTTACAGCATGTCCCAACAGAACTATACCTCAGTAAGAGATGCACACAAGGAAGGAATGCCAACAGCAACATATAAATCTGTCAGGCTGCTGAAACCACCATCACTGGAGGTAACTCTGATGAACTGGAGAGAGTCAGAGCCAGAGTAAATAGTGAAGTTCTGGAGAGCCCAGGCCCCTTAACTTCAGTCACTGACCAACACAACAAACACAAGAAAAGTTTTATCTCAACATGAACTTTTCCACTCGAACTTAAAAACACTATGGTATGTTATAAAACTTGGTAGTATTTACTTTCAGAGCTTTATTGGTCTCCTTTTTGCAATTGAAGGATATTCTGAGAAGCCTCCAAATGTGTAAACTAAAACACAAAACCAATAAGAGGAAAAAGAAAGCACTACAAGGACATCTTACCTTCAGGGCACAACTTCCAAGGTTAAACATGAGTTCAAACCCTTGCCTGCAGTAGGGAAGTGGGGCTGGAAAGTACCAGAGAACTATTTTTTATCAATATTATTAAACATATTGCTTTACAGATGCTAGTCCATTTAACTTCATGTTAAAATAGACATTTAAACGTTTTGTAAGCCATACATGCAGCAGAAGCTATTTTATGTTTTCTACAGCAAACCAATTCCCATAGCCATTAAGTGTTTGGTTTCCTACCCTGCCAGGTTTCTGGTGATATGCGTTTTCCTCTGTCAGCCTGTGCCACTTCATCCACTACACTCCAATCCCCTGGTTTGTGCTTTCTCTTTTTCCATGGGGTAGATGTTTCTAGCATAAGACACACTTTTACAGTTTCTCTTTGCCCATTCTGGCCATTGTATTCAGTCTTCATTAGCATCCTACCCTGTCTCTTCCTGATGTTTTCTCTCTTAATTTATCATTGATGTTTTCCTTTTCCTTTGTGTGGTTTAGGTTCCTTTTTTTTTTTCCACCCTCCACATGTGCTTTCTTTTGCCTTCTATTGTGATTAAGATTTTATTTTAATGCAAATTTCAAAACAAAATATTGTTATTCCCAAATGCTACAAGCATACTTATATTTGAACAAGACAAAACCACTTCTCATTCCTTACCTTTTGTTCTAGGTTTTCCCACCTTGCTATGATGATTTCTTTCTTCCTGTGGATTAATCTCTCATTTATTTCTTTGATGCTCTTTTCTTTAACAGCACAATTGTTTTTCTTTGATGGTAGGCTAAACTTCTTTTCTTTATCAGTATTTAAGACTTGATTGATGTTTGACTTCTTTTATCACCGTTTCCTTTGAGTATTTTATTTATTCCTTTCTGCTCTTGGTCTGCTATTTTATTCCATCACCAGTTTTAGGAACATGTCTCAAAGATAATGCTAAAGGAAGCAACTATTTCTTAGAGGGTCAAACACTATTACATCCTTCTAATGCACTAACATTAAAACTAGTAATAGTGCACACCTGCAAGATAGAGTACACATATTTTTTTTCTTACTCAAGGCACTTCTAGAGTCTGGGATGACACTAATTTGCACCTTGAATATGCAAACAAAGATGAAAACAGGTGTTAAAGATTGCTATTCAGAGTCACTTAGCAGTGTGAAGGCAGAAGTCTAACTTTCCTTTTCCCTCAGCCAGGCCATAATTGAAGCTAAGTAGAACACTATAGGTCTTCATAGAGTCTGTAGGTCTGTAGTCAATTCATGAAAAAATTATGTTTGTGACCTTTCATTCCGGCATGAACAGCCACCAAACTCCATTTTCCATGAAGTACTGTCAAACATGGATATTTTATCAACTTAACTCTGAAAACTGGAAACCAGAAGCTCTGGAATTTAAATATCACCCCGATAAACACTGAGATTGGTAAAATTATAATTTTGCTTATTCAACCACAACCTATGACTTGACTTTGCATGTGCTGATTATATCTAGGAAGCAAGCAAGGTTACAACACCTACAAAACGTGGTTTCTACAGAAGAAATAGGGTATGGAAGATTTAAAGTTATAGTTCTACTCTTGATAGTAATTGCTCCAGGCCCAGCAATTCCTCACAGACAATTCAATTAAATGCTGACAGAAACACAAATAGAGCTCATACGGTCTTCTAGTTCTTGCAACATTGCACTGATGTCATCTTGTCTGGAAGTTACTGCAAAAGGATGTTCTTACTGAACACATAACCACTAAATAACACAGAGGTGTCCAAAGCAATTAGAAAAACAATAACCCTGTGTTTCAAAACTTGAGTTTCCCAATCTCCAGAACTGACCTTGTTGTACCTGGCAGTCTCATAGAGGATAATGTATATCTTTGCATTCCAAACATTTGATGGGGTTTGCATCTCTCCCTTGTGGGTTTATGCTTGCATTCCTGAAGAGTCTCTGATGGTAAGTAAAATAGAAAACACTTCTTGTTGTAGTGAAATTAGCAACAATGAATCACCTGAACTGAATTTTCTTTCAGTGGATAACTAGTTTATTTGTTCTAATTTTCTTTTATTGCACAGATATTTGCCTTTCTGAATTTAGTCTTGTCAATGAATATCATTGACAAGACCACTTGTCTTTCCTGACTTAATGATAGGCTACAGTATTACACTCATATACATATATAAATATCAAGCACATTTATGAAATGCCAGTGTTTTTAATTGTAACAATTGTTTGCAAAGCAAGGAAAAACAACATTTTAGAGACACATAGATAGTCATGTAGAGAGATCAAATATTGTAATTTATAATAAATTGACACAGTATGAAATTTGGGCTAGTTTTAAGTTTTGATAAATATTCCAAAGTGAGTATACCTATAATTATTTTTATAATAAGACAGACCAAAAACTTATGAACTCCACTAGGATGGAGGAAAATTTGGAAATATTTCTTGAAATATTAATAGCAAGCAACTTAAGGAAAAACTTCAATCATCTCAAACCAGAGCCTTGTAAAATGAGGTTAAGCTCAAAAAAAATCAAAAGCTCTTAACATAGGGAAGTGCCCACTTAAGCCTCTTGAACAGCTTTAACTCTGGCTGCCAGTGCTATTGCTGCAGAGCAGTATTCAATAGCCTCCTGATGCAATGAAGGCATGTTTGTATTTATCACCTCAAACTAAGAAAATGTGCTCATTAAAAGTATACACAGATGCAGAGCATCACTACCCAGCAAAATCTGCATATGTGGGCACAGTAACTGTTCATGGAGCAGTTGTGCTGGTTGAGGGCGTCATAAAACTACTGCCAACAGTTTCTGAGGCAGGTTAAGCTTTTATACTCAAAGTACTTAAAATGTTTTAAAATGTCAGAAATACCTATCTATATCTTATTAAGCTCTAGTGCCAAAATGGTCACTGCTCATGATCTATTTGTGACTGATTCTGATACCAGTTATTAGTGCTTGGCAAATAGAAATAGGGAAAGCCTTGCCTGTCAAAACCGTTTTGGTGTTTTCTGCTTGAGTCATAAATTTTCATACGAATACCCCGGTTGAAGCATTACTGCAAGATTCTGCAGTATCACAAAAATATTTAATGAACCAAACCCCAGCAAACGCTGACCGTAAAAACAACTTGAACAGCATCCCACAATCCAAGCAAGCAAAAATAGTGGTATCATAATGGCTTTATTTGGGCCTATGCTTCACTAAAATTTCTTGATGTACTTTGCAATTCAGCCATTTCTTGGACGACTTTGATGAGAAATCTGTTATTGCATCAACCCTTATTACCTGAAGTTTTTTTATACTCTTTCTTTCATAACTAAGATTGTATCTAGCTATGCTTACCCTTTCCAACATTTCGCTTGCTTAAAAAAAAAAAAAGTACTAGCAATCCAAGCTGGTTTTATTTTTTGTATCTCTCAGCAAGTTCTAATAAAGTAAATTGAGCAATATTCTCAGTTTATTGTATTGATAAACAGACTGTAAAGTGTTTTATGATATGGTACTTCTCGTATGAAAGACACTAGACTAACATAAATTGCAATTGTAACTGTAAAGTACTAAAATATATTTTCCCTCTAGGGCTCTCTAGTATATTTGGCTGAAAAAAATAAAATAAAATAAAATAGACTTGTTTATCGTGTATATTTTTTGTAGTGTAATTAAATGTCTCTATGGTTTCCACTCAGAAACAAAGTCCTCTTTCCCTGCTCAAAGCACTCTAAAGGCCTACAAATAACTTTATAGAGCTGCCTTCTTTCAAATTGGAGGTGAAAAAGCACTTTTTTTTTCACTGTCTCCAATTTGTCTCCAGAGGAGTGGATCTCTTGGCACTTGCAGCTCTGTCATTTCCAGGCTGTGTTAATAGTCATTATTTAAAAAAAGCATCAGATTCTTGAGTCAATCTTTCCTAGCCTCCCAGTAATACTGACTCACTGTAAACTGGACAAATGCAAAAATTTCCTTTCTCCATCCAAATTGGTGACAAGTAGATTCTTTGTGGTGAATACTTTGGATTTCATCCAAAGCGAGTATTAAGCAGAAGGTATCTTCCCCACCCAGGATTAGGACTTGTCAGCATGGCAACTCCTCTACCCTAAGGATGTAAGGCAACCAATGCGACTTTGGCCCCCTACCAGGGGTTGCCAGAGGTGGCTGTCCAGACTGGTAAAGCACAGAATTTCTTTACCTCTCCAGCATAGGCGTAGATCCTGTGGCCCTGGATCACCTCAGCTCTGCAACATGCACAACAAAACTGAGGACAAACAGTCTTTGGTGGTTTTACTGGAGAAAAACATTGAAGAAATTTTCAGGGATGTGATAATGTAGCTACAGACTCCAGACAGGTCTCACTTCACACATAGCAGTCACATTTTGAAGCCCAGCTCTTCAAAGACACCAGGACCTACTCTGATCCTTCTTACAGTGTTCACCAGCAGTGAAACTACTGAAGTGCCTGGAACGACTGCAGGGTGGTGAGAGCGAAGTGTGGATCAGAGCAGTATCCTGAAGCAAGGGTAATAGTCTTTGTTCAGTAAATACAACCCCCCTAGTATGCCCTTGCTTTAACATCACTTCCCACCCAAACCACGCACTGAGAAGCAAGTGCTAATGGAGTTATTGTAATCCTTCTTCAGACATAAGGCAGCAGTTGATTATGGATAACCAGGGAAAACTCAGAGAAAAGTCAGAGGACAGGTAATGGATCTTTGAAATAAAGGTGGAGGTGAGTTACTTAAAAAAATTAACCTCCTCCTCTCTTTTGGTCTTCCTTCAATAAAATGGTGATAAATCCATTACTTGTTTTAAGGTTCAGAGCAGCTGCATAATGAACCTGCCTTAATACACAAGAAAGTGCAAATTCAACATTACACTTCAACATCTTGTGCTCCACTTTAAGTGAGATAGAGAATTATACAAGCACAAAACCACTCCCTAGAGTATCTGAATGGAGCTGATAGAATGAAGGCTGAAACAGTCACAATTAACTCCTGATACACATTTAAGCACAAAATGTTAGGCTCTTCTTTTGATCCAGACTTTCATAAGCTTCGATTGTCCTTACAGAAAGTTTCAGATGGGACTTCTCTTAGTCTCAACTCAAGAACTTGCCAAAAAAGGAGAAAAGCAACTCCTTAGTTACATATGACGGATCTGCTTGCTTCCCTATGGATCTTTCTAGATCCCAAAACTGTCTCTTATATATCAGGACGAATTTTGATGTTTCGAAAAGTAGTATTCCTAAATCTCTCTTGATCAGTCATCTATCTTAGATCTGAACATGCCGTTTTAATTTGAGAACATTATTGCATCATGTGCATTCTCCAGTTCTGACTCTTCCCTGAGCCTTTCATAATGGTCTTTAATGATCCATTTTGTTTTTTCTCTGAGCACCTTAAAACATATGAAAACCTCATCATTGAATATAGCATAAGATGAATATCTGGCATTGTCTCATTGAGTCATTCTTCAACTCGAGAATCATCCTGCATGGTTTGTATGCTCATGAGGTAGAATTTGTCTTACAACTGTATCTCTTTGTACTCATCATTACACCGGCTCAAAACATCCAACCTCTTCTGTCCTGGACTTTCTGAAAAGGTCATGTCTCATGATAAAGCAAAGTTGATAACACATAATTTAAGGCTTGCAAGGCTGATCCTACACCTCTGTGATGAAGCTGGAATAGTAGCAATAATATAAACAATACAAAATTCTTTTCTCACCCAAACTCTGGGGAATGTTTGAAGAGCAGGAAAAAAAAACCCACAACAAACAAAATCATAGAATCATAGAATCAGCTGAGTTGGAAGGGTTCTTCAACATCATCAAGTCCAACCCTTGATCCACTACCATCACAGTTACTAGACCATGGCACTAAGTGCCACATCCACTCTCATCTTAAAAACCTCCAGGGGCGGAGAATCCACCACTTCCCTGGGCAGCCCATTCCAACGTCTGATCATCCTTTCTGTAAAGAATTTCTTCCTAATATCTAACCTAAACCTCCTCTGGCATGGCTTAAGACCATACCCTCTTGTCTTACTGATAGCTGCCTGGGAGAAGAGAACAACCTTTCAGGGAGTTGTAGAGAGTGATGAGGTCTCCCCTGAGCCTCCTCTTCTCCAGGCTGAGCAACCTCAGCTCCCTCAGCCTCTCCTCATAGGACTTGTGCTCCAGTCCCTTCACCAGCCTCGTTGCTCTTCTCTGGACCTGCTCCTGCACCTCAATGTCCTTCCTGAACTGAGGGGCCCAGAACTGGACACAGTACTCCAGGTGTGGCCTCACCAGCACTGAGTATAGGGGAAGAATTACTTCCTTGGACCTGTTTACCATGCTGTTCCTGATCCAGACCAGGATGCCACTGGCCTTCTTGGCCACCTGGACACATTGCTGGCTCATGTTCAGCTTCCTGTCAATCCACACTCCCAGGTCCCTCTCTGCCTGGTTGCTCTCCAGCCACTCTGTCCCCAGCCTGTAGCGCTGCAGGGGGTTATTGTGGCCAAAGTGCAGGACCTGGCACTTGGCCTTGTTGGACCTCATCCTGTTGGAATCAGCCCATTTCTCCAGTCTGTCCAGGTCCCTCTGCAGAGCCCTCCTACCTTCCAGCTGATCGGCACTCCCCCCCAACTTGGTGTCATCTGTAAATTTGCTGATGGTAGACTCAATTCCCTCATCTAAATCATCAATAAAGATATTAAATAGAACTGGGCCCAACACTGATCCCTGGGGGACACCACTAGTGACCGGCCGCCACCTGGGTGCAGCCGCATTCACCACCACTCTCTGGGCCCGGCCCTTGAGCCAGTTCCTAACCTAGCACAGGGTGCCCCTGTCCAAGCCGTGGACTGCCAGCTTTTTCAGGAGTATGTTGTGGGAGACGGTGTCAAAGGCTTTGCTGAAGTCCAGGTAGAATATATCCACAGCCTTCCCCTCATCCATCAAGCAAACATATATCACAAAAGTGTACAAAATCTCAGGCAAAGACAGAATCCAGTCTTAATTCATACATGATCGGTCCAAGCCATAAGTTGGGTGAGGGTGAGTGTGCCAACTGTATTGTTGCCTTCAGGTAACACTCCAGCACTTGAGAAATAAGACTTCTTGCCACTGACCTGAAGGAAAGAGGAACAGGTACTTGAGGTGACACATTTCTTCAGCATTCTAGCAGTGTTTTGCACTTTGCAGAACCCCAGTGAGGAAGAAAAGAAGAGAGATCCCCAGAGAAGCCCTTTTACTTTCCTCCTCATACATACACATCTAGGGAAGACTCATGGGAGGAAAGATACCTATATAACACTGTGTTTTGTGATAACCCTGGGTATGATCAGAATTCACCCATGTTCTTACTAAATTACGATGGTACTGTATTGCAGACCTCCTAAAAGACCTTTTTTTCAGAATGTTTCCCTTTGAGATTTTTTCATCAATCTATTGGTTAGTATACACAAAATCCATTTGTTCTCTGAAGTCAACAGACTGCAGAGCACTGAGTTTAGTAATGTACATCCTTTCTGTTGAGTGTTTTCCCATTTTCTTCTGGGGTGTATACTGAGTGGTTTTGATGTTTCTTCTCTGTGGTCATGATAAAGGGTGCATCAAACTTTACCTTAAGCATCTCGTACTTGGGAAACAAACACACACCCTCAGAGAAGACCTTATGTACACTTTTGGAGATGTGAAGACCTCTCCATCACCTCTCCTATCACCATTTCATCAGTTGAAACATCAGACAGTCCTAGCCTACACCAAGCTGAGGGAACACGTGGTTCTTCTGTACACAGCAGAACCAAAGAAGCCTGATCTGTCCTCTGTGTAGTTTCCCAGGTGTCAAACAAAGAATGAGATTTTTAGTTGGCTCCTCAGACAGAGACCCTAACAGGATCTCTCTGCTATTCCTGGACACCTGTCAGCATAGAACTTAGGAAATTCTCTGTGGTCTTTTCTTGTCTGTGAAACTGAACTGAATTTTACCATTGGGTTTTCAGGTTGCTTGGAGGGGAGAAGAAGGGGACAAAAGTACAGCTGAGTATGCTCATTCCCTTAGAAGATCAGGCTAAAAATCCTACTTAGCTGGGGAGAGGTGGAGGGAAGGTGACACACGAGGGGTGAGAAACATCAGCAAACAAAGATAAACAACATCGGAACAAAGAAAAGAGGAACCAAAAGGTCAGTAAACCACACAAACACCAAATCATTCTTGAGATGTTTTTTAGACTTTTACCTCCAAATTCCACTTGACAAAACAAACTTGAGTAAACAATGTTTCTCCAGGTTGGGACAAAAATACAAATGTAGCCTTTTTTCCTCAGAATATAAATAATATACTCATGTCTGGGGAAAAAAAGAATTACTCATCAGAAAATGCCTTCACTTAGTGACTTAATTGGTACTTTGTTTGGTAGAAATAATTCTAAATTTATCCCCAACACATGCAGTTTTATGACAATCCTTCCACATTTGACCAAGTTCTAGGGATTTGATCTTTCCTGTTGGTGCCTACTCCTCCCATCCTGTCCTATTGGAGGTGAAACAGCTGTCCAGTCAGGAAACACTTCAGCAAAAGGCATGCGGTACTTTTTCTGATATTTGCTCACAGCCCAACCCAGGTTGTGTGTCGCACTACTGCTGTAGCTTCTGGGGAAAGGATGTGGAAAGAAAGAAGAGTGATCATCTGCAGAAGAAAGAAGTTGAAATAAGGGTTCCAAATGGGGACTCTTACAGGCTGTTACAGATCACAGGCGATGACTTCTCCTTTTCTGCCTTCTCCTTGCCCTTTCAAGCTGAGGTTAATGAACAGCTGCTGCAAGAAGGGGCCTGAGAGGCACAAGTAAAAATTTCCAAAGGCAATTTTTCCAGTGTGTCTTTAGATTTGACCACAGTACCCTTCATGTGTAATATCTGGACTCCAGATTTTCAAACCCTGTATGTACTGCAATTCTGGTACCTTCAGTGGGAAACTACTGAAAGATGAAGTTAGGAATGTGTTTCAATGCCTGCATCTATAGAGAACTACATAGCTGATGTTGTGGGATGGATTAAGTCAATATTAAGAGCTCTACCCAGCAAGGTTTTCCTTTGTTTTACGTCTGAAGGTATGATAGAGATGATCAGAGTGCAAATACCACATACTCAATGGGACTCTTAACTTGAGAGTTTTTTAGGCACAGTGATGACTTAGGGTAGAAAGATGGGGGTATTTTCAATGTCATTTGTTGACAGATGAGTTAAGCGTTTGACCTGGTGCTCTAAGCTCATTTTGTAGGCATTGTGTAACATGGCATTTTAAGAGCATGGCTAAGCAGAAGACTTCTCAGTTTTCCTTGGCTTTGTTGTTGCCCTCTGGGTCAAAGAGTACTCCTGGAAAAAAGACAGGTAAAGATTATCTGGTCTTTGAAGGGTAACCATCATATTTAGCTCCAGCTGTAAACTGAGGAAGGACAGCTGCAGGAAGAGACATGCTTGTTGCAGAGTTCCAAAACCATGTACTACTGAAGAGACATTTGGACAATCAAACTTTAGTAGCAGAATAGAGCTTGCAGGCAGACTGAAAAAACAAAACTCTTTATCCAAGTTCAAGGCAACACTGGAAGAGATTGTGAACCAGAGCCAAAGTCTGCACATGAATGTTGCCTCTCCCTGGAAAGAAAAGAAACTTGTGTTGTACATTTGAGGGGGATTTAGTTTTAGAGAAACTAAATCCAGTGTGAGATACCATATTGTTTTATTCTCTGCAATGAAGACACTTTTAATGACTCTATTTTTCCATTTCATGCCAATATTACAACAGCTTCTGGTAATCTAAAGACCAATCTTCATCTCTATAACAGAGAAACTGGAAAACTGTCCCACATGTTCATTCTAGTGCAATGCAGTTGGACAGCATGAAATGAGGTTGCTATTATTATTAAAGACCACATTTACCATAATTCAGTGGACCATTTCAATATTAGCTACAGGAAAGACCAGGATCAAATGCAACTGAACAGCTCTGAGCAGCTTATGAAATAGGTACCTCCATGTACTTGGCTTCGTGCTCTGTCACTGGTCTTAATATTATCATACAAACATGATTAGGATTCAGGTTCTGCCAGTATCCCATCCTCACTCCCTGACTGCCTTGCTGTCCCTTGAGGATAAGTGCACTGCACAAGACAGAGCTAACTGAGGAACACCTAAAAAATAGAGGAGAAAATGTTGTAGGAGAGACAACTTTTGTGATGTATTCCAGCCATTTCCTCCCTTTCTATTTCTCAAGGCCTCTGAGTTGGCTTCTTGCTGAGCAGTGGAAAGGATAAACCGGACTAAAGTAAGTGTGTTCTCAGAGGGACACTGGTAGTTCTGTTCATTTAGACCAAATTGAACCCTCACCCCTCTTGCCAGGCCTCTGCCACGGAATTAATACCTGACTCTTAAAATCTCCCTGCAGCTGTTAATCAAAGACTCCTTCATTTTATATACTTTTATGTTGGTATATAAATGAGAAGCCAAATTTTCCCTTCAGCAGTTCCAAGTCATTAGACTTTTCACATTACTTACCTGTCTAATCATCCAAGCCTTTAATCTCTGGGGACTTTAAAATAATGCTCAAATCGCAAGTAATGAAAATTGAATTTCCTTGCTAATCTCATACCTTGCCAACAATCCCTCAAAACAGGTGATGCTGTCTTTATGATTCTGATAAGAAATAAAAGCAGGTTCTCTCAAACTTATCTTCCTTCCCTTGATCATCTCCACATCAGGCTGAAAAGACAGAATTAAGAATTGTACAAAGGTTCAACTAATGGGGATAAAACTACATATAACAGAAGCATGTTACCATTCTCAATATCTTAAGCATATGAGTTATCACATAATGTAAAGTAAATAGTGCATATTATGTGTATTGACCTCAAACCTAATCACATTTATAAAACATTATTAAGACCAGTGACTAGACATAAAGCCCATGATTACAAACCGAACCTCGACCTACTTTGTATCAGTCACATTTTTTGTTAAGCAGCGTAATGACTTTGATTATACAAACTGAGAAGAGGTACTGCTAACAAAGGAAGTCCTTCCAAAGTCCGCTCTTATTTCAGCAACAAAATGAAGCCTATATAAAATATATATATACATATATGTACAAAATCTACTCTGAATTTTCAAAATTCAAAATGTAACTAAACAGAAAAGTTATACTGTATGCCATATCAATGGAAAACATATTCTTAATTTTTTTTACTGACTGGCTCACCACTTTCTAATCTATTTCTTTCAATATTATGGAAGATTGCCAGATAATAAATGTTGTTTTCAGCTGAGCAGAAGATTGTATATACAGTATTATCAGTGCTTTAATGCTATAAAATATTATGGAGCTTAGGGGTTTGGGCTTCTCTTTTACTCTTCTAAACATGACAGGGTCAGTCATTTTAATTTTTTGGCCAAAATTTCATACCTGAAAATCTCAGTTTGTCTCGCTCAAGACTGTAAGTTTTTCACTCTTGTTCTCCACCATCCTATTTCTGAAAGGTCCAGTTCACACACAACTTTTTGTGTGAAAGGACAGGAGGAATCTAGAGAAGGGGAAATTCCAGCAGAGTATTATCTCCTTCTACATATACTTGTATTTTCTGACTGCCAATAAGAAGCCCTATTATGCCTTGCTTTTGTCTACTGTGTTATGCCTACCACTTCAGTGCAGTAAGAACAGAGAAGGATAGCTTTGCTTGATGCCTTTTTATAATTACAAAGTCTTTAAAGTCACTTCTTTCAGATAAATATAGGTAGACAATCACTAGCATTCAGTAAAACTGATGAATACCACATTGAGTGCAAAATGTATATAGAGCAACAAAGAGAAAAATGTGATGCTTCACACTAAAGCCTTCACATGTCTTCAGGGCTTTTGTGTGACTTTCTGTCTTTCTTGCTGAATATACATAACTTTACAAAGATCTTTTCAAAAAACTGCCAAAGAGGTAACTCACATTTTTATAAAAGGAGAGAACAAAATGTTTAATTCTAGTGCTAAATGTACTCACTCCTGCCCCTAGCACCCACTGTTTACTTTAAACACATGATTTTTTTGAGAATATATGTTTTGATTTGAACTGCCACATTTTGCTTGATTTGAGTCAAAACTGATTATTGGGTTGCTAGCCACACAGGAAAACAGAGAGAGGGAAAAATCATACCAACATACACCTCTTAAGGTTTTGTCTCACTGGATTTGACAGGAAAACTCTCTGCGGTTCCTATTACTTTTTTCCCTTATCCGAGACCAGAGCTTTAATTGTATCCATAACTTCTCTTATCAACACATCTCTATCTAACTGTGCTAACACTTTACTCACCTTCAACTTTTTTTGTTTGTTTTGACAACATTTCTTTGTGATTCTAAACAACATAAATTTGGTTTCCTCATCAAGAAGCTCATTTAGCTGCAGCTTGATTGCAAGTAATTTGCTGTAACTGTCTCCGTCTTTTAATTGTTTGTGCCTTTTTCTAATCTATAAACTGTAACTTCAGGCAGGTCATTTTTGTCTTACCATTTCCTCTTTGGAAAGGCATATCTAATAACTCACCTTATATCCTGTGGCTTTAGGCATCTGAAATCATATGAACAGAAGGGATAGACCATCCATTCGACTCCAAGTTAATTTGAAAAAAACCTTCCATATAATCTCCTTTTTAAGAAATAGGAAAATAAAACTTTCATCCACGAAATTTAGTTTGGGGGAAAATAAATATGCATCAGCATTGGTACAGAATGGACTCCCTGTTCTGTTTCCACAGTGTTTCCTTATGACCTCTGAGAGACATGAAATTCTAAGTGCCAATTTGGGTACTGCTACAATCCTTGAGTTAATCAGAGTCCAATGAATTTTATTATCATAGTTCTGAATTGGCACCATTTCCCCTACTGGAGACAGAATGCATGATCTCATTAGAGTCTCTGGACTTAGTCAAGCCAATGCATAAGGCAGCTTTTTTTTGTTTTGTTTTTAAGTAATCTCATTAGAAGTTCTACCAAATATGGTATCCATATCAAATCTCTTTAATTCCTCCCACCTAATCCCCTTTACCCCCAAAGTGTAACATAAACGTATTAGTCAGATTAGCAGCACATTCAGGAGTAATCCCTTCCAAAACAAGAGACCTATATGTATTTTTCCTGATCCCCAAACTTTTGTTTGTCTTAATTATTCTAAAGCTGACTGACAGCGTGAATAATACTCTTCCCCCCTCCAGTCTGAATAGCAATTAAGGAATTTGCATTTTCTCCATCTTTTTCTTACAAAATAAGATATTTTCTATGCATTTTCTGTTCTGAGCAAGTGCCTGTTCTTACTCCTGCTGAAGTCTGTGGCCAAGCTCCCAAATGAATGTTTTCAGCACCATCTTAGCTTTATAGCGCTTGCACAAAGCACAAAACACCCACAGGAGTATGACAGCCTTGGGATAGGGAGAGAATGTCAAGCCCAGTAGGGTTTCTTTCTCTGAGTTCCTTAGATGTGTTTTCTCACATGATCTCAAGACCACAGTTAGCTATTGCTCTTGCCTGGTGGCAATCAGGGATTCCACTCAGAGGAATACTCTTAGCAAAGAGAATGAGAAATGTTTTCTTATTGTGATGGTAAAAATTTAGAAATCTTTATTAGTGCCTTGAAAAAAATTCCCCTTCTATTGTTTAAATGACTGAAAATACTGAGACTAGATTATGAAATGATGATCACGTTCATGCAGCCAAACAAACAAATGCCAAAAAAAAGCTTTTAACCAATCTCTTGCAGGTTTCTGTGAGAGAATCAGCAGATGTGCACACATATACTCAGAGAAACGTGCACTAGACACATGGATGTATGTATTGTCCCTTCAGAACTCTTCTGTCTATGTAACTTGCTTTTTTGATGGATAAATAAAGGAAAGCAATGTGATTAGACAGCCTGCATATTTTATTGACATTGCCAATACTCAGCTATTTTGAGAAGACATATTGGCTGAGAAGTTCTATTTCATAAGCTATGTGGCTGATGGCTTCTTGTATGACTGCAAATTATTGAAGTGTTCCTGAAACTCTTCCATTTGTTTTCAAAACCTTTTCAAACCATACTGGAAGCCTCGGGAGTTCATACTTCAGTATCCCACACATAAACTATGGGGAGACTTCCCTCTGGCAAAGCCAAACTGACATGAAAGAATGCAAAGTTCCCTCAAAATCAACATATTCGTTACTATACCATTAAAGGAAGGTAAAAAAAAATATATCTGAGAAAGAGGTTAATTTTGTGTGAAAGTTTTCACTTTCTCACATATACACGTATGCACACACACCTAGATCAAGGAGGCAATTTCCAGTTGTCTGATTCCAGTTAGGAAAAGAGACTCCAGCTGGCTTATGGACACAGACGGCTTCTGCCTAAAAGGCTCAGAATATCAAGTCCCATGTTCAAATGTGTTATAATTTTTGGGAGACTAAAGGACACAGGAGTTAACCAGACTGAACTGATAAAACATTTCTAAATAAGTACCACTAGCATAAAATTTCTGAATGTTCCTTGGGGACAAAGCAGTGGAAGTCCCCTTTGGAGACTTTAGGATAGGCTCCCAGATCTCATTTGCAGGGGGGCGCATGATCTTCCATCAAGCAAAAATTGTGTATCACTTACAAAATGTCCTTTGGACTCCTTTACTCCCTATTCCCATGGCAGCTACTGAGACCAGGCTGACTGAGAATGCAGAATAAGGTATTTAGGACACTAAAAATATTGATTCTATGAGTAAAGTATCAAGTCTTTGGATTGATGAAGTAGATGTGGTCAATAACAGGAAAGACACCAACAAAATGCCGCTGGCATGCTGAGTGAGAATAGTATAATACACCATGACCATATGGACTCCAGTGACTAATTACATATGAGTAACTCATCTGATCTTTCATGTTGCCAGGCTTTTATCTCAGATAGTCATTTCTCTCTGCTATTACCAGATTTTTGTTCTAATGAAGAACATCCTCCTCTTTCACCACCCTTATTATGTCTAAGTAATCATTATACACGGACACAGAAGAGGATGAATTCCTCAAAGCAAATGCATGCCGAGAAACACTAAAACTTCCTTTCTGCAAAGCCAGAACAAGCTCTGTAGGCTCATTTGGTACCAGTAGATAATTCAAATTTGTCTGGTTTTACTGGGCACTCCCACAAATTTTAACGTGATTCACGTAATGGAGAGTGAAGGAATATATAGATATATAAAAGGTAAAAAAAAAAAAAAATTAAGGTTTTCTTTCTTTTAGAATTATATCTTTCATTAAAAAGTACAGAAAGAAAGAGACTTGCATATGATCATTACATTGATAGACTCACTGGTCAGCTTAAGTGAAGGGAAAACATACTGGACTATATAGAAACGTGGTTTTTGGAAATAAAAAGTATATCCCATAGCAGAGTCACAATATCTCAGGTCCCTCACCAGCATGAGTTTCCCTCTTGTCTTTATAACCGTATTGAAAACCCAGAAATAGCTTTCAATGTGAAGTGAGCGTTAAGCCCTCAAACAGATTTTATACTAGAGGCAGAGGCAAGAGGAACAGAATAGCAGGTAGATTGTGCTTTCCAGGAGGAACAGACAAAATTCTACTTTTGCTAGTTTTGTGGAACTTCATAAAAAATACAGAAATGCTTGCTTATGTTGGCTTCAGGCATTCCTACATCATTCAATTTGTTTCAAAAGAGACAAAGGAGGAATGGCCAGGTCAAAATAGGGGGACATTTTAAACAAGTGAACAGATGCATTCATTCATCTCAAGTGGGGATAAAACTGGAATAATTCCAGGTTGACCTGAGTCAGAGGAAATTTCTGTAATATGAAAAGGAGATTAAAAACAGGCATCACTACAGTCAGTAATAGCTTCCTTGTAGTTAATCTTTTAATATTCAGGGGGGGCTGTGTACGCCTTTTTAATGGTTACTGCAGAAACATGAGGGATTACAGTTTCATACAACATGTGATATCAAACCACAGCCCCAGAGCAGCATTTGGTTCTGGCTGTTGACACAGAACATAGAAACTTGCAGCAGTGTCTTTTATATCCATTTAAAAACTGATTACACCATGCCAGACACAAAAATATTTAAGCTAATTTGCTTGATTCCTGTAAGGTAATGATTTTTCTCACCTGCTCATGTCTGATGTTCGAATGTTTTCTTAATCCACATGCGGGAATCACTTGGACATAGCAAATGTGATTGAAAGAAAACTTTCCTGAAATACTGGCTAGGGAGTTCTAGCCACACCAACAGATCTCTGACAAACTCTTTTCTATGGCTTCAAAAAGAGCTATTTGCTTAGATTGAAGGTAAAGATGGGCAGAATTCCATTCTCTTGCCCAAAGCATAATTTTCCATGAATTTGCATGAGATGAAAGTTTGCTATGGTTTTAGAGAAAGAAAAATGCCAAACGTTTGACTAAAAAAATGAGCTCTTTGCAGCAAACATTCATTGTTTTCTTTTTCTGTGCACAGAAAAATTCATCTCCTTTATATACAAGAAAAGGGCGCTAAGAAAAATGTTTTCATTTCTCTGAAGGTGTCAGTTCCCCCTGAAGCTGGTTTTTCCCATGTAACTGTAAACTTATGAAATCTTGGAACCAAAATTTTTTCTCAGCTGGTAATTTGTAGTCACATTAACCTCATTAAAATCTCTTGTTCTGCTCCAGATTGACACTGGAGTACCTCTGACAGCCAAAGACTAGTACCTGCACCTGAGGATTAGTTCCATTTACCCTGTGCAGCAACAAAAGCTCTTGTTTTCTTGGGAAGGTATGAGACAGTCTTCTGATGTGCTATGAAGTTATTAATGTTGCTTGATATTTGCTTTGACAGCTACTCTGTACCCTCTTTAATCATCTTCATCATGGTTCACAGCTCTTTTTCCCCTTCATTTCACTTTTGCCTATGCTTCTTAGGGAGAATGATGCAACACACAATTTGATAGATCTTTCAGCCCTTCATGTATTTTCTCCCTTTGTCTTCACTTCCAAAGTTTCGCTATTTGTCACTTTTTTCCTACTCTTCAACAAGAGAACAAAGAAATATTCCAGATGCAAATACTGCTGGAGTATAGTATTTTTAAAATATTCTGACTCTCACAGGAGAAAATTAGTTTGCAGCCCACGTCCATTCAACAGGTAATTTGGTTATGCATTAAAAGAGCTCCTTCAATACTTTAGAAAACTTTTTAAAATTATATTACGAACATTAGTTGCCTGTCTTTATTTTATTTGGCTACCTTTCCTTTGAAGTTATTGATAATAATTAGAGAAACCTCTGCTACAGAAGAGCTTTCTCCTCTCACGACACTTTTTTGAATGATTTCACACTTTGTCACTGGTCTTCCATTTCCCAGGACAAACTGTTCCCTGTGAAACTGTAGCTGTGTCTGTCTTGTCTGCTTTCATTCAGGCTCTTGGTTCAGCCTGACGGGGTGCAACACAGGAGTACAGATTCTCTAAGCTATGTCACTGTTATCCAGAGCTCCCTCAACAGTCTTGTCCCTCAGTTGCTACCAGAGTGTGGGTACATGCTCTGGGCTTAAGATTTTAGGTCTGACCAGTTCCCCGAGAGGGACTGGCAGATTTTAGGCTATAGGCCAGCTCCCTCCAATACCCCCAAGAGATCAGCAGTTGCAGATGCCAGAGGACTGCAATTCTGAAACTGAAAAAGGAGTGATCTGCGACCAACTGGAGTGATTGCAAAGCTTCCCACAAGGCCAGGATACCATCCACCTTTTCAGTCTACCTGGAATTGCCAGCATTAGAGACAGCCAAGAAAATCCATTATCCAAAGCTTTCTACCAGGCTTGATAACCTGTTTCTCATGTCGTGGGACAGTGTCAGCATTCCATGAGAGTCTCTTTAGAGTCAAGTGTCTACATTTACACATCCTTTCACAATTGTACAGACAGGGATTTGCAAAACCTTATATGGTTGGTATTATTGAGAATGATGATGAACAACCAAGTTTTGACCTCCTTCACAATAGTGCAGTTCAGAGATTGAAGAAACCTGCACCAATCTGGGGGATTCATGAAAAAAAGAAGTAACAACACCCCATCCTGAAAATAAAATTTAAAAAAAAAAATGAAAAAGAGAAAGAAATTCTCCAGTCATCTGTCAAGCATGTGGAAAATACTTCAAATTTTACAAACAGGAGTCCCTGCCTTCAAATTCTTGGGATCAAAATTCTGTTTCTCTCAATCACATTAAATGCATTCTTTTCATGTCAGTAGATTGCATACATCACAGAAAAGAAATGGCTCTTGATATCTGTTGGTTTCAAAGTCAGATGATTATGATCAAAGTTTAGCATCTCCGTGCCTTACAGGAAAAATCCATTTAGACATATAAGAGGGGAAGCAAGACCAGAGCTACTCCACTTTGATTTCCAACCAAGGTGTATCGAGGAACTGAAAATACGCAGGTATGGTCTTTTCCTTGTTCTTCATGCACTGTAATGTTCATGACAGGGTGGTTGCTTGCCCCTCATGTGTACCCTTTATATCTCTGCTCCCAGAAAAACAGCCTTTAGCAAGGTGGAAATGCAGAGCTTTTATAAAGGGACTTTCTCCCTTTCAGTCAAATCTTTTTGTCTGGCTATATCCTGCCATACATGACAACAGTCTCCTGTTCAGATGCTGCAACATCAAAACTCACCCAAGAGACTGCAATCTCTCAAACACTGCTCTGTATCGCAGCATCTGACTCTTCCTAATTAATTTTCTTTGTTGTATGGAGAGCATGCAGGAGCTAATTGTTCTGATGAGACAGATAAAACATCAAAGGCTGTTTTAAAATGTGTTTAAAAATGTAGCATGTTTACAGTACTGCAGCCTGAAGCCCACCAGAATTCAACAAGCCTGTGCCAGGAAAAGCTGGTCCTTAGGTCCTCATCAGAGTGTTTGAGCACTGCCTCAACAGCTCACCTTTGCAGGGGAGTGAAGGCTTGGCATACAGTTTGGTCTCCATACTTTTGCTTCTGTAGCTGAGACTGTTGACAAGGATGCAAGCTCTCTCAGTTGCAGGGGATGGTGTTGTATGTGAAGCGAGAGATGATCCCCTCCTCCTTTACCTTCCCCCTCTAAATTCCCTTCCTCTCCCCCTTCCTCACTCTTGCTAATTCAAAGAAGACCAAAGTGGCCATTGGACAGGAATGAGTTTTTGCAATTGGTAAGCTGAATGGATTTGAACAACTGATCCAAGAATTAAAATGCTCCATATGTAGTTATCTGTGCATTCAGAATTTGTCTGTATCTCACTAAAGGGCCAGCGTTGATTTCTGATCAGATCCTTCCACTTCTCACAAAAAATAACTACCTCAGCTGGAAACAGGAGGCATGCCAGCCCCCACTATCTGATGTTGATTTTTTTTTCTATCCTAACAGAACAAGAAAGTAATGTAAAAATCCATAATCCCAATTCTATCACCATAAAAACTTTTTTTGCCCTTGAAAAGATTGCTCAGAAGATGAACAAAAGGACATGTAAAAAAAAAGGAAAAGCCAAGGAGAGTGAGAAACTAAGACAGTACATAGGCACATATTCATTGGGCTTCAAGCGAGTTCCATAGATGGACAAGTGCTGCCATGAACAGGACTGCCACTTTGAAATGAGGTCTTGGAAAAGAGGAAAGCGGAGAGAAAACAATGAAAACATGGGAGTCTTTTAAACTACCTGAAAAGGAATCAGAGGCAGAGGAGAAAAATTACTGAAAGCAACAAAGGAAACAGGGAAGAAATAAACTGCACTCAAGATTTTACGAAAGAAAAAAGCAAGGTCACAGTGGCATATACGGAGATACAAGGAGAAGATGGAGCTATATGGGAGGAGCTGCTGAAAATCACAACACAGACAAGACAGAGAAGCCTGGCAGAAAATAGGAACCCTCATGCTCTGCAAAACAGCATGTTCCTTCTCTGTCCCCTGTGCTCTCAGCACTGAGGGACTGGCCCCAATTCCCAACATCTTTAAAGGAAAGAAAGGTGGAAAATTGTATGCAAAATGCCTTTGGGCCCTGTAGAATTTACAGCAAGTATCAAGACAAAATTTTCTCCTGTCCCTTACTGTCAGCATTTTTCCAGGATAGAGGTTGGTGGTACTGTTTTGATAACAAAGCTTGTTGATACGGGTACAAAGGAGGTTCTTGGAGGTCAAACACCACCCTTGGAACTGGAGCGATAAGTTTAACAGACTCACAGTGATGTTTTTGGTGTTTGACCTTAAACAAAACATGAAGCTTGCAGGATAAAAGAAAAACAAAGTTACAAACATGAACTGAAACAAGTTTTTCAAAGTTCTGTTTAAAATGCAAACATGAAAAGGAAACAGAGAAAATATCACATATGAACAGAAAAAAACACAAGCACCAAAAAGCTGCTGTTAGAACCACAGTGTGGAAAGTATTCAGAAGAGATATATAGCCTGTCATTTAGTATTTTTATAATTCAGGCCAAGTTACTGAAAGGATCACCTACTCCAACCTCACTGGAAAAATCTATTTTGACGTGTTAGATCTCAGATTTTATTTTATGTGATTTTCAGCAGTGTTGATGGGAAAAGATGAAAAGATTAAGTTTCACCTATACTGCACTGAAGATCTGTGGACAGAATTTATCTCCAGACCCAAGCTCAGGCCCAGGCTTGAAGGGGTGGTATTACTGGGCAAAGTGACTTTCGTGGCCATCACCACAAGAGCCAGCAACACACTCAGCATCTCTTAGCATTTGGCCTTATGCATGGAAGTCTGAAATTAACTTTTGGCCAGATGGTTCTCTCCCGAGGATAGATAGAGCTTCACTGAAAACATTGTCACATGCTGTGTGACACTATATTCATAACATGTTTTGTTATCCTGGTATTTTTGACTTTTTTACAGTGAGGCAAACAGGACATCCCTAAAATAAAAATACCTAAGAGATACAGAGAGAATCAATATGGGAGAAAAAAGATATTTGTAAGGAATGCTTGAAAATGAGATTTTCTGACCTGGGTTTTGATTAATTTTTTTCCTTTTCAAATGGGAACAAAATGTTAGCATTTTCCCCTTTTTTCTCCCTTCCACTGCAATTTTCAAAACTTTTCAATCCAATGTTGACTCAGTAGCGTAATTTTTGACACACATTTTCAAAGTACATTTTGAAAAATAAAAAGTCATTGCAAAGTAAAACTTCAGAGTCAGAGTTGAAGGTAAGTAAGGCCTCTTTTGTTGGTGATTGCTAATCAGGCATTCCGACCATGGTTTTCCTTTATAGGAACCAGAGTAGAAGAAAGAGAACCAGTGGTCCATATAGTTTAGAAGCAACCTGAAAGTCTTGTTATAATGATAGCAGTTCCTCTTGGGAATACTGCACGAAACTGGCAACACATCCCCACATGATGAGGACGACATCCCTGTGTGGGAGACTTTTGCAGCTGGGAATTCAAGCATGCTAAGTGGAGGAATTTGCATTAGGACCATGGGGCTGATCGGAGGGCCAGAAGGGCAGGTAGGAGTAATTGCTGGCCTGGGTTTAGTTGTTTTTACCCATTGTCAACACAAAGTTACTTACATATCACCACCCTACTGGTTAAAAAGGCTGCAAGCACTGTTTGGTTCTTTCCCCCAATCCACTTTTCAAACATAGAAATGTGTTCCATGTCTGTGTCCCCCCCAGTCCTACTCTGTAGCCCTCTGTTTATACGATAATGGTGAAATACTGCCTTTTTTTTTTTTTTTTCACGAGCTAGAAGCCAGGTTTCTTTTCCATTCATCCGTTATAGAGAGAGAATAAGAAAATGAGTACTCTTATATCCATTATATATATCAAGAGACTGAATCTACCTTTTTATTCCAAGAGCTAGAGATGACTACATAGCTCATGAATTACAAAGCAATTTTGAGACACAACAGCAGCAGAAACAGTACTAGCATTTGGCACAATGTATCGCACAGATGCGGAATCCAGAGATTGAAAAGTAAAGGGAATTTCTATCTATTTACCCATCCATCTCATTCCTGTGTGGTTTTTACTTCCAATGTGGGAAAATAAAATCTTTTACATGCTATTTTTTCCATGCATACTCTAGTTAAATGCTGTTGATTTATGAAGCCTATATCAGTGGCATAAAATATAACTATGTCACAGAATTTGAAGAGGTATTTTCGGACAAATATGCTGGAATACCTGAATCTGTGAATTAAGATGCATAGTATAAAAATAATAAATACATTGTTACCATAAATTAAAGCTGTAAAGATTTTTTTCTTACTTGTTGGCAAAGGGAGTGATCTCTCCAGTGTCAGGATTGAACTGCAGGGCACTAATAAAACATGACACAAATAACAAATAAATTTCCTCCGTATTGAATGGTTTGAGATTTATTCAGGTCTCTTATACTGAGATCTATTGGGAGTTGTATAATCTAAAGTCTAAAATTTATATCTAGGAGATAAAATGTGGATAAAATAACCATTGCCTTACAATATTATTTCAACTCTTGCATCTAATTTGAATATTGTTTAAGACAAAACATGAAGCTTTGGTGGAGAAAGGCATTTCTACTGAGTGAAAGTCATGACAGTACTTTCAAACTGAATTATGAAGAGAGAGTACATTAAGTTTTCCTGACATTTTACAAGTACATGGATTTACATATAAACTAGTGATCAACTCTCCTTAAGCTGCATGGGGTCTCCAGTCATTTGTACACATGTATTTTTTTTTCCAGTTCTCAACAGATTTTTACACCTTTTAGCACACAGTTTAGGTATCTTATCTTGGCTAATTTAAACTGTATTGAGCAGATCCTCAGCTGGAGACATGGCACAGACGTGCACTAATTTAGGTCATCTTAAAATTTGTCCAAGTTCAGCTCTGAAAATTAATTCCAACCAAACTTATTGAATGGATACAAGTGCAAGTGAGTAAGTACAGACTGTAGCTCTGATTCTGTTTTCTTTCACGGCACTGCCAGTTCAGACATAAAGCAATGACATCCATGTTGGCGTGAATGTAGGGCAACAGGAGAAAAAACCAATTGGTTCTTTGGAACTAATCTTACCTCCACTTGATTCTATGCTGATGAAACTGTACTGACATAAAAGTGTAAGCACCCTTATTTATACAGAGAACCAGAAATAACTTCACATTTTATTCCTCTGTTCCATTTGTAGAACTTGTCAGGGAAGATGTCACATTTTTCAAAACTTCATTATCCTTTGATACTGCCAATTTAACTGAAAAATAAATAACTCCTTTTTCAATAAGCATAACTTAATTTTTCAAGAAATATCCCACATGGAAAATTTGGATCCAGAAGGCTGCTACCAGCAAACTTGAGCCTTTTACTGTGATAGTTAGTCAGGAAAGAACAAGATAGTAAAGGTCCTCCTTTCCTGCAAATTTAAAGCAGGTCTCTCTATTTTCTGATTCTCAACTACTTTCATTTAAAGAGGTCCTGAAAAACACTATCACCCACTGAGGAGACCAACCTGCCTTCCCCTGCATTATACAAGTTTTTTGGAAACAGTTCCACTTTAAAGTAAGGTGCTCTGGAAACCCAAGCTTCCCTGGAAGCCCAAAGAGGTTGGTCATTTGCAGTGATGGGGCAACCTCCCTTTGTGCTCTTAGACCACCATTCAAACACAGTTTTCAATGTTGATTTCCAGAAAGTGAGAAACAAAGAGAGGAAACAGCCACAAGTTGTGCTGTGGGAGGTTTAGATTTGATATTAGGAAAAATTTCTTCATGGAAATGGTTGTCAAGCACTGGAAAAAGTTGCCCAGGGAAATAGTGAAATCATCATCCCTAGAGGTATTCCAAAGATGTGTAGATGTGGCACTCAGGGACATGGAATAGTGGTAGACTTGGCAGTGCTGGGTTAATGGTTTGACATGATGATCTTAGAGGTCTTTTCAAACATAAATGATTCTGTGATTTTATTCCACCCAGAGGGGTTAACAACATTAAGTAGCTGTTTACCTAGATGTTTGTTTATCAAAAAGTTGACACCTACTCTAGATTTTTTAACAAAGAACCACCAGCAACTGTCAGAGGTAATGGTGTATTTAGTGTTTACTTTGAAACAAGATGCAATCATTGACCTTGAGGTGAAAGGCTCAGCAACCTCTTCCTAGTATTCTGAGCCCTTTCAGTTTAACAGTTTGGGTAAAAAATATCTTACCGAGTTTCTTTACAGAAACTGCCCCAAAGATTTAATGGCTAATGCTTTGTCTGACTGTTTTTATCACTATAACCCTTCTCCTCTGGTGGGCTTAGGGATCCTGTCCTTCTAAGTGCTATAAATTA
This sequence comes from Corapipo altera, assembly GCF_003945725.1. Classification (NCBI taxonomy): domain Eukaryota; kingdom Metazoa; phylum Chordata; class Aves; order Passeriformes; family Pipridae; genus Corapipo; species Corapipo altera. The sequence goes on along the minus strand of NW_020884898.1, from coordinate 1,157,271 downwards.
GTATAAAATGTCCTTTCTGCACGTATGTTCAGGCACTTATTTTTAGTTTTTGAGTTTGTGTGTTGCTCAGCAGAGACAGTATACCATACCTATTAAAACAATGGATTGAAGAGTTCCTTCTGTTTTTCTTTCCCAAAAAGCATGTGCTGAATGCAGGCTGTTCCAGTCAAGCCGTGCACAACAAACCATCTCCAAAATCATGTGCTCTCTTAAGATCAGAGGTGCGCAGGCCTTTTAGCCTGAAGGTTGCCTTTTAGGTTCATCTTTCTGCCAAAGATAGTTATTTATCTTACAACTGTTTGGTGCATCCTTTTATCTGTTTGATATTTGACTGCCCCATGTGCAGAACAGTGCAAGGACAATTTGGCAAATAACCTACTCCAAAATCAACCTTCCAGTTTTAGATGAAATGGTCTGCCCATAGTATTTGCTGGGAAAGTCCTCAATAGTGTCAGGAGCAAGCTTTTCTACCCTCAAGGGCAATAATTTGGGCTAGGACACAGAGTAGACCATGATGGTTAATGCAAGTGAATGGTTTTGGCAACTGGGGTGCCTCTTTTCATTCTGATAATGCATTTTGCTGTATCTATTTTGTTTTACCTTTTAATTTCTCTGTCTGTAAAGTGGGTTTGGTACTTATACTTACCTGTCCATAAGGAGTGGTGTTTAGACCTAATGAATACAGGCTTTTTGAACTCCCTGGATGAAAGAAACTATGTAAGTGCAAATTATCCTCTTGTCTATCCTCTCTGAAGTCTAATCTACTTTGATGTGATTGTGATCTATGTCACTTGCAATGTGCACTATAGGAGGGGTTCTCACAGCAATGAATGTAAGTAAAGCTTTGAATAACATGAAGTAACTCATGAATGTCTAAGTTTAAACACAGGATGGAAATTATTATTTTAGGCATAGTTCCAGAATTTGGTTAAAGTATCTTTAATTTTTAAATTACATCCTCTCCATTTACAGATACAAGCCAGCTTTCGTATCATCCTTGACTCCTTAGGGGCCAGACCCTCATACTGGACTAGAACATGAGTACTTTACTGACACTAATAGAGGCATCCTCACTTGTACTTTATTGAGCACCTAGGCCAGTGAGGGGTATTCACAAAATGTAGCCAGGGGCTGTACTCCATTGGTTTAGTCAGTAAAAGTAATGTGAATTAAAGCTGCCAAATACAAAAGCTGAAATTCTTAAGTTTTATACCCTTACGCTTTTAAGGTAACTATATAGTTTAAGCAAACCACCTCTAGATTTGTATCACCATTCACTTTTGACCTTTGCACTAGGAATGCTTTAAGGAACTGTGAGCAATTCCTTAAAAATATATTATTATAAATATTGTAACTTTAAGTATTTGAGAAATAATTCCTCTGCAGCTGACCCAGTTTGTGTCAGACATGCAAGTAGGTGAGTAGGTTTGTTCGCATATGGCTCTCTGGACTCCCTTACTGCATTCTGTCTGTTCAGTCAGCACTGGAACATCACATTGCTATGGGCTCCTCTCTGCAGGAGTAATATTGATTTCTGTTGAAGGCTTTCCCCTAGGAGAAAACAAAGCAAAAGCTTCCATTTCTAGACCTACACTGAAAAGTTAATGGGGAACAGATTTTACAGTAGGGGAAAGGAAGGAAAAAAGAGGGAGGAAAGGAGGAAGGAGATAAAAAATTAGGAAAACTTCTAGGATGCATGGAGAGAAGGATGGATATGAGAAGGATCTATGTCAGAAAGGCAGGTTTTCAGTTTCTTCTCTCCTAGAAGTTCACTGGCTCAGGAGAACTGAGGTCCCAGCAAACTACTACCACAGAACTTTCACAAGCAATGTGCAGTATTTTTTTCTTTTGTAAAATCTCCAAAGCCTTGATTCAATCTCCCCAAACTCCTTCATGAGTACGTAGTATTCCTACAGATAATATGCCACATGCACTTTCCTACAAAGTCAATACTATACATGGGAATGTAGGAAGCAGCTGGAACCAGGAGACCAAACCCAATTCAGCAGCTAAACTGGATGTTTCCTTTCACTCCTATTTTCCAAGTGGTAGCTGATTCACTAAAACAATTCTGCTCAATTTTTCAAAACAAGTTCTCGAAGAATCTTCCCCTCATGGAAATAATGAGAAGGCAAAATACACCTACAGATTCATGCATTTGCCCTATTTGCTGCTTTTCATTTTCAAATACCACCTTTCCACCTTCATTTTGAACAAAAGGGACCTGCACTTCATCCCTTTAAACTCAATAGCAAAACTGTAACTGGTTTCCATGGAACAAATGCTTTCAATTTTAACAGAATACTGATGATACTTACTATTTTATTAAACTGCTGTATTTTTTCCACCCCATGAAGCATCCCCTCCCCACCTTTTTTGTTGCACTGAATGACTAATTTAATCTGTTTAATCTGTAATTAAACACAGTAAATTCTTTCCCTTGATATTCCTACTTCTGAGATAGATTTTCTTCACTGCCAAAACATTTTTATGCCATCGAATTTTTTTTGCATTATCATTACATTTAGCCTTAGTTTGTACAAAAAGCACACCAGTGCCTCCTTCTAAGGGAAATAAAACACAGCCAATAATGAGAACAATTTATTTTTTTTTTTCAAAGTACTTCATGAGGGAAGGAGGGGTAATTTTCCAGCATGATCTGAATCCTGACTACCATTTGAGGTGTTCAGCCCTGCAGTTTCAATGTATACTCTAAGAAATGCACTCTGGTGCAGACTATGAAACACTAGTTTTCTGAAATAAATAAATAAATAAATGAGTTCCTTGTGTTAAAGTAATCCAGATTAAGATTAGAGGAGTCTCAAACCTAGACAACACTCTTTCCACCTTTACTGATACCCATTCTCTGGATATGTAAGCAGAGTCTTGTTGGATTGCAATAGGTTTTCCCGCAAGAAGTATAATTTTCTGAGTGTTTTGTTGATACACTCCTCTATTCCTGGTCGTGTTTAGGGACAAAATCCAACTAGGTTATCAGGATCTTTGGTCTATTTGTATATTCTTAAGAGCCATCAAACCACAAGAAAATAGCAGTCATATAAACAGCCATGAACAGGGCCCCTTCTGCAGGGAGTTGAGAGCATTTGGTACTTCTGAAAATCAGACCACTTGTTCTGATACATGTAGAGGCCAAAGAAGTAGTTAAAGTCTGAACATGTAAGACCCTGCCTGTCCCATTATCTTCTACAGTGCTATTACAGAGATGCAGTTAAAGTCCAAAAGTGTTGAGGTTTTTTTATAACAAAAGGTGACTACTTGATAGGCCTAATCCACTTCCAGCTGAAACGATATCACTTGTTTCATTAGACAGTGGGATTAAGCTTGTGTTGTTCTGCATGGGCATATTTTGAATCTCTGCTAGCTAGTGATTAATTGTGCTAACCATTGTGTTTAATATTAGGGCAAAGAGACACTCCTTCTGATATTCCATTTAGGTCAAATGAGTTCTCCTTCTGTTCAACTTGTTTGATACTGTAATGTTAAGCCAAGAACTTATCTAAGTAAAAAGATTAAACATATCTCTGAGGAATGCACAAGATCATTACAGTTGAATCATGAGGTTAAAGTGTTGCACTGAGGTTGCAAAATATCAAATAGAGAAGAGATTGAAAGGATAAATCCTGACTCATTTAGCATAGTTGCCCTATTCCACCTGCTAATGAAATTGGTATGTAAAGTGCATCGAAAAAGGGCTCTGCATGTTAGATGTTTCAGTACAAGTTACATTGCATTCTGCTATGGAAAGTGATGGCTTATTGTAATCATTCTTTAGGCTTGTTTTTCACTTGGGATCAGAGAAATGTAATTCAAACTTAAAGAGAGTTGCCAATAATTCATTCTCAAAGAGCCCTATAAAGATATGTGGCCAATACTGTGGCCTCTTTCAGGAAAAATAATGGTCAGACATTTTGCATGAAATTATCATTTCATTAATGTACCGATCGTTCCAAATGCTTTCAGACTTAAGTATGAATTAAACAGTATCATATTCATCTTAGAGCTGTAGATACAAGCCTCATCACCTGCCATACCATTACATTTTATTTGCCTCTGGAAACAGACTTGTGCTTATAATATTCAAGCATTAGAAGTCAAATGAAGAAAAGCATTTCATTGCTAGGCAGTTTAGTGGAACAGGGTCTAGAGTGGGTGAGCACTAACCCTCTTCACTGGTATTTCAAAAGCAAGCAGACCAACTTTAAAACAATTAAGAAGACATCGTAAGGTGAGACTGCCTCAAAGAGCAATTGTTACAGGATAATATTAGGGACACAGGGATGTTTTCCAGCCTTTCCCAGCAAGGTTCCATGCATAAGCTAAATGTAATATCCCTTTAAGGCAGTGCATTCTATACATGGGGAATATAGCCTGACATTGCCTGAAAATTTAGGGTGGTATTTTTTTAACAGTCAGAAATGAGGGTTGTCTGCCACATTTTACATTATGTAAGTTGTATATGACAATACATATTTCTTAAGCTGCCAGAGGTATCCAAACAGGGTTTTTTAACCAGTCAGTCAGGCTGTAGGTGAATTGGAAACAGATTACCAAAACAATCTAATTTAGACATTAAGTATGTGTCTTAAGTGCTGTCCAATTGAAATTCCCAGGAACTCATGGTCGAGGCCTATAATTCTGTTAGAAGGGGATGAAGATTTCAGTGAAACAGTTGATAACTCAGAAAACTGTCTGTAGGTCCCTGTGAAAACTCTGTTTTGTATGAAGACTGAGCTTCTGATTTCACCATGCAGCTCTGCTGGGTCTGGGGTTTCCAAGCTTATCCTGCCTTAAACAGGCTCTAACCAGAGCCAAGGTGAGCAGGAGCCTAAATTGTACAACCACTTCTGCCATAGGTTAGTCCTCGTAATGCTAAACACTGAAAAACAAGTAGTTCCCCAGACAGGAAGATTAATGAGCCTCATTTCCTGTAAATTTATGGCTCGTGGCTAATTGGACTTGGCTGTTGGGAAGATCAAAGAGGCACATAAAGTTTTTCTTGCAGCTCTAGCTTCTCTACTAGCCTTTTCCCAAAGGGGTGGATTCTTGGATTTCTAGTAAGGCTTCAACACTTTCTGTCTCCTCTTTCTTGTTTGTCAAAGGGATAATTTTCTTGTGCTCATGCACCTATTTTCATATGACTATTTTTAGGAATTCTGTTCCTATATTCTACCCACATCAAATTTGATTGGAAGTAGGCCAGAATAGCCTAGTGTGAGTACAGATGATGCAAGAATAGAAGCCTTGTTTCCACAAAAAACCCAAAAAACCTGCTTTTGGAGGGCAGCCTAGGTGTATAGAACAAACTCATTATCCTACTCCAGAAAGAAGGAGTCAGGAGCTCAGAAAAAATGCAAGTGAAGTCAGGCAAGCAGCCTTATAATCCCAACGAGAGCTAAAAACTGGGACACAAATTTGCAACTCTCAGCAGAACTCAGAAGAGGTTGGGGTAGAGATTTCTGCCTGAAATTCTGAGAAATTTGACAATTTCTCAACATTTATAACCAGCAGTCTTCATGAACCCTTGGGCTCAGGTTCTGTCTTATCATGCTGTTTCATGTTTCATTACATAGAAATCACCATTACTTCCTGGAAAATAGAAGAGTTGTAAGAGGCCACTGCCTTTCTCATATCACTCAGGAACCATGAGACAGCTGCTGACATAGCTTTTCAGAGGGGTAACACAGCAGGCAGTGAGGGGAAAGATCTTCCTTTCTCCTCTCCTTCACTAGCTCTCCAAAAGTTACGCTTCTCAAGTCAGCTCCTGAGCTATCTCCTTCCTTCTGCTCCCTCCCTTGGTGAATTATTTACCTTTCCCATGCCTTAGGTTCCTCTTCTGTTCAATAAAGTCAGTGTTAGCCTAACACAAACAACACCTGCAACTATCCCGATGAATACTAGAAATCTGCAGGGTGTGTTATTAGCTCTATTTTATAGGTGGGAAAATTAAGATTGAAAGAATTTAAGCGACATGATCAGGCAGAAAACATGGTCCAATGACTTCATATGAGCCTTACATGACAGCACATATCAAAATATAAGGGTTTGTTCAACTGGGTTATAAAAAGGCAACAGCGACTTCTGTTGGCAGAGTTGTCACTCCCCTAAGAGGTTAGTCTAACTCTGACCCAACCTCCATATTCAAAGTCCTTTAGCAACCTCTATTTACTCTGATCTGGAAAGTCCAACACAACTTACTGCTGGCTGGCAGAATGCTTTGGGATTGAGTCTTAAGCTCTGAGACTGATGAAAAATCTTCTAAGAGCTTTCATGCCCGGTGATGGATGAAGAAAAGGCAGCAAAGAGAGAGAAAAGGGACAGCAAGAATACGAGATACTTCAAAAAAGTGTCTTTGGAGATTTCAGAGTACAGGGAGAAAGAAAAGGTTTGGAAATTTCTGGAGGTTTTTTCCTCTAGAAAATTAGAGGCGAATCAAACAAGTACTTTCAGTCGTTTTTACAGATGAAAACTGTCACCCAAAAATATCCATAAAAAGGAACAAATGCATAAATGCAAGTACAAAATTCCTAAGCCAGCACAACTCCTGAAACATCAGTTAAATAAGCTCCACATGTGAAATATTTATATGCATTTAAAACCAGATGAAATTTCACAGTGGTTGTCTTATGTAACCACAAGGTTGCATTAACAAGTCTGAAGGTGACAAAAGTATGAATGAATGTGGTAAGCTCTTTATGCATGAAAGAAACAAGGTCAACAAAGACCTAAGAAAAAAACAACTTCAATTTATTTTGCTTTTCAGGCACCAAAGGCCATGGACTACCTAACTGTATATTTTTGCAGTGCTGGGTTTGCATTAAATTCTAAAAGTGAAAGAGCGATTTGCCTCTTTGCATGTCATAGCCATAATTCAAGAGGCAGGGAAAGAATTATTTAACAGAGAAAATGAAAATATAATTTTATTATCATTATAACCACAAGGGAACATGGAAAACAAAGCAATTAAAGCAGGAAATATGGATGTTTTGGTAAAAATAAAACACATTTAACATGATAAAAGTCACAGCAAACTAATGTGGGCCCACCTAAGTTGTTTAATGACTTTAATATGTCCATGTATAAACTGAAGAGATACAACTGTGTATAGAACACTGATTTAGTAGAGAGGTCTGTGCAGGCTTCTTTGGTTTTGCTGTTACTGTTATCATTGGGTTTTCTGAAAGAATTCTGTCCAATATGCTTTCCTGTTTCTACTCTTCACAATGATACGAAACAGAGCAGACTTTAGCCAAAGCTGAGGTGCATGTGATAATGTTTTTCATGGCAACTACAGTTACTAAGTGTTTAGTAAGCAGAGGATCCATGCTTCCCCTTCCTGAAGCCAGCCTCCCCTCCACTGCAGTCAACCACATCACATAGCCCAATTCATGACATTTACTGAGATCTCCCATACATGCATTCGGTCCTACACTTCCAGTACTCTATTTCTCACACTGGATGGAAACCTGATTCTAAGCCTAAATCACTAAGATTCACAGTTAAATTATGCCACTTTGTTTTGTATCTAGATTGTCCTTTTGTGGCTTGCCCTTTCCTTTATGATTATAAAGAGCAACCAGATCCTTCTTAGACTTTATTCTGTTAGCCTTTTCAAGCTTGTAAGACAACTCTTTGGTCTTTCAGTGATCTAAACACTTTTCTTTTTCTTTTTTTATGCACTTCAGCTTTAGTTCATCTGCTTGAATAAGACACTTACTCCATAAGAGGCATCACTCTGTCAGTGATTTGTGCCTTGAACAATGGTTCTGAGACATTCTTTGTTTCCACTGAAAACATCCTCACAACACATCTCTACAACACACCTACAATCCTTGGAAAGCACCAGTCTTCATCTTCCCCTGTGAATTAATAACTGCATGCAGATCTTTCCCTTATTTCCAAGTGCCAATATCAGGATGACAGCAGGTACATTTATAAACCCCAAACGTGTGTAATATCACTTACTACAATATGTTAGATCATTATACTTCGACACAGTGAAAAATAGGGAAAATTAATCTGTACTATCCAGACATATGATATGAAATATTCAACCCATAATACCCACGTGTTATTAAAGGGAGTACTGTTGGGCAGCTTTGGATACCAAATTGGTCTCCAATTAGCATTTTTCTCTTCTATCTTTTTTCACATCAGGGACCAGCAGGAAACCAATGAATGTCAGCTAAGCAATGAGAGAAATAAAAGCACTTGAAAGCAAAAGTCATCAAGTCAATAATAATGCTGTTCCTATTATTGAGGGAAAACATAAGTGTTGTATAAATGAGCCTTATGGTTTTGTATGCATGTCCATAAATATGTAGTTCTGCAGACAAAAATCAATACTAAGTGATTCACTGCAACAGATATAATTAGATAACAATACTGGAAATACTTTCTCCCCCCCTTCTTGATAAAATTTTTCTCCTCTTTCTTACGTACAGGATTCTTGTCACACCAAAGCATTTTCAGTGGAGCAAATCCTTAGAATAACACCAATGAGATACGCAAAAGAGTGAAGAAAGGAAGATACCTTTGCAATGTCAATCATACTACTTTAGCCTTTTGTAGCTAAAGCTAGGTTGGGAATAATTCAAGGTGTAATTATCAAATTAGAAATTCATGAACATCCCACAGGAGCTTGGAAAAAGATAAAGGTACAAATCAAAGGATCCTCAGGACGTAAAATAATACGTAAGAACATTGTACAATATGAAAATGAATCAGCTTCCATTTCCTGCAAAATGGGAAAATATCTCATGGATGTATCTTTAAAATAGAAATAAAACTAACCACCACCAGCAGAACCCTAACATTCAGTAATAAACACTGCATGTTAAGGAGAAAAATAATACCTAATGTGTGCAAACAGTCTAAGGCTTGCATATACCTTGCTCAAAAGCCCATTGAAGATACTATGAGGATGCTCTGTCTCAACATGGAAAGACTTTGGATTAGTACCAGTTTGCACTGAAGCAAGGGCAGACTCACCAAAAATATCAACAGTTCTAGTGTCTGTATCTTTCCAATAGTGTTAGCTAAGAAGGAGTATTCAGATGCTAAAGATGCAAGAAATTCCATCCTGCAGTCATCCTTTTACAAATGGCACTGAAGACTTTTACCCTTTTTTCTGGACTAGACTTCAAAAATTTATTTTCTACTCATAACAAAATTATCAGCATCCCCACTGGCTGAAGGCATGACTTAAGTTCTGGGGAAGTATTTGTTCTTTCTTCCCCTGCTACAGTTCATCAGATGGATAAATCTCACTACTACAAGTCAGAGCTACAGGATGTCCTCTAAATACAGGTAGCAAGATGAAAGCACCACAACACATAGGAAGGTTAGTGCCCTCCTGAACTCCTGCTACCTAAAAACAGCTCACCAGCTCTCTGGTTTTATGTTAGCTTTTTTTCCCCCCCAATTCCTCTGTTTTAAATAAATAGTCTCCATAGCAACTGTTTTGCATCCTGATGCATCTGAATGGTAGGGGCAAAAGAGAGGCAGTTTCTTTCAAAGGATGTTTTAACTTCCAAAAGTCACTTCTTAAACATGTGTGCAATATATGTATATAATTTGCATATACTAAAATGCCTAGAATTCAGAGAGATTCCTGTGACCTCCCCAAATGCCTTATCTGAGATTCCTAACATAACTTGGAACAGCAAGGTCTGTGCTCCCGTCCTCTGTAAAGATGAACCCCAAAGTTTGGTTCTGAAATAACCCAGATGAATAGTCACATTCATCCTTCAAACTGCACTCTACCCAGAAGCATGCTGGAAATGTGTGAGCTTTCAGCCCAAGGTGTCTCAGAGGTAAAGCACTGTTTCTTTTCCATGTGGTGGCATTGAACTGAAGTCTTTACCACTCACTGCCCACAATGAGAAACAAAGCTATTGAACAATGACTTCGAAATTAATATGCAATAACAATAAATCAGTTATTTAAAATATTTTGCTTCTAGTTCATAATGAAAAAATATTCAGACAAAAGATTTCTCCTTTACAAAAAAGTAGCCAGTTTGCCCTCACCTTGGCATTGTTTACTTTTCAGTTTCAGCTCTGAAAATTAGCAAGTACATGCTTTTACCTTTTAGGCTAATTTAATTAAAAGCGATACTAGATTGTATTATACCTCTTTAAAATACTGTTGTAAGAGACAGCCTGGGGAATCACTCCCCAGCTGCTTTAGAACAATGCATAATTCTGTTTAACTTCCCAAGCAGTGAACAATGCTGGTTTATCATAACTACTTGGAAGATTGCCATGCCACAACCTAACACTTCTTTTCTTTTCTTTATTATTGTAATTTCTTACTTCTTAAACTCAGAGGATAGATACCCAATGGACTGAGGAGAATATTTTGTGTGATTCTGACACCTTTGAGAAAACCAAGCTACACAGTTTGCTTATCACTCATCGAACGTGGAAAAGTTCAGGCAATACATACACACTCCAATAATTGTGCAGTGCCTTTGGATGTAAGCATCTGTGATATATAGCTGCATAACGCTTTCTGAGAAGGTGCTTTGAATAGAGAAAGTATGGGGTGTGCATCTAAACCACGGTGTGTTGTAGGTTTGCAAGACTATATGCCCTCTCCAAAAACACACATACCATTTTGTTTGTTCAACATACATAATCACATACTTCAGAAGCAGTTCCCCTTGCAAATTATGTGTAGAGTTTATCTGTAGAGGTAACTAAAAAAGAGCATAAACTTGAGGATGAAGGCATAGGTCAGTTTTTATATTAAGGCAGATTTCTGGTGCCTGATATGTTTATTTCAATATCAAAAACAAAAGAAAAGAAGAGCAGTTGTTCGATCTGATACTAGTGATAAACTACCTTGTGATTTTAATTCCTGGCTATGTTCAAATAAGCTGTTGAATAATTTGTCCTCTAGATGACAGGGATTTTCATGCTAAGATGAATGATACTGAAATGGATGAAAAGATTTCTGCTTTTGGTGGAACGAACCATTTAAAGAATTATTTTTTTTTTTACTGGGTCCTGATTCATTCTAGTATTTGAATACCAGAAGGGTTTGGACTTCCGAGTTGGTTTATCTCTTGATTTTTTTACTATTTTTCAATAGTATTGATAATAAGACAGTATAATACTGCAGATTTAGAGAAAACCAAATTAATTAGGTTCTTTTTCTTTTCTTTTTTTTTTTTCTTAGGTATTCATTTATCTCTATGAGTAACCAAATCTACAGGAGAAATAGGCTCAGGCATTTCTATCCATGTCAATTAAAAAAAAAAAAAAAGAGAGATAAAGGAAAAGAGAGACCAAAGATGACGAGCACCACTGTTGCTGACGAAAAATCTTTTAACAAGAAAAGGCCTCAAACTTCTGTGATCTCCACTAATCTTTACCCAGTCAATATTCCTATTAAAACCAATAGGAATTTTGCCTAATGAAAGAGAGAAAGCTCTTTCCCCAGAACTACAGTATTTAAAAAAAATGTTTCAAAACCTGCAGTGGTAATAGGGTCATCTAGAACCACTTTTGGAACAGTTATACGAATTTTCTGTAACAGTATTGCAGGCAATATTTGTACAAAAGTAGACATAAATCAGGTTAAAATTACCCTCAAGTTGGCTTTTAAATTCTGGAATCAATATTTAGGTTAGGAATTAATTACGCTAAATTAATTAATTAAACTAAATGGATTTAGCTTAAACTTTAGAAGAACCATAAGAAGGGGATCTTTGGCAGGCGGGGCTTGTCTTGCCTTTTTCTGTATTTTTAAATCACTACATAGCTTGTCATGCCTGAATCACTCCAGCCTGCAACTAGGATATACCTAACAATCACAGGAAAAGATTCAAGGACAATTTTTTTGTTGTTTTTTCTCACCTCAGTGATTCCTTAGACGACCCCCAGTAAATTCCCTAATCTCAGCCTATGTATTTGTTTTAAAAGGAAAAGTTTCAACACCAACAATAATCCAACCTCACAAAAGGTGATGCAAAATTTAATTATCGTTTAAACATGCTCAGTGATCCTTAGGTGACAGAGTCTAAGTATGGTGTGAATATTACACCTTGCACTGGTGAACAGTCACGAAAATAGAACTCCCGGCAGTACACCTGATAAATTAATCTGAGGAAGATGGAGATATGTAGCTCAGATGCCACTCAGTCTTTGTAGCTGGGCTAAAAAGACCTTTGTATGTGCATGCATTTGAACACCAAGCTATATACTGATGTTACTCTAACTATTCTCACATATTTTTCTTTCCCTGAGCAGGTTCCAGCAATCAGATGGATTAATGACATGTTGCTTCATAACAACAAGTCAAGTGTTCCTCCTTATGAGAAGATAAAATAAAATAAAACACTCCACTAACAAGATTCATTAAGAAGGAAAGCAGCCCGATTCAAACTGAGATCCAGCCCAGCGCACCTGCTGCACAGCCTGCCTCTGCCTACAGGCTCCAGCTGTGGGTGGTGAGGAGGGGCCAAGTGCTGGATGTGATCCAGTGGGGCTTGCCTGCACACAATGTGCTATCCTTTGAAGAACATGCTAGGATGCAGAACAAATCCCTGCAAAAGGCTGCATGCTAACTTTTGTTTCCTAAATCACAAAAGAAGTGTTGCTCTCAAGAAAAGGTGAAATTAACTGGTCCATTTTTTCGGGCCTCCTGATGCTGCTTTTTCTCGCCTCCTCTCTCATTCCCCCATACAAGATGATAGAAACAGAAGAAGTACAAATTACCTAAACATCAAGCTGAAGTTCTGAGCGTGATAAGAATCCCTAGGTCAAATTGGTGAACCCTGAGGATGTTCATCTCTTAGTTCAAACCACCAGTTGCAAGCTTCTTTTAGCCAATCTCCCATGACATGGTGAGTATTTTAACATCTGTAGGGTATTACTACTGCATTTTTACACCTATAAAACCCAGCCATATCTTTGGCATGGTTATCACTAGTGACATAAAAAACATGGGAAATGGCTCCAGAAAACTGATAGACACAAACAAGTGGCAGAGATATGTTTTGGGTTTTTTTGTTTGTTTTTTTTTTCTAAAGGAACACATGCAAATTCACTACAGGCTTACTACTTATGTTTCCCTTCTGTTTGTCTTGTAACGTGGCTATTTGCACTGTTTCTGTCATAGGTTGCAGCTCAAGCAATGGAATGTTATGCTACTACTGAAATTGCAGAAGCTTTGATTTCTCTGACTCCTTTTTGTATTCTCTTATCCTACTGATTTTAACTCAAAGTTGATGCATCTCTAGATGTCATGGCATGCTTTGTAGTGCCAAAGTTGGGAATAAAGAAGTATTCAACGACAGGTGGGGTAACTCACACAAGGTGATGTATCCAGCGCCACAAGTACCAGTTATTTTTCCACATTCTGTTTCTCACAACAGATTGCTCTGATAGTTTTTAGCAAGCATCAGGTCTGGGATTGAAGTTTATGATGAGCCTTTAATTGTGGAAATGACAAATTAAGAAATTTTAATTTTAAAAGGTTGGAAAGGGATCTTTCCAAGCCTGTCTGGCTGCTAGAACTAACACTAACTAATCTGCCTCAGAGCACTTTGGGAGGTAACAGATACTTTTTTTCAGTCTGAGATGTTTGAAGTTTTCCTTAGGGCACTGTCATTGCTGTTTCACATTTTAGGAACAGATTCTGGGCTTCTTAATCACACATTCAGTAATTTAATTAGTGTTCTTAAATCACGTGCTAAGAGAAAACATTTTATTATTGCCCTGTGTATTAAGCTATAGAGATCTTTTTGTGGGGCAAGATGAATAAATGATTGTTTTCCTCCCTACCAAACTTATAAGACCAGTGCAGGCTGCCCTGCCTGACACAGACACTTGAACTGGATGCTGGACTGAGCAACCACATCTTCAGATATTTTGTGAGGAGGAAAGGAATTTGGCACACATGAGGGGAGAAGCTGTTCCATCCATGAAGGGCAGCTTGAAAGGCTGGATGAGGAAACAAAGAAGACAGTCATATAGGGTGAAGGCAAACTAGTGTGCAAGGGAAGGGTGTAGAAGAACCGGGGAAGAGAGTACAGAGCCAGCTCTAGCTGCAGCCCACTCTGTGTGACCAACCCATGGGAATGTGTGACTGAACAAACTTATGAGGAATGACTGAGGAAAGTATCCACCACACAAGCCATCCACACACTATTAGAACCTGGGACACAGCTTCACTTAAATCATTACTTTTCCTTCTGCTCACACATCTGTGTGCCATTGATGAAGATTTCTATTCTCTATTAAGTCATAGCAGGCCTCAGCCTAAATAATACCCATCTGAACTCATGCCCTTTTAAGCCGTGCTGTCAGGGTGGGGGGCTGCAGTAATGCAAAGCAGAGCTGACATGGAGCCGGTAGAGGACAATGGCCCCATTATCGAGTGCACTTGCACTTGTCCAACACTGGGTAAAAATCCCCTGAACGATGTCAAGACCTTTTAAATGTCAAGGCTTCCCAGCTCTGGGCACTTCTGCCTGAAAACTCCTAAAAGAGCAGCAGAATCTGGACTGCAAAGTGTCGTTGCAAGCCATTTGCAGGGGAAAGCAAGCAGTGGCAAATGAGAAGAATAAAAATGTACCTGAGAAAAGAGATTTTTGAAGCAATCTGTGAGATTTTGACTGGTAATTAACTTAGTAATCATGTAATTGTTGCAAACACTTGACCTGAAGCTGCCCTCTGCATTGAGAGATAAAGTTTATATTCACTAGCTACCTTGGGAGAGGGGGAGCAGACTGAGAGTAGTGATGTTGAGGAGTATTTATTAACAAGTCTATTTTAAAGTGAAGGGCAAATAGCCAATGAAATCTGGCTTGTGAATTTAATATGATTTTGTCAGCATATGGTACCACTCAGGGGACATGAAGAAGACATTTTTGTTACATATGTATATGTGGCTGGCAAGGAAGCTGTAATGAGAAGACTGAAGCAAAAATAGATGTTTCTTATAAATACATTTGAGCAGAGGAAATGAAGCAACAAAGAATCTGTTCAAATGTCCATTAGTGATAATACTACTTGTGAATTTTGAGCGGCATGTCATGCAGTGTGAATGCTCTAAACTCCCTGTAGCAAAAATAGGAATATGCAAACAAACAAGGAAGAAAATAAATCAAAAAGACGTTTTGTTTTTTAAATCACTTATGCAAAATATTATTAATTGCAAGGTAAGACTTTGGAAAAAAAATTCATCAATAATTAAGTGATTTAACATGGATGGACTCATCCCACATCCGTGCTCCAAAACTCCCACAGACTTCGCAGCCCTCAAGCTGTTGCATCTTATTTGTTCTTCAGTCAGAGTCCACTATTTTAACAACTTAACTGAGAGTAATAGGAAACTCATGAACTGCAAATAGAGAATAAAGAGTAAAATGTCCCGTATGAACTTGGAAATGTTCTTAGCAATCCCATTCTATTCTTGGAAAGACTTTAAGGGGCTTTGGCTCAAGTCTGTGAATAGAGGAGTAGTATGAGGAAAAATGGGCATTTTCAGCACATGAGTTCTTTTGCACTCATATTTTACCAGATATTTACCGAAGTAGTGCAATGATCAAGCATTATTCTACTTCTTCAATATATCTTGTATTGCTGGATTAACAGTCAAAAAATGTCACATCTAAAACCATGACACATACAGGTAAATGATACACTATTTTCTTCAGTCACATATTTTTTGCTTCCTTATATCTGTTGTGAACTCACATGGAATCAGATGGGATTCAGACTTCCACCTCTCTTTTAAATGAGGAACAGCATCCATATCACGTCAGAGAAAAATCATAAATATATGAAGTTGAACATGACATCATTCCTTCATGGTCTGATACTTTTCAGTCTTGAAGCAAAGATGGAAAGGGAAAGGGGAAGGGAAAGAGAGATAGAAGCTTCCCAAAAGCAGCCATGCTGTATGACCAGAAATTCAGGCCACAGAACATTACACCACCAATAGACAAGCATCCCTAATTACAGTTTAGAAAATATCTTATAACCATGTTTTTAAGTACTCATTTCATTATTAAAGAGTAAGAAAAGGAAAGAAAGAAAACAGAAAAAAAAAAAAAGAAAGTAAAAGAAAAGAAAGAAAAAGATATACTTTGACAGAATATCTTTAAGTAGTCCTGAATAAAACAGAGACTTTTTAAGAATTCTCTTTAGCCCTTTTAGAGGTTCCAAGCAATTCTTAAAAGTTCATTTTCACTGCCTTATTTACATTTTATTATTTTGTTCTTCTTAACAAAAATTGGAAGCAAGTTCAGAATCTGATGTGACTATCACTGGCATTGCCTAAGGTCCCTTCCTTCTTTCTTACATTTCTTACACTTGATCTCTTAATTTATCAAATGATGATGATCGAATATCTGAGTAGGATGACTATCCATTATTTTACAGCTTTGTGGCTTATGTTCACTTAAAAACTAGAGGGTGAAAGGTAATCCTTTTTTGCAGAGCTCCCAGCAAATGGGCATTAATTTAATTTGAAGATCTCATTATTTAAGTCAAGATAAACTTTTAGTTCTAGGCACATGCACACAAAATATTCTCAGCAACATGATTCTTGTAGATGTCCACTAAGAGGCCACAAGTCTTCTAAAAATATATTCATTATTCACCAGTGTTCAGTGAGATTCATCACCTGCCTACCGCATTGCCTGCACGCAGTTCCTTGTACAGAGCTAAGCTTTGAATTTCCAATTGCTTTTACTGAACACGAGTCACAGTGTTCATTTCAGTTTCTTGGCTGGCCAAGTATAGCCTGTGAAAGAATCGGTTTGAGCAAATCCTAATGACTGAGTGAAAAAAAAAAAACACCAAACCAAACCTAAAAGCATCTTGCAGTGACCACTCTGCAATATAGACTTGATATTCACTGTTGCGAAAAACATTCCTGCTCTGGAAGATACCATGCCACAAACAAAAATAGGCACCAATACAGTACAAAAAAAAAAAAGTATTTGCTTAAAAGTCACAGCAAACACTAACAGACTGTCGTTTTCGTGTGTAATGACCCAGCTGTTATTATTACCATGGCTGCAAATTCTGCCTGCCTGCTGGGCTGCAGAATGATGTTTTATCGGTCGGATATCAAGAGCCTGACATTGCTGCTAATCGGCGTGGTTGGGAGCGTGCTGCTCGCTGCAGAGCGTGGCTGCCTCACCTGGCTGGGCTCCCACTGTCCTGCAGCAGAGCGGGAAACACGGCAGGAGAATACCAGGCCTCTTTTTTCAGGAAGGTACATACATTGTGAGGGTTTGGGGACTGCTCGAATCCTGCCCATAGAGACCTTCCTGTTCACTGGAATTCGGCACCCAAAAGAGCCGTGGGAGCAGTTGAGTGGAGGGGGAAGCTGAGTGCCCAGGGTGTCTGCTGCACCACTCCTCACAGGTCTCGTTCAAGAGTAACAGTAGCTGGTGTGTGTTTTTAGAGGTGTGCAACTGCAGCTCTAGTGCAACACATGATGTAGTGTGAAATTCAGCTGTGGCTAAGAATTGCAGGACAAACAACTGTAACTTCTTCATGTTCCCTTTCTTTTTTCTCTTTCCTCACAGCTTACATTTTAATGCAACTGCAGGTTGTTGCTAGGGCACGGCAGAGGCTATTTAGCTAAACCAGAAACCTTAAGTTTCAAACAAATGTTAAAATAGCTCTAATCTTCGTGGAGCTTCATAAAGAAAATATTTATAAATGTAAAGAGAAGGGGGAAAGGGCCAGACTGAGAAGAGAGAGTGAACAAAAATCCCTGGTTTGATAGCCATGGTAAAAACGCTCCACAAATAATTGCTACATAAGCAACTGTCCTCCCATGCCAGTCACATACTTACAGCTCTAAATAAAATAAAGTCTACAGATTTTGTGTTCTTTCAAAGAATAAGCTTCTGCAACACCTGTAGTGCTTGACCCTTTAGTATCATCAGGAGACCAGGTCTCCACTGCTTTTGACCTTTCCTGGCCAAAAAAAAAAAATGTTCTTAGAAAGTAACTTTAAAGTTGTGCATGTTGAATACCTGCTGACAGGAAATTTTAAATTCCCACTGGCACATGTGTGAGCCCTAAGTGCTTGCTTATCCATCCAATTAGTGGGAGTTAAAAAAAAAGTGAAAGAAAGTGTGCTGCTTGAGTTCTTCAATTGGAAATTAACAACCCAGTTCAATGCTACAATATTTGTAATCAGTCTATACACTGAAAACAAGAAGTATTTTTTTATTGAACACTTTTGAATAATGGATAAATTCAAGGAAATTGTGATCTGTTTTGCTCAGAAGAAAAGTATGCTAAATTAATTGAATAAATTATTCATTATAAATTGTGGGCTCAGTCTACTATGTGTCTTCGTATATATACATTAATTTTCTGGCATCTCTGCTGAGCTTGCTAACAAGGATACCAATTAGTAACAATGGCACTGGTGATTTTATTTTAGCTTTACTTGTCTCTGCATTTCCTGATTTTGTCTGGTACCAAAAGTGGGTATTACTAAAAGGACACAGATTTTTCCATTTCAAACAAAATCAGAAAATACTCCAGTCTAAAAAAAATAATAGCAAGTAGACAACTTGTTTGAGCTTTAATGCTTTATCCTTCAGTGAGATGTTTGAACCTATTTCAGCAAGTGTCCAGGCTTTGATATAAGTATTTGGAATAAGCCTTCAGTGTTCACAGTTGTTACTTACCTCAAGTAATGAAACAGAAAACAGAAAACTGATCCCAGAAACAGAGAGAGCTTAAACTTAAGGTATGTAAAATAAAGCTTATTTTATAGCAAATACTTATGCTTGTGTAGTGACTTGGAAAAAATACATGCTATACATCTGATTTGGGTAAAACAAGGTAAAGTCAGTCAAATAAAAATCTACCCAAGGCTCCACATGAGATTCACTGGTGTGGGGGTTGAGCTGCTTTATGGACAGACAGTACAATACAAAGGGATCAGACAAGATTTCTTTTTTTTTAATTAAGTTCAAGTAGTTCAGAAGTTCAAGACAACATTCAACTACAGAACTCTAGGGTGGAATAATTTGCTCCGATTTTATATGTCTACAATACAGGTATCTGTCAGAGACAGCTCTCTGTGGTTGTTTTTATAACAGTGCTTTAATTGCAGTTCCTCGTATTTCAGGTGTCTGCATAGGCTGTGGTCATCTACTGGGCCAATCACTTTCTCTCCATGGATTGCAAAGTAAAGTAAGGGGTGACTGGCTCAGGTGAAGTCAACCACAGCATAGATGTCTGGTTGACCACAGCCACTTGTGTCTCAGGATAAAATTGGAGAGGGATGAGGAACTATAGCGTTAACGCTTGTGAACTGATGCTGACCGAAAACATGAGTTGTCCATTCTTGGAAAATGTTGTCCCTGGTATTCAGAAAACAAGGATGAAATGCACAAAGAATGAGCGAGAGAGTTAAAGCCTCGGTACCTAATACTTTCCTCTAAACCCAAAGTTTATTAAAAACAACCAAACTAGGATATGAAAGCACCAAAGCCCTGAAAAAGATGATGTAATATTTTCCACCTTACAGCCTTTGTACAGGTTTTACTTGTTTCTGCTCCCTTGTCCAGCAGAAACAACTAAGATAAGTGAAGACAAAGAGGCTATGTCCTTAACAATAAGTAAAATTGCCCAAGGTCCATCATCTTGTCCAAAGTGAGCAACATGGCTTAGGTATGTATAACTAAGGAGTCTTTGACTTTCCAGCCTCATTTGGTCTCATCCGTGTCAGTTGTCTAAAACAATTTCTGACCTTCAGTATTCTATCAATGGGGTCCAGGCACTGTGTGGAAAACTAATTTTCATGGGCTAAAACTTCCAGGGAACACATGAACAATTTAGCAGTGTAGGTCAGTGGGGAGCACTGGTTCAAGACTATGCCTTTATCTCTTTAGCTTCCTAGCCTGATCTCACTAGGCCTTGCTTAGATTGTCTGGCCCTATTATTCCTATTCAATGAGGTAAAAATTAAATGACTGTCACTAGAACAAGTGTGAAACTCGAAATCTTCAGGCTTTATTCAGCTACATCTTCACCTAAAATTCACAGATTTGCCCTGTCACATTCTCCTATCCTATGTCAGTCAAAGTTGCTGGGCCCAATTCTTTCACTGGTTGCTCTGTTCATATACTGAATGGGAATGGTCTGCTTTGTACTCTGCCTGTTCCAAAACCAAATACTGTTCTTTTCTCTGGAAAACACATAAAAATACAGCTTATATAATGACATATGAAAGAGCCAGTGGAAAAACTGTGGATTGTCAGTATCTCATCCAAACCTCTCTTCTCAACTCTTTCATTGAATTTATTTGAAAAACATTCATTGAAATGTCAACTGGCAGTTACCATTTCCATGGTATTTTTATTTGGTTTTTAAATAAGTCGACTTTATCTGCTGTGTTAAGTTATGACTGTTCGCTCTGAGATCTTCTGATTTCTCTTGGTATCTGCATATTTCACCCTCAGTGTGTATGTGATCTCACATGAGGTAGCTGTAGACAGGCAGCCAGATGCAGCAGAGACACCGATACATTTTCTTATGCTAAGGTTGGGCACAGATTTTTTTTGCCATGTGATGCAAGGCTTTGAGATAACCAAAGTCAACACAATCTGGCAGGATAGAGCAGTGCACATACTACTTAGTCACATCACTACTCCATCTAAAAATTACAAAGAGTCCAGGTAGTGCATGGATCATAAATATATCTCTGCCCTTGCTGTCTTCCACAAACCCTCACTTCTTTGCTATATATTCCTTTGCAGTCAGCTGAAACAGCATCTCTGGAAAACTCAGAATTCCTGAAGAACAATGAAACTTTAAGGTTTAATAGCAATAAAGTAACTACTTTAAAATGAGAACAAAACTTCCTTGTAAAGGAAACGACTGTCAAAACAGCAACCTATGCCTAGGATTTGTTATCATTTGGCTCCGAGTTCTTTCACTTTCATAAAGGTTGTCTACGGTTTGGAAATCCCTCCCTGACTACCTCTTTAGAGAGAAAGAAGAAGGTGTGGTAGTAGCACATATTCTGTTCACTCTCAGGTAGGAGTAAGCATGAAGGTTCACCTGAGCCTGAAGGTTCATCTGGTGACACTGATTTCAAGAGAAACCCCTAACGTTACACTGTTGAATCGGGCTGAGGACTTGGATGTGAGCAATGCTGGCACTGTCACCTTCTCCTGAAGGTCAGTGATGAGACCATCCGGGCTCAGTATTCTCTGGGGATCGCCTATCAATCTATCCTGTCTATCAAAACACTTCTGGGATTAATTGCTATACATCTCTTCTTAGCCCTGGGAATTCACATTGGCAGAGATTTGTTTCAAGGGGAATGGGCATCATCCTGAAGTTCTTTTCTGCTCTGCATGGATGGACGCACTCATTAGAGTTGTTGACCAGGGAGGGGGGTGTGTTTCTGTGTGCACAACAGGCCATCCCAAGGAGACAGAAGGATACTGCTTTGTTTTCTGTACTGAAGAACCTGTGATTTGCTGGATCATTATTCAGCTTGATTTCTGTTGCTATGTAAAAATTACAGAGACCCAGTACCACTTGGTAAAGGGTGAATGCCATGTCTTTGTTTCCTCCTTACAGAGTCTTGTTTCCTTGCTAGATGCCCCCAGTGACAGCAGAGCTGACATTGTCACAGTTTACATCACGTAGACAAGCTGTTAGGAGACAAAAGAAAACTGATTCTTTCCTACATTAGTGTTGATTTTCAGTATAATTAATCCCTGTGGTCTAAACAGCATGGTACTGGATACTATTCCTTCTTTCTAAACTTAGCAGCTACCCTTGCTGAAAAATCAGTCTTATTTTAGTTGACTTTTATTTGGCAGTCCAATAAATCATGAAGATGATATTCTGTATACAGTGTGTCTCATCATTTATCCCATAAATTTTGTTCTAAAGAATAGTAAACATCGCAGTTTTTACTGTATGAGCAGTAAGTAATAAATAGCACAAATCCAGAGGATTATCATTCTGCAGATTTCCTATTGTAAACCAAACAATTTCAAACTCACTTTATCCACTTCTGACTATTTTTTCAGCTGCCTTATATGTGCTAAATTTACTGACAAATAACTAACATGAACTAATGAAGTAATATTTATATATTTCACTAATTATAACTACAGCAGAAGGAGAGAGCAGCTAATTAAATGCCAATGAGATCTGTGAAAGACTTTAAGGACAATGAAGAGGGACAATGCTTACAAATCAATGAGTAAGTGGAACCCTGCATTTACAAGATTTTCCCATCTTCGCAATTGCAAACCAACACTGTTATTTTTTCCCACTGAAATAGGAAAGCAGCAGGCCCCTAATTCTAAGAGACTTAGTGAGAAAATGCTCCTTTGAAAACTAAAACATTAATTTAACTATAGAATCATAGGATTATTAAGGTTGGAAAAGACCTCCAAAATCATCGAGTTCAACCTTTGACCAAACACCCCTGTGCCAACTAAACCGTAGCACTAAGGGACACATCTACTCGTTTCTTGAACACTTCCAGGGATGGAGACTCCATCACTTTCCTGGGCAGCCTGTTCCAATGCTTGACAACGACTGTAGTGAAAAATTCTTCCTGAAGTCCAAATTGAAACCCCCCTGCTTCACTTGAGCCTATGTCTTTGATGATCCTAGTGGATGCCTTCCAACTGAGCATTCTATTAATCCATGTTCTCTTCTCCTGTTGCTAGTTGCCTGGGGGAAGAGGTCGACCCCCACCTTGCTCCAATCTCCTTTCATGTAGTTGTAGAGAGCTATAAGGTCCTCCTGGGCTTCCTCTTCTCCAGGCTAAACAACTCCATCTCCCTCAGCTGCTCCTGATATGACTTACTCTCTAGACCCTTCACCAGCTTCATTGCCCTAAAAATATAGGACAATGTAATCCACAAGAATAAGTGCCAAACACTGCTTTTTATTGAATTCAAACTGAAAGATGTTTTTTCAAAATGTAACTTCCTATCAGGGTGCCTTACCAACTTCGGTTGGGGATTTTAACTAGCTCAGACTTCAACTTGAACTATCCCTCAGAGAAACATGCTTATGTCCAGGCAATAAAGAAGCAATCAGTTAGAGAAGGGGAGAATTGCTAGGGGGGACTACACAATGTTGGATCATTTCAATATCGTGTTTGGCACAGGTGACCTGAAGAAAGTAAGTATTATGGTCTGATCTGAGTGGTTAAAGGCATTCTCCTAAATCCAACCCACAATAAGAACCTGAACTAAATGTATCCTCTTATACCGAGGAAGGACAAATCGAACTGATGTCCACAGGAGGCACTCAGGACCTTTGGGAAAGTGCCTAAGTACATTTTAATTCTGGTGCCTAAGTACATATTTGTGAGCCTAAAAAGAGTTTTGACAATCTGACCAGAATGTCTGAAAACACATACAAGGTTTCTAACAGTGTCCATCCAGAGTCAGCAGTTTCTGACCTGTGAGAGTCCCCATAAATTCCGCCTTTCTCTTGCTGCTGAGCTGCAATTGATCAGCCTTGTTTGTCATGAATGTATTGAAAACCTTAATCGTGGCAGCTGCTGCTACCAGCGTCCACACTCACTGTGTGGATGCCTCCTAAAAGAAGGCAGCACATGAGATTTCCACAGCCCAGTTCAACACAGAGGCAGAACTTTCACTGCAGACACACCCACAGGAGGGAACTCCTGCTCTGGGGAACAAGCATACCCATCCACGTTATCACTATAGTGTGTGTGTGTCTGAAAATGACCCTAGCCAAGATATGCCTACACAAATGGTCTTTTGCATTGTTTCAGTCAATGGTAGAAAGACAAGAATATATATTTCAGCAGATTTAATATAAAGCAAAAAAATTACCCTGAAAATATAAACATGACATCTAATTTTGTTTAGCTTATTTAGCCCTTGCCAAGGTATCTTAAAAATGCATCAATATCTAAGCAAAATTGTCTACATTCACTTTCTTTCCTTGGGTCTTAATAATTTCTGATCTCAGTATGAATGTGTCTATTGCTTTAGTCAGGACAAAAAAACTACCAGAAAATAACATCAACTGATTTAGTTGTGACTGCTTCTTTCAAAGTTTCAGGCAGGAGGCATCTGTTTGAGGAAGTTCAGGAGGGATACAGTGCCAGACACACTGCTGACAGTATCATGCCCACTGCATTCTCATGTACAGTGACCTCAGCACTATTTTTCAGATGTGGAGGCAACTCAGACCAAATACATGCTATGGGTGAGAAGCAGTACATAGTACATAAAGCCAAAACTTCAACAGTCACACTCATTGCTCTCATTCTTGTCTATCTCTAAGTCATTATACAAATGCTGAAAAAAAAAAAAGAAAATGCAAATATCCTAATTAGAAATAAGGGTAACACAACAGGCCAAGAAAGACATTTTAGTTTTCAGGGTTAGGGCACACTAGTGGTTCTCTTGAGCAGATAGATCTGTTCCTAAACATTGTACTGGAAAACATGACCACTTCCATTCATATAGTCTGATTAATGAGAGACAAAGGAAAAGATGGAGATTTTCCAGTCAAGGAAGGACACAACACTGATTATTAGAATTTGTCAGTTTCTGGTTGCTACACTTCTAATTGATTACTTGCACTGGGGCATGAAGTAGGTTTGTTGATATTTCTAAAGTGTGTATGACAGCTAAATTTATAAATTCTGGGCGTACATGAGGAATTTTTTCTCTTTAGAAAGACATATGTTGGAAAACTTCATGAGGACACAGAACAGAAATTTTTTTTTCTACAACCACATTATGGACTAGAACTTTACTACCTGAATAAATGTTCTAGTTTCTGCTATTTATAAGCCTGGTTGTTCATAACACGGCTTTAGCACAGGTTACCTTGACAAATGCAGAACGGGAATTATTCTGAGAAGGTGTTAGTAGAACCATCCAAGTGTGGCAAATATATTAAATAAAAGCTTTGTTGAAATAAATATATAAGATGAAAAGCTACAATAGTACCTACCTCACTGACAGGTTAATAGCTCAGTGTTTAAAGGCAGAAAAACAAAAGTGGGCCAGAACAGTTGATGGGTTGTGAGATGCCACGCTTGAACCTTTCTGTACACTGGACTCGCATAACTCCTGTTTCCAGGCTGTACAAAGTGATGCATTGCCTTTGGGAGAAAGTGATTACTTTTCACTTACAACACAGGTAGACTAAGGACTCAAGCCTCTTATCTCGACACGTAATGTTTTGAGTCCTATCTATAGCCTTCCAGGTTTACAGGTCTTAGCATTATCATCAAGCCATACCCGAAATTTACTCTGCTTAATTTTGGTCCCTACCATACCAGAAGCTTCCTATATCACTGCCTGTAAACGGTTCCATGGATTTGTCTTCACAATGCTGGAACTGGAGAGAAAAACCTTGAACTTGTTTTGCATGCAGCTTTTGTACCAATTTGTATCTTAGTCCAAAATAAAGGCAAGGGGGTTGAGACTGGGAGACAGAAATACAGGAGAGGAACTGAACACCAACAAGGAACTGTTCTGGAAATAATCCCAAGAGTATTCCAAATATGTATGGTTTGCTGATACTCTTACTCAATTCTGGCAAGAACTGACCTAAGTGCAACCCACGCTATAAAAGGGATATGTAAAACCACTAAGATTTTGGTTCATTTTTCTTTTTTTTTTTTTTGCTATTGAGGGAAGACAATAAGTCAAGTCATTCATAGCACTCAAAGGGCTCTGTAAGAGACTCAGCTTGAAACCCTTAATCTAGTGAGTTGTAGTGTACAGGTAGAACTCTAAAAACCATCTAAATACTCACCTCAAAGCAGTCAGTACACCCAAAAACAGTGAGGATGGAAGAATTGTGCAGAAGAATAATTTTAATCTGAGTTCCTTACACTGTAGATCCCAGCCTCAGTTGGAATATTTTCTTGAAAGGTATCTAAAAGTTTTATGGGTGAGTAAAGCAATTTCTTGTCCAGACTAAGTAAAACCTGACACAGCTCTCAGGCTTAAAACTTGAAGAGGGACATAAGAAACTGGAAGACTCCTACAAGCAGCGCCCTTGCAGTGCCCTTTGCAGCTGTGCAGGTCATTATGATTCTATATCATAGTTTCTGATGGATTTTGTTTTTTTCCCCAAATCAAGAGCTGCAGTCATTTGGTATTTCACAGAATCACAGAATATTCTGACTTGAATAGAACCACAAGACCCATTGAGTCCAGCTCTTAAGTGAATGGTCCAGATTGTGATAAAATCTACAACCTTGGTGTTATTAGCACCATAATCTAACCAACTGAGCTATTTGGCTGAGAGCCTCAGCATCTAATGCTCCCAAGTGGCAAAATTTAGAGGTCTGAATGAAACATCTTGGAGATATCCAATTACCCAAATCCGGTGAGAAAGACAGCATAACTTCATGTAAATATTGGTTTTAATAGCAGCAATTGTATGAAAAGAAACCCAACCCAACAAAATCAACCAAGTAAACTAAAAGATAAGACATAGGGAAAAAATACCAGAGCTTATATTGACAGAGGTGGTATTGATTCTGCAAAATCAATTCATTATTTGAACAGAGGAAAACTGAATGCTAAGATAGACAGACAGACTGTAAGGGGGATAAAAAGGAGTGACTGAGATGGATATTTCACCATTGAACTTCTTTTCCAATAATAACAACAGAAAAATAATAAAAAATGCAGGTTTCCAGAGAACCAACCATACTGTTAATTAACAGTATCATTTACACTGCCTTTAATGGTGGCTTATTCTGCTCTGGCTGTCAGGATGAGAAAACAGGAAAGGCATTTGGAAACCTCATGAAAAATAACCACAGTTTTAGGGCATTTGGACTTGAAAAATGTACAACTGCTGATGGATTAAAACACACACACACAAGTCCTATAAACATTTGAAGAATAATAGATGGAAGGAAAATAGGTAATAAGAGAGGGAAAGATTTTGTTTATGGACTTGACTGGTTGACTAGGGTATAATTATGGGACCTGTTTCCAATCCATCCTATGTAAAATAACTGGTGTGTACAGGAGACGGATTTGCTCATAATAAATGGATCTCCTCACGATAGAACAGAATGTTATCAGTGTGAATACACTAGAATGACAGCATAATTTAACAGGAGTGATGTTGGGGGATGGACATTATTAGCTTCAACATTTCTGAAGGCATATTATACTCAGTGGCGCATCTTACTTTTACACAGAAGGTGTACAAGGTAAAAGGAGTGGCAGTCTTATAGATCCGAATCTTTAAGGGAGTTAATTAGATTGCACTGATCTTTCAGCGGTACTGCTGCCAACCTGTTCTAGGTGCTGTAGAAAGAAATGTGGCTAGTAACGTAGTTCATGTTTGTTTGGAGAATGTCCTCAGATCTGGAGATTGTCCTTACTGTGCTCCCTCAGAGCTGAGCCTACCAAAGCAGCTGAGAATAACAGAGAGAGCAAACACGTACCATGTAGTTCTGCCCCACCACTCTGAGTGTGTGTGTGTGTGCCCCCTGCCAAACTCAGGGTTGCTCTATCTAGCACCACCAGCTATCATGTTCAGGGAGCTACTCTGCTCCTTTCTAGCACACTGCAAGTTCCCATGGCTGACGAGCAGTGAGGAGATAGGTCTGGCTATAGAAGAAGCACGAAAGTTGATTATAGGCCTTGAGTAAAAGGATCTTCATTCACAGCCTTAGGGGAATGTTAAAATTCACTCTGTAGTTCTGAAGGGTTTTGTTCAATGCACTTGTTGCTATCTGTATTGACCAGGTGTTTATGAATCATTCTTGATGAATGTGATACTGCAAACAGCATTTTGGAAGAGCAGTTAGATTAGAGCAGTTCAGGTATGCTCCGAGTTCACAGTAACAAAGCATTTATCCTTACATGTTAAAAGTAGTCTCATGAACAAGCTTCATGAAAAGCTATCCCTACTAACCCTTCCAAAACATCTACCAATCTGTCTTGGGAACTGAGGATCTGGAAATAGCTTTTCCAGTTGAGGAGGGTGATATTCTGGCCGATCAACTTCCCAGTACTGCCATCACTACCAGGTATTTTTTTCCTACAAAGGAAACTAAATCAGATTGTTGGATCTGGACAGTCCAACTTAGAGAATAGAACCCTAGACTAGGAGTTAGGACTCCTGGGCTGTACACTGTATTGGGTAGCTTTTTTTTTTTTTTTGCTTATTGTTATATGACAAAATCATTCCTACCTCTCTTTCTTGGGTGTTACAGACCAAAAGAAATAGATACCATCATTATTATATTTGCTAACATGTTAGCAGGCACAAGCACTAAAAGAAATCCCAAAGTTCACCGTTCTGCATTGTGCAATAAATAGGACTACTATTATGACTACTGACAATTAGTTGCTGAGCAGAGAGTTGCAAAGAGTTACTTCAGGATAATATACTATCATCTATAGCTATATTCAGCAGAAACAAACAGTAGGATATCTCTGTGGAAAAGCCATTTAAAAATATATACTCTACAGAAGAAAATGTGGTGAATTATTTATGTGACACAGTAAAAACATAAAAATGCTTAGACATAATTTATTTATTTTTTTTAAGTATCTGTTAATTTCATTTTGGAGGTCTTCCTCCCCTACTTCCAATGCTATGTTGACAGTCCTCTAAAGGTCGGCACAGATCAAAGCTTTAACTTATATTTTAGTGAAGTATTTCAAGATACTTGCTCCAATTTGACTTTATTAAGAATAATTAAAAGTGTATGTCAAAAGGGAGACAACATAAAACACACCACAGCTAAGTCACAAGCCTTGCCAAAAGTTAAATAAAAACATTCTCTTCCACCAGATTTGCAAGGAATAGGAGCCAAATCTATCTCTGCAGCAGCTCCACTGAAGTCAATAGGGTGGCACAGGGAATATATTTGGCCAACGCTACCTGGCATATGGCCTTGTAGGAAGCATTGCAATTTATTAACAGGTTGGTCACATTACTGTCTTGAGTCTCTCAAGTGCATCATATCTATTCTGTAGGATACATTTATCCACTGTGCTATCCCACTCAAACTAGCAGAAAACCAGAAAGGCTTGATGAACCATAAAGCACTACAGTAGGTAACACATGTAAGATTTTAGTCAGGTTTTACTCTTTTCCCTGCATCCCACTGGTTTTATTTCCTTGTTTGAAAAAAAGCCAAAATTTATATTGACATGGGTGATGGTTTCAGGTGAATTCTGGGCTCTGTTCAATAAGCAGGGACAGGTACGTGAGTTGGCAATGTCACATTGCAGCCCAATCTTTGCTGCACAGATGCCAGAACTGCTTATTTTACAGCTCCTGAATCATTGTAACTTTCAGTGTGCCATATTAAGACAATACAAAATCAGTAGTTGTTCCCTGCACTTACAAGTGACAGAGATAGCTGAAGTAGCATACAGTGGAAAAAAGATTTCCAAGCCAGCACTTCCTTTTTCAGAACCACGTTTGCTGCATTGTTAACCTAAAATATCATCTCCTTCCTGAAGGGTAACACCCAGATAATTTCCTTTCAATTTATTTGGTTTTTAATTTGGATACCGCACTGTGATCATCTGGAGGGTGTACATGCCACTGAGATGATTTCCAGGAATGACCACGAATAAGGACGCTCCACCTAATGCCCGTACACACAACGGCCATGGGCAGCCAAGCCATAAAGACTTCTGTAGTCATGAGCAGCAGGCAAACCTAGTCTCAGAGTCCCACTCCTGTTCATACTGTCAGTCCACCAAAAGTCACTCAGAAGCTTACTCTGGTTTTGGACACCTTGTGGGAACAAAAAAAAAAAAGCAAGAACAGGCAGTGAGCACAGCACAGCAACATCGAGAGTGGCATGGTTTTCTTCTCCCCACCTTAAATTGCAGGAGCAGCACCACAGTATTGCATTCTCCCAGAAACTGTGGTGCCCTGTGATCAAAGCCATAAAGTAAACTTGCAGCTCACAGAAGCCACTTCTTCATAATAACAGCCTTAAAAAATGACCTCAGAAACATAGTTTCTAATGAAACCATGTAGAAAGAAGCTGATGCCGAAATCAAACAGTAATTAAAAAAAACCCACAAAAAATACACATCAAGGCTAAGGAGATGGATAAGCAAAACAAAGGAGAAAACTTAGGGCTCTTCTCAAAATACCAAAACCAGTCCTTTTTTTTTACTACTATGGACATTAAAACACTGTAAGAAACAGGTGAATTAGAAAAATATTCTACAAACTCAGGTCAACAAAATTATTCAGAATACATTTGCAGGTAGGCTAAGGTGTATTTTACCCTTCAGATACTTATAAATGTTATGGCCTACTTCCTCCCTTTCCACAAGAAGCAAAACAGTTAATTAAAGTGTTTTTCTTTCCACTGGATTCCCAAAGCAGATAAAAGCACATAACAGGCAAGTAAACTTTTAGTTGATGAAAATTGTGCTTAGCTGTCCTTGAGTCACATAAATGTGGCTGTGAAAGAAAAGGACCTATGTTCTGAAAAGCCTCACCAAGATTCATACTTGAAATCAAAAGCCCGCATGTTAGCATTCACAAGAAAGAGAATATCAAGTTCAATCTAAAGAAAATTAGGTAGACACCTAAAAATTAAGGACGTAGTAAGTTAAAACTGTAAAAAATCACACACTCAACTATTTTTGTATGGGTTATTCTCTTCCTCCCCTCAGTATCTTCCACAGTTGATCTTGGAGTAGTTCGCAACATTGCCAAACAACTTTGCAAATGGTGTTTACAGTGAAGATACCCACAGATTCCTCCCAAAAAACTGTGTATAGGGATGTTGTCATTGACACCCTTTTTCATTTCTTTCACCCCCCACCACGTATAATACAGAAATAAACTGGAAAGAATTATGGAAAAAATGAGAAACCTAGAGCAACACATAAATACAACAGGAAATGCAAAAAGAGATAGCAGCTGACTCTCCACTGCTTCATAATCTATATAGTCATTTAGATCTATGCAACAAGACCTCAAAATCCAGCTGTGCTCTTTCAATTACACTGTCATCAATAATGAAAAATCTGCATTCAGAATTTATGTAGTATTTTTTTGCCGATATGCGAAACAGCAACATACAGCTTCTTTTGCCTTTCTATCAAGCATACATAATATGCAAAATCTGAAGCACAGGCTCAAAGAAGAAATATTTGTCAAATAAAAAGAACCTTTTAAAACAACTTTTTAAACTGAACCTTGCTTGGTTTTCATCCTTTTTGTGGTTTGATTGTTTAGATAAGATAAATAAGACAAAGGGCTATAACAATCATTGTTAAAGCAAGTCCATGAGTATGTTGTACATACACAAACAACCATGGCAGTGGGAGGTATGGTTACTGTTCATGAAAGCTTTTGATTAACTGTTAGGCAGATTTCCCAAATACATATTACCAGAGTTCTGCACAACAAATGCACAAATAGCATAGCTCAAACAAAGGGCTAACGAGAACGTACCAGCAGGTGGGAATACGGGAAGCAACAACTGCCTGTAAATATGCCAAGGTACAGAGAGTGACTAGGGAAAGAAATGAACCTGTAGCACAATTTAGATGAAATTGGTTGCATGTTATAGAAGCAGCCCAGGAAAGAAACATCCACTAGAAGATACAGAGAGTCGAGTTATTTGCACAGCCAGATAAACAGATGGAGCAAATACCAGTTGTGTCAAGTGCCACTGAGCTGAGACCCAAGAGAGGATGGCAGGGTTAACATCTGCTGATAAAGGGCAGAAAGATGAAGGCTGGGGCAGGTAACCACAGTGGTTGTGAATCTACTCCATCGACCTACCTTTGGTGTATCATCATAACCTAAAATCATGGATTTCAAATGCAGTATGAGCATTGTAGGAAGGTGCAAACCCAGTGATAACCAGAGAGAGTTGATCATATTAATCCCAAGACCCTTTGTCAGGCCACTCCAGGGCATGTCCTGCTCTAGCAAATTACATGCTGAGGAAGACAGGAGGCCTCATTGTGATAAGAAAATGGGTAGTCTACAATACTCCTGTGCAACTTTGCAGTTTCTTTCCAGATTTGGTTCGAGGAAGCAATATCTTCCAGATATAAACACCTTCCTCTGTCCATGGTTAAAGGAACTGTCTTATTAATGTACTAACTTCATTTGGCTATGAAAGTTCTTATAATACTCCTTAATCATGGTTAGTCACTCACTGGTATGTCAGACAGATCCCAGTTCAGTGAAGTGCTTTTTGCCCCATAAGTTCCCTCTGTAGTTGCATGCATATGCTACAACTCCCTAGTTTCACCTGTATGTCCCCTGCATGCAGTTGGTATGCTCTGTGTTAAAGTTCTTTCACTAGTGAGTAAAATGACATGTAAGAGTCAGCTATTATTAATCAAAACTGCTGTTAGGCATTCCTCACCAAAGACAGTGACAGTAAATCACCTAATGATCATAAGAGCTTAAGAGAGATTTTCAGAGAGAGATGCAAGACTTTCAAAAGAGTTGAAGTGAAAGAGAGAAGATGAAATAACCATAACAATTTTTTTTTTTGAAGGTAAACACTATTTCAATCACAGTTATTGAACAGTGGATTTCAAGAGAATTAATCTCATACATGTTATTCAGCCTGATTGAATCATCTTGTAATATTCCACTTAGCTTATAATATTCAATTTTATAAGAGTATCTGGAAATTTTCAATCAAAAAAGTTGTTTGGAAGCCTACATATTAACTGAAATGCTAAATATAAATTTATTATAAACCAATGAATGGAAATAAACTTTAAAATCCATTTAATAGCTCTTTTCTGAGCACTATAAATATCCTGTGGTTCTTAGTTGGGGGTTTGAAACTGATCCATGACTTACAGAATTTTACCTTCAGTTTCTCACAAGCAAACTTCATTGCTTGCAAGAAACACAAATTCTTTTGATGTTTCCTTTCAAAATAAACCTGTCTAACAGTAGAAGTTAACAGGATGAGAACCTTGTAAACAGATAAAGGAGTTTACTGAAATTCCAGATTCCGTGTCTTTCAAGATTAAGTACAAAACTATCTCTGTTTAAGATAACACTGGATTTTAAACCTGAATATACAGAAAATGGAGATGATGCCTTTAAAAACATCAGGGCTTTATCTGTCTTTGTCTTCTATGAAAATTCAGGAAGTTGCCAGGGCCTGTATGAAAGGGATATGCTAACCCCTGCTTTTTCTCTTGTGCTATTTCTGAGATACTTCAGAAAAGAAGTTTCCTTGTTATAGCTTAATAACTAGAGAGCAACAAAGTAGTACAGAAAGTTCCAGATAATTTTGGCATTACTGATCATGCAGGCAATGCAGAATGTTCCCTGGGTAGCATCTTTTAGATTTAGAAATTCAACTTCTAGACAAGTTTTAAAAATATAAGTAGTAAGTGAAATAAGCATCTTAAAAGAACACAAGCCCTGGTACTGTTCTATGAAACTATTAATTGAAGGGGGAAAAGGCCCAGGATATTCCTCAGTAAGTACATCCATCTATCCTATACTGTTTTCAGAACTGTCTCCTCAGACTCCTATACCTATAGCTTCCCATCCCTGTTGGGCCTCTTACAAACACTTCAGGTTACTTTGCTGGAATCCTCAGCACTGTAGGAACAGGTGCAGCTTTCTACTCTTCCTCCTCCCTAAATCCGGGGGATCTTTGAAAGCACAGAGTAGACAGTATCACATTAGGATACATACTGGTGACAGAAAATGTTTTTCTCCCCATCCCTGTTTTTCATTCCTTTGGTCTGTAAATCCCCACTGTCTCACAGTGGTACTGTAAGGCACAGCCCAAGCCTCAGGCTGAATCGTGAAGCCTAATATAATGTTGGTCAGCATGGAAATGGAACCTCTGGTTGGATGTGTTCTCATCTCATCTACACTGCTGGGTTATTATATCACCCAGGGCAATGATGCAGATGACAACAAGTATCCATCTCACAAGGGTGCTGCACAGGCTGATTAATTAACAAGCACTTGTTAAGCATTTTGGGAAGCTTGGATGTAACCTCCTCTCTAAAATGAAATTGGGGATGTGCTATTTTGCTTTCCAGACTATTTCAGTTTCCATTTCATTTCCCTTCACTATTACATGAAACCATACCCAAAACACAAACATTGACAGAGGAAAGAGTCAGTATTAGTAGGAGTATATTTTATAACTTCATCACACACCCATGCTTTTGTTGCTGTTGTTTGGTAGGTTTGTTTAATATATCAAGTTTTTATGAAGATATAAAAATAAATGACTTATCACCTACTTATAAATCTTACACTCAAAAAAACACTTTTAGAGAACTAGGCAAAGTACACCTGAATTTTCTTATCTGTGCCAGTGTATCTACAAAGATGGCATTAAAAGAAAATAAAAAGAAAAGCCTCAAAAAACTTGACTCTCCATCCCTCTCACAGAACAGCCTACTACACAATCACTACAACTCCCTCCTGCACAGGTATGAAAGGAGACATTTGAGTAAGATACATTGACCATGAACTCTTCACAGACAATCAGTAAAAGTTATTTAGCACAGATGTTGCTGTAATTGTGAGATACTGGGAAAATCAATGTTTAATGGCAGGCACCCAACTCCACTCTGGCAATGCTCTTGGGTTAACATCATCAGGCTAGAATTTCAAACACGTAGAACAAAACTGGCTAAGTCCTCTAAAGTTGTTATCATCACTCCCAGTAACCCATGGTATTTTGATCCCCGAGTCACCCACAGATAAATAGATTGTGATTGATATCCATGTACTTCTAACCCTAACTGCCAGTTTAGGGACGATGCTTTTGTGAAGTGCTGTGCATACACATAACATTACTCCTCGAGTGGGGACCGTCTTTCTGTCGTGTTCATACATTATGTATCACAGTGCATGTTTTTTCAATATGAGGCATTATCCTAAATGTTAAGATTCTTAGACAACCATTATTAATGAAACACATAATCATACTTCTTCAGCAAAAGGTGAACACAGAAGCAAACACAGAGAAATAAGTGACACAAAATTTGCTAAAACATTGCCAGTGTAGCATTCTACTCACACCAATTCTGCATAAAGGATAAAGATGTTGAAAACATAGGTGACATTGTTCATTCTTTCTTTACTTTATTGAGAACATCCTAAATACAATCCAAGAGAATTTGTTTCACCTCTCATTCCCATACATGGTCTTACTCTTGTTCTATCCTAAACAATATATGTGTAGAAGAGATATATACAGGAAATAAAATTTTGCAAGCTTAGTGACATTCCACTATGGCATACAGGAGTCTTACCAAAAATTCACAGATGTACACAGCACAAAAAGGGGTAAAATGTAATTTGTAGGGATGATTGACTGATCTGCATACATCTGTACATTCATCCTGGGATAAACATTCCATCTGCACCAGATGCTAGCTACAGGGGTTTTGCAATATTAGCTTTCGAGGTAGGGAGGCATCTAGAGTATACCTAAAGGGCTGGCTAACAGAGAGAGTAACAAGGGTGGTTGAGTTGCACAGAAGGGCTTTAAGTGGGTCAGCCATCCAGCTGCAGAACTGCATAACATATTCCATCTGAATTAACAACACTTAAACTCCGCATAATCAATGAGAGCACTGAGAGGAAACATCCTTTGCAAAGGTTTACTTTTATTTGGTGTTCACATTCAGAAAAAATTCTGTTTATAACAGAGAGACTAGGATCCTGATCTCTCTGTCACTTTATCCCCTTGCATTCCCTGTACATGAGCGTTAATGTGTGTGACCTTTCTGTTTGACCTTAATTCTACTGAATCCCTCTCCTTTTTGTTCCTCGTGCCCAGTGAATTAAAGAGCATGCTGCCAAAAATGCTGGTGCTATTGACCAGGATTTCTATCTACTGCCTTGAAAGCTTGTGGCTTGTCTGTTGCAACAAAGGTGGTCATTGCTGTCACACTCATCCATAAGTACTCAGAGCAAAAAGAAGGCAAGACAGACAGACCTGAAAATAGTGCCTTAACTATCAAAACAGTAGCTGCAGTACTGAACCACACAGAACCCCACTCTACAGAGTGCACCACAACATTTTTATAACCTGGAACTTGAGTACCTTCCAACGCACCACGACACAAAGTGACTAATGTCTGCCGTGTGGTTTGCATTTTCTCTCTCACACCTCCCCACACACAAGTACAGACTGCGTGACTTAGGAAAAAACCAAACCTGTCAATGCAGTATGTCTGAAAGCTGAGTGAAAAAGAACTTGGGCACATCTTGATTGGTGATTAGATTTTATGGATTAACAAAAAACCCACTGTGACTGCATAGCCACATAACATGTTTTACACAGTCCTTTTTGTAGTGTAAGACTTTTCTAAAGGTCAGAAAAACTCCAGCCTGTTTCTGCCTTGGGAGGGGTTACACTCTTCAGTAGATAACAGTCACTGATATGAAAAAAACATAAAAAGACATATAAGGAAAATACGCCAGTAATACAATGCTTTGAATGTGGAACCTATTCCCACAATTTGTGTCTTAGTCCAAAAGGTACTTCACTGACCTTTGGGGAGTATTCAAGATCTAAGATGTATTTCGGTGGGCACAGTTTTGTTACAATCTATCTGTCACAGAAATATTTGGGTAAAGTAGGGCAACAGAGCGATTAGGAAATTGCTAGTTGCTGACCTCTTCCCTTACAGAACTGTTTGTACAGAGAGATATAACTTTCTTGTCCATTTTAGGAATAACTGTTAACCAGTGACATTATACATCTGAGGTACTTTCAAAAATCCATCCAATATTGCCAGAACTTTTCTTCTAACAAATAAACTGCTCACGATTATCAGAAGCACTGAAAAACCCCACATTTTTGCAGAGTAATTTTCCTTTGTCACCACTAGACCTCAGTGGAATGGGTTCACACAAAGTTCTTCAAATGTTTTAGGGTGTTCACATTCAGGAGGATCCAAAAGAAAGGGATAAATTTATTTCCAAAGCAGTGAAAAGAAAAAACACTCTGGATCAGCTACTCTCACACACTGAGCAGTACCTTATCAGCTGCCAGGATCAAAGCTTAGCACAAGTTCCTAAAGGAGCAAGCGGCTACAAAGTGTGACTGCTGATTACACCTTCGCCAGACAGCCTCAAAATGGAAACCTTATTAAAACAGGATTATGTTAAGACTGTGTTCCCTGTGTCTCTACTGGGCTGAGCTCATACAGTAAAAGCTATAGATAATGGCAGGAGTAAAGCACAGGCTGACGTATGCAAGGTGTAGCCTCCATCCTGTCCTTTGATCAGAAAAATTCCAGCCAGAATGTTCAGTTTGGAAATATGGATGCATATTATAGGATACCAACAGTATGTGCTTTATTTCTGCAGTTCACTTGTTTAAATTGTACTCATGGACTCACTGGACTCGGGCTTAGCAAGTGTATCCATCACGGTGACCAAAATAAGAGGACCATGAGGATTGCTGCCACTCTCACCAGTGGTTTGGCTGATGTCAGGCCTAGCAGGACTTGTAATGCAGCATAAGCAGTCATGCCATAGCATAAGCAAGTGAAGAGACCTCATACAGCTTTTTCCTGACTGGAATACATGGAACATATTTTGACTGCCTAAAATTAGGCTTCCACTTCTACTGCCAAGGAATGCCTCAAAAGAACTCTCCTTGATTTCAGGTTAAAACTGAATCCTTGACAATGGAGGAATTTAAAAATGTTTCTAATTTCTCAGAGAAACCCATTAAGTTAAAATACAACCCTTGCAAGGAAACAAAGCAACCCCACACAACTGGAATTTCCCTGCTTCTAGTTTAGATAAGTACATTGTAAAGAACAAAAAGATATTACAAAATGCTTTGCTTCCCTTCTCTCCCAAATGAAACAAAAAGACTGAGGGGGGAAAAAAAAGTAGAAGGGAAAGAGAAAAAAAGTCCTTATCTTTTTCCCAAAGTTCAGGAAGAGTTCTTTCTTTGGTAGGGAGATAAAAAACATGACACGCCAAATCCCATGAAATAAGTGGATACTATTATCCTACTCAAGGTAGTGGGTAGGTCTGTGATGGTGCTTCTGTCCCCTACTATTAAAGAGTATTTTGGTAAGCTGTTTCTATCTACTGCTTCTGAAGAAGGAGTCCTATCTTCCACAGGACTCCAAAATTTCATCAAAAGTCTCCTCTTTGAATCTAGGTTCAGGAAAAGTTTAAATGCATTTACCTTTCAGAACCCGATAGGAATATGTCCTGAGACTCACAGA
The DNA here is from genome assembly GCF_003945725.1 of Corapipo altera. Lineage (NCBI taxonomy): Eukaryota > Metazoa > Chordata > Aves > Passeriformes > Pipridae > Corapipo > Corapipo altera. The sequence continues at coordinate 1,119,051 of NW_020884898.1, read as the reverse complement.
AACACACAATTTCTATATGTGGAAAAGCCTGCATACATTTTCTGTTTCTGCAGAAGGATGCTGTATATTTAGCATTTCTCTTCAAGTATCTTTTTGAATATTTCAAGAGATAAAGTTTCCACTACACCCCTTGGGACATTATTAGACTCATAAATCTCAATATCAGGAAGTTTTTCCAAGGCATACCATCTAAACTTCCACTTGAATTCACTCCATCTCTCCCTTTATTATGCGAAGCAATTCTCTAACTCATGGGTATACTCTTCCAATGTTTGTAGACTTCCCTACCTGCATGTCTGCCATTGCCTAAGCAAACTGCAGCTACTTACCTTAATTTAACATTATAAAGCAATCCCTCAAGTCCCCTCAACCTTCTCACTGATTTCTTTTATAATAGATTTTATAAGACTAGCATGCAGTGAGGTTAACTGTCCATCAGTTTGTAGTCCTTTTGAACAGAATATCAGTCACAGGATTTCAGGGTTTACTATTTTCCAAGAATAAACAAGCCAACATGTTTTTCCCTTCTGTGTATGTTTTATAATTGTAATTACATTTATTAGCATTTGCAACTGTTAGTGAGAAGCCAGATTGACTAAAAAAAATAAATAATAATAATAATAATTATTATTATTTATTATTATTTCTGCACTGCCCATTTGCAGGCACAAATTATTTCAGTAACTTTTGTACTTCAAAATACAGAATTCCTCACTGCTGGTGTGACTGAGCTCCGACTGAAAGGTTCAAAATGTCATTTCTAAGCATTGCAGACTTGTCTGATGTTCCCTATGCCGAGAGGTAAAGCAACTGTTACATTTTCATGCCTGCTCCGTGCATACTTCTGATAGGAGCAAACTGTGCTGCTTGACCCCTAACAGAAGTAATATCAAAACCACATCCCAAGCACACACAGATAAGTTCACTTTGGATTTTGATACTTAGAAGAACAAGTGCAGTCTGAACCAAATGATTGCTTTGCCTAAAACCCATGAACTTTCTATCTTACATTTCTGAAACAATGTTAGAAATGCCTTCCCACTGCTAACTTAATGGACAGCACATGGTTCAGTATGCTCTGTGACAGTGCAAACAGTACAAAGCTTCAGCAAGTCCACTTACAAAAGCCACAACGATATTCAATACATGAAGACTCTCCAGTAAAAGGGTGTTTTTTGTGCCAGATCTACAATACTTCTAATTGAGTAAATCATAATATCTTTGAACATTTTAAAATATTATAAGAATCCTATGAGGAAAATGGAAGCACTTGATTTAGTACAACTACACAGTTAAATATAGAACTTCCTAGAAACTTGAAAATTCAAGAAAAGAATGGAAGTTCAGTCAACTGTTCATTTTATTCAAGCATTGTTTTAAAGCAAGTTACAGGTTTCCAAACATACGTTGTTATAAAAAAATAATCCGAATTTCCTTGTTCTGTTTTTCTTATCATGTAGATCTCCCTTGGAAACGTCTCACTATCAGTCCATCTTTTCCCAATCCAACATAACATCAAAAACATAATTTCGTAATAAGATGACTTTCCTCTTTGTCAAAGGTAGACATGACATTTTAGAGAGATTGCTGAGTGGGGTTAGTCTGGGAAGCGAAGGATATGATGAATATGTGCGATGCAGTAAAGAGGGACAGGAAAAAATGGCCCTTACAGGAAAAATAGACATCAAAAACAGCTTGCCTGAATTTTACAGTACATCACATCCCATTCATTGGTCAAGTTCAATTAAGCTATCCTTGAAACCCCATGTCATACCTCACTGTTAACTAGTTACTTATCAATTCTTCCTTTTATTTGAAATTACCCTGAAAACACTCAGGTTCGCACTTAGCCACAGATTCAGATAAGCTCTGAAACACAAACATAGTCTTAGCCAAAACCCAGGAGTACAACTGAACACACTCCCCCCACACATCTGCTGTGTCCAGTTTTGTGGTACTGATGTAATATTTGCCTTGACACAGTAAGGATTTCAGAAGGTATAAGCCTAAATGAGTTCAAACTCTAACAATATACATTTTAATCCTCCTCCAGGCACATATTTGGATACTTTTTCATATCAAATCTAAGTGTCTTCCTGGAATGCTTATTTAATGACCTTAGCATTAGCATCAAGAGATTAATCAGTCAACTGTAAATAACTCCAGACTGTCCCTTAGAGTTTATATTTTATCAGAAAAACTAAGTATAATGAACAATAGAGAATTGTCTGGGTTTTATTCTAAAGGGCCCTGGAAGAAAAAAATGATTTAGAGAGGGGAAAAATTCTAATCTCAAATGTAACTAACTCTGTTCATTTTGTTGGTTCATCATCTAATTTAGCTTATACCTCTGATAGATTGGTATGTCACTCATTATTTCCCATCTTCTTATCCAAATACCAAGATGGTTAATTTCCTTTAGAAAAGCCTTTATTTATGACTCTCTCCCACCCTGCTTTAATTTCAGGGGGTGGGACTGGTAATGTTTTTTTAATAGGTTTGTTTTAATGGACTACAGGATATTGTTGTAAGGTCACTGACCACACTGACAGGACAGAAAAGACTATGAATCTGTATTATTTTCAGGTCACTGAGTGACCAGGAGAGAATAGGCTGTGACTGGGAAGTACCAGCTTTCATTATTCTGCATTGGTCTGTGTGACCTTTCATTTCCACTGTCCTCCCTTACCTCTTCTGTAACAGCCTCCTCTATTTTCAGTTTTTCTCTGTAGTACCCCTTTTCAGCTCATTCCTATGAGGAACACTATCAGGAGTCTGAAGCAGTTTATTCAGGGCTGGTTCTGTCCCAGGCCTCTCCCCAGTTTGGTTCCCAAGCCCATCTCTCTAATTGTCATGCGTAATTTATACAGCAGGGCTGTAACAGACTGCAGTTTCAGCCCGTGGCAAACATCCATGCGGCTCAAACTAACCCTGGGTGAACAACTACGGCTCACACAGTTGCCTCAAAGTGCTGTATTCACTAACCCATAAAAGTACAACCTATTTTTCAAATAATATGACACTCAGCTATTGTGAAGTTTGTTTTAATACAACAGTTTTTCCCATGACTGCTCTGCCTAAAATAGAGAATGATCTAGCAGCAACAACACAAAATATGTTGGTCTGGGCTTAGGTGACAGTGATGTGCAAGAGATGATGTCCTGCCTCTGGGCTTACAGAAAATGCCCTACTCCTCCTAGTTTTTATCCATCAATACACTTCTGCTGGGCATCTGCCTTTTCTGTAGTCTGCAGAAATGTCTTCAGTCTGCACAGTGCAGGTGTTGTAATGCATGTGACTAAAATATCATTTGATAAATAAGAGAGAAAAACTAGGAAAGTTTAGACAATAAGAGAATAAAGGAGAATAGGATGGCATTTAAAGTAGGACGAGGATCATAGAAGAAGGAATTGGGGAAGTGAAAGGAAGGAAAGAAGAATGAATATTGCTCCAAAATGTTTTTGTAAATATACTTAAATCTTTGTTCTTCAGTTAATCAAAGTACTCTTTCTTCATCTCCTCTACCAGTGATTCTTCCTGTCCGAACCAGAGTTACACCAGAAAACTAAGCAATAATATTCCTAATTCATATAATTCTGAAACATTACAAAGGAAGAAGATATTCAAAACCGCAGTACTTAACTGACATTTGGGGCAGAGAGAAGGATGTGAAAGCAAATATAAGCAATATCAAGAAACAACTGAACACAGATCTTTTGCCTCCTCCTGGGAAACACTTAGTGTCAGAGAAAAGATAATGGATAAGATGCATCACACATCCTAGTCTCTTCATTTGTTTGTTTGTTGTTGTTTTTTTAAAAAAATCGCTACAAAAACCAACTCCAAAGAAATGAATTGAGATCTGTAGGCTGGGAAAATCAACATCAAGGCTTCCAAACTGTTCTCAAGTAAGAGACTGTTCTCAGCCCTCAGCACTTCTTGCAGTTTACCATCCACCTTATCTTCAGTCCTTTCAAAGTGACATTGCTCTGTGCACTGTTTAGCAAGTTCCTGAAAAATCTGGAAACCCATTCTTTCTGAAAAACATGGAAACTGTTCCTACTAACTTGTGCCTTTAGAGAGTAAGAGAGGCATCATCGTGTCTGTATAGGAGAGACACAGTACACCGGAAAATTTGGCTTTTCTTAAGTATGAGATGATTAGAATAGTTGAGAAAGATCAAGTGCCAAGTATAAATAGTCTGGTAAGCATTGGGCTTACAGCAGCAAAAGAGAGGTCAACAGGCCCAAGGCTTTTGGGCAAGAGGTAAGACAGGGTAATTATCCAGGGGGTTAGTCAATAAACAATATAAGGGCTCTCATTGCAAAGTTTTACTGCTGCAAATCATTGATTGCTCACGCAGTTGTTGCTATTTACTTTAGTTCCACACATTCAGCACCAAATCTGTCATTGGTGAATTGGCTCGTGTTCTTAAGATGCTCACATATTACACTATAGCCACTCCATTTCATACTTACAGCAATACTACATAATTCATCACTGTCACTTCAGGCAGTGTTCTGTAGCTGACTTGACCTGCAAAAAGAAAGGCAATAAAGCTGTAGAGCAGTGTGACTCTTTGAAATCTACTGTGTCAAGCCCTGTGGCAACATGCTTTTAGTTCTGAATTTCTTTAGCAAACTCCAGTTCAAGACAATTCTTCAACGAAAGGCAGAAGAAAGGAAGTTGATTCTGTCCCTGTTGCCAGTGATTAAAGTCATCAGTCTGCTAGCAATTGTTACACAGATGGACAGGTAATTCCTTGACAGAGGTCTCCATGGTTTTGAAGAATTTTGGAAATTCTGCACAGCTCAGAGACATGATCTTCTGCATCCACCAGGCAGAGTCTGTTTTAATGGAGGCATATATTTGCCTGTGCAAACCGAAATAGGACACGACTGAACATCCGACATCCATTTGTACTTAGGGTCTGACAGCTTGCAATGCAACCACATTTTCAAGGGTAACTATTGGGATCTAAAACATCATCATTTCAACCCAGTCACTGCAGCAGATCAGAGTATATATACACCAACTCTTTATTTCTATGATTCTGTATCAAGTCAGTCAGACTTTGCATGGATCAGTGTAAACTCATGAAAACAAAATAACAAAAAGAAACTGTAGGCAAGAAAATATGATTGTGTTTTAAACAGAAATACCCAGAATAAAGTAAATTCTCAAATATGTGAAAGGGATAGCTAGAGTACTTGAGCCTATTTCCTTATTACTTTGGTGGTTTAGGGGACTGCTTGTTTCTTCCAGAAGTAAGAGTGTAACTATTTCAAAGCTCAGTGCAGCCACAAAGAGAGCTCACCAGAATACATTACAGATGCTTTTTGGTCTCTTGCATGACAGTTGCTATTAATATTGAAGCAATGAGGAACCAATGATGTGGAAAAAGTGTATACAGAGCCTAACATAAACTCACCCACATTTTAGGTAAACCACATTAACCAAACCATTGAGGTTTTAGGTATAAATTCAAGAGAGGAGGTAATTATTTTTGTCTTTCATTTCACCTATTAGGAAAAAAAAAAGTAAAATCTAAGCTAAAACTATCCCAGCAAGCCAAGAGTATGACTCACAGAGAAAATGGAAATAATTCACTGCTAGGAGACACAAAGCAAAGCATCAGCTGAAGTCAAGCATCCTGCTAAAATATAAACTCTCTGTCCTGAATGTTAGAATGAAAAACTTACAAGTTCATCCCAGGAAATGAAAAAATGGTCAGGAAAGGCTCAGTTTAGAGGACCCACCCAGACAGGATTTGCTTTCATAGCCTGATGTCCAAAAAGGAGAATCAGTGCTTCCTAGAATGAGACATCTGCCCTGGAACAGCAGTTTGAGAATGTTTCCCTGATATAGGTAAATAATGCCTACTGTTTGGAGTTCAATATTGTAGCTAGCCAGAGTTTAGTACTTTTCAAACAAGTTTGAATTACTTAATGATAAGTAAAAATAACATTTCTGATTACTTTTGCCTTAACTTCAAAATTTTCCAGTATTTGGTCAGTTAGAGAATTAAGACTGCAGAAAGAAAAATAAGGTTTCCATGGGAAGAGAAATATTATGATCCCTCACTCCTGTCAATTAGATAACCCAAAAATCACACTAACTGCCTGGTTCTAAACCTTAAAAACAACCCCATTCCCTTGGGTGTTATTCAACATGTCAGTTCCTCATGCTGGAAGGAATAAGCAGCTAATTTAGTTCCCATCACAACTATTCCAACACTGTGTGCCTGACAAAGGCATTACCCAGTGAATGGGCAAATAATTGTCCAGTCCTGACTTTCCATCAGTATTTTAATTTAATATCCAAGACCTAATCTTTCTATGCCTTCTAACAAAACATTTGTCCATGTATTCATTTCTACATAGAAAATATAAGAATAATTATTATCAGTGAAAAACAAAGTGAAAAAAGGTATAGCTAATCACATTCCAGTATCAAGGGAAAAAAACCCCACAACATTCAGATCTTGATCTAAATCATTACTTTTGATCACAAAAAAATTGAAAACCAAACTATTCTTCTTGAATTAAACTTACAATTTCTGGTATCATATTTAGAAACATTACTTGAAGAGATAAAGGCTGATAGGTGCTTACATTACCTACCATCACTAAACAGTTCAACCCTTTATAGTAACATCTAAAAAAATTAAAAGGGAGGATTACTTGGGAGAATAAATAAGCTGCTCTGCAATGTTATCTCCCTCCTAACCACCTGGAAAAGAGCTGTGTGCCTACCAATGAAGCTATTGAATCTTCAAGCTGGAATTGATACATCTTCCCAGAGCCCTACAAACATATGTGTGTCGAAGCCTTGACTCTTTTCTAGTTATAGAAATCTGACCTGGGAAGAGATTGTGGAGATGGATGGACATGAGGTTTGATTCTGTACAGTCTGTGAGGACTGTGAAAGTAAGTACACCTCCAAAATGGAATAAAGGTCATAAGGGCTAAAGGAGTTCTCTGTAGATGGTTCTGAGTCTTTTTGTGGCTCCAAGACTTTTGTGGCCTGAATCAACATCTGTCTGATGTGGAGCAATAGCTCATTGAAAAGATTCTGCTCATCCTTTCTGTCAGAAGTTAAAGCAAAAAAACATTCCATGTCTGCTTTTCCCATCCCCCAAACTCCACATATCTGGAAACAAGGAGGGGAAAAAACAAAAAAAAAAAAAAAAAGGAAGTTCTATACAAAATAATTTGAGGCAGTGAGGAACCTTTTACAGTGCATCTCTTCTGATCTCTTCTTTAGGAAGAAATTCTTTAGGAATGGGTTGCCCAGAGAAGTGGTGGACTCTCCGTCCCTCGAGGTTTTTAAGATGAGACTGGATGTGTCACTAAGTGCCATGGTCTGGTAACCACGGCAGTGCTGGATCAAGAGTTGGACTTGATGATCTCAGAAGTCCTTTTCAACCCAGTTGATTCTACGATCCTATGATTCTCCAGACCCTCTCTTTCACAGGACCAAACTCTTCTGGTTATGTAGCCATGGGTTCACCTTGTAGAAAAAGTCACAACTCAGGACCCTAATGTGGAATTCTCCATAACTATACAGAAGTCTGTGAGTCCCAAAAGAAATCCCGTTCCAAACACAAACCAAAAACGGACACAGAAATCTGATCAAATAAAAATTGTGTGTAAACATGGTCCTAAAGTGGTATCTTAAAAAAAAAAAAAAAAAAAAAAAATTAAAAACTGTTCAGGAAAAAGATGCATTGAATAAGATAAAAGTTGTCCTCATTTTTTTTTTCCCCAGAAGAGTTTGTTTTCCTTTGCATAAAAAAAAACCTTCATTGGTGAAAAGTGAATTGTGGGCAAAGTTCTCTAATAGCAAAAGTAGTTTGATTCAATTTTATTTCTGATGCTCAAATTCCATTCCTTCTCTAGCCCTCATATCCAGTCACCATGGCAACAAAAGTGATGAAAAATCCTTTGCCCATTTGATAATCATTTAATCATTTAACAACAAAAGAGATTGGGAATGGGAAAGCGGAGTAGTGTGAAACACCGAAAGGAAAATAAACTGTGGTATCAAAAAACCCCAAATCCTCCAACAAAAAAAAAACTGAAAGAGGAAAGAAGACAGACCAGAAGTAAAGAGAAATGGCCTACAGGATCTCTGTGTCCACACAGAGAGTAGATTTAAGCCTCTCATTATGCTCCTTCAGGCACCATAGCGTCTTTTCTTTTCTCCCCAGGGAGTCCACGTGGTGTCTGAAATGTCCCTCCAGTAACTGAAAAAATCCAGAGAAAACTCCAGAAGATCTGTGTTACACGTCCAGAAGATGAGCAAACAGTTTTCCTAATCAATAAAAGCCACATTCTAGGTTTGTCTTACTTATCCCTTTTTATCAAAAAAGGAGGGCTTGACTCTCAAGGGTATTTCAATAGGAAATCTCTGAAATGCCCAACATAATCCACTGGGAGGATGCCCTGGCAAAAGTCTCTGTCACCTTTAAGCAGCAGGGCTTACGCTCCCATGATGGTGACAGCAGTGTTGTTGAGCAGCTGATAGCCTGGATCGGGTTCCCCCAGAAGAATAAGACCATTACAGGCAATTTCACATCAGGGTGGAAACTCTCCTGCCCAGCAGAGACAGAAGTTTCCTGCAGCATGTCCTTGTCCCTGAAGCCAGTTCAGCTCTGAATACAGTCACCTCTTTGTCCTCACTAAATCTGTCTGTGGGACAGAGCTACAGGACAGATGACACATGGAAGAGTGGATATCAAATGAGGTTGTAGATAATTAGACAGATACAGTGCACTGGCAATGTTATGGTGGCCAAACAACCAGAGGAGAAAGCCACAATGTTGGATCGCATCCCAAGAACATGCCCTTAATATCCACATACAGAACATGCTGCTCTTTCTCTTATGAATACCCCAGGTGTGAGTTAAATGATTACTTTTTTTTTAATTTACATAATAAAATTTCCCCTCCAAAAAAACCCCCAAACTAACTCATCAAACATGCATGAAAGACAATTAATTTATCAGAACATCCAGGTCAGCTTTCTGCTTATCAGTCTAGATATGGACACGGAAGCTATCAAGGTAGTGATTTAACTTACACTTTCCCCTCATGTTGAGATGCAAAACTATATCTATCCTGACAACATTTTATTAAACAGTTGATTATCTGCTTAAGCTAATTCCAGGAAATTATTTTTAAATCTTGATGCTGAAAGTCAACAGCTCCTGTGTCATTGGTAGCCCATTTGATATGGGAAACTGCAAATGATCAAATGTTCTTGATGTACCCTTGGCAAAATGTTGCATCCTAAAGAAGGTGGTGAAGAGAGGGAAGAAATTTGTGTGACAATCTTGGCTACTCATGCCTGCCAGAGAAGAGCAGCTTTGCTCTTCAACAGATATTATTGAAAATACCTCATGAAAAATATCTTCTGAGTATGCCTGTAACAGGGAAAGGTATGTAATTTTTACATGGCATTGAACTGATAAGCCCTAATATTTTTAAAACAATTGCTGTTTCTCAGTTAGTAATGAGGTATCTTCAGGCTTTTTAAATTATTTGTCATGATTTCTCCGAGGTGACACATCACTGTGGCATCTTGGCAATTATCCAAACGAGTCTATTAGATAGGAAAAGCTGCATTATTCCCACTGCAAAGAAAGGAAACTGCACACTACAAATTTCTCCTTCAAAATCAACATATGTGAAGGTCACTATTCACTAATGTTTTCAACAAGAAACCTCTCCTTATTTTTTTATAATGGAGGAATGGTAAGCATTCATCCTCCTGAGATTTTATCCAGAAAGGGTCATCATACATGCCTTCTCTTTAAATCAGGAAAGTTTGAATGTGGATAATGAATACAGATAACATTGACAACCCATTACCCAACAAACTGAAACAAATAGGAACAACAAATAGGAAAAGTCCAGAATTAGGGATCTTTGGATTTTACACACTTTGGATTTTACTCAAGTAAACAACCAGACAGGATTTTGTTTATGTAGCTACCTCTAGATTTGTGTTCCTTCACACTCACTCTACTTTTTTTTCTGCAACACAAGGACATGTTAAATCTAAATTCTTGTCCCAGATACTAAAGTGAGTACCATGGCAGATACAGATCCATGGGAATTTCCAACCTGATGTGCAGTTCTTACTCATATTTATGTAACATTGTTGTACATAAGGGCTTCTAATACTGCTTACTTTAGTACCTATTTCTGACCTGAAGCAGAGAGCTACAGCACAAGCTAAGAGAGACCAGCCATGTTGTTCTTGAAATAAAAATAACTACTTAAGTAGCTTTCCCCTGCAAGCCCTCATATGTTCCAAACTTCATTCAAGAATTTCAACTAAAAAAAGTCTCAATTGTTCCCAAATCCAAGGATAAGGCCACTGGAACATTAATATTCAGTTTTATGCTAGTCTGACCAAAACCTAATTGATAACTTCCCAAAGTAGGCAAGCTACAGTGCAGCTTGAGGTTTGAAAAATCTTATTGAAGTCTGCTGTCCATTCTCCTTAGTGACAGATAGTCAAACAACCCTCTAATAAAACAGACAAGGTGGGAGGGATGGGGCTGAGCACTGAAATTTTCATACACCATCACAGTGTGGCAATTCAGGCTGCGGCCACCAACGTCAGCAAGAGAACACGTGCACAAAATGAGGTGTAATTTGTGCAGATAAAGGCCTCATAACCAAATCAGAACATTATAGTTTGCAGATGCCTGTGCTGCAGAGCAGTACAGAAATACACTCTTCAGCCTTAGCTAACTCATTAACTTCTTGCCAGGGTAAATTATTCCACACTGAATTCTGTATTATGGGTTCTAAAGTGCTACTATAAGCTGAGCTACATTCTTTAAAGTAATTTCACTTCTTTCTGCGTTGCATTACATTGTGGTATACAGACATTCCTTGCCTTACCTTGCACACATACAGGTATCTGTTTAGTCATTAAAATCTCTCCTCTATTTTTTTTTCTTTTCTTTTTCATTCTTCATTTTGAATTCTCTAAAATTTGCCCCAACAAAAAACTTTGCCAGTTTTTCCAGTCATTCTCTATTGACTCACATATGTGAGAGGGAAGAGGTAGATTCCAAAAAGGAAGATATAATCCTCTTGCAAATAATTAAAAATAAAATAAAAATTAAAAATTCAGTCTGCTCTGAAAATTTATAAGGTGGGGAAAAAACTCAATAGACCTTTTTCTTTTTTAGGCTTTATACCTTAAAAATATTCATAGGTTAGAATTAAAGATTTTCTTCCCACAATCCCAAGCCAAAGAAAATTACTAAAAGGTAGTTGGTAATTCCTTACCAATTTATTTGAGTCCAGAAGCCAGAGCTTTCAGTAAATCACTAGATCATGTAGCAGAAAGGTTAAAGTCACAAAAAAAGGCTGGAGTACTAATACTCTACACCTGAGTCTGTAGCTCTTAAAGAAGAGGACAACAACAGGGTAAGGAGAGAATATGAACCTCATGGTTAAACACAACCACTTAATTTTGCCATGTGCTTCTCTCTCTTTATTCCAACTATGTTATGGAGCAGACAGAGCAAGAAAATCAAGGATAGGCAAAAGGGTAGCAATTTGAAATCAAAGACATCAAAATACCTTCTTATGAAATCTGTCTCAGTACTACAGGTATTTTCAGACACCAGATATTGGGATATTCAGACCTTTCATCGAATGCAATCTATTTTGGGTCACTGGGTCACCCACATCCTATCATCACATTACAGTTTTATAAGGTCTGTGTGGACTCTACATTACTATTACTGTGTTTCTACTATGCATGTGTCATGATCACATTAACTAGGTAGTACACAGAAACGGAAAACTGAATTGAACTCATTAGTTAGCACCTGGCTCTATTTTTATGTTGTAACTTTGAGAAAAGTTGGGGGAAAAAACCCTTTTTTGTACTGTAGGCAAATGTCATTTTCAATGTATTGAAAGGGAAACTCTACGAATTAGCTGCAGGCAGAATTGGGTAGTAACCCTCCTCCATGCAAGTAAATCATAGCTTGTCTTTTGTTCTCCAAAGGCAGGATTCACCATTAAGTCCCACTGGGAGAGGGCAGTGCTATCATTTCTTATGCAGGCGGACTTTTTAAGACGCAGAAAAGGCTCAAAACCAGTTTGGCTGTATGTCCAGCTAGCTTTTCCTTTGTGTTTGTGCATCAGTTTGTCTCCTGTCAGACATCCCCACAAATTCAGGAATTTAACAGATAGCACACTAAAGCATCCTTATTCTTGACATGAAGCTGGCTGTATTGTAACATGGCTGCTTACCATTTCAATGGGATAAAAATAAAATAATTAAGAGCAAAGATACCTGCTATTTAACTAGTGATGTATTTAAATAACTCGCTATTGCTATTTTATCGTAAGACAATTGTCTACTAAAATATAATCAGCCATTTCAACTAAATTGTATTATTACAACATACAGTTAAAAATTACTCTTCAACATTGAAACACTACCTTTATTTAAAAAGGATCCCATGGTATGAAAACTATTTTGATGCAGAATACTATCCACTCAGAAGTGCAGCCACTTCTCTGAGTGATCCTCTCCACAACGGACTAGACTGTGAAACAGGCAGCCAGAGAGAAAGTATGAGGCAAATGAAAACTTAAGAGTCATGTTACCTTTTATATAACATCACAATAATTACACATCAAGTTGGTTCACATAGGTAGGGAACAGAGCTCTAGTATTTATATTCACATAATTTTTCTGAGGAAATTTCATTTAAAAACACTTGTAACAACATTGGCAGTATTTGATCTCTTGCTATATAAAGAAATCCAACACCTGTGTACGTTAATATGTCAGAGACATTTAGAAATAAAAGATAAAGGTGGAAAATGCACTTTGTTCTCATTCCTCTTCAGTTAGGCAGGTTTTCAGCAGAGAAAAGTTTTCCAGTTTTATGGATCATGGTTGTGACAGATGAAATGCCTGTGCAGCACAGAATTTATTTTTCTTGCAGAAATAACATTCTACCAGCTATGCCAGGAGATGGCAAGTTTTATGTGCTTATTTCAATTGAAAACATCTGCACTAGATAATATATGCCGCTGGGTCACATGTTAAATAACACTATTATATGTGACTGCATATAACGGCTGTTTTGTATCTTCTTTATAATGGTTTGTAACTAAGCATAATTGTCTTGGATCATTAACTGAAGTTGCTGTAACATTAACCCTTAATGCTTTTATACTTAGTTTTTAAGTTAAATAAAGTCTGAATCAGTTACATACTTGATAGAAGCCATTTCTAGAAATATAACTCAGGAGGTACCTACATTATAACTCGAGTTCAAAAGGTATTCTCAAAGCACCTCCTTGCCTCCTAAAATCTCAGATGCCAACAGGTTTTTTACATGAGAATTTGCAAACCATCCAGTTTTCTGTTTCTGAATACATCAGTGCTAGAGGGTTCCTTGGCAAAACTATGTGTATCTTCTTTGAACTGGTGTCTGGGGGGTTATCTAACCTGGTTTTGAAATCCTGAGTTGCCGAAGCAGCCTAGATGCTGGATGAAGTCTGCAAGAGTGGTGAAACACTGACAGAATACAAACCTACTTCCACCACCATCAGTGTCACTGCTTGCATCTTTCCAGTTAGGCACATGCTTGAGCACCTCATTGGAACCTGGGTAACTGTGGTTATCCACCCAGGCTTTTTTAGCAACTGACTTAAAACCTGACATGTCTGAAAATCTCAGTATTTGGTCTTAATTAGAAGCTAGTCCACGGTGGAATTCTAATGAAAAATTAACATGATCTTCAACACAGTAAAATCTCCTACTTCTAGGTAAATGCAAGAGAAAGCAAATATGAAATGGGAGAGGATGTTTCGTGTCCCATTTGTCCTCAGACTCCAAAAGTTCACAATTACATTCTAGTTATACTAACTAGTGGCTTGCTGAAAATGAAATCTTTTTGGCTTCCCAGTTATACCTCACTTATGAACTAAATCTGCAAGTGCTTTCCTAGATGAGAGTTACATCAATGTAAGACTGGTGCATTTGGCCCTCTCTCCAAATATTTATAACACTGGAATCCAACACATTCCATTGCATGATAACAGATTATTGGGCTGAGAAAAAAATGAAAACATCTTAGAAAACAATGTGCCTTCTATAAACATTTGGCCACAACTTGTGGGAACAGGTTTAAAAAACATGGATGCAATCTTCTTCAACACACACTGTTCATCAGGAATCTTCTCATGATGATATATGCACAGCTGGTTTTCTTCTACTAAATGAAGGCATTGATGATTCAGTCCACGGTGATTTACTTTCTGAAAAGTCTATACTGGAGCTGATAAAGGCTAATGATTAGAAGCTATTTCAGACAGGCCTACCCAATGTCTCTGCCAGGCTGTTAGGGGTAGAGATAATAGATTGTCTTATGCTCCATCAGTCTAGATCAGTTCTGTTCTAACAATTACAGAAATGAAAGGTGCAGAACAATGAAACAAGGCACATTATTGTACCAGATGGTCCATTTTAGAACAATTCACATACAGGTCTAGAATAAGCTGTGGCCTCAATATTCACTAATTGCATTTTCAGACTATTTCAATAGTTTCAGTCCTGTTTTCTTACTTTGATCAGGACTGCAGAACTGACACATTTTTATGTGTTCATTGCTTTCAGGACTTAATCTCATTTGTTTAAAAGCTTTATATCTTCCACTGTCAAGAGTTTATTAATTTATTTTGACATTCACATGGTCTATCACTGTAATTGTTTCACTATCCCAATATCCATCACAATGAAACTGAGCAAGATTTTCTCTTAGTAATCTTACTTTACAATTAGGGGTATCATACCCAGTCTTCTAATCAAACTGGAGAAAGTATAATGGTTACAGGTAAATAATTTTATGTGAATTTCCAAGCCAGCAACCTGTGAAGCCCAGATCCAACAAGTTTACAAATGTATTTCAAACTTCATGATATCTATTTAGCGTTGGCACCAAAAGGAAGTTCTCTCCAGTTTCGAGTAACAAAAAACGTTTTGTTTAGAACCCACAACATGATTCTCCATTTCCTCCCTCCTCCCAAATCACTTTGCATTAAATGATATTGCCTTTATATTCAACATGATATTATGTAACACAATGAGTGGCAACATAACCTGTCACACAATGAGATGGGCAACATCAGGAAACGTTTTGATAAATTTATTTTCTTTCACGTTGAGTACTTGCTGCTATGGAGCTGCATCCTAATTCCAAGTTAAGTTTGGGCAGAACTTATTTATTTACTTACATAAATAATTCCAGCTTCTTCAGGATAGCCCTCCTCAAAACAGATAGCTTACTGTCACATCCTCATACTATTTCTGAGCCATCTGTTGCTGGAATTTTTTGCTTAATGCATTCTTTATGGTGAAAGAATGTGCATGCATTATGTTTTCTTTCTTCTGTTCTCTTCCTTCTTATTCTTATCAGTTGATTCTATAAGAAATATGAAAGTCCTGTTAAAAGGGCAGTAAAACAATGTTCTATATTAATGCTAGTTAGGAATGAGATTTCCTGTAACATTTGCACTCTCCCTGAAATGAACCAAATATGCAAAGAATTGCAGGCCAAGCCTAGAGACTGCTAAATGATCCTGATTTAACAAGTACGATTACAGGGAGAGGTCTCTCTGATAATGGAAAAAAGAGGTTCTACCTGTATCTAAAATAGCTGCCATCTAAATTCTGAAATGCCATAGAATAATTAGGGATGAGGAAAAGGTTGATATCTGTCTCTGAGAGGGACTAACAAGCTGTCATATCAAAGCATGAAGTCAGCAAAGATGTTGTCTGAACTATCATGGGCTGCACCATGAAAAGGAAAGGACAACACAATGTATTGGGAATCAAATGCAATTTTACTAACAACATTTTGGCACCAAGTATGGACCTTTTACCACATAACACTGATTTAAGGGGAATAAATTACAACACCTAATTAAGAAGAACACAGATAATACAAAAGGACAGAGGCAGGGTTAAAGCTGACATTGGCAGGGTTAAAGCTGACATTGGAGAGCTATAATTTGTGGCAAAAATCTGGAAATCAACATCCTGCTGGCAAGACATCCACTGAAGCGAATGAGGTGACAAATACATTCGCTGTCAAGAGGGCGCCTGTACATCAGCTAGTGTGAGAGTCTACTATTTTAGTCAAAGAAGTTTTCAGGATTAGGTACAAAGTCAGAGAGTTCAACAAACTTTTTTTGTTGGCTCATCAAAATGGGAACTCCCTGCAAGCAAAGGATTCAGTTTCTGCAAGGATCCTTACTTATAAAAGCTGTGGTTTTTTATTATTATTTTTTACTGCTGAGGTATTCTAGTTCAAAAGGACTGCTTTGAAACACTGAAACACTTGGAAACTTGATTGGAAAAGGATACTATGCTCTGAGTTCCTAGGAAATTAGTAAATTAGGACAAAGTTCTGCTGACCCAAAATTCTCCCTTCCCCTGCCTAGGTTAGTAATTTAGAAACATTTCTGAGACCTTCAGCGTTTCATCCCTGTTCAGAATAGGAGCTAGTCCAAAACCTTTTGAAACAGGAAGCCCAACATTTGTTTTGTTTTACTAAGGATCTTCCACTGTTGCCAGAAAATCTGTTTTCACACACGGTTGTTTTCCTTCACAGTCTGCAAGTGAGTAAACACTGAACCTCGACAGGAGGCAGCTCTGTCAGAACTGGTTTTGAAACAGGACTATTTGAACAGAGCTGCTATCCCTTCAGAGCCGTATAGAAATTAGTTTTCTTGTCCAAATTCAGGGGTTTTCTCTCATTTTTTAATGTAATTTTTTAGTAGAAAGCCAAGCGTAAGCAGATCAAGGGTACAGCCAGGGCCTTTAAAAACTTCTCATGAAAAAATGAAGCAAAGTGAGAAAATGTTCTTGCTCAGGAGTAGCAAGCTCAAGTCAGCAAGAGCGCATGAGAAGTCAGGTTCAGATAAGGAACAGATTTTGCTCCTGCTATCTCTGTTGAATCTCTTTTCCAATACTTATGTTCAAACCAACAAGATCAGTGGAAGGCTTTTTTATAGTAACCATTCAATCAGTTGAACACAGGGCTGGGAAGGACCTAAAAAGATGATCAGGTAAACTCCCTTTCTCCAGGCAAGGCTGGCTCTATCTGCAAGGTCCTGCTGGCAGCTGCTCCAAACTGCAGCAAACAAGCAACCCATTTCTCTAAGTATGTTCCAATTAATGCTTTTCTTCACTTTTCTCTAGATTCTCTTCTCCCAATCCAAACCTCTGCTGAACCACAACACTCAAAATCAGACTGAATATTTTAGGCATTGACTCATCACTTCTGAAGAGGATGGCAGAATTACACCATGCGTGTTTCAAATATGACTCTTGCTTACATCTTCAGTACGATGTTCATTTTTTTCTCAAAATTATGAAACTTTAATATTTACTGTGCAATTAACTAAAGCTCTGTATATCTTTTCACTTGTATCAGGACAGGGATAGTGGGTACAACTATGAGGTGGAATTTGATCCCCCAAAACTTTTATTGACAGTACCTGTGAGAAAAAAAGGTAAAAGGAAGGATTAATTCTCAGGTCTTTGGTATAAAAGCAGTGTGATCTTCCCTTGAAAAGGAACAAGTGATCTACAAAATTACTGAGTTGCTGTAAAATGGAAACCCCTAAGACATCGGGTTTTTTGTAAATCACTTTTCAGACAATAACAGTGAAACAAACGAATGTATAGGTCTAGTAATTTTGTCCTTGACAGCGTAATTGCCATTACTATTCTGATTCCTAGAGGGTCTGATTTTACAGAGGTGCTGAGCAGCTGCAATTTCCATTGATTTCTGGTGGAACTGTAAATGATCAGGACTTTTGAAAAATCCATAACCCACTGTGATTCAATCCTTACCAAAAAAATACTACCCTTTTTCATATAGCTTGAAAGTTATTTATTTCCCACAATAGGCATTTTCAATGCAATTCTCCAATAAATAATAAATCACACAAAGAATATCCTTCAAAACATTTTCAAAACATCTGATATATGGCAAATGCTTTGCATGTCTAGAAAATGTCTATTTTTTTTTAATCTTTTGGAGAGTTGTTTTTTAGTGTCAACAGTCAAAGATTTGTTCTTGGATACAAGCTCTCTGTGTGTTTGTATATTGGTAGAGCTTGGTAGATAATAACATGCAGTCTGAACCTGCTAGAGCACTCAGAGTTTTTAAAAATCACTGGGTCACAGCTCAGCAGGCTGTGCAATGCACTGAAGCAGACACCATATGCAGGAGGTTTGGACACTAGAACTATTTATGAAGTTGTAAGTGGGCTTTATTTTGGTTTTTTTTTAACAGTTTCAACATTTGAAATTAGCTAACAGGAAATAATCCCAATCTTTTCTCTGCTGAGCAGATTAATTTCAAAGTCACATTGCCTGTTGTATTTTAGAAATCAAAATTTGGATCTAAACAGCTGCTGATTTTGTTTTGCTTTTGGAGGGGTGGGATGAGGACAGGGAAGTGGAGTTCTGATGCAAGAGAATTAAACATGCCTAAGTCGTTCACTGGTAAAACTGTCATGGTGCTATTAACTATAAAGGAAGAAAGTAAAGCAGAAATGAAAGCAATAGGTCATCATTTCAATAATGCACGTTTGAATTAATAATTAGGCACAAAATAACAGGAGCAAGCAAATGTAAACACCAAAGGGGACCCCAGTGGAGTCTAAAATCAACATTATCAAACAAAAGAGAGTACATGAATCAATAATAAATATATATTTACATATTTTTCAAGCTCTCATTAAATAAAACTGACCATGACATCTGATTTATACCAATTTATTTGATCAATAAGCTAAGATTTTGTTTGTGACAAAGTTATCAAATCTTCACAGAAAATGTTTGAGACCAGATGTATACTCTGCTCACCATTCTGCAAATAAATGTATTAGACTGAAAAATTTTACCAGATTCAATTTTGGTGGCATTTTTTGGAGGGGGAGAGGGGAGGAGGTTGTGTTTGCTTTTTCCGTAATTAAAATATGCTGGTCTTCCATACAAGTTGCTTAAACTATGTCATGCTTCTCATAGTTCAACATAAATAATGAATAATCTCAAGGCAAACAGTCCTCAAGAAACCCTCCAACTGTAAGCTGTTTATTGAAAACATTCAGAGGCTACTGACAAACAAAAATGGCATTCACAGAAATCAGGACTAATTCATGAATGACTCACAAACAGCAGAAACAGCTGAATTCATAATTAATATTATTTACTTTGATAGTTCAAGCACATAAGAAATAACCCTATATGAATGAAAAGCAGTGACCTGAGTTGCTTACCAAGTAATGACAGGACACTATATATAGCCCACAGTATCTAAGGAAAATAGCCCACAGTATCTTAGGAAAAATAAGACTAGGTATATGACCAGACATATTGTGAATAATAATCTTTTCACTGAGTAAGTTGATTGATATGCTGTTTCTCTATACTAAGTTGTCCTACATTTGCATTCTGAGCATTATTTTCTGGTGAAACTTCAAAAACATGTTTTTTTAAATAAGGTGTAGAACAGAATTAAAGACTGACTAGATTTTTGGAAATAAAATGGAATTCTTTTTGAACAAGAACTTGAACAAGAACTTGTTCAAAATGTTCCAAAATGTACCATATAACTGATCTTTCCTAAAACTGAAAAAAAATGGGTCTTTCATATTAATTTTACATTAATTTTATATTAATTTTACATTTAAATTATTCACGATAATTTTAAGTAAAAAAAAATCTTTAGAATGTTTTTCTTCACAAAATATTCCAAAATCTGTCACAATGATCAGGTTAAAAGAAAAAACCTGAAATCTTAGAATTTTCTTCAGATTAGAACTTTTCTTACCAAATCCACTTCTAAGAACAACAGAGTCAATAAAAGTGTCCTTTAATTTGTTTTGCAGACGAAAACAGAATTTTAAATTCTTCTCCATTTTAAATTTAGTTGAAAAATCAACTGAAAAGAAATAGCCAAACATTCTTTGTTTCACAACAGGAAAAAATCAATCAAACAAAAAAATTACAATGTTCCCATTCTAATGAAAATCTGAGTAAATCAAAAAGGTTAGCATTTTAAATTATCTTCTCATGCTTTCCTAATAGAAAAAAACCTAATTCTTACTTCATTAAATATATTTCCTTATTTCTAGTGGAAA
Organism: Corapipo altera; assembly: GCF_003945725.1. NCBI lineage: Eukaryota > Metazoa > Chordata > Aves > Passeriformes > Pipridae > Corapipo > Corapipo altera. The sequence goes on along the minus strand of NW_020884898.1, from coordinate 1,098,838 downwards.
AGGGAGGGATAAATAAAAGAAGAAAAAGGAATGTTTTCCTCGAGGAAACAGATACTAAAGATGTCAATTTATTTCAAAAGTCGTGGCTTCTATTTCTTAACTAATTTTAATAAGACTGTTACTTATGCCATCTCTTCCACCATCATCACTCTGGGGTAAAAGTATACCACAGTGTGCTGATTTGGACAAGGGTAAAGTTAATTGTCTTCACAGTGGCTAGTGCAGGGTTGTGTTTTGGATTGGTGCTGGAAACACTATGGATAATATAGAGATGTTTTTGTTATCACTGAGCAGGGCTTGCACAGAGCCAAAGGCTTTCTGTACTGCCACATTGTCAAGGAGGCTGGGGGTGCATGGGAGGCTGGGAGGGGACACAGCCAGGACAAGTGACCCAAACTGATCAGAGGAATATTCCACACCATATGACATCACGCTCAGTATAAAAAGTGGGGGGTAGAAGGAGAAACAGGCAGGTGTTTGGAGTGATGGTGTTTTGTCTTCCGAAGTCACTGTTATGCATGATGGGGCCCTGCTCTCCTGGGGATGGCTGAACACCTGCCTGCCCATGGGAAGTGGTGAATGAATTCCTTGTTTTGTTTTGCCTGTGTGCATGGCTTTTGCTTTCCCTATTAAACTCTTTTTGTCTCAACCCATGAGTGTTCTCACTTATACTCTTCTGACTCTCTCCCTAGTCACACTGGTGGTGGAGGGAGAGAGGGCCTGCATGGGGCTTGACTGCCACCATGACCCACAGTTATCCTACAACTTTTTTTCTTTGCTCTTTCTGCATTTTTCCAGTGTCCACCATCTGAATCTCTACACTTCAAATTTTTAGCACCTGTCTCTACTTCCAGAAGGGTCTTGTGAAAATGCAATAACACTTAATGTTCTGTGTTCCCTAAAACCCAGCAAACTTCACATTAATTCCTGGGGAGATTGCCAAGGCTGCAGGTGCCTACAATATTTTTAAGGGTAATGAAACAAAGGCATTTTAAAGGAGGGTTGGAAACAGTTTTAATTTTCAGTATGGAAGAGATATGGTTAATACTGAAAGCTGAGTGTTCTCTTTCAGGGGAAATATTGTAGGACAGGTGAGACAAGGTATTTCAGAATTTTGATCTTTATGCTTATACAGCTCAGCCTTCAAAGTTTACCTATCTCTTCAGCTTTTACATGCCTTAATATAGAATCTGCATCCCTTCCATTCAGAAAAGTTGTTTTTTAGCAAAGAAAAAGCACAACCAGAGTAGACGTGGTATTGCCATGAGCTTGAGTCTTCTACAATGAATTTTGAAAAAACGAATCTGAAAACAGAAACTGGGAAAAATTCAGAATCAAACCTCCTGCAAAGCTTGGATTCATCCTGAAGCAGAATAAAAACATTGAACAAACTCCAAGGAACAAAATGCATTCAGAAATGTCAAAAGGTCCCATTTTGACATATTCAGTTAAAATATCTGAATTTCTTAGAAACAAGTGATTTGGTTACTCAGTTGTATTTCAGCATTAAACTTCATCTTCTTATTCTCTCAATCCAGTTTTGCCTTCTGTCTCCATAGCAGGCTGACAGGACCAAAATAAAGCCATCAATAGCATACATTATCTAAGGTGACTCATATGATTCCAGAAAATGTATTAGAGAATACATGTTTGACCAAAACCCCAGCTTATAAAAAAATGCAAGTTTTATAAAGGTAAAATTTATCTGTGGCAAAATGCTATTTTATATTATATTTATTTAGTATTGACCTGAAGGAAAACAGCTTAGATCACTGTCAAAACAAAATCAATACTTGAGTTCAGGTCAACTAACATGAAATAAAATAGCAATTTTAATTCTGCATCAGAAAATTATGACACATAAAAATTTCTATCATGGCTTTTTCCCACTTGGAAATTACACTTCAGTTTGGTGAAAAATTTCCAACTACCTCTAGCCAAAATCCATGTTCAGGTACTTGAAAATGTTTCCTGAATTTTACAGAGCCAGAATGCTCTGTGCTTCCACCGGAATGGATTCATACATAATTTAGCCAGAAGGGACATTCCTATTCATTAGCCTTATGTCCCATATAGCACAGTCAATAGAGATTCCCTGAATTATGTTAGGACTGGGTTAAAAAATAAATTACAGGGATGAAAAATTCACCACACATTTTGGCAAGCGTAAGTTCTTCCAAAGGTTTAACAACCTCAGCACTAAATATTTGTACCTGATTTCAGGTCTAAATATATCCCATTTCCATATCCAGACATCAGCTCTCCTTATGCATTCATCTGCAAAACTGATGAGCTCTTTATTATGATATTACTGTTCCCCATGCAGTTACTTGCAAACTCTGATTAAGTCTCCCCTTAGCCTTGTCTTTGTCAGGATACACAGATTGTGCCTACTGGAGTCTGACCATAATGCATGTTTTTGAGTGCTGTAGTCATTCTTGTGGCTATTCCTTGAAGAGCATACTGCTGGGAGCAGACTGAGTGTACTGGGTCTCCATAATTTGGTCACAATTTGGAACACAAGGCCTGCTACACAGGCCCCTGGAGCTTAAGAGAAAGCTTCCATTTGGATGCAAGGAGTTTTGATCTGTAGTGCACAGTACGCTTTTCTGGGGAACAGGTACTAGACAGGATACTGTCTGCTTACCAGCCTGCTTTCCACTTGGTTTCTCTCCAGCTCCTGCCTAAGAGGTTCTCTGCATCCATTAAACAGCTTGTATCCCACAGAGACTTTGGCCTTAACAGCATTCCCATTAAGTCAAAATAAGAGCAATACAAAATGTACAAACTGAGCCATCTCCAATGTGCAGTTTGTGAATGCTCTTTTTATTGCTGTGATTTAAGTGGAAATTCAGAACTGAGAATCTCTCTTCCCCCATATTCCTTTATGGGGGAATCAATGGGTGTTCATTATCTAAATGCTTTTGACAATCAAAGGCTTAACATTACTTTGCTGGTAGAACAGAAGTGTTCAATGGTTATTTAAAACTCTTTAAAATGGGTATGCAGTTTCTGAGACAGATAACAAAAGATTCACTTACAAAAAAAAAAAAGAAAGGAAGTTTTATGCTTTTGGCACAAACATTTCATCTCAAAGTGAGTTTTGCAGTTTCAGTGACTGGTTCCTTGAAATACAGTCAAAGTTCATTCATGTGATTTTCATTCAAGATGTTGACAGCTGTATTGCTGTTTTCTTTCTGGATTTCATACTGCCTTCTCTAGAACAGGCTTCAAAAAATGGAATTATTAGCGTGCTTGTCGCTGACAAGGGCTGATTTGTTACCAGTCAGGAGATACCCTCACTGGGTAACAGCCTGAGACAGTCTCTGTCAAACATCCTCATGTCAGGGATCGACCCATTGGATACAGAGGAATATTTCAGACCCCTTTTACTTGGTGGGACAGCTAGCTTCCTGAACAATACAATTAGGTAAACTTTCTCATCAAAAAATGCCATTTTTAATCAAAATCTGGATAAATGTAATCTCATCACATGGACAGAAAATATGCTAGTTGCTCTTTCAAGATTTGAGATTTTACCTCTGGAAAAAAAAAAAAAAAGCTGTAGTTTTCATGCTATACACCATGAGATACACACATGCTGATCTGCCTAGAGTCCACAAACCACCTGAGCAACCTGATTCCCTTGGGCCCTGCTCCCTCTAGGAAGCTTTGCACAATTTTGTGCCTTTACCACAAGCCACAGATTTTCCATCAGTATTTTTTTCTACTAGTTGCTGAAACGTGCCTTTTGAAGTAAAATGAGTCTTTCTTTGAATCCCTCCCTGTTTTCTGATAGTTCTGTAGCAGCTTAGCTCTTCATAATGAAGCAATATGAGGTAATTTCACCTGTACTTGTAGTCCAGTATGTCAACATGACCTGTTCATCTCTTAAGTGAGAAGTGTAACTGCCAGTCAAACAGTTAATTGAGTATAATGATCTCACAGGCTTTAAGAGATTTCATTAAGTTAACCCTGAGGGTTTTCATTTTACATTCATTTTTCAATGTATCAAAATAAAAACTGGTTTACCATAAAGTAATATATTCTCACCACTTCATTGTTAGATATTCTTATTGATCATGCTTTTATTTCAAATAAACAGCACTGTCCAATCTCTTTGAAGTATTCTTTGTGGCCAGGTTACCTTGGCAATAGAGCTGTGTGGAAAAAGGAAATATTCTCTCTCAGAAAATGTTTATATTTTGAAACCTGTTTGCCTCCCAAAGCAAGTCCCTATCTGCAAAAAGAAACAGAGCCCTGACTTTCTATCAGTAAGTGAAATAACCTATTGGTTATTTGACAGCCCTGAGATTGCCAATGAAACAGCAAATTGGGTTTGTGGGTTTTTTTTAGCAGACTGCTCGGGGGGACTAAAGAGAAACCGGCAAGAATTGACTCTTTGCTGCAACAAAACCTTATCAGTGATAAATTTTAGCTTCAGAGAGTGAGAAAATTCTGATACAAGTTGTTTAGTCATAGTTTTGCCAGCTAACTCCACTTAGTAACTCATCAAGTTGAAAGGTCACTTAATGTATACTTTGATGGCTTTAATTTCCTCTGTAGCATTTTAGATTTTAGTCAGCGTCTCTAATTCCCATGCTTTATAATGAATAGCACAAATATAAAACAATATCTGGAAGAACTAGATTAATATTAAGAGCTACTATGCACTATGTATAGCAGGAAGGAAGAAGTCAGACCACAACACTCCTTTGTAAGTTTAAAAAGTTCCCCAAACCTGATACTTAGCTTAAGCACCTGTAAAAACTAAGGTTATTTTGTGAAATTGCAGAAATGAAACTTCTTCTTTAATAAAAATTTAATATATAGCCTTTTGGCTAGAGACTACAATTGAAAATTCTACTTACATTCAACATTCTAAGTATATTGGCTTAGCTTGTGAAAATTTTAACGTGCTCCATAGTTCTGTTCTACCTGTATTGTACAACCTTACACATCATGATGGCAGAAGTTGATTTAGCTGGGTTGTTCAGGGGAATGGTCCAGCTACCCAGTCAGATGCAGCTACTCAGTCAATATGTTGTCTTGCACAAGAAAGCTCCATACCCTATAGAGTCAATAGGAGAAGAGGCTTTCATAATAAAGCAAGAAAGGCCTAAGTTATGTTATAGTTACGCATATACATGTAAAATATTAGAATCAATAAATTCTATTAAAATCTCTGGTAGAAAAGAAAATAATCAAAACTCCCCTAAAATCTTCATGTCTGGTAGGACAGGGGACAGAGAAGGATCTGCATTCAGCTGTGGGCCCCCCCACATAAGAAGGACATGGACCTGTTGGTTTGAGTCCAGAGGAGGCCGCAAAAATCATCAGAAAGCTGGAGCACCTCTCCTATGAGCACAGGCTGAGAGAGTCAGGACTGTTCAGCCTGGAGAATTGAAGGCTCTGGGGAGACCTTAAGCATCCTTCCAGTACCTAAAGGGGGCTACAAGACAGCTGGAGAGGGACTTTTTTCAAGGGAATGGAGTGATAGGATGAGGGGGAATGGTTTTAAACTGAAAGAGGGTAGGGTTTAGATTTGATATTAGGAAGAAATTCTTTACTGGTGAGTAAGAAGGTGGTGAGTCACTGGAACAGGGCCCAGAGAACTTGTGGATGCCCCATCCCTGGCAAAGTTCAAGGCCAGGCTGGGGCTTTGAGCAACCTGATCTAGCAGAGGGTGTCAGGGGGTTGGAATTTGATGATCTTTAAGGTTCCTTCCAACTCAAACCATTCTAGAATCCATGATCTATAGTAAATTCAGCTTAAAATGCCTTTAAATATGCTTACACATGATGATCCAGCTGTCAAATAAGTATCCTAAATAAAAGTTCCCTTTTTACCCCCTATCCTGGGTGGCCAAAGAAGAATTCACACTTTTCAGTCAAATGCCAAAACTCAGCAGGAGGTGTAGACATTGATTTGCATCTATTACCTGATGTAAATTGTTTAAACCTAATATGAAATTACACCGAACCCACATCATGACTTTTCTTCTGCCAACTGAATTTTTTCAGTATAAAGTCTTCTGCCATCTCATTCCAGAGAATTTGAAGGATCTGAGATAAGACTCTAATGAGTCCAAACAGCAAACAGTCACAACCACAGCTTTGATACTAAGTTCATAATACTCAACTTGTTTTGACAAATATCCACAATGTTGTTCCAGAGATGCAAGACAAAACAAAACAATGCAGAATTGACAACCAATGTTCTTTAGTGTGTGCAGCAGATCATAGTTGCTTCAGCAATCACCAGCACAGGTAAACCTTACCTTATGATGTGGACTGATGGAAAGTATAAAGACAACAAATTTATTTAGAAAGTTGATAAAGATGATAAATGAGAATTTATTTCGCAGTTATCACTCAAAGAATGCTAAAAAATTCAAAGAATGAAGAAAAATTAATTTACCCAAGGAGACATAAACAGAAGTGAATTAAGTGTGTCATAGTCTGTGGTAAAAAAAGTTGCTGGGCATCTAATTCAGGAAGGAAATTTTGTATCTCAGTTGAGTCAGGGTGCATATAGAATATCAAACATTGAAGACTATGCATAGAAAAAAATATGAGAAAACACCTCCTTGTTAATGTTGTAGAACAGATGCATGTGCACTTTTCCAAACAGTAAGGAGTGACACCAGAAAGTAAATCAATCAATATATGGTTTTAATTTAATTTAATTTTTCTTGGTAGTCGAGACATACAAACCCAGATAGCGTGAAGACAAATGCCAGCCAGTAATGAGAGCTGTAGACCTGTGCTACTGCTCTGATGAGTATCACTGTTCACAGAAACTCCTGAGGAAAAAAAGATGTCTAAATTAAAGGTATTCTTCTCCTTTAAAAGTTTACTGGCTTTAGATGGTTGGGGTTCCTTGGTTGGGTAAAGATAGTTCATCATAGTCTAGTGAATTGAGTCAGTTTGGCATGATAGTAAAAATCTGCATTGTGCTGATTTTTGTTTCTGGCTTTGAAGGGGCGTCCTGTGGTCAAGAACTGTACATATGACATGTAAGTAAAACTTTAAGTAATGTAGCAGCACAACACAAGCTCACATGTCCAAAGTCATGCAGAAAATCTGAGATGGAACTGGGAAATAAGGTCAGTGTCTTAATCCTAGTTTACTCACTAATAGATCTTTCCCTCTGAAAATTCTATAACCAGTATTAGTTATGCAGTTAAATACCTTTTTCTCACCCAGAAGTGACTCAGTATGCGTTTTGGTGTCAAATGTACTGTTAACAACATCAGATTTGTTTTTAAGACAATGAATTGCCTTTGCTAGTTTATGAAAACTGAGGTGAAACTGGTACATTCCCATCAGATTGTACATCTAATGGGGTCACATTCACTAAAGCTTGTTAAATACAATACTTTGAATATATATCTGCTGGAAAAAAAGTAAACATATTCATGAAATAAATAATTGTGTAATTAAACCAGAGTCATAAATAATATAATGTCTGATTAAGGTCTCAGATATTTTAGCGTTATTATGTGAGTAAAAGGCTTGATGTTATTGCTACCTACTCAGTTAGCACATCCTCCTAATTTATTCATTGCATTTTACAACTATCCAAATAGCTCACAAAAGAGACTATTCTAGAAAAGCCATAGAAGCTGCTTATACAGTGCCCAAGCACAACATGTAGGCAAGCTAGAAACCTACTGTAGTTGGACTATATGAACAACTCACATCCTGAAATGTATTCATCAGTGAATCATTATCCCCATTTTATTGCATGGAAACTAAAGCCACAGAGAACATGAAGAAAGCTCTTACAGCAACTAGTTTCAAGTTCTTCAGTTTGTTTGGCTAATTTTGTTTCCTTACATTCCTTCTTTACAGCTGATGTAGAAAACTGAAGACCCCTCCCGAGCAGTAGCATTGTAAAAGTACACAGTCTACAGCAGAGGAAGACATTGAATTCAAGTCCTTTAGAACTAAACTGTACTTATGCCAGATGAAAGCTCTCACCCAGGATGAACATTTACCTGTGGACGCAGCTAGCATCTGGTTTTATGTATGTGTCAGAAGACTAGAGACAGAAATTAAAATAGGTAAACAAAAGCACAATTGCATTTGTGACATAACCTAAAGCACATGTAATGCTCAAGAGCTTCCCTTCCCTGCTTTTTCCTTCTCCCTCTCCTCACAAATCCTCTTCTACAGTCATATAAACTAGAAATGGGACTAGATCCAAGATATCCTCATTCCCAGGGAAAGTTCATCATCACTAGGCTGGGAGTTGACTCTCACATTAGCCCAGTAAAATCACAGTTAACCAAGCAACATGAAACAGCTCCAAAAAGAAAGTTTGAGGGCCCCTTCACTTTACAACCCATTTGTAAGCAGAGTTAGGGTGGTCTCCTACTAGGAAAGAAATATGTTCTTGAACAGTGGCTTGGGAAATGAAGGAACAATACAGACATGGAGCCACAGAGCTATTGGATGACTGAAGCAATTGCAGAGGACAAGGACAACACTTTCCCACCTTTGGAAAAGGTCCAAATCTTCAGATTTAACCTGGCACACATTATGCCCATGGAAATTGTCTTATGCAGTCATGTTATCCTTGCTTGTTCGTTTATCTCTTCCTAACTAGTTGAATGCGACCAATTTCTGCCAAATTTGTCTGGGTGACAGTGGTCTCAAAGGTATCATGTTCCTACACGTTTCATGCAGATAAGCAGCAGAGCAGCAGCACATTTGCCCTTCTCACTGAGGGAGGTGCAGCAGTTTGAGCTCTCTCTTGTGGGATACTGGAACACCCATACAAAGAGAGAAAGGGTACCAAAACCCCTGCTGTAAGAAAAGTCACAAAGGAGTTTGCTCATTTTTCAGTATCAGGAGATCCTGAGCTGGGGGGAAGTGAGCTGCTGCCACTATACCTTCTGAAACTATCTGTATCACAAAAAGGGCTTTTGTGCTCAGCTCTCACCTCGATCTCAGAGCTGGGATCCCCAGGTGGAGGCAGGTACCTGGCCACTGGCAGAGCAAGGTCCTGCAGTTTCAAAGAACAGTGGGGTTTGACACCCGGCTTTTCAGGAACAGTGTTTTGTTATCTTTGCTTTAGAGGTAGGTGGCAAGATGGTAAAGGTAGAAGGAAAAAGGGAAGCAGATAAGCAAATTAGCTCCAAGAAGAACAGTGATGTTATCCCCACCGGACAGACTATCATAATATGTCATTAAAAACCACTGGGACGTTTAAGGGAATTAATTAGTTTACAGTTTCTATAAATACATTCTTGAGTGGCAGGTGTTCTGGCATCCATATGCAAAGCTGACTGCCCAAATACAATTGCAAAACCACCTGCTAGGAACGAAATCATGTTTATCTGCTGAGAAAATAGATATGTTGCGCCAATCTGTTCTTCTCAGAGTAGCACGCATGCAAACCTCTTAACTCTGTCATGTCCACATAATTACAGAGTGAAATGTGGAAATATGAAGAGGTAGTACCCCTGCACAGAGGTTGAGAATACATTTTTTCTCCCCCTGACATTTTTTGTATTGATTTTTTCTATCTTAAAAAAGGTGATAAATAATTTACTTGTTTATCATAAGACACTGAAGAGCAGATTCCACCCTCTACAGTTACTTCAGTTTTTCCACTGATGTGATTGTGAAGTGATTCAGCTCCCTTTTCAAATATTTGCAAGTCCTTCTCCTGAGTGAAGTCTTAAGTTCTTTATACTTTTATATTCTTTTGAGTTGCATTCATTATTACAAATTTAAACTAATGTAGAGTTCAAAATTCTAGCCTTTAGTATTTAAGCCTGTGAATACCAACATGCAACACAAAAGCCTGTATTCCCTTATACTAAGAGATCCTATGTTTATTTGATTACAGAATCACAGAATAGCTGAGATTTGATGAGGTCTGTGGAGATCATCCTGTCCAGCCCTCCCTGCTCAAAAAGGGTCAGTCAGAGCTGTTGCTTAGGGCTGGGTTTTGAACATCTCCAAGGAGGGAGCCTTCAAAACCTCTCTGGGCTCTGGTTCCACTGTTCAGTGGAAATATTTTGATTTTTATTTTTCCAAATATTTTTCTACTTGGATTAGAAAAGAAGCATTCTTTTGCTATAAGGGTATTAATTATTGGCAACAAGAACTACATACTAGCTGCCATCAACTGTATCTAAAGTATGCTCAGTTGGATAGCCGAAATCATAGAGCAACTGCACTGTTTTCTGCCTTGTAAAAAATTTGTTCATAATCCACCTGAAAATTGTGGAAAGTACAAGGATATCTGTGCATATACATTGCACAAGCTGTAACAAGAAGTTTCCAACCATCTGACCAAAAGGTGAACTGAAGGAAGTACGAAATGTTTCCAGAGTGGTGATCTTCACCAAAGTCTGTAGCTTTCAGTTTTTATCACTTATCTTAATCACTTTTGCAACACTTTCTGTCACCAACTTGACTATTTGTATGTATGAGAATCTGTACAGTGGGCAATGCAAGGGAGCTGGACTAGTATAGAACTGTAGTAATGCTTGTAATAAACAAACCCCATCATTTCTATTTTAAGGGAAAGTAATCTACCGTGTAAAATTAGACAGCATATGACTACAACGGGGATGTCATCCTCTCTGGCTTCAGGTAGTTCAGGTGGTTTTCTTCTCACATGGTTTTCTTAAGCTTCCCTCAGGGTACGGCTGCAAGGTAAGATGAACCACCAGCTGAGTCACAGAAATCCAGCCCTAGGACCACAAGTTCTGATAAACAGAAATCTAGCCAGAAGATCTTTCTGTGACACTCCTATGAAAACCTCTTTCTTACTGGCAAAGGAACCCAGCTCTGACAAATATTACACATGCAAATGACTGTCTTAACATGCTGCTCTCTCTGCATCGTGCTGCTTTCTTTTCCATCCCTACTGAGTTAGCTTGTTCTGAATAATGCTTGGAGCCCACCTCCCAGAGGAAACACTCTGCTAGAGGGCACTGTGCATTACAGGGCTTCCTTCACAACACATGAAACCCATCTCTCTGGTGATGGCTGATGTGACCTTTTATGGGGGTTGAAGGAAATCACAGACAATTAAACTAGGTCGAGGTAGTATCAATTTATCACTCTAGAGAAATCAAAGTGCATATTTAATGAAGGAGTATTTGCCTTGATGCTGAGATCATAGAAAAACAGACCTTGGAAATCTGTCACCAACTCCCATCTGCCCATACCTGTCATTTTGTAGCTAGGAGGCAGTCTTGCTCAGTTTCATCACTTCCCTTGCTACTAAAACAAAGTACTACAGGGCCTACAGAATTTATTTATAATTAAAATAATAAAAAGACATTTATATGGCCTTAGGCTTCTACAGCACCTTCGAAGACTATTCAGTTTTGGGCCCCTCAGTATCAGAAAGCAATGGAACTGCTGGAGTGTGTCCAGAGAAGGGTAATGAAGCTGGCGAAGGGTCTGGAGGACAAGTCTTATGGGGAGCAGCTAAGGGAGCTGGGGGTGTTTAAACTGGAGAAAAAGAGGTTCAGGGAAGACCTTATTGCTCTCTACAGGAGAGATACTCTCTATTATTGCTCTGAAAGGAGGTTGTAGCCAAATGGGAGTTGATCTGTTCTCCCAGGTAACAAGTCACAGGACAGGAAGAAACAGCCTCAGGATGTGCCAGGGTAGGTTTAGAATGGGTATTAGTAAAAATTTCTTCACCAAAAAGGCTGTCAGGCCCTGGAACAGGCTGCCCGAGGAGCAGTTGAGTTACCATTGCTGGGGGTCTTTAAAGGATGTGTAAATACAGAACTTAGGGACATGGTTAAGTTGTGGGCTTGGCAGTGGTATATTTACAGTTGGACTTAATGATCTTAAAGGCCTTTTCTAACCTAAATAATTCTATGAGGCTATGAATTTATACAGTACAACAAAATCCAGCACTATTAATCTAATAATTTCAGTGGGAATGCAACAATGTATAGACACTACTTTCTTTCTCATGATTGCTGTGAGAAGTTTGTTCTCAGCTTTCTCCAAATACACTTCAACTAGCTGGCTTTTATAGCAACCTGTCACCAAAGAAAGACAATTTTTGCCCCCAGGACAGACAGCAATTTCAGTTGCTCTTTCATAATGAGAAAGCTCCAGTTTAAGGATTCTGGCTTCTACAGCAGGGCCCAGAGGAGAAATTTCCCTGTACATCAAGTCCCGTGTCAGAGGCAGCAACTTCAATTTCAGCTCAAAGTGCCCACAGTTTCTAGAGCACTGGGATCACATTTGCCCACATAAAATATTTCCCATGATAAACAGCTGCACTCCTCACTATCTGTGATTTCCAAATGATCTAAAGTTATAGCCCTTTTGTAAAGGAGAGTGCAAACATTTAATATTAAAATGACAGAAGCAGAAGCAACTGCACTAAGGACCAAATCCTAAAGGAAGGGTTGCAGTCTTCTGGGCAGATGATGGTGATAGGGTGGCAGGAACAACATGAGAGTAGAAATGAAGCATGCACTTCTTGCACTGCAGAAGCATTAATGTAAACCATTTCCACTGAGTACGAGCAGTTGGTGGAAAACCACGACTTTTTTAAATAAACATTAGGTTAAAGGGTTTCAGGACAACCTTTTTCTCTTTTTTGTTCAAGGCAGATTAACCTTTGCAAGGCCACTTTAACTAAATATTATGCAAAGGCCTAAGCGAAATAAGCACTCTCATTTCCATCAGAATCTAGGCAATTTTTCATTCTCATGACTTCCACTACTGCCCTTGAGGAACAGCATTCAAAAGTCCCAAGTTAGCTTTTAAAATCCATTGCCCAGGAATTTAAACTTGCAAAATATATGATTTTACATCATTCAAAAAGCCCAGACTCTCCTGAATATTTAAATGTGAAGATCCCACCCATTATGTTCAGATGGGACAAAAATGGCATTTGAAGTCCCTTTATCTTACCAGAACACAAGCTAGACTGACAGTTGATTTCTCTAGTATTACTAATTTATATTTGTTAGCACATTGTTCAAGTACATTAATATTTTATAGCACAGAGGAAGAAATGTCCCCTCTCATTACAGCCTGACCACACTGATATTGTCATGGTTATTACTCCAAATTTAAGAAAAACAACAGTAACAAAAAACTCTAATACTGTAAGCGTGTTGTTCTGAGGGTGTAGATTATTCTCTCTGTTGCCAATAATATGTCTTAGAAAATAGAATAAGAGAATTTGCTTATAGGCAATTTCTACACATCTTTTCACTTCCCTCTTACATTCCCTTCCAGGTAGGCAACAGAAAGGCAAGGGTAAAAGTATTCCTCAGATACCTCAAAGGTGTATCTTTTCTTTACCATTCCCCTCTTTCTTACTTTACATTTGTTTCTTTCTAGTTCTTACTGTGCAACAGTAAGCATCTGTGGCAGGTAACTTCCCAAACATAAGTCCTTCTGTCCATAGATAAAGCCTTCCCCAGAGTCACAGGCATACCAAATACAGAGGAGACCTTCTTTGATTAACTGCAAGTCTCATGGCAAACAATATGATAGCTGATGAAAGACAAAGTAACCTGACTGTAGGAATGATAAAAGCCAGTATGTCCCTTCTGATCAATTTTTTGTCTACTTATTCTTCTCGTATTTCTCACTTAAGGTCAGCCATCACATCTGCAATAAAGCAATGAAGGCTTATTCCTTTTCTGTATAGTGATCTTAGGCTGTCTTAGACAAATATATGTGAGGAAAAAGATATAATTTTTATGTTTATAGAAGGACTAAATTTATTCTCTGCATGTAGTAATTAGTGGTGCAAATGGTCAGTAAGCAATGCTTCCACACCTTAATAAAATAAAATCTTTGGTTAATTAGGAGATGAAAACACATAATGAATATGTGAACTCTGCCAACTGTTCTATTACAGGCCATTGGCTCATTTATATTGTTAATTGAACAATTAGTATTGCTGAATTGTACAGCCTCAGGAGACAGGAGTGAAGAACATGTTCCTGAGACACTGCATTACTCTGCTGGCACCAAATATCCGTGACCACAGGACACCTAGTTGCCCTCCAGAGTCTTTCAACAACACAGCTGGATTTCAAGCATTAGGGAGAGAAATCTAGTGCATAACTGTTTGCATTTTGGTGAGACTGATCATACTGCACTTCTCCAGCAACCTTCCAGCACAGGAAACCTGACAGGTAAGGAAAAGACAAAAGAAAGATGGAAAGGTCAAGAGGAATAATGCACCATGTCCAGACCAGCCAGGCATCAAAGCCATCCCTATCCATACCTTCTTTTTAGCTGGCAGAAAATAACACTGTCCCTGACTCTACTCCAATTGTTGTACATTGATACACGTGTTTATGACTATTTAGTGTACAGATTTTAGGCAACTTGCTGAAATGCAAGACTTCTGAACCTGTTGCTTACCACAAGAGAAAAATAGTAAAAATTCATAAGGAAGAAGGAGCAGATTTACAACAGCTGTGACTGATGGCACACAAGAGGGGCTCTTCAGGGGAGAAGTTTCTACTGGGTTTCTATCAGCCTAGAATAATGCATGTGTTGGACTGAAGAGACTCATCTATAAACAGGACCAGTCTTTCTTCTGCATTGATCAGCAGACATAGACACAACCAAGGAGTTTAAGGTGGATGATGCATCCAGCAACAACAGAAGGAGAATGTGTTTTTTGTCTAAAACAATAGAGTGGAGAAATTGCTCAGGAACAAGTAACTCATGGAAAAGTGTATTGGTGAAATGTTGCTAAGATCAGTGCCTGCACTGACCTTTTAATCTGTCACTTATCGTTCATGTTGGGCACATAAACTAAAGTCATCCAGGAGATAATTTAACTAGTTTTTACTCCTTTCTTGCTGTTATGCACTGGCAATGCCAGTGTGACATGAAAAAAAATATTATTTTGATGTTCCATCAATAAGACATCACCACACTGATGGGGAACCATGAACAGAGACATGTTTCCTTCTCAACATGAAGGCAAAAAAACAAGGAGAAGGAAGAGGGAGAGGCAGCTACACAGTCTCTCTTCTGATATGGATCTTGGGACTAGCTGTTAAAAGCTTCTGTTTCAGTGACTTAGTAAAGCCACCACTGAATGTCTCCACCTGAACCAAAAAGTGAGTTATTTAAGATGACTGTGTCTGGTAACATAAGACAAGTCTGCAATTTCTGTTTCACTGTACAACTTCATCTGTGTTGAGAATCCAATGCTGCCTGAGCATCATTTTCCTGAAAAGCATAATAATATTTTATTTTCATTGCTGTGTATCTCTCATAATACACGGGAATAACATTGCCTATTACCATGACAAAACATGGCAGCTGCTTAGCAGAACACAGTTACAGACAAGTTCAGGAAATTAAAATGGGTCAGACTGGGACTCTGTTACACCTATGACACAACACAGTAGTTATTCTGGACAAAGACAAAATTAAACAACAGAGTGTTTAAAATCACTGCATGAAAAGCTGCAAAAGAAATTTTATGCAAGTGGAAAACAATTATCCATGTTAGAAAGTGCTCTGTCTGCCTCTTCCTTAAGCATTGATAATGCTTGCATATATCTGTTTCTGGGAAACCTTGCATCAAACTTCTCAAGTACCTTACACAGGTAAGTGAAGGCTAACTGAGACCTGCTCAGAAATAATTGCTGTGGTTTAACATAAAAATACTAAAGTATTTTTCCAGGGCAAGGTGTGTGAAATCCAGAGTTGCTAACCATGTGGCACACCATTATTAAATTCAGGGAAGCAAACCCCAAACAGCGTTATGAACGGAGGAACTATTTATCCATAGAGAATATGCATTGTCACAGAATATTGTGCATTCTAAAAAAAGTTCACGTGATCTCAAAACAGCAGTTAGACAAACTCATGGAATGAAAATCCAACAAGTGCTATTCAGTACAGAAGTAAATACATCTGTAAAATGGTGTCTGGCCTAGAGATAGCTGTTAATGGATACCAGGGAGTTACTACAACATATTTCTGCCAGTCTTCAATTTTTTTCTAGGTATTCAGTTAATTACTGACAGGATCCTGGGCTGGACTGAACTTTGGTTTGACTCATACAGCTACTCTTCCCTTTCTTCAAGGAGAATTCTGCACTTACTGTTACTAGGCATAGAACATTTACTCTGTACAACTGAAACAAGCTATGAAAAATCATGTAAAACCATTATTGAAAAATACCCTATTCACTAAATCAATATTCACCTCTACAGTAGTTAAATTTGTTGTTGTATTTTAAGAAAAAAAATTTTGCAAGTCTAGTGCAGCAAATGCCAATTACTGTATTTTTAATGATGCACACCATGATACTACAGTTGCTACTACCTTGCTGCAGTCTAACTGAAACCATACTTTAGAAAAATGTCAAAATATTTATTTCCTTTCCTCTCTCCCATTGTGTCTTGAAAAAATCTAAAACAATATAAGGATTAAAACCAGTGTCTTAACACAAAGATAGTGATGTTCCTACTGCACTGAAGCTTCAAACTTTTTCCTTCCCAATGACTAACAAAAAGGGATCCAAAGCAATCACACTTTTCCTTCATTGCTATCTTTACTTTCAGTAAACACTGAAAACTATATGTCACCTATATAATAATTTTTATTTTCAATATATCATACACAGATTAACTGAATATGAATCACAAAATCATTTAGGTTTGAAAAGACCTCTGAGATCATCAAGTCTAACCTTTGACTGTTCATCAACTTGTCAACTAGACCATAGCACGAAGTGCCACGTTCTGGGCAGTCCATTCCAATGACTGACAACCCTTTCAGTGAAGAAATCCCTCCTGGTGTGAAGATTGAACCAGCTTGAGGCTGTGTCCCCTTGTCCTGTCACTCATTACCTGGGAGAAGAGGCCAACCCCCACCTGGCTACAACTTCCTTTCAAGTTGTTATACAGGGTGATGAGGTCCCCTCTGTTCCCCCTCTTCTCCAGGCTAAACAACCCCAGCTCCCTCAGCCACTCCTCACAGAACTTACTCTAGATCTGTCACCAGCTCCATTGCCCTTCTCTGGACTCACTCCAGCATCTCAATGTCTTTTTTGTAGTGAGGGGCTCAGAACTGAACACAAGACTCAAAGTGCAGCCTCACCAGTACCAAGCACAGGAGGACTATCACCCTGCTGGCCACACTATTCTTGATAGAACCCAGGATGCCACTGGCCTTCTTGCCCACCTGGACACACTCCTGGCTCATATCCAGCCGATTGTCATCTCCAGGTCCTTTTCTGCTATGCCACTTTCCAGACACTCTTCCCTCAGCCTGTAGCGCTGCCTGATGCTGTTGTGGCTAAAGTGTAGGACCCTGAACTAGGCCTTGTTGAACCTCATACCATCAATCCAACCTGTCCAGCTCCCTCTACAGAGCCTTCCCACCCTCCAGCAGATCAACATTTCTCCCCAGCTTGGTGTTGTCCACCAACTTACTGAGAGTACACTCAATCCCCTCATCCAGATAATTGATAAAGATACTGAACAATGCCTATGTATATTTCTTTTAGTCTTTTGATCATTACCGTTTTCTCTAGGTGGTATACTGAACAGCTCACAGGCACAATGGACAGCTGAGTAGTTCCATTATTCTCATGTGAAAGAAGGTCTAAACCTCAATCTTAGACTGAAGCAAGCATGCATGTCTTTACTAATGCACACAGCTGTGATGCATTTGTGAAAATTATCTGAATTAGTATTAGTCAGTTTGGATTTAAGTGTTTAGATGATTGGTGCTTAAATCTACAAAAAGGTAGCACTCAGTGTTTTACACTTCCTGCTACTGAATAAATCTAGAAAAAAAATTACATGCACTTAAAAGTTAAAAAGTTTTTGGAACACAGAAAAAGCTTACTCAAAGTAAGCCAGTCTTTTAGTTAGTCCTTTAAAAAAATCAATCTTTATGACTTCTGAAAATTGATATATATTACTTATGAGTCTTATGTGGTTTCTTCAATTGCTTTTTGTAAAATGTGCCAAGTTATTTTTTTTTTAATAACTGAAACTGTGTATTTTATGTTAAAATTAGAAACTCTTCCTTTGTGGCCTTTTCAACTTAATTATACATCACAATTGTTTCTGATTTTAGAGCTATCACAGATTTAACCTCCAGTTTCTCTTTATTAGTAGCTAACTCTTTACTATCTAGCAAAATAATGAAAATACTAGACAAAGAGACAGCAGAGGTAAAGTAACTCCAATGTTCACGGATCAAAATGCATTTATGAAGCTCTTTTCTTCTTAAAATTCACTGCTAGATCTAGCAGTATGTATGGATTTTATTTGAAGATTAGGATTTCAACATTGCAATGCCTTTTGAGTGAGAATCGGAAACAATCAGACACCTGGTATTACCACCATTTATGTAAACCTGGAATAAATCCAAACAATTTAAGCTGGTTATACGGAATAAAGCCAGTGTAAGATAAGAGCCATTCCTTCCCTGCCTTCCCCAACTGTGTTATACTTTTTAAGGCTGACTTCACCCTTTCCCCACTGTGTGGCAGCCCACCATGCAATTAACAACTGTGCTGGTGCTTCTCTCTGGTGTTTACCTTATGCATTTTTCCCATGAAAACCATGGCTACTTCAGAGAGTCAAACAGTAAAAGAAAGGAAGAGGGCGTGGCATCTAAGTCTAAATTTCAATAATGATAACGAAAGACAGGTGAGAAGTTTATCAGCCAAACAAATTGCATACAGTCCAGCTACGTTCCATTCTACCTGCCAGAGAAACAATCCATTGACAGAACTTTCCCTCAAGTAACTGAAGCTGCTGGGAAGACACTGGACTGTTGGTATTCATGTGAGCCTTTATTTTGGATGACAAAGGAAAAGTATGTCACTGGAAATTGAGAATGGCTACAGAGGAGTGATCTTCTTCCAATGGCCTAGAAATGCCCTTTGCCATGAATCAGTTGCAAGACCCCTCTTTCTGCCTGCTTTTTTTATGATCTAGTGTTAGGGTTGTCTCCTGGCAAGCAGAAAACAAGAATTTGAACCACTGTAGCCTGGCAAACCTGGTAAGTTTTCTGACTACCACTGAGTTATACAAAAGGCAAGTATGTATCACGGTGATTTGCTTTTATTTGCTGCTTTTTACTCTTAATTACTTGTTTTAGGAAAGGGTGCATTTCCTACACTTTGATTTTCATGAGTAATTGTGTGGCATGTCTCCCAAGAAGCCAGGCACCACCAGAATGTTTCCCTGCCTTCTCTCTCATCCAAAAGACCTGACACCCCTGTGCTGAGCCTTTCCCACTATCACCAGGCAGCTGGTAAGCGGGACCTTCAGATCATTCATCTGACATATCCAGCTGCAATGAACTAGACTAGCTGAGGCACTAGAATTTAACCTTCTGACCTGCTTGGTTTAAGCACCTAATCCAGATATATCTTCTCCAGTTCTACAGTGCCTTGAGCGCTGGAGGCTCCAATTTTGCCTGCGGATGATACAATACAGATATTAAA
This sequence comes from Corapipo altera, assembly GCF_003945725.1. Lineage (NCBI taxonomy): Eukaryota > Metazoa > Chordata > Aves > Passeriformes > Pipridae > Corapipo > Corapipo altera. The sequence goes on along the minus strand of NW_020884898.1, from coordinate 1,079,377 downwards.
GCTCTTCTGTTACCTGACAGCAGTGTTCTCTGGAGCATTGCCTTGTCCCTTCTCAACCAGCAATCACTGCGGTTTTGTATTATAAAACCTCAACAAGATAATAACTCTTCAAGAACTACTTTGCTCCAGCAAGCCCATCAGGGACATGGCACCTGAAGTCTCCTTTTTTTTTCCTGGTAGGAAGGGATAGTCAACTGGAAGTTCTCTGCAAAGAACTCTCTAACATGTTCTTCAAAATAGCCTGGATCTGACAAGTTTCTGAATGTGATCCAAATAGCTGATATAATCAGCAAAACCAAATAAGCTTCCAGGTACTCAAGACTTTCTCCAATCTGAAACAGAAATTATGGAAAATAATGAAATTTGCCTGACTTCTGTATAAGTCCCATCTGCTCCTTACTTTTTCCTCCTAATAGTACCTGTTTGTGCACTAAAAGCTAATACTTCTCCCTACAAACTTTGTCTCAGAACCAACAGCAGTCTGAGAGGTCTCTACCGAAGACAGAATGTGTTCACCTTAGATAATGAAGGTAAAAAGAGATCAGTTGGAATGGAATTTAATAGTACTGACACACAATTTCATTTTATTTGTTGCATGATTAATCATATTGGCATGTCTAATACAATAAAGAGACATCCTTATTTTTCTAATCAATAAATAAATCACATTATTACATGCAGTCTAAGCAAAGTAACATTTAAAATCAGGTCATCCAAGGTGATGCAGCAACAATCTCCTTTCCAAGCTATCTACCTCTTTTGCAAATGCTTATAGCTAAGGGATGGTTGATGATTGATGACCATTCTCTACAAAGCCATTCTTTCATAGCAGGGCTATTCATCCATTTTTTACAGACAGCACTAATAAAATTGTAGAAAATCTGTTGCTTTAACATTTTGTAGCCTTTGAGGGGATTTACCTGTGATTCATTCAGAAGTCAGGGGGTGGACATCCTGTTTTGAGAGAATAGTCTTCTTACTAATGTGCATCTGGGTACTCCTCAGAAAAATTGGAGAAAGAGATATTTTTCTTACTGACACATACTTCTGTGTACAATAACAACTTTTTGTTCTGAGCTTTGGTGATGAATGTTCCCAAGGCACTCCTCAAAACATCAGGGGTTTCCCCCTCTAAAAGTCCTTGTGGGCAAATGGTAGATCAAATGTCTTTTCACTAAGTGTAGTGACATTCGGAGTGTTTTGGTTGCTAACTGCTGCCAGAAGACTTACTGCCTTTCACTTGTGGTGGTCTTTTACAGACATTCTGAGAAACAGTTGTCCTTAGGGGTAGAAAAAACAGCTAGAGGAACACTAGGATCATACTGTAGAGAGAAATACATGTCAGATTCATATTCTCCTGCTAGCCCAATGTCAAACAAGTCAAGTCCGGCTTGAAACAAAAAGTATCTGCTGAGATGCTCTGAAGAATTTCTCAGCAATAGGGATGTCTATCAGGGAGCTCAAAAAATGAGCTCACCCTCCCCCAGCAACTTGCTGTTAATCCTCCTCTTTTGCTGTCACTGCAGGAATTACTGCAGCAAAGCTATGGTCCAAACCTCTTTTGGGAGCATGTCTGAGGCAGAGAGAAAACAAAACAAAACCCAGGAATATTTCAGGCTACCAACACCAGGTAACTGAAATTCAAGGGTAATGCCTCTAAGGACTTCTACAACCAGATTTCAGTCCTCTCCCTACCTCTCTGGTTTCTAAAACTCCCTATTTCCCATAATATCTCACTTTTTTTTTTTTTTCCAGGGAAGCAGGAAGCTACTATCACCTGCCTTGAACAAGTGGGAATTGAGGATGTAAGCAACTTGCTCAACATCAAGCATAGGCCTTGAGATGGAGGAAACAATTGCACTTGTAGACCCAGAATCAAAAATTTTCACTCCAAATCGTAGACTATCATTCCTTCACTTACCATTAGGAATTCAGCGCAGATGTAATGGGTACTTACTTTTTGAATAGGGTGAAACCATGCAGCAACACTCCCTCTTCTCTTCCTGCAGCCTTCCAGAAGCTTATTGTCACTGGAACTGACTTACAGGTTTTAGTATCAAGAAAGAAAGTTTCGAAAATACATGTCCCTGTCTTGATTTTGTGTTTTTCTCAGCTTAAATCCACATATCCCAGCTACACTGACATACAGAGCACAATACATCACACCTGCAGTCAGCAGTGTTTTATTTTCCTTGCTTCTGTGGTGAAGAGGAGTGCACAATGGGAAAATCAGTTTTGTCCCAAGGTGCTAGTTAATTCCAACTTTCTGAAATGTCCTTATTTTCTTTCTATGCTTATTTAGGTAATCATACTTCACTCTAAGGCATAGATTTGGAGTGTACAAGTCAAGTGTGTTATGTTGTACTATGTTGGAATGTAATACAGGATAAATGCTTGCTTCCTCTGGGATATTGCATTTTGAGGCACACTACTGCCAACACATAGGTTTCTGAAACACAACTAATGACAAAATCATAAAATCAGGAGGCACTGATTTCAGCTTAGAATACGTTAAAAAAATAAAAATAGAAAAAGGAGTCAAGGACAGGGCAGAAGTTATAAATATTGTTGAAAGTTTTAAATACAAAGTCTTTTGACAGGCATTTGTTGAACTTCCTTTAGATTTTAATAGAGTCAATTCTAAAGACAAAATACAGACTCTTTTCCCTGCCTAGCCTGCTATTTCTGTATAGTATCCAATTTCAGTATCTCTAACAAAGGCATAATCATACTTATGATTACCGATGTGGGACATCTACTCCCACTACATTTTAAGTTGAAGCTTTAAGACCCACTTTTCAGAGACTAGTGCAACTACTTTTATTCAGCATAAAGCTTTCTCCCTTGCTCAAATTCTCCAATTGTTTATAAATGTTTAACTATAAGGCAATACAAAAAAGCTGGATATTAAGCTATATAAAAAGGAATGTCACAGATAAAAAAAAGCAGCAAAAATTCTAAGATTACCACAATAATAATTAAAAAAACCCCGAACCTACACTCCTAGTTGGCTATTGTAATTAAATCACTTTAAAACATGTCTCACTACACAGAGATTCCTACTGGACCTTTTAAAACCTTCTTCCCTAGGGATTTATCAGTGGACAGAATCACTGCTGAGGTGGGTGGCATATGTTCCCCAATACCCATGTACCCAAGCATACAGTGGGTAATTGGCTTCTGCCACATTACAACATTTTAGCTTCACAAACCCATGTTGTCCTAATGGGAATAAATGAATGACTGCTACTGAGAACAATCACTATTGCTCACTAAGAAAATTGCTCAAAATTGGACCAACCTGAATCAACAAATTTGGAGAGGCACTGAGCTTTAGTTTCACTAATTTCTTTGTATGGTTTAATATAAGGCTGTCACCTACAGTGCAGTGAAAACATGGTACCTGCAGTTCTCACACAGGAAATTATGGAATGGGTTCTATATCAGTCAGAGACCTGTCAATCTCTCAGCTTCTCACTGAAGACTCAGAGATTGAAAATACAGAGGGAAGGTAGGCATTTATTAACAAAGGCAGGCAGATGTAACAATAGCCCCACTATGCTCTCCAAGCCCTCTACTCTGACCCTTGCCAAAATATACCTGCTGATGTGCTGCTTTGACGATACTGCACTGATACATCACTTTGTGTAAATGAGCTCATCTCTTAACCTGCCACATAGAATTTATTCGATAAAATAAAATGCAACAGAATAGTCAAAAATAGTTTTGGACCAGTCTAGTTCCTACTGTGTGCAGTTCTGAAGGAGTAATTTTCAGATTATTATTTTTGCAAGCCTTGGCTATAGTCTGGATCACCTTAGATGGTTCAGGGAAACGAAATATACAGCAATTGATCAAAGGCTGAGGGCACACAAATATCTTCCAAGTTACTCTCCTGCTGCCTCAGGGACAGAGTAAAGAGATGTGTCCTGTTTCTCTCTGTGGCATCTGGCTTGCTTGGCAATCTGAATCAAATGTCTTCAATCTGAAAATCTTCTGCACTTGAAACAAGTAAACATTGGATTTTAATGAGACTGAAATACACAGATTTGGGAGGGGTTAAACTGTACTCTTGGTCCTCAGAGGAGGACAGGGAGTAGCTACATGGGAGGAGCCCATGAGTGAGGTAAAAAATTACAGCAACTTAACATCAGGGAATCCAACATGAAATAAATGGATTCCTATCAAACAAAACCTGTACAAGGTGCATCTCTCTGCTGGATGCAGTGTCAAAATGTCTGCTTTTTCCATCCAAAGACTGACTGACAGGTGAAAGCAAATGCTGTGTTTTGCCAGATGTCTGGGTTACTGAGAAACAGAGGCTGCAGATACTTGGCCAAAGGATTACTTTTATTTATGATGTCAAAATTTCTAAACTTCATAACAGCCACCCCAAATCCAACCGGACAAAAATTGCTAAAATATCTTCTTAACTCCATGTGAATTTAATTTATGTTGCAAAACATTTACTGCCAACAATAGAGCCTCTTTTATAAAATGAATAGATATAAAAATATCTATATTCATATGGAAAAAAAAATATTAATAGATATATGAGTGGATTATCTTCTTTTCTCTTTCCATGTGAACAGCCATGACCAGACATTTACGATAGATCAAAGATTATGTTCTTTTTTTGGCAAATGACACAATCTCTCCAAAACAAACTCCGAGGTTTTGATTGATTCACTTTATTGCTTTGTCTTATTTTTTCCATCTGTTGAATGGGAACATTGAAGTACTTACTGTAATTCACTCACATAAGTACTTTAAAAAACGGCATTATATTCAATTCCTGACAAACCTATGCAACACCCTTAAAATCAAAGGCTAGTTTCTTCTATCCTTTTCATTACTTTTCCACTACATTTTTTCAGATGAGGATGCTCTTTTTAATTTCCTCATTGTTTGCCATTCACACAGGTGAATGGTAAACACATAGAGCATATATATGTTTCCTATATTTTGATCACCAAAGGTTCATTACTTCAGAAATTCAAAAGAAATCACAAACAGGATTAGAGAAACCTACTGATTCTAGTGGAGTAGTTCAAAGTCTTTTAGGTGTCTCCCATTACTTGTGTTTTCCATATGTAGTCCTTTTGTGGGGAAGTTTAGAGAACTAACTATGTTAGGGAACAAACCAGACAACTTAATCAGTCATTGGCCATCCTGGAGGTACCACACTGAACTGAAGGGAGTTACTATCAGAATTAGCATAATTTGGTTCAGTATTTCTGGACCATTTGGAAGTCAAGACTGCTACATGAACCCTAAATATTACCCACGGTAATAAGAAGCCTTTACAGCCCCAGCCTGGTGTATCACCCAAGGATGTGCCTAAAGCTGGGCATGTTCTTTGGGTGTGTTGGTGATTATGGGTCTCAATCAGCTGTGCGGTGCTGTATATGCATGGAGGGAAAATATCCTCCCTGACCCCCCGTGGGCAATCATCTCAGCTCCTGAAGCATGAAATTAGAGTGGCCTTATCTTTGCTTGCATACCGTAACTACAAATGTTATTAGTGATCATAAATTTAACAAGCCCTATTTTAAAACCCATCCGCAGCATTATTGCATGGCTTTTGAAGATAGTCCTTTTTGAGAACTTAAAACTTTTTTCCTTACATCTTTTAATTTCATTTGGGTGAACTGGGGGAGGAAGGTCAATGTCAAACCTGCCGGAATGCAAATATTAACAGTAGTGCTTAGCTCCATTTCAGCTACCTTAGAACAAACAGCCACTTCCCAATGTGTAGAAACAATAACATTAAAATAAATACCAGTCTGTCTTTTCCTAGAGTCTATGCAAAGTCTTCAAACCTTTACAACTTGGGCAAAGGAATCGTCAGACCCCAAATTATGAAATGTTCTATCTAGCTGAAGTTGCCACCTGGTGCCAACTTTGTATCACTTTAACCCATAACCATGGTTTGCTTCTCTATTTGCCTCTTCTTTTAATGGGGAAGCCCACTGCAGCTCAGCAGAAATGATTAATCCCCAGTACAGAGAAATCATCAATACAGGTAAGGATAATTGACTGTATGTGGAAGACAGCAGGAAGAACAAAAGACATATCAATGCCTAATACCTATCAGGTCAACCCTTCTGTTCAGAGAGGGATTCTTTGCAAATATCCCTACTATCTGTAAGGAGAGAAAAGATGAATGAATGGCAGTGCTGCCTCCCACACGTGGCACAATGAACATCTCTTAGGCACAATGAACAACATGTGTTTTTCAGTCCAGATGACTTTGTACTTTAGCTTGAGGAAAAACAACAAAGAGACAGTGAAAATAAACCCTCTATGACCTGGGGTGGGGCAGAGTATATTTCTCACTTGACCTTTCTTGAAACCCTTCCCCTGGCAGACAAGTTCCCACTGAGACTTAAACCACGAACAGCAGATAAACAGATGTTAATAGCATCTTTGCTGAAACGCTGTGTTAGTCCAGAACTCCTGCTGAAAATGCTACTGGGCTTTATCCTCCCTCCTTTAGCAGCTGTGCTGAAGGAGATATTCTGATAGGATTACAATTTTGCTGCAGGCTCATGAAATAGAAAAAGCAGAGTTATGTGGGAGAAAACCCTTTACTGAACATCTCTTCAAGTAAGCTTACTTAACAGTCAGATGAGAAAAGACTGTTCTCTCTTTTCCTTCTCGCTTCCAAGTCTTCTTCAGGATGAATACCCTGAGATTTCCACCACATTCAAACCTTTAGCACTGTTCACCCTTTCTGGCAAGCCCTTCCTTTCATTTTGTTACTGATCTCCATGTCTTTGATAACATTGATTTAAGGAAAATCAGTAAATCAGAAACCTACTGAAGCAGGTGACTTCACTCTGAGTATCTGCAACAGCAAAAATAAACTTTGGTGCAGAATACCTGCAATCAACAGAAATAAAACTAAAGAAAAAAAAAATAGAAGAAGAAAGTATTGGTGGGATAAAGTTTCAATGAAAACCAAGAAAAAGAGCAAACTGAAAATATCTGTAATTTCTATGGGATTTCTAATCCCTATAGATTGGATGAGAGAGTCCAAGAAAATGAGGCCGTGAACGAAAATAACATTAAAATTAACTGTTATGGCAGACAAAGCAGATGAAGTAGAAAAGCAGATACAGAACCTCTTTGCAGTACTGCTGGATCGACCTCCTGGTCAAGCAACATGGAACAGACATGAAGGCATCTAGATTTTCTATGCCTTGGACTGTGAGTAAAACATCTTTTAGAGATATAATACATATACATTTTTTCCCTTTGAGGGAGAATGACTTTCTAATGTTGAGGAAATGCAGGTGCAACAATGGTTCCTAAATGGGCTAAAATGAGGTCTCCAGTTGGTAAATGGGTAATGGATGCTCTTCTCTTATTTTTCTCCTTTCAGGAGTTTCTGAATTTATTAAAAAATAAATGCATTTCAAGTGTATGGAAGCACTTATGTGCAAAGTCCTATTGCATCTCCCCTTTTTTTTCTTTTGCTCTTCCTTGCTCCTAATATCACCAAATGATTTTGAGCTGCAAGACTTTTACATTAATGGAAGTTCCCATTCAGCTCAATTCAAAATTCCCTTTAATATGAACACTGAGGAACAACACATGCAACATTGAAACTACCTGGATGGTTTAATTTATTCAGGCATCAGTTACATTAGTACCTTTAAGAAACTACTTCTCATGTTCAAACACTTAAAAAAGAAAGAGGGCTGGAGTCGGGCAGGAAGAGAGATCTGCCGACTGGAAGGAAAAATTGGGAATATGACCAGTGCTTTGTGTGAAGCATGATTTCAACAGAAGAGATGTCAGATTGGTAAATCTAAAAACTGTACATCATTTATAGTGGTTTCTAAGCTTCACAGAGCACCACTCTGCAATCTTTCACCCCATATTAAGAGCTCTTTCAATGCTTTAGTAGGTTTGCATCATACCCTAACATGACTTATATCGTTATGATATTATTATCATTACTACTTTTAATACTAATAATGGGATTTGTCCCACTATTAAACACAGGCCACAGGAGGAGAAGTCTCCTCCTCAAAGCCAAACACCTGCACCTAGAGGTGTGGAGAAAGTATCAAAAGCCTGCTGTACCCTGTGCTGTTTTGTCCCACCGGAGTTCATTTAATTGGATATTGGGACTGACGTTAGCGCACAGCCTGACAGGTGATGATAGGGGCCCATCTGTGGCTGGCAAATGGGACTGAGCAGATCAGGAAGGCTGCTGGCCCGATCTCTGGCAGAAGTTCAAAGCCCGAGTTAGATCTTGAGGCAACACTTCTATCCCTGTATGATAAAGAAGGGAAGTGAATATGCCTCTAATTTGGAGATAGAACATCCAGGCTATGAAGCTGACAAATATTTACATGCTGTTTCACACAGAAGTGGATGGAAAATAGCCTTCAAAAACTGAGTAAGCTATCTTTTTTTTCTTTTAAAGCTTAAGTCAACTGTATATCAGGCAACAGTAAAAAAATAAAAATTCAAGAAAACAAAAATGGTAAAAAAGACTGGAATGAAGCATGTGTGATTCCAGCTTAATGAAAATACCATCTTGTGAGCAAGCACTTTCAAGTAGGATATGAAAAACATAAATTGGAGTTTCGCATACAATTAATCCTGATGCTATGCCTACATGCAGGGGAAAATGGAGAGAGGATATTGTGGTAGATTGCAAGGTTCTTCGGTTTTTTAGGTGCTTGTCCCTGTCTCTCATGCTGCAGACTAGCTGACCTCTTTTCAAAGGTGAACGCAGGAAGACAGAGCATGTGGGAAGTAGGAGGAGGGGATTGGTCTCTGAGCATTCCCAGGACTACACCTCCAGTTGCTTCTTTTCAAAGGCTTTCTTGTTGAGCACAGAATGCAACAAATTCCCCTGCATAGGCTTACAGGGTCACCTTGTTTCACCTTTTATTTTGTTTGTTTGTTTCTTCAAAAAGACTGACATTATTATGGGAAAGAACATCAAGAGAACAAGAGAAAGCTAAACAGCATCCTGCTCGGAAACATTCTGGTTATGGCAGAGAGCATCTGTGCCACTGTATTTTAAATAGGCATTTGGAAGAGAAGTAGCTTTGACAAGATGATAATTTAGTCCTTTTGACTCCCTCACTTCAAAGCAAATCTATCTGGAAATTCTCAGAGGAAACAAAGTTTCACAGAAAAATGCCAAATTCTTGACCCTGACCTGTTTTGTTTGCAACAATGGGGGTGATACAAACTTCTGCCAGAGCAAAGTAGTGTTTCTAGGACCTCAGAAAGATTTGTCCCTGCTTCTGAGTGACTGGGAGCCCTGCCTGGCAATTTCTGTCATCAGCTGAAGAATAAGGTCACTCTTGGTTTGCCTTTAATTGGTCTTCAACTGGTAAGAATTGCCTGGAAAAAAAACAAAAACAAATCCCACAAAAAAACCCCACCTCACTCCCCAAAGCAACAAAACAATCCCCTCATAAATACATAGGGAAAGCAAACCTCCTTTTATGAGATGACCTTGATTTCCTTCTCTCTCAGTAAACATGACTACACCATCAACACTGGATGTTACCAATCTGAGATCACTTGGACTTTATCTACACAGGGGATTTACACACATTTTCCCACTGAGCAAGAAGCAGCAACAATAGAAGTTGCAGTGAATAAATTCTGGAGGCATGACCTATATTTTGTCTTTTCAAATGACTTATTGGCTTCTCAGCTGTTAGAATACATTTCCTGGGAAAAAGAATGGAGGACAAATCACTGATATTGCTACCTCCGCTCAATCCAGGCCAATCTCTCACTTGGGATAAATTAGTGGAAACATACTTGAAAGCAATGAATTAATATTTATTCACAACCAACCTGAGGATCTGCGTTTTCATATGTGAACACAAACCCTTAAAGAGAGTAGAACCAGGCAACAATGGACACTGGATTGATTTTTGTATTTCCTGAGTTTGTCAGTATGTTAGACATCCCAGGAGAAGATTTGCCACTGGCCTAATACTTCCCTACATATACAATATTTCAGAGAACGCTACTCAAGTCTTTGCCTTTATTAATTTAAATATTTGCCCATTTCACAAATCTCAGCTCAGTTTCTCTTGCTTCAATGCCTCCCTACTCTATGGCACATAGTGGCTCACTGCAAACGAAAAATCCCAATTCTGTAAACTGGCAGATGCAGAAAAGAGCTATGTCAAATTATTTTTCTTAAAATTGAGTTAATCCAGCCACTAATATTTATCGACTCAAAGTTTTACAGCCCTTGCAATGGCATCTATCCTCCCTGGAAACCAGTAGCTGCCACTGTTCATCTGCAGAGTGCACCCACATGGGTGTGGGTTTCTTCTCTGATACTATTTGAGCTATTCTGATAATTTCTGAGCAGTCCTGGCTCTTGGACACTGCACTGTTACAACACACTGCAAAAGTAACAGTGAAATTAGCAGACACACACTATGGAATCTGAAAGCTTCCTCATGTGAGTTGCTCAAAGGGAAACCTTTTCTGCTTGTAACGACGTGAAGGAGAAGAGAAACAAAATTGGCCAGAGCTACTCAGTGCCTGATTAACAAAGTACATGCTGCTCCAGCATGCTCAAAGGCTAGTAATTCAATTTAAAGGTGTACATTAGAAGCACATGTTACACTTGATTCTGTGCACTTTTAATTGGCTTAACTACCAGGTTTACAGAGAGGAGGCGGAACTCTTGCTGAGATGTTCACTCAGCACAGAAAGACACACTACGACAGACTGTCAGTTACTCAGAATAAATCAGAGTTGTATAGTACCCTTTTTTTCTCAGTGTTTTTTTCTAATTAAAAACATGCCCCTTGCTGTCATATCCATCCCTCCAAGTACTAATGGAAGAAAACTTATACCAGGGGATTTCACAATGTCACAGAAACTTAAACAAATAAAAAGAAAGGACAAAACATTGTTTGTTTGACATTTACCAAAATTTCTGTTCCAAAACTGCACTAATACTACACTTTCAAGGAAAAAATTATTAAGTTTAATGTCTATAATAATTCAGTCATCAATAACATCACAGTTTTTCTTGCTATCTCACTAACCTGGTGTTCTTCACCCTCTTTCTCATAAAGTGTACAAAGAGTGTTATTATAACCTCGCTGGTTTTTTAATTGCTGTTAAAAACCATGATGATCAGAGCAGCCTCATAATTTTTGGCATCAGCTTCTAAGCTTTCTAACAGACTGCTTTCCACCTGGTTTCACTTCAGGATTCATAATTTCCCTCTGGCTGGCAACCCCCACTGTTGCAGCTGCATTTCTATCAGGGTCACAAGCGCAGCTGGCGTAGAGACATCTTACGAAAGGAACTGTGGAGACTTGGCTGGATCATTAAATCCAACTTTTCCCCCTCACATTTCTTGTCCAACCAGGAAATTCAAAATAGCAGAATAAGATGGGGGCTCTGAATTTTAAGCACCTTGCAAGACACATCTATTTTTTCTTAGAGTATGAGACCTCCAGCTGTGGGAAGCAATGGAAGTTCCACCAGTCAAGACTTTCAGGATCATCTGGAAGCAAAAGTGGGAAAAGGTAACATCTTGCATTTATCTCCTCAGAACTTTAGACTACGTGATTGAATCTTATCCATTTACCTAAATCTGGAAACATCAGTAAAACTTAGTCTCAGGTTTTCTGTGCATCAAGCTTAATATACTTGACAGCTAAGAAAAAAGATAATATGCAAAAAGCCTTAACCTACTTCTAAATTGAACTTAAGCTAATAATGTAGCTCATTTGATCTTTAAATTTTACATCTGGAAGTAACATATATTGAGTGTTACAGATGAACAGAAGTTTATTCAGTTCCACCACCATCCTGGACTTTGGAAAGTCTGAATATTTCCTCTAAACTTCTGATGTATCCTTATGGTGTGACCTCTAAACTCCATCTGATTTGTAATTAATGACAGGTAGTATTGATTACTTTAAAATGTTCCAGATGTTTTTGCAAAAGTAAATCAGAATTTACATTTTTTTCCTGAATATTTGTATGGAATCATGTACCTGGCTTTGGATTCTAAATCAAAGAATACTGAAATTTATGATAATGTTTCTGCAAATCAGGTTTGCTGGTGGATGTAGCAAAGAGATGTTGTCTGAGATATGATTGCAAGCCAGTTCCTGAGTTCTAAATATCAAAGTTTAAGGGAACATTGTAATCTCAGTATAAATATGTATCTGAATATATGTAACAGACATGGTAGTGGAAGTCATCCCAATAACAGCACAAACACTCTTTTAAGTGATAAGGAATCCAAAATCATATAAAATCTTTCTAAGATGTCCTGTAAGTGAGTAATTTTTTCAAAGGAAGTTGAAGGTGCTGGTATTATTACTCCCTGCCTCAGGAGTTTTGAGAGAGACAATCCCCAGCATAGACTGTTTCAGATTCCAGCCAGTATTTCAGGTTCCAGCCCATACAATCATATTAGTTATGTAAGACACTTTCCCAAAATGCATTACTAGTTAATAGTTTTGCACTTACAGATACACGTCTTCTACTCTTTAAAAGCATTATTAGTGGAATTGAGGGGGCTTCAAGGAGGACACTTAGCTTCCAGTATTTTACACATGAAAAATATTAAATAGATAAACACTGAAGTTTCATGCTGAACTTTCTCAATTCATTTGTTGCCTTCAGTTAAAAACTAACCTGAGTGCTTCTTCTAATCAAAGAATGTGCCTACAGAGCTCTCTGATTTACCTGAAGGTTCTTAGTGTTGTCATAACTTACATCTTCTGAACCATTACAATTGTTTGTAATGCCATCTCCTTATTTAACAATCAGTCCTCTGTGAGGTGATAGTAACAATTCCTAAGCCTCTACTGTCATTAGAGGTGATGACTGTCAAGGACACAAAGTTAGAGAAGGAAGGAAGCAGAGAAAACAGCCCCCAGTAAGATGTTTCCCCCAAATAAGCATGAAAACAGAAAATCCAGGCTTCTTATTGGAATGATTCCTTGGCTTTTCTGAATCTTTGGATAAGCCAAGCTCTTGCTAATGATCAAATGGAAAATAAGGGGATAGCAGCCTCACAACTGATGTGTGCCAGCAAAATGCCTATGTTCAAGAAAAATAAATATCCACCCACTCTATATTTATCTAGTGCACTCTTTCTTGGTGTTCAGTCTGCATGTGGGTTCCCACTCATGCCAGCACTTTCCATTCACCACCATTTAGTGACATGTTGAATTTTGACCAAACTTTCCAAAAATGCAGGAGTCTGAACTGCCATATGTGAACACAGAATTAGTGTTTAAATGGAAATAATTTTACAGCCTTGATTACATGGCACATTTGGCACAACCATCAGTAATGAATGCTTGCTTACTTACCCACAGAATTCAAGCAAATAGTTTCTGCTACCTCCAAATAAGCTTTTAAAAATCAAATCCATGTTACCTGTTATTTTTTAAACCAGGAATTAACAGACCAAGCCATCAAATGTTTATATGATGAGGATTTTATCCTATGCAAAGAACAGTTCAATGTATCATCATTCCATGAAAGTAAAAACTAAAGCACTGTTAAACTAGATTAAAAGTTGACTTGAAAAGTACCTTCCTTCTCCTGAGTAATATGAATGTCATAAATTAAAGCTATAGCATTTTTGCTTGTTCATTTAGAATCAGAAAACATATATCTATAGATATTGCTAACAAGTACGGTAGGCTGAATAGAATACAAAGTATGCTAAGTAGTACAGCATGATAAAACTGAATGCATGGCCTCTTAGGGCATGCATCTTGACCATCTTTTCATTTTACATATGGATACAAATCCTCTCTTTTGCATGAAGTGATCCAAGTAGTCATTTTGAGGTGAAAAAGTAGAAATATACTAACACCGCTATGTAACTTGAAAGACATATTTCATTATACAGATGTCTCTTTAAGGTTCCAGCAAGGTTATCAGAAATCTTTAAACACAGAAGTCCTTCATTCAGCTTTTTTTTTTTTTTTAATTAATGGCTTATTTCCTGAGACAGAATAGGCTTCAGTAATTCAGGTACAAACGAAACTGCCAACAGGCAACTGCGCTTATACTCAGCCAAACACATACTCTGACTCCAGCTTTTTACTGTTATGATTTTGTTTCATAACATCAATAAGGCATTTCAGATGTAATGGTCTTTAGGGATTATTATTGAACTTCTTGGGTGGTTATAGCTACTCAGCCTCTGGCTCTGTGACTCCATGAAGACTAAGCAGTATTCTGTGGCATTCTTTGTAGATATTCATTTACATGGATCACACCACATATCTTTGAGTAAGGCAGACAGCCCACAAAAGCAAGTTTCCTCCTTGTCTCTTATCCCAAGAAAAGATTGGATGCATCTTGCCTTACACCCCATTAAAATCTCTGTCATCCGGTGTTCTCCCATCCCACTGGGCCATCACAAGAGGGAATAATTTCATAAACTGCTGAAATCAATCTCAAAGGAACATTTTTTTGCTTGTGCTTAAAGGTAGTCCTAGAGGGGAAGGAGGAAGGTGACTGGCTACTCTTAGAGTTATCTGAACATAGATGTTTCAAAAAATGAAACCAGACGAATTTATTGTATGGTTACAGCTTAAACGTCTAACAGTTTAAACAGATGGAGAGTTTGTTAAAGAAATTTCCTAACAAAGGGAAATTTCCATGCATCACTTTGCTTTGGACAGTTAGAACTGAACCGTTCCAAATTGTGCACCTCTAAATCAGAAATGCAGAATGGCAAACATAGTCCTTCTTTGAATAAAAGGTATTAAGAAATCTTAGGTTTGTTCATATACAACTCTATTTTAAACTACTTGAAGGTGAAAGGCAGCTTAAATGCAGTCTGATCCATGCTCAAAACACGATTAAGCTATTGCCCTTTTCCTAATCTTTTGCATGTTTTATAAGACTCATTTACCTGACTCCTCTTGACTGAAATGTGCTTCAAAAAATCTCTTGGATTTAATTATCAATTATTATTAATGGTTTACTAGAAGGGTTCTTCAATTGGTTCCTCAGTCTCAGTGCATTTCTAGTCACTTTGATCACATCTGTGAAAATTAAATGTATGTTCCCAAAAACTCAGCATTAACCGTTTTAGCTGGGTCACTTGGAAGCAGCAGCAATAGAATAATCTTAAAGGGGCAAATGTGTATTACTGAGGTGGGACTATGTCTTTATAAAACGATTACAAGCTCTGATTCATAACAGTTGCAGACAAGCCGGGTTAATTTTCTCCCTTTCCCAGCTTGGTTCTGCCCAGAAGAGAGAATTCTTTATCTTGCATTCTCTTATCTTCAGCTAAATAAGATGAGATATTCCTCAGGCGGAACAAATAAGAGTTAGATCTCTGCACAACATGACTGGCTGCTGTATCCAGGTTGAGCCTGAGCCATTTGAAAAATTCCTCATGAAAATTCTGTTTACTTCAGGGACTCTGTCCTCCCTTTGTGCTTCATTTTGTCTACAGTCCTCTGGGATTTTTTTCTTGGTGTTGTTAAGAAAGTGCAATAATTTAAGTGAGCACATCTCCCTTTCTCTCACCCAAAAGTGTTGTTGCAAATTTCCAAGACTCCAAATATAACCCAAATTAACCTGCTTGTTGCAAGACACAGTTTGTATTCTCCATCTTCCTTAACAGTTTCACAGTGGGTTTTTACGTAGGCATATCAACAGGCCAATATATACAGGTAGATACCACAGATACTATAAATTAGGTAACCTCTAATCACTAGTATTGGTTTTGATATGCTAACCACACAAAAAATAAAACGGAAAAAGAGCATCCTGATCACCATAGGAATTCTTTTGAAAGACATCAGTTCAGCATCAGTACTGTCTGCCTCTAACATTATTTGCAGGTAGCTCGATTTGAAGGTTATGAGTACACCCTTTTCAGAAAAAAAGCTGAAAATCAAATGGGGTAAATCTTTCTGGGAAAATATTTGCAAGTTCATGACTGAAAGTACAGAAATTGATCAACGACAATAACAACATTATAAAATTTACTCTTTTTCTTTTTTTGGAAAAGCAGCTTGGAAAGATACTGTTGCCATAGTTCTGTTGTATACAACCAAATAAAAACAATTTGATGAAACTCAAACACTTGTAACTAGCAGAACAAAAAGTCAAAAACATTGAACCAAAATTTGTTCTGAGTTTCCCCCTAAATAGAAAGAATTTCAGACCTGAGAGTTCTCATTCTACTTTGGTTCTATATATATGCTTCCATCCCATTTAACTAATCCAAGTAGCCATCATTCTTCTAAGCCACAAGGACGAATGCATGTAGTCAGAAATAACTTCCCAGAAAACCAGACAAATCACATTATATCTACTTCAGAATACTAATTTCTTAACGCTTATGCCGGTGTTTTGTTACAGACAACTGCCTGGATTCATACCACCACCTAAAATTTCGGGGCCCACTTGTGCTGTGTTTCTCCTCTGAGAGTTGGGGATGAACACCCCCTTTCAGAGGGGGACTAAATTCACTGAGCTAAGAATGACACCTGGAGGAAATGCCCTCTAGTTAGATGTCTCAGACAAACTGAATGTTGCTGTACTCTAACCCTCTATGTACATACATGTCACACGGGGCTTTTCTGTGAGCAGCTATGGGTGCGTATACATGCTATGAAACATCTTTCTGGAGATCTTTCTTAGGGAGACAAATATATATCAGTCCAAGTGTACAAAGGTATGAGAGGGAAAATTGATATGCGCACTATAGATCTTTCCAGTCTTGAGAGGAATGTTGAAATTCTGAAATATTACTCAGAGAAGAGCTTGTTCAACTTCCTCTGTGCAATTGAGGAATTGTTGTGCATCAACAAATGACTCTGAGACAGGATAAGAATTGTCTGTGCTCAGTAGAAGGCACAGAGTTGTAGCTCTACAATCACTGAGATCTAACAGCCCCAAATTGCTGACAAAGCCACTGTGCTGAGAAAAGACTGCAAAGGAACTTAGACTCCAGCCCTGTTATAAATTTTACTGTTGCCCCATTCCTTTTTCTCACACCAAGAAGGTATCTTCAGATTTTAATACTCCAGAGCAGAACATCATAAAAATCAGCAGTAGAAGAGTTGATGATCACATTTTAAACACTTATCTTTAAGAAAAGTAGGGGGTTTTAAAGTTAAGTCAAATGCTTTTGGTAGTCTTTTGGAACCACTGGTTCAGATTCTTTTGTTAAAGAATAAAAACCAAAACAGTAAAAATAAAATAATAAAATAAAAAATAAAACCCAGTAAAGTAAGCAAAAAAAGCATGTATCTCAGCAACAAAGTTGGAGGGAGTTGCAACTGGAAGGACTACAGAGACTCAATTTCGTTTACTTCTATGATATAAAAATGCATTGGGCAATGAGAACAATCAGACTTTGGTATTGCAGGATTTTCTCAAAAAGTATTAAAGACAGAAGCAAAAAAAATCAATTAAAATCAATGAATTTTCTAGTGACCCATCCTTGTGTTAGATAAGCACAAGGGACAACAGAAGCCTCATATTCTAATTTTACATGAGCATATCTGACTGGGCAGATTTTACCAAGGGAATGAAAGAATAACAGACATCATCCTCACCATCCTAAATCTGTACTTGTACTATAGCTTGCCTTACAGTGAGCTTAAATCAAATCTACAAATGTTCAGGACACATAAAAGAACAAATTAAACTGGAACCCTGAAAACAATAGCATTGCAGTAATCCTACCCAGCTGTCTTCATTTTCTCTAGCTTTAGCTTCTATTAGAGTCTCCTTAGGTGCTCTGCTGTGTTCATTTTTGTTAAGAACTTGTTTCAGAGTTGGAATTCCAGCAAATGAGAAAGATTATTCTTGCATAGGTCTCACAGCACTCACTGCTGGATGAAAACTCTGACAGGAATACCTCTGTCTCTGAAGGACCCAATTCCAATCAGGCAGAGCTCCAAGGCAGCAGGAGACCTAACAGAATGAGGGCATACCGTAGTTTTCTGAGAGGGCTTTGTTCCTTGAAAGGTAAAGCTGTGATGATGCCCAGATTGCTCCAGGACAGCAGCCAGAGACTGTGCCAGTAGGAACATCTGCAGGGGCACGTAAGAATATTGAAATGGGAGGGGAAAGAATAGATACAGATGTGGCTGGGCTCTCTCTCCTACCTAGTATCTCTCTCAAGCTCAGGAGGTCCTTTTCACATGTAGGTGCTTGGAAGCTATTAGCAGCCATTAGTAAGCAGGTGGCAAAGAAGAGGTGACGGTCCTGGGAAAAGGCAGTCAGATCCCAAAGCTGGCACATGCAGCTGCTGGAGCTGCAATGACATTGTAAAGCTCTTTATTCACTTTGTCCCTGATTACCTGCCATCATGATCACCTGTTTGCTGCAATCTCCTCATCAGGCCACCTCTTTTGTCCCAGACAGAGAGCCTTGTTCTCTTCTTCCAACTACTTCTCTACCTTTTTCATACAAATGACCCTCTTTTGGAGAGGAGCTACTTCAGCTGCTCCCTAGATGCTTCCTCTCCTCCCTTCCCATCCCTCCCTATGAAGCCTTTGCATCTCGCTCTGCAAGTCAAACACCATCCTGTGAGAGACAAATACTAATGGTTAATGACTCAAAACTATCACCCATTTGTGGAGGCAGCAGAGTACTTTGCTGAAGCCAGGTTGGCACCACCTGTGGGGGAGGAGGAGAGTTTTTGGGTATGTGGTGGCAAGTCTCTCGTCTTCATAAGACATTGGGGGTGAACACTCACCACCACAGGCTACAAGCCAGGCTTTGAGCCAGATAAGAAGTAGATCCTGCAAGGTGAGATAGTGCTTTTTATCATGCCATATTGTCCTCCCTTACACAACTCACTCAGTAGTAAATCTCCCCCCTCCCCACTCCCAGGAAAGTCACATTCACATGGGACATTCACATTCACACTTAGACCTGACGGTATTCATCCCTTCTGGTGGCACAAAACTGTCTCAACTGCACAGATGTGAGAGGCAGCTGTCATTCTTAGAAGGGGTCATAAACCATCAAAGACCCCCAAAGCACTCCCAGGCTCATTTCTGAGGCCTTCCACCAGAGGACAAAAAGCTCTTCCAGTCGAAGGGAGGTACCTGGGTGTTCCCAACTGAACCCAAGCATATATTAACTCATCGGATTTTGTATTTTGTGAGCTTCCCCCATCCTCAATGGATCAAGACTGTGATCGTCATTTCGATAAGACTATAACCATCACCTCGCAACAATCAAGTCTCATTGTGCCATCCATGGGTGGTGCTTTCTACTCTTATCCTTTCTTTCTCTTTCTTTCTTTCTTTTCCCTCTCACATTTTCTTAAGTGATATTTTTATGCTTTAATATTGCTATATTACTGTAGGTAATAATAACCAAATTGGCTACATACCTACTTTCCACTGCAACCAAATTGTTCTAAAATGAACCCTAGAGATATATAGTTACAAAAAGCAATCATTCAGTGTCCTTCACTCTAATCTACCCCAAGGGATCAATTAACAAGAACCTGGGTTACCCCTGCTTGCTGGGGCAGGTCATAACACATCCTCTTCCCTAAGTTGCCTCTCATTAAAGCTTTAACTGCTCTGAGATATAGCACTTTCTCTAGATTTCTACAGTACCAGTCAACGGAGGTGGGCGATGGCCCCATGAAGTCCCACTGACCTCCTGGGTTCACAGCACTTCTGTACTTGCTTTATGGTGAACTTGCCACCGGCTGCTGCAAGAGAGGAGCCCCGAAGAAAAGATACAAGGACTCCCTGAAACAACATCTCAGCCTCGGCCATATTGATCATCATAACTGGTCTACTCTGACCTCAGATTGGGAGGCCTGGAGACACACCATCTATAACGCTACCATTTCCTTTGAGAACACACGTAGGATCACTCTCGAGGACAAAAGACAACACAGAAAGAATCATGTCTTGCAGAATATATCACCTAAGGAGTCTTTCTGCTGTGCCTTTTGCAATTGGATATGTCTATCTCATATTGGCCTCATAAGCCACCAGTGTGCTTGTAACAAACATGGATAGAGTCTTCCTAAATCTTCATTCGTGAAGCTTAGCCATGATGATGACTTGGTGGTGTTACAAGACTTATTTTTTAGTATTATGAAATATTAAAATGCTGCCACCAACAACCGCCGTCCAGCCTACGAGGTACTCAATTAACAGAGTACACATAAATAACACTAACAAGACTTTGTGAGTCAATGTGGGGGAAAAAAGCTACTAAGTTTTGTGGAAAACACATTTCTGGCTATTTGATGAAACAAGTTAAAGTTTGTTTTCTTCTTCACATACAGTCACTCACCTCCCTGTGCACTACAGAACATATTTATGGTGATTTCACACACTATTTTTAAATGTTATAAATAGTTATCTTAAAATACAAATTGATGCAACCAAGCGGGATGGCCTGGATAAAATGGAGAAAGAACAAGAATAAAAAGTCACATACAGAGGTATATAATCACACACTCTTGTACGATCTGAAATCATTCTAAATATAACTTTATGGTGATTTTAAGAGAGGTACTGACAAAAGATGGAGAAAAGGAGATGTGTAGATGACAGAAGGATGTTCCCAACTTCTTTGCCAGCAATCCTGGAACAGCAAAGTAGGAGATAGTATACACACACATACAACTAGACAGAAGAAAAACTGCAACACCGCCAAGATTTACAGTGAACCATGTTTAAGGTTTTGAAAGCACTGGCACCAATTCACTGTTAATCTGCCTCCACGCAGCCTATCAGTTTACAGAACCAGGGTCAGATACAAGATGGTCAGCAGTTCTTAACTTTCAGAGTAAACATAATACATTCAGGCACCTTTCCTTCCAGATATCCACCAGCCAGAAACCCTCTGGCATCCATTGGTACCTATTGGCAAGACTTTTTCTTATCTAGAAGTGGCCAATTCTCTATCCACTAACAAAAGCAATACCACACAACTACTTAGCCTGCTGTGCTGTCCCTCCAAGGCAGGTTTTTACTTTCAGTGATAGAAATCACTTTCCTCACCTCTGCTCCTGACATGTCATCCAGGTACTTGTTAATTCATGTGATGTCTTTCCACTTATCATCTCTCATGTCAGTTATAAGGAATTCTAATATGTCCCTCCACACCAGGTACCTCTGTTGGTCCATCTGCCACCAAAGTCCATTATGGCTGCACTCACTGCTCCATTTTGCTTCTTCCTGTATGATTTTTGCAACAAACTTCTCTGTTAATTCTAGGCTAGAAAGGGTTCAACTGCAGGCTGCCTAAGCATCCAGAGGCCACTGGGAACCTCCCACTCTCTCCAAGTGCCTTTTCATGATTCACACAAGGGTTTCCTTTTCTCGTTCCCCTTGCACACTGACATTATCAGTCTCAAGTTCACTCTTAGGAATGTGGAAACTTCAAATCTGATCTAAACAAGGTCAGAACCAAACTAAAGTGTCAGAGTCCTCAGCCTCTTAGACACTAATTTTCATTTTATACCTTGAAACCCTATCCTTTCAGGTTGGTGAAACCACTCTGAAAGTGAACATGAGCACCGCAAGGTTTCCTTAGTGCTTTTAGCTAGGTCAGATCATGGCTCATTTTCTGTAGCTTGTAACACTTGTGAATCAGTATATTTCATTTTCTAAAGTAATACCAGAGACTCGGACCCAGGAGAGTTTAATCTCTTTGGAGAATACTTGGCCTTTATGTAAATGTTCAGTTTATAAACAAAGCCTTATGAAGCAATTCATTTGTGCATGTAAGTGACTGTGTTGCTTCATAGTTCCTCTCTGCAGTGACTTTGCAATGAATGTCTAATTCTCCAGAGCACTGGCAAATGTTTTTGATTGCTTTTCTGTAGCTATTTCTGCTGGGTTGTGATAGTTTTCTTTATCTATCCTATTTACTAGTACTTCTGGTTTGCCCAGAGGCATCTAGTGGAAACATTAAAAAGTTAGGACAAAGGATTCAACCACATATTAGTCTGTGAATTAAATGTTTTCCTTGAGCTGAAAATGGTTTGAATTCAGTACAATTTCTAATCATCATCTGGCACAAGAAGCAGCAGTCAACACAATCTAATGGTGCAATGAGAATTGTTTGCAGGAAAGTCTGAAATACTAAAAAACATTAAGCTTAACTATAAAAATTATATGACATAAAAATAAATAATGATCTGCAACTTTTAAGAGCTAAGGTAGTAATTTTGTTAAAAATAAACATAAAAGCCATCAGAACATTCTGAAAGTACTAGTAACGAACACATAAACCAATCATGAAAAAAACAGAATAAACTAAGAACTCTCATAGAAAGAGGCCTAGATGCTCTGAGGGCATTTTCAGTGGATTTCAAACACTTATAATACTAGTTATTAATTTAAATCCTGTCCAAACCACGAGTGACTAAACTGAGAGAATTATCTACAACAACCAATTAATATCAGTAAATTTCTCTGCTTGTGAACTGTCCATAAATCATTACTCACAGCATATGAATCATCATTTAATCATTTAGAAATACATGTTTTATGCATTGTATCAGCCTATGGAATGCTTGCAAATTATTTGCTCTTCATAACTTGTTGTCTGTGCTGCAAATTTCATCATAGTCACATATTATAAAATACAACAATATTATTCTCAGAAGTTTTGCCATCCATTCTGTATAATATACAATAAAGTTAGACAACTTATATGTACTAGTTGCAAAAAAAAAAAAAAAAAAAAAAAATTTCATGCTGAAAGTTGATTGCAGTTGCTGTCAGAATACCATTCAATTCAAAGACAAACACATGCCTGGATAGAAATAATTCATGTATTACATGTGTGTCTTTCAACCTACATGGGATAGTAGGTAACTATTTTTCAATGCCACATAGCACATAACTGAAACACAGTAAAAACTAGATATATTCACAGGGATTTGCCTGGAGTAGCAAGTAGAAAAGATTGAAATTTGCATACTGTAAGCTTAAAAACAGAACAGTCATGAGGAACCCATTGTGATGCATGAGACTCATCTTCTTGAGTTCAGAAAGTGTTGAAGAAGGATGATTACAGATCTCCAGATAAAAGAACTGCCCAGGGCTGTTGCCACTGAGTATTTGCAAACAATTAGACTATTCCCCGCACCCCTACTTTGCCAAAACA
The DNA here is from genome assembly GCF_003945725.1 of Corapipo altera. Lineage (NCBI taxonomy): Eukaryota > Metazoa > Chordata > Aves > Passeriformes > Pipridae > Corapipo > Corapipo altera. The sequence goes on along the minus strand of NW_020884898.1, from coordinate 1,056,247 downwards.
CTACTTGAAACATCCACTTCACATCTACAGATAAGACAGTCCCTGGAGTTCTATTCATAATATCTGTCCTTCATTTAATCTAACTTTTCCATAACCAGCTGGTCATCCAATTCATGGAAGGAAATCCATGCTAGGAGAGAGGGTAGCCACGAAATCTGTGAACCTTCTTAAAAACTACCTTGAGCACTGAAACACTTTAGTCTGTATGTAAGTTTTATAGGTCTGTTCCTGGATTACTTTCTTTAATTTCAATTTTTTTTTTCCTGGAAACTCTAAAGTGTAAATATATATATATATTTAAAAAAAAAAAAAAAAGAGAGAGATAAGTAGCTGGAATAGGACTCAAAAAACATTCATGGAAAAATACCTTCATTCAAAAGTGTCCAAGTCATCCTCTGTCTGTGAACATGCTGGTAAATAATTTATGTGAAGGTGTGGTCATAAGAGGTCAACGAGATAACAGAGACCTTCAAAGAGAATTTCGAGTTTTTATCTGAATGGACTGAATGCATTTTTCCATTAGGTGCCTGCTCACCACTGTCATGCTTTAACACCTGCCAGCCACCAAGCACCACACAGCTGCTCCCTTGCTCCCCTGCTGTGATGAGGGAAAAAGTCAGAGGAAAAAAGAAAACTTGTGGGTTGAGATAAAGACAGTTTAACAGGTAAAGCAAAAGTTGCACATGCAAGCAAAGCAAAACAAGGAATTCATTTCACCACTTCTTATGGGCAGGCAGGTGTTCAGCCTTCACCAGGAAAGCAGAATTCCATCACGCATAACTGTGACTTGGGAAGACAAACACCATCACTCCAAACATCTTCCTCCTTCTTTTCCCAGTCAAATGGTGTGGGATATCCCTCTGGTCAGTTGGGGTTGGTTGTCCTGGCTCTGTCCCTTCACAACACCTCTGTGCACCCCCAGCCCACTCACTGGTGGGGTGAGGTGAGAAGCAGAAAAGGCCTTGATGCTGTGCAAGCACTGCTCAGCAGTAAAACACCTTTTTTTTATCAACACTGTTTCCAGTACAGGTCCAAAACACATCCCCATAGTAGCTACTGTGAAGAAAATTATACCTACCCCACCCAAAACCATCACAATCATAGAAGAAGTTGTCTCACTGAAATTAATAAAAAGTATTCACATCAGTTAAGCCAGAATTTCACTACAGTGACTTAAAAGCATATGTGAATATTCTCTTGTCTTGATCCAACTCCAAGTGCATGGGTGAGAGAAGCATTGCAAGAAACAAAAAACAGTTTGAAATGTAAGGTTCTTTGGTTTTCATTAAAAATTCACAAATCAGTGTATTTTCCCAGAGAAACGGGACAGGTGTCAAGCAAAAATAGACTGCTTTGCTAAGAAAACATGGCTTAACTATCAAAAACATAGTGATGTAACAGCAAAAAAAAAAACAACCCAACACTAATCTTAAAGTGCACAAACCAAAATACATAAATTTTACAAAGCATTGTGTTGGATGAAACCACAACTGTGACCCATCTTACCAATTTCCAGAAATTGCTGAAAGAATTCCAGTTGATATAACTGGATTTTACATATAACCGGTTCCCAGTAACTGTTGGATATTAATTTTGACAAAGGCAGTTTCCTGTGTCACAGTGGAGATGCATTATTTGGGCAGTTTCAAAGTTGAACATTTATTATTTGGAATGCATTAATTCTGTCAGGAAAAGCAGATTTTTTTTAAGTCAAAATGGCACCTCTGCTGACCACATATTTCTTTCAAAATAAAACCCCTAAAACTGTGCTTAAAAGGAAAAATGCTATGAAAAACACACAGGTCCTTGCACCATTCTTCATCATGGTATCACAAATTTTTTTTGATAGGTGATTATAAGGAATAGGTAATCTTAGTGCTATGCTTAGGAGGAAAAATTTGACTTGGCTGCCTGGAACATGAAAGAATGTTACAAATTGGATCTAGTCAAGTAGTACAAAAAGTCATTCATTAACATATGCACAAAAAGAAAGTACCAAGTTAGCACTATCATTATTCAAGGAGGTCAAAATTAGTCCTTCATGTACATGCAGTTCATCAGCAATTTATTTGCAAAAACTTCCATGAATCCTAAAAAAACCCAGAATTTTAGCACCAGTAATTAGCTTGAAAAACTTTATGAAATGTGCATTTTTATTCAATATTCAGCCGTTCTTATTTTAATTCATCCAAGGAGAAAGTATTCTGTGCTAGCAATTGAACAATCCCACAGTGTCAGTGATGGCTAATGGCTAATATGAGATGTAAAATAAAGTCCTAATCCTTACACACTATTATCTGTCTTTGCCTCAGTGCTCACTAGACATCATCTGTAACACAAACAGGTAATTTGGATACAATAAATGAAGGGAGGTTTGTTTGACTAAAATTCTAAGTCAGTGTTTGTGTGACTAGGAGATGAGAATTAGCACACTGGATTAAACTATTGATTCATCTAATTGGTATCCCAGTTGCACAAGGCATCAAAATGATTCTCAATAACTGAGAAAAGATTACTGCAGCTGAACTTCTGCAGCTAACTGGACAGCTTGTGCATTGGTGTGCGTTTTTTCATCTTGAAAGTTTTTTATTCTGCCTAATACAAACATGGAAGCTGTCATGATCTTTAAAAAGGCTTTTGTATCCAAAGACATCTACTAAATAAAGGTAAATGGATTTTGAAAATAACAAATCATTTGGATAAAGAACAATCATCTTTTTTAACAACAGGCAAACACCAACAGACTCAAATGTAAATAAATGAGATAAAAGAGATGAGAATATGTCATTTATGTTAAATGGGTCTACTGAAATGACTATGGCCTACTCATCAACAAGGAGTAACTCAGGAACAGAGAGATTCAAGACAACAAAGATTAGGAACATAGACTGACAGAAAAAAAAGACTGTTGAAATTACATTGAATTTAAATTAAAAACAGAAAAAAGGGAAAGTATTAGAGTAGGAGACAAAAAGAGTAGTTATGAATTCATTTTATGTGGTGTGAGTCAATGCTGTTACTTTGCTTACTAACTGGAAAAGAGGGAAAGCAGAATTGACAGACTACAATATCATTTTATAAAACATGATAAATTTATTTCATAAGGAGGGAAAGGAGACTTTTAAAGAGAAAATGGGCATTAAGAGTCATTCCTACCAATACCTGGCTTGCAGTAAACCTCCAGACCCAGGAAAGGGAATATACAGAAATGGACCGCTGTACTTCAGAGCTTTGATTGCAGCAAAGCCACCAAAGCCCTTTACACATGGATCATCCCCTCTACCTTGAGTGGGGGCAGGAGTGGATTAGATGGATCAAATAAATATTCATAGTCTAAAGTAAATAAGTAGAACAGAGGTGTCCTAGTTTTTCTGTGTTATCTTCAGCTTTGTTAAAACGTGACTCCTCTAAGACTTTGGATATCCTTCGGATAATAAGATCAGAACACTCACAAGACTAAAGAGTCATGTCAGCCAAGACTGATGCCAAAGATGACCCTGCAGTCAGCATGGAGAAGGATAAGACATGCTAGCAAGTGTACTCATTAACATAGTTCCTCAAATTTCTGTTTGAGCACATTATTTTGTGGCAAAGGCAAAACCTCCCAGGCACAGGACACAACTGACATCTGGGCAGCTCCAGCACAGTGACTCTACCCAGTAACGTGGCCATCCATAATGAGACACAGATACCTAGGAGGAGAATCTAAGTCATCTTTGTGAGGAAACTGGGGAACCCCCCAAGTTCACTGATGAACTGTGCAAGTGACATGCACTTGTGGCAGTGTAGGGACATTCCTCTGGCTTCTGAAAATGAAAAAATAGTTGAAAAACCTGTGCAAGAGAACCACTGAAGGAAGCGGGGAGAAAAACCCAAACCAAACCAAACAAACCACGTCTAAAGTTTTTCAGTAGGTTTCCCTGCAGGAGGAAATTATCAGATTGGCTATTAGCATGGGGCCCATTTCATCTGGAGTTTATTTGCTAGGATGCATATTGAGGCTGCATTATTCCACCTCGGTATTTTTTGAGCTGTGGGTGTTCTGCATGATTAACAAAGACAAATATCATATTTTACCAAGGTTTATTCCACTCTAGGCAATTGGATTTAGTCCATAACAGAGAAAATCAAATACAGGATTAGGAAATACCATTTTTTCTCAAATATAAGCTTGTCAACATATGGAATTTGTAGAAATATTTTTAAATGGATATTTGTAGGGTGTTTGAACACGGAATGGTATTTTATTTTTTTGTCAAATATATTACTTAGAGCGAGTAGCTAATAGAGTTGGCAGAAGACATGGAGTGCATAAGCAGTCATTGAACTGTGTAATAAAGATACCTTAGTCTCTACCACACCTTTTCAATGTCACTTTATTTCAGAGTCTTTTAACCACATTCAGAATTGCACTTCTTAATACTTGGACACTGACTCATGATATTTTTGAGAGGCACTGAAAGGGACAGGGCCTCTCAGAATGATGCTAGGTGATTTTCACATAACTGGCATTGTCTATGATTGAAGTCAAAGGTTCACCAAAACCAGAAATACATGCAGATTTAGAAAATAACATCATAAACATGTGCAGGACCTTGGTGTTCATAGTCTGCATATGGATAGATTAGGAAATTTGTCTGAACCCTAAAAGCATTTAAAATTTTTAAGTATCCTGGTTTTATGTTCAAGTGTATTGATTGCCTAAGACGACTCTTCTGGGTATACCCAGATCTGCCTCACACAGAGTCCTGAAAAAGATACAAAGTTAAGATGTTCTTTTCTACTAGTATCTCCCAAGCTTCCCAGAGCATTTGTTGGACTGGCATCTGATGAAAGGCAAATGTAATAGAGCCATTTTTATATCCTACTGTGTGCCACGACCTAGCATTACAGAAGGATGTGGGATACATCCATTCCTCCCCTTCTGTATGAACTCATTGCAACACATTAGTTAGTATGAAAATCTCAACAGTACCTGCTGTTGGGTGGAATCACTTTGCTTCTTGTTGAAATGGTTTATCTATTTAAAAAAATTACAATTCATGGGGTCAAATATGATTGCTTGTCTTTAAATACAAAATTCTTTGCTATAGTAAAAGACAACCACTCTAACCAGAAAACACTTCTGCACATTGCTTCTGCAATCATTTAGCATTTTGTTCTGCATAGTGGCACAGTTTTCACACCAGTCAGGGATGGATTCTACCATTTATCCAGAGTCTGAGAACACTTCGTGCATCGCAGACTTTCCAACGAGGAGATGAGAGTTGGGTTTAAATTTGATCAAGATTAAGACGCTGGGAAACAAGATTAACCCTGCAGAATCTGTTCAAGTTTGCTCATAAAAAGGCTATGGAGTAAAAGGGATTGGAAAGAGGTGTGGGCAGCACCATCTGTTCCTGTTTTTAAAATTAAAAAGAGAGATTCCCTGCTGTAGGCACCAAGAAAAGGATGTGAGGGTCTACTTTACAGAGGTAATTCAAACCCCAACCTTATCTTATAATTTCCCATCATTCCAGCCAGCGTGACTCCCTGGCTGAGTGTGCTGAATTCAGCTTGGTGATGTCTGTGTCCTGCCATAAGACACGTACCTCTTCCAACACGAGGAAGAACCCTCTGCCGTGGGAAGAGCTGCAGTGCCTCACAGATTTCTGCCTTGTTCAGCACTGGGCACTGTGACACTTGGCATGGCCATGCCCTCTGCACCTTCTGGGATAACACTCAAAATATTTCCTTTGGGGGAGCCATTGACTGATGCTGTTCCCATGGAGAAACCTGCTGCACAGCACACAGCAGCCAGCTAACCACACTGAGTTGTAATTATAAGCAGCCCCTGCTGGAGCTCTGTGGGGAGTCTGTCTATTCCTCACTAAGTAAGGGGAGGAGGGAGGACTCACCTTTTCTCATTGAAGTGACATTGTTAGACATGTCCATCCATACCACTGGTTGCAGCACCAAGTCTTGATCAGGTAGTTAGGAATGGTTGTGATTTGTTTTTCAGGCATCCCCCTGTTGATGTAAACATCTGTTGCCCTCAGTTATGACAGTAGAAAAGCGGCTGTTACAAACCCCACCATGTAAATTGTCAACAGTTAGCTGCCTATGCCTCTAACCAGTTGCAAAATAACAGCAAGAACTGCAGCAGATTTCTTACTATCATTTGCCAACTACTGCTCTGCTGTACTGTTCCCATGTTTCCCTCTGCCCACTTCAAGAGGCTGAAGAGATAAACAGAATATTCTGCCCCCAAAGACAGCAGTGATAACACTAATTATTACACCCGAAATGTCGAAAAATGAAGGTTTTCGCAGAGAGCTGCTGCATGCCATGTAAATTAGTTACTCACTATTCACCAGTTCTGTGAGTTAACAAATACTCAGTGTTTCATTCGTTCCCTTGACAGCTGCTCCAGAGAAAAAAATTCCTTTGAGGTTAACACAATGAAGGTGGTGTTTCTGCTCATTCTGTATATGCTACCAAAGGGCTTAAAACCCCCCAAATTCCTATCAGCATAAGTCTGAAATCCCTGGGTTTTGTCTGAAGAGAGTGAAATACTACATAGAGAGGGTCAGGAATTGTTAACCTTTGCTGTTAGCACTCCTTAGGTATCAGCAGTAAGCATGTTCCCCAGAAGTCAGAGCACATTTTACTGTATATCAAAGTGTCATTGTAAATTTTATTTAAGTTTCAGCTAATAAAAGAAACAAGCACACAGCTTCCAAGAGGGAGGAGAAGGAGTCTGACTTTCACACATGACACTCTACTACATTTTTAAACACAAGACAATCTGCTCCCTCTCCTGATATCTAAAGTGCAACAAAAAGCATAAAATAGGGGTTAGTTCAAACTATTTGCATAATCTGATGTTAACTCTAAGATTTACATGATTGAGGTCCAATATTCTGTCTGACAAATGCATCATTTTTCAATATATTTTTAATTTTTTACTTCTAGGACATGAAGAAATAGATCGATTATTTTCTTCACCGTATTCTCCCCTTCAATAGCCTTCCTTTATTTTCTTTATGGTTTCTTGTTAAGTAAAAGAAACTTTAACCTTATTAAGACCTTAAAAGCTTTGCATTTTTACAATAATGCTTCCCTTTATCTGAAACAATATTCTATCTTCAGTCAAATGTTATTACTAGAAACATAGCTATGATGCATATCTTTCTGAGTTGAACTAATCATGAGAAACTGCCTTCATATATACCTTTAACCTGTTGGTATTCAGATCAGCAGCCCTGGAATGTATTGGTCTCAGAAGTAAACAAAATCATGAAGGTAGGCTTAGAAAATATATTCATTTTTCTATTCAAGAAAGTATCCTTCCAGTATTCTAGGCTACCTCTTTCATGTTCCAGTCACCTATTTTAAATGACCATGTTCTGTATTTGGCTTCTTTCAAGGATATAGCATGAGAGAGAGAAGCTATGTATTTATTGAGAGTCAAGGAATTATAAATATATCAGACTTTTAGGTAACAGTATACAGCATAAGTGTTTCTGGAGTCAATATAAGACTTTCAGTTGACTTGATGGCAACTGCACTGATGGTAACCCAAAAATCTCAGCCTATAATAACCACTGATGCCACTACCAGAACTGAAGCTGTATATCTTCTTTTTATTATATGAGACAATAAATGTTTCAACCAGTTGATTTTCTCTATATCAATCTACAAGTAAATGACCCAGCTTATAAACTTATCTTCTCTCAGTAGAATGAAGGTAGCTGCCTATGCTCACTTACATGGCAGTCATTACTTCAATTTGACTTAGCCAAATTTTTCTAAAGCCTGAATTAAAACTTAGGCTATTAGATAAGTTATTAGATAAAATCACAATCACCCTTTTGCATGAAAGTGATCAAAGGGAAAAGAGAAGGGTGGAGAAAGGACAAGTAGACTGTTCACTGAAGGTGACCTGGGCATATGCCAAAGACGAATATTTGAAGGCTCACAGAGAAAAAGTTAAATTCATGCAGGCTTTATGTGGAGCCAAATTTTTAAATTGTATACTACTGTTTCTGGAGATTCAGATGACACACCCCCTTTCTAAAATTAATGATTAATAAAAATATGGGGAAAATTGACAACACTATAGAGAGAAAGTTCTCTCTTCTAATGCTGTAGACTATGCCCACACAGCAAAATGGAGCTATGATTGCAACGCCGTACAGCACTCTTATGTTAACTTTACTCTCACTATTAAAACATAATGAAAACAAACACTTAAGGACAGATTCCTTGAACTCTTGTACCAAAAGCTTAGATTTATGCCTCCAGTGTTAATGCTACATGCATTAGGTAAAGCACAACAATTCTTCACAGACACAACCCCAGAGCCTCTGCAAAATGGAAACTGAACAGCACTAAGTTTGTGTAGTTTTTTGATGATGGCAGCAGACACAGTGAAAAGGTGCAAGGAAGATGCTGAGAGTTAGTTCTTAGAAGATTTTCCGCTTGTGTTCATACTGCAAGTTTCAGTTACACAGCCTGGGCAGTAGCACTTGAAAATGTTACTGTCCAGCTGGTTGTGCTCTCATTGGTGATGTGCTTCTGGTTTGTTTTTAGGTTATGATCAGACAACTTTAGATGGCTAAAACTGAATTAAGAGACAGTCAAACAGGATAAGGTAATCATAAAAATAAGGAAATTTAGCACTAACATACAGGTATATATAAAATTTTAGTAAGAACACAAAACCCAGTAGAAGTACCACTACTAATCTAAAACAGGAAACAAAGGGATGATCAAAATAGGTAAACTGTACAGAGATGGGGACTGATGGACAGAGGTATAAGGAAGGTATCATCATGGCTGGGCTTCGCGAACGAAGATTTAGGAAGGCTCTATCCACGTTTGTTACAGGCATGCTGGTGACTTATGAGGCCATACGAGATAGACATATCTGATTGCAAAAGGCACAGCAGAAAGACTCCTTAGGTGGTGTATTCAGCAGGATACGATTCTTTCTGCGTTGTCTTTTCTCCTCAAGAGTGATCCTGCATGCATTCTCAAAGGAAACAGCAGCGTTAAAGATGGTATAAGGAAGGTATATAAAAGTCACAAACAAAGCTTAGTGCTTAAGTGCGTGTCAGTGATTTTCAGAAAACAATGTTCAGCAAGCAGAATTCTTTGTCTCCCTTCATGGTGAATGCTTTGGAGTTCATATGTTGGCTGATAGTTATGTCACAAACTATGTGATGAAGTCATTACGAAGTAGAGGAGCTTACTGGGTACACGGATTAAAAGGGAGGTCGCCTGCATGAATTGGAAACAAGAGGAACTCCAAAGGAAAGCAAGAGGAAAAATTGGAGAGCTGGAAGTCTGTTGCCAAGGAACAACTGAAGGACTGATATTATTTTGTAAAAAGCCTTGTAATTGTGGGAAAATATGAAAATGAGAATACAGGCACAGAAGAAGGATAATACACTATTTTCCATGTGTACTGGGTTAGGACAAGCAATATCAGGCTTACATTTCTAGCAAGTGAGTTTTAGATAAATGAGGACACTGGGTGTATGGAGGCTGTGGTGTGTCCCTCAGGAGACTTCTAAAGAAGAGATGAGACAAAAAACTCTTAGGAATACTTCCTCCTGGGAAATACTGACACAGAGTCGAGGGCTGCCTGTGGAACAGGAACCTCAAGGTTTGCACTCTATACCAGTCACATAATTCAGATATACAAATTGGATGTAATCTAAAAATCAGGAGACTCCTGCTGTTAATATGTCCTTGAACAACTGCAAAGCTTCCATAAAAACTTCCACAGAAGATGTTACATACAGAAAGATCCTGTCTCAACCACATTGCTGAGCACTGGGTTAGTAGTCAGAGGAAACATTTTTGGCTCTGCAACACAACTGCTGTGTGCTCATGAAGAAGTCAGTTGTGTCTATCCGTGTCTGTGTAACGAGGAATGAGCTGTTTACCTCATTCACGTAAAATGTGGGAAAGGGTTATCAAACTTACATTCCTAAGTAGTCTGAGATCAATAGAGAGACAGCAAAACACACACACAAGGTGTCATTGTTCTGCACATAAAAGCACCTGGCCATTGTTGGAAGACTATTCTTGGACTAATATGGACACAGTTGTGAGAATGGTTTGCACATAAAAAAATCTGAAATGTAGAATTTACAATATTAACACAACGCTGCATGTTGGTTTCCTGTGCTTAGAACTTTATTTTCATGAATATGCAAATTTCATTAACAACTATTCAGACCCTGGCGTTTTGGGGGTGGGGAGGGGAGAGAAGGGAGGGAGAGGAGCATCACATGTGAGGCTTCCAGCTGCCCTGCAGTGCTCACAGAGATGAGATGAGGTCACTGATTATTTACACAAGAAGAAAAGATGGAGGAAATACTGGATCAGCAGGTGATTAAAGGACACAAAGAAAATCAGGATGACAGCACTTAGAACCATTGTACATGTGTCAATAGCAAATTGCACCTGCAGAGAAAAAGCCAAAACATTTATCCTAAATCAAACCCAACCGGAGAGACGTTTGCATTAAACAATAAAATCTGTTCTTTTCAAAGGAGATTTTAAAACAATAACTTCACATGCAAATGAAGAAAGAGTCTCCTTCCTTGCCTGGTCAAGTTATTACTGTAAAGCTGCTCTCCTCAATTCAGGATGAAAATTCCTTTCATCTTTGCCCAGATTTCATCTGCAGTATACTTAACAGAATCAGACATTGAAAGTGACTCACTAACAATTAGGCCTCTGCTTCTGAACAGAGAACTCTTTGAATGTGCACACAGCAAGGAATGTTACGACGATGGTCTTTCTTGTGAGATGGAATTTTAAAAATATATGTTTCTCTAAAGGAAAATGCAAGAAAATCACTTGCATGATGTAGAAAAAGATGTTTAAACTTCAACTGTACAGAGGGAAGATAATGTTCTCTACAGAATGTCAAAAGAAGCATCATTGAAAAATTAGACTGGAACAGTGAATTACATGCAATGTAATTATATTAACAATGTTACAAAAATCCAGAAGCTTAACAGCTGTTTCATATCTGAGCAGTGGCAAACAGAGCCTCAGCAATCTCTGTCTGGGCCAGACAAATGCCAGACAAAATTCAAAGCTGCCTCAGATCTTTATATGGTAAATACATTAAAAAAAAATAAAAAATCCAGATCCATTTGGCCACTCTTCCCTACATGGTTAAATACACAGTAAGAAAGAATTGCTTGTGCCCTTTCTCTCATTCTCCCCCTCTCATGAACAAATCCATCTCTGCTTACACCCAGAGCACTATGCTGATGCCCACCACAGACACTTAAACAGGGACTGCTGGCAGTTAGCCTGGGATTTAAAGTAGCAGGGAGTGAAGAGCCAGCCTCTAGGACAGCATTTTCCCCCCAAGCCAGTGCTGCTACAAGGATTACCTACATGATTACCCAGCCATACTGGGAGAAACCATGGCACAGCAGTGCCCCTGAATATTTACTGAATGTACTCAAAAGTTTACCATGCTGACAGTAAAGATTTGCTCAAACTTTCCAAATTTTCCACAGAAAAACCATCTTCCTCTAGCCTTGTGTTAGACTCAGTCAAGGGAATCACATGTTAAAGTATTTCAGTTCCTCAGCTTCCTAAGGAAAATACTTAGAGCTACCAGGCTCTCCAAATACCTGCCAATATGGGTGAATGAGAGCTAGAAATGTGGGAGCAGAGGTGGAGACCAGAACTTCCTGCCTTGAGTTCAGGTGTGACAGAGGCAGAGTTTGCAAGGCAACATGCTGCCAGACTCAGAGCTTGGAAGGGAAGAGTCTCCATTTCTCCCAAGGGAGCCTGGTTCCCTAACTGACCCACTTCACCCATGCTCAGGAATCTGGATGATTACAGAAATCCAGAAATGATTACACAGAGCTCTCATGCTAAATTACTACAACTGCTCATGGAAGAATTTTTTTAGTTACTGAGGTTACTTATTTGATCCTATGAATTTTTTTAATCCCAGGGGAAAATATAAGGCCCATGACTAATAAAATAGGATTCAGACTTATGATATTCTCTTTTCTTTGTGAATTTGATCTACACCTGCAGTCCAAGCAAACATTTACTTATGTTTACAACTGCATTGGAAAAGCTTCTTTTTCTTTACTGATTTATATACATAAAATCCCCTGTTCTGCTTCTTTACTCCTCTAGTTTTCTCACTTCCTATCATCCTAATCTATACCTTGTTCTTTGAACTGAAAGCTCTTTGGCAAGAAAAGAGCTTGTTTTTCGCAAATATATTTGGATGGCTAATAAAGAATTTTATTTTCTGTAGCTGTTGGTAAATACAGTGGCCAACTAAAATTTTCACCGTTCTTAGATTTGCCTTTGACTGATTTTTATGACTTGCAAAAGCAAGGTTAACCTTGATTAAATGGAGTATGTTCAAGTATAGATAAGATGCAATCAACTATGGCTGGCTAACTGATTAGGTGAGAAAAAACAGGGAGGGGAAAGCCTGGCTCACTTTGAATCCTTTTCTTTTTATTAAGAATACTTTCAATACCATATAAATACCTAACTTTTCAGAGAAATTAGAAATCAGAAAATAGAAGACAACTCCCTACTCAACATAAAACTCAGCCCAGACTTCTAATTAACATGACAGGTGGCTAAAAGAAGCTCAAGTCTCAATTTTATGCACAGAACAAGTGTTCTTTAACAAAGTTTCCAACACCTTATCCACAAAAACTGGCAACTCCCCTATCTCTTTGTGATGACAGCCTTGAGTTTATCTATAATTTACATAAATCAGGAACATTCATATTACTTTTTCCCAGGCATCATTCATTCCTTATCATACATTACTTGCCCTCCCATGCCCCAGAACAGGATGACAAAGACAACCATTTGGAAACCTAATGAAATAACTGTTCCTACCCTCTTATCTCATCTTTCTCCTATTGCTTTGGAAAAGCTGCTCTCTCTCAAGCATGGTCCACAAAAACCATCACCTGCCCAAACAGAAATCAGAGGCTGCCAGTGCCCACTATAGTACCTGGTTAAGTCCAAAGTAAATTGCTAAACCATAGCAAGACAGAATGCTCCTTACTGCCAGGCAGCACAGCATTGAATCTCAGTCTGAAGATTCCTCACTCAGTAACCCCCGCATGCTACAGAATGATGTAATGTGATTTCATACATCAGGCAATGGCATAACTCAGATTAAAATATACAGTTTCCAGCTGGCTCTTGCATACGAGAAGAAACAATCACCCTGGATTGATGACTGGTTTTAGGGCAACCACCCCCACTCAAGTCTCTGAGGAATATTATGGGACAGTTTCGATATCATATGAAATAAAACTGTTGTAATGCTATGAGTAGAAAGAAGTGTGGCTTTTGCAAAGTTAGAAGAGACTCATTCTATGCAGAAAAAGCACAGAATTTACAATGCACTTCAGCAACAAGCACATGTGCTCAAGCAGGTCAGAGGCTCTCTTGTATAAGAAAAAAATACGCCTCCCACAAAGTTTTCCTATTAAAAAATATATATTTAAAAAAGAAAAAGTCTGCTCCATCTTAGACAAATATCTGTGGTGTTTCCAGACAGAACGGCTGTCTTATATATTCACATTGTTCCAGAGACATTTTAGTGTCATTATTTATAAACATTTCTGAACAAATTTGCAAAGTGGTGAATAGGAGTAAATGATTAGTATATCACCCAAAGCATCTTCATGACAAAAAGAAAACGCCAGTCTTTCCCCTACTACTGTTTCAAGTGCTCTCAAGGTTTGCCTAGACACTGCAGAAAGTAATGTCTTCTGACGTCTTCATGCCTCTCAGGAAATCTGTTGTGCTAAAGACAAGAGGTGTTTTTTGTGATGAGGATTTTCACTGTCAAATCACAAATACAGCCAGACAGTTGATGTGCAGCACTTTGAAAGCACATTTTCCCCATCTCTTAAAATATGCATTAATTAGTGATTATTAGTATAATTAATTAGATAATTAGAGTACATTACCGACTATTATGATTTTAGACCATGGTTTGTAGCAACATTACATTTTTTCTGGTTTATTCTTTTAATTATTCCTGGTACTGTTTCGCAACTGGATGGTGTCCTTAGATGCTGCATTGAGCAAAGGGGAACTGTAAACTGTGTTACTCCATGAACAACCCTCAGAGGAACCACCACACAGAAAAAGTTCCTGTTCCCCCTGTAAAAGACTGTTAGAAGCAGAGAAGCTTCCTGGGGCACCAGAAATGAAAGCAGATTCCTTGGCTCCAAACATCCTACCAATCTCATTGGTTTAGATTGGGGTAGACATGTACAAGGGGACAGGGTGCTGTTTATTCCTCCTTTAAGTCTCTCTGGATACTTGCTTGTGAGCATCTCTGTGTTTCCCACCCACTGAGCAGGATTTATTCATATGTTACATGGCCGTGCATATTCAAGGAAGAAAGCTGACCCCTCCATCTAGCCTGCATGGTTGAGCCAGGTACAAGACACATCAGCCCTATATTAACTAGTTATTACTATTACGAAGAACTTACAATGTTCCCTTTTCCAGAGGGAATACTGGCAGTGTAAACTGTATCATGAGTCATGTTTGTAGAGTGCCTGGTATAATAGTACAACAGTGAGTCACATCTTCTGGGAGCTCTCCTGGTAAGTAACAGAACAATAGCATGAGACACAGGAGTGAGGCTTACAGGCACAGACTGCATCAGGTTCTAGTGCCTGCTGTTTGGGCTACATTTCTTTGGTATAAATTTTCTTCACGCAGTTTACAGACCACATCTAAAATGAGATTCCCATTTCACAACTGAAAAAAATTTCTAGATTCTTTCCTGAATCTCTTAAAAACTATTATATACGTAATTCTGAAATATCCACAGGTCCAGGACAGAAAAGTAAAGGCATCCCAAAATTTGACTTGCTTCTATCCCACAGCACCAGTAAAGGTGAATAGCACACAAAACAATGTGTAACTTTACTATTCTAGATTTCCATACGTTTCTCTACATGGTCAAAAACTCATCATGAGCCTGACTTTTTTCTTTTTTAAAATATTCTTGTCTGTATGTGCATTTTATAAGTAATGTAAATTAGGCAGACAGGTGACCTTGAGCCAAGTTCCTCAGAGAGAAGCTGTAGCAGTGGTATATATGAAGAAAAATCATTCTCGGTCTATGAGAAGGTACCAATAACTTACAAGAAAATGAGGCATTTGAAGCAACTGTGAATGGGACCAGTGATTGGTCCAGTAGGCTCCAGCTAATCCAGTTGCTGACTAGCAATAACAAGAATTCATAGAAATACCAAAAATCTTATCATCACTAAAAGCAAATGACCTGTGGAAGCAGAAATATTAATCAGTAAGACTGATTCCAAAATAGAAGTCACTGGTTTTTATGTGGGCTCTCTTTCATCTTTCTGCCCATTTGAGTTCCTGATAAATTAAATCTGTGACCACAAAAAATGTGTCTCATACCTGAAGTGTGCAGAAGCGTCCCAGAGCTCTCCTGAATATAGCTGCTCTTCCAAAGTCCCTGAAAAAAAAAACAAACAAACAATAAAAAACCCCAACAACAGAGGAAAAGCCCTCTAAAAACTAACTGGAGTGTGATTCTGTGAAAAGCCTAAGCAGCAGGGCTCAGGGCACCCCATACAGTCTCTGATGGGAAGAGGTTAAAGAGGTGTCTTTTTATATGACTTCTTCAACGGTCCTTTCTTCAGCAGGCAAGGGTGGTCAGCACCATCATTAGGAAGTCATAAGACAGCAGAGCAACATCCCAAGCCATTTCAAGTATTTTCCAAACCATACCCCAAAATCAGCATGGGACCAACTTCAGTCCAAAATTCATTGTGTTATAGCTATGTCACCATTTAGATAGCATTTTCAGAACAGTAAGTTTACTTGCTTGATCCTATCTGCTAGTGCTATGGGGTCAGATAAGAGTCCAAGATCTAGAACAAATGTAACAACTGGGCTAACAGTTGACCAAGGACTGTTCCAGGGCACTGTGTTAGATTTCCTGGCTTTTAACCAAGAACATCTTAGTCAATGCAGTTAGAGAAACTCGGTATTTTCCATCTGGGAGAACCCAGTTCTCCCTGACAGTTCTTATTCATGTTCGCAATATTGATAATACATCACGCACTTGTACCATGACATCCCAACGGTGGTCACTTAAATCACTATTAGATGTCATGGAAATTATTTCTCTCTGAATGGGGCACTGACATTTCCTTGTTAAAGACTCTCACCCTTAGGGGAGTTTCTATTACCAGAGCTATTAACAGTGATCTGGATCTAAATACTGTGCTGTGTTATCTGTACCCAGATGGCATAAAAATGGAAATTTCTACAAGATTCAGTCTTGACCTTTGGACGAAAACCATTCTTTCCCTAGTTACTGCCTGAGGTACTCCAAGGTGTTTCTCTTCAAGCATAAAAGCAAAATGGTGACTTATGATTAACATGAGAGAAAAATACCTTGCATACAACTTTATTACAGGGTAAGTCTATTTCTATGCCATTATTCTAATAAATCACGATGTTACTACCTACTCATCCTTTCATGGGTAACACAAAGCTGGGTGCTACTCCTGCACTCCTGTTTCATTCGTCTCTCCCTAGCTTTTTAATTTTTTATATTTATATATATATATAAGTGCTTAATGCATATTTCATATGACACATTCTATACATTCTATAGTTCTAAAGTGCTGTAGTAAATTGTGATTAAAATATTTTATCCTTGATTTAGAGGTAAAGCTTCTTTTGCATATTTAGAATAATTTGCTAGGGAGGTAAAACTCATCCTTCTTTGAATGACAGCACAAAGCATATGTGTCACTTCATCCTGACTTCAATACTCTTTTTGAGGGCTAACTAGCAGCATAGGTATTACAGCAGTTTTCTGCACAGGGTAAAACTGGCAAGGATCTCTTATGAATGCAGGTATGCCTTTCTTGTAACCCCCAGTCTTGCTGTCTCAGGCTGTGCTTTAATTTCCCTGGTGGGCTGAGTTGCAAGTGAATTTGGCTTGAAGGAGTGACTAAGAGAATATAAATATGAATAAGGTTGTATTCTTTTGGTAAGTGGAGCCATCTGTTGCCACATCTAGAAAAATACTTTTTGTATGGAAGTCTGTTGATGTTACAAAACAGTCTCATCCATTTCTTTTGTGACATGCAATGCTATATATTTAATATATCTATTGTCCAGATTGAATTTGGAGAGGGGGATAGGATTTTTTTTTGAGGGAAGAGTGTCATACTCACATATTGCTGCACATCAGGAGTTTGTTCCAGCTCCCACTGAAATTTCTACAAGTCTTTTCATAGGTTCCAGCAGCTGTACTTTAGTCTAAATTAGGGTTCAAAATTTTATTCCATTACAAGGAAAACTTTTATCAAATGTGTTCAATAGGAGTTTGCCTTGTAAGAAGAAAATGAGGCCAGTCTCATGCTGATGTTGCCACTGTTGTAGCTATATCAAACTTAAGCATATGTCATTAGTCTCATCTGCATGCACTATACAAGACTTGGTATGCACCTCTGTACAATAGGAGTCAATAAGAATCTGAAGCTCTTGCTCAAGATAAATCTTCTAAAAATTTCACTGCATTTTTTTGGAGGGGGATAAGATAATCACTTGCTTTTTGCAATTTATCCTTGGCAAAATAATAAAGAATATGAAAAAAAAAAATCCCACAGCCTGTTTTTAATAGTTAAATATTTGATTGTGCCTTGTTGGATAAAATGTACATGCGGTAATATTTTCTTGGAAGGCATAGACCTGGAGATAGAGCTCATCTAACTAAAGAAAAGTGACATATTTTTATTACTGCAAATATCTTGGACAAGTAGCTGTACATGAAGTCTTAATAACAAGGACTATGTGATTAAATCAATTCCTGTTTTTGTTTCTTTTGCAGCCATTACAAGTCTCCATTTACTAAACGAAATTCAAAAATCTGACCTGTTATATTTAAACTAATTCCACAGTTCATGCTTGATGTTTTCTATCCATTTTATTCATTTAGGTTCAAACCAACTAGAACTCAGTTAATTTTCCCAGTAGTGAATTTCCTAAACATCATCCTCCATTTTATTTCATCAGGACCATATTACTGTGATTACCTAGTGTTAAAAAAAAACTTCGATTAATCACTGGGGATAAGAGAAACAAATTCAAATGTAAGTTGTTTTCTGACAACCTTTCATTTCACTGAAGAGAAGCATGTGAAGACAATTAAATGTATTTAGGCCATTTATCTAGTTAATGTGATTTTCAAAGATCATTTGGTGTAAGTGATAATGCATAGTCAATATAGCCTGCAAGAGCCAGTTGAAGCTCTATACAACACAGTCTAGGAGGTCACAAGGATGCACAAGAGTTCATTTGATTTGATTTAGCTTTTAATGATGTACATCAGTACATCAGCACAGTTATCTTGAAGCCAACTTCACCTGAAAATGTTGTTTTCAGAGCACAGAAAATAACATCAATACCTTCTGTTAGATTCAGCAGTTGCTGTGTTTAAGTAAAACTTGGTTTAATTAGAAAGTTGGATAAGAAATTGAAAGAAGTCACATCCTTACTAGGAATGATGTGTAATATTTAGTACACAGCTTTTCAAAAGCCTAAATGCAACAGAGTTTGAAAAAATTGAAAGAACTTCTTGTCTCCTCTTTTAGAAATAGGGGAAGATAGCACTAAGAGAGCTCATGCCAACTCTTCTAATCCTGTATAGAGAGTTAATAAAAAATCTGGAAATTTACTATCAAACTTAAGATTGTGTTATCTACTAAGTGATTCTTGGAAGAGCTAGTCAATTCTTCACAGAAGGGCTACAGTTTTGCAATGGGTTACTTAGCTGACCTATTTAAACAAATCAGCCTTGTTCCTTTCCTCTTCTTTATTTTCATGGCACAATTTTAGAGCCTCACCCTCCCTTGCTGGTCAAAAAAAGTGCCTCTTGAGAAGCTAAATTTTTGGTAGAACAGGAAATTTGTCAGAAATTAAGCACTCGCCAAGTTAAAAATCCAGACAACGCATTCTTCTGGACCATATTAAATAAAGACATTTGCCAAAAAGGTGGAGTAGACTAATTAATGTAGTGTCAAGCTCATTAATGTTGGACTAGCGCTGGAGATGGATATGGTCATGTTCAACCTCATATTAGCAGCATCCATTATTCAATAAATTATTAAATTAATAGACAGATGGTAACAATGGGCATATGTCCTCATTTAATTAATTGATGAGAAGGAACTCAACTTATGATCATCGTATGTCTATAGATTTAATAATTTATAGAATAATAATTTATCGATTCCCCGCTATTTCTACAGGAGATAGAACTCTATTTCAATAACCATCCATTCTTGTCGGAAGCTGTTATTACCAGGCACTCTGGTGGCTGTACATGAACTAACTGTGAGATGGACTTATCTTTCTCCAAATCCATTCTAAATGTTGGGACTGGAAAGCATTGGGAAAAAAAAAAAAAAAGCAGAGAACCCTAAAAAAACCCCCACAACCAAAAACCAACCTGCCAAAAAAAACTCCTCAGTACTGAAATGGCCTTACAGCAGAACAGTCACAAAACTGACCTCTAAAGAAATGAATGGATGAAGGGAGTAAACGGTGTTATGCTTCATTAGTTTGAACAGAACTCATTTGGCTCTTGTTGATTAATTGAGCTTTTCTAATTGAATAAAGTGCAGATTTTTTAAAAAATATACTTTTGATAGGCATTATCAAAAGTGGAATAAAAACTCTTTTCTAATTAGAAACATTCTTTTAATATTTGATCCTGTGGCTTACATTGCAATATATTTTGATGTGGTATCGAATACGCAGATTGTGAAATACTCAGTGCAATTATTCACATATAATAGCAATTTTCCTACTTCTGAATTTTATTATTCAAGTTATGATAGACTGTCTGAAGAAAAATGACATTTCTCTTGTCTTTAACTTTATAGAGCAGTCTGAAAAGCTAGGTAAAATTTACAATGTTTTTGATTTCATTAGACATTTTGCCTGAACTATTTTGGGCGGTATAAAGTGATAAGATTTTGCTGGTTGCCAGCTTCAGGCTACTTGTGTGAATCTGTAGGGACAAGATAGGCTGGAGAAGTGAATGAAAAGGTTGGTTTTCTGTCCATAGACACAGTACTTTCAGAAATAATATTCACAGCAGGTCTCTGAAGTCAAGTTTCCTCAGAAAAAGGATCCAGAATAAGACTGAAACTTTCAAAAAAGACAATATTGTTCCTTCAAAAAAGGAGGAAGGATGGATTAGTGCCATGTAATATTTGGGGGGCAGGTATAGGACTAGCAAAGGAAGAGAAGCATGGCATGGCTAAGGGATGCTGTGCAAGACATGATAGTGTAGACTGACTCTTGCTATTATTCACCTTGAGGTGGTTAATGAAAAATTCAGTGGATTTTATGATGAATTAGGGTCCTGGTCTAAGTAATTCGGAGTATTCTATTAACAGGCAGGTGTTAAGCAATGTTAAGGCCAGTCAGAAAGCAGCCAATTATGGTAGAAGAAGCCTTACTATACTTCTCTTCACTACAACTCATTTCTGAACAACAAATGCTGCTCAGCTGAAGTAACTGCAGAAAAATCCACAAACAGAGCAGCTAATAGCTCAACAGTAGAACCAAAACTCTCCAGAAGCTGGAAAGTAAGTGAAAAAGACTTAAACACTGCTTCTCTCTTTGTCTGCAAGCAGTGAGTAAAAACAGAAAAGAAAAAGGAGTGGTGTTTTTTCTGACAATAGTTGCCTCAGAAGCTTTTGATGATTTTAATAGTTTTCAGTTAACTTGGTAGAAGAAGCTGTATTGAAACTGTATTGCAGAAATTTGAACTGCATTCCATGTAGAAGAAAAGGTGAGAGACATATGCTTTTAAATGAAAAACACAGAAAGTACAGAACCCTATCTTGCAGTTTTGTGGGTTTTAACAGAGTTCTTTGTAAGAAACTCAGCCACTGTTGGGATGGATCTGGGATAAAACCCCTATGCTGGAAGACCAAGAATCATGTTTTGACACAGCCAAGTGAAATTAGGTTTGTAGTTACAGTAACTTAAAGAAAACTGAAGTTTCTGTAAGTCTATGAATGGTGATCAGTGGTAAAAAACCCAGAAGCCAAGGAAATATTACACATTTAGGAAAGAAAAAGCAAACATAAACCCCCCTACCATAAAACTGTAACAAATAATAAAGCTTCAAAGAAGCAAAGAAAATGATTCAGCAGAAGATGAATAACCAATAAGGGCGCTGTTAATTGCAAATCAAGAAAGGCTTCCAAGTCACGTAGCAAATGAAAAAGTGTTCATAAAAGCTATGGGTAATAAGGAATAAGCATATAGAAGAGACACTAAAACAGGCTCCCTAGGGAAGTGGTCACAGCACCAAGGCTGTCAGAGTTCAAGAAGCATTTGGACAATGCTCTCAGGCACATTTTGTAACTCCTGGGGATGGTCATGCGCAGGGCCAGGAGTTGGACTCGATGATCCTTGGGGGTCCCTTCCAACTCAGTACATTCTGTGATTTTCTGATTCTACTCTATGAATCAGTAGGTGAACAAAGCAGAAGGACAACAACACACCTTCCCACTCCCCTAGACAAAACCAAAAGCAAATATATCCAATATTTGGCCAAATAATATTATGTCTTCGATCTCAGCAGGGAAGTTAAGTATTGTCAGGAAGGTGCCCAAAACACGTGAAAATTTTAAGGTCCTATTTTCCATAACTGGGTAGCTCTCTGCAGAACAGAGGACAGAGATGGAAATGTCCAGCTTTCCAGGTCGCTAGGAGAATTCATTTATATTGAAAGTCACAAATAAGGGGCAAAGTAAAGTAATTAAAATTTTGATCACAGTGACTTGACAGTTTCTGCCTTTGACTACAATGTTAGTGCCTTTTACTTACTAGGTTTCATTATTTTAAGAGGCAACTAACTTTTATTGAAAGGTATACTGAAGAAAATATCCTGACTTTAGAAGGATATGAAATTAATTTGCAAAGATCTTGTGTTAAGTAAAAGACCACTAACACTGGTAGCACCAGGAAAAAAAAACAGCAAAAGAAACTGAAGGAAAAAAATGAACAAAGTAGGTGTAGATTTGCTGCTAGTGTTGATTGATTAAAAAAAAACAACACCCACCCACCCCACTTACTCCCAACTCCTCCATCCTCATAGAAAAAAACCCCAGCAAAACTAAGCAATAGACAAAAAGAAAAAAAATGCTCAACCAGCTACCTAAATAAAAAGTTCAAGAGTTTCCCTGGAGTAATATTGTCTCCCTCTGCAAAGAGGTAGGTTCTACAGATAAAAAAAAAATTGTGCATCTGAAATCCATTTTCACTATTATTGCTACAACTTATATCCACAATGTCTGACCACAGCACATAGTTTAATGGGCATGAATTTACACAGAAGGAAGGTTTAAACATGTAACCACAGCTATCCACTACTGCCCATCTGAAATATTGACAGAAAAACAGTTTCAATTGTATGAATTTTGCAAAAAGGCTGCAGAAGGCAAACTCTACTGCATATTTAGGTCACACAATTGCAGAGAGATAATAAAGTGCAGTTTGGCCTCTGCTGACACTCTCTTCCCCAAAACAGCTTCTGTTAGATGTTCACATCACAGTCCCTAAAGACTTGAAGCAGAAAATACCTAGGAAAAAAATCCCAGTTGGATTTGGGGTCCCAAAAGTGGCCACAGCACTCTCAGCAACTCTATAAAAAGCAATGGTCAGGAACACAAGTGGAAGTAAAAGAGAAAGCCCATGGGAGTTGTGAAAATTTCATCCCAGCCCTACAGTTAACAACAAGATATTTTTTCCAAATTCCAAAGACAGACCAAAAAATGACAGAAAACTGACTTTTCTAGGAAAACAAACAGCAACCACAGTAGGCTGGGCCAGCTGGGCCAGGACACAGTATACCCTAAAAGAATAGTCTTAATGCTTCTTGACAGTATAGTAAGGTGGGATTTTAAGAGACTCACGAGCCTGCTAAAGCACACAGAATCCCACAAAATAATCAAACTAGCATCATGAGTTTGATGAATACAGAGGTTTAAAACACTAGAAATTCTCTATCATGTTGTGTTTGGCTGGGAAAGAAAAATTCACATTTTTAGGCATATGCTAGTTAGAAAGACTAATGTGCAGACCCAGGTGGCACCACAGTGAATGGTGAGAAATCTGATCTGAATTAAGCTAGATTCTGAGAGGGGTACCAACAGAGCTTTGGGCTCCATTTCAGGAAAATAAAGTACTTGAATTTACCTCTGGTGAAGAAACACTTAATAATAAGTGATTAGTCATAATGACTTCAAATCAACTTAAAGCAAAAATTACATAATTTCTGTCTTAAGAATAGAAAAGACTTCCATCAAAAAATATTTAAATGTGCACAGAACCAGAGATGTTCGACTAGCAGAGTACCAGTTCCTTGATTTTTGTTTTCTCTTGGTGTCTCACTCCTTTAACAGCTGTAAAATTGCTAGAGGTGATTGTTCTGACTTTCTCTTTTTTCTATTTTTGTTGTTGTTGTTCTGAGTGTCTATATCACTATTAAACACACACATTAAGAGTTCCAGGAAAAAAGAACAGTTTAAAGGACATTTAAATTATGTTTAAGTGTGTAATACTTTAATCCTTTCCAAATTAAAACTTTCTGACTTAAGGCTGTTAGCTATAATATGAAATAAACATACACAAGTTGTGAACTATTCAGCAAGTTTTTATAAACAAAAAAAAACTAATACAAAAACAAAATTAATTAACTTTCCTTGTAAGTAGTAGTGTACATCCTGTATTATTAAGTATGCAATTACTGTGTAATGTGGCACAGCTGTAAAATATTTAAACTGTTTTCTACTAATTTTAGTTTGGCAAAACTGCAAGATTTCTGATAATTCTAGCATTATTAACGTGATGGGGTAATTCTCCAACAGACATTTGGAAACGACGATCATACAATTATCAGAAAGTTTTCTTCTTTTCATGAAGAGAAGGGTAACATTTCCAAAACTGTCTGTTCTAGTTAGAAGAATAAATCCCACTTTGAAAGACAGGTTAGCTGATAATAAACATAAGGTTATACTGATGCTCAAAGGCTTCTTTCATGACCAACAAATTCACTTAACATTTTCTTTCAACTACATTTCCGTGTCTCAGTGGTCAATTCCTCCTATATGTCTCAAGCAGAAGTTTCTATGGCAGATTCATCAGAGAAGCTCATGCAAACAAGCCTCAGCTGCTCTTGTGAGCTCATCTATTTGATTTTAGCCAAGAAGTAACTGAATAAAGCAGTGTACATCCTTTGCCGTAAATATATGGGACACTGACCTTCAGTAGAGGAGCGTCAACAAGTAGCTGGAGGGCAGTAGTGACTTAAACAGCCACAGTAAGGTTTGCCCTAAATTTCTGCACTGCTTTCATCATGCCACGACTGCTTTACCAGCAAAAGAATGCCAACAGATGTTCTTAGTGTGGATGCCACCTTAGTGACCAGTCCACATATCACAGTGATGTTCTCCCCAGTAGAATGAAATAAGTTGTTCCAATTTTGTCAGTGACAAGTTACTTACATAATTTTCGTTTTACTTGACACTTCTATCACCCATGTGTGGGCAGAAGATATGTGATTCTCCTCCTTTCTGATAGCTACAGCTAATCCAGAAGAATGGTGCAGTGCAAACCCTGTTAAACCAGGATGACAGGATATAATCCCTGTTCTGTGGATGTAAACAGGAGGAACGAGGAACAAGTTCTTGCTGAACAGCAAAACTTGCTATCAGTGCAAGGGCATACACAGTGGGTACAATAAAAGTCTCATACCGGGTGATTTTGAATACTGGTCTTTACTTTGAACAAAACTGAAAGACAGAATCTCTCCACCAGTTTGAGATCCACTTCTCAGACAAAATCTAGCAGAAAACATGGACAACTTTTGCTACAAACAAGAAATGTTTTTAACTGAAATTTTTCAAGGAGGTGACAAATAACTGAAAGCTCACTTGCTTTTTTATTTTTTTTTTTTTAATACATCTCAGCATTATAATCCAGCTCCTACTTTGAAAAAAGTTGTGAAACACAGACAACGGACAATTCTTATCTTCTGACTACACAAAGACACCTAACACCACAAATTTCAGCCAGTACTGATTTTTTCCATGAGTATGAACCTCAGAGATGTATAGTGAAGCCCACTCAGAACTAGAAGCACAAAGCTCCACAGATAAGGAAACTACCTGCATGCACCATGATGTCATCGGCCTTCTTGGCTACCTGGGCACACTGCTGGTCTATGTTCAGCTGCTGCTGACCAGCATCCCTAGGTCCTTTTCTACCAGGTAGATTTGGATTGATGTGACCCAAGTGAAGGACCCAGCACTTGGCCTTGTTGAAACTCATACCATTGCCCTCAGTCCACTGATCCAGCCTGTCCAGATACCTCTGCAGTGCCTTCCTACCCTCCAACAGATCAACAATTGCACCAAACTTGGCACTGTCTGTGAACTGACTGAGGGAGCACTCAATCCCCTCATCCAGGTCGTTGATAATGACATTAAACAGGAATGATCCTAATACTCAGCCCTGGGGGACCTCTCTTGTGTTCCTACATGAGCTGTATGGTGTAGAGTGGACAGGCTTCATAGAAGGGCTAAAAAAGGGAGGCAAGACAGGAAAAAAATCACATATTACTCATTAGTGGCCCCTTCAGAAGCCTGGGGAACATTAATACTCTTTAAAGGGATTCATATATAATCACTTAGGAAAATACACAGCTGCTCTGAAATAACCTGAAGATGGAGGAGAAAGACATTTGACAGGGAGCACCAGAACATGGCAGGAACATAACAAAGGTGATGAGAACCGTGAAAAGGATGTAATAGACTTCTTGTAAAGCACAGAGGATCTTAGAGATAAAAGTCTCTAAGTAGAATATGAAACTTTTTTAGTTTCTCTGCACTAATAATTCAAAAAGAAAGGTTTTGGACAAATACCCATTCTTCCCCCTACAAACCAACTGTATCCTGGATTTGCTACCTAATAAACAAACAATATGTACGTAACAAAAATCCTGGATGACCAAGACACACAGATGCAACATACCATGACCTGTTTTTGCCAAAACATGGAAAAGGCATTTTTTGTACAGAAAATCATGATTAAGGAAAATGACTCACCTGAGGGAAGCCACCCACAGAACAATTTATGACAGACATTTGATGACTGCTGAAATCTTTCCACAAATAACTATGAAGGATTAGCTACGAAATTGTCATTCTGTTTGCAGGTAAACATTTTAGGTTTTGGAGACACTAGGACTTGCACAATGTATTATTATCCCAGCAATGTAACTATTACATTTAAATAACATACTGCTGCCCCTGGGAAATATGACTTGGATTCAAGATAGTTTATAGCTATAAGTTCAGTCTGGCAACAGGTAAGCAATTGAGCCTTTGTTAGGGTACAGGGGTACAATAACTGAATAAAACTGTGAGATTTCATTTGGATGGGTATGGATACCCATTTCTTAATGGACATGTTCACAGATTCTTTATAAAATCCTATTTTATTTATATATATGTGTGGGTGTATACACACACAGACACCGGGTAGCATCAAGCAAACTGAATGACTGAGAAAAATCTATGAAGAAATAACCATGAAATCCTTGAAGAAAGCCAATGGTTACTCAGTCTTCATATCTTCACTTTCCATTCTCCAGGTATCTGAAACAAAACTCCAGTTACCTGCAATCTCACACAAGTAAGTGACCAGTAGATGGGCAAATTTTCAAATCATGTTTTATCAATCGATTCCACCTCATTTTTTCCTCTTCAATATCCATCTTGCCCATTCTCCACACTCTGTGACTTTGAAGAGACCTTGAAGATACAAAACTATCAAGGTTTAAGAATTATCCTTTCTCTACTCTGCTTGTGGAGATATGGAGCTTTATGATAAATTACACCAGCTAGTTCAAAACTCTGCGTGAATATCAACGATGTTGGTGACTGTTTCTTGGACCATGTCTTGTGCTACATTCTCAAAACGGCAATACATGATTTGTGATGGTGGAAACATTTCACATCACCAATGCAAAGTGCAGTAATAAACTAAAAAGAGGAAGAGAGACTGAACGTTGGCTGTTTCTAGGTCTGAGATTCCCTTGGACTACTATCTCCAAAATAAAGGGAAAGGTATGAAGTTGAGACAGGATTTTGCTGTCCCTCTTGTTAATGGGACCACTGTTCGAATAACTTGAAAATTGCTGCTGGTAGATTGCAGTGAGCATTCAAGCATGACACCTTTTTTTTTTTGCATCAGAAATATATTTGCAGTGGAAAAACACAGAATGCCAGACAGAGTTTAGTAGGGAAGCAGCATTGGTCCTTCTCAACAGTAGTTGGAAATGATGGAAAAAGGATCCTGAGCTGGTTAGACTGCTGGCCTTACAAAACACAGACTTTGGCAATATTACAAGCAAAATGACAGCTGAAAGAACTTTGATAATTTTAGCTTTTGCTGCTTCTAACTCATACCAGAATACACAAAGACCCAAACCCAAACAAATGACCAGTGTGAAAGTCAGAGAATACATTGGCTCTGAGCAGATAACTACAGTTTTTATGGTGTGGCAGCAACAATTGCCCACTTTTAGACAACCATCTGCTGGATGCTCAGAGAAAGCTAGTCATAAAGAGAGACAAATCATTCCTAAGAAGAAATGTTAATAAGCACATCCTAGCCCTTGTATAAAATACACACAACAAAATCAACCCTAGGTGTTCCAGTGTCTGTTCAATAAAGTTGTCTTAATCTCTTGAAATAATTTTTTCCATATTCACATATTGCTTCTCAGCTAAGTCTTATTCAGAATACACCACCTGCTTCTTTATACAATCCTATATTATAACTGGGCATGCTTTCAACTTCCTAGTCTGTTCTTGAAGTAGAGGTTAATCTTCCTTGGAGTCTTGGCTTTTATTCTTGGAGGCTTGCCTTTTATTCCTCTTTAATTTTGCTCAAGGAAGTTCTGTATTTCATAAAAGTGTTACATGAAATTGCTTTGAAAATCAAGCAGTGATGCTCAGAGCGTATCACATTTGAACTACAGAAAAATCTCCAGGAATATTTTCTATTAATGTTCTCTGTTTTAAAAAATAGCTCATTTATTTTTTATTTTTTATGTCAGTAGTTTTCAAAATGTCAGAACTTGTTGCTGTCCTGATTTCATCTGGGCTACTTTTAATTTTCTTCCTAGTAACTCCTGTAGGTGTGTTTTGCATTTAGGATGAGAATAATGTTGATAATACACTGGTGTTTTAGTTGATGCCAAGTAGTGCTTACATTAAGTCAAGGCCTTTTCTGCTTCTCACACTGCCCCATCAGCCAGTAGGTTGAGAGGAACAAGTAGCTGGGAAAGGACACAGTGGGGACAGCTGGCCAAAACTGGCCAGAGGGAAATCCCACACCATATGATGTCATTCTCAGTAAAGGAAAGCTGGCTGAGGGGGCCACTACTTGGGAGCTGGCTGGGCATCAGTTGGCAGGTGGTAAGCAATAGCATTGTTCATCCCTTGCTTTGTATATTCTAATTCTATTATTATTATCATCATCATTATCATGTCTTCTTTTTCTGTCCCATTAAATTGTCTTTATCTCAATCCAAGAATTTCACTTTTTTTCCATATTTTTTCCCCCATCCCACTATGGTTATGTGGTGACTGCCTGCCTGGTTAAACCATGACAATTGCTTATTGCTACAGAAACACAGGAGAGATGATACACACTGTGCCTAGCTAAAACCTTTTTGGCTTTTGCAAACATAAACAGGTGCAGCAGTACTGGCAGCTTTTGTAGCTCATTTCCCTACGTATATAAAGCCCCATCTTATGAACATAATGTTCATAAATGTCAGTGGTTTGTTTAGTGAGCAGGAGACTGTTGCTCTGGCCTGTGGATCCTGGATGCACATTAACCTTTCTGAAACTGAATGACACAGGACAAGATATTAGTTTAAATACAAGCCAGAGCTGTTCTGAAGTTATTGAATGTTAGCTGGATAAAAAAAAATCTCACATTTTCTTTCACGTTGGAGATCCTGGTTGTCAGATTTAGTTTAGTGATTAGCAGTACAGAGTAAAAAAAGAACGTACAAGTACAAAGCAAGGTGAAGGCACGTTACTTGATTAAGGCCTCAAACATCGTAGAGTAAGGATGTCACCAGCCAGACTGCACGACCAGACTGACTGAGAGGGAAATACCAAGTAGTGTAAGAAAAAAATAACTTTCTCATCTGCTGCAGACTAGGTCTGCTTCTGGATTGGTATTAATGGAAGACAGAGAAGCAGACCTGAGTAAACTGGGTGTTGTTTGCAGAGCTGAATGAGAGAACATCGAGCCTCAGTTCCCTGGGCTGTTTTCAGACAGGAGAACTTTCACTTCACCCTCCAATTTCACAGGGAGGAAGGCTGAACTATTCTTTTAGTACATAATAAAAGCAGAGATACTAACATGCTAAACACGTCCAAAGGCTTTAGCTGAGGTGATTACTGTAGCTAGCCTTTCACCCTTGCCTAGGCTTAAAGAGTCTCAATGTGTGTAAGTTTAGTTATTAAACTGATAACTTGTAAAATGGTAGCTTATAAAAATTTATAATAAAACATGGAAGATACTTTTATATACATTTACATTCAACAGTATCTATTACAATCATAGGTCTTAGAAATCCTCTAAATCTATCTAAAATCACACAAAACCTCCTACAAATGTATCACCTTTACCCCTCTAATACATAGATAAGAACATAACATCCAGATAAACTGATGTACAAACAGCTGACTGGTAAGTTCACACCTGGTTTCTTCAATTCTTTGTGCTGGGGAGAAAAAAAAAAAATTAATTAAAAAATAGATAAAAAATCATGACTATCTGATAGAGGATAGAGAGAGAATGAGCTTGGAGTTCATAAGGCACAAGTTCAGAGATTTCTATTCTCTTTCACTACAGGAAAAACATTAACGTGATATTGGGTGTCTGAAAGACTTTCTCTAGGAGTGTACAACTTCCACATACAATCAATATAACCCTCAGGCTCACTACATATTCGAACCTGAGATGTATTTTGGCACTGGAAGATAGCCAGTCAATTTAGGAGTATGCATTAAGGGAGATATGCAAAATAATTTCTCATGGGAAAGAGTTCATTTGTGGAGCAAATGTAAAGTAGACAAGCAAAATACAAGCATCTTATTTTCCTCTTTCTGTGTCTGCAGGTGCTATACAGTACACTGAGGCAAAATGCTGAGGGGAGGTAAGAAATAAATACAACCATAATTGGTTATACTTCTGATGAAAAGCCCTCCTCCTATCCCTGGAAAGCAGAAGTGGTCTCAAACTCCACCTGAACTAAATCACATGAGAATCATTATTCCATCTGAAACACAAAGTATATATTAGCACTAAATAATTTCTATGAAATCTGGACTATATAATTCATTCTACTGACATCCTCCCCTGGGGATTTTTATTTCATTAACAAAATACAAAACTCTAGTTAAAAAAAAAATAAAAATTACACAGTTCAGCACTTCCACTTAAAAAAATACCTTGATCTTAAAGAAAGCAGTCTCATGAGTTTAATGACTGTTTGTTGATCACTTTCCATTAAAATGGACAAAAAAATATGGCTTTGTAAGCAGGAAGTTAACCTTTGAATTAAATACATCTTCTTGACACCCCCACCCCCCCCCCCCCCCCCCCTCCCCCTCCTCCCCCCCCCCCCCCCCCCCCCCCCATCTTGCTCTCTCTATTCCCTCCCCTTTTAGATATTTATTATTTACCTCCTTTCTGCTCTGCTGTGCAAGCTTTTACCAAGGAATAGTCTGATGAAAAACAAAGCCTGGTTTCTTGCCAGGAGCGTATGGGGACTGGTGACAAACTGTCCCATTGCTCAGCTCTCCATCTCATGGGCACACACAGTTATCAGAAGGGAAGACTGTCACAACAGTTTCTAAACTGAAGAAAGGACATTGGCATCGCGTTTTGTGCCTCTGTTTCTCCTGTAGACCAGTTGCCCTTATGGCAACCATTTCCAAGAGACACAAGTAGCTCAGTACTGCTCCCTGCTGCTTTTTCCAGCTTTTGCAGCAGCAGCTTTAAACTGTCACTGAGAAGAGAAATCCGTGAGTGCAGGGGAAAAAAAACAACAAAACAAACAAACAGATGAGGATGAACACTTCAAGTGTTTCATTCTATGGTTAAATTAAATTCCAGACCTCTTCCCATTCACTCCTTCTCCTACCCTTACATGAGACTTGCTTTCTGAACTGTCTCCTCTTTGAATTCTAGAGAGGAAAAAAACTTCTATTTCTTGAAGTTTGGTGCCTGATCTCATACAATATTCAAACTACCTTTTCAAAAAAGAATGCACACTATAAAGAACACACTAGGCATTATTTGTCACTTCCACATATTAGTGCACTGGAGTTGACTGCAAATAAGTCAAGCTCTTTTGTTCCTAAAGCAAATGGAAATATTGGGGGAAGGCAGTTTACAGCTCCCTAAAAGAGCGGGGAACATTTGCAAACAGTTGGAAAATATAATTGGTTCGTTCCTACTTCTTAACAAGTTTTAGCTAAATGATCTGGGGCTCTGTCAGCCACTGTGGTCTAAGAAAGTACAAGAGAATCTGCATTCAGTCTTGCAGTAGGTCTGCAAATGCAACCGGACAACTGCCAGTACCCAGCAAGGGGAGATAACAGGAATAACACAGAGCTCTCATTCTCATCTTATCTACTACTCAAGGAACAGCCACAGCAGGACTGGCTAAGTTGCTCAGCTCCACTTCAGAAGTCTCAAAACAACCTATCTTGTCTGGAGTAGTGGTTAAGACAGCACATCATACATGGCCATAAAGAGCAAAAGAATGGAAGCTAGTGCTTTGCCTACTAATGGAGTTCTGTGGCTTTATCAGGCACCAGTAGAAAACTTTGATCAAATACCCTGGCTATCACTGAAGTAGACAGTTCTGCTGCCAAAAGATTTATAGCTATTAACAGCACACAAGAGTACAATATGTTGGAAACAGTTATTGAGTGAACATGTGAGAAGGGGTTTCGAAAATAAGACATATGCATATTGAGCCTAATATGCTTTAATAGCAAGTGTCAGGAAATGTCAAGAAGGTTGCAGAATACTGAAGATCATCCTCTTCCTATAGATGTAACCACTCTGAAGTGTTCATACCAGTGGCTTCAGAATTGCCTCAGTTGGAACGAGAAGGCAGACCTGATCACGCAGGGATTTGAACATCCTCTCCCTGATGTGCTTCCAAAGCAGCCTGACCTTGTTAGCCAGGGAGCTGCAGGCAACTAAGACATCAGAGAAATTGCTGGCAGTAACAGGGGGCTAAAAACTTGGGTAGGGAGGATCATCTTTAAGCAACCAGACTTAAGAGCTCTAGTTTCAGATGCAGCTCTTTGACCTGTGTGAAGTCCATGCACATGAAATTGGGACACTGTATTTTTATCTTTCTTCTACTTAGAACACACAACCTCATTAAAGGGAGAATCACACAAGAACACACAAGTTAATTACAACAGGAATCACACAACTGGGCAACACTTGCCACTACATATGGCTGGCTGTCTGATGTCAGTCTTTGCTGAGACCTCCAGACCCCAGTAAAATGCAAAGAAGTAAAATGCAAAGACCAAGCAACAGTAAACTGAGAAATGTTCCATCCCTGACTGAATGCATTCTGTTAAGGAAAAGAAAAGCCAAACCCAGTAACTTTTAGGCTGAAAGCCTCTGATGTCAAGGATTTAAAACTCAGAAAATACTTCATAAAAGTACTGGATCTATATCTTCATCATTCAAGGGTCATGCAACAATTACAGACGAGGACAGATGGATTTTTCAGGTAGTTTTGTGTTTTGCTCTGATGCAGGTTTCAGCTCAAATACCTGAGACCTTCCAGTTCGTTCTGGGGGAGCGGGATTAGTCTCACATACTGATTTTGAATTTCTAACTTTCCGGTTGTTACTCCAAGTGCCTGTTAGACATGCTTTCTGGAGGTTAATGTGTACAGCCTAGTCCATTCAATTCCTCTTGCTATGCAACTTTCATTGCTTCAGTGCTTAGGGGATGAAGAAAATCTCCTTATTGTTTTAATTTTGCCCCTAGTATCAATGTATATTTCCACACTTATATCAAGAACAAAATAACGTCAAGAAAATTAAGACATGCTGCAAAGAGACAGCTGTTTGGCCTTAATTTATACATGCAAGTTCTGTGACCTCTCTGATTGGAAACATAAATAATATGAGAAAACCATGAAACATGGCTCCTATTATGCAGCAATAGCTAACCTTCCCAGCAACAGAGGCACTATTCAGTATCTTGTTGCTGGTGTTCAGTTGCTGGTGTCCAGTTGCTGTTGTCCTGCCATCCATGTCTGAGTAAGAAAAATGACTCTTTGCCTTAGAATTCACAGCACTTGAATTCAGAGGAAGTTTAGCATGACTCTACCAAGGAGAGGTGCTTAAATAAGTCAGGTGTCTTATCAGAGATTGCATGGGAGGAAAATGTGGTAGAAAACTTTAAGCCATTGATTTTATTTGCAGCATAACTATACGGACCTCTGGACAAAGCAGTTTTGAGGAGTCCACGACTGGTAAAGCTGGCTGAAGGAAAGACCAGTCTGAAATATCTTGGAGTTCACCAGCTACCCCGTGGGAACATTCATCCAGATGAAGCAGACATCCAGTGGCAGGGCTAACAATGAAAATTTTTAGAGAGAGTGATTCATTTCCTCTTTTTCCTGTTTAGTACCATCTGGCAGTCTGAATACAAGACTAGAAGCAAGAAATGCAGTTGTGTTCAGCCTGACAGAAGCTGACTAACAAGAACTGTTTTCAGTGAGACAGAGAGCTGTAAGTATGTATTTTACACTGATTTTATAACTGCAAGGAACTCCCAGATTTCTTCCTGTCAAGAAGGTCATATGGTGCCCTGGTGAGTGACCTTAAATAGCAACCCAATGAATGATTAAGGACTTCCAAAACAGTCCATTTATATGTTCTGTGGGGTTGCTATAAACTGAATTAATTTATCTACAGTACATTACAAATAGCACAGTTTTTCAGCATAGAAAACTCTATGCTACAGGAGAATGAAAAGTTAAAAAGGAAACAAGGTGTCCCACAGGCAACTTTCAAAATCACATTCAAATGAGTGCCAAAACTGGTCTTCACTTCTGTCTGTAATGCTGGCCTCACACAAGCCATCACACTTTCCTAAAGCTGCATATGCACCCATACATGGCAATCGTGATGCCTCTTTCCTTTGTAAAAAGAAAGCTGGAAAGCAAGGCAATGTGAACAAGGACCTCTCCTTGTGGAAATGTCTGCTTTGGCCTAAATTTCCCACATCAGGTGAAACAGGCTCTGTGCATGCCCTTGTTGGTCTAACAGAAATCAGATTTAAAGCACTCTAAAGGTGCTTTAGGGAAAGGTACTTCATTGCTTTATAACCATTACTCACCTAGGCTGTTTTCCAAAGGCATATGCATAAAAGAATATGTTAGTTTCAAGGAAGTGATGTCTTTCCCAATCAAAAAGAAAAAAAAGGGGGGGAGGGAAAAGGGGTTATTGCACAAGCTGAGCCACTCCACACCCAACCGCCAGGGCTTGCTGTACAAGGTCTCTGGGAGTTCACGGGGAGGCAGTGACTTTCCCATTTAAGCAGCTACAAGCTTTCATTCATTCATTCTTTCATTCATTCCTGTTTGAGAGCTTTTACAAAGAAAGGACTAGTCCTAGGGCCTTTTGTTACTAGGAAGAAAGCATTAGCAGAGAATAGGCTTTTCACCTCATTCAGTTTTCACAAGACCCTGATTTGGACTAGGTGCCTGCTCTCCATCACTAACCTGCCACATCTTAAGACATCAAACCTTTAAACCACTACCTTCTTGAGAAAGTCTCAATTTCCCACACTACATGCCTTAAAATAATACCCAATAGGACACACACTACTAGCCTAGGGAGGAAGAATTTGCTTTGCCCTTGCCTAGCTGCCAGTATAGAGGAAGCTGCTTGCAGCAGCCCCGAAGCACTATACCAGTAGGAGGAACCTCAGAAAACACACAGAAAGTTCTTCACAGCTCTGTGTAGGTGTTAGATACACAAAGGAATTCATTAATACTAGTGGAATACATGTTATCTTTCAATTATTTCGACTGTCAGGCTCTTCAGGGAGGTTTTCATAAAAGTTTCAAAGCATCCCAAACAAATCACCAGATTTAAATTTCCACCACATCAGAACTTCAAGGGTCTTTAAAGCAGTTCTAAACTTTGCAAACAACTACAGCTCAGATCCAACACAAAATACTCAGGATGTTAAATGACACAGATGTACTTACCTATTGCATCATTTACAAAGCAAAGCACTTAAAACCCAAGTAGTGAATATTAAAGGCCATAATAAATTTTACATTGCCTACATAACAAACATACATTATTCATATATAATTCACATTTACATAAAAGGAATACATTTTTCATCATTACAGGATAACCTTTACTCTGACCTGCGGATTTTCTCGATGTATTTGTTGTACTACTTCTGGTTTCTAAATATTTTATATTAAGTGTTACATAGGAAATTCGTTAACTTTCTGAACTGACAATTTTAATTAGTTTTTCCAGAGAGTAGCATTGAACATACAGTTTCATAAAGTGTATAACAGTGTTGATTTATGGAAAAATTATGCATCTTGATTTGCATTTGGGAATGATTAAAGTATTATTAATGTGTAGATACATCTTTTAAGTTTGTATTGGGATTACAGTTGAAGGTTAGTTATGAAAACAAGCTTTTAATCCTTCAAAACCCCTGACTCTGCATTTGAGCTATAAGTCAGATGCAAAGGGATCCTTAATATTCCTTCCAATCTGCAATTGGATCAGATAACTGTATAGTCAAACACAAAGGTTCCTTTGTTCCAGGCAGTCATGCATGTGCTTACAGTTGCTACTTTGAGCAGACCCACAGGACTCAATATGTGGATCAGGTTTAAGACTGTGTGAGCAGATTAAATTTGTTTCTTAGTAAGCATAGGGCAGTAGGATCAAAAGGGATCTCCTTGGTCATCTTTCTTCTGGTTACAGCAGTGTAAAGTATTTACATATTGATTACATCATGCAGATGCTATAAAGTTGATGATGGTGTTAAGTATTCATCTATTTAATTCTCATTGCTTCTGCTGCCTAAGTATTTCAACACACTAATGTAATTTGGCTATTTCACTGCTTCTATGATAGACTGGATGACATGCAAAACTTGCCCACAAATCAACATTCATCTTTTAATTACTTGAAATGATTTATTGTGCTAATGAGATAAAGAGAATCCACTAAGTTAAATATGTTTCAAAATGTTTAGAGGATTACGGTCACAGTTCCCATTCTAATTCTTGGGAACAAATGCAGATACATACAAACTCACCATTAATGCTTGAAGCCAAACCCCAAGATTTAAATTCATCTGTAGTTTTGGTTAATCACACTCTAGATTCAGACTCTGTTGAGATAGCACATGATCCCCTAACATTTACCAGCTTTTCTTTGACACATCAGCAACAGTAGTAGTAATACTTTAAATAATGTGTGGCTTCTGGCAGTTTATTTTTTGCTGGCATTCTGTTATGTAAGTCTCTTGAAGTCTGTCCATACTAAAGGCATAGATCTGTTCTTGATTCTCATTTGTCTTTGCTTGCTGATGAGAATTTTGAATGTAAGACAGGAAGCTGAAGGGGAAATGAGGAAAAAAATCAATTAAAGGACAGCAAGAATGCTTTGAATGAAAGGTGTAAAAAAATGCAAGTCAATACAAGAGAAACCTATCAATTTTCTTATTGTGACTATATTAGAAAACTGTGTCTTCTGCTTGCCAAAAGCATGAAATCAGTCATTCTTTCCTTTATCATTACAGATTATGGTGACATGACTTAAGTACGGTATGAGGTGAGATCTAATTATCAACTGATGAGTCATGCTATACAATTCTAGTTGTAATCAGTCATGTTCTAAACTGAATCCAAGTTACATGCTGGTAATTATCCACTGTGGATGGAAAGATGTGATGATTTATTTTTCAAACTGGCAGTGCCATCTGATACATTTACAAAAAGGCTACAAAAAGAATTAACTGTCTAACAAAATATTTACACAGAATGAAAAATACCTACATTTCTTTGGCTATCTCAGCCCTAGATTTCAGTCCTGAATGGTAATGGTCAGCTCACAGTCCACCATTTCCTACGTGAATCTACACCGTCTTTTCCCAGTATGTCTCTTCATATTTTATACTGAACATACTGTGCAATTTTATTGCCCAGTCTTTCAGTCCTGCAAAATTATTATTGCAAAAATTGATTATTTATCCATGATAATTTATCTTATCCACTGCCAGCCTGGTTTCCTTAAAAGCCTTTGTCAGAAGCCCCTTAACATTTAAGTAAGATTAATTAATAAATTCATTTTTATGCATGTTTGCTAGCCCCTTCAAAGGAGGAAAAAGGCTTATAAAAGTGAAATTAAAAGCCATCATGAAGACTCTTCTCAAGTAGGTCATGTTTTTCCATGTTTATATGCATCATTTATAGTTTCCACTCATTAGCTGGTGAAAATGATCAAACTTAGAAGCCCCTTACACTGATAGAATAAACAGTTGTAATATTCTGGTACCAAAGCCTTGCCACTACTGTTACTAACTCCACTAATTCACCTGCAGTTACCCTCCACTGCTAATACCAGCTGATTCTAGTTTTCTCTTTGTTAGTGATCACTCTGTCTATTTTCCCCTAACCTTTCCTAAAGTTGCTTCAAACAGTTCAATCCTCTGTGATTGTCGCCCCAAGGCCCAATACAGGTTTCTGACACTTGATTCAAACTTGGGCTGTATGAAGCCATCAAAGGAAAAATGTTCCAAAGAAAATAGACCACTACTGAAAAATATGAAGTTTAAATACTCTAGGTAGAGCATGCAGCCTAATACAGCCACCTCATTTGTTTGCTGTACCCAAGACTTGTGTTACCTCAGATAAATACTGAGTGACATTTACCACACAAGCCTCTACCTACCAGCAGATAGTGGTAGAACAGCCCCAAACAGCTCAGGTCTTCCACATCATGTGACATTTGTTTAAAGACCTTTCTTGTGAGCTTAGGGTTTCCAGATTTTGACCTTGGTAATCTTTGAGGGGTCATATGCTGGGAGCCCTTATGGAGCAAAAACAGCTGGATTTCCCAAGGAAACTCAGCTATAAGTAACAAGCAATTCACCTGCAAGGCAGCCTGGAGGAACAGACTGGAGACAAGGCTTTGTCAGCTCTGAACAGAAACATAAACATATGCTTCAGACACCTCTATTAGGCTGAA
This sequence comes from Corapipo altera, assembly GCF_003945725.1. NCBI lineage: Eukaryota > Metazoa > Chordata > Aves > Passeriformes > Pipridae > Corapipo > Corapipo altera. The sequence goes on along the minus strand of NW_020884898.1, from coordinate 1,017,767 downwards.
TCCTGCCAATGGGGTTGTTGCTCTTCTTAAGAGACCGTAAAGAGAGTCTATTTGGCTCAGCACCCAACTTCTAGGTGATTATTATTAGGAGAGATAGATTCTATCTTTTGTGATTCAGATTCTCCTTCATAAAACATGGAGATCAGAGTCCTGCCCTGTACCTCAGGGGGAAAAACACATTAAATATTTCAAAATGCTCTGATGCAGCTCTTGCAATGAAACTCTCAAAATTAATGCCTTCCAGGGAACTTGGAGAGAATTCAGAGCAATTAGTTTTGTTAATTGCTGTATTTTGGATTTTTGTGCACATTTAAAGAAGTTTCTCGTTCAGCTCAGCTGAAGACTATTTTAGGTTACCTAGGAGAGCTTAGACAAGGACCTTGCCCTCAAAACTGAATGCTACAAAAAGTAATATTGTTTGGGTACTTTGGAATTTTATACTAATTTTACACCATTTTAATCTAGACGTTCACAAAAAGAATGTGTGTGACAAAATGAAATGTAATAACAGTTTTTTCAGTATTGAAGAAGTTTAAGTTTTAGTTGGAGGCTCAGGCTGATTTTTATTTTATCATATCAATTTGATCTTCTAGAATAAATATAAAGTTAATATGGAGTTTATAAAATAGGTATTATTATTTACTTAATGGCCCATAACAACTTCCATAGAGAATTTATATTTCACAGATCATTGACTTGATAGATTGTGACAGCTCTTCTGAAGATGTTCTGGTCTAGCGGGTCATTAGAGACAGCACACACAGACAGTAAATCCATGTCCTAAATATCCAACTAACATTTTGCTCAAAACAGTTAAGTGAATGGGATCAAAGTCTGTTCAAAATATTTATTTTATTTTTAAAAGGCAAACCAGCATGAGGCACATTACAGACTATTAGCTAGCAAATGCTTGAAAAAGTCATGTTGCAAATTATACAAATGTTTTTATGTATGCACTGTTGACACAAGCAGACATATCACAAAAGATAGAGGAAGAAAAAGGACTGTCTCAAAGAACTTACACTTTAACCCTTATTCCCCAAAGATTTCCCTTGTTGGATCTTAATTGCTACAAGATATCTAGTACCAGCCCTGAAGACAATATACAGCCTTCCTCCTGTGAATTACCCCCTGTTTTCACAGGAATTGTTTGCCCAGGCACCTACTTCTTCTTGTATGATTTCAGACTAGTTTTAGGAAGTAGGGGAATCCATCAGGAAATAAGACGGAAAACAATGAGCAGAAAGGCTGCAGTAATCTGTAATCATGAACCATCACTTCTAGACAATGTGTACAATTTTATGATCCTGTTAATCTCTTGTTAAAATAAAGATGAGCATTACTGATGCCCTCTGAGGATCCAGAAATTGGCTGAAACAAGCCTTTTTATTTTTTTCCATTCAACCTCACATTAAAATAAATAATTCGTCCAGCTGCTATCCTATCTTGTCAAAAGGGGACAATCTAAGCTAGAAGCTTTTTACTAAAATAAGACATACTGAAAACACTGAGATCTTGAATTATAATGCTGAGAATGGCATCACTCAGCCTCTGGTTTAAATGCCAAAAACGCAGTTGATATTCACAGATCAGATATACAGCAACAAGCTACAACAGAAGCATGCAAACAAAATACCAGATAGAAAGACAGGGGAGAAGGGAATATATTAATAGAATGGTCAATAAACAATATCATGTGAAAAAGAGGGTAACATTTTGACTTAAGTATGCTTAAATTCAGGATAATGGAGATCTCACACTTGGCCCAGGGCTGCTACTGAGTACTTCAGAACAGCTCTCCAGAGGACACACATGAAGAGCAAGTCACTCTAGAGGCAGCTTACCAACCTCTTCTCACCAAAGTTTAAAAAGAGGGTGATTTTAAACCAGCTGCTGCTTGGGAGTAGAGGAAGGCTAGAGGAACAGAAACCCTGTTAACAACAAAAATGTCAACAGAGAGGTGTGGAAACTGTAGAGGGATATATAATGAACAGCACAGAAATACAAAGGTCAGGTCTTTAGCAGTAGAGGAAGGCATCTTTTCTGCCTGAAAACAACAGTTGTCTCTCCTAATGAAGCCCTACTATGGTACAAAAAAAAAAAAAAATAGAAGGTTCAGTATTTTTTTGTTTGTGTTGGCAAGTTACCAGCTAACTTAAAATTAGTTTATTTTAAATTAACCAGCAAACATCTGATGGAACATGTTGAGGTACCCATGATTTGCATCTGGACCTTTGGCAGTAACATCCATCTGACAGGTATCCATACTTTTACACAAAATATGGTGCTATGACCAGCACTCTTCCTTCCCTGCCTGCATTTTATAAAGCAGAGCTGAACAGCAGTCATCTTCATGCAGACAACACATGCTGGCAATATAGCAATATAGCAGCTTGCATGTAGACCTGAGCAGACAGAGGTTCTTCCTAGAGCCCTAAGTGAGGCAGTGATCTCTTGAGGAATATAAGACTTCCTCCCTGCCTTTTTTTTTCTCCTTGCGTAGGATACTTCTGTTTTGTACCTAACAATGCAAACATCATGCTTTTACTAATCATCAATATGGCTCATTAAGCTTTATAACATAGATGGAATATAATATTAACCAGTCCTTAGTCTTACTGTATTTTTGGTATTGTTGATCATACGCTTTGATACCATATCATATTTTGTTTGGGACAACATATTTATAGACAGGACCTAGGGAGGGAGGTAGAAAGACCAGATGAAACAAGTTCTCGGAGCTATTACCAACTTAAAAATACCAGTTTTAACCTTTCTCCTTTTTGAAAATAATGAAATGAGAATCCACCAAACTTTCATACTAGAAGTGGAGAGGGACAAATTAGAAAGTATTTCCTCTGCAATCATTTAAATAGGATAATAGATAACAACTTGAGGTGTTAAAATGGCTAATTGGCTGGTTTTCTCCATGCTTCCTCAAATCTCACTTGCATTGTCTTTCACACTCCTGGCAGGGATCTGTGACTACTGCTTATTTTCCTGGGCCACTGAGCTGAATCTCACATTGTCTGGTGGAAAGGACAGACAGTGCTCACTTAGGGCAGCACATGGGATTCAGCAAAAATAAACTGAATAATCCCATCACAGCTACTTGGGACAGTATGCCAATGGGGAGGTGACTCATTTACACAAATTGCTTTATGCAGCAGGTTTTGTTCCTTGCTTCTATCTATCCAGTGCTTCATGGCTGGATTTCATGTTTCTGAAATGTGTTTATTACTCAAAGTTTATTGCGTAGAAGAGGGGCTGCACAGTTTGTAGAATGACAACTGACTATTGAGTGTCACGATTATCTTCAAAGAGTGCTCTTCAGTAAAACTGATTGCTCATATGTGCCATGGATTGGACACTTGAAATCTAATAAATGCCAAAAGGCAAAGGGCTTCCAGTGGCCCTACAGAGGTGAGTGACGGACCTACAGAATTCTAGAAAATAATCCTAATAATGCTATCTTTTACTAAATTCAGGGCTCCCTCCTGGAGGATTATTGCAAAGATCCAATCCATTAAAGCTACATATTGTGTGTTTTTTTTTTTTTTCTGTTTACAACTAGGAAAATGAAGTTTAATTTTATTATCATATCCACAAAGCAAATGTCCACATGTGCATTGGTGCATGAAGGGTGAACTAACCAGATCCTGTCTCATGTTCCTGTCTGTGTGGTTAAACTGCAGCTTGGATTTTCCCACCATCTCAGCTGTGCAGCACATTTCCATACACTCTCTTGATTAATTTTCTGGAGTCAGGTTTTGAACCTGACTTTTTTGGAGCAACAAAGTTCTGGACATGTTATCAGTATCTATCCCACATATGTTAGCCCTTCACTCACCTGCCAGTGTGATCACTGACTGCACCCCCTCTTCTCCCTTCTGCCACCCGGGTTTCCATAAAGGGCCTCGTCCCTGGTGTAACAGTGTCACTAGTAGGCCAGAGCTGAGGGGGACAGCAGGATGACTGGCATTTCCTTTGTTTTCTGTAGCTCTTTCTGATTATATTAATGGATTAACAGCTTTCCTCAGGCACCACACTACTGCCAGACTAGTTATTGTTAAATACCTTTGAAAACATATTCCCTTTCTTCCACCATAGGAAAAGCAAAAGTATAGCTTTGCTTCCCCACAACAAATAAGAAGCCTAGAAACTGCTGAAGCATATTCTCTTTAATTTTATTTAATAAAGCTTGTCCCTATCAAGATTCTCCAAACTCATTTTTGAAGCTTCCCTCCTTGGCTCACTGCCTGAATATATGCAACACCTAAAAAGTTTGTCAGAATGAAAAGGAAATAAATTTGATAGCTAAACAATATCATTTTTTTTTATCTTGCTCTAGTTTTATATTTTGCAGGAGGAAGATTTCAGAAGATCATCACATAGCAAAATCTACTTACAACAATTACCTATTATTTTTGTGAATTTCTGACCTTTTTTTTATTTGCCCCAAACATTTCATCTTTACACAAACTTTACACTGTAAAAGACTGTAAAAAAGACAGAGAAAAAAAGATTGAATAAAAGACAGTATTAAAAAAAAGTACAAGACTACTTGGTGCAGATTACAACTATCAAAAGCTTTCCCTTTTGAAAACTGCTTACAGACTGTAGATGCACATGGACTACTTTAATAGCTGTTGTGTTGCCAGAATAGCAGGAGGAAAGCCCTGTGGCAGAGATGGAATGCCACGCAAAAAGGTGCTGGAGAACCACTGGCACGAAAGAAAGCTTTTCATATGAAAACAAATGGTCGTGTTCCGCATGGTTTGAAGGATCGTCTTCTGGCTCAGGCACTAGGCTGGGACTCAGAAGATTTTGGTTCAGTTTCCAGTTTTGCATTAGTCCTTCTCTGACCTTGAGCCAGGGAGTGTGTCAGTTAAATTCAGCCTTTCTATCAGAGAGCGATAATGCTGCGTGCAACAGTATTTCATCTCTTTTGACTGCAAGCTTTCTGAGGCAGGAACTGTCTCCTATTGTGTGGTTGTACAATGTGTTTAGTGCACTTGGGCTTCTCAGTTGGGGCCTTTAAGCTCTAGTAATGAGGATAAAGCTGATTTAGGAGATAGGGGGTTTTTTATTGCAGTTGTCAGTTGTGCTTGACTAGTTCAGATCAATCTTCAGGCTTTTGCTAATCCGTTAATTTAATGCAGTATGCTCAGGAACCTGAGAAATACATACCTGAAATAACCTACCTGAAAGGATTCTGTAGCCAGGAGAGTGTTATTTCCTGAGGAAAGAGACCTAGTAATAGAACAAGAGGAAATGGCCTCAAGCTGTTCCAGGGGAGGTTTATACTGTATACTAGGAAAGATTGCTTCACCAAAGGGGTTGTCAAGCACTGGAACCAGCCACCCAGGAAAGTAGTTGAGTCACCACCACTAGAGGTCTTCAAAAAGATGTGTAGATGTGGCACTTAGGGACATGGTCTACTGGTGGACTTCGCAGTGTTAGGTTAAGTGTTGGACTTGATCTTATGGGTCTATTCCAACCTAAAGGATTTTATGATTACATGATTTTATATTTACTTTTCTTTAGTCCAGTTTGAAATCTGGTTTTCCCTTCTGTCAATTCAGTGAACCTACAGAAGTATCTGAAGCCCCTCCTGAGATGGCAGCTCAGGAAAATAGCAAGTTTACCACAATGATGTGGATGCTAAAAGAGTAAGATGAACATTCTTCTACTTGTTGAACTTAAAACTCTGTGATGGGCAGTATCCATTTCAACTGATTACAGTTTCACTTCTCGTTAGCTGCTGTGAAAAAGATTGTCTTCCCTCACAGAGAAGGAAGGCTGTGGGACTGGGAGGAAGACTCCAGCTAAGAGGAACACTCCCTGAGCACACAGTTAGGTGTAGCCTTCTGCCACAGGGGTAGAAGGTTCCTGCAACAGAGAGCAGATGGTGCCTGCTTGAGTTCTGGGGACCCTTTTTTTTCAGTGGGACAGGTGAGAGCAAGCCAAGAATAAGAAAGCCTGAAGGGAATCTGAGGCAGACACAGAGGAGTCTGCTGAAATAACATGGGAACAGACAGCCAGGTGGTTGGGGTGTCAGAAGGAAGATTACCCTTAGGATACAGAGGGAATTGTACAGGATTTTTGCAACCTAAAAGCTGAATATTGCTACCCTGGGATTTGTCTGAAAGAAAGACTGACTCCATCAGTACAAAAGAAGAATAGAGAGTAGTTTTGTTTACAAACCTCTTATTTGAATTTGGGTTTACTCTGAGCTTTTCCTATACCAAAAAGAGTTCAGAGTTATGATGTGGGGTGTCTACAATGCACAACCCTGCTAAAGCCTGTATTTTGATATTTAAAGCCCTTTACACTGTGTGAGCACTTACTTTAAGGAAATGATCCAAAGAAGGACACTGATCTACAATAAATCCCCCTTTTCCAAACTCAGGAACCCACGAAGAGCTGTCGTGTCAAAATTGTGATTAAACCAAACAGTTTGGAAGAAGACATGCCACAGGAAATAGAACCAAATTACTAACTCTTGGGTACTCATGGACTGCAGTGTACAGGATATAGCTGCAGGGAACATTGATAATGGGACATTCAGCCTGACCTGTGACAAAGACTATTCAAGACATTTTGATATTGTTTGGGTTGTTTTTTAAAAGTTTGTAGAGTTAGATTACCATTGGGAAAAACAGTAAAATCACCAAAAGACACAGGTATATCACACAGAGAGAATTAAGTCATCTGTTCACAAATTCAGGTAAAATTATCACTATTGAAACCACAAATATCTTTCACCTTCCTCTATTATTGGAAACAATTTAAGCTTTATTCTTTTAGCTTCTTAGTCAGTTACTTATCTGGGCTTTGAGAGCCACATAATTAACGAAGAGTATTTGAACCTGTATCTTGCATCTCCCAGAAGTGTGCCCACAACCATTATTCTAAGATGGTTTTTTCTTGTTTCCTGCTGTTACTTTTCCAATTTTTGTAAAATACTTAGAAGGTCATTGAAAGGGAAAGAAATAACCAGGCAGTGAGAATAACAGCTTCAAGGAGTCTAAAGGATGGGACATGTATCTGTAAGGATACTGAACTCTAGAAGCCTTAAGAAAGCAAGGGCACTCACCTGAAAGTTGAGAACTTTGGATTTTGATTCCTTGTGGACTCAATTTGGTGCAGTTAGTAAACCAAAAAAACTACATCAACACTGTCTTTTTCAAAGGGCTCCACGTTTTGCATTTCTCACATTAAAACAAACAAACAAACAAACAAAACCCCCAAAACAAACAAACAAACCAACCAAACCAAACCAAACCAAAAAAAAAAAAAAAAACAAAAAGGAAAAACTAGATATTGCTACTGGAAGCAATAGCATCATAAACAGTAAAATCTATTAAAGGGAAAGACTTATGAAGAGCAGCTGAGGTCACTTGGCTTATTCAGCCTGAAGAAGAGAGGGCTGAGGGGAGGCCTTATTGCAGCCTACATCTTCCCCAAGGAGGGCAGCAGCTGATCTCTCCTCTCTGGTGACCAGCAATAGAGCGAGAGGAAATGAGATAAAGGTGTATCAGGGGATGTACCTTCACTGAGAGGATGGTTGATCACTGCAACAAGATCCCCAGTGAAGAGGTCATGGCACCAATTCTGTCAAGAGTTCAAGGAGTGTCTCGATTATACTCTTAGGTATATGGCTGAGTTTTAGGTAGCCCTGTAAGAGGCAGGGATCTGGACTCAATGATCCTAATGGGTCCCTTCCAACTCAAGATATTCTATGATTCTCTGAACCATAGTTTCTTTAAAATTTTATATTCAATAGTTCACTACTTCATGCTACACAATTCATTCTATTACTTACATTCAACTTATTAACAAGAAGAGTTAAATTATTTCGAGATCCATGTTGTAAGTATGTCATTTGTGTTAGTAAAAGAACTACTGGATAAGATAGAAGGATCAATATTTCAATTCTTCACGATACTGATATCAAAACAAGATTAAACATTTTGGTCACAATTATTCTGGTTTTAGAAGTTTCTATAGAACAGAAAGGCTCTGTAGACATGGGAGGATAGAGAAATGCCTGAGTATGACCTGGAATTAAAGAATGATAGGATATTACTCTATTATCAGACAAGCTTCCGACATGAAGATTTCCATGGAACAGAATATAAAAACAGATGATTAACTCCCAACAACACAGCATAAACTGTGATCTAAGTCAGCCTAAAGGGTTCTGATGGATTTATTTAAATTCTGTGACTTACAAATAGATGAGGAAGGTGAAGGAAATGCAAGAAATGAGGAAGGCCAAATGATTATTGCGATGTAAACATGACTTCATGCAACACGGACTTAGAAGAAGAAGGGACAAGATTTTGTAAGAGATCCTATGGAACACTTAATTATTTTTATTTATTTATTTATTTTTTAAAAAGGCTGTTGAAATTTTAGAAATAAATTTTACAGAAACTCTAACTTGAAAATATTATCTGCTCTTTGCAGCTCAGTTCTCAGGACATAATAATTCTCTTTCCATGAACAAGATGCTAGGCAAAAACAATTACACAAAATACCTAGTTTTTAGTCAAAGTCCTAAAAGGACAATGAAAACAGACATGAACAGCAGTTTCTGCTTCAATCAAAATCACTCATCAAAATTAATGATAAGAAAAGGAGCTTGAGGCTACCAGGCCCTGAAAATGTTCCCTTTCTCATCAACTCTAGTGACCATAAGATCTTTTGGAAAAAGTAGGAACAAGTAGTCAGTTGCCAACACAGAAACACAGATCTGACAAATGGATTTGATGACATCACAGTGTGATGCACAAATTAAACTTATGCCTCATCTTTTAAGTTATATTTCTGTAGACTGAAGGGTCAACATCATATAGAGTACCAGGAGGACCAGATGCTTCCTTATGTGAGTCTACACAAGAAAATTAACTGAATATATTTGAACTGTATGCAGTTCCTCTCTACCTTAGGACAACATTCTTCAATAATCAGGAAGGATTAAAGAACTTCTATTAATATAAAAAGCTTTCAACTGAATGCAACTTAGAAGAAACCACTATATCAAAAATAGACTCTTAAAGGCAATTTCAAGTATGGTTACAAATCTCAAGAGACTTTCATAAAGAAACCACCTTATCCCAAAGTGCTGTGACTACAACTGTCTGCTGCTCTGAAATACAGCCTAGCGGAACTCAAATCTCTACAGTGAAAGTCATCAAAGCACAACATAGCTCATATTTACTTCTTGGGGATGTACAATACTTTTGCAAGGACATGCTCTGGATGAGAAACAGTGATATTTCAACTGATGAAAAGCTCATGCTTTTACTTTTTCAGAAAGATGCAAGGAACATATACTAGTGTTTAGAAAAGCCTCTGTACAGATCTGTAGAAAAGACATCTGAATATTTCAGTATTTAGCTTGCCTTTTTTTTTTTTTTTACTTGTTGTATAAAAATTCAATACTCACATGATAAATTTTGCTTTAAAATATTTATTTTACCTTCAGGAAGACTGGTAACAATTTGTTTTTTGAGTACCAGATATCTGTAATGTATTTTGTTTAGATAGATACACATATCAACTAACTGTTATATTAAAGAAATAAGCCATCTGTTAGTGGCTGACAACACAACAGAACAATAATCACATAATAAAAATACTGCAAAAAATGACAGACCTGAATCAGTAATGCAAACACAAGATATACACAAAACTGTCACAGAACAAAACAGAGCAACAAGTAATCACACTCCTCGTTTGAGCAGAATAACAGCAAAGCACTGATTTCCAGTGTAGGTCCATCCCTCCCCATCAGCTGGAGATGCCCAGACTCTGCAAAGATATGTGAGACAAAGCGGACTATTGCTCTGCCTTACTGAAAAAGTTCCTTTTTTCCCGGGCTCCTGTACACATCAGATAACTGTCTGTTTTTGAAGGACATAATTGTCCTGTGATTTCAACTTGTCAGAAAAGTATTTACAACATAATTTCATCAAACTATGTATTTTTGACTCTAAATATTTTTTTTTTTCAAAAAATGCCCAATGATCTCAAAACTATCAGCTACTTTCCACAGAAAGTAAAAAGAGAACAACCTGACATGCTGTAAATGCAGTCTTATGAATAACAGTGATTCAAACAGAGCCAAAGGAATATTTCTAAGTAAGCAGCATACCTCCTTCCCTTTCAGCAGTCATACTATGATGGATAATGCTTTTCAGGAAGAAATTGTAATTAACTGGCTTTACTTCTTACTAAGGCAATAAAAAATGTTCACGGGGATACCCAAGAAAGTCCAGATGAATTCACTAAAAGGCAGAGAATCCCTCACATGTTAAAATGCATGCATTAACATTCATGAAGGGGCTCCCATCTGAAGCTTTGAAGAAGGACCTTTCAAGACTTAAAGTGCAGGGCATATATTATTTGCTCCTAACTGAACTTATTGGAAATAAACTCTGCATGATGACTTTATATTAAATTAAATTACGTTAAAGAAAAAAACCAAACAAATCAAACCAAAAAATTAACCAAAACCAAACCAAACCAAAACCAAAACAAAAAGCCAAACAAACAAAACCCAAACAAATAACAAAAACAAACAAACAAACAAAAACCAACTAAACCCCAAAAAACTTAACTACAAAGCAATTTCCACATGCTCTGCAGAAAATGCTACTGCAACACAGTGCTCACTCCTGGTTGTTTCTTCCCAACCACAACCAGGAATATCACTCACCAAGTATGCTAACACACTCATTTGGTTTGGTGGCATGCTGGGGTTGCACAGATGGGTGCATTTCGCTCTCATCTGTCCCACAACTGCTTGACCTTCTGCTTGGCCTTGCCTTCCACTTGTGACAAGATGCACACCAGTCTACAGAGGCAAATTCACAAATATAAGATGTGGAACCATAGGAGCCCCTCTAAAATGCCAACAGCATGTCTCTGGAAAACCTGGAATTAAAGGAGATCATCAAAACCCCAACCTCTGTGCAGTCTGTCCAGCTTGTCCCTCCTCTGAACAGAGTTAATTTACAGGAGGTACTGTGTAGTCCCAAAGGGTCAGAATTCATGGAAAAATCCCTTCCACCTCTACAAGGCAAGTTACCAGGTATGGAAAAGAACCAGTTTCTGTAAGGCTACTTGACAAAAGGTCTGGCTTTCTGCCTGTGGAGTACCCAGTCAGCTGCAATTTGAGGTCCCAGTACCAGGAACAGCTGTGAAGTTTTACCAGAAAGGCAAACATCCCGTGGTGTTACCTGGGAGGAGGTAAGTGCTGTTGGAACCCAGAATCTCCCAGAGGGTAAACTGCCTGATGATTAGATAAAACCATCTCCCTTCCTGAAATCTAGACTTTTATCAGCTCCCTGCTCCTCACATCGCTGTTTAACAAACCCAAATTCTACTGTTTGGGATTTCTGTTCCCATGGTCCAAGAAAAATAATTAAGAACTTGACATATTTTGAGTTAGCATTTGCAGAAAGCAAAGGAGAAAGCTTCACATTCCACAGAAACCCAGAGAGAAATTAATAGAAACTATAGAGTAAAGTTAGGTAAAGACTCAAAATGTAAAGGTGTCCTTCGTAACAAAGCTCTAAAATGATACTGTCAAGTAACATTCAGCTGCTCAGTGATAAAAGTTTTTTATTGTTTTATTCTCTATTTACAGATTTGATAGAATGTTTAATTACTCCCTATTTTGTCTAATTAAACGCTGTTCTGAAAAAAATGGTAGTTCTTGCAAAATTGCATTTTTTTGGTGGAAACATCTCTATTTCAAGATCAGGAAGACTGTGCAGGTCCAAAGCAACCTTTTTAGTAAAATTAAAATAAAACCACAAAAATAGGCTCCCAAACCCAACCGCAATGCCAAACAAAAGAAGTAGCACAGAGTACTCACTGATTAAGCCACTCTCCCAACCTCAGACTGAGGACTTGTCTGTACACAGCTACTGGGCACTCCTTGGCACTTTGCTCTCTCTCTCGATCCCACTTATGAACAAATGTGGAAGCCTCATTCTTTAAGCCCCATGGAATTATACTGCTCTCCAACTAAACTCCAACTACCTACAGTGAATTGTAGCACTCTATGTATTTTTGGACAGTGCCAACACCCAAATCTATTGAATCTGGACATGTATTCAAATGAAGAAATTTGCAAGGTTCAGTCACTAAAAATGCAGAAAAAAAAAAAAGAAGCAAAGGAAGCATTGGTTTGCTATTATTTAATGGTTATATAGCTGGTTAATCATTTGGAGCTTACATACATTGACTTCACAATACTGTCTAGTGCACCTTTTCTTTTTTATGAAATCCTAACATATATGAAATGGACAATAAGAATTTTAGGACCTGGATCAAAGCTTTGAGTTTTCCTACTGTTTAGGAAGAAACATAACTATCAGGATGCAGCAACATATTTCACTTTGCCTTTTAAAGCTAACGCAGACACAATAAGAGATAATTAAACTAACTTTCATAAGCAGAATATTGTTAAAATGTTTGACTAGCATTTGCATTGAACTGCTAGACTTCTAGCAGTACCAATTCATATCTAGCATAACCAAAAAAAATTAGTATCAGCAGTGACAGAAAAAAATCTTTTAAAATACTGCCTCACTCCTAAGCCTGGAGAAGTATCTTCTGTGAGAAAACAGGGAAGAAATACTCAATGATGAGTTCTGGATGCTAAAAAAAGTAGCCCCCAAACTCTTTGCAGAAAATACCAGTGAGATTTAAATTAGGGCCCATTTTGATCCTTTTTTTTTTTTTTTTTTAATAAGTAGCATACTAGGGACTGAATGGAGAGCACGTCTCTTTCACATAGGTTTTAAACAACCATCACTAATGACATTTTGTTCCCTCCCACCTGTTCTAGTTTCTAAACATGAGCCTCTGATGAAAGGCTGGCCTCCAGCAGCAATTCTCCAAGCCATGTTGTTACTTCACAGCCTTCAATTTATATTCAAGTCAGGAACACGACACTTCTTTTGTTAGCTTTTGATTTTCATCTTCTGTTTTCTGCATTAATCCCCGTAACAAAAATTGTCATTGTGATAGGTGCTGAAGAAATCAGTAAGATTAATAAGTAGTTGGTATAATATCTAAATACTCTCCCCTATCAAGATGAGTACATTGTTGAATTTGTGCTATGTGGAACAGCTGACAGTAGAAATAGTTATAATAGATCACTTTGACAACTTTAGATTTACATAATGGATTCAGCCACTTTGTAGATTGGGTTTGTGCACATTTTCTCAGCATGCAAAACATGCCTATTACCTTTAAAACCTTTGAACCCTTGTTTCAAATGGTATATGCTGCTACATAAAATATACTTTTTTGCAGTCTATAGTTTTAAAAATATATTTTAAGAGACGTATTAGTATGTTTATATGTTATGTGCAAACAAAGTAAATTTATGTTCCTACACCAGAGTTAAAGTTGATGCACCTGTTTAGTGATTTTATCACGTTTTCATTTAATTCATACAAGCCGACTTTTTCTTTTTTTTTTGTTCAGTTCCCTTAACCCTTTTTCAGATTTAGAAAACATAATTAGTAGCAAATAAAGACACTGCAGAATTGTCCCTGTAAAGCTTATACCTTTTCCAGTCTGCTCACAACAGATCATAAAGGTATTTATTACCAAAAAATAACCAAGGATTAGTTAATTCTAGTTCCAGTCCAATTCCATGGATACAAAGAGCAAAAGCAGCAGAAGAGGCTGAAAAGGGCCATGTATCAAATATAAGATAATCCCCTCCACAAACACAGACACTGTGAAGGAAGCAGTGGTGTTGCCTTCTGAGGTCTTCCCATTTGGGAGGTCATGCAGAGCAGGGCTGCAGCAGCCTGGGCTGTGGAGATTCTGTTCAGTGATGAGACCAACAGAGAAATTCAATACCACTAAAACCACGCTAATATGTGTGATGTGTAACTTTGGGAAGAGGCTTGCACACCTTCCCAGCAGGACACACAGCTCTAAAGATTCCAGTAGTATGGGGGTCTTAAAAGAATATCTCTGCTTTGACATCACCCAAACTGAAACCTGGCACAGGGACAGCCTGCCAAGCGACTGCTCAAGGTGGGGTACTCGTAATTCCCAAGCCAGTGCTCTTCAAACTTGCAGGACAGGCAGTTCTACAACAACTCCACCAGGCAAACTCTCCTAGGTCCAGGTCCATGGGATTTTAGCATACAGCTCCAAAACTGTTCAGCAAACCTTCGGACCATCTCTAATATTCTCCTACAAATTTCTTAGTTGATGGGTTTTTGTAAGATTTACTGCAGTTACAGGACATGTGGAATATAGCCTGCTGTACGTTCTGTAAACATGAGCATTTGTCTTGGACAAAATGAATTTTCAGTCCATGGGAAGTTCTAAAAAGTGAAATTTCCTGTGGACTGGAAATCCTATTTTTTGGCTAGGAATAACCTTTTATCTTTTATTAAACATGCATATCATGGAGGAATTAAAGTAATTTCTTTTTTTCTACTACTACCTTATGCATCTATTTCTGACAAGACAAATATTATTTTTTACTTGGCATACTGAAGGATTTTATAAGACTATTGAAGGATGTAAGCACCTGACTATATGTTTTTTCCTATCAGTACTTCAAAAAGGCAGAAAATGCTAACATTTATATTTCCCACATTAACAATAAGTTACTCAAGGCAAAAGAGGTAGTCTGTCACAAAGAAACCAACTGAAGACAGGCAGCTTTGAAGTCTAATTGTTTAGATTGAGACATTTAAACTCTGTCACATCACCTTAAACATTATACTGAATTACGAGCATAAGGTCATGTATGGGCTGTTGTTGCTTTGCATAGCTTGAGGAATGTGATTAATTTGCAAATTAACACAGGTACTTTAAGCTAATTAGAGCCTCAGATAACCCTTAGTTTAAATATGTTAACACTCTTTTTTTGCAAGGTGGAATATATTGCCATCACTGGACTAAAACGTAGGCAATGTCTGCCAGCAATAAGTGTAAGTAATGGCTCTAACCAGTTGCTGTAATCTATTTGATTTTATAAAGTAAGTCTGTAAGTGAAATAAAGTCTGCAATTATCCATTTTGCTGTTCATTAATAACTTTTAAAAATAGGGTAAAACACAATAAATATTTATACAAGCTCCCAGATGGCAAGGTAAATGTTCCATTCCAATTAACACAAGTTGTTTTTCCTTATCCCATGGCTTCCTATTAACACAAGTTGTTTGTCCTTATCCTATGGCTACCTAGACTTCTGCTGCCACGCAAAATACTTACATATGGAAATATAGATACATTGTTAGACAAAGATAAATGGCAGGTTCACATTTTTTTCCCAAATACTGGATGTAATAATATTTCTCAGTATCCAGGCAGCCTCTTATTTAAAGTGATCCAGATTCAGCCTGATTCTGTTTTGGTGGTATTCATGAAATGAATGCTTCATAATTACCCTTTCAGGGTGATTCTGTGGGGCTGAGAAACTAACCATGTATATTAAAAAAAATTAAAAATGTAAATGCACAACAAATTTGGCAGCATGTTCTCTGACCTCTCAAAAATCCCAGGGAATGATTGTGCTGCTGAATTCAAACCACTAGTGAGTCCCTTCTTTGTTTCTCCTGCCATTTCTTATAATTGGGATGTGCATTTTTCGTGCCTAATGTTCTCAGGTAATTAACCAGGTCTCCAAATACCTACTTGTTGGCATATTTCCCCAATATGAAGGGGGAGTGTTTGGAGTGATGGTGTTTTGTCTTCCCAAGTCACCATTATACATGATGGAGCCTGGCTTCCCTGGGGATGGCTGAACACCCGCCTATCCATGGGAAGTGGTGAATGAATTCCTTATTTTGTTTTGCTTGTGCGCACGGATTTTGCTTTACCTGTTAAAGTGTCTTTATCTCAACCCAGAAGTTTTCTCACTTTTACCATTCCAGTTCTCTCCCCAGCCCTGCTGGCAGGGGAGTGAGCGAGTGGCTGTGTGGTGTTTGGTTGCTGGCTGGGGTTAAATCACAACACCTACAAAGTGTGATTCTTTGAATTGGTGGGAAGAGTAACTACAGCAGCTAAGAAGACATGAGCCTTCAGAAGCTAAAAGAAGACTGACTGCTCCTTCACAGTGTTAAAATTTCAAATCACTTCAAAGAGTAAAAAGAAAACAGGAAAAGGAAAGACGGTGTGGAGAGGATGTGAGGGGAATCAAGGCATGAGCTGCAAAGTAATCAAACCACTTAAGTGAGAAGTAAGTGAAGAGGATGTTTTAGGAAAGTGACATATCTGAATCCCATCTTCCATCTAGACCTTACACTTCTATATCCAGATTAGTGCTCACAGCAAGCTGTCTTGGCTCCTGGGCTTTCTCTTTGTCTCTGCTATGATTATTACGACAGATATTCCTCTAGCTGCTCCTATTCTCTGCTGTGCTGTCTCTCTCATGCACTTGCTGTTTCTCTTTCTGTCTCTCATAATTTGCTCAGGCTTTCAAGCCCTCTGTGACAGCATTCACAGAACAAAAGGTTGCCATTACATTTATCCCTATTTATCCTCCTTTGATGCTGAATTGAATTTTGTTCTGCTAGCATGAAAAAAGCTAGATTTGTCACCATCTTAATCATCTCTATTTTACTTAAATCACCCTGAATACCACTGTAATTTATTTCCTAAATTTATCAAAATCCTTTACAACTAAAAACTTTTCACCAAGCCCTTCCACTACTATTTTTCTAGTGAATAAAATGAGGCAAATGCAGGTATGTTTGTATGTAACCAGAATGCCTATAGGCATTTTTCTCTTGTACCTTGAGAGCCCCCCTGGAAGAAAGGGAGTGGTCAATTAGCCAGCTACATATAGACGTAAAGAAGAAAAGAAGCTCACGTAATAAAATTAAATTATCATCATGATTTTTTTTCTTTTCTTACTTTTCATAGAAATTCTAAGAAAAATTCCACAGGTAGGAATCAGTCTCACTTAAAAGGAAATTGCCCATAAAAAGCACCAAAGTCTGAAGAGGGATCAGATTACATACCACTTTTGCCAATCCCTTGCCATACCAACTCCAACTCCCAGAGCTGTTAATCATGTGCTGGTTTTGGCTGGGGTAGAGTTAATTTTCTTCACAGTAGTTGGTATGGGGCTGTAGTTTGGATTTGCTCTGAATACAGTAATGATAAAAGAGATATTTTTGTTACTGCTGTGCAGGGCTTGCACAGAGACAAAGCCTTTTCTGCTTTTTGTACTGCCATGGTGGTGAGGAGATGGGGTGCATAGGAGGTGAGGAGGAGACACAGACGGAACAGGTGACCCCAACTGACCAAAGGGATACTTCATCCCATATGACATCATGCTCAGTACAGAAAGTGGGTGGAAGAAAGACAAAGGGGGGCGTTCAGAGTGATGGTGTGTCTTCCCAAGACCCCGTTACATGTGATGGAGCCCTGCTCTCCTGGAGATGCTTGCCCATGGGAAGCAGTCAATGAATTCCTTGTTTTGCCTGGCTTGTGTGCACGGCTTTTGCTTTCCCTACTAAACTGCTTTTATCTCAAACCATGAGTTCTCCCGCTTTTGCCCTTCTAATTCTCTCTCCAATCCCACTAGTGGGAGAGTGAGAGAATGGCTGAGTGGCGCTTGGTTGCTGGCTGAGATTGAACCACAACAACTGCCACTGTATTTTAGGTGACTGGGTTGCAAGCTCTTTGCAGATTGGTATTAAATGAGAAACATGTGTTGTAAAGATACTGCAAATGCAGCAGAACTATACTGTTCCTGAATTTCCATGACATTGATTCAGTGACAAGAAACTGAAATCTTCGAGTGCAGCATTGACTTCTCATGAAATCAGAAAGCCACTATATCTCGGAATGTTCCACTCTGATCAAAGCCATTTGTATCGCACCCTCTTCACAGTATATATTCACATAATTTTAAAAAAATGGTAGTTAATTATGACTCACCATGGCTCTGGAACAATGAAATAGTGTTTACCACATTTTATAGAAAAGTATATTGAGGCCAAGCTAAATCAGTTGCCTAAAATTGTCACTGGTGAGAATCCAAAACTCTACACGGCTTGTTACATTGACTATCAAACACATGAATGTAAGAAGGTTGGTGGTACTAAGCTCACAGGGAAACTATGCAAAGGCAACACTAAAACTTCTGTCACTGAAGTGACAAGAGGAAAGACTCTTTTCTCTCAATGGAAGCCCTCATATTGGGACAGGAGTAATTTCCCAAATGAACTACCAAATCCAACTGAACCAGCAGGAGTTCAGAAGCGAACCATCAAAAATTATCATGAAAAGTTCATAGAGAAGAGAAATTACAGATGCAGTGAATTGCAAGGGGCAGAAATGCCACAACACAGTTAGGATGTGCCTTTGTTCAGCCTCTCCATGAACACAGACAGCAGAAGATGCAGAAGATGCTATGTTAAGCTGGTCACCATTGCTTCCATTCTGAAAAAGTTAAATATGTGATTCTGGAAAAAGGGATTCTTTCTAAAAGAAGGGACTACCTACCAGCTACTCAAAGTTTACATTCAAAGACAGTATCACCAATTAATTCCCTGTGCTCTACTTCCCTTTTCTTGGCAGCGAAAAATGAGAGCCCAGCTCATGCTCTTTGCCAGCATTAAGCAGCTTTTCAAAAACGTGCTTCAGGCTCAGATATGTCAAAAAGACGATGCCAACAGCACAGGATCAATGACTTCCTTGTGTCTCAGGGCAGAGGTCAAATCTATGTGCTCTTTGATCTCTCTGCAAATTTTGACACAGGCTCTGATTGCTGATGATGTGCTAACAGATTCCACTAGCGTAGTCTGTGACTCCTATCACTTCAGTTATGCTTCTCAAACAGGACCTGAAACATAGACAGCAGATTATATTTTTCACTCATAGCCATACGCACACTGAGTTTGAAGATCAATGCAGGTGCTCTCCCTCCAGTTGCTACAGGTGATCTCCCGAGGATACAAGACCGCAGTCCTTACACTGCTTATGGTACCCTTTTTCTCTAAAGGGAAATACATCTAAATAACAAAAGGGAAATGTATCTGAATTACATTCCACTCAGAGAAAAGTTTAGCCTAAGTCCTACATTTTGCTCTCCTTAAGAATAAAGGAAAAAAATTCCTCTGTCTTTGCAGAGGCCGGTTACAGGTTAGCTGTGTGGACATTGGAGTAGGGATTCAATGTACTCACAGTACATTAGGAGGTATCACTGGTAACAAATGAGGTCTCTTTAATATCTTAGAAATTAGTAAGCTGGAGGAAACACCTCTCTGCAAACGAACTGGCAAGAAGCTGGCGGGTCCTGTTTAGTCCTTCAGTATCACTAGACACGTAGCATCGAAGCTTTCTCTCAGGCTTTGATCAAAGCAGAAAAACAGTAGTGTGGTTAATTGGGTTGGGCTGTACTTTATCCAATTTCTTACTCTGACGTCATAATGTGCTTCTGTAAATCTTTAGCATAAAAATTGGAAATCCAATCTCAGAGCAAATCAACAACCTTAATCAACACACAAAGAGACTGTTCATGAAATGGAACATTGTCATTTTCTCACCTTCTACTAAAGAACAGTCCCACACTATATCCTATGGAAAATCTTCAAATCTTGTCTAAATTTCATCCTTCTCTAGAACTGGAAGCTAGCCTTGTTCCCTGTTTTAAAGATCTACATATTAAGATGAACGCAATAAATGAGAAGAATTTGAAATGGCTGTGCTTGTTCTACGAACTTACTAAAGTCAATGTATTATCTCATGATACCAGTGAAGGAATACAATGACAAAAAAGAATCTTCTCTTCACATTTAACTGCTGTTTTGGCACCAGTCTGGCAGTATTCATGTGTTTTATTCCATAAATCCATTAACTTCTATGGGCATATCAATGTTTTGTTGGATCATAACCTCAAAGTATAAGCAACGGCCACAAAGTATATGAAAGATTATTCATAGATTCAGATTATATGGCTGAACATGGTTTTCATGTTCTGTGCAAGCCTGAATTATACACATCCAAAGGGAGTTGTTCAATTTAGACTCTCAGAGCTTAATTTAAAAATTATGTCATAATTTTTGAATTAACAAAAAAGTGATACCATAGCATCCGTAGTTTATTGCATAGCTAACCCTGTTAAACATGCAGTATAGTTAAACTGGGAAAGAATAAAAAAGATTTTGAACAGGAAAGTTATTATAAAGTTATTATAAAAACCAAGTCTCAGTTCGGAGTGAACTTCGACGCTCTAGCTGTAAACATTAAAAAATAGCACACAAAAAGAGGAATTATATCACATAAATATCTCTTTCATGGATCCTCACAGCCACTGTCATTATATCTCACCTTTAAGATAGAGCAGGGTCACTAACATTCACTAGCATCTTACCTGCTGCAGAATAACCACCTACGTATAAGAACCCGATAGAGGCACAAGACAGTAAAAAATTTTGCCATTACATTACTAAGTTGAAATAATTTTTCTTTCTGGTTGTATGTATGGTTTTTGGCAGTGCTCTGAAGTCTTGGCTTTGGACTGCAACCCTATCACAACATCAGAGACCAAGCAGTGGTGGAGTGGTATTTTTGAAAATCAGGCACCACTACCAAGTCGGAATCCTTAAGAAAACATCCCATCATTACACGGCAAGTAGAAAATCACCTGCTGACAAGGCAGCAATCCAATCAAACCTGTTAGTTGTATAATAAACTTTATTCAAGTGAACTATGGAAGTATACAGTTAAAATGGTGGAGGCACTTAAATACATTGACAGGTAGAAATTGTAAGAGCTAAGAAACTACGTTTACTTCTTTTTATCCTAAACAAGAGTCATGGGGGCCTGGAAAAGAAAATAAAGGAAAAAAGACAGAGAGGCAGAGGTAATAGCTGAGACTAACTACCAGGATGACCACACTAACTTCAACAAAGCATACAATTTAATACCTTAATACATCAGTGAAAAAAACCAAACAGACTTTAGAGCTGTTACATGTTAAATCTATCCATTGTGAAAGACGATATGCTAATATCAGAACAACACAGTTTTTTAAAGCCCTACAAAATGTTCAGTTCAGATTGGCACGACGAACAGAACAAGGTCTTTGTTCTTGGAGTTGGCATCTACATTTCGCTTCTTCAAAGTATATATATATACTACAAAGTATAGAAAAAGATATTTTTAAGCATCTCTCAGACACCCCTCGCCCCCAATCCTCCCCGCCCAGACTCAAAGCCTTGCACAGTTCCTGTCTATCAGCAGATAATTCAACATATGTACCTCGGCAGACAGTCGGTTCTTGCCACCTGCCTTTTATCAGAGATTTCTGTGGTACTTCTTGTGCATTGTGTGACATTGTAAGTAAATGAAAAATAACATGAATTAAAGTGAGGTAAAAGTAGTATTAAATGAGAGGCACACATTCCTGGGGAGGGGACACATGCTATCCATTTTGTTAGGGGACCCCTGATGTGAAATGGAGGCAAAGGTAAAAAGGAGATTGCAGTAGGGGAAAGAAAATGCTAGCCATTCAACTGTTGAAATGCTTTCTAACATCTTTCTGATCACAACAAGAATTAAGGGGGGAGGAAAAGGTCCCTTTGTGCCAAGAGAGTAGGAGCCAAGAACAACAACCAATCTTAAGCTCTGTGCTTCACGGTCCCCTAGATCATGCTAAAGCTACCCATAAACAATAGACATTACACACTCATTTGACACTCTCTTTACAGTATGACACTTAAAATAGGTTCCCAAAAGCCAGTGAAGGTCTTTGGTCATGAAAGAGCAGTACTGAGAGAGAGGATGCAGTACTTATATGGTAGACACTCCATTATTCACCTGCCAGGAAAGGAAAATCTGAGGATAGCTGGCCTTGCAGATTAGGCAGCTGGCAGAAGCTCTGTGCCCAGAATACACTGGTGCCAAGCAACTATCTGTGAGAGGTGTTATTTTCCTGGGAGCTCTAAGGACATTTCTGTACTGTTGGCAGATCACTATGTGAGTCACTACTTGCCTCTGGGGGAAACCTATAAATGCCCAATGTGTTCTTCATGAATATTTACAGATTCAGAGTTAAGTATTTATGCCCCAGTCATATTCTTGTAGATCAGTCTTTCATGCTTATTCCCTTCTCCTTTGTTATCAGCTGCTCAAAGCAAGATGGAGTAGAGATTAGCCACACTGATAGGCAGCTTGCACACCTCTGCATGCCACGACCACTCGCTGAGTCCACACTCAAGGACTGAGAGGTAAAGAGTTTGTCCTATTGTCCTTTGTTTCAGAGGTTTTTATGGCTTCAGCTTACTTTTCTCAGTCACAAAGCTCACATGGTACAGATGCATTATCAGCATAGATGCATTATCCAAATACAAACTAAGTTTTGAACAGTAAACATGTCACAGAGCTATGCCAAAACTCTGGATTTAGTACAAAATTTAAAGAATCAAACTCAAAATCCAAGTAAAAACTGTGAGTAAAAAATTACGTGAATCAAAACACAACATTGATAGAAAACCTGGGAAAGCATGCAAATCAAGTTGACAACACCGGTCTTGGAGCAATTCTCAGCATTTTCTACCTAACTCCTTTTAATCAACAAGAAGTATAAGAACCAAGTACATTTATAGCTTGTGACTCAGTTGGCTATATCTTGAGTTTTCAAGAGCAGTAGAAATCAAAAAAGCATAAAAAAATTACAAATACTTACATTTCTTTGATATATAAATTCACAGAATATATATAAACGGAAGAATTTATTGCTCCAACCCTGTGGACCTGCACAATTTTGCACAGCTGGTTAAATAAGGAAATGGATATGAGAATAGTACAGTTTGTTTTTTCGTTTGAAAAATAACTAATAAAATTTAGTTCCTATATGCTCTACAACTTGTAACATTTTTGAAAGGTTCCTCTCCTCTCCAGAAAATTTCTGAGGATCCTGCAGTTCCAATATTGTGTAAAAGGTTGTACTCTTTTAGGTGCTAAATTCAGAAAGTTTTCTTCCAAGCAATCCGTGTCATTATACAGACACTAAAGTCAGATCGTGTTTAACTTAATGAGTTTATATTGCCTTGCGTCTGACGTCCAACTTAAAAAATGCAGAGTATTGCTGCCCTCCATGTTCTGGAAAGAAAAGCTTAGTGAGTGGATGCTTTACAGTATTCTGTGCATTTTCCATGTCTCTCAGTAAGTCAGATTTCTTTTTCCATTTGTGAAGTTCATGCTGTATGCAACAACTAATAACAAAAACAAAACAAAACAAACAACAACAAAAAAATCCTCCCTGACCTCAGCTATTAAAGATACTGTTGATGTGCATGTAAGAGTGAAGACTGCATTTCTTCAGCACCTTGGTAATGCACACGGCAACAACCAGGTAGATTCTTTGGCGGTTCTGAAATGTCCTTTTTAACAGTCTCTGAAAGCAGGCAGCTTTTCAGAACTGAATAACCAGAATTTTCTGCATGTCTGCTATGCAAAAAATATAGATTCAAGTGATATGACCTGACTTCTAGAAGATAGGAGGAATATTTTTATCAGATTTTTCACTGAAGTGCATAACACAGTCTTCAAGCTCAAATGAAAGAACCATATGTGACAAGGGGATATAGGGGAATGTTATTATACCTTTTATTATATAATAAGAAGTCATTGGGTTTCAGAAATCACAGAATTTGAAAAAAAAAAGAAAAAAACAAAACAAAACACATCAAAGAACAGTTAACTAAAAACTGGGCTGAGTTGAGGGTTTCTCAAGAAAGATAATGCTTAGTTGTACTGAATGAGACACATGAAAACTGATCTCACAAACTGTACTGGAACCAGTCCCTGCCTGCTTGACACTGATATACACAAACTCAAATAGTTCTGGATGTCAGATTTTGGGGCACAAGCATTCTGATCTGTTAGCACTGCAGCTACATGGGGAAAAAGCACAAGAATTTTCCATTAATCGTGAAGTAACCTTTTGTTGAACACACCTAAAAATGCTTGTACAGGCATCAACATACCATTAGTGCCAGCAAACACAGAGCTGTGTCCACAGGGAGCTTGTTCCAAGGCCTGTTCCAGTGCTGGATCAGGGAAAAACTCATATCAGAATTATTCCCACTTCCACATTTTCCATTCTTCTTACTTGTATTTCTTAATGAAAAAGGAAAAATAAAAAACCAAGAAACAATAACAATCAGAAATCATCACTCAGTCCTATGGTATCAAGCCTGCAATTGGATGCTTAGTTTCTCTTAAATAAGGGAAAGGAGACTGATTCCCTGTACTGTAGAACTGGATCATCCTTTTGAAAATAAAATCTGTTTATGAAATGCATGTTTAAATCCCATCCTATTGTCTTCTATTGAGTGATTAATTATCACAATCTGTGTGCTAAATGATGTGCAGATTGTGAGGATAGACATGCTCCCTGCTCTAGACACTGTTCTGTAATATCTTATCAGGCTCCTTTAACATAGGAAGAAGTGTCATTATTAACTTGCTTCCCTTAATCTATTTTCAGGTTGAATAATGCCTTCTTTGTAAATAACACTAATTTAGGTACATTTCCTTTGCAAGTAATGCTAATCACTTACACCAGCTCTCCCTGCAGTATTCATCTTTGATTTACTAGAGTTTTCCAAAGCTGAAGGAGGAGCTTTGGAAAGCAAAATTTCACTTCTTTAACACAAATTCCCATCACATAGCTTCTACTAAAGCCATATCCAACACAGCAAATGAGAACTGTAAGTCCAGTTCATTTCAGTTTTGTTGACTTTCCCTTGTAAAATTCCCTTACCTTTCTCATATGAAATCAACTGATGCTACTGGTTTCAGAAAATTTAAATATTCACATTCAAAAGCACAGATTTTTTACTTCTGTTACCTGCCTCTCTTTCTTGTAGTCTTCCCACACAGCCTTTAACACTGACCAAAGGTTGAAAAAACTGCCTACAATGAGATTTTTACATCAACAAAGATGAACTGTAGATAGACTTTTCTTTCTTCTTAGACACATCTCCAAAACAGACCCCCAGTAAGTATGATGTTACACACACATAGATGCTGTCTTTTCTACTAGGGAACCCTCAACACTTCCTCACCTTCCCTCTCCTTTAACAAAATTGAAAGGGTAAAATAAACGTGTCTGGGTATAATCCCGCTCCAGTTGTAGACAGTTTCTCACAACCATCAACATTTTTCTTACCAGTAGACAGGGTTACTCTGACTTTTGTGCTTTCTGCTACATTTTCCCCTCTTAAAAACAAGGAGAAGGACAAATACAGCTTTCAGTACCTTTGGATGCATTATATATGACCGGTATATTTCGCTGAAATTCCCAGTGGATCAAAGCAGACGTTAATATATCTCTAACAGAAACCGGCAAATGATTAACTGACTCGCTAAGTGCTATCCAGTTTCAAACCTTTTAAGTATGTCAGAGATTTGTTTTTATGCCATGAGATTCTTCCCAAAGGATGATATACTCAGTAGGTTAAAAAATTATACGCCACTCAATAAAGTTTTCATTCTCTTATTTTATGGACAAAAGTAAGAACCTTATCCCTGAAGTACCAAGGCAGGAGAAGGCCCACCATCAGTAGCTGTTCTGTTGCACACCCCAGACATGGGCTTATTACATGCAGGTGAAAGACAGAAGTCTGGATGCATCATAAATCACCACCTCTTTCTTTCTTATTTCTTGCCAACATAGGCAATTGCTTGAAACTTTCCAAACGGGGAGGAAAAAACTGACAACCAAAACCCAACTCCTTCAAAAAAAAAAAAAAACCAGCTAAAAAAAAGAAACCCACCCTGCACAAAACCCCTCTAAACATAAAAGAGATAAAGAAGGTAGCGTATTACCAAAAGCTACACGCTACTAAAAAGAGATCCTCCTGTGTCTTTAGGCTTTGGTACATTGTATGTGAGAAGCTAAGTGTGATATATTGAGGTGCAGCACACTACAACCCTCAAGAGATGAATATTCCATGGCCACAGACACACTCTGGAGGAAAAATCTGGAGCAGAGAGGACTTCTGTCTTTGCACATAAGTAACATCCATAGGATGTGCATGGGCAGGGAGACCCTGACCCTTGGAGACACACCAGACATGTTTGTGCCATAACTTGTGATTCAAACTTATGGAAAATATCTTTGTCATAGACAAAGTCCTGCGTTAGTGGGAAAAATGAAGGTTCCTCATAAGATTCTTACCAAGGTAGCTGTGAGATCTCCACAGTATACTTATCTCCAAGTGGTGACAAATGACATCCAGAATCTAACATTCCATTTCTCATGAGACTATTTGAGTTGCACACCAGACACTTCTCCAAGTAGTTCCTGATCTTCTGTTTCATATCAGGTATCAGACACAGAGTTTCTACCAGAGTAAAAAAAAAAAAAAAAAGTAAAATGAAAGTAAGCACAACACTATCTTAATACAATACATAGTGATTCATCCTTTCTCTTCCAAGTGCTCCAGTGCACTCTGATCTTCTCAGTGTGCTCTCCACATATAGCCAAATTTTTCCTGCCCAATAATAAACCATTTAACCAACCTGCTGCCAGTGACAATTAGCTGGAAAGATACAGCAAGGATTATGTTACTCTCACACAGCTGAAGGCACCAGTGCATCGTTATGCTTCCTAGGTTCTTATCTGCAGTTTTAAGAAACAGTGGATCATCCTACATCAATACCACCAATGATCCTTCACCCTATGATCTTTGGGTGGCCAAAAGATTGCAAACATCCTTTATATCTGCATATTACTCTGTCATAATACCTGCATCAATTTAATTATGTTGAAGTTAGAAGGCTGCTTTAACAGAGGTTACCACTCAAATTTACCAAGAAAGCAAATATGATGGTTCATCTGCCAGTCTACTGCAACAATATCCGCAGCTTGTCCTTTGTATTTTTAAAAATAAAGGACCAATAGGAGCAGTAAAGCCTGTAAAATATCAGAGACTGTAATGACTCTTAGGTCAAATTGGGAAATTATTCAAAATCCCCTGTTTCCATGGGTATCTACCTTAGTAAATTCTGTCTTTGCCCTGGATTTTGAGATAAGACTATGTAATACCTTGGTACAGATGAAGATAGCAGTTATAGTTGCAACATAGTATTTTCTAGTTTCATCTTTGATGTCATTATAATTTTAAACATTTCAAAGGCTCCAGTAGTCTGTGATTGATGACTTTGTCTTTAGAATAGATATGCACATAAATAAATTAATTAAAAAGAGAGAATATGAAAGATGAAGTAGAAGACAAATTCTGCTTGCTACTACATGAACATTAAGAATGTGGTTATTTAAACTGACAAAAATCTGAAGACAGAAAACCCTACTGAAAAAAATAAATGCCAATAGTTCTTAAGACGAACATGCTTATCATTCAGCTGGCATATTTCAGGCTGTCATTTAGGTAGAATTTTAGTTTTTGTTCTAAATATACTTAGAATCAATTATTCTAACTAAAACGGAAGGTTACTGGTAAATTGTTGAGATTAGTCCACTTTTAAAATAAGCAGGTTTGTGGCCACAAGAAATTGGAAGCTCTGTGAAATCCACTTTGTACCTTAGTGCGGGAAGCTGGGAGGAGGAGAAAAAAACTGCTATTATTGTGGCAGGGAACTCACTGGAATACAACAGGGAAAAAAGCTCACAGGGTACATAGAAATGAACACAGGTATTCAAAAAGCTAAAAGCCCAAACCTGCACACTGCCTCGTGTTAGTTTTGCTCTATTATATCTCTGTACCAAATTACTAACTCAGAGGCAAATTTTACCCCAACACTATGGAACTTGATAGAGCCCTAATGAATCAGGCATAAAAAAACCCAACAGGAGTACTTGAAAAGGCACAGGAGCTGTAGAAAGCAAGAAGATAATGTAACAGTGTTTGAATGGTCTAAGAGCATATAACTGTAAGTAATGGGAAGTAATTTAAAAAAATGGACCATTGAGGCTGAACATCAGGGAAAAAACCCAGATAAATTAGACCACAGGATTGGTTTTGAAGGTGTCCTATCATATGAGATGTTTAGAACAAGACTCAATGAAGTAGTAAAAAAAATACCATAGGAAGCTATATTTTAGGTCAAAAAAAGGTCTTTTTCTATCTCTAACTCTGTTTTCTCACATGGTACTTCAGAGAACAAAGCTGGAAAAAACAATGAAAGCAAGGGGTGTGTGGGGATAAAAACTGTCTAGAAATAGCATCCTATTCAGATAGGTGAGAAATGGTAGGGACTTTTCAACAGTGGTGAGAGTTGAGAAAATATTTTCAAGACAGGTGTTTTCTTCAGGCTATATACAATGGGTTGGAAAAGAAAAAGAGGGTATTCCAGTGAAAGACACAGACCATACAGATTCAAGAGGAAGCAGAAATGTACCCCACCTATGCTCATTTGCATAAATACAGTTGTACCTACAGGTTTGTTGAGGGTAAAAAACAAAAAAAAGTAGAAAAGTAGATTTAAAAGCAAAAAAAAATAATTTAAAAAACTAACAGAGGATAAAAAGCTGCAGCTTAATGGCAATGCACAGATTCACAGGCTAGGTAGAAGTGCAGATGCCAGAACAGAGGCACAGCTCAGCTCTCCATGGCAGGATCCATGGCAGAATCCATGAAAGGGCAGCTCAGCTGCACAAGACCTGTTGCAGACACCCAAGCAAGAAAACCAGAAATTCAGACAAAAGAGGAAGAGCAGAAAGAGATGGCTCTGTACTATGTTCTGCCAACAGTAGGGAGAACCATCCAACTGCCAGATGGGTGCCAAAGTATACAGCCTGAAAACACCCAGCACAATGTGCTGGTACGTGGAGCCACTGGAGAGCACAGATAAGCTCAGATACTTTCTGCCACTTTGCAAACTGATAAGGCCTCAAAAAACACATGCTCTTTCAACAGGGGTGTGTGGGGCCAAGGAAACTGTTAACTGGACTCATCAGGGACAGAGACAAGAAAAATAAGCTGTAGTTATCAACCCAGGATTAATAGTTCATTGCTACATTAAAGGCATTGTTTGACAGAGCTGGAAAATAATATTTGCTGGCACAGTCACAAAGCATTACTTTGATATGAAAATGTCAGCGAATATCTCTTTCAATTATTCCTCCTTTCCTATTTGAAAACGGTGTTTATTCCACACAAACCTAGTGTTATCTCAGTTCAATTCAGGGAACTACTCATATCAGTGAAGTGGAATAAAATAAGGGTGTGCAAAATGTTACAAAATACAAAACTCATGTAGGACATTTAGGATTGATCTTCACAAAAGGAAAGAAGATTGTAGTCCAAGCTAAAAGGCCTTGATGTAGGTTCACTGGTTTTAACTGTGCATAATAAACAGGATGATAAATCTTTAAACACTTAAGTAAAAGTTTCTATGAACTATTTTACAATCTTCTTTCAGTGGAAGATATAGAATATTTTCAAATCATCTGGCAGTAACCTAAGACCTTTAATTTGCACCCAAGCACATAACCTGTCTGACTGCAGTGGAAGTGGTAAGTTTTAAATGCAGATGCCAGACTTACCAGAAGCCCAGATCTATGGGCACTGTGTGTATAAAGTGAGCACACAATGCCATCAATTACACAGTTAGAATTACCTCCCTCTTCTCAACAAAACAAATGAAAATCTGAACTTCCAACACCATAGACTAGGTGGCCACTGAGTCAGAAAGATCTGAAAAAGGTATCAGAGTACAGTCATGCATTTCTTTTTGCATCATTTATAAAAAAACCTGTATCTGCACCGTGTGGCTTATCTCCCTGCCCAAAATATCCACAACTAGATATGTCCATACTGTTCACACTAACATTTCAGGAGTGGCCTAAGTTGGTCCCACTGCTCTAAGAATGCTGAAGTAGATATTATCTTAGGCTTGATGCCTTTATGTTGCTGCATTGGTCCAGTTCACCTCTCCTTTCACAAGCACTCTGAGGTCTCATGCAATGCTCATGCTAGCTCTGTGACAACGGCCACATGCACCTCAGTCTGGGTCTTTTGATCCCTACACAGCAAGAGGAGGCAGAAAAGATGCTCCTGTAAGAATTGGGAGATGCAAAAAAGTTCAGTGCTGAATGCTGTGGTCAGGCTAATCACCAGATCAAGAAGGTATGACTGAACAAGTGTTGTTAAAGCTGAAAATGAAGATTCCCAATGTCTCCACCGTGTTTTGTGAGAAAACAGGCTAAATTCTTACCAGGTGTAAGGGAAGGCAGTTCCTTCCCTTCAGCTGGGGTCAGAGGGCAAGCAATGTTAAACTTGGGCAAGGTTTCAATGTTAAAGGCAAGGTTACAGTGTGCTAAACCATACTAGTGGAAATGCAGAAAGAGTATGTGCAACAATATCATCACAGTAGAAGTGACACATGGGGGACAAAAAACCCACACAAAAAAAGCTGATTTTGGAGATCAGAAATTCATTTTTAAAAAAGAATTATAGCTGAGACTATGTGTGCCCACACAGTGTCTTTAATCTCCATGTGGTTCTTCTGGCTGAAGATTTCTTACAGGGTCTCTTATGCAGTCAAGGTTATGCACTTCCGCAGTTTCTTACTGGGCTATTGTAAACTCTCTGTCAAAGGCATCAAGTAGAAGTATGTGACTTCCAAGACACATAGACAATGGACACAAAGTAGTATGAAGGATGGAGGTCTTCAAAACGGGCAGCTGCAGAGCTATGATTCTAAGATATAGCTGACATTTAACTTGATGTTTCAATGACAGATGGTAAGACCAAGCATGACCACCAGATGGTAACAGCTATGTAGAATGAGTTTTGCACAGCAGAAATTCAGTGGTTATAGGAAAGATTTTAAAAATAATGTATTTGGCATCTTCTAGTTAACTACCGTTATCTTAGAAAGGAAAGAAAATATCAGGTGGTTGTCAGAAAAAGAAATCTGAGCAGTTCACACTTTTTATATGCTCTTTTGCAGTTTTTACTCTTTATTTAAATTTACCAGAAAATAACCATAAGAACAGAAAGAGATGACTGTTTCACCAGATAACCCCATGAAAGTCCCATTTAAGCTCATCTGCTACCAGGTACATCTGTGTGATTCTAAAGCAGATGTTCTAGATTTGCACTGCAGTAAACAGGCATCCCTATGCAGTGTTTCAGCTGGGTAACTGTGGGTAGAGTTGGCAGTGAGGCAGCCCCCAGGGACTGCCCTGTTAGAATTCCACAAAGAAATTAAGGGGGTGTTTGGAAGGATGATTATGGCGCATCAGATGGCATCACTTCCCCTCCAGATTCTGCTAAATCATCTCTGACAGAAATCGTTTATCCCCAAGGCTCCTGAAAACATTTCTGAGCCACAAATTCTTTGTCTTCAGAAAGTACTTGAACTTAGGAAGGGCAGATATCTCCAAAGGATTACCATGTGACATAACACTCTCTAAAACCTTTTATCCCTTCTTGAGCCTCCTACCAATCTCATCAACAGAATATTCTTCTATCCTGAACAATAAACACACTGTGTTTTTCCAGGCTTTGCCAGCAGCATTCGCCTAATACTGTTTTGTTTACATAGAAATCTGAAGGCTTGCCCATTTCCATAAAAGGGAAAGTTTTTAAAAATTCCTCCAGCTTCTCTCCTGCTCAAAACAGGCATGCCAAGGGAGCACAAGTGTAGCAAAGACCAGAAGTATTTGGAAATCCAGTATCAAACACAGGTATCCTGTCACCGACACTGAGACAAGTTCTATGTTGATTTTTATTCTTGCAATTACACTGTCTCCAGCAGTACAGTACTGTGAGACTTTTATTCATAGTGTTCTCCTGACTAATAGGAGTCTTGAGGTAGCTGAAAATGCTGTACACTTGTGTCGAAATTTTCCACAGAACTAAAAAAGATGTTCTTTCTATAATTGCAGCTGTGTCAGAAAAAAACAGGCAGCCAGAGCAGGAACAGGCTGAACAAGGGAAACAAAGTAAGGCTAAGGGGGTTAAGAAGATTAAGGAGGAAAATAAACTGACACATCAGAAAAACAACAAATTCCCAACAAGTAAAGTGCAAGCAAGGACCAAAGGATATGATGAATCATACCCAAGAATCATGAATATGATGAGACTCAGAGGCCAGGACTCTGCTCTCATATTTAGTATGAGTTCTCATATTTAGTATGAGCTGTCATATTTAGTATGAAAGTTTCCTGGAGTTTCCCCATTATTCAGTGACCAGAAGAGATGGAGGGAAAAGGAAGGGAAAATTTAGGGAGGAAGAAATAAATAAAAACAAACAACAGCATTCTTACTCTGTTAGAACTAATGTTACTATCTCAAGCAAGGCAACTAGTTGAGTGTTTTACTGTTGTTTACTCATCATTTGTTCCCCATTTTCATGTTTGTCTTGAAACAAGATTTGCAGAAGCGCTGAGCCCACATAGCTGCAGCTGGGAATTGTGCTTGTACTCTGCAAACTGCTCAATGAGAATCATGTTTCTATGTATAAAGTATAAGTGTTACACTGTCTATGTACAGTGTTAACTAATGCTAAGTATGTTAAAAAGGAAGAAAAAAAACCCCTCAAATTCCATAGGCATTACAAAACAGACACCCAAAGGAGGTAATTTCATACATTATAGCTAGAACTATAGAATCATGGAATGGCCTGGGTTGGAAGAACTCTCAAAGATCGTTCCACTCCAACTCCCCTGCCATATGCAGGGACACCTTCTGCTAGACCAGGTTGCTCAAAGCTCCAATCCAACCAGGCCTAGGTATTCTTCCAGGAACAGGGCATCCACAATTTCTGTTGCCAACCTGTTTCAGTGTCTGACCACCGTCATAGTAAAGAATTTCTTCACAATTTCTAATCTAAACTTAATTTCTTCTGGTCTGAAGCCATTATCCCTTGTCTTATCACTCCATGCCCTCTCCAGCATCCATCAAACCTCCCTCTCCAGCTTCTTGTAGGCTCCCTTTAGGTACTGGAAAGTGCTATAAGGTCTTCTTGGAGCCTTCTCTTCTGAGCAACTCCAACTCTCTCAGCCTGTTTTCATAGGAGAGGTGCTCCAGTCCACTGATCACATTTGTGGCCCCCCTCTGGACTTGCTCCAACAGGTCCACATCCTTCTTATGTTGGTGGGGTCCAGAGCTGGACATGAGACCAGGTGGGGTGTCATGAGAGCAGAGCAGAGGGGAAGATTCATCTCCCTCGCCCTGCTGGCCAGGCTGCTTTTGATGCAGCCC
Source organism: Corapipo altera (assembly GCF_003945725.1). Taxonomy (NCBI): domain Eukaryota; kingdom Metazoa; phylum Chordata; class Aves; order Passeriformes; family Pipridae; genus Corapipo; species Corapipo altera. The sequence goes on along the minus strand of NW_020884898.1, from coordinate 984,568 downwards.
AGGACACAGTTGGCTTTCTGGGCTGCGAGTGCGCACTGCTGGCTCATGTTGAGCTTCTCGTCCACCAGTCCTCCCAAGTCTTTCTCCTCGTGGCTGCTCTCAATCCATTCTCTGCCCAGCCTGTTATTTGTGCTTGGGCTTACCTTCATCCAAGTGCAAGACCTTGCACCTCAGTTCACAACATTTTTCTGAAAATAAGCATTTTTTGTAAGTAGATACTAGAACAAGCGTTAAACCCAATAATGCTGTCTCCCAAGTCAATTTTAAGCAGCATGTGACAGCTGAGGTTTAGACACCTGCACTGAAGGATGGGTTAAAAACAAAGCTGCTGCTCATCAAGCAAGCACTGCACATCTGGCAAACAAGGTGGGGCTTCACAGATGAAAAATTAAACATGTTATACAATCCCACCTACCTTGTAAGATATTGTACAAGGAGACCTAATTAATTTTTAAAATTTAACTCTGGCATTTGCTAATAAGCATGACTTTGATTTTGTTATTTTAGTTTTAGTCTGTACATTACGGCAAAAGTAGAAGGTCACTGCCATAGATTCCTGAAAATGTCTCAAAATTCCATAAAGAGGTTTCAAAATTATATACAACTTCTGGGGGAATTTTCCAGTTGAGAGAGAAAGTAAGAAAAAGCAGAATTAGTACATCAGTGGTCATACTGTCCACACAGCCTCCATGCAGGACTATGCCTGATCATCCTCAAATGAAGCTTAGGCTTAAAAAGCATGAGGGTTAGTTGGAGGGGAAAGAGGAAAAATATTGTTTCATTCTCACAAGGAGCTTTAGGTTGAAGATTTTATGCTGAATATGTATGGTTGATTTAGTTACCTTAAGCCATATACTACTGAAGCCAGAACATATAGGTACAAAATTGAAGTGTTGGTTAATAAGCTCTTGGGGAAGAGGGGAGAGGAAACAGGGAGAAAAGAAGTGCAGATGAGAGAAAGGAGATAGGATATTTAACATTTTGTAAATATAAACAAACACACGCTAAATCAAGTTATATGGTAAGTTCTTTGCTTTCTCAACATATTGCAGTGATTTAAAAAACAGAATGCCTAGATGAAACATTTGGAGACTACATATGCTATCACATAGGGTATATGGCGTTACAAATCACTTGCATACACAGAATGAAAACCTTGTGATTTTAAATGTTACTGTTGAAACATAGTTAATGGTAAACTATGCAACTTGACTGCTGCCGTAGCACCATCCAAACTTGCTTCTTTCTTCCCATTTCCCTATCCTTAACCGTCCCTCAAACTGAAGAAAAAAAAAAAAAAGAAAATAAAAAATTTCAAAATACAGCTTGTCTTTTGTTCCCATGGAAGTATCACAGATTAATAAATACAATAATTTACTGCTTTTGAAACAGCAGTAATCACCTGGTAAATATACTGAGACATATTTGTCTTGTTAATATCACTTGTATCTGCCAACAGTATTCCCCAGGGCATAACAATTAAGTCTGCTAGCGCTTCAAACATGTACAAGGCAAAGTATGGCATATGGATCTGGGTGCCTGGGTCTTTCTACAGAACTTGATTTGGATTTCATGGATTTCCTATTTATTCTGTCAAAAAAGAATTATGAGTTGCTCATCCTCAGGCTGGAAGGTATCCACAAGAGTACTATAAACTCTCCATTTAGAAGGATGCATTTCTGTACTTTGAGTATTTATAGGTGCTATGACATCATAATGCTGGGAATCACACTATTTATGTGTTTTCTGAAAAGGACTCATTTACAGTAAAGCTATTAGAGAAAGTGAAGAATACTAGTTTGCCCATCAACAAGTGCAATATAAACACAAACATGATACATAAGATAAAACCCACACTGTAAACCTAATATTAAACACATAGCTGGAAATTAATTTTACTTTTTGCTGTGACATATATGGTTGAGGAAAAGTAACATAGAGCAGTAAATACTAAAAGAGGGAGGAACAAAAGGAAGAATTTTTTACTAGAAATACAGTAATCTTCTGTACACCTGCCATATTAGTTGTCCTTCAGTTTTGTCCTCCAGTTTCTCCTGCTGCACTCTTACCCTGTTCTGCAGGATAATCGATAGTCATTACATCAAATGTGAGTTCACCTTAATCTCACTCTGTGCAAATGCCTGTAATCTGAAAAATGTTTTGTTTTTTGGTGAATGTAATAAAGTAGTTGTCATACATGGCAGTTTTGCATGATGCATCTATTCAACAGGGAATGACATCACAAGGGAACGAATAAAAAGAATAATCCACTTTTGTATGAAATCAAGTTTTAATGAAATTGTCATTAATATTTATGTTAACTGTCATCAAAACCTAAAGAGACGTGTTAACATTAGAATCTGAGCAGCCTAGAATCACATTACTCTACAGTTTCAGAGAAGAATTGCTTTAAATGCAAAAGCTCTGATTTCTGTTCTAGCATTGATTGTTTCTTTTGAAAGAGTTCCTCCCCACATCCACCCTCATCTTCCTTCCAGATGTTCATGGACCAAACACCAAGTGGTTTGGATAAATGGATGCATACAGCTGTAAGGGCAAATTGACTTATATTTGCTAAGAATTTCTCCAGTCAGATTTGTTGATGACAGAACTGCAAAATCTTGCCTCCACACCATTCCCAGTTCCCTAGCTACTGATCTCTTAAATTTTTTTTGTATTTGTTTTGGGTTTGGGTTTTTTTTGGGTTTTTTTGTTGGTTTTTTTTTTGTGGCCAGGATGTCGGGGACTTTAATGTTGATCATTAGGAATGGACTCTAATAGGAACCCATGGCCATTATTATGGTCAGTGCACTATTGAAGGTTGCCTCTGCAGAGTCTGAACAAATCCACTTGTTGGAAACGATCAGTTCTGATAAAGATGCACAATCAATTCGTGTAACAGCAAGATATAGCAGGAACATATAAAGGGTTCTTCCACCTCTACAGGCAGAACTGACCCTTTCTTCCAGAATACCCTTGTGGAAAACTGTGCAGCCTGAGTTCCACTCCAATTTTTTTTTTTTTTTCTTTCTAGGTCTTCTTCTCTTGACTTAGAAATCAGGCAGCCATTATAATAAGCACGCATTGCTAGTCTGCAACCAGCTGTATATTGCACTAAGGAACATGACAGACTGTAAAGGCATAAGGCATCTGACCACCCCAACTGTTTCTCCTTAAAAAAAAAAACCAAACAAAAACAAACAAAAAACCCCCACAACAACAAACAAACAAAAAACTCCAAACCCCACAACAAATAACAGTAGTCAAAACCAAGCCAACCTCAGAAGAAAATTCATTATCATACACATCTACACTGTCAAATACAATGTATTCATCTCAAGAACCAGTATACAGGCTCTCACACTTCTGATTAATCCCTCATGTTTACAGACAGCAGTGAGTTTACAGAAGGTCCCATAATATGTTTTCCTTTAAAAAAAAAAAAAAATCAACCAAACAAAACAGAAAAACAAACTTAAAAAAAAAAATAAAAAAAACAACCCCCGCCACACCAGGCAGAACTTTTCCTTCAAACATCTCTTCTAAATTCTCTTTCTCCATCTCAGTGGATGGAAGGGAGCAGGATCTGTCCTAATTAGCTCACAGTCAAGACTAGAAATGGAGCCGCTGCTGTTCATCTATGCCCCAGACAGTACATTTTGTGAAAGGTAGCTTCAGAGAAATTGTTGCAATTAGTTTATAACTGCCTGGTGTGCTCTGTCCACACTGAGCTGGATTAATCAATCATTAGCAACCTTAATAGTGAGACTGAAAATCTACCAGCAGAATAAACACTAAACAGATGGCAAGTCCTTGACACTGTAAGGACAATTCAACCGAGGCTCCAAACAGCTTCTTCCTTCCAGGCAGGCACACTCCAGGGTCCTTGTCAGTGAGGGGAGTGTGTGCTGCAGGAGGTACCAGTGGTATCTGCAGTAAGTGGGTGTCTCCAGCTCCACGTGCGACCGAGATTTCCAGGTTGTGTGTCTGAATCCTGCTTTCCTTCACCTGAGGAAAGCCAGAGACATGGGTGCAGGGAGAAGGCTTGGCAGCTGAGGGACGGCAAGTCCTCGCTGCTTAAATCTCATTTAATCCTGCCTGACCACCAGCAGGACCTGCCTTGAGGGGGGAGGGGGGCTGCTGGATGTTACTAGAAGTTATCAAGGTAAAATACCTTTTCCAGTGGGGAAAACTATCTGAAGTACACAACCAAACACATAGATAGTTTTGGTAGTGTTACCAGTAATAAGGGACCTACCAATTATTTTATAGTCAGTGGAATTGCTGTTCAACCTTCCCTGGCCAGGGGTAATTCCGCAGCGGAAATACATTTGTCAGAAACAGATTCCTTACCTCAGGTACCAGATATACCAGCAATACAACGACCAACGACCCCAAGAGGCATTTTCTGAAACCTATTCTATCTAAAATCTCTTACAGTCACTTTTAGGCATCTAAAAAAAGGTTGTAATTTTTCATGGAAGACATTTTCAAAATATTAGGGCCATGACTACAGGCAGAAATATATACATGCAACCCTTCCACCAAATAAGTCCTTTGGGGAATCCTAGATCACAGGCCTTGTTGCTACTTGTTGCCAGGTCTCCCATTTAAAATAATAATTTAAAAAGGCTTAATGATGTGTCTCAATTTTGTTAATACCTGAGAAGATCAGAATCAGAACAACAAAGTCCAGTCCTCAGTTTGGAGAAAAGAAAAACACAAAAAAACCCTAAAAAACCCAAACATTTGAGAGGTGTTTAAAAGCGATATCTGTATATATCCCATAGGACATGGAGATGATACAGCCCCATATTGACTCTTCTCTGCCTCTCCTAATACAAGAAGCAGGTGAAGGTGCTCACAGCTTGGGGTTGTTGCAGGTTCTACCCAGAGCATGTGGTTTTATTGCAATGTACCATGCCACAGGATTATGGGATGCATTAAAAGCTTACATGGTCTCAAAAAGAAACTGGACAAGATCAAGGAAGAAAAATGCATTAAAGGCTGTTAAATACAAAGAAACTACCCTCTGACTCAGGAAGTCCCTGGCTTGTGGCTCAGGGGGAATATCAGAAGCCAACCCTTTTCCTATATTCTTCCCTAAGCACCCACCTTCAGCTCCTGTGAGACAGGAAACTGCACCAAATAGGCCTTGATTTGGCACAGTCACGCACATGTAATGTAATCATTTAAAGGAGGGGAAAAAAACCCTACAAATGCTTTTGTAATTCAATTACTGTATCATTTTGTAAGCATCAGAAAGTTTGAAGAATTTCTTCTGGTCTTTTAACATAAAATTAACATTCAGTTCTGAATTCCTTAGAGTTTTAGACATACCAAGATTGTTTTGGTTTCTTTGTTAACACATGCAGAAGAATGTTTCATTTGAAGTATTCTGATAGAGACAAATAAAACACAAGTACGCCACCCCTAAGCCTGAATTGTTTACATTTGTATTACTATGCTAGTTTTAGTGAGAGATGAGAGATGGTAACAGAGAAATCAAAATGGAGTAAACCTTACTTCAGTGGACAGAAGTGGAGCTACATGACATTTACTCCATGATGAGCCAAGGGCAGTTGAACATATAATTACCAACGTCCAAAAGAAAAAGTACTGGAAAAACAGAACAAGATTTTTTTTTGCAGGATACAGTATGAAATTCATGTTATAATAATATGCAAAACTATCAGTTTTATCTTCATATGGACAGTCCTTTCACTAGTTCTATATTTGTTCTTAAATTTTTTTATTCAGTAGCTATAGACTATACTTTTGGCCCTCAAAAAAAATGGAGACAAAAATCCCTTTGAATACAAAAGACCACATACATCCAACCATTTATAAACCAAGTATTAGACACTCAAATATCATAGCTGAAAGTTATGTGCATTATTTCATTTGAGTCAGAGTTTACAGAAGACCAGACAGTCTTGTGTTAATTTAATTCCTCTAAAGCAGGTACCACAAGGCTCTATATATTTCTGTAGTAAATCTTGAAAATTACACACATATACACTGATTTCACTACTGTATTATCAGAGGCTGCGCCTACTCAGAGGTCTGTTTGTGGGAATTTCCTGCAAATAAGTGCTAGAGATATCTCATTTAATTTTGTACTTTTTTTCCTATCAGCTGGGATCTAGACACATCCCACTTTTATTTTTATTTCTTCTCTCTTTCACCATGTTGCCACTGAGCTGAGGGGACTGAACTAACACCTTTCATAGATCAAGAACAAAACCACTGCAGATGGGGCAGCAATAAAGCCAGTTTCACCACTGCTCTCATCAGCGTGTTTCGGTCACTTGTCAAAGTAGCTAGACATGGAAGGCAAGTCCCATACTCCTGCCCTTGCCACTGACCTGGATCAGAGGGGCAGTAGCTTTTTGCAGCACTGGTCACCAGTTTACCAGAAAGCAGAAACATCCCTCAGCTCATATGCCTTAGAGACACAGAGTAATAAAAGGGTGGAAAAGGTTTGAGGCAACATTCATCCCAGCTGGACTTGGTCTAATGACTTATAGGTGAAGAGCTCTGTGTATCCCATTACCACTTCTTTGAGTCATCCTGACCCTTTGTTCCCCACCTTTATTAAAAGACCTGAAGATTAATGCAGGGAACAAATGGCAGAGAAATAAATCTTTGTCTCTGTTACATCTCAAAGTGATGTTTCACAAGTGTAATTAGGTGGAAAAGGTGTTTTGGTATGTTTTTTTTTTTATTTGTTTGGGGCTTGTTGCTTTTTTAAAATGCAAACCAAAAATCACTATGTGATAGTGCTTAGGTGTCTAGCTTGAGGTTTCTATAACTTTGAAGCAATTGTAGGTAAAGATAATGTTCAGAGTTTAAGTTTTACAACATTAAATGGTTTTATTTTCTTTCCAATTTCAAAGCAGACAAGTAATTCAGTTCCTCCAGGAACACAACATAATTAGTCACCTGCAGACATTATAGAACAATTACTTTTTTTCCCCTAAGAAAACTAAAATCCTGTACTTATCTTTAAAATACTTTGTAGCTTATCTTGCATTTCAATTTAAAGAGGGGTAATGTATGCCAAATTAGAATTAAATGCATCTTATTTACCTGAATTTCTAGCTTGGTCAAGTTTGTACTATTGTTTCAAATAAGCAGTTACCCTTTACTTTCTACCATTAATAAGGCTGTTGTTTAGTCAAGATTCTCTTCTATCACTTTTAGGTGTTTGGGTGATCTCGCTAAGCTGAAAAGTAGGACTGACTTGCCGGCATTTTGTTCTGCACAAATCTATGTTGACTTAAACAATTTGTAGTATAAAAACGCAATTTCTGCCTTCCCCTGTTTTCATTTGGAAGTTGATTTTGTTTCTCATACAAGAATTCCAAACATTCAAAATAGCAAGTAATGAAAAATATCCTGATATTAGTGCTGAGCCCATCTTGCCCCTGTGATTAATTTTCTGCAACTTTAGATGTTGGCACCTGCAGCATCTCATTCTTAAGTAACTACTCATTTCACATCTAGCTCTTTCACTACTACAATCCAGAATAAATGCTTAGATAAGCATAAACATATGCCCAAAGTATTTAACTAAGTTGTCAAGACTTTCTATTAAGTAAACAGCATGTAAAAATCTGCAAGTGATGAGAGAAAAAAAATACACAATTTTAAAATATTTAGTCATTAAATAAGTGCTTTTAAAAGTGTGATCCATGAATGTATATACTGGCAATAATATCTTTGCTTGCTGTCTGTTTACACTGCTAACACATACTCATCTAGTATTTTTCTTTTTCATTTGGGAGGTCTCTCATTGCACATCCCCTAAATTATTTCAAGCAGTTCAGAAATCAGCCCAGAGAGATTTGGGGGAAGGCACAAACCCCCTCTTAAATATAAATAAGATATCCCAGCTAAATGCTGGGTCCTTTAAGTTTAAGCTGCTAGGAGGAAAAAACATTATTTTGTAGTTTGTTCTGTGCAAACTCTGAGTGCTGGGCACCTTTTGCCACTCCCTGCCCACCCCGCCCCCCTACTAATTCTCATGGCTCATGAACAGCCCCTGACATGCAATGTAAAATGACACTCCTTGGCTATAAGTACAGATAACATGCAACTGTCCTTTTTTTTTCTCTGCCAGGATTACAATGGAACCGTCATATTAAAAATATCAGGATCTTGCTGTAGCTTTTTATATGTTTAGTTACTCAAAGTTTAAATTTTGACCTTTCGTTCCCTGTTGTCCGTAATTTTGTCCCCCACTTCCAATTCCACATCCCTAGACAGTGCTGAGCAACAGCTGAGCAACAGTTAACTCTACAAATAGCCCTACCGATTTTCAGTGAAGTGTCTTTGACACGTTTTCTCTCAACTGTCTGCCTTCCCCAAAGAACTAGGAAATAAACCCTTTAGAGGGTAAGTGTCCACAGAAAGAATTGACAAAATTTGAAGTAGCAGCATATGAAATTCGAGTACCTTTTTGAAAAAGTGTAAGTGTATACCTCTATACCATTCAAAGCATAATACTTTATTTAATGAGCTAATCATAAAGAATTATTGCTCAATAAAAGCTATAGACACTCTACACAATGTACAGTTTAGGATAAAATCAAGAAATCTCAAAGAATATCTGTAAATATCAAAACTATTTTAAGAAAAACACATGGTCCATGACTCCAATATTGAAAGGAATTGCCAGTGAACCAAATTTTAGTCCTTACCCACCACTAGCCTGCTTCATGTCTCTGACCAGCAGTAGTAGCAGTTCTATTTTTGCGTCCTATTTTTTCCTTTTAACTTTAATATCTTACATACTTAGAGTACTACAGTGGAGATGGTGCTTTCCAGCATCCTAATTGTTCTAGGTGATCCCCCTCTAAAGTGATAAAGGAGGGGCTGAAAATACATGTCTGCTATCTCTGGACTACAACAAATCAAAGCTTCTGGTGAAGATGGTTCCAGCACTTGGAAAACTCAAGTTATACATAATATTTCTCCATCACAGCTTTTCAGAAATACTGTATATACATCAGAGCTCTACTGTACATGTACATGTACATGTCCTACAAAACTGCAAAACTAAAGGTCTTCCTCCTTATCTTTGACATACTCCTTCTAAGAGACCACTTAAAATGCGGGAAGAAGACCACAGCCGAGATCTGTCCTTCTCTGACACAAGGAGTCTCCTTACATATCAGGATAGAATTGATCTAGACTCAGGCCAGAGCTTTCTCGAGATGCTGGTCTAGGACTGCACTCCTAGATCACCATCGCTCTCCCCTCAACAAGTTCAAGACGATGTTGAATACACAGTTACATGTATGTTTTGACAAGCAAACCAACCCTCTAAACTCAAGAGGACAGGTCAAAAAACAGGACCAAAACACCCATCAACAAGGAACACATAAAAAAATGTAATACATTCACATTTCTTGGTGCTCTGTACAACAAGAGCTTACTCTAAAAGAAATCCTCAGCTGAAACCAGTAGTATCTGCTCTTCTATAAACAATTATGACAACAACACGACCTGCCCAGTGAAAATATTAAGAATGTTGGAGGGTCCATTTCTCAAGAAAGCTATTTGTTTTGAATTATTCACTTCATGCCTCAGTTAATCAATTCCAAGAATCTGGCTATTACATCCAGGCTATGATCTTTCAAACTGTGTTTAATTGTCATTACAAAAGATGAATTTCTCTCTTTTTGAAGGCAGAAATCACTGCAAGAAAAAGAATTAAAAGAAACAAGGAATAGAAAAAGCAAAACAATAGAACAACACACAGAACAACAAACATCACTAAAACTCTATAGCTCTGAGAACAGAAAGAAAATTAACATGGTCTAATAAAAGTCATGGTGGGATTGTTGCTGTTGTTATCTAGAAGAGAATAAACATATTAACTAGTGCTCCTTCACACACAATCCTTCGATGTCCAGCATTCCCATAAGCCTGTTGCTATAAATAAATAAATAAGTAAATTTTGATTTATCTGTGTTATAAATATACATGTCTCACATATGAGCAATTTATAGATGTAAGAAAAGCACAATGCACAAAGAGCAGGGCATGCCATGGACCTGGACTCCACTACATCCCCTCAGACCCAGGACAAATAATTGGCATTCAAGTCCCATTCATTTATTGCTACCTTCAAACAAAGCCACTACAAATGCCATGCTCAGTACCATGACCTTTCTCTGCCTGTTTCTACGAGGTACAAAATGGTACTTTATTCATTCTTCATAAAAGCACATACAGATTTTTACCTGCAACTTTCAAAGTGACACTCCATATACATACAGTCTTTTTCTGCTGTACACTCCACTTTTCAGATCCTCCTACAGAAGCCAAAAATAGTTTGTCAGATCCGTATGGAAACCCTGCTTCCCTCTAAGGGCCTCAAAGAGAATTTATATTCGTACTATATGCATGTATCTGCCCTCTGTGGGATATTGCCAGCTCACCTAGGGTTTCTTCACCATCTAATCCAAGCACATCAAAGCATCTTAGGAGCTCTTGAATGAATAACTACAGGCTTTCATGACATAATTTATCCACATATCTAATGTGGTGAGCCAAAGACATCTGCAGTCCTGAGAAGTAATTCAAGTTTCAGACCTGTGGCCCTGAAAGTTCAGCCCAGTTCATGAGGCTTCACCACAATTAACCCAACTCACTCTGCTTCCCTGCCCCACAGGGCACAAAGTGGTACCAGTGAGCCTCTCGCAGAGCAGCACCAGGACACTGCCATTGCTTGTGACACATCCAGACATCTGGTAAACTCATTCAGCCACACACCATTTATGCCAACACGGTGCACGGCAGCATTTGGGATGTATTCTAGTAGTACAGGAGGTTTTTGTTAAATCTGCACCTGTCAGAATTCAGGAAACGCCAGCATTGCCAACATCTCAGCATCCCTAAGTGCCCTAGTAAGTTCATATCTACAGAATGAGTTACAGCATTACCCTGGAATTTTTTTTTTTTTTTTTTAATATTCTGTTCTTTAATCAAAGATTTCAAGGCTAGGCTTCAGAATGCAACTCTGTATTAGTTGGGGAGTTTGTGTTTGTTTGGTTTCTTTCCTTAAACACTTCCCGTTGCTCCTTATATAGGGAATACCTGCCATTTCAATGGACCATAATCTTTTCTTAATTTAAATTCCTCCATGAGCCATCCCTTGTATACAACATGGCAGAAGTAAGTTTTACCTGAATAAGTGAAATCTAAAAAAAGTTAAAAAGAATTGGATGCAACTCAATTTAGAAATGCAAAAATGCCACATTGTTGTTGTTTCACTGTACTGCAGTAAGTAGTCCTTCCACTTCTCACCCCTCAAGTAATTTCTTGGGATCATATGAAGCAAGATGTTTCATTACATACCAAGCTCTCGGAGGCAGAAACATCTTCTGCTTGTAGCTCTGAAGTTTCTAGAGTGTTTTAGGCATGGTTTAAGCACCAGAGTAACTTGTTAGATCCTTAAAAGTTTTCAGAAGGATGGGCACACAACATACCAGATGCCCACTCTGATTTTTGTCTTGAAGTGTCAAAATGGCAATATCTGTCTGCAGAGTTTTTAGTAAATGCTTCAAGGCCTTTACTCTGTAGTTTATTCTGGTGCTTTAGTAGAAATAGTCTTCCTTTAGACATCTGTATTCAAAGGAAACTGAAAACTAGGTCAGTTCTTGGCACACAAACAAAGATATTTAATATTTAGTGGGACTCTCTGTGGAGGATCTGTAAAATAGATGAGAAAACAGGACACTCAGGTGGTGACATAATATAAATAATTGTACTTCTTAGATGGAATTCATTGCATACAGGTAAGCAAAGCTATTAACTATCAATTTTTAATTTTTTTTTTGAGAAGGCAATCTTAGTCAAAGTCTCATTTACTCTACAGACAAAGAAAGAAAAAAAAGGTTATCCTCAACAATGTCTTCAAGCAGAAGCTTGTTAGGCCAAAATAAGCTGTGTCTCATTTCATTGCTCCTCTACCTCATGGAAACTGCAGTTGAATGGCCTCTCACTCTCCTTCCAACATCTTGGGCTGGGCTACATCTTGACAACAACCAGAACTTCCTTCTGTTTTCAGACAGGTCAGAAGTCTTACCTACTCCAGCTATAGCCTGCTTCAAGGAAATGTGAGTAGGAGGCTCTTGAACTATAATTCCCATAAAGCATTTATATCTGGAATAGTTATATCTGATCCTGCTTCTACCTCCAATGAATTAAAAGCAAAAAACCTCCTTTCTGGGGGCTTTATGAAAAGTGCTATTCTCTAGCTCTTCCCTCCCTATACCAAGATGGAAATGATTGCCAATAAGTTGACATTTCACAAAATGGACATCTCTCTGTAATTCATGGCTGATGATTATTAGGTTCAGTTTTAAAGAAAATATCAAGGAAAAACTGTCCTACATGAGGACTTAGCTATTGAAAATGTTGGGCCTTTGAAGAAGTCCTCTTTTAAATTAGTGAAACTCTATCAAAGGGCTTCCTCAGCTGCTTGGGGGAAAATAGTATGATGAAACATTCAGTTTGATGCATATCTACCTGAACAAGCAAAGGTGTCCCAATGCATTCTGACATTACTTACATAAGGCTTGAGAATGACAAGCCAAAGAACTAGCTAGCTGGTTTTCCCTCAAAAATTCATCCTCAATGACTCAAATGTTTACCAACACTTCATTTACACTTTACCATTCAACTAGTTCTGTGCTCCATGCAGTATAAATCAGACTCAGAGAATACTGCAGAGAGGCGATATATGATGATCTTTATACCTATTGACACAGCAAGCTTTGATCTCTAGGTCTGATTTAAGCTAGGATCAGAACGAAGGGCACAAAGCCAGAGCCTTGAGTTTTATTGGGCTGTTTTGATTCAAGTTATAGGGATACACTGATCTACTCTATTAGTCACATGTTTCCATCTGTCTGCAGTACAGTTGGACAGAAAAGAGAAAAAAAATCATTTAATTTTTATCTAAGTGTCATTAAACCCCCTCACTTGAAAGAATCCTTAGACTGAAAATCAAACATAAGATAAAAACCAACAAGAGCTGAAGATGGATTACAGTAGAAAAAGAAACAAATGAGACTGTGCTCTTCAGGTAAAGTGCTGACGAACTATTCAAGTTTTTAAGTACACATTCTCTGTATATTAAGGACTCAAGTTCTTCAACGACTAAAATCCCCATGGCCATCTGTCTACAGTTCCTTGGTGTTACAAAATGTACATGCATACACAGCTTTACAGACTCCCTACGAGCAATTTGTGCCAAGCATCTTAGACCAAGGCTATAATATCTAGTTAAAGCAATCTACAGTTATGGTCCCAGTTCTTTTCAAAATGGATTCCAAAATCCTTTTTTTTCCCTGATGTAACATCAGTTTACAGTGTCATTGCTGTAAATTAGTTCAGATAAAATTTTGCTATTCAACAAATGATCTTACATCAACATCTTCCCATCAGAGATTTCACAGTAAGTGGGTGGAAGACAAAATGAAGTTAATGTATACAATGAAACTTAACTGAAACCCACCTAACACTGAAACAACTTACTCTTGAATGTCACCTGTTAGTTAAGTTTGTAAAACTTCTCCCAGTGCTTATGCAGACAAGTTTACTAGGAAACCAAACAAGCAAAGAACAACAAAACCCCTTGACACTTTCAGGTTGATTTTCATGGATTTTAGATGATACATGAGTACTACTTTCATTATAATTTTTCACTGCAATTTCTGCTTCCAAATCCCTTAGGCCCATTTTCAAACTCTGCTGAATTACTATGGTGGTACATTCTTTTACCAAGCAACATATATATACAGGCTGCAATATCCAACAACTGATGAAGTGTTTGCAAACTTAATCTCCATTTTCTTAAAATAAGGTATTTCCATGACAACATACAGCTACCAAACCACAGCTCCAGCAAAGCAAGCTTCAGAAAACACTGTTTATCTATCTACACGTTACTTTCCTCTATATTTTTCCATCAGATTTCCAGTTTCCTCTCTTACTTATTCTGAATCCTGGTGAATGTAATTCAGCTGGTGTTTTAATTTTCAGAAGTCTAATGTATTATAACCCTTACTTTACTTCCTCACAGAAGAAACACCTATCATCGTCTCTAGCCTGGGATCCTCAGGTGCTCTTCTGAACAAATATCATTGTAAACAAACCATTTCAGATTTTTTCAAGATTAACCTTACAGCCTTGCTGACCCTTGACTTTACTGCAAATTTCTTGTATGCTTACTTTTTTTAATATTCCACATATTTAACCTGGTTTCTCATGTGCCATTTACTGCTTTTTTTCCTGGAGTTTCTATATTTCACTCAAGTTTTCCTAACATATCTTTTTATTAACTTTCTCCTTCAATATCTTACACTTCAAATAAGCTGCCTTATTTATACTTCAAATACACTTCCTTTGTTTTTTTTTTTATCAGTTAATTAGAAAAAAGACAAAACCTTCATCTCAGTGTGTTTTTCCCACCTCTTTCACTAGTCTCTCATACAGTGGATCAGAGTACAGACAGAACATGTTTAGTTGAAAAAGTATCCCATTAAAATCAGAAGTTCACAGTCAAGCTGAAAGGGCTTTGGAGAACAAAATTCATTTAAAGGCCCACCCAACAGGTTAACATTAGACATTTAAAAAAAACCCAACAAAACCAACCAGGATTGGAAGACACCACAGCGAACATTAGGAATGCCCAGAAAGAATCTCAGAAATGGGGGAAGTAATGTCCTAAGAACAATGAATTCAGGTTGCCAACTTTACGGAAGACATTTGTGGTGGCTGAACCGCTGTTGCCAACTTAAAGGCAAACTCAAAACCAAAACATATACATACAATCACACTCTACTGAAACATATGACAAAAATGTTTATTTTGAACTATTTAAATAATATTTGATGGGTAACATGGATTATCTGCTAGATGTTCAGTCTGTAGTCCCCAGCTTCAGTGCTCAGCACCCATTCCTGTAATACTTCCTGTAGAAAACATAATGGCAAATTAACACACTGTTTTATTGCACAATGTGGACATCTGCCTGTTGAATATAAGCACTGAAAACCCACCCACACAGACTTCATGAAGGACATCTAACAGCCATTAAGGAGATAGAGAAGGCTCACTTCTTATTAAGATTTCCTGAACCACAGTGAGCAAAATTTAATGGTTCTACACCATGTTAGCAATCCCCCCACACCATCTAGTCCCCCTTAGTAGCAGTTTTAGAAATATATCCAGTTCATAATATTTTATTAGCCTATATAAAACATGGGATTCAACTGTTCCAAATATTCACTTACTTTTAAACTTAAACCAAATATTTTATTAGTATTTTAGTATATTAGTATTTATTAGTATTATATTCTTACTATTTTGCAAAGAAATAATGTATTTAAATTGCTTTATGCCCTGAGCAAAACCAGCACATAACTTTTATGAGCAACTTGCATTCCTAATTATACTCTTTCCATCCTTGCTACACAAATGGTATTATTTATATTCCTGTACTGGTCCACTAGTCAAGGTATCCCAGATATCCCAAGCCACAGAAAATAAGTCTGTTAGAACTCTTCATTCAGAGTCTTACTCTTTAGCTAAGCTGAATGCATTATTTTTTTCCCTTGGAGAGTCCCTATGACAGTGTAAAAGGAAGGGAAGGAAGGGAAGGAAGAAAAGAAAGATCACCTACAGCAATAGAGCTTTGATTTCATCTGCTGAAGCACTATCAGTGACTCCAGACAGGGTCCAGAAGAACTTGCATCTGCCCATGTCCTCATATCCAGATCAAACCAATTCTTCAGTATCTGACAGGCCACCTTCATGAGTATAAAGTTGAGGTATAACAGAACCTCATGCCAGTCCACCATCAGCCTTTTAAAGGCTGAACTGCTTTTGTTTTTGCCAACAGCTTGCATATCCCAAAGTGTATGTGTCAGAGATCTTGTGCTGTTGGTAGTTCTTAGGACTTGCCAAAAACCTCTGCTTTGATTTTCTTCTGACTTCACAAAAACATGCACCTTACTATTACAAATTATTTAAACAAGTCCTTCAAATCTATTGTGTTGGATTCTTCAACAAATCCAGATTGTACATGGTTTGAGCCATTTTCTTCCTCCATTCTTTATCTAACCTCTTCTTTCAGACTTTGCCATACTATATGCCAAAGGTGTCTAAGTTTCAAAGGAATATAAAAGACGGGGCAGCAGGGAAAACTTCCAAGAGTGGATTATGCTATTTGTGTACGTGAGATACAACCTATCTGCACAGATCAGTCTGTCACCACTAGACATGTTTGTTCTCCATGTCATATGACAACAGAGGAGGAGAAGAAAATATTATGCCCCACTAAAATTTTAACCTTTGCCTTCTGGGATGAAAATCCCAGTGATAGAGTGCAGGTTTGACAACAATGCTTGAACCCACACTGCTTCTTGGAGCTGTTGATAAGTTCCTATCCAGTACATTAAAACATCATCAGCCTATTCTAATGTCAGCTTTATTTCAAGCAGAGTTTTAGAGAGATTGCAAAGTGCATTACATGAGACTCCAGTCAACAGACAGGCAGAAAACAAATATACTGTTTACTTACCTATACAAGAGTGCTTAGTAAAGACATGATGAATATAGCTATCTTAGCAGAAACACTTAGAATTCCATTACACTAATATGTCTGGACACTCATTTATTGCATGCAGTTTTTACAGAATATATCTTCTCATAGCCTTTTCACTTCTTTATTTGATTAAAAAAAAAGGAGAAAGTGGTGGTTACAGCAAGAAAAAAGGAAATAAGTTCTATATGATATTCAATCTACAGAGGAGAGAAGAGGTAATTCATTGTTTTCTTTCTGGCACAGTGTTTTATTATAGGACAAAAATTCAATAAAACCATCAAGATCTCTCACTGAAATGGGTCAACACCATCCATGACAACTGCTAAGTTGTAAAGTAGAGATAGTAGGAGAGTGTAAAATCAGATTAAAGTAGGAGTCCAATCCAAGTTAAATAATAATTTTCTTACCTGGACAGGATCAGAAGCATGACCTCTCTATATGATAACATCTTACTGCACTAGATGATAAAAAAGTACACTACACTTCTTGGAGGGAAGGATTCACATGTTGCTCTACTTGCTTCAGTTACGGTCACCTAAAGCATAGAAACTAGCATTTCAAAATTATGACTGAATTTCAATGAAAAGATCTTAACAACAAGCAACAAGTAATTCCAGGCTTCTCCCTAAAATTTCATCTTTCTAACCAACTGTTAATTCTTGTTTGTTTCACAAAAGCAATTGAGACTGACATGCTTGTACAAACGTGCATTAGCATAAAAATTTAACTGGAATAAAACAGCTCATGGTGTTTTTGTCACATCAGAACTCTGACACAGAATTAGTATATCAATACGAATCACTCTTATTCCTCAGACTTCAGTGAAAAGCATGAAAATCAGAGCGACTTTTTAATACATAAGTAATAACAAGTGAAACATTTTTGTTCCGCATTGTCTGTAGCACTGTTTGGGCTTCACACATCCAGGGTGAATTGTTCAACTGGTAACAGCCTTTCCTGGAAGACAGTATGAGATCTTTGAAAAGTACTAAGCCAGATTCATGAGCTTTGAATAAGACATTTGAAGCAGTGACTTCAGTAGAACTACACATACCCTAAAAATGTACATATGATAATTACTCTATGAACTGAAGACACAGTACTACTCACCAAAATGCTCTTTTACAGATCAACCTTTCAAAATACTAAGCATTACCAATGTGCTTAGACTTTGTCCTGCTGTTTCCACTACAGAGGCTAACCCCATTTGCCAAAAGTCTCAGCCTGATGCATTCCTTGCTCAAACATTGCTCCCACCCAAGTAAACAACAGTGGTCTATGGGGCAAAAGCTTCATAATACATAAGCACAGCATGTCGGTGGTGTTTTGCCAGGTATATTCTTTTTTGCTTTCATCTGTTACTATCGCACCCCTAACATCCACCTGAATGGACAGCTTTTATTCAAGTAGGGTTTGCTAGGAATGAATATGTTCCTGAATATGCAAACTGTGCTCTTTTACTGCTGGGTCCTTTATTAAACTACCTGAATATTAGTGGCCCGAAATTGGTATGATTAAGGTTTAATGAACTACTGATTAGCACTAATGAACACAACTGAACACACATTTTATTAAATGATTTGTCTCCTTTGAAATGAAAGTAATGTTAAGCCCATTAATAAAAATTATTTGGGTCATTTCTGAGCAACTGTTGCACTCCTTGGAGATAAAGGAGAGAAATCAGCCACTGTGCTGTCTGATTAGTGTTTCAGCAGGTGTTACACATCAATAGTCAGGGGTCACAGGCTATATTTTCTAGGCTTAGTAAGGTCAGAGGATAAAAATTAAAGTTTCTGTGAGTGCTATTTGACAGGAGAGATATGTCCTTATGATCTGGGAGGATCTGAAATGATACAGCATACAAGAAATGGAAGGACTTTTTTCGAAGTAATAGATGTGACTGGGTAGAAGATAGCATGCACACAAAAAAACCCACAAAACAAACAAACAAAAAAATTGCCTTACTCCCCAAACCCACGTAAACATGATTGGAAAGATATTCTTTCATATTCTTCTATACTTTTCACATCATTTTCTAGTTAAAAGCTTTTTGGAAGCTGCATATATCCATCTGCCACAATGTACTGCACTAGTTCAGATACAGTCTGAAGGCTTAAAGACTTTACAGAAAGACCGAGGAAGTATTGATGAGCAATTGTTCCCCTTAGGTGAGGGTAAGATGAAGTTAATTCTCTTGAAGTACAGTGTCACAAAACATCCATAAATACTCTTGGATAGGTGATGACAAGTGATGAGAACATCACTTTTGGCTTCTCTTTTAGAGCCCTGTGTTCCGCGTATCCAAAGTGACATGTTGGGTTATTAAGATATCATTGCAATTAACAAGCAAGATTGCCACCAATAGTTGCCCACTTCCTATGGTAAGTCAGTTGTCCCCAGGAGGATTTCTTACTGATTATTCAATCAGATATGAAGGAGGAAGGAGTGACAAGAACACAGCCCAGGGCAGAGTTCTTCAGAGACCACATCATCTGCTAACAGGTAACATAAATAGACACTGCACCTCTGAGCACTGCAAAATTTACTCATTTTCTTCCTATTATCATAAATATTAATGTTTGCATTTCCAGCCACACAGGAACCCTGAAGTAAAATCAGTACATTTCTACATGAGTCCTCTATCTCCAATATGCATTATATCTGAGGCCCTGATGATGCTGAGGAACCTGAAGGAAACCAATGACATACTGAAGAGTTCCTGGCATAGTTAAAAAAACAATAATAAAAAAACCCAAATCAACAGACAGCTGTTGACAATGGAGTTTTCTCTAGTGGTGGTTCATTATAGTTCTGAAATCATTTATCCCTTTGTTAAATCCTACTACTATCAAAAGAAAACCCAAGAACACAGCTAGAGATTTAAACAGAGTATTAGAATATAAACTCTTGGTATGCAAACAACCAGACCCAATATCACTCACATATTAACTGGAATGATTAATGTAGAAAAACAGCGGCACAAATAGAAAGGCTAATGAGACCTTTTCAAGATGATTCTCATGTAATTATGTGTAATGGGCTAAATTCTGCTTCAAATTGTTCCAAAGTGAAACCAGAAAAAACTGTATGCATTTCAGAAGATGTGCTCTGCGTCGAGAAAAGCCGCGGGCAGAATTTGACCTATTGTCAATAATACCGGCTAAGCAAAACAGCTATTTTTTCTCTGCCATGTAACTAAACCAATGAGTGCACATAGACTCAAAATAGATTTCATCTTGGAAACTTTGAAAGGTTTAATGTAGGAGGAAGGACTGAGCACACAGAAGTGGAAGAGTGAGCAGTTGCAGCAGGCTTGAAAAAGGCTTGGGAAGTCACAGGGAATCTCCCTAAGGAATTTAGTCTTTGGGCTAGTTTTACTGATGAAGGGAGGATGTCAGTGGTCACCTTTCCTACCATACAGATAAACACAAAGGGAAGAGATTCTCCCTTTTGCTATTGACTGTTTATGGGATTGAACAGGCACAGGCAGACTGCGTAGAGTTTCCCTTTGAATGAAATGGGAAGACCACCCAAGACCTCTGCACAAGAGCCACTGAAGTGTAGAGGCAGCTATACCAGGAGCTGGAAAGACCTTTCAACTGCTGGCAATGGGCATTACTACCACCTTTATGAAATTTAGCCCAGGTTTCAGTGTGCCCCAGTGACGAAGGTGAGACCTCAAAGGGCACAATCTCCCTACAGAAATTCCTGTGATCTCCTGAATGTCACCTCTTCATTAATGGTTCCTCTGTTTCCAAGAATACTCTGTCCTCACTTAATAAGCAGAGAGTTTCTTCAATACCAACATGCACAATTTATGTTTGTTATCATCTTACCTGCTTAAGAAGACAATCTTCCTAATTGTTAACAAAGAAAACATTCACTTTCATTTGTGGATTAAGACATTGCTGCTTTAAAGAGTACTACACCAAATTCAAACCTCAGTTATACAAGCCAGCTTTAATTAAAAAGCAAGGAAGAAAATTAATACATCCTTTTAACTTGCAGAAGTATAACCCAGTGTAGAATATTGAGGGGAGAGAGGGAAGGTGGGTGGTGTTTTTATTAAAATTAATAAGTGGGCTGCTGTGAAATTTAACCTATGAAAATTAACCAAGATGTCACAGGAATGTATGTGATGCAAGTATTTTCAATGGAAATAGCATCCATAGTATATACATACTGTGGAAGAAAAGTAACAGTGGTCCTAAGAAACAGACATTAGAAAACACCAGCATGAGTACAAGCATTTACTAGGAGATAAATCGGACTTTCTAGGGCATAAAACAACTACGAGCTGGTTGGCACCCTCTATGAGAAGTGTTTTTACAATACGCATATTTTAAGTCTAGTACTATGTTCTACCAGTGCTTCTGATTGGCTTCTGCTTTGACTCACAGCAAAAATTCTTTTTAAGACTGCATTCATATTTGTTACAAATGAATATAAACCAAAACGAAGAAAAATCTTTAATAACATATCAAGATGCTTTACTCATCCTTGTCCCTGAGAAAACTGTATTGAAATAAAAAATAGTCACTTTTAGGGCTTATAACACAAAAGGGAGTGGCAGGATTTATGTACGTGAAACCACTGCTTTTATTAGCAAGTGGCTTAATTGTATTTCTTTTCAATAAAAACAGGGAACTGGCTTCCTATATACTTTAGGAGTTGCACATTATTTGACAGGAACAGCAAGTCTATATTTCTCCACAATGAAAAATTTAAAATTGCTGTTTAGAAAATACTCCCTTGGATGTGTAATAAGTATTAAGAATCAGCAAATCTATTTATATTTAATTACGAGTAAATCAGAAGTTGTTTTAAACATTAAGAATCTGCTTAATTTTTAGGAAAGGCTTCTTGGGGGTTGGAAAACAGCAAAGACAAACTCAAGGTCTTAGGAATAAGGAATTTAAAAAAAAATGTTACATCGTCATTTCTGAGGGGAAAAAATAAATTCTGGATTATCTCAGCATCTCATAAAGAGATAAAACATTAAAGTTATGTACCTAAAACCATGCATTATTCATGAAATGTAAAATGTGCATTCTTAACTAGTTATTCCCCCTACCCCAGAATGTAATTAAACCCAATGACTCTTCTATCAGGACATGTAAGAATAATAAACGAGACTGTTAAATCACGAATTGAATTAAAGCTCCTGGTAAATTTCTTTGACAAGAATTTCCATTACGAGGAAGAAAGAAAAAAAAAGAAAGAAAAGAAATATTTTCAGTTGTTCATACAACTACAGCTTCAAGAGTAGCTGTTCCTAGAAAAAGACACGGCTAGATTTAACAGAAGTATGTTCTTTTTATCTAGGCAAGTCATCTCTCCTATTTAAATCTCCTTACCTATGTCAGATGACTGACAGCTGGATACCATTCAAGACACCTGTATTTGGTCTGAGTGGCAGCCTGAAAATCTCCAGGGACTTTTCTGAGCATGTACCACAGGCAACGGGTCAAAATATTTACTTCAGACAACAACCATGAAACTTCATTTGCTGCTGTTATTTTCTTTCTAATTAAAGACTCATTTCAAAGCAGAGTGGAAATAATGTGTCTGCTGTGGTTAATATTTAATCAGCAGCCTAGCGTGCCAACCATGTATCCCTTGTAACAGCCCAGGGTCAGTGCCCTGGATCCCACTGGGATGCCATATGGCTGTGTCCAGAAGACTGGAAGCCACAAATGACCCATCACGTGTTGAGTGATAGCACGAATCAATAAGGGTACTAATTATTGGTTTTGAAGAGCTGACTCATCTGCTGTGGGAGTGAACATTATGTTAACAAGCATGAGTGTTTCAAATCATAATATCAGATGTGCTATTATCAAAAAATAAACCAAACCAGATTCAAATTATCCAAGTTTTTCTAGTAATTTGCTGTTAAATAATTTAAATATGATTTATCTGTACATAATGCAAGTATGATACTTGTTATTATTTCTCCC
This sequence comes from Corapipo altera, assembly GCF_003945725.1. Taxonomy (NCBI): domain Eukaryota; kingdom Metazoa; phylum Chordata; class Aves; order Passeriformes; family Pipridae; genus Corapipo; species Corapipo altera. The sequence continues at coordinate 961,981 of NW_020884898.1, read as the reverse complement.
ATCAAAGGATAATATAATAAATAAATTCTGGTTTGGATCTATTTAGAATCCAGACCCACAAATATCCGTATTCAAGCTGCATCCTTTCTTAGATGGTTATAATAAGGGTATTATTTCAAATCTATTTCTGCAAATAGAACATTCCTCTCATATTTCACAAGGACCTGGACTAAATTTTGAAATACAGAAACTGGAAAAGCACTTAGGCATGTATTCAACCCTCAGTGAGAATACACGTGTCTATAATAAGGCATCTCCTGAACTACCATCAAGCCTGGATATGCTGTTTATATGTTCAGCAAACCTAGAAACCTATCCATAAGCTGCACTCCAGAGAGCATAGCATCTCCCTTTGCCATGCTGTTCCAGCAGCACAGTACATTTTCCCAGCATGTTAGAACTCATGATAAAAGAAAATCTCGTTACTGTTTCTAATTCATTACTGATATCTAAGAAAGTAATTTGCTCTGAAAAATTGCCTGCACTCAGGAGAGTGCAGGATCCCACCTTTTGTACCAGGATGCTAGGTAGATAGGATACCACCAAATATATCAGGGATGTTTGTGGGAGACAATTGTGCATCTTCCATGCTTAGTTTCAAGCCAAAACTTAATTGTTTAGCCAAAGAGAAGCTAGAAACAGTTGCTGCTCCTCATGTCCTGTATGCTCCAATATGACACAGTTTTAAGGCTTAAAGACCACACACAAAATTCAGACTCAAACAGCACCTCGCAGGCAGATCCTTTCTTTACAGAGAGTGAATTTTCTTTTTTCTCATTAGCAGTAGGGTAGTTTGTCCAATGCACAAAGATGCCTTAACACAGCATGCAATCCTCACTCCTGCAGAAGAAAGTTGGTATAGCTTTAAATTTTATCTCACACTATTGCAGAGCAGCTGACTACAAGTCCGTGTTGTATGTACCTCCTAAAACACAGATCAGGCTGTAAGGTTCACTCGGTGAAGGTGGGAACAAAACGAATACGCTATGGCATTATGTCCATCAGCATATTCCTGTAGAGCGGGGAGGTAGCCGGGGGGACACGCGGGCTTGAGCCGGCTCTTACTGCTGACTTTGTGCCGAGCCAGACACCGGCTAGTGCCAGGGCTGGCTCTGGACCCCGCTGTGCCGGCCAGGGGGACCCTGTCCCCGCGGTGCCGGCCCGGGTCGGTCCCTCCATCCCGCCGCCCCCCGGCCGATCCCGGCCGAGCAGAGCGGGGCTCGGGTCCCCTCTAGCGGCGGCAGCGCTCCAGGGAACCCCCCCCCGCCCCTCCCGCTGACTCTGGCACACCACATTCGTACGGATGGGTCATCCCAGGATTGTTCTGTTGCTGGCTAGCTCACACCATGCCCAACAAAAGTTCTCAGCTCACGCCACCCACTGAGTGCGGCTGGAGAAGGACGCAGTCTTCGGGAGGAGGCTTGGGATGATGCGTGATCCAAGAGATACACCCTATGAAAGTGTTTGCTACCTGTGGATGAGCTACATTATGAAATTAGAAAGCAGTCTGTATAATTATCAAGGTGAAAGGACGTATTCCAAGACTTGAACTTTTCTATAAGTACTCCAGCCATTCTGACTCTATAAAATGAGAGAGTCACTTTAAAGAAATAATCTGTGAAACTCCATGAGGCTGTTGGTCAGAACTCCTCCTGGAGACCTATCAAAAGTGGGAAGGATTCTGCATAGGACAGATCATTTTTTTCTAGCAAAAAATTATATTGTCTTCCCTTATTTTTCTTTCAGCCACTGGAGACTTCAATTCTGCAGCTGTATCCAGGCCAAACTATTAGGTTCTGTGAAAAGCAGCACTGACTTCAGCGAGACTCCACACTGGAGTAAGTAGCATGGATTAATCTTGGGGCTTTCATCGTTGCAAGTCATGAAGAAAATGAGCTTTCCACTCAGCCAAGCTCTGAAAGTTGGGAAATTGTATGAGGAGTTCAGACTTCTTTAGCTACTGGCCTGGCAAAACACGGAGAAAAACTTGAAAACAAAACACTTAAATGCTAAAGAAAAGAAAACAAATAAAAACAAGCATGAAAAGAAACAAACAGAAATTGACATTTAATTTTGGTCTGTGTCATTTTTGTTGTTGATAGTTAAGACAGCTGTAGCTGATGGTCAGAATCAGCAATACTGGATAGGGTGACTTAGGGTCAGCCTCAGCATTGCTGTAGTCCGAACCAGTGAAATCAGTGGCAGAGAAAAGGTAGGAGAAATATTTGAGTTAAACACACAGACATTCTCAAACTTTTCTCAAGAAGATTTTTTTTTTAGCAAGAGACTAAATGTAAGAATACAGCATGCACATATTCTCTTTCTGTTTCTCACACCTTGTCACCAATGTTCTGTCCAAAAAAGGAGAAATTAGAACACTGGGGGGGGGGGAGGGGGTCATCCTCCAGGAGCATAGCTCTTATTAACCCCTCAGCAAACAAACAGATTAGTTATGGAGGAAGGTGGGCAATCTACAGCATCTCAGGCACTTCTGTCTCCAACCAGGCTGAAGATTACGTGCCTGCACAGAGTAATATAGCACAGCAGTTTCCAAGTGGCCTCGTAGTTCTCTGCTCTCTGCATTTGGTGGGCATTTTTTCATTTTACACATTGTTCAGAACTTGCTGCAGTGATTTCAGAAGTTATATAACTGTGTCAGATGCTCATATGAACGACAACTATTTCTCTGGCTTTATTTTTCCAGAAATGCTTCTGGCATTGCTTTTCACAGAAACACTATAGCAGAAATAGCTGCACGGTAGCACTGGAACTCTGCCTCTTTATGTGCAGTGAAGATAATTTTTTAACTAGCGGACTGTTATTAGTTTATTCCTATATTGATGTGGTATATATTCCTATATTGATACATTGGTTTGCTGATTCTATCAGATCATGCTAGATACTGATTTTTACCTACCAAAACTTCAAAAAAAGGAAAGAAAATTAAATTTATTTGTCTTCTGTATTTTAATGACATCTCATTTCCCCAGCACCTTATTCAGTGTTAATAATCTATATAAAAGCTCATCCTCATTATTAACACATAAAAGAAGACAGAAAAAGACTCAGAAGGGAAAGATTGGACAATGGTCATTACTCTGAGTCCATCTCTCAGATTTACCAAGTTGTCTAACCAAGCTGAATTTGATCAGCATGTGGTATTACTGAAGGTCTACAGAGAGAAATTATTATCTCAAAGCACATTGCAAATATTGAGTCAATTCTACAGAAAGCCACCCCTGTGAAGAAAGAAGGATGAGTCCTTATTTAATCAATGAGAGGAAAAAAGAAGCACAGAAAGGTTAAGTGACTTATCAAGGTCACACAGAAGAGGGTGATCTTGCTCACTATAGAACTTGCTTTAAGTTTAACAGCAGTGAGATTAGATCAAATTTAGAGACAGAGTTGGCATAAAATTCAGATTGTGGATTAGCAACATTGACCTTTCCACCACCAAGGTACACTTCTTTCCAAAAGAAATATTACTCATTGAAGATGATTTTTCTGCTTTTCTATCTAGGTACAAATACCTCTGTGTGAGACATCCAGCATCTTCCATATACACACATAGGTTGTTAGGCTATACAAGCCCGTATAAAACTATATAATTTATTACTGTTGTTATTATTTTCTCAAACAGTAATGTTTCAGAGGAAGCAAAAATTATTTTTCAACTCTGGTGAAAAATGCTCTGCAAAGTAGGGAGAAGTCTTAGAGTATAAAAGAGGAAAACACGGAACTGTTTGGCAATGATAGTCTTTTATTCAGATCTTGTCATGAAAACTAAATTTGCATTTCAATATAACATTTTTTTTCAAAGAAAAAGATTGTCTTCTTTAAGTATATAAAGCTAATCACAGCAATTCATTTTAGACTGAATGAAACACTCCAAATGACCTTTATGTTGTTCAGTCTGATTTGGTAAGATGTTTCTGCTATAAACCAAATTCTCACCTTTTCATTTGATTTTACAGTTTGGTTGGTGAACTGAAAAAAATCCATTCATCACCTTATTTTATTATGATTTTACAGATGAGGAACTGAAGTCCAGAAAAATCATGTGAATTCAAGTCAACACAGAAAGTCTGTGGCGGAGCAAGAAACTGGATCAACCCTGCCAGACCTGTGCTAAGCCCATTGTGCTTAGATCATCCTTTTTGTCTGTGCCAGCGTGTCTGCAGTGTTTTGTTTACCTGCAACAGATGAATCAAACACATGAACTAAAATGAAACGGGTACAACAATGTGATCAAAATAAGTTGTTTTTCCTCTGAGAGCATCAAATAGATTTAGGAAGGGAGGATGTTAAAAAAACAAAGAAATCATAGCTAATCTATACAAAAACTTTGCCTAGTTCAGCCAGACACCCAAGGTATCTATGATAAGAAACATCCTCCTGCTCTTGTGGCATGCACCTGCCAAAGGAAAGTGGCCAGTGCCCAGATAGCATGGGAGAACAGATGCCTCAACTGTATAAAGCCATGTATTCACCCTGAATATATTCAGCTCCCTGAGCAAGTGGCACTCTCCAAGATGCTTGGCTTTCCTGATTAATATATTCAGATAGCAGCAGGTCCTTCTTCGCTAGTTTTCTCTCTCTTGTGGCTGTTGCTATTATTTCTGCATCACTTTCTACTACAGTCGGGTTGTTTCAGTTTCTCTCACTGCTTGAGAAAGTAAAGCTGTTAGGGATTTCTTTGCACTGGGTCATGTCATGGTTAATATTCCACTGTTGCTCCTTGCCCCTTTTCAATCTGGTTACGATTTCCCTATGTGCCAGGCTTGTTTTCCTGAAGACATCTATGAAACATAAAAGGAGGAACATCAGAGTCTCCTGAAACAACCTGAGAGCTGGCCACAAGTCTAGTGACACGACTTGAAAAGATGGCAATGAAAAACAAACATACCTCAAATTCCCCAGCTATACAGATACCACTTAAGCATATCACAAAGCATTATGTGAACTATTGCTCCCCTTGCAGTTCTGTTTTCAGCAAACATTTAATTTGCAGAGCAATAGCTCTGTATAACATGTTATTATTTGGAGCCAGTATCAGCATACCCTGGAAAAATTGGGTGTGCTCGTACGAGGAAAGTTTTAGATCAACTGTTTTCCTTTATCCTCACCTATATTTTAACCATGAAGGGAATCTTTTACCACCTTCAGGGTTCAGAAGTGCATGAACCTCAGAATGGAAATTTAGAGCTCAGCAAGAGGCTCTGGACAGTGCCAAAATAGTGCACTCAAAAATCATGGCGATCTCCTGCAGCACGATTGCTTGTAACTGTTGTCTCAAGTGGCTGGGCAACTGAAAAGAAACCATAAGCTCCCATTTGAGCATACCAGTGCAACAAAACCATTTACTCCTTTTCACCACACACGCAGCATCAGAAAGCTTTTAGCCGTGTGCACGCCACCTCCCTTGCACTCACTTGTAAAAAAGACAAGTTCTTCCACCCAGAGCAATGTGTGCTCAGCAAGGCAGCCCCCCCAAAGTTGAAATTGTCTACAGTGAAGTACATGAGTGTTCATGGAGGAGGATAAGGAGGTAAGAAACCAAAAAAATAAAATGTGAGAAGGGCAAGAAAGCAAACAGAGGAAAAGAAGCAGTGAAAAAGCCTGTGCTGCAGGGTGGTGTTCCCACTCCAAGGTATTATTTCAGGATGACCCATTGAAAAGGCATCAGGCCAGTATGGGAGGAAAGGGGACTCCAGAGCAGCAAGTGCAGAAGGAAATACTTGAAGCATAAGTGCTAACTGTGGCAACTGACTGTCAGCTGCTCTGTCAGCAACTGATGACAGGGTAAGAGAAAAATGAAAAAAAAAAAAGGGGGCAGTGTTAAACAGCAATGTATCAATTTTGATAAGTGACTCTTCACCCCTCTTAGAAATACTAAAAGCTATATTATGTGTTTCTCCTCTTCTCTAAAGATAGAAAAAAAAAGGCTGCAACAAATGAATCAAACACATGGACTAGGATTTTTGGGCTGTCCTCAGTCATATTTTTGGGTACCTAACCCTCATAGTGAAAAACAACTATAGTTATCTCCTAGAATTAAACAAGTGGTTGTCTTTCATTAAAAAAACAAACAAACAGACTGGTCAAAGATTCAACTATTACCTTTTGGTCTGATCATTAGCATTACCACCTCTTTATCAGACAACTTTCTTAACAAAAGAAAGGGGAGACATTGTTGCATTTACCATACTTAGACAGAGTCCAAACTATCATATCTTAAAATGAAGGAAGAAGGCCTGTTATCTTTTCTGTTGCAAATAAGATCCTATTTCTCCTTTTGCAGCCAGGCTTGGTTTCCTGATCACTAAGAGCTGCTAACTGGTTGAAGGCATTCCAATGGTTTCATGACTGAGAGACTTCAGCAACTGCCTAACAGAATATAAATGAGACCCAACCCTGCAAATCCACCTGCAAATTATTAGCTTTTTGCATGAGTTAATCCACTGAAATAAGTTCAACAGTAGCCCCATTACAGTGTTCACAGAACTGAAACAGAAGCTGGGAAACATTAAGTCAAGTGCACTTTTGGATTAGTTGTCTGTATAGGCAAGCAAAATATATCTGCAAAACAAGTCCAGAAGTCTCTATTGCTAACATTAACAAGACAAAACCTACTGAAATAGCTCTGAAATAGCCAACTGCAGCTTCTGAATACAGAGACCTTATTATTGAAAGATAGAAAAGTGTGACCATAACAATGTCAACAATCTGATCAGTAAAAAATAAAGTGGTTGCTACAAATACAGCCTTAGAAGTTACCAGAAATCTACTGACCTATTATTCATTACAGATTTTTACTCCTTACTGGACCTGCTCACGCCACTCAGTGCAAGAGGGCATCAGAGACAGGATATTAAGAAGAACAGATAACACAAATACATTTAGTGTGATGGAGAAGAGAGGACTTGAGGTGGAAACAGGGGAATCTAGTTCTAGAATCTGATTATCAAACTTTATTATTTGAAAATCTTGCATATATGCTCACTACATAATATGTTATATGCAGACAGAGGATAGTTTTAAATCAGATCAAGCCTGCAAAGGACTCCTTAAAATACAGGAAAATTCGTTGTTCAGGGGCCAGCAAAACATTATTATGGGCCCACAAGACTTGTGACAACTTAATTACAGGTACAAACAATATCTCTTGTAGAAACCATCTTGCACACAGGGCAGAGACTTGAAAGGACTAGAGTTAAAGCTGAATGGGAAACTTCCAGGTCAGACATTTCTAGCACTTGATTTTGCAGCCTAAATAACAATCTTCAGATGTAAGCAATTTTATATGATAATTAATGATGTAGGAATCACTATCATTATTGCTCTCACTATGTTGCTTCTGGAGAGGTTTTCAGAACTCAGCCTCTGAAGATGAAGTTTAGTTTTTGTTTTGTTGCTTCTTTCATGCAAACTATGTCCCCAAAATGTCAGAGTTAACTGAACTGTCACGGAGTCAACTGAGCTGTAAAGATTATAACAAAGGGAAAGAGAAATAAGGAGGCATAGGCAAGGGAGGAAAAAAAACACCCCCTGTTTTCATTTGAGTTAGAAAGGAAATAAAAAGACCATGCAGTGACAGAGGTGAATGTTCTATCAACCTCTTTAAATAATTGTATTTTACTAGGTATTGAGCCATTATACTGTAAGATAATGACATGTAAGTGGGACTATAATAGCCTAGGGAGAGACAAAAGGGTAAAAGATGGGAAAACAGGAATCCTGACAGTGCAGTGCTGAGGCACTCAATTGGTTTCTGCTGGGCTCCAGACAATAGTTATATCAGTACCTGAATTTTTCAGCCCCACTTTGTTATTTTACTCATACAGAGCCATATCACTATAATAGTGTTGATACAGTGTTCTTTACTAACTTGTTTCCATAGCTGTGGAGTAGCATTAAAGAAAAAGACAAGTAAAAATATAAGATGAGTCAGGTTACCAAAAAAAAAAATCAAAAAAAAAATCAGCTCCTCCCTGTACTTCTTAAAACAAACAAACAAACAAACAAACAAACCCACCCACAAAAAAACCAAAAAAACCAACTCTTACTAAAATCAATAAAAGTTACCACCAGAATTTTGAAGGAAGACCTAGCCACATAGGGTTTTGTAAATACAAGTGCTGAGTTAAAGAGCTTACATGAAATGCACGAGTATATAGAAAGAATGACACTGTAAAATACAATAGAGACTGCTGTTTGAGAGAGATCAGTCAACAACCTTCAATTCTGCATAAACATAAAAGAAAGATACGAGGGGAAGCAAAATCAATATCAAATATGCTCACCAGCTCCCACAGAGGAGAGTTGCAAATGCATTTGCAAACCAGCCATTTCCTGAACCTCCCATATTTAAAGGGACAGCTTCAGATAGACATCCCAGGCAAAGGTCTTCCAAGATGATCACATGATAGTTCCTGGGATAAATGCAGGTTGTTATTCTAGACAGAGTTTTTTCCATAAAAAAATGAGAAATTGTGAAATCAGTTGTTGTTTTTGAAAGGCTCACACATGTATTGTTGATCACCATCCATCCTACTGAAACTGTCTCAGTGGACCAAGTGTAGAGGTTTCTAAAGTATGAGCTGCCAAGTAGACACAACAGTTATTAGAGAAACAAAAGTATTTGTGCATAGTTCAAAATGAATATGATACTGGGCTGCTTGAGCAGCAACCTGTAATGGTTCTTCCATAACTTATTATTTGATTGGAATAGCTTATTATGTGAAATAAGTATTTCTTTAGCCACATTTTGATAGGAGGTACACTGCTATGTCAGCAGCTCTAAAGGAGGAAGTCGGGGTGAGAATTTTAGAATTTTCTTCCAGTTTCCTCATATTCTCCAGGCAGAGGTGAGTATTGGTTTCTTCACCTTAAAAAAAATAAAGACAGACATGCACATTTTAAAAAATGCATTATCAGCTTACTGACTGAAAGTCTGTATTTATTGTTTATCTCTAAAGGGGAGCAGTACAGTTCACTTCAAACATCCCCAGGCTTGGTTTACTCATCTCACTCCACTCTAGTGAGAGATCTGTATCGCAGCAGAAGGAAGAACAGCTCCTCCTTCCTCTGCATTACTCTCTTTATATACATGAAGGAAAACAGACACTATTCTAAGCTATTTTGAAAGCAGCCCATTTCTAAAGTCATTAAACACACAGCTTTAACAGAGGTCTACAGTGTAAACGTACATACCTAGTCAATATGATAGTCTGTTAATTTGGGAGCAGGAAAGAAATTTGTATTCTGAGCCTCACAATCAACTTTAAGTCTTCAACATTTTAAGAACCTTTTGAGGAAAACTCAGCAAAGCTATTTTGAAAGTGCCAGGCACACCCAAAGCATTAGAGATGGACTGTGTTCAATGGGAAACATAACAGGGAACTGTGTCATAGTATCTACTTGCCACGAATGTAAATTTGTGTAGTAAATACTTGAAGTCAGAAACACTGCGGATTCAGGTGCAACCAGTCATCTTCCAAGCAGACAGGAGTAACAGTGGCACCAGTTCTGCATTGCAATCTATAAGACATCCCCATCTCGCTTCTCCACCCAAACAGTATCATTGTTGGAGTTTCCATTTTCAGAGTTCCTTGGCTTCTGTTGGCAGCCACTAAACTGGCCTATCATTCTAGTGGTGTGTCATCTTTCTTTCATCTTTAATTTCCCTTAGTCTTAAAACAAGCCAAGCAAAACAAACTGACAAATGAAAACAAACAAACCCCCCAAAACACAACACAATTATTTAATTTACTCTCTAAGTTTCTCTCTTTTTTTTTTAAATAACAAGTCCAGGAAATCTCTTCATACTGACTGTTAGAGAAAGGCGTTATAACAGCTTTGCTGTATCTTGAGAAGTTCTGCCCATGAGGAAAATATATAGTTTCTGGAATTCTTCTGACACAGACTGATTCCCAGTCAAACGGTAGAGAAAAAGACAGCATCGGTAACTTTGAAAAAGAGGATGAAGGAAGAGAATAAGTTCAGGAATTAACAGCTTTGGTTCATTTATAGCAGTTGAAAGATTTATAACAGTATACCTTGTGTGAATACCTGTAAGAATATATATGGATTGAACTTCATCTGTTGATATCATCTCAACTTTTACTTTACACCACCGTGTTTTATGATTTCATCATTCAGCCTCTTCCTGCTTCCACCAAGATGGGATTTTCTGAGCAAATCATCAAAAAGTTGAAGACCAGTCTCATCTGATTCCCTGATGACTGCACTGGTCTATACACAGATCTGCAGGTTTTTTGTGCCACCACTTAGTGTGTATGGATCTCCCATGGGCATTTCTGGTTTCCAGGTTCAGCTGCAGTGAGCCCTCCCTGAAAAACAGGTGGCAGAACTGAGGAATACTTTAATTTGAGCGCAAATAAAATAATTTTTTGCCTTACTTAAGATGCTTTACCAGATGAAAGCCTGTTCTGACAGGTAACTCACTGGACTCGGGAGATTCAGGTCAATTCCCACCTCATCAGCAGACTCTGTATGTGACCTCCTTAATCTATTCCACAGTGCTATTTCCCAGCTGTGAAATGGAAAAATTCCTTGCTTCAAAATGATGAGAGGAGAGAATCCATCAAGGATTGTGAAATACTCAGCTATCACGGTGAGGAGGAACTTACAAGCACATAGACAGCGATACTTCATTTTAAAAGCTGACCTCTGCTTCTGCAGCATTCATAGTCCTTGCTCTTTTAGACTCATCCCATTTATACCTTATGATTAATATCAGTAATTTAGCATTTCTATTACCCTCTACATTATTATAGGAAATACCAAAAAACAATTAAGTAGCTCAAAGGGATGTTTATTGGCTGGGATTCTACACTGAGATTACAGCATTTGGACCATAGGTCTCTCATGCATTTAGAAGCATTTTTCCCCGGGGCAGCCCCTTCATTGCTTTACTATATCATAATTAAAACTAAATTGCATCTGGAAAAACAAAATGCTGGACATTTTCTGATGCATTATTCTTGGCCTGGATTTGTTTTGCTTATTCACTCGGTAATTTGTGAAACTCAGTAATTTGCAATGGGTATCCCAGTCATTAGTGCAAATTATTCTCCTTCTACTGTATTTGCATGTAATTGCCTTTTGAAATTAATTCATTTTAATTTCTTAAAAATAATTTGTTACAGGATGTTATTTTTCTTAAGAGGGTTTAATTCCCTAAAAGAGTTCTTCTAGGATTGTGATTAAGATGCATCTTTAGAGGAGGTATACTCATATATTGACCTTGGAAATTTGTGCTTCATGTATTCATAATCAGTATGTGCCACATGCTAGGCCACACTTAAATTGCTTGTTTGGGGTAAAACAGATTCATATTTAACTCCTCTGTAAACTAGAAGATTATCTAGCATACCTGGGGCAGCACTTACACGATAACTATATCACATTATTTTCTAGGGAATAAGCATTCAGGAATGGCCAGGGTCTTCACTCTGAGTATCACATTGAAATCTTGGACACCTCTGTAAATCCAGGACACTTACATGGACTTTTTTGCCCCATTGTTTCTGGGAACATACATAATAATATTTGTATTAATGTATTTATTGTGAGAATTATAGAAAACACTTCTTCCCTCATTTGGATAAAAGTTGCATTATGATTAGTGGAGATTAACACTGAACCTTGATCCTCAGCTATAATCACCTGACCAGTACATCCTCTTTTTGTACAGATCCTAAACCAGTGAAATTTTAGAGCATTCATGAAGACTCTTGGATATGTTGTAAAGAACAAATAGCTCAACAGTTTAAGTGAGCAATCTCAGAATAAGAGGGAACAGAAAAGCAGTTAAATATAATATCATTAAAAATATTCTCTGAGCTTTGGTGAAACTCTAACTACAGCTCAGGTTGTAGGGCCCAACTTCTGATGATATTATCGTGTGATGAAATCTGACACTCTTTTTGCAGAAGCTGAAGCCATTTGGGTTTTGGGGTTTTATTTCAGGACATTGCTAGCTCTTAGTTAACTATGTGCTTAGAGCGAACTGAGTACAACCCCTTACTCTAGTGGCTCCAGTCACATTAAATTTTAGCCATTAAAGTCAACAAACTAGATTTTTGGAAGATGACACCTTGAATAAAAGATAAAAAGTAATAATAATGGCAATTTGCTTTGTACAGTGATTCCTTTCAGTGTGATGTATCTTGGACTGTTTAAGCCACTGAATGTCAGTATTTGTTTTCCTTTCAAATCCACCTTTATCCAGACTCAGAAGACTTTCCAGCAAGTATCTATCTACTCATGCCCTTTGGTTGCACAAAGGCCTCAATGAGACTTTAAGTACCATAAGGCATCTTTAAATCTCTTATTTAAATAAGCACATGTGTGTATGCACACACACAATACAATATTTACTTATAGGGTAGTGGCACAATACAATATTTACATATAGGGTAGTGGCACAATACTAAGGCTTTTGCAGATGAGTCAAAGAAAAATGATCCCCATGACATGCACCAGAGCAATTGGATGATTCTGCATAATTGAAAACCAAGGCAAGTGAAGCCAGGCATCACATCCACAGGTATACCTCATTCTTACCTGACTGGTAATCAAAACAAGGAGTAGATCATTTAGCTTAGTTACTAAGCACTAGGAATGCACTTTCAAGTGTATATAACAAAGGGAAGAAAGGGAGACTGTGCTTGCAGGAAGTTTTACTCTAGGGGACAGGAAGCAGCAGCTGAGATGTAAAGGAGCAAAGCCAATGGAATAAGCACACCACAATTTATTTGTGGCTAGCAAGGCTGCAGCAGCTGCAAAAGTCATTTGGAATGAAAGCTTGGAGGGGAAAGGTAAAAAAGAAGTAGTTCTTATATCCTAACTGGTCATCCTTACTTTTCTGCTTTCTTCTCTCATAGATGCAAAAAAAAGAAGGGGTTGCTTTTGCCAGCACTTAGCAGAACATCTCCATTGGAGGACAGCAAGAAAATCGTTAGTTTTCAGGACATTTTTTATGATTTTTATGTTTCCTAAACAAAATAAAAAGTCTTGTGGGGAATTGACACACTGCAATTTTTGTTCCACAGAGATTCTATATCTAGTCCAGAGTCTTTTCTGAGAAGGCTTTTTCACTAATGGCAAAAAAACAGTTGGGGAAAAATATTTGTGGATGTGGAGTTATATACAGATTTGAGCACAGAGATGGAAAGCTTAAACACTTAAATCTAATGCAGAAGTTGCAGAAAGCTCTCTCGTTTTGAGCTTTTAAGATGTTTTTAATGCCATTAGTTAGAAATGGACTGACTGGATGTAACGAAACAAACTGAAAATCCAGAAAGAGCAATATACCAAAGAAGCCAAAAAAGGCAGCTAGAAGTAGTGTACCAAGTAAAGTCCAGAACCATATTTACAGATGAGGATAGAAAATAATAATAATTTAAAAAGATTATTTTGATTAGGAACACCAGCCAGGTTACTTCCAAGGAGAATATCCTATTTATAGAGACCTCTAGAGAGTCTTTGGGGTCATTCAGCTGACTATATTGTACAGTGACTTTGGTTTAGTTTTCTACCTTCCACATTGGGAGCATATTTGTGGCTATTAGAAGTTCTCTGAGGGTAATTATTCTCTGGGCAGAAAAGCAATTTCCCCTTCACTCACAAAATATTGTGAGAATAACAACTGCCCAGAAGGTAAGAGCTCAAAGCAGAATAAAGCTGGATGCCTGAAAATTGGGAACGATCTGACAAAACCACAACTTGTGCAGGAGGACAACTGCATTACTCTGTTGTATGTTGACAATGTATTTCTTCCCAGCAGTTGAACTTCCTCATTCTTTTTGCAATCTAGAGAATATCCCTCTATCTGCTATAGCTCTAACAGTAAATTAAACAGTCCTGGGAATGTTCATAGAAGGGATTTGTTTCATTGTACAGATGCAGCCATAGTATCTAGAAGAAAGAAATAGCTGTTTCCCTGTTGCTTTATGCAGTTTTTGACTTCTAACAGGTGGATGAGTAGGAATAAAGCTTACTGATGTCCCTGTAAGTTTTCAGTTCCATCATCTCCACCAACTGATCTGGGAATTGTTTTCCATCCCCTCTTGTACTTTTGATAGTGGATGACTGCACCCATGTTATGAGTAGGATATAGTGTAATTTGAAGAATGAATATTTAAATAGTGTTTGTGACTTTCAGACTGAATCGAAGCTAATTAAAAAGTCATATGCATCAGGAGATGGCATAGCTCTTTCTTGCTACAGTTATATGTCCTAGTTTTCAAGTGTAACCAGGTAGACCTGGATATGGAAAACTGGAAGGTGATGTAAGATTTGAAGAGCCATTTCTATTTCTTTCTCTTTCTTTGAATCTCTGGGGTTTATTCTAGTTAATCTTCTCTCACAAAATTTGTGCCAGCTTCCAGTTGCTCCTTTACCCCAGGGCAGGCAAAGATCTCTCAGGAAGAAGACACCAAGTCACACACTTTTTTTCCCTTGGTCACACACTCAGGGCTGGAGAAGGTCACGCAACATTGAAATAACTTTTGCAGAGTTACTATTAAGGAGGCTGATAGATAATCTCATTGCTCTCCACAGTTTCCTGGGGAGGGGAAGTAGAGGGGGAAATGCTGATCTGTTCTCCCTGGTATCCAGAGATAGGATATGTGGGAATGGTTCAAAGCTGCATCAGGGGAGGTTTAGACTGAACACTAGGAAGCATTTATTTACTGAGAGGGTGGTCAAGTAGTGGAATAGTCTTCCTAGAGGGGTGGTTGAGAAAACTTGAGGATACAACAAAAAAGAAGCAATGAGGATGACAAAAGAACTAGGCAGAACAAATGGAGTGTCCTGGTTACTTGGTGTCCTGAATCCATCCAAACAAAATACACTTACTGTAGTGAAATCAGTGAAATCAATGAAGAAATCAATGAAGAAGAGATAGAGGCCTTATCAGGACTGTATTTTGGGAGCTCTGTCCTAGAATGCAGTGAGTCAAAGAAACTTTTGTGAGTTATATTGGGTAAGCCACTATGAATGCCTCACTGGGGTAAGAACTGCTGGTACATTTCTTATGCTTTATGTGCAAGAGCATGGAGATTGCATATAGAGAAATTATTTACCTCTGTTACATTCATGATGCTGAAACTAGAAAACTGCATACATTTTTAATAGGCACATTTAAATATATTTTAAGCACTGGAGATGGAGGTAGGGAAATGCCAGATAAATTGATTCAGGACTGGAGAAAATTTTTTACAGTAGCAGAAGTAGGAAGTTCAGTCTGTTTACTTTGTCAGAAAAATAGACTGACAGCTTACTTGATGCCAGCATATAAACATCTCCATGGGAAGAAAATGTAAGGCGCTAGAACAGTGTTTTTCTTATTAAAGCAAGGACAGACATAGACACAATATCTGGAAATAGAAACCAGACAATTTGAGAAAAAAAATCATATGCTTTTTTTTAACCAAAAAAGCATGGTCATCCCACTACAGGAAATTACAAAGGAAAACAGTGGATATTTTCAAATCAGGACTATATAGTTTCTTATATTCTTGTATTTTAGTGAGCCCTAAACTTGAGCTCAGTACAAGGGCAATGAGGTGAAAGTTTATACCTGGTAAGAGATGGCGTGTCGGCATACATGAGAAAATGGTTCTTGCTGACCTGAAACACTGGATCCAAAACCTGTCCCCTTCCCCATGATGGACATCCCTAATTGCCTTTGTATTTGTATAATCTTGAATACGGATCTTACATATCCTTATGGGATTTCCTCAAGAGAGGAAATTTATTGTCATTTTTGCACTCTTGCTTGAGATATCTGGAAACAGTGAAGGATGAGCCAGAAGCCCCTGCTTACTGTCTTGGAAATCATTCTCTTGTTCAATAACCCACTGGGAAAAATAAAGAATATCAGTAGAGGAAATACTACGACAACTTTAATGAGAGTTACCAGATAAATGTTATTTCAATGGGTTCTACATACTTTGTAAACATACTGTTTCAGAGTCCTCTGTTAAACAGAACAATAACAAAAGCTGTAGCTAATCCTATTTTAGGGGCTTGAACAACAGCGATAACAAAAACAGCAGCTTTGCTTTTCCCTTCCAGAAAGCAGCAATGTCAGCTAGAATTGGCAGCATGCTGAAAATAAAGTGAGGCCCCAAACAGCTGAGAGACAACTGTTGACATTTGCCATGCTGTTGTACCTCTAGGCTTCTTTCCCTGTAATTCGGTACAAAACTTGCCAGTTTTGTGCTGCTATTTGAAAACAGGATTAGGGCAAGTTAACGTGAACTAGGAGCTCAATAATTTGCTCCTCTGCCTTTTCTGTTGTGATTATTTTTCCAGAATTACAGTATGCATTTCAATTGAAACAGCTGACATTTTTTGTATGTCCTCACTGCAACCTTTTTATGGAACTTTTTTTTCTCCCTGTTACCTTTGGTATTAATGAATACACTTTACTGGTAGTAACTAGTATTTTTAAAGTGTGAACAATGTCCTTTGGGACATTTAAGACACAGGGAGAGAGCATGTAGTGACACAGCATTTAGAACATGTAGTGACAGGACAAGGGGGAATAGCTTCAAACTGAGAGTACCTTTAGATTAGATATTAGGAAGAAAATCTTTATTGTGAGGGTGGTGAGGCACTGGAACAGGTTACCTAGAGAAGATGTGAATGCCCCATCCCTGGAAGTGTTTAAAGCCAGGTTGGATGGAGCTCTGAGCAACCTGGTCTAGTGAAAAGTGTCCCTGCCCATGGAATGGTTGTTGGAACTAGGTGATCTTTAAGATTCCTTCCAACCCAGGCCATTTGATGGTTCTAGGAAATAATTCTCAGTTCTAAGCAACTTCTCTTGAAAACAGAGAATATGGTTCAGAAAAAAAACCAAAACATCCACTCTGGCTGATCGAGAGAATAATCTTCTAGCAGACTGACCTTTTCTTTAGCATAACCATATACTGAACAGAATGTTATTGAAGGGTGAAACACAACCACTCACGTTAGAGAGAAGCTCTACTGATTCCAGTAAAAAACTACTAATTGCATTAATTAATATTACCAGGGGAGACAAAATCTGTGCCATAACAGGGGGATGTACTTTTACAGAAATAGATTAGCATTAGCAAGCTTTGCAAAATAGAAATGAGGGTTTGGAAGCATAGCTGGGTACAAGTACAGCTGAAAGGAATTCAGGAAACAGAGGAGAGAAATCTAAGAAAGGTTTCATGACAGATAGAGAATGTAGAAGTTAGGAAGGAAAGATAATATACAGACAAGGGATTCTGTTTAGGGCATTGAAGGGAAAGAAAATTATCTTAAATATATTGAAGAAATAAGATCTGGATGAGGCCCCCTGAATAACATATTCAGAACAGCACTCTAAGGTTATTTGAGCTCTTGCACTTCTGATAGACAAGGATAAGATAAGACTTCAGTTGGAAAGAATTAGAGTAATAAAATAGAAACCTGTGCTGGATACTAAAGAAGATTTCTGAGAAAAGAAATCAGAATCACAGTTTTATCATTAGATGTTGTCTTAGGAGACAAGACAGTAAGACCCAATGTACCTTTGAGAGAACTGGAAATATCATGATGGGCAGAAAACTAAGGAAATTGCATCAGTGGAAGAAAAAGTGAACCAGAGGAATGATCCTAAATGAGAACATGAAAAGTCCTTTGGATTAGGACTCTGCAAAAGACTATCCAGTTTCTACACAGGGACAGTACACAAACAGATGAGATCATTCACAATTTCAATGAAAAGATAAGCTGGCAGATTTTTTAAAATAGAGGTGACTGAAAGGTGTACCTAGGCTGTGACTTCTTTAGAATCACAGAATACTTGGAGTTGGAAGGGACCCACAAGGTTTTGTCATCTCCCATTAAACATCTTTTGAGATTAACTACCCTGAGGCAATACATTCATAAGTGATCAAGTATTCATTTAAGAATATACCAGTAGGACTGAGGAATTCAAATTAAAAGATAGTATGCTGGAGAAAGACTCAACAACAGAAAAATAATTTATTAGTATAAAAGAACCATGGAAGAAAGGTGCTGTAAGACAAAAAGAAGTCAAAATCACAGTAAAGATAATAGAAAGAAACAATAAAAATAAAGATGATGCCTTAAGCACATATCAGGGAGAATGATTGGGGTTTTGACAGAAATTAGTAGAAAGAGAGACTGTACGAGGACTATTAAAGATGAACCCAGAGGAATAGTAAAAACAGTGAAGACATCAAAACACTTTAAATCTTTTTTTTTCAATTAACTGTTCTTAACAGAAAATCAAGGGTTTTTTTAATTAATTTTGCTTTTTTCCCCCTTTTGTGATAAAACTGAAGAGCAAATTAGTCAATCTTTTCACTTTTCATATAGCATTTTCCTTCAACTTATTTTCAAGGACAAAGTGGCAATGGAAAAAGAAGGATTGCATTTTGAAACAAAAAATGTTATATTGATTTTTGAAACTAGAATACCTAGTTACTCTTTGAGCTCTACTAGCCAAAAATAGTATCAAATTTTTAAATATGAAGAGATAAGAAAGGTGACACATGTTTGGAAATTGCCAAACTTACAAAGTAAAAGAACCAAAGGGTTAATTTCTTGGAGGCAAGAGTATAAGAACGAGTAACCACGGTGTAAGTCAATGAGTAGCAAAATGCTGAATCTATCTTTCCATTCATACTAGACTAATAGATCTCCAAAATTAGCATAACGTAGTGAAACCAGCCAGCAGATCTTCACATACAAGCGTTTTTAGGAAAGTAAGACAGAGAAAAAACTGTGTCCTGATTGGTATGTGTTTTTTTCTTGGCAGGCAACAACAGATGCTATAAGATAGGCTGTTTTGCATACACCAGGGCTGAATCCAGGATGAATCCCAATTACCTCTGTTATCTCAATGGATATTTGTTTTTAAGAGGGTCTGGGCCGTAACATGTAAGTGTGAAATAAATGAGAAAAGCATACCAGATTTAGACACAGGAAACCCTGTGGAGACCAATGGAAAGGTACTTGCACAGAAGAACAGAGATTTATGTAAATGCACCTGGGTACTTTAGGTGAACATTTCAGTGACTGCATCTCCCCATGCAAGGGAATTCAAGTTTTAAACTCTCTCTCTCAAAACTCTCTTTTTAATCTTGTTTCTTTCACAGATTTCTGGCTTTAATTGTGCAGATCTTAGACCTTAAGGATGTTGTTTTCTGTTAATTATGATACACGATGCTGACATGAGGTCAGAACTTAATTAATTTCAGCTTTTTGACTACTTCTAAAAGGCAGCAGGAGAGTGGAGAAGATGAATACTTCATGTCTTCCAAAAAACCAACAACAATTATTTTAAATAAAAAGACCTTCTCTCTCCAGGAGTAACAAAAATGTAGTGTACAGAAATAGATGGTGCAATTTGTGACTGTGTGAATTTTTTATGAAGATGTATTTCCACATTTGCTTCTCCTGGATCATGTGAGTTACAAGCATGGTTTCTGATAAGTATCCTATTTTTGTGGCTCTGACTGCACACTGCTCATTCCATTTTCAAATAATGTATCCTTAAGTGGCATATGTATGTTTGTGTCCTATGAACCCATCAGTAGAAAAGAATATTGAATATAATTGATCCACTTTCAACAGCCACAGAATACAGTATTATGTTGGCATACAATTGGTACATTTTTCTATATCTCGCTCGCCTAGGATAAGAAATATTCTGGGCTTCTAGTCTGCTTCTGTAGCAAGCATTATCAATAAAAGGTAATAGAGTTGTGCCAATCACAGTAAAAATTTTCCTCTGGAAGCCTTTCATGCTAGACTAGTAGCTTTTTCAAAAAGCATTGCTGTATGTGAAAATACTTGCTCTCTTTATAATCAGAGCTTGCCTTTAAAGTACACTACAAAACCAGTAAACTTGTATTTTAGCAACAAACAGCTATTTTAATTCTGTCGTAGTATCTTAGGGTTTATGAAGACAGTTTATTTTCTGTTTCTGTTCAGGCTTATGAACCCAATTCTGTGATGAAGCTATGTAACTACTATGAAGAGTCTCCAAAATGGACACCATATTGCATCTTGGGTACTGCAATAAAACCTGGGACATCTGGTTGTTAAAAAACATAAGACAGATGAACTAGCAGGACAGAAGAGTGCATCTTTTCCTGAAAAGTAAAAAACAAACCAACCAACCAAATCTCAAACCTACATGGAAGAGAGCATGGAAGAAATAAGTGCTCCTAAAATCTTCTCTAGTGATGGGTACCAATAGATGGATTGTCTTTTTCTCTTTCCCAGAATGTCAGTGCAAAAGTAATAATTTCCACAATAACATTCTCTACCAGAGTGATATTTCATTATCTGCAGTACTGGTCCCTTAGGTACCTCCAGAAAACCCTAGGCTTATGTATGTCGTGACATTTTTCTCTTTCATATTTCCTCCCTTTCTTTCTTCCTCTTTCTCTGCCTACCTTTCTTTTCCTCTCTCTCACACATCACTTCTCTTTCTTTCTTTCCCTTCCTCTTCCACTCCCTCTCATATTTTCCTAAATAAAATACCAATGGATCTCTATGCCTGTGTGGTTGTGCATAGCAGATATAGGCAGTACCACCACCTGTTCAAAATGATACACCACAGCTTTCAGTGAAAACTGGAAGAAATATTGTGATGACTGAGGAAGAGTCAGAGAAGAAAGTGCAACTGAGCAAGTTTTAGCCATGGCTGATGTGTAAAAATCTTGTCTGCTGAATGCACATACATGGAAGTAGCTGGTAGAGGCGTGGTGCTTGATGGTTGCCATTGTATCTGGCTGTAAACCATGCAAGGAGCACCTGACAGCCCTGGACTTCGCAACTGGCCAACAGCATCCTTGGCCAAGGTGGATGCTGCCTGTGAATAACTAAAGATGGGCACAGGTACCAGGGCTGAGCAGGGCCATAAGGCCACTGATTTCTCACACATAAAATAGGTAATCTGAAAAGGACTCACACCCTAGGACCTGTTTGCCGTAGATGTTGCTCTTCCAGTGTGAGCACAAGCCCAGAAAGACAGGCCTTAGTATTGTAAGAAAAGAAGATAAAGGATCAGCTTCCAGCTAGTAGGCTTAGTACAGTCAGCCTTCTTAGCAAGAGGATTTAGATGCCGTGGTCAGGCTGTGGTGTTGTGTCAAGGACATACTGGATGTGAGTAAAGTGGAGCAAAGGGGCAAGGTGTGACAGAGTAGCTGCAGTCTCTGGGATTTGTATTGGTCCACTGTAGCAGCTTTGCTCAGGGTGCTCACAAGAAGGGAGTCACCACGAAAGCAGGACTGCCCAGAACAGTTTCTGAAAAGGCTGGCAGGCCCGGGGGTCACTGCACGCATCCTGGGTTAGGCGCTCTCCTGACTAACTCCATATTGAGGGCTGGTCTGGGCTTAATGGGTGGGCAGTGTGCTCTGAAGATGACTTTAGGAGCACTGCGACAGGACTACATAGAGACAAGGTGTGCAGGCAGCACAATCAGCATTCACAGGCAAAATCACGTGCCATGTAAATGGCCAGAAGGCATGTAACGAGGTTCAGTTAAAAGGTAATTTCACCAAAGAAACAGGTAATGTACCTGAACTGCTCACTCCCCCATACTAGGACAATTGGTGTCCCCTTCAGTGGCCCTCTGATTCACAAACAAAACCTAGCACGTAGCATATGTAGGCTACATATGTAGCATGGCTACAGATGCTCTGCCAAACTGGGGCCTGCATTCACTCCTTTTGATCAAGGTTATTATTTCAGCATTTCCATACACTTTCTAACATTGTAATCTTGGCTATCATAGTGATAACCTCTAAAAATAAGAAAGCAATGTACAACTTTTCCGTCCCAAGCAGATACAGACCACAAATCCCCTTCTCTTTAGTTTCCAGTCTTTCCATAACTCAGTCACGTGCTAGTTATTGAATATAGACAAACTTCTGTTCCATTAACACAACAGAATAAAGGAAAAGGAATAAATATTTACAAATTTTCAGTTGATGGATCTGGCTGGGTTTTACTGCATTTATCTGTCACTGCGAACAACCCTTTCAAATTTGTAATGATGTTTAAATTTTTCCATATTTCTAGTAAAAATATTGTTCTGTGAACAAGTGGAATTCATCATAACCAGACATATTATAATTATAATTTCTTGCAGAAACACCCCTCTGGTTTATTGGAGCTATTAGAGTATAATTTTCGGAATCCAAAAACTACTGTGCGCAGAACTGGTGGGTTTTTTCTTTTTTTTTTTTCCTTTCCTTTTTTTTTTTTTTAATAGAACAGCATATCTGGTATTTTATATGGTCTAATTGCAAGTAAGATCATACTTGAGAAACGAAAGCCTATGTTCAAGCTGAGGCGACAGATAACCTTCAAGACTGCTATAGCTTACTGAGGGATTAGGGGAGAAAAAACTTCAAAGTGAACTTTTGAATCAAATATTTTTAGCTAGAGCTATGAAAAGGGAATCCAGCTCATTCTAAACACCATCTGTTTGCTGAGTGTACTTGCATATTTTCAATTGTTTTATTCCACAAACTTCTATTTACTTTCCCAAAATGTCTCTTGGTGTGAAGATAACATCTCATAATGAGCAGCTTCCATTTTGGGGCTACTGTTGGTGGGCCATGCAGTGGTATTAGGATTACCAAACTTCTCCAGAATCTGAACAAAGCAAATAAAACAATTAGTGAAACTTTAAAAAGAGTGAAAAATATGCTCTCCTCTATGAGAAGAACACTAAAGGGGAAATTACAAAAATAATAATAATTTAGACATTATGTCTCTCATTGTGTATACTTCCAGCTTCATATTTTCCCCCATGCCTACAGTTTCTCTTTTTTGATAATTACGAAGAACTGGCACTGCATGTGTTCTGATATGAATGCTAACATTAAAAGTTTCCTACCCAAAAGAGTACATTTTGTTTATTTCCTAACTTTTTAATGATGTTTTCTTTTTCCCTTCCCTTTTAAGATTTCGTTATTGATACAAACAGAGAAGTTATAAAAAATTGCATATAGAGGCACTACTTAAAGCTTCAAACAGTAATCTGAGTTGGATTGTACTGTTGAAAGCAGGAATTCATCTGCTTTCTATAAAACATAGCATGCACAGTATGCTCCCCTAAATTATAGCATTCAAGTGTGGCCTCCTAAATATCTCTCTGTGCCAGCACAATTGCCTGTGTTGCAGAGAACCCCAGACAGTCGGGGAGCTGCTTTCACACACAGTATAGCTAAAAATGGTGCCCTGCATTAGCCCACTTCCACATAGATACTATTCCCATTTCTGCCGCAGCAGCCATAACACAGAAACATTTTGCAGACAATATTGTATTTCTCTCTCCCTGCCAGATTAAGTTTTAACATTTATATTCCCTAGGGTACTGAGTAATGGAGAAGGTCCTACAGACAGTATGTTGCTTGTGAACCATGGCTCAAGAATATCAAAGTTCTACATTCTGAGACCCTTATTCAGAAAAATGAACCCTCATTCTTTCAGGGAGTCCCTTTTGAAGCCAACTGAGGTAAGTAACTGTTGCTGAGGGACATGTTCTTGTCAAGGGTCTACTTATTGCTGAATTAACCATATCTATTTGAGTTAAAGAGGATAGTCACGATAACTGAAAAAATTCCTACGTGAAACTGTTTTCACAGTGAAACAACTTGCAAAGCCAGAGAATGATGGAAAGCTTCCTGTCCTCAGGAAGCAAATATATATACATACATCATTGCAAACATGTAATGTGGTAATTTTACTGCATATAGAACATAACTACTGATGTATAGTGTAGTCAGTTGAAACATACTGAAAATGAATGATGATGAGCCCAGCAGATAAGGAAAATGCCTTTATGCTGTTATATAATCAGCTTGATCAAGTTACATTAACACATTGGTGCTGTTTTAGGCTCAGTGCTATTAGCAGATAAAGCAGTTAAAAATAATGCTGACACTTATCTTCTCCAGTTACATTAACCCATTCCCTACTCTGTTAGAAGTCAATGTACGAACTTAAATTTCTTTTTTTTGCATCATTACACAAAAAGACATCTGAGAGGAGGGTTGCTTAAATATTATTTTTTGCCCCTTTGCTTGACATTTTTTCTTTAAATTCTTCGGGTTATTTATGCTGAATTGGCATCATGTTGGTTGTTAGGTCCAATGCAGCAAGGACAGTGAAGGTCAATTAAACAAACATTTTCAGATTCCACTATGGATGAGCAAAGATACTAAGCATTTCAGTGTATATATTGACACCATCCCACTTGTCTCCTCCCTCAAAAACAAGCCCTCATTCCCCTTGCTCACACAATATATGCTTCTAGGCATACACTAACATCAACTTTCAACACTTGACAGCTTGGCCCTAAACATCTCCTGAAATCCTCATGGAAACATCTATCCAAAAAGCTACTCTAAGATCCGTTAGATACTACATCTTGTGCTTCTGGAAGAACCTAAGGTTTTGTAGCTTATCTGTTTCAGTACTTGGGGATGCAGCAGAAATATGCTACTTTGGGGTCATCCAGTTTGTTTTGGCTTTCTTCTCCTGATTTTTGAGTGGCACAGAATTTTTCAGCTTTGTCACTGCTGACCAAGAAGGACTGTACCAAACTGTTGAACCCTCACAGTAAGTCATCTCTCACCAGAGAGAAATCTGTGGCACTCTTGTTCTGAAGGATGGGATATCTCAGCTTTCAGTTTGGCATTACTCTGTTCCCTCTGAATTTAATAAGACTTTTCCTTTCATTGGAAATGGGCACACAGTCAGAAAATGTTGAGAGCTTTAGAAAAATCTCATTCTTGGTGTCACCTCTCTTCCATTACTCTTTGAGTCAGATCCTTACCTTGAGTATACTAGAATAGCTTCATTGATTTAAAGGGAGCTGCACTGATTTACACAGCCGAGGATTTGTCTGCCTTTATTTAAAAAGCAGTTCCTCTGCCCTTTAGTGGATATAGGCACTGTATAATGAGGGTTTAGAGACCAACTGTCCAAACAAAATATATTTGTTTCAAAGTAATGAAACATTGCCTTCAGTCATCAGGAATCTGCTGGGACCAAGTCTGATCTGCACATCATGGATACTTTTGAGCATCTCCATATATACTGGACCTGACAGAGATTCCAGGATGGCTTTCAATGAGTAAAGCCAGCTCTAAAAAGCTCTGTAGCCATGAGAGTGTAGCACTCACAGCAAGGCTTGTCAGTATGCTGAAACAGCTGCCTCCCTCAGAATGAGGGAGCCCCAGTAGACTGGTTATAAGACACTGTCCTGTGCAATACAGGCGTATCCTTGACAGCAACACCGAAAAACTCAGTTATTCAGAAATGGCCCTCTACAATCTCTTTTGGATTTTTTTAGGAGGAAAAGCAGCTGCTTACCTTCACTGCCTATGTAGTCTCACACTCAAAATATCCCTGCATGGTGTTGCTGTTGCAATAAGGAAACCACAGCAACTGGAAAAAACTTTGCACTAGCCCCTCCTTCAGCAACAAACCTAGACCATTGCAGCCATTCTTCAGAGCTCCCGTGTTAAAGCTAGACTGGATAACAGCTGAGCTCTCAGAACCTCCTTTCCTCTCTTACTCAGGAGGAATTGCAACAAAAGAAAACCTAAGGGCTAATCCATACAGGTACTCTTTGGGAAGTACCTGGTGCTCACTGATACAAAAACATTATGACTTGGAAATCAATGCAAGCAGGGGACTGAAAACGGCATGAGGAAGCCTTTGTGGATTTAAGGCAAAGAAATTTGCTCAAATTTTCACAAAAAGTTTGTGGCAGAACAAGAAACTCAGGTGAGATCTCTTGAGAACTAAAGTTAACACCCCTTTCTGTAGGATGTCCTTCCTGTCTCTGCATAGCTAGAGGGAAATGTTTGAAAAAACAGCACATTATGCACTACCCTTTAAAATGATTCTGTGTTCTTGTCAGCTGGTATATCTTTCTTCATGAAAATCAGTCTCTCATCATCTAACTAGCCCTGCAGCTCTCTATGCATAGATTGTCATAACTGAGCCTTGACTCTGTTTTGCCTTTGAAGATAAGACAGTGTGTTCTTACTGCAGTATCGGTCTAAATTTCCTAACATGCCGAGCCAGGGGCTGGTCTACATTTCTTTCGCCTCCTTCCACCACTTTTTTGTTATTTCTCTTGTATGAAAATGTTTGAAGGCTGCTCTAATACCCAGTGAAGTCCATGGAATTATCCACTGACTTAACTAAAAACTGGATTCAATATATAACAACAGACAATTTCAGAAGCCATTTCATTTAATTTGGTATAAATTTAATTTAACCTAATTTAGATTACCTAAGCATCAGAACTAGAGGTACTGTAAGCCAGTGCATACCATGTAGTAATATAGGATGGTTCAGAGACTTCACCCCCTCCCACCAAGCTAGCATCGAGTTAACTATGACACTGGGAGTAAAGTACTCATGTCAAAATAGCACTGCCCTCAGCCTAATGATTCCCCCAAGAGGCAAGGCTCATTAGTTTGTGCACTGTGCCATACTAATGTGCCATTATCTGGGATACTTCCATGCCTTCAAACCAGTTTGTAAAACCAGAACTGTGGAGCTAACAAACATGAGTCATTCCTCCCATTCCTATTAGAAATCAGGGTATCAGTCAATCTCTTTGTTAATCTCTTGATGAAAAGGTGGTGGATCCACTGCAGAGCTGGTCAGCTATCCCTGGTCATTATGGCAGCAAAGCAGACAAACACTCTTCTAGTAAATCCACTTGTGTTTAAATGCCAGTCTTTGCCTGATTATATTTTTCTGCACCAAGACAGCATGTTCTGGTGTGGACAAATTATCCCCTCTCTACCCAAGAAGTTAGTAAATTTGGATATAGATGATTTTTGATATATCATTTATATGTATGTGTCTGTATCTGTGCATACATATATGTAAATACGTCCTTTCATATGAAATAAATGGAGGCAATTACAAACTAGCTATGTCTTGAGGAAAAGTTAAAAAAAAAAATTTAACCAGTTTCCTTGAGGTTTTCTCTGTTATTTCCAATGAAAGAACTAAATTTCATGATGACATACTGCAATTTCTTGGCATTTAAAAGTTTAAAGTTATCCATCTAAATATTTTCACAGATGTAACATACATTAAAAAATTATAGGACTGCTGTGTGCTACATAAACAGTCTACACTGTGTATCTGTGCATTATTTCCAGATTAGGGATCCTTATTTCCCTCCCATATAGCTAGCCATTAATCTTTCACTAGGACATTTACTTATTTATTTTTTGGAATTTCATCTGCAATTTTGCTCAGACAGTTGTGACTGATGGGGAAAAAAAACACAGAAGAATGCCAGCAATCTCTTCAAAATCAGCCTAATTCACTGCTCTCAAAAGCATTTAGAAATTCATCAGTTGTCACTCCTGTCCAGATTCTAGGATGAATCTACATTACCTGAAAAGCTGAACATACGGAATTTGTCAACATTTTTTTGCTGTCTCTGTTGCACAGCTGATCCAATTCAAACATGTCTTCATTCCTTTAGTTGGCTGGCCCTGTTCCTTTCAAGGATGAGTAGATCCTATCTCAGCAGCCCCACTCCTAACTTTTGAGTGACAACTTCTGATGTTTCAGACTTCAGTGAACTGCAGAATTCAGTTTAGAAAGCATCTGATTTCCCCTCCAGTCACTGGGTACCCTCAACATCTTTATCCATGTCTCTCTTGGGGATCTCTTCAGCCTCCAAAAGACCTTTGACTTTATCTTGTATCACAGGTTTCAGCATGTAACTCTACTCTGCCAATTCACTTGTTTTGTCATTGAGTTCCTGATGATTTTCTTGAGTTCAAGATGATTTTCTGTTACATATGTACAGAAAGCTCTGTCTTTTAAAATCTCTTTCAAGTTCAACTTCCCTCATTGTACAAATCCTCATCTTTTATCAGTCAAAACATTTTCCAAGTTTCCCTGTTCTGCTCCTCTAGGAGAAAAAAGAGAACTACAATGAATAGCTGGATTGCTATTTTATTTTCTTCTGCAACAACTTCACTTCATGCTGATCTGTTTCTTTTTTCAAATTTCCATTTTTTTGCCTGCTATTCCTATTGTTACCAATACAAGGAAGCAATGGGACCAATAATGGTTCTGACTTCTACTTTCTTTCTGGTTTCCATGAGCATATAATTGTCTAATTTTCATTTGTCTTTAATTATTCTCCATATTACCAGATGCCTATTTTCCAGAAAGCTCAGCTGGGTTCCTAAACAGGAACTTTTTTACAGTCAAGGATTCTAATCAGGGGTCAGTCCTTGCATTTTCTTCTTTTGAAAATATTCAGTATAGATCAGTAGACATTTGAAAATTAAGGATGTTTGTTTATAAACAGATTTTAGTATAATTACCTAGCTTGTAAAAGTATTTAAAAAATTTGTAACTTCATATACAGGTATGTACCCAATCTTATCAAATGCTACACTTCACTAATGCCAAGTTACAGCTTTGACAAAGAGGTTTGATGCTTCTTTGTGTTTTTTAAGGTGCTGCTGCTCTTGGCTTTTCATTCTAACCTGTTCCCACAAATATTTCCCTCTTTAGCCTACAACTGGTGGTAATTAGCATCACCCTGTTCCCTATTTGCCTTTAAGACAGCTACTCTGCTGGAGGAAAGGAGAGTTTGAATTAAGATGCCAGGCTATGAACTAGAGGGACTGAAATGCAGGCACATACCCTCGTCTAGGAAGTGTTCCAGAGTGACAAATGGTTCTGGCAGAGGAATGGGTTGTACAGCTGAAAAACCACAGTCAGATTCAGTACAGACCTCATCTAGAAAAGCTCAGACTGGCTTTCCTTAAAACAAGAGAGCAATGCTGCAGGCTTTCCCTGGAATGCCAATGTGCTTTTAGCCCTTAGTCACAGGCATTCCTCATGGGTAGGGCTTTTTCATTTTTGCTTTCTTGCCTGCAAGAGTTTTCTACATCTGCTTGTTTACACAGAAAAACGTAGCAGTCTCAAAAGCTGGATGACATGACAGACTACAGAGATACTAACAGAGCTATGTAATCCTATTTGTTAGCAAAGCTAGTCAGTGTGGGTAGAATAACATTCTGATGTATAGTTTTTGCTCTTAATCCTATAGCTTCTGAGAAAGGGGTTAAAGAGGAAGATGGCTACGAGCCAGTTTAGAAAGCAGCCAAGGAATTACATTAACTTTTGATAGAAAGAAGAAATCAACTTGAAAAGTAATACATGGGAAACATGAAGACCTGTAACGTGGGAGAAAGATTCTGGAGTGGAAACAGGGAACCAGACAAAACCTGGTCTGGCACAGACAGAAATTGTCCAACCAGCACAGTCACCTCTGCCCAGGCCTTAACAGAGCAGCTTCCCTGTCCATGCCATGTAGTGAGCAGCAAGACAGTGGACTGGCAATACTGGGTACAACATGTAGGAACCCACACCTCAGGGGACATAACTTACAGTGTACTTTCACAGCAGGTTATTGGCAGGTTGTAGTGAGCAGCATCCATAGTGAGAGGTGTGTGTGAGCAGGGGAAGCTGCACTCTCATAGGAGTGTAGCCAGTGGTACTGGCTGTGGATGGGCTGGGTAGGGGAATATGTATAACTGTGCAGGATGAAGAGAAAATTATTTTAGGATTGTTTAGTATTACTTCAGAAGGATGGTTAGAAATTTATAGGTGTTTAATATTATTTTGGCAGTGTGTTATTTTGGTTTATTTGTTGTATGGCCAATGATGATCCTGAATGTATAGTTCAGTGACTGCCAATTAATTACTTGTCATGAAAAAAACCATGTCACTACAATCATGATTTGATTTAAATTCTGTGAACCAAGTAGGTTTGGTTTTTTTTCCCCCTTAGGCATGTCTGATGTTGGAAAATAAATAATATTGCTTGTATTTTGGAATGCAGTCGAGATATTTTTGTATCATTGACAGTAAGGGTTGGATGAAGTCCCAGAAGAGATTCCCTGCTCCTGTTAAACATCCCCGTTTTCTCTCCTTGATGTCAGGCAGGTCTCAGAGGAACTCCTTCCTGCAGAGCCCTTTCTCTCATGGGTTTGGTCACATCCTTCTTTACTATACCTGATGACTGTAACACACTAGCCTGCTCTGACTGTTTCATGCCTTTTTGCTGGGATTTCATGCCTTTCAATATGGATAAAACCCATCCAGAATCCAAATTACACAAACTGCTGAATGTAGTCAGCTGAGCAACAAACAAATATTCCATATATTTTTCATATCTCCTTCTCCCTGAGACTGAATTTTTTTCACATAATGATAGACAACTTTTGTTTCCTTAATTTCTTATAAGGATGCTTGTGGGACCACAGGCAGAGCTTAGTCTTGTGCATAAACCATCTCACAGCAACAGTGACCTGAAGTGACAAATCAGCTGGGGAAAGAAATGGAAAAATCTCCCTAGTTCACCACCTCCTCTGCAGGAGAAGAGCAAGTACAGATTTCCCAGAGGGGCCAAGGGACCCTGCTGTTGTACTCTATAATGAAGGATGTGGGACACATGCCACAGCTGCACCCCTGTGCTTGTGCAGACCCCTAGGCCACACTGTGCCTTACGATGCCAGAGGAGGACACTGACCCAGGAGGATGTTTCCTCACATGGCATATTATTCACATACAACAAAGAGGAACCATTCTAACAGAGCAGGCCAGAGGTTTTTCCCCAGAAGTCCATTGCTGAAGCCAAGAGCAGAACCAGGACAGCTGGATGAGAGACCGGCTTTTTGTCACAATAAGAAATTATTCATGTGTATTTTAACCCATAAGTGAAAAAACAGGAAAACAAAAATATTGGGAATATAACTGGGAAAAAACATGGAGAAGATGTAGAAGGAAGACTATAAAAAAGCAGAGGAATAGCTTGAGTTAGGGGATGTAGAAGGGACACAGAGGAACCTAGCCCTGAGAGCCTTTGGTGGAGCTGAACAGAAATTCAGAGAGCTGGAAAAAAATGACACAACACACTAAAGAAAGAGAGAAAAAAATGAATAAACAATAAGGGGAAAAGAGATTAAAAAAAAAAAAAAAAGAGAAAGCAAGAGCATCTGTGAAATACAGATTCTCTAAAACATCCAAAACATGGAGAGTGGGTTTAATTTTATTCCCTTTTCTGTGAGGCATGTTGTTTTAAGATGACAGCCCATATTGCTGTAGATATGACAGCCCATGCTGCTATATATGTTGCTATAGCCCACATTGCTACATTTTTTAGATATCTTTTTATTTATTCCATTTCAGCACTTTCATAAATTAATGAGTTCTTCATTCAAGAAATGCTGGAGGGAAATGAAACACTATTTATGCAGAAAAAACAAACAAGCAAAAATCCTACGGAAGTGTGGTTCATATTTTCTGTAAATCACATCAAATAATTCTATTTCAGAGTGTCTGTTTTGCAGAACAGTAAAGGATCTTGATTTTCGAAGAATGCCTCCCACATATTCTCTAAAAATCAGGCCATTCTGAAGTGTCCAGCTGGAATCCAAAAGCTGAGACAGGCAAAGTTAGCAATCATGCCTGGAAATCCCAAATCACATTTTTGTGATTTTATTCTCCTCTCCACACACACACACTCCCTGCTGAGTCCCTGTAGTTGAACACAGAGAGCAACCCATGCTCAAGACAAAGTCCATCTCAAGAGTGGTGTCATCTTTCTTCTCTCATATGTTTGTTGGAAATTATTAATTTAATGATTCTCTTCTGGCAGTATCAAATATGGACAGCTATGGATGATTGAAGTTTAATTATGTTTCTAAAGATGCAAACGGACCCAGAGGCTTAGGGAATGGTGATGTGTTTTAATAAGTACTAGCATAGGTAAAATAAGTAAATCCATTATTTCACTGGATGGTACACTGAGCAAACTTACACTAATTATCCCTTTCTTTTCATTATAATTGAAAAGCAGCTCAACTAAAAACCCCAGTCAAGCAGGACTATAGAAAAGAGCTGCTTTTACAAGGTCACTAGCTACATCTTTTTGATCTCCCTTGTTAGAGAAACAAAATTAAACTGAAAAAGAAAAATAAACATAGCCATTTCTTTAAAAGTACATACAACCATCACCTCCCGCCACAGACTTGCTGCCAAAGTTGGTACCAATTCCAGAAAAACATGTACTCTCTCTTCCCACTGGCAAAACTCCACTGAACATTCATGATTTTACTATTTACAGTTTCAAAAATACAGGAAGAAAGAGTAGCATGGTCTCAAGATGTGTGTGCATACATGCTCAAGCTCTAAATTTGCTAGCCCCCGAACAACTCTTTCATCTGGGAAATACTACAGCTGTGTTTTCTGGCTATTTGCAGTTTTAACCTCTTTATTGTTTTTAAGGTAACCTGTTTTATTTTATGTTTAAATATTAGAATCAAATGTACAGGTTGTGATGATCTACTAGTAGCACTATTGCTAACAGAATTTTGCATAACTATAATCAGTCAAAACTATTTTCCTGTTCTCTGACATGATTTTGTGCAAATGGAGAAAAAAACCCATTCCTGAGGCTGCAATGTCAAGGAAACAGTATTTTCTTAGAATAATGGTGGCTCAGTACCTTCTTGGTTTCTTGATCTCCAGAATGCTCTTCGGTCCAGCCAACCTGGATTCATCCTGAATTCATTACATACAGATTTTTCTCATCTAGAATAAAATAGAATAAAAATGTTTCTCACTGATGGTATTTGTTACAGTCCCATCAGATGAGTGCATTGTGCTGATTTAATACCCATTAAATGAGTATTTTTCTTCGTATGGTTCTTTTTTCAGGAAGAGTTTTCATGCGGTAGTGATAAGTACTGCTAGTTCCCTTCTGAGGGTATTCCCCAAGAATTACTCCCATTTTTGTCCTCTTTGTTCAGCTATTAAAATAGAAGTGCTTCACTTTTCTCTAGAGGTTCCTCAGTGTTCTGATAACTCTTGCCTCTCTTTCTGTCCCTTACCTGACTGACACAGCCTTAAAGTTGCAGTTCTCTGCCAAAAATCAACCAGTTGCTAGAAAGAAATGTGGCTGTGATGTTACAATAGTGAAATATGTCTAAATGGGTGTGTGCTGTCATGTTTCTTACATGCTACTCTGTTTTTTCTAACCCAGTTTGCAAAAGATCCACTAATGAGTTCCTGAGCACTCACCTTCTCTGGCACACAGTGCCTTTTTAATACATCCTGGAGGATGTGACAGTAACTCTTTTTTTGCAGTTCTGACCACTTTGGTCTCTGCCTTTCTGTTCATCAGAGTGAGTTACTACAATGCACTGTATTTGGAAATACAAACCCTGAGCAAGACAAAAGCCATTTCAGTTGTCTTTTACTGATTGGAGGTGGTGGGGTGGTGTTGGCTATTGCAACCCTGACCGGTGTATTGAAGTCCCCACATCTGTTTATAAGTCAGAGCTTTGTTAACTTTCACGTGCTCCTACAGTTCTGGTGGAGATTCAGACTGGCTCATATTTTAGGTTTCACTGTTTGTCTCTGAATGTAGTTTGCAGTTAACCATCTTACAACACAAACACCTCAGAAGTTGCTGCCATACTACTAAAGACATCGTAACTCTGAAAACAGTCTTCGTATTCTTTAGTGAGAAGGATGATTAATTCCACTCTTCTTTTTTTGGAGTACAGACGGAACAGCTGCCTTTGACAATGGAAGTTGTTGTGATCATTTCAGTCTAATTTAAGAAACATTCAGTCCCATTCCAATAGCTATTTCATATGTGTCTGTCTGTGCAGACGTCTCTGTCTGGAGTGAGTGCCATGGCATTGGGCTTAATTCTAAATAATTCATTCCCAAATCCACTTCACTCCCAAAACAATGTGCAAGACCAAGTAAGAAGTACCTTACTCTTCTACAGCTATCGCAACTGAAGATGCATCATGGAATGAATAAAGAAATACATGCATGATCAGAGTCCTACCATCCTTATTATGATTCAGTAACTCAAATATTTTCAATGGTGTCAAAGTCAGAGAGATTGGGAAAGTTCTTCTAGTAACATATAGTCTCAGATGATGCTTTTCCTGTATCTTCGAGTATAGGTAAACCATGTTTTCTGTTGCAGGAATCTCAATCTTTACATAATTTCTCCCTTATTTAAAATGCAATCCAATAGGCAGTAGGCACAGAACTCTATTTATTAAATATAACCTTTAGAAGCACTTCAGCATGTGATGGGTTGACCTTGGCTGGACACCAGGTGCCCACTAAAACTGCTCTATCACTCCCCTCCTCAGCTCAACAGGGGAGAGAAAATAAAAAGAAAGGCTTGTGTGTTGAGATAAGAACAAGGAGAGATAACTCAGCAATTACTGTCACGGACAAAACAGACTCTACTTGGGGAAATTAACTTGAATTATTACCAATCAAATACAAGTAGGATAATGAGAAATAAAACTAAATCTTGAAATATATTGCTCTCACCTCTCCCCTCTTCCCAAGTTTAACTTCACTCCTTTTTTTTTTTTTCCTCCCCCACAGTGGCTCATGGAGATGGGAAATGAGGGCTGTAGTCAATTCATCACGTTATCTCTGCCAATCCTTTGTCCGCAGTGGGAGGACTCCTCACACTCTTCCCCTGCTCCAGCATAGTGTCACTCTCACAGGAGACAGTCCTCCACAAACTTCTCCAACATGAGTCCCTTCTTGCAGATTGCAATACTTCATGAACTGCTCCAGAGTGGGTCCCTTCCAGAACTTACTGTCCTTCAGGAACAGGCTGCTCCAGTGTGGGTCCCCCACGGGGTCACAGCAAACCGGCTCCAGCTGGGCTCCTCTCTCCATGGCACAGGTCCTTCCAGAAGCCTGATCCAGCATGGAATCCCCACAGGGTCACATCCTCCTTTGGGTATCCGCCTGCTTCCAATGTGGGGTCCTCCAGGGGCTACAGGTGGATCTCTGCTCCACCATGGACCTCTATGGGCTTCAGGGGCACAGCTGCCTCACCATGGTCTTCAGCACAGGCTGCAGGGTGCCTGGAGCACCTTCTCCCACTCCTTGTTTATTGACCTTGGTGTCCACAGAGCTGTTTCTATCACATATTCTGACTCCTCTCTCCTGCTGAAGTTGTCTTTTCTTCCCTTCAGCCTTCTTAAATACACTGTCCCAAAGGTGCTGCCACCAATGCTGATGGGATCAGCCTTGGCCAGTGGTGGGTCAATCTTGGAGCTGACTGGCATTGGCTCCACTGGATATGGGAGAAGCTTCTGGTAGCTTCTTACAGAAGCCACCCCTGTATCTGCCCCGGTACCAAAACCTTGCCACACAAAACCAATACACAGCAACATTAGTACATAACATTCTAATAAATAATTATTTTTTTTTGTAGCAGAATATTCACAAAAGAATTGTAGCTGATACTAATACTAAAACCAGAGAAAATAATCCCATTTTGACAGCAAAACAACAAAAAATATAGCTGAATCCCTGCAAATGGAAATACGACATTGTAAAGCACAGTAACAGTACCAGATTTTTATTTTTCTTCCTCGGAAAATGTAAGAGTTAAATTAGCATTAACCTAAAAGAAAATAGAATTCCTATAAGCTATTCTCAGATAATACCTCCCAGCAAAACAACTGAATTAGAGGACTTTTACCACTCATTTTTCACAGAAGTAATCTAGGAACCAGATTTCGTCCTTCAAGTAGAATACAAGAGTCACCCTGAAACATAGGGTATTGCAAGCAATCTGTGTTCATGAAGAATATTATTCACTTCCCAGTCACATACACCTTTTAACAGTTGCTACTAAATGTGGTTTACTTTACTGAGGCTAGGAAGTCACTTTCAGACCTCAGTAACAGAACAGTGAATCTACATTATAAACCTCAGTGATGTCTGGAAAAAAACTATCTATTAGTGGATTTCCTTCCTACCTCTTCTTTCTCCTTTCTCTCACATGTTTATCTTATTTGTACATCTGAAGTGAAACTCATTCTGACCTTACTTACATCTATGAAACTTTATCAGCAACACACATATCCAAATAGGAGTCAAAAGGACTCAGACTTGCAACTATGTAATTAGCCTTATTAGTGGCTTACTTAGATGTGTTAGCAACTTTGGGTTTATTCTCATCTTCTTAACTGGAAAGTATGAAAAAAAATTTGCCCTGCACTGCAAATAAACACACGGATGCAAAAAGTAATCATGCTTGACCTCCATAATGAAGGGATGTTAAGTCACCAGATTCTTAAGAACTTCACCCAGAGGACCCAGCTTCTTTAAGAGTAAATGGTATTTATAACTATCCTAGCTCAATCCTCTTGAACAAATGTGATCACACTGCTAAGCCTTTTAAG
This sequence comes from Corapipo altera, assembly GCF_003945725.1. NCBI lineage: Eukaryota > Metazoa > Chordata > Aves > Passeriformes > Pipridae > Corapipo > Corapipo altera. The sequence goes on along the minus strand of NW_020884898.1, from coordinate 925,631 downwards.
TGACTATCTATATGCAATGCTGACTGAAAGCCATCAGCCCACAACTCATTTCTCCAGGTCTTGCAAATTTGACTTGAAAAGATTCAGAAAGGTTATAGTGCAATATTATTACCATACAATAGTGGTGAGGTCAGGTCTTTGGTTGCACTGAAAAAGTGTGAGGGTGCAAGGGAAGCTGTTAAACCAATGTATAAAGTTGACAGGTATTGGTGTGACTCATGACACAATTCCCAGCAGCTGCATGTATGGCTGACCTGGGCTGGGATCATCTACAGTAGTCACTGCACTGTAGGTTTCTACCTGGAAATGGTTTTCTACACTAGCATAAAAATTAAATATGTCTTGGACCATTCCATGGCACTAAGGCCAAAGGCCAATATCAAACTTGTTCTGAAAACGGGGTGGCTACATCAAAACAACAGTTTGGGAATATTCTTATCCCATATTAATTTCCTAAACATGCCTGGAAACTGCTTGGGGTTAATGATAGTTGACTTGGAAGTGGGGATAACTGAATTCTATTGCCCAAGAATTTTTTCTGGCATAATTTCATATACCAGTAAAAATAACCCTGAGGCCTTCTAGTGCACCTCTACTCCTCATTCGTTGTGCTAAAGGATGCTCTCTCCCTCCTATCCCTTCTCCACACAGCTCAATTGTAATTCATCAGTTCTCAGGTCCTGCTGAGGTTTAACCCCAGTTAGCAAACAAGCATCTGACAGCCACTCGCTCACCCAGTTTAATAAAACAGAAAAGGAAGCAAACAATCATGATGATAACAATGATGATAAAATAATTAAAATACACAAAACAAATAATGCTCAATGTAATTGCTCCCCACTCACTGACTGATGCCCTGCCAGTTCCTGAGCAGTGGCCCCTGGCCAGCTTTCCACCCAGTCTGTACACTAAGTATGGCATCAAATGGTAGGGAATATCCCTTTGGTGTCAGCTCTCCTGGCTGTGTCCCCTCCCAGCTTCTTGGACACCTCAAGCCTTCTCACTGAGAGCATGTGAGAAGCTCAGAAGTGCCTGACTTAATATAAACACTACTCTAGCAACAACTTAAAACATCAGTGTATTATAATGCTAGCATCATTCTCATACTAAATCCAAAACACACCACCATACAATCTACCAGGAATAAAACTAACTCTATCTTTGTCAAAACCAGAACAGGTTCATTTACTGAAAGATGGGCAGTTGATATTACCCATGTGATGTAAACAAAAAATTCCCACTTGCACACACACACAAACACATCTTTACTGAGGCAAAGGAGTGCCCTGCCTGTAGTGCTGGGCATGGACACAGATTGCTGCCTCCAGCCCTGGTGTTGATGATTCCACCTCCTGTCACCAGACAGGGTACCCCTATGTCATGCAGCCACCACTGACCTCTGATGCTAATGCATTGAACCAAGCAGTAAAATAAAGAACTTTATAATCTAGAGATGCACACAAGCTGCCTGTATCTAGGAACTGCAATTTAAGAAAAAATTACCTAGGAAGATAGTTGAATTGAACATAAAAAGCTGCTTTTCTTTCCTCAATATGCTGTTTCTATCAAAATCATGGAGCTTTGGGCTAAGTAAGACAAAACATTCAGAAAAAATGCCATAAGAGCTACTTTTGTAATACTTTCTTTCTAGCATGTGAAGTTTTGCACCAGCAAAAGTCAGGGGGAAAGTATTTGGGATGTTTATGATGAAAGACTTTTTTCTGTTTTGATACCTTCCTTTTTCCTAAGCATTTGTGCTATAGAAGCACCTCTCCCTCTTACATGTGAAACCTATTTCACCTCACCATAAGCACACACTAAGTTTTTTGGAGAGTAGAATTGAAAGCAATGAGCATAAGGTCTTTTGCTTCCAGAAAATTAAACCAAAATTCATTACTAAGACCAATAGAGGTTGACTTAGACAAGTACCAAGCTTAGAGAGCACGGGAGCCCGTGGTGCTGAGTACTTCATCATCCCATATCTCACAGACCTGCCCTTTATCACCTTGGTAAATAAATGGAAATCCAATTTAATACCCACTAGCCACTTTTACAATTTGCCTGATGTACAGTTTCAAAATTAGGCACATTTATTCCCTCAAACCATTTTTATTCTCCAGAAATGCTCAAACAATCTATTATAAGAAGATAGCAGATCTCTGGGGGCAGAACAGGCTGAACAGAATTTAAGAACTGTACCTAACTTGCTGAAAGAGTGGGGAAAGGACGAATCTTCATCTGCAGGATTTTATCTTGGAGGTAATAGCAAATCCTTGGTTGACGCTAATGCTAGAAAATGTTGGAAAATCTCCAGGAGATAGATTTAACTTATTATACAATCTGCATGTGACATTTCACCTTCTGATTCAGATAATTTTTGCTTTTATAAGCTCCAGAGGGATGCATTCCTCTAACCAACAGCACACCTCTACCACAGTCACTCACATTTGAACCTGTACCATGATTTCCTGTGTCCATTTATCTTTTTTTTTTTTTTTTCCTTAAAGCTGATATATGTGGACTGAAACTCTAAGATTGAAGTGTTTCAGGTCAGTTCCTGAAAAGTTTCCCATGGTCTTTATTTCAGACAATTTCATTACATATTAGCCTTTAAATAAATCCATCATTATCATAGTATTTTACACAGGAGTGACTGAAACTATACAGTTAACTATGTGATTTAGCAATGGAGATTAACTTTCAGTTTATATTTATATGCAAATTGTATGTGTTTTTATAAGTCATTATAATTCTGACTGTTCCTACAGATAATGCCTAAAAAAAACAATAGGTATTTAGCCACAAAGTTGATGAGAGTGGGGAAGCTTAAATCTTGTCAAATACTATGTGACATAAAAGAGCCATTGCATGAAAACAGACAACATGTTGATAAGCAGATGTATTTTTTTTCCACTTTTGCTTTAAGAAGTGTAATGTGTTTGACAATATATGGTGAAAACCTTTTTCAATACATGAACACATGGGTTACTACAGGACTGATACAGAATGCTCATAAATGGCAGTGTTGTCACACTACCATGAACTGCAGAGGAATCAACCAACAGCTGATTGAACAAACAGTTCTCTTTATCCTGCACAGTCCACAGCTTTGCTTTTTCTGCAAATTTTCTATGTGCCAAATTAGGCATTTAATTAATTTCCCTCCTTTTCAGACACCTAGCTTTGTTCTGATATAAATCTTTGTAGTTTCATCTTTGTCAGTGAAACTACCCAATTTTGTGTGGTAATGGCACCTTAACCAGCAATATATATTAATGCTGCTTTCACTGCATTATATCTATTTCACAAATTGGTTCAATAGGTTAGAGACTAAACACATTATGCAATATATCCATAAGAAACACTACCAAACCAGGAAACTAGCTCAGAATTTATGACATCTGCTTTCAGGCCTCCCAAAAGGGTTCTACAAGACTAATTATTTGTAGAGTATGGCTATGCTGTGATAAAAGACACTAGAGAATACTCTTCATTCCATGTATTATCCTAGTAAAGATTAACTACATTCTTTCTAGTAAATAAAATCATCAAAATTGTTGTCTTTTATCTTTTTTCGGAAGATGAAAATAATGAAAAGATCTAAAATATCACACTCAGAAGAGAATTGATGTATTATTTTGTTTTCAGTTCTCCAAAAGTGATTCCAAAGTATTGTAAGATACTGATAATAACTATCTTTTTAATTATTAAAAAAAAAACCATGAAAACAAAACAAACAAACAAAAAAACCCCCAAACCCAGAAAAAAGCAAAACCAAGAAACAAACAGGAGAAAATAATCATTACATAAAAAGAACCAATACTACAAAGATAAGTTAAAAACTAGTCATGGAAACAGCTCTTAAGTTAAGCATTTACCCCTTGAGGGGGACATTGGAAGATGCCCATCTCTGTCAACTTCTTCAGACTTCATTGTGTAAACTGTTTGAGAATGTAGTGGGGACAGCAGTGCTTGGTCTTTTCTAGCTCTCACTACACTGATGCAACATTTGCTTACTTTTATCAATACACTGAGCCAGAAGAGCCTGTAATATTATGTTGTAATTTTTTTGAGCAGGATGTTTAGATGGGCAACAATTGAGAATTGCTTAAAATTATAACATGCAAGCTACCAGGCAGGGGAGAAGGAGAGAGCTCAAATACTCCAGATATTGTATAGAAAGCATTCAAAGAGAAGACTGCAGAATTGCACCAACATGACACACTCCTTCACGCACATTTGTTTATCAGGGTCTTTAAATGCATTGTTGATCCACTCAAACCAGGTGGGATGAAAAACCTGCACCAAACAGCTTAGTTCACTCCTCAGCTGGAAGTTAGTACAACTGCTGTAGGTTTCACTCCCTAACCTAAATACCACAGCCTTAATTCTTCTCCATATCCAAAATATAAACAGAGTTCAGCATCATAAATTTGTCAGACATGAGTCTCCTGAAGTAGGGGAGAAGACATAAGAAGGGATGTTAAAAGAATCAGTTTGGGGTTTTTAGTGGGAGATCTCTGAGTACAGTCTTAAATACTTGGAACTGTTCTGTTAAGCATAGTTTCAAGTAGTACAAGGGTAACATGGAGGAAAATGGTCATTTTTTGTCATTTTTCTCCATTACATATGCACTTCAGCAATGTGGGTAGCAAGCTAAATTGTGCTGACCTTTATCAGAGACAGTGTGTAACTGCTGAAGGAGAAATGACATCGTTGCATGCCATGTTTTCATTTGCTACTGCACTTTCTAGGCTTCCTGGTACCATATAACCACACTAATGAGCACATCAGCTCAGCACACTTACTCATAAATCCCTTTCGAATCATTCTCAGTTCCAGTAGAAGGGGTGAATGTAAATGCCAATCCCAGATCTGCAGCTACTTTAACATGCAGGAAATTATACGCATTTTAATTTAGAAAACCCTCAACTATGGATCATCCAAATAAGAAGTCTTCTTCTAATTATATTCCACGCCATCATGACATTTTAACCCTGTGAGACTGCCCTGACATGCCATGACAACATGCTGAATAGACTTCACAAATGTCATATATATTGAGTGCTACATGAATACAGGAAAGCTGAAAGATGCCCATTTAGGAGTCTTACAAACTGTTCACAAAGAGAAGGATGAAATTGAAGACATGTATCACTTGATTACTTCTTAGAAGCAGTTCTTCCACTTTTAAAACTCATGCCAGAGATTGCTGGAAGCAGTTATAGAAGGGGACAAATAAAGGTGAATTCAAAGCTCATTCACAACAGCTAAAAAATATCTACCTACCTCCAGGTAAGAAATTCCTATCATAGTAGCACTAGATTTGACTGTTTCACATATTCATTTTCCTCAGTAGGGCAATACAGAACTCAACAACCCTGCAATTTCCCCTTCATTTTCTCACTGACAGCCTAGGTCTCAAAGTCAGTACCATCTTCTCTTTCTTTCTTGCATAATTTGTGGAGGCCATTTTAAACACCGCCAAAAAAGGTTGTCTTTTTTTTCCATTAAATTCTGTTAATTTAATATTTAAATTTAAATATTTAAATTAAAGGGATTACACTTAATAGTAATTATGCCTCAATCCTCTTGCTGACTTGTAATCATCTCCAGCACACCCCTTTGCTGTTTCCAATCTCCGACACTTGTTCTCTTCTTCCCTCCAGAGCTTTGACTTCAGTTGTGATCAATGAAACTTCTGTAGGACTCTGCCCTGAGGAAAAATGGCAATTACCACTAAAAGGCGGGAGACTCTCAACATCAGTCACTCAGAAAGCTATGCCTACTATCATTTTACCAAGTTACAGATAAAATACCAAACCAACAGGAGTTTTGTATCCTGGTAAACATATGGAATCTGCTTTTTCTTAACATCTGAACCTGCATGGAGTCACTCACAGGCAGAGGGCAAACAGCACAGAGAATACATGGCTTGTCATTGACAACTGAACTCCCATTCAAGTGCACAGCATGTGACACACACAACTGCTTCTGCTGTTAAGAGGTGTTATGGATGTCAGTTGCTGTACAACACAAAAGAGCAATTAATTACTGTCCTTAGTAATTAATAATTTCATGTAGCTATGAAAAGGCTTGAGTTCAACCACACAGTTTAGTACACACCTAACCTTTGAGCCAACAAATACTTTTGTTGCTTTTGATAAGCTGGAAAATTAGGTACCTATTCAAAAGCCTTGCTGTGTTTCAATCACAAATCTTTACCCTAGAATAGGTAAATATTATAGTCCCATTAACATCTAATTAATCACCTCTAGGATATGTTCACGCTGAAATCAAATGGGAAAAAATCCCCATCAAAAAATACACTAATTCCCCAAAAAAAAGTACAACAGAACAATACCAAAGGCATATGGAGTTCATTTATTGTTTTGCTGACACTTAATGGCAATATCAGTTTGCCAGTAATATATTATTAGAAAAAAGTTTTCATTATTTATTCACTGTTTCATTGTTTGTTTCAAACAATTCTCAGCTCAAAGAATTTTAATTTTAGATATAAAAATACGCTGTCATTACTCTACCTGTGAGTTATTTAATCATACAGTTAGCAATGCAGGAAATACAGACAGTGATGGAATCTCTCCGGCACCCACCTCCTAGAGATTTAGATTTATCTTACAGATCACAACAGATAAGAGAGTTAGTCAGTAAGCCAAAGAAATTCCAAATCCTCTCTCTTCTGAGCTATTTGGATGAAGCATTGAAATAGAGGTTAGTACAGCAACCTAACTCACCTTTTAGAGGAAAAAAAAGGAGCTATTTTCCCTCTCTTAAAGTTTATTTGATTTAACATTGAGAGTTTGCACATTTTCTAAGCCCAGAGGCCATGGACAAAAGAGGCAACCAAAATCCCAGCACACTACTAGGGTGAATAAAGTTTAGCCTATAAATCCTAAATCAGTGGACAAAAATAGATTAAAATATAAATGCATTTTTCTTAGAGGTCAAAAGGTCAGATGTCAGGAAATTGGACAAATAAATAAAGGTGAATCTGAGAAAAGTGATAGGCAAAAACTAAGGCATTTTTCAATAAAAATGATAATGAGCCGCAGCTTATATAAGACTAGGAATAATAAATAAAAAGGTAATCTGACAATACATTTCTGTAGTTATTGAATAAAGGACTTGGAAAAAACTTTCAAGGAATATGTTGAGGACGTATCAGCTCTGGATGGGAATAGTTGAAACAAAAGGGAAAAAGATGTTCTGAAACCCAACAAGTCTGGAAATCAAGCTTACATGTTCAAAGGACACAAGTGGAGCAAATTCACTTGAGACACTGAAGTTCCATAGAGGTGTCACTCATAAATGAGTTAGTGATTTGTGTTAGAGATACATGACTCACTATTGCGTCTACAGTTATATCAGAAACTCATACTGAACATTAGGGCTAAACAAAGTCAAAAGATTTCTGTGTTATCAGAGATGATTCTCAGAATCACAGAATAATTGAGGTTGGAAGGGTCCTCTTGAGGTTATCTAGTTCAACCTTCTGCTCAAGCAGGGTGACCTAGAGTCAGCTGCTCAGGACTGTGTCCAGTTGGAGTATCTCCAAGAATAGCAGCTCCACAACCCCTCTGGGAAACCTCTTCCAGTATTTGATCATCCTGACAGTAAAAAAAGTTTTTCCTTATGTTGAAATGTGGTTTATTGCATATTAATTTGTGCCTACTGCTTTTTGTCCTTTCACTGGGCACCACTGAGCAGAATTGGGGTCTGTCTTCTTTACATGGTCCCATCAGATATTTATACACACCAAGCCTTCTTCTGTCATAGGGAAACAGTCTCAGCTCTCTCAGAGGGTCTTTACATAGCAAATGTTCCAGTCCCATAAATGTCTCCGTGGCCCTTCGCTGGACTTGTTCCAGTGTGTTGATGTTTTTCTTGTACTGGGATGCCCAGAACTGGACACAGCACTACAGATGTAATGTCACAAGTGCTGAGGATAGAGCAAGAATCACCTCACCACCCTTGACCTGCCAGTGTTGTTCTTCCTAATGCAGCTCAGGGGGCTGTTAGCTGCCTTTGTCATGAAGGCACAAGGTTGGCTTCATGGCCAGTTTGTTGTCCACCAGGATCCCAAACCCTTTTCTGCAAAGCTGCTTTCCAGGTGACTATCCTTCAGCCTGTACTGGTGCATCGGGGTATTTCTCCCCAGGTGCAAGGATTTGCAATTCTTACAAAGTCCCAGAAAAAAGTTTTTCAAGATCTTATTCAATAGGGATAAGAGAAATAATCAGAGAACTGCATGTAAAATTTTAGCCAGTTTTAATTTTTGTCCTCTAAGTGGTAGGGATTTATGAAAGTATTTAAGCATAGTTTATGTTCACAGTTTCTCTTTGTTCTAAACCAACTGTATTTATTACTTGCAAAATGTTGCTGACATTAGCTATGTGATGAAATTATCTATTTTCTATTATCTACGTAACAGAATCACAGTTCACATTGACATTATATTTTTTTTCTCTAAAGGTATCTTGATACTTTAAAGTTTTTATTTTTCCAAGAATTAATAAAGTAATTCAATTAAAAGACACAAAACCTACACTAGAAACCATAAAATTAATACAATGTGAACAACCATAGAATGGTTTGTGTTGGAAGGGACCTCAAAGATCAGTTAGTGCCAACCAGGTGCATTGGTCAAAGTCACTGCTTTATCACCCTCAGAGTAAAGAATTTTTTCCTTATGTCTAATCTAAGTCTACTCTCTTTTAGTTTAAAGCCATTCCCCCTTGTACTATCACTCCATGCCCTTGTAAAGTCCCTCTCCAGCTCCCTTGGGGGCCTCCTTCAGATACTGGGGGCCACAATTAGGTCACCCCTAATTCTCTTCTCCAGGCTGAACAACACCAACTCTCTCAGCCTTTCATCACAGGAAAATGATGGTACAGACCTTGAAGTTGTGAATGGACTGCCCTTAAAAAAATAAAAAGACCCTTCCTAGTGACTGGACTATAATCTGATCATACTAAGATTTACATACATTACACACATGATAAGGTACCCCATGGACTTCAGGAAAGTCAGGTCAACATTTAAATTATCCTGAGGATAACCATACTCATAGTCTCCAATATACCCAAACTAGTAGACCTGGGGTAAAGGTCAGTGATTCTTTTTGTTTGTTACTTAAAAATGTTTAATCTTAATATTATAAAAGTTGATGAGAATTTAAAAATATATTTCTGGTTGAAAAATATTTTTTATGACTTCTAAAGTTCTGGTTGTAGATAAATATTTATCCTTCAATTTGCCAAAATTACTCTTTATTCATCCTTAGTGCAACTATGTTTTTATACTCATAATACTGTATTCATTAGTATTTTCCATAAACTGTTATCAATAGTAATTTTATATACCTATCTCTAAACTCTTCATTTCTACTGTATTTGAAGATACTTCATTAGAACTCAACTAGGCATAAATCTTGGACATTAAAAGTTTTGCTTTTTTTTTTTATAATTGAATGTTTCTATGACACCAGAAAAATTTATGACCCTGGTAAAAATCGAAATATCTGTGTATTATGCACATGATTCTTCACATATTGTGATCCAAAATAGGTCTTTTCATGTTTTGCATAACATTTTTAAAATAGTCAAACCAGTTGATTTTTCAGATTGCAGCAAAGCTTTTCTCTGTTGCTGTAGAGATTGAAATGAGCATAGATATGAAAGCTAAACTATTTCCATAAATATTTCAAACACCAGATAAGGTAAGGGCCTGTCAGCATTTCTTTAGCAAATCATTTTTTTCAGAGAGTGTGACTCAAAGTGTGAAAGAGCCAAGCTTCTCTTTGGACTCCAACTTATCTTAAAATTAAGGGTGGCTCATTCAAACTGACAGAAAATTACTTCTTGCAACCGAAAAAATACAAAGCTAATATAAGACTTCCCTCTACTTCCAGCCCTCCTTGGATCTAAAATGCTTTTGCTCTTTCTGTAAGCTATATTGCTGCACCTTAAATTGATCTTTTTCATTTAAAGTGTAAATTACTTTTTTTTCAAGTGTCCGTAACACAAATTGCCAGTTTTGGATATGAACTAGTATAGATTAAAGGAGGAGAAATATTCATATCTGTTTTGCTATGTGTTCATTCATTCTTCTTAATAAAAAATTCACAAGCATTTGAGGAGGTAGAGTGAGTTTTTACCTCTGCCAACCAAAAAATTCTGAGGTTTAGGAGTTTGTTTCTTTAAAAGTGATTTTGTTATACTGCAGTGCTTATGGCATTATAAAGCTATGGAGTCTACAAATAACATTAGCAGGCTGATAAAATAAGGTGTCCAAACCCAAACAGTTTCTTTCACAGCATCAGCTCACAGAACAGTAATTCTGGAAGTATTTGTAAGGTATGAATTTTTATGAACTACTGAGCAAAAATAATGGCAACCGTAAACATCTGTAGGAAATAAAGAGCTTGTATGAAGTAGTGTGATTGCCATTTCATTCCTCGCATTTGTCTACACCCTTAAAGTTACTGTAATGTTATTCAAGGAATTTGTAACTTTCAGGAATCAATACTCAACAGCTTGTTGAACTTCATTTAGGAGGACATGACATCAAGACAAAGCAATTATCTCAACTATTTGCAGAATATTAATAACCATCCATCTCTTGCCACACTTTCCAAAAGTCTGGAACAGCATCTAAAGAAGGCTCCAGCCTATTTCCATGTTGTGATATTATCTACAATGAGGTAAAATGTAGGTAACAGCTCCACTGGATTTAAGATCCTCATACCCCACTTTTGCTTGCACCATTTCATTATAGGCATTATCATATAGGTAATGCTGTGAGAGATTACTCTGGAATTTAATAAAAAAATCAACACCTCAAATGTTCAATAAGTTTTGAGGATCGTGAATATACCATGCAGAATGGTGAGAAAAGGCTTACTTCATAATAAAAACATTGAACACCTTGTCCTTCCACCCTCCACCCCCCATGTCTAAAAATCACCAATGTCATGCAGTAGTTCTTTAACAAAACTTCCTACTTTAGGTGAAACGTGCCTTCTGTAGCATATTGGCAAAAGGTCAGTGAGTGAACTGAAATGTATTTTTGCTTTGACAAAGAAGCAAGCACTTGTATTACAGAGTCAAGATTTCCACATTCAATATGCTGAATTTTACCCTCAGTGATGTTAGGCACATGCCCAGGATCACTACCATTTGTCAATCTGCAAAGCAACAGTAGTTGTGAATGTTACCACTTTGAGCACACTCATAACATACACATACATAAAACTCAGTCACCTCCCGAATTTTTATCACCTCTACTTGAGAGTTCAATTTTGTTGGACTCATAATTCCAAATATTAGCTTATAAAGATGAATTGCATGTGAACCCCTTCAAAACGGTCTAAATTCCATCTGGGATCAGAAGCACTTGCTTGGAAGCCACTAAAATCCACTCTTCACTATAAATTCTAGAACTGAGAAAATTAGTAAAAGGTAATTCTCTTAGCATCCTATTCTATATAAAATAACCATATTTCTCTTAGAATGTAGCAGAAACATCTTGAAGTAGCAAAAGATTGCTAATTAAACCTTTTATTTTATAATAGTGATACTCAACTTCAAAAAGAAAACTTAAACATCTCTGCAGGAAGAAAATCAATATTTGAGTTCTCCTTCAAAATTCTACAAAGCTGCATGCTGCTTTGCAGAAACAAGTATCATTATTCTACATGGTATTCACAGCTACATACCCTACAAAAGGACTGCTAAGTAACATTTCAGCCTTTTGTTAATATATGTTTAAAAAGAACATCAGAACACTCCATGTGGAGCTAGTAACCCTATTATGATATTTGACATTTCCCTACCATAAGTCCTTGTTGCAGTTGGTTATAACTTTGCATGTTTTAAATATTGAGGCAGAACTGTACACTTATAGTTATGAGAGATAAAAATAATGTGCCATTTTTCCACAACCAGAAGACTCATTATTTCTCTTTTATCCAACCTGATCCTCTTTTTCTTTTAAAACAAATTAGTCTCTCCAGGGTTTAGGACAGTAGCTTAAGACCTGTGGATTTTATGTCTACATGTGTTAGCTGTCTTCCTTGTCATCTCTCCAACAAGAGATGGGAAACCCAAATCTCTGAAAATTTCTGTTTCAAATCTGCAGAATATCCTTAATACAGGTGGCTCTCTTTTTTCAAAAGGTTTTATGTATGTTTAGCTATAACTCTCTTTCTTTCCCCTGAGAAGTTTGGGGATTACAGAATCTCAACCTTTTACTAAATTGGATCCCTTCTCATTTAGTTCACAAAATGGCCATTTGAGAATGAATCAGGATTATGTATCAAAAGACTGCTGTTTCTACAAATCCTAAATACTTCTCAATCACTTTAGAAGATCTGAAGTCAAGGTTGCAGGAAGATGTCTAAAAAGGAGGGATTATTTAATGGGCAGGATGGTTAACAGTAAATTAGTAGTGCTGCCCCCCAACACTTCTGCTTGACAGTAGCAAATTACTGAAAACAAATTTATCAAATGTTATCCACTACTAAGTAGTCGTGGTTATCTGCTGAGGTACCTGGGAATGCTTTTACATCCATTCTGTAGTTAAAATATTGGAAGTAGGGTTTGAATGTAAGAAGCATCCTGTATGCTAAGTAATCTGAAGATTCATGCCTTCAATTGACTGCCCAAACTTAGGAGTTGCTTGGCTTTGGTCTCTTGGGCCTATAAAAAGGGATATTAATATCAACCTGTCCCAGTTAAGAGTTAAATTCGTGAATGTTTGCAAAACATCCAGATTCTGTGTTGACACATTCACAGTAAAGTCCTGCAAGAAATTAATAATTTTGATTCAATACAAAGATCAAGAAGGTGGAGATGTGAAGACAATATTAAATAAAACATTCATTGAACAAAACTGAGGTCTTGGTCAGAGAAAAAAATGCCACAATCTATAACTATGTTATTGTACATTTTATTATAACAAACATGCGCAAAGGTGTTGAATTAAGGTCGCACAAGCAAACTTAATTCTAGAGTTTCCCGATTTCAACCTATTTGACTTTGTAAGCTTAAATTACTTTTAGTGTAGGATTTTTGGATGCGGTACAGCATATTTTTGTAAGACAGCCAAAATAAGATGTGTGAATAAATGTAAAACCCTTGCATATTATGAATTTTCCTAAATCTTTCTTTTCATCCAGATAAAAAAAGACAGAAAGTATGCAAGTATGCTTATTTTGGTGGTTGAAATTCATTGTTTGCAGTAATTTAGATACCAGTGTCTGACTGTGTCAAATCACTCTGTTCTGTAATTTTCACTAAAAAGTCATCACTTGGAGAAAACACTTCCTGGACAGTGTGAAAGGGTTCTCTGAGCCTGAGAATCATAGAATGACTAAGGTTGGAAAAGACCTATATAAAGTGACTGGATTGACTGAATTTAGGTTTACAACTTTTATGGGAGATACAGCTCCCTAGCAGGTCACTGAATAAGAAGGAGAAAGACTAGAGTGTATTAAAAAAAAAAAAAAAGTATGAAATGACTGCTTCTGAGTGGTTAGAGCAAAAGACAAGGAACTACGACTCAAGAGGCATCTCACTCACTGTGGAAGCACAAGCAAAATTTATCTTGATGATTGTATTCTGGCTGTAATTCCTTGAAAGATTTCAGCTTGTGAAGTACAATAAAACATTTAATCCTTGTAGACTTTAGAAGAAGTTGAGAATATAGAACATCTTATAAGAACTAGACTTGAAATCTATCCAATTTTCTGTCCAAGTTTCAATGTCTCACACATACAAATATGTTTAACTATTTGCACAGCTGATTTACCTATTTAAGGACACCCTATAACTTACACTACTGTAGTGGCTTCAGGACTTAATGCAGTTATGTAGTAATACACTGTCCTTTACTTTTAATTTTCCTTTTCAGATACCATGATCAGCATGAGACAGTTGACACCGTTCCATCCAGTTTAGGATACTTGGGTTAATGATGTGTTAACAGGGACATGCCCAGCACATATTTAAAATTGGGCAAACTTAGTGCTAAACTAGTTCCAGAGATATGCACAAAGAAAAGGAATCAGGAGAAGGAGGCCTCCTAAAAAGTCACTTTGTAAGGGAATATAAAGGTCTATGGGAAAGCTGGCATGTCCCTACGGGACACAACAGAGATTTGAACTTAACAACATAAGTGATGTGGTTCTGTGAAACCAAAAAAAACTTGGCCACAGCTACGATACACCTTATTGAGCTGACTAATCAAGTCTACAATATCAATAGACCTATTTTACATCACCTTAGCGGTTATTGTTTTTAACAGTCTAGGAAATGAAATGCAAAAGCCACTCAATGCCACTCTTAAGTATGAACAACTAGGCTCTAAATTAGTTAAATATTAAAACATGCACAAGCACTTACATTAAAGTCATTGTTCAATTTATGTGCTACTTGTTGGACTAGTACGATAAATCAACAGGAGTCAGAAAATGCAGAAGTTTATGTTCTAGCAGTGACATGATTTTGGCACTCATAGGACTTTCTATTTCTGTTTTCTCATTAAACATATCACTTAATATGTATAAGGGCCTTTGACAACACTATCCTTGTCAAACTAATATAATCATTCACTATCACTAATGCTTTCTACTCCTGTGTGTAAATTTTACTTTATATATATATCTTTTAAATAATTGCATTTAAGGTTTTGTAAGTTTTCTTTCACATTGGCAAGAAACAGTATATATTTTCAAATATCAGATTTAGTATTCCTTAAAATCCTTTTCTCTGCTTGTAATGTATCTACATTCTTCATTTAACTGGGCACTAGATCACACACAGTGCATTTTTACCATGGAGGATTGCAAAGCTAAATGGAAATTAACTGATTTACAAGTCAGTAAGACTATTTTGATAAACTCTGAAATGCAGTGAGCTGTGGCTTGAAATTCAGCTACTGTTTAGCAGTACATGCCTACCACTCTACAGCCTGTACCAAGTGTTGAAAAATTGTACCTTTCCTAATAACCAAAGATGCAGTGGAAAATTAAGTAGGTAATATGTCATTAACAGATCTGGAGTTCAGCCAAGGTAGAGAAGCTGATTTCAGTACCTTTCTGCTGAGTCCCAAAGAATACAAAGTGACTTGAGGAGATCCTAAGTTTTATGGATTAACCAAAGGATAGCAACTCTAAACAACACACTCCTCAACAGGCTGATTTCAGTTGTGGTTTGTGTATTTATATGAAGCCAAATAACAAATTTAATTCTCCAATCTTTGTTCGGCAAAACTCTTGAAAAAATCATGGAATTTATTTTTAAAGATCCCAAGTAGATATGGTTGCCCAAATCTTATCCAAGAATATCAAAGATAAACATTAAAATTCCCTGTGAGGTTATAGATTATCCCCTATCCATCACAGAATTTACACCCTTGTGTTGCAGAGTGTTTTTCTTTCAGAACTGAAATAAACATTTAAAATATGTGTTTGGGTTACGACTTGTGACTAGAATGACACATCTTCTACATAACAAGGCTCTGAAGACTTTTTAAGTCTGTGCTTTTAAGACCGTTAGGTTGTGCAATAGCCACTCTCTCACATTTGCTGCATCTCATCAATATTTTCCAGTATAGGGACTGACAGCTGCCTCAAGAATTGAAGTAAATTCTCTTCAGTAGAGAAGACTGGTTTTCTACAAAAAAACAAGAGAAAAAGGTGAACACAATAATTCCATCAGAAGTGAAGTGTAGAACTTCCTATCAAGTTATTGTGGAACTTCCTCAAGTAAACATGCCTTCAATATTCAGTAAAGACTGGAGGAGATCTACACTCAGCAACTACTATATTCATATTCTTACACTCCTACTCACCTTTGTGGAGCAGCTTTCAGCACCAATGCACTGCACAAGACCACTGCATCTGACATTCATGAGATCAAAACCAAAAGAAAACAATTTGTCAAAACGCATCACAGCTGGGAGGTGGAAGGACTACAAAAGGACAACAAAGGACTACAAAATGCATGTGAATAAGGAAGGTTTGCTAACAACTATGGAAAAGCTGATCATGGTATCTGAAAAGAAAAAGTACAAAGTCAAGCACATGCGCAAGTCCCGGAACTGTTGTAAATGCCAATGATAGCCCAGCACCAGCTAAAGTTAAAGAATCTGGAGCGCCCATGTGCATCATCTTCTAAGAGAAACAGCAGGAACTGTAATGATTCCAGTGCTTAAAAAAGGAAAGCTTTTTCTTCCTGCAGATTCAATAACAATAGCGATGGAAGGGCTCTGTACGGTCTTAAAGGAACTTCATGAAACTAAGACCAAGGCCTTAAAGACAGTGAACACTTGCTACTACTGTCTACAAGCTAAATAAGGCTTTAATTCCTTATTATTTGCACAATCAATTCCGGCAGTGGTCCTATTAGATATTACTATCGTTGCTTTGCAGAGGGAAAAATTGAAGAGGCAACTGAAGATTTCCCTAAAGGCACAAAAATAGCTAAGAAGTGAGATCTCCAAAATAGGTAGCTGCACGTTGCCATACATCTCCATTTGCTACAGATGCAAGGAAACAAACACATTCCTGGCCTTCAGATTTGCAGGACAAGCTAGACCTGTAATATAATGTAAACAGGGGCTGAAGCCAGAATTTTGGATGTAAACTCTGATGCCAGATCTGGGTTCAAATGACACTGTTCTCCATATTAAAACCAATAAACACACAAATCTGTAGTCATAAGAACACAGATGGTGCTGCCCATATGTTTTTATGGCATACACAGGGGAAAATCCAATAATTTAATATGCACTTTTTCCTCTTCATTGATATGATAATTAAATTCCCTGAGAACATACTCAACAGCTTATGAGAGAAGGAAACATTGGGAACTTGGTAGCACTGGCTTATTTAACAAGCAAGGGAAGTGAGAATTGCTACGATTTATAGAATTTACATGATGACAGAGCAAATCTTAAACACAACACATTAACTCATAGACACACCGTAAAGACTAAGGAGACAGGATGAACTGTTGTATATGACATTTCTTTTCTAGATCACTGGACTAGATTATTGAATGAGCCCAGGATGACAGAATTATTTTTGCTACTTACTTACAGAGAAGCAGAGCTTTTTGCAAGAGTTCAGACACTGAAATAAGGAGGGTAGTTTTTCTTCCAGGTTTATTGCCAACATCTAAAACAATGCTTTCTTAAATAAGTATTTTCACCTTTGATCAGTTCAAGAGGTTCATTATTTTCATGCTGTGCAATTATGTAGACTTCTAGTAAGTGTTCTCTGCCTCTGTACACTAGACTCAAGGGCTACTTTTGGTATTTGCTTGATGCTCAGAATGTGATAATGGTATTTTGAAGAACATTTTTATTGAGCTGTCTAAAAATTGAGTCTCACTTCACATGCATTTATGTGAAAAAAAATATTCAATAAGCATCTCTGTTCTTTTCTGCCCACTTCAGGTTAAGAGTTTCAAATGAAAAGCATCAATCTTAATGTATTTTAACACATATAAAGTGTCTTTATGGTTCAAATATAATATATGTCTAGAAAGAATATAGTTTTATTAACTGCAAAGAAAAAATAAATCTATCTTTGTAAGACATGAAAATTTGTGGGTCTTCGAAGTCATCCAATTTGATTTTTGTATTATACAAAGACTATTTATATGTATTTATAAACTTATTTTGCTTTACACAATATGATGTGATCATTAACATAACACACAGTAGGACACAGGGGTTGTTTCATACATACCTAACCTTGCTCAAATGTTTTATATACTGTTTGGGAAAGCTTAGCTATTAATAATTCCTCCCAAATGTATTTTTCCTGTTTCTTTTGTTATAGTGTTTGATGGGCATTTTCTAAGGAGTTCTAGATTAACACAATTCTAACATTTCTGTGCATTGTTTTCTGTTGAGAAAACAAATAAAGGACGACATTCCATATGTGCCAGATGTCTTTTATTACTCTTTCTACTCAAACGTCCAAAGAGAATCAATCAGAATGATAGTACTTGTACAAAATAAAAGATGCTTCACTGGTTAAATCCCATAATGAGTTTTTTCTTTTTTCTTTTTTCTTTTCTTTTTTTTTTTTTTTTGGTAACCCAAAACCAGTGGGTTTTTTCATGCCTTTTTCTTTTTCTACCATGAGCTTGTTAATGAGTGTGTAAAAAAAAGTTAAGGTTGACTAAAATGCAGGAAGGAGAAGATGTACAAAAGCACATTTGGGAAAAGAACATTTGGAGTAACAAGTATGTGAAGAGTCTGCAGTGCTGGCCTTAGGAGAATAACTTAAGAGTGTTAAAATCAAAGGAAGTATTGCCCAGAGCTGGCAATTCTTCCCCAGAGAGAAATATTTCTTAAGGAAAACATCCACCTCTAGGAAGAAAACCACTCTTTTAGGATTAGAAAAAAAAAAAGTTCCTTAACTAGCTATTTACAAATAGCAGCCTATTTAGCCTCTCTGCAAAGTCTAGAGAAAAATATTCTGTTTTAAGAGGAACATTAGGACCACAATGGCTGGGTATTCACAGTTAAGAAACATCACTTTAAAGTTCCTTTACATCCTCCAGATCTTTTATACATGTTGCATTATGATGAAATATTTAGTAAACACAATCAGGTGACAATTTTTTTTCCCACAGGATCCTGCCTAATTCAGTGCACAGGATTCAATGTGCTCCTTTAATCAGCAGCTATCCAACAACCTTATCCCCATTATTGTCCCAGCAGCACCTTTTTTCCCAGTGGTCTCAACATCTCTCCAGCACTTCCTGCAATTCATAAGCCTACTCTTAGCCTTCAGAAGACATGGGACTGCATCATGTCCCACCTAGCTAGATTTTGCCAAGAAAGAAGGGGACCTGTAGATCTATCCCTGTTGCTATCCACTGTGAGGGGAGATTAAAGATTAAATCTCTTTAATCTTTCCATTCCTTTTCTCTTTAGGAAAAAGCACTAGGGATCAGGGCCAGACTGCCAAGTGCAGGGAGAGATTTCTGCATGCCCTCATTTGCTGCTACCTGAGACTGTGACCCCACCTTCTGACACACCGCCAACATTCAAATGGACAGGCCCTTCTCCACCTCTTATGAGCACACCAGACGCTACTGCCTTCTCCATAAGGTAGTCTACTCCCAGTCACAGTCAGGAAGAACTGACAAGCCCAGTACACCCAGATATAAAATACAAATAGAAATAAAACTTCACAACATACCTGTAAAATGACGATTCCCATGACATGCTAACCTGTAGATGGCACTTACTAGGTTTTGCCATCTCATGTGAGATGTTTATGGCCTAATTTTTCAGAATGCTTATGAAGTACACTCCACAGTGCTGTTTACATTGCAAAAGGATCCTGACCAATCTGCAACATGGTGCTCTAAAAAGGCATGCTGATTACTGGCTATTCTGAATATGGACAGCTTGGGTTTGAGTCAAATGACTTGAATAATAGTACAGCTCTACAATAGAGACAAGGTGAGACTGTATCCTTAGAGAACTTTCAGTATCCTATAATCACTACACTGTCCCATCTCTTTTTCAGTCCTCTATTTTCAGGTCCTCACTGCATGCCTTGCAATAAATGAAGTACATTATTTTATACATAAGAACTGTTTTACTACAGTTGTAGTACAGTTGGATAGCTGTAGTACAGTTGAATAATGTTGTACCTGTAGAGCTGTATAGTTATCTCTGATTCAGTTCTGAAGCAGAGCAATGTGTGTACTGAGCAAGATGACAGTAACAGAAAGGACAGAGAGGGAAGGGAAATCTCTCAGGAAAATCTGTCTGGTTGTCTCAACCTGGTCCCAATACTAAATGCACAATTCTAGCTACAGTCACTGCTCCTGCTACCTCCAGAGAGAAGCTCCTACCCTCCTTACCAGCACTTCCTACACACTGCTGCCTCAACTCTCCCAGTCGTTTTTGGTGCCACAGCAACAGAATGTCCCTTGTGCTGACTGCTGTGGCAACTTCTGATGCTCCACCAATTACTGTGTGATACACCTATGGTCAAAAATAGTAGTTGAGTGGATAGTATATCCTCAACACCAATTCTCTCAAATCCACCCATCAGAGACCATTACATTCATTGAAAATATGATTTAAAATTAGCAATTAGGTTTTGATAGTGATCAGTGATGTTACTGGTTCTGTTTAGACTAGAGCCTACCTGTTTATTTCCAAATCTAGATACTGCCTTATGTTATAAATCATTACATTTACAAGACTAACTGGGCCTTTCAGCATGTTGAGAAAAAAAGTGATATCCCTGGCAAGTTTGGGTAGAGATGTTTATATTTTTAAATGGTAGTTTAGTTAATTATTTAGTAAGCAGCTGAATATAGGAAGTTTTCAGAGCTCTCTTTCCCTCTCCATTACCAGGTCTTTTCCTTTATGTTTTGGAGAAGGGGATCGGGAGTGGGAAGGTAGTTTGCTTTGGTTTTTGTGGGGGTTTTTTGGTTTTGGTTTTTGTTTTTTGGGTTTTTTTGGGGGGAAGTTTGAGTTTTTTTCCGTAGGGTTTTATTGATGCGTGGTTTTGTGTTTGGGGGTTTATATATATATATATATATATATATATATATATATATATATATAAGAAGACTTATCACAATTATGAGCTGCAACTTGGAGTTCTCTATTACCATCATGCAGGAATATTTCACTATTGATGTGACTGCAAGTTAGTTTGATTTACTGTTACATTTGCAATTTTATAAGCAACTACTCTTAGATCTATCCAAATTCACGGTAAGGAATAAAGACAAGAGCCATCCTTTTCTTGTTTGTTCACCAGAAATTTGAAATCCAGAGAAGGGGGAATAAAACATGAAGAACTGCGTGAATTAGTTGCTCAACTATGGATGAAAAACACATTTGGGAATTATCAACATTAAAATACTAATATTAGGGCTTTGTTTTCTTTCTCTAAAGTAGACCAGCTGGGAAGAAGGAATGATGTATGAAGTTTAAGTGCCTTAATTGTTTTGGGGGCCTGCTTTTGGAAATATTTAAATTCTATTTAAAATTATGAGTCCTCAAATTTAGAGCCTTCAAACTTAAATTAAAAAAAAAGTTTAATCCTCCCACTCCTCCATCTAATGTTTCCAGACTTTCTCAGATCTAATTAGCAAGGATTTCAGCAGTGAATTAAACCTGTACCTTTACTGTAATCTACACGTTTGCTTAAAATCTCCTCAATTGCAACCCTAACCTTGCTATGTTTTTTAAGGAAAAAGTTCTCTCTTTTTCATCATAAGCAATTTTTTGCATTTTCAGTAGGATAGTAGCAGAGCTGAAAGAATGAGAAAGAATCTATCTTAATCCCTCATAATCTCCCTGAGCATCAGATTCTGTGGGCAGCTTCATTATTGGATGTATCATTGCTCAGACTTCCTCTATTACTAAGTAATTATTTGAATAATCCATTTTGCTTGAGTAAGTTCATAAATCATTTGTTTTGGGGATTTATTTTGGCATCAATTTTAGGGAAATTCATCTACTCAGACCTGAAAATACTAATTTCTTCTTTGCTTTGCAAACCTGGTACCCTATTAGCCTTCAATTTAACAGAATGTCTAAGCTAAAGGAAAACAATTTCTCAATACACAATACAAGACTGAATCACATCCTATTTACACTGATGTAAATAAGAGAGAGAGACACCGAAAAGGAAGAATTTATAGCACTTTAAATAAGAACAAAATTCAGGCTCACAAAACTTTGTAATACCTCAGTGTTGTAGCTGAAACTGTATGCGTTGGGTACTCTGCAATGGTAAATCTAATCAGAAATAAATTTTATCAACTTTTAAAATAAAATCTTACAGAATTTTCAAGGGATTCAGACCAGCAAAGCACTCTTTGGCTAAGTCTATGACAATTTGATGTAGACTAGTCACTCCTACAGAAATCATAGCGATTTTCTCTAACCATCTCTTCAGATGGGATTCAATTAGTAAAATAAATGAAATAAGAGAAAAAAAAAAAAGAGAAAGAAGCCCTAGGAAATCTTATTATATGCTATTAAACTCAATAAAGCTTTTCCATCAGACAACATCAAGTCTTATTTCTAGTAATCCCTACACTGTTGTAAATCAGGAGTTGCTGCTATAAAGATTAGAGAGTTCCAGCAGAATCAAATGGCAATAAGCAAAAGCCAGAACTTTGAGTCACATTGCAGAAGTCCAGATAATTATTGGGCAAAACTCTTTGCTGCTACCAACTATCTGCTTTCTTGCAAGTCTGACAGAAATGGTAGCACTTGACCATTGAGAGTCTGGCAGCTCTTTCCCCCAACAGTCTGAAACAGAAAGCTAAAAGTGAAGACCATTAAACTTGGTTTTCAGCAGATTTTGTTCCACCTAAACCCAAGTGTTCCACAGCTGGATTCCCATCAAGAAACTTGAAGCAAAACACAGGTTCATGGATCGTCCTCCCCACTGCCAGCACAGATCCTCTTGCTTCCAGGCACCCAGGAGCCAGCCAAGTTCCCTCAAGATGGTTATTACCTCTCAGGTCCAAACTGACTTTGCATCTCTTGCACTCCTTTGGCTCAACTTAAGCTGCAAGGATGTGATCCACATCCCAGATCTGTCCTGTAGCTGGAATATTTTTTTAAGGATAGAAGAGTAGGAGGTTTAAACTCCGTAGCACAAAGGTCCCACATTTCTTATATTTTTTCTCAGGCCATAGTGCACAAAAATTGTCTTCCCCAGGTACAGTCTTAAAAGACAATCTGCCCTTGAAATTCAGTTTATCTTAGGTAGAAAATGGGCAGCAAGCTGAAGAATTTGACAAGCTACATTGTATGTGAATACGAGTATTAGGTAAATATGTTTGGGAAGGGGATGGGGGGGGCGGGTTTCTATGGATCTCTTAAGAATTAGGCCTCTAGACTGTATCTATCATGAATCCTTCCACCCTAACATCTATTTGCAGGCTTGGACTTGAGATAATACCATGATAGTGTACAGAGGTACCAAGCCACACACAGCTTCAAACATATCCATACATACATTTAGATTAGGATAAGTAAGTGAACATAGCCATTCTTAAAGAGACTTTTAAGGATGGGAGACTGATATTTCTGCTTTCAGGAATATGAATAACCCATCTTCCTGTCCCACTAAGAGTATAAAAGTACATGATGGCCTGACTGAGGAAACAGCTGAGTATCCAGAATCTGATTCCGAAAATTATCAGCAGGTGAAAAAACTTGGATACCTTGGGCAACAAAGTATAATATTCTTATAATAAAGAAAATATGTAAATGACTCACACAACCTCCAACCCTCCAACTATTTCTTGGGATTATCTCCTGCTAGGCAGATTTCAAGTCAAATTTTAATTATACGTATGCTAATGCAATTCAGAGATACTAAGATGTGCATTATATTTGCCTTGTAAAAGAATGTACACATTAATAAAGTCTGTGTTTGTACAGATAGAATCCATAAGACTTCATTTTTTGTGAGCTATGCCACAGCAAAATATATTTTTTCTGAAACATTTCATAGGAAATGGATGCTATATTTTACCAGAAAGTGTATCTGAATAAAAATACTAACCTCTGAAAAGTTGGTGACGTTTTTTCATACTTAGCCTTGAACTAAAATTGTCCCAAGGTATAGAACTTTGATGATTATGTTTCATATCTTTATCATATCTGCCCTGATACTAAGATAAATAGACAATTTCCCAGCAATGCAGTATTTCTAGATATCAATTTACTGTAAAATTCTCTGTAAGCAATTTCAATTCTCATGTAGACTCTGCTATATTGTGTTTTTAAAAAGTTCAACATAAGAAAATGAAAGTAGAGGATCAAAAGCCATCTTTTTACAGTTGAAAACAGGAAAAACTTTGCAGTTTCATATAGGTACTGTTGAAACAAAGCAACACTATCAAGGAGCTTAGTGAAACCTCAGAAAAGAGTAAAGACTTAGGGTCTAGTACATTTTCTTGATGAAAACACACCCACCCTCCTCCCCCTCAAAACAAATAATACAAAACAACCAACCAGCTCCCCTGATCTTTGGTTTGGTAAAACAAATGAAAAAACATAATCTGAGAAATCCTAAACCAACCAAATATTGTGACTGACTTCAAAGAAGACAGGAATTCACCTTAGACATCTCACTGTCGAACAATGACAAATAGTTCCAAATCAGATCCCTACCCAAATTCACGGCACCTGCGATGCTACACGTTAACTTCTAGGTCACCTCCACTGGGCAGAGCTGATGCTGCAAGAGGAATAGCCTACTCCTTGGGAGCAATAACACTCCTCATGCAAAGATGTTCACACCATCATACTGTTCCAAGAGTTAATGGGATACTCCTAACACAACACTGGCTGTTGCAGCCAGCATTGGTGCAGGTGGTCCGAAGGAGCTTGTGCTAGTTGAGTTGAAGTTGCTCCTTGAAACTTCCTGCTATTGAGATGACCATCAATCCTAGCACTGTTCAGCAACTTCATTGACATGGGAGTCTCTTCCAAATCCTTGCAGCTCCTACTCCAAAGCCATTCATGAACAGAAGACTAATTTGTTCCATGAGTTCAGCTGGCTTTAAAGTAATCACAACTCCCTTTACTTGAAAAGGTTATGCCACTGATGACATCTTCAGATTTCCCCTAGGCTGCCAGCTTCACTCCAAAACTAATGCAAATCCCATCAGCAGTTTTGCTCATGTGCTCTCATGTCTCAGATTTCACATATGAAACATGATTCACGGTAGATTCTAGACATGAACTGGGGATAAAGTTTTTTTTCTGATTTTCCCTCAAGGCTTTTTTTCCTTTAATATTGCTATTTATCAGTAACAGGCATCCACAGCTCCAGAACATATGGAAGCCAAATAATAAACCAAATAATAAGCCAAATAGTAGCATCATGAAACCAAATAATTTTTGCAAAATTGTTAAGTAAAATCTAGAGTCTCATAGATCATTTGATAAAGAAAAACTGTATCATATATATATATAAATTTTGTTACATTTTGTAATCCATTTGCACAACTGTATGCTCACACGTCAGGGGTTAGCGACATTCTGTACTGGCGTGTTTGTCTTTTAGACATTATAGATCACTGATACACTAGCAAAAACATTTGAATACACCAATATTCACTCAAATTGTATTTTTTTAAAGCACCTAGTCCAGGTGAGTGGGTACATTTTGATAACTTTTTATGCATCAACACCAGAAGCTGTTACTGTCTCCGTGATAATTCACGTACTTTGAACTAATCATATCCCCATTCAGTTGCCTCCTCATAGCATAGTGTCCACTTACGTCATTTGGGTTGAGTAAGATTGATTTGAATACTAAAGAAAAACTGTGATTTTGGAGATCAAAATACAATCCTTATCTAAACCACAGGTTCACTGCATGCTCTTGTCACACCTTGTAATCTATCCTAAAACTTCATGTCTTTCTTATAAAATTGAGACACCTTGTTATCTGATGCAGGATAGCAGGAAATGAGAGATGCTCATTTCTATGCTAATGAGGGTTTTAAAAAGATAAACACCAAAGAATTCAGAAATGCTTAAATTGAACATCATTGGCACAAAAATGACTACTTTTGTGTTACTACAGGTTCACTTTTGGTACAGTTTAAAGTTTAATTTAACCAGCAATATTGAAATTCAGCATGTCGGTTACCAACTTAAAAAAAAAAAGTGAAAGAGAAGAAGAGAAGGAGGGAGAGGGGGAGAGAAAGAGGAACAGAATGTAGTATTATGGATGGAAGGAAAGTAACAAGGGTACAATCTATTATAAAAAATTACTTGTGAATAAATTGCAAGAATGTAAGAGTCAAGAAAACAAGAAAGGAATAACAATTAGAAAGAAAGCACAGACAGTGTAAGAGAATGAATTTCTTCTTAAAAGAAAGGTGAGAGGTCTTCTGTTGGTTGAGGACAATAAGTACATCAACTGGCATTTTATAAAGACCTGTTGAGAAGCTCAGAAGTGTCTTTGTTATACAGGAATGAAAAAAATCACGAAAGCCAAAGGCAAAAAAAAAAAATCAAAAAAAAAATCATTCCACAGTTGGGAAGCTGCAGAAACACTGCTATAATTTTTGGTAGGGTGAAACAGCTCACAAAGCAACTATTTTCAGGATTAGTATGGTTATTCAAAGGGAACTGATATGCTAAGCATTTCTTAGCATTGATAGGAAATAAATTTTCAGGGGTTGGTACCAGGGATATGATGCAGTTGGAAGGTTTCATTATAAGAAAAACACTCCTACATTAAAGTTCATTTTACTTGAAACATCTCACAAAACCACTCTATTTTTCATAATTGAGTCAGAATTCATGCACACTTTCTTTGTAATAAAATACGTCCCATTATCTAGAAGCTTAACTTAGCCAATTTGAAGTCCATCTTTGCAATCAGGGGAACAATATTCTATGTGTGCAATTTATAAACATTCATAGTTGTATCTTGTGGTACTTGCTTCCACGTAAAATGGTGGATTTCAAAGTACCAATCTAAGATCTGATTGATCATTGTAATATGAGTTTGAAGCCTACAAATACCTCAAAAAGAGTTTCTGCCCCTTCTATCATTGCTACGAATCTCCAGTGAAGTCAAGTAAGTTTTCCACTCAGTGAAAAAGGACTTGGGATTGCCGGTCACTGGTCAACAGACAGCTGAATATGAACCAGCAGCATGTTCAGATGGCCAAGGAGGCCAATGGCTTCCTGGCATGACCAGAAATAGTGTGGAAAGAAGGACCAGGGCAGTGATTGTCCCCCTGTACTTGGCACTGGTGAGGACACACCTTGAATCCTGTGTTCAGTTTTGGGTCCGACACTGCAAGAAAGACATTGAGGTACTGGACTGAGTCCAGAGAAGGGCAGTGGAGTTGGTGAATGGTCTGGAAGACAAGTCTTATGAGGAGCGGCTGAGGGAACTGGAGGTGTTTAGTCTGGAGAAAAGAAAGCTGAGGGGAGACTGCAGAGGTCAATGAAGCTAAGACGATCCCAGAGGAGGCAGAAAACTGGAATCATTTACTGGATTCACAACTTCATATTTAAAGGGTTCAGGGTTTACATATTCAACAGGGGGTTCTACATATTCATGGTATTAAAACTGGGGGTTTCACAAAGATGAGGTAATAGAAAAACCCAGGTTAACACATCTTTGGGGTCTTAGGAATTACCTCATGGGAAAAACCCACTTTAACTTGGGGATTTTACAGGGGGGACAGGTAACACAAAAGGAGACATAAAACACAATGGGTCTTCTGCATAGGTTGATCAAATCAGGGTATGGTTTCTCTGGTTTGGGCAGGGCATGTGATAACCTCATGCAAGGAGTCTCTTCCATTGTGCTGGAGGCGGCAGGAAGAATCCACAGTGATGGATTTACTAAAAAGGGGTTTTCCCCAGCTTTCCTAGCTCATGGCATTTTGCAGAGACTGCTCAAATTCTTCTCTGCAGAATTCATATTTTTTGAATCCAACGTCTCCCCCATTCTGTTTTTAAACTAAAAAACAAAGGCTTTGGAGAAACTCCAATTAGTCATTCGTTGGATGCAAGACATTAGACAGGGAACACACAAAAATGCAGAAAAATGCAAAAATCCCAAACAATGCTACAATGATTGTTTTCTTAAACTTAGCACTTACAAAAAACATCTAATCAATCAAAAAACTATTAAATGCATTTTCAAAAAGAATAGAAAACTTCTAAATAACACTACAATTAATTACTTCTTAAAACTAGTACCAATATTAAAAACATTTAACTAATTAAAAAGGATTATTAAACATTTGTTGGATATAGAAAAGTAAACAAGGAACAAAATGCGAAAAGAATACAAAATTTCTAAGCAATGCTAAATCAAATAATATGGATTAATATTGAACTAGTTTAAACAAACTACTTAACTTATTCCCATTATTCACTATTAGAACTTATTAATATGAAACCTTATTTAAGCTATCCTTTTAACACTTTATTAGAACTGACTTGACTTTCAAATCAGTGGCTTTGATGACTTTAGGGTTTGTGTTCTTTAACTTTTACCTGGAAGTGTTTCTAGGGTTTGTTTTTCAAAACTTTTATTTAATCTAAAACATCTCTGCAAATGAGACTCCATTCAATTCAGGGTCATATGTTTTCTGTTTTTTATCTAAGGGTGTTTTTGTATTTGTGAGCAAAACCAGAACATGTCATATATCCACACACATACACACATTCACACAACTTTCATGCGTGATGGCCATCACTTTATATTCTCACACAAACATACTTATGAGTTTCATGTTACTGTGTTTTCTGGTTATGAACTGAGAAATTATCATTCTTGTGTCTTGTCCTCAGATGAGTAAGATCTAATTACGCATTTCCGTTTTTGTGAGAATATTTCTTGTAAAATTTAAACATATTTCTGCTTCATGTTCAATTTAAATTCAAAAATATATAAACATTCCTATAGTTCAAAGATAAAATATATATTACTTCTATTTTTTGAAAGCAAATAGACATCTCCTTATGTTAATGGGCTTTGGATTTTAAAGAGAACTTGTCAGTAGTTATTGCAAAAGCTTTAAAAATTGTCAAAAATACAAAAACTTCCTTTTTTTGCTATGTTTATGTAAACGGCTTCAGAAAACAGCTAGTAAGGTCACTTTCTGAGCCTGTCCTTCTGTAGGAGACCTACCTGAAAAGAGGTTGTACAAAGCTAGGTGTCTTCTCCCAGGTAAGTGACAGGATGAGAGGAAATGGCCTCAAATTGTGCAAGAGGAGGTTTAGATAAGATATTAGTGAAAAAAAAATTCACTGGAAGGGTGGTCCTACATTGGAACAGTCTACCTATGGAAGTGGCAGAATCGCCATCCCTGACAGTGTTCAAAAACATGTAAATGTGACACGTGGGGTCACGGTTTAGTGGCAGTGCTGAGTTAACCATTGGACTCTATGATCTTAGAGGTCTTTTCCAGTCTAAATGATTCAATGACTCTGTGATCTTCAAAACATTTCATGTGGCCCTGCTTGTATTGCTAACGTGATCGCGTGTCAACACACAAATCTAAACGAGTGGTAACACAAAACCAGCAAACCAACCATAACATCAAGATACGTACTGGAGATGAGAAAAAGGAATTTACACACAGTTGATAGAAGTCTTTAACTAACCTCAAGTTTTTTAATCAATCATTTTAAATAAATTTTCAAATTTCCACAGCCTTCTACACTTTCATTTTGGTTCAATTATTTCTCAGGAGTAATATACATGTTAAGTTTCCAGCCCTGGCAAATCCACATTATCCCAAAATACTTTTGCTCTTGAAGACATTTGCATAGTCTTTCTGGTTGCTATGCTTTTGTTTTAAAAAGTTTTGTGGCTGATATTACTTATTATGGGTTGCCTTCATTAAAAGGCTCAAGCAGAATTACTGAAAGACAAAGAAACAACTATACTGTAAGCCTGAAAAGTAACAATCCCATTGGAAGTTGCATATGGCAAAGTGAAAAGAAAAACATCCTTTCCAATACAATGGATTATTCACTGAGTAGAATTATTTTAGTAAGTATTTTATATCTTGATCCAGTGGTAACAAAATCCAATTAATTGCATGTTTAATAACATTCAGTTAAGGTAGTCATTTTGTTTATTTTCCTTCGTATTTGTTCAGGGTACTGAGTGACCAAAAGGCAGGATTTTAAATCACTGAGTGATTATGCTATCCAATAAAACTTTTAGCCATGTGTAGTGTCACATATCTGAATAATCCTACTAGTTAGTTAGACATCCACAACAAGAATATGCACCAGACTAGAGTTTCTTACAGTAGAACATTAAAAGACACCTGTGCAAAGCTTCAGTATGCAAGAAGCTTTATATTCTGTAAACTCCTATCAATTCACATAATTAGGCAACTTACTCTCTTACATGGAGTCACAAAGAAATCATACTGAGATTAATAGCCTGAGGGCTTCCTATGGTTGTTTGGAGCCAGGCTGTCAAAACTGATATTACAGTTTACGGGACTTTCTCATTGTTCACTCTGGTGGGTGAGGAAACTGCTTCACCCTCAGGACATATTCAAGATGCCTTCAAAGAGCTGAACTTGCAGACATCACAGACAGAAGGAAGAGGCAGGGACCACGTTCTTTAAACAGCTTGGTAGCTTCCAAAATCTTAGTGGCTAGCAGGACTTACAATAGCTTTCAATGCCACATGGACAGTCCTGAGGACCTCACAGTGCTCTTAAACAATATTAATTTTCTCTTTCCAGACTGACTGCCAATATAACCCTATATTATATCTTGTGTGTGGCTCCCCTGGGGAAGATTTTGCAGCTTTCATCTACAATATTTGCTCAGAGGAAGATACTCCCATAGCTGGACATGAGATTTTAGAGCCCCTTTAACTGTCAGGGGCAGCATAAGAAATTTTATATCAGAAAGAGGTGCAGTTCCCATGGGACAGATTTGCCTGAGCACCTCTATCATGTTCTTCTCCAGATATGTATGTGTCCTACAAGCCAATGCATGCTGGAGAAGGCAGAGTCACACTGTGACAGCAAGCTGAAGAAAAGTTTTACTTAATTGACAATAGGACTTTTTCTAATTTCTCTGGAAGTATGCAGAAGTAGTAGAAAAAAAAGGTAAAAATCCTCCTACCATGCCTCCTATATCCTTTCAGGTCTTGTGTTTGCACACTGACTGGATATATACAGCCAAAGGAAGGAGATGACAGCCCCATCATGTATTTTTCCCCCCAGTTCAATTTCCAGCCATGATCTCACGCTGCAAACCATCAGAACTAAGGTCTCAATTAGGAAACTGCAGAAACCCTGCCACGAACACCGATCCTGCCCTTTCTCCCCTCTCTGAGAGGAACAATGTAGTTATCTAGAGCTCACTGACAGGGAAGTCAAAGAGGTGCCTTTTGGTGACCTCCGACTCCCATTAAAGACTCGAACACATCTTTGAAGTCACTTGCAATGGCAGATCAGGCACAGGCCAGCGATACTTGCGTCAGTCGTGCCACAGAGCCACGCGAGGTTACAACGCAGTCACTTGACAGCAGTGCAGGGACTGTAGTTGCTGGTTTGGAACTCCTCTCCAGTCACAAGGACTAAGTTCAGAAAACTACTATATGACAGCCTGATTCAAATCCCTTTGAAGTCATTAGGAACCTGGTTTTAGGATGCTGTTATTCCTGGTTCAAGTGAGAAAGAAGTAGAGGCTAATAAAGAAAAAAACTTGCTCTTTTCAGAAGCCTCCACCTGCCCTCCTTTGCCCTACATGTGTGACAGCACAAGCATTCTCTCCTGCCTCTCTTGAAATACTTGCAATAAAAAAAGAAGACTGAGGTCAAATCTGCGATCCTCTTCAGCTACAAGTTAAAAAAAAAATGGATTCATTTTCCTTCCTCTCAAGTCCCTGCCCCCAACAAATATAATCTTGGATCAATCTTTAGCTGTCCCCAACAAAGATAATCTTGAATCAATCCTTAGCTCGACCAAGTAAAATCACAAAATAATGCAAAGAAAATTAACATTATATGTGATTTCAGGGCCCAGAAAACATCGCAGCAGGAAGAATTTATTGCTGACCTTCATGCCAAGTGCCTGCTGAAAAATATACAACAGTTGTAACTGGATAAAAAATTATTTTCATTTAGGACAAACAAAAGAAATGAATAATTCAACAGTGATTTTTGCCTGGTTTTCAAGTCTGGGCTAACTATATATGCTGGTTGTGGGTTTGTTTTAGCTTAAAAGCTCAATTTCTTATAAGCACCTTCCAGAGGAAAGAAAAGAAGGGTTAAACGTATACTTAATTAAGTGACTTCACACATTAGCAATCATAGCATGTGTAGAAATCAGATGTGTTTGAAATATTCATGATGAAATGCAAAACCACTATCACACTTTCACATTTCGGTCAAGCTTGAAAATGGGTTTGTTTCTGTGAAAAATGTCACTAAGATACTCGCTTCTCTTCTTACCTTCTCTTTATTTTTTTTTTCTTTGCATGAAAAGTACTTTGCAGCTAGCTTACATGAATTCATAATAACATTAGCTTCATAGGAGTGAGATTCATATTACATGTTTTCAATGCACTGACAGCCATATTCTCAAGTACTACATAAAGTGATGTTTGGGTGTGGAGAGAGCTGACAAAGTTGTATGAATAAAAAAACCCCAACTTTAAGATAAAGAAAATTAGTTAAACATTAAGAACATTTTTAAACTAGCACCTTTTTTACAAGGAAAGACAAATTTCAAACAGTTCAGAATTGAGTAGTGGTCAACTTAAACATGAGAGACTATTCTTCAGCTCTGTTCATATGAGTGATCAAAGTTCATTAAAAGTGTAACAAAAAAAAAAGTAGAGTGAGTTCTGTTCTATTTGAGCAAATGTTAATTGAACACTTATCACTAATATACTTCCAAAATTCATTGCTTTTACCTGCATAATAATCCACTGGCATTTTATGTCCAGAAAACAGGTCGTCAGAGGACGCTCCCCAATACCTTTATACACAAACTGTTTTTATTGCCATTCAAACCAAACATTATTCCATGCTCTGATGGCTATCAGAGCCATTTGAAAAGCAAAGTTCTTTCTTGCAGAAAGAATCAACTTTTTAATGAAAAAACTTAGTTTCATTCCACCTAAAGAGATTTCGGTTTCAGACCAAAAGGTTTCAATGAAATCTCAGTATTATTTCTTGACAGAAAAAGAACTTCTTTCACAAACACACTGGAAACATTCACTTGAAATCCTCTTTCTCTGTTGGAAGGCAAGCAACTTGCTTCATAAACATCTTATACCAGCTCACTGTTTAGTATGACCTCCTGCTGCCAACCATCAGTTGTTGAGCCTCCTTGTACCCCGAAGAGCCAAGAGCTCAGATGAGGATGTTTCCTGATTACCCACTACTCTCCCCTCACACACCTTACATCCCTTTGAAGGGGAAAGGCCAGAAAGGGAGACCTTGTGAGGGCTTTTTCATACACACCACCCCACCAGAGTGAGAAAGATGGTGAGGTCTTCTCTAAACTACTTCAGAAAGTCTCTGTATCACAGACACTGGTTCTTGGGGAAGACTTTAATCTCCTGAATCTCTCTTGGAAGGGACAAAAGCAATCTAGAAGATTTCTGGAGGGTGAGGTAAATTCCTGACAGAGGTACAGGATGGCCATTCAGGTGACAGACAGCTGGATCTGTTATTCAGAAACAAAAAAGTGACAGTCTTGGTTGTAGTGATCATGGAGCAGCAGAGTTTGAAATCCTGAGAGAGAGTGAGTGAGTGAGTGAGTGAGTGAGTGAGTGAGTGAGTGAGTGAGTGAGGTGAACAAACCTCAGCCTGTTTAGGAAACTGATCATTGGGATCCCACAAAAGGTGGCTCTGAAGGGTCAGGAGTTCAGGCAAGCTGGCAGAACTTTGAGGGCGTATCCTCTAAGGTGAAGAACGGTACATTCTGATACTTAGGAAAACAGACAGATATATCAGGTATTTGACTTGGCTAAACAGGGTTCAAAGAAGGAATTTAAAACATTGTTAGGGCATGTAAGCATGGTCTTAGGAAATCCAAAGACAAACTGGCGCTGAAATTTGCTGAGGATATCAAGGACAAGTAGAGCTTCTGTTACACTTTAGCAGTGAATGGTGGAAAAGATTATGTGGGACCACTGCTGAATGGGGCAGGAGATTTAGTGACAGACACATGATAGGACATTACAGAATGTAAGTTTAGTTGATTTTGTGCATTTTCCAGTGTTCAAAACCAACCAATTTCTTTTTTTTTCTCTCAGTCAAGTGTTGCAACTTAAACAAATAGTATACCTTCATGGTTTATCAAAAGGGAGAAGAGCTTTTTAATAATGTTTATCATCATGGTAAATACACAGTCCCTCCCCAAGGGCAATATTAAACCATTGTACCTTCAACACAGTTCATCTATAATTTGTATAACCATGTTACTCTGGTAAGCCGTGTCACTGCCATTTCTGATATCCAGCTCTAAGCTTTGTTCTGACCTTACAAGGCCTCAGGACAGTGGCTTGTCAGGTGTGCTCTGTCCAGACATCCTTTGACCTCCTTTAGCTTTGCTGTACTCAATTTACCTGTGACATCAGTTTCTCCAACTGATCAGTTGTCTATGGCTAATTTGTTTTACTTTTGTTTATCTTTGTGTGGTACAACCACTGCTTCATACAGAAAGGAGTAAAAAGCAGTTATGCTAAAGAATGAAATATTTATGACTCTGGTACAGTAATGTAGCATAGCAAAATACAAGGTGGTGCAACAAAAGAAGATCTGGGAAGTGGAAACACAGGATGTGGTATAGAGTACTACTGGCAAAGGAAGACAAGAGAGTGGGCCTGGGTTTGGCATTGGAGATCCCACAGATCTAAACCAGCTCAGTCATGTGATTAGTTAAAAGCATGCAGCTCTTGAGTGGGACAAAATTGGTTTTAGCAGTAATAAAGAAATAATATCTAATTACATAAAGTATATAATAGATTTAGATATAACCTGGAACTGTGGACCAGGGAAGAGAGTAAGATCTAAATGTCTGCTAACAAATATATAAAGATGACCCCAAGTCAATCTGAGAGAGGTGAAGAAGGAAACACCAATATATTCAGTATCATATTCCTCCTGGTAAAGAACTCCTGACACTGACAACTCTTCATCACCCTCCTACCACACAGACCAGCACCAGAATGAAACCACTGATTAGGATCTAGATTAGTAGTGACAGTGCAAATGTAACTTCAGAAAAGGGGCAGAAACTCAGGTGTGTGTAGCAATGTTAATTGCATTACTATTCTTTCTTGTTCTGCAGCAATTAGGGCTGGACTAACAACGATCAAACTCTCAAAACTTCAAATTATAACAATAAAAACATGGCCTTACTTTTACATAAGGTGTGCTTGCCCCCAAAAATAGGCTTTTAGTGTAACATTGCCTGGACTGACTACAGGAGAAAATACCACACAAATAAAAAATCTAGTAGTCTGAACAGGAGGTAAAATGCAGGAAGTACACACTGAAATAGAAATATTTTCAGGATGGATTTTTAAAATAGAAATATTTTCAGGATGGATTTTTAATCTACTATGTCAACACTTTCAGTCATTTAGTCTTTCAATTTGCCACCATCTGTGCATTGCAGTTATTACTTGGGACATCACTGGATTATATTAATATTCAGTCAGAAAAATATTTGAGAGGAAATCATTGTTTTCAATCCAATTAGAGGTTTCCATATTTTTCTGATCTTGCAACACTTCACTGCTAAAAACAATGGGATATTTGCCATCTACATTCTGCTGATTATTGAAGATTTTCACATATTGGAAAAGACACATTGATGCAGCTCATTGGTATGCTCCACGGCATCAGTGTGATCAGCCAGTCACTTCCCTTAAAGTCGCAGTCATTGCAGCTCCTGCTACTGTGAAGACTCACAATTAGGCTTTACTTTACCCATAAATAGAAAGCCATCTATTTGCAAACCAAATCTTCATGGGAAACTACAGGCTGGGGATACATCTGCTGGGTTGGCATTAACATTTTAGCTTCCAGCCAATTAGGACAGAACAGTACCTTACATTATTCTAGGGCATAAAGTATTGATTCCAAATTACAATTGCTGTTTTCAACCTTAAAATGTCACCTTACCTACCTTTTCACAAAGTGAGATTCATCAGCTTTTACAGTAACAACCCTTCCTGCTACAAGAAAAGTATAGTAGCAATTTATACCAATTTGACATGAATCCATTAAGCTGCAATGGAATTTTTTTAGCTTTACAAATTATAGTCATATTAATACCGAGTTCCCTATGAACAATAAATGCAAAAGGATTTTTTCCCCAATGATTAGCCATTGTAAAGAGTAGCCATTTAGTGCATGCTAATTTCCTGCCTTGCAGATCAAATGTGAATTAGAGCACTAGGAGGCTGGCTTATATGAATAAGCTTAGATAGTGCTAATTTATAAAACCAGCATACTGTAATCACACTTAAATTGTGCAACTCCTTTATTGCAACACAGGTGACTCTTGCAAATTTGGTAGGCAAGAACAGAATTTTTTGACACCACATTTTGATGTAGTAAAAGATTCATCATAAAATAGGAATTAGAAAGTTTAGAAATTTTCTGAACCTATGGGTAAAATACCTTCAAGCCTTTGAACACATGAAAGGTTAGGCCCATGGCCACTAAAGCAGGATTCAAACCCACAGCTGTGAGTATCCTTCCACAATAATTGTATTGTCATTTTTTTTCCTCATGAATTCTGCATTTTTGGCAGAACAGAGACAACACTTCAAAGGAAGGACAAGCAGGAATTGAAACCTGACTGTCAGCCCCACATAGAGTGTTGGCTATGGCTTAGCAGTGGGCTTGAAAGCCCTGAGGCCAAGAAAAAAACTGAATTCAACAAAACTCTATGAATAGTTCTATTCAACCTATTTCTACCAGCAAGCAGACACTGAAATTTATGGATTAAAACCAAACTGAGTATTTGTCCTATGTTTGTAATACCCCTCACGAAAAACACTTTTTCTAACTTTAAAGTGCTTTTCTTGCTCTTGTCCTAACCTACATGGGAGCTGTGGCAAATCTGCGTCTTTCCGTTCAGCTTTTCTGTACCTTGCCATTCACGAGTTCTGGAGATTCTCTGCTGCTAGAAGAGAAGATCAGACAAACCCAGCTGGACAAAGGAGCAACAGCACAACATAGGAGATGCCAAATCTGGAACATCATGAGAAGAGACATTTACCCCAAGAATATAAAAGTGCAATCAGAGACTTTGTCTCTAATTTGTCGCTGCTGACTCCCTTTGCTTTAAGATTACAAAAAATCTTACCAGATCGAGAGAGCAAAGAAGCCACAGAAAGTAAAGATAAACAAAGCACCACGGAAGAGTGAAGTGTTATTAGGACTTAATCTTAGCAACATGATTTCTTCCCTTTTTATAAAGATCTTTCAAAGCTCTGTAACTAGAAAAACCCTACCTCGCAGAGCAAGAACAGGGACATCTGTGCTATACTTTATTTTTTTCTTAATATATGTTGTTTGTCCTTACATTTCAGGTCAATAAAGCAATTCACCCATGCAGACATAAACCTGCTTTGTGAATTAAGCATTTACTAAATTAATTCTTCTGTTTCTATTTAGCACATTATAAATCTGCATGCCAACAGAACTTTATCATTCCACTGTTGTCTTTTTTTTCCCCTGCTTTTTATTAAAATCAAAGCACCATCAATACGTTTGTTGTCAAGATATGCAGTTATAGAAAGAAACTGAGATCTGCAGAATTACTACAAGGATAAAGCTAACATGTGTGATGCACACATAAAACAGTCTATATTCTACCACCCCTAAGTCCCACACGTTGTTATAATCAATTTAATGTAACAGTAACACCACTGGTGCTGAACTATGTGCAACATTAATTCTAAGTACATAGGGAAAATTGAGAAATTCAGATCACAGATAGAAAGCTATCTTTTTCTTTCCCATGAAGTTCCATGAATAATGCTCTAATTGGTAAACCCTAGAATACAGAGGTGCAAAACCCACAGAGATCAAAGATTTTTCATTCCAAAGACCCTGCTTTGCATTTAGCAAAACATTTCTTATCTGTTATGTTTTGCTCTGTAACAGGAAACAGAAGTTTTCTTATACTTCCATCTTGGCTGCCTAAAAGACCCAAACTCACATATGAATGTCTGTGCACCTCTATTTTCCACTTGTAAAAAAAAATAATGGGTGATAATGTTTACTACTGAAGCGTTTTGCAGATACAACAATAGTCTGTTTTATTTCATTCTCATTCAAAGCTAGGCTTTTGGGAAAAGAGCCAGGGACGTTTTCTTGCACAAGACCACAAAGAAAGGACAAAAAGGATCTCTGTATTAACAGAGACATCCCAAACAAGTACCAAAAGCTAGGTACTTTTTCTGGCCTGCCCTGGATTCAATACAGCTGCCTTGGGAGTCCAGGATGGAGTGAGACTTGCCAGCTCCTGCCTTGCCTACTGCTGCATGAGGCTATGCTGGCCCTCTCTGTTCCTGTTGATCCCCAGTAGAAACTATTCAGTGTTTTGCAGTCTCATTAAATTAAGGAAGGGTTTGAAGAGCAAAGGGCAGACTGAGCCCTGCTGGTTGCTCCACAAGAGAAGCAAAGAGTCAGGAGATGGAAGCAGATTTTGTTGCTGCCCCTCTGTAGTTTGAATACTCTATAGGTGTGGCAGTGGGGAAAGGGTGAGGACAAACTCAGATGATGAGGGATTTGAGAGCACTAGAAAACAACAGAAACAGTTGGAAAGCAGAGAAGTCCTACAACAACATGGAGGAATAGAGGTAAAATTGATTTGGAAGTGGGGAGAAGGTCAATTAATTTGAAGAATGTGGGGGAGGGTAGAAGAGGAGATGATATTTTGGAAGACAGTTAATGCACTGGGAACTGATTAGTATGATTTGCAGGGATGAAAGGGTTATATAATAAATTGATTTGAGGGACAAAATAATCAATGAGTTAGTGGTACTACTCAGCTTTAAAATGCTTATTCATGCTAAAACAAAGATTCAAGTTCCTGGGGGGCAAAGTCAGTTTTTATGGATAAATCGTTCATGGTGCCATGCTACATAAATGACTTATTGGGCAGTTTATTATTAAACAATTAAACACTACATGACTTCATTATTTTGATATTTGGAGACTGAAATCCTTACTTAGGGCATAGTCTCAAGGAGAAAAATCTTAATCTGGGACCATTACAGCAGAAACAGAACACAATTGAGAATTTTTCTGCTGCCCCCTCACTGGTCCAACAAAACCTCTCTTCTGGTGTCAAAATTATATATATCTGAGCCCATATATATATATATTTATATATCTGGGCTCAAATGCTACAGCCTAAAGGTGATCATAGATGTGCCATTAGGAAGGAAAAGAGGAAATCTCACACAAACAGAGAACTATAACAGCATGACAAAAATGTTCTTATGAGAAAGGAGTTATGCAGACATCTGCCTGAGTTCCTCTGAAATTCCCAACAAGTCTGCTGAATTTTTAATTCCATTAGTAAAACTAGCTAACTAAATAGGGATTTAAATTCCTTATCTTCTTCCCCAATGGTAGCAACAAAAGCTGAGGTCCAGTTTCAGAGACAATATTTGAAAACACAATAAGAAAATTAAAAGCCGCTTCTAGTGAGCAAGAAAACTCCATTATTTCAATAAAGATTTCCCTAGAACTTCCTTGGCAACGTTTCTCACCTATTAAATATT
This sequence comes from Corapipo altera, assembly GCF_003945725.1. Taxonomy (NCBI): domain Eukaryota; kingdom Metazoa; phylum Chordata; class Aves; order Passeriformes; family Pipridae; genus Corapipo; species Corapipo altera. The sequence continues at coordinate 886,298 of NW_020884898.1, read as the reverse complement.
TCTATATGCCAGGGTCATCTGTGAGAAAGTAATTACAATAGTCAAAATCCACAGCAGTCATGAAGACATGGTAAAGTACCTAAAATAGCATTGTGAAACATTTTAAAGAGATTCAGAAAGGGATATGAAGAAAGAGAGGATCCCCTCCATTCTTGTGCTGTATGATATGTATTCCTCCCTGTACTTCAATACAAGCATATCTTAGTGAGTGGCCCAAGCATTTCTTCATTATAACCTGAACCCTTGGTGTGCCTGTAGTCCCACAGATCTAAGTGAAACCTTAGAGGAAGAACAAAGATACAGTTCCTGTTTCAGAGAATTTACATATGAGACATAGAGGCTGGACTACTTTTGGTAGTCAACCAAGATTTCCATCACAGGTGAAGGAGAAAGAATACAATGCAGACTAGATCACAGAACCAGATCAAAAACAGAAATGAAGGGAGGAATTATATGGAAGAACATATGTAGACACAGCTACTCATTTTATGAGACAAAGGAAAATGCCGTCCAGTTGAAACACATTGCAGTATCTAAGCATTGCTTGTCAAAATAATCAGTTTCTACTGTTGTTAAAGGAAAAATAAGGTGTTCTACAATGAACAAAGACAGCAGGAAGGAGAAGATGGCCAACATTTTTCCAAAAGGATTGTTCCCACAATACCATCTGTATTAAGCTACAATGCACTTAATGAGGCATTTTAGGCAGAATGACATACAGGTGAAATTCTGATACTGACTTTCTCAGCAAAAAGAATATTTGGGCTTGGATCTTGATATGATGGTTTTTGCAAACATTTTTAAAAGGAACTGATTGTATTGTATCCTTTGGGTAGAAGACGGATAAATAAGCTATAGTTTTTCCGGTTTTTATGAATCACACTAGTTAATACTGTAGTTTTTCTATTCTGAGAGTTTTTTAAAAAGAAAAAATGGTTATAGAATGAAAATCTCCCCACTCTTAACATGTGAGACTCTTACTCTAGTTCTCCTGAAAATAGAGAGAACACAGAGTGATTAATATTCTTTTTATTGATTTTTTTCTAGAAATAAACATAAGTATTTTCAGCAGCACAGGAATTTAAAGTAAATGAAGCTGTGTCTATGGAGGACTAAAATCAAGCTTATATTTTCTTTGTTGCTGGTTTCTTTAAAAGGGAAGGAAAATACTTATGAATAAAAAAAAAGCCAGAAAGTTGGCAACAACAGAAAACATTAGTCCATGAAAACAGTAGACAATTTTTTTCATATTATTTTCTGCATATACTATGTAGATTTTGGCAGAAAATTTGCTTTTACTTGATAAAAACAAAATTCAGCACAGAAAAGGACAAAAATCAAATTGAGAATTGTGTCCTGAAAATAGATTTTCTGAGTTTACCTCCTAAATATGGACTTTGCAGAACACCTGCTTTGGAAATATACTTCCGCAATGAGCCATGAATGACTCACACACTGGGCCATCAAGCTGGTAGCCTTCAGCTTAGGTGTTCATTGTAGAACGCCTTATTTTTCCTTTAACAACAGCAGAAACTGATTATTTTGACAAGCTCCTTTTCCAGCAGAGAACACAGGCTTGAGTTAGATGCCCAAGTTTTCTGCCCACCTGAAGGAATGGTTTGGGCAGCTCAGGGTGAGATTTGTCAGTCCAAGCCCACTGAAGGTAAATATTTGGCAGACCAAGCTAAGGAGAAAGCTAGGTGGAGGTCAGATTAGATCTCTCTGATCACAGGGGAAGTAGGGGGCTCTTTGCCTAGAAGGGGGGCTCTTTGCCACAGTTAGAAGTCTCAGCCCTCCATTCACATTACTAGCAGTTTTATAAGAAATCAGCATTTCTGAAAATTTTGTCAATAGATCTGGGGTTTGACATTGTAATGCCGCAGAGCAGCTGCTGTGAGCATCGTGGACCAGCATTGCTCCAAAAGCCTTGCCCTTCACCACTCTAAAATATTTAAAATGTTGTCAGGAGGAGAAGGAAAGTGACTGAAACGTCCCTTGACTGCTTGAACATTCAGGCCATTAATACTTCTGTTCAGAATCTCATGCTTGGATTTTTTTCTCCATTAACAAATAAGAGTTTAAAAGTTTTACTGGATCAAGACCCAAAGGGAAAAGAGGCTGTACAAGCATCTTTCCTCTAAACAGAAACTATTTCTGTGGTAGACAGAAAGATAGAAGGTGTCTCTGTAATTTTTAAACACCTTTGTGTGACAGATTCAAGAGTTTTTATCAGTTAAACAGACAAACACTTTTTACAAATGTTAAATTCCCCAATCAGGCCATGAAAATGGAACAGGAATTTTACTTGAGGAAACAAATAGCTGTCGACTACTGTCACAAAACATGCTACAAAATGACCCAAACATATTATTTACTCCTTGTTTCTTAAAGCAAACTAATACCCAGCATTTTTTTGTACGCTTTGTATTACCAATCAGGTGAAAGATCCAGGACATCCCTGCCAGGATGAATAGAGTTGTAATGTATATTTTATCAGCAGTGAAACTTGTCAGCAACACACAAATGGGTCCTTCTATTAGAGTTTCTCTGAAAAACATACATACGTGTTTATTGCTGTATGAGAACAGAAAAAGTCTTGTATCAAACTATAGTTTTCCAAGGGCTTTTCCTTTAATATGACTTTCAAACAGCCACTTCCCAACATGCAGAATGTTACCAAGGAAACCAGGAATGGTGGTAAGTCACAGCATCTTTTATTTGTCCCAGGCAAAGGCAGCAAAAAACCCTTTAAAGCAATACTTTAAATCTCTTTACTCAATCTAGGTCCAGCCTTTCTCTTTTGTTCAGGGAACAAAAGTACTTTTGGCCTTTGTCCCTGTTTCCTTCTAGAGGACCCTAATCCATGGGTGTGCCCTTTCAAACTGCAGGAACTGGACTGGGCACTACTACTACCGCAGTAGCAATATCTGGGATTACATTCAATCCACCGTGCACTGCTTGCATTTGGTTCATCCACACCTACCGGTCTTAAACAGGTACAAATAAGTTTCATAGCCTGTTAACATTGCAGGATTAGTCTGACACCTGATAGTGCCAGATCACAGTCTGTCCTAGCATAACAAACAATGAATGTTGCAGTAGTTCAAATCCCTCCAGTGGGATCTTATTCGCACTGAACAAGACTGACAGATACTTGGCTAAATTACACTAATCCATGTCACAAGCAGGGAAGAGGATTCTTGTTTTTGTTCTCTGAGTCAGCTTTAGGTTTGGTTTGAAGCTGTTGGGTTTGTCATTAAAATAGAAATATGCATTTGAAAAAAAATCAGCAAGCTTCTAAACAAACAAGTCAGAAAGCATAAAATGACATTTTTCTTAAAGAACAGGTGAGATCCAGTCTTCAAGGCTCAGCTAAGTCCCAGTTATGTAAATAGCACAATAAAACTTAGTAGTAAAAGCTAATCTATTGTGGAGATAAATGCCTAAGGCAATAGTAATAAAGTGTCCTTAATAACAAACATTACTTCTGAATTTTGTAAAAGTTTGCACTTTAGTAAAGTAATTCCCCAAACAAAAAAACCCAAACAAACAAAAACAAAAACTCCCCCAAACAAAACCCTATGGCTTATTGCTGATATTCTTATATTCATTAAAACTGTCATTTTACAATCAATATATTGTAAACTGTCTAAATTTTGTGTTTTCTATGAAAGTAAGAGTAGTTGCCATCCTGTTCTCTGGCAGTGCTCATGCACTGTTATATGAATTGTTTAACACTGTATTTGAATAACTGATCATTGCCAAAGCCTCTGCTTGTGTAAAAATGTGTCAGAAGAAATTTGTGCTGGTAGGATTAACATTGTCCTGATCTGTGCCCTGTCCAGGCAGCTATAACTTATTTTAGCCTGACTGAACATCCAGTCTGACAAAAAGTGGATGGGTCTGGCTGAAGGTCCTGTGTCTTCCTCTGCAAGAATCTCGCCACAAATTGAATATGAGTATACAAATGTTTAAAGCTGTACAAGTGTAAATAGGAGGGTCCCTGCATGTTACTTAGAAGGAAGCTTATAACATCCCTTTCCTTCCTTACAGCTTCTGGAAGATGAAGTAAGGGATAAGAAGTCTGTAAAAAAACACCACATTTAAGTTTCAAAGGACTGATAGCCTAATTGACAGTTTGAAAATCTGCTCAGACTTCATAGCAATCTTTCTCTGGAGTGAATCTATTAAAAAAGTGAAATCTGAGATGAAATTGGAAAATGAGCTTTTCATATCGATGAAATAAAGCTGATCTGTTGAATTTGTATCACTCAAAAAAATCAGTTTCCCTGTTAGGTCTTAAAAGAAAAGGCAAATGAAAGAGGAAACCGAGATCTATAAATCCTGTTAGAGGATAAAACCTTGTAAATCTACTTCTTTCCTTCTCTGAATCATGCACCACAGCAACATTATTCTTGGTGACACAAGGTGGTGCTCTTCCTTGCAAGTAATCTGTTTCACCTTAAAAACGACCTCATTAACTTAGAAAAGTACACATTTTGAGACTTACCCACATATATTGACACTGTTACTGAAAATGAGAAGCACTTAATCTATGTCACTATTTTTGGCACAAAGATGCACAAAAGCCAAGGTTTTTTATTGGTGATGTGTATGATAACTCGGACATGATAATGCGTGACCTGCACCAAGCTCTTTTATACTCTTAAGAACCCTGTGTTTAAGTGTTTAAACCTACAGTTATGTGGTTGTTTTGCAGGAACTTAAACTTGTCTAAAACTTTCAACTCTTGGCAAGTAATTTTCTAATGATGAAAGCACCAAACCTATTTGTGCAATCAATAATGCAATCAATCAATCCCCGTGTTATTTTATACTAAATCTATTTTATTCTATTATTCTTCTATTTGTTCCACTTTTGATATAGCAAATATATTTTGTATCAAACATTTATAATCTCATCAAAGATATTAAGGAAGACTTAGAGAGTTTGAGAGCTAGGTGTAAAGAGTTGTGATTTTTGGTACCCACTAATGTATATGGAATTTGGGGGTATTAATTTTGCCCAGTTAATCCTGAAAAAATTACTAACAGCACAGATGTCTGTCTCCACCTCCTGATTTATCAGTCCCTTGAGAGCAATGGGATAGATTACATCACCAGAACATCATCTTTCCTACTGCTAATAAACTTACAAAGGTAATACTATATCACAATTCGCAGCCTGGTGATTTCTCCAGATTCATTATTCCAGAGAAAGTTCCATGCCCACAGAAACACAGGATGCTTGTGGCACTAATTATTGCCATAGGATCATTCAGGTTGGAAGGGACTCACCATGCAATCTAGCGTCTACCCAAGAGATTAATGATTACTGAACCTCTGAACTAAAACTGTAACTCCAAATAATGTTGTGTAAAGCACAACAGAGAAAGACAGTGAGTTATAAAGCCAGATATAAACCCTAATACATTAAGATTAAAATATGGCATTAGTATATTACCTGATGAGACAGCAAAACATGTAAACTAGGCCAATACAACAAGTAGCCAACAGAAATAAAGCACTGCCCAAAGCCAGGGACATGACAAAACCAGGGCATTGCAGGTAGGAGGTACAGCCAGAGTTGGCACATAGCAGGAGCCTGTATACAGTTGGGCAGGAGGAGGAATGGTGTCGAGGGAGGACAGATAAGTTGAAGTCCTTCATTGTCTACCTACACTTGAATTGTTCACCTCTACTCTAAGAAACCCAAACAGTCATATGCATCACAAAAGCACCAAAGCAACCTTCTCTCTAATCTGATGCTGAATTAAATCTTAATTCAAGTTTTTGAGGTACAGACCATTTCAGAGGAAGTGTTCAGGGGCTTTAAAAACCCCCAAGTCCTTAGAGAGGACTACTCTATGAATATTTCACCTCTCAGAAAATCCTGTTTCTTTACTGCTCCTGAAATACGTAGTGTGTTGTTCCTATTTATTTCCTCCCTCACGTGTCAGTTACTCCAATACTGCAGAGAGTCTCCCGGCTAACAAGGAGCACTCAGCACACAGATCACCATCCTCGTATGTCCAAATACTGATTTGCCACTGGCACCTATAATACGGTTATGTGTCAACAATGCAAACATCTCTACCATCTCCGAAAACTGAAAAGAGAGAACAGTGTGAAACAAATGTAAAATAACAAGTAAATACATTGTAGAGAGCAGCAAGTACAGTGACTGGGTTGGAGAAATTCACAATTAACTTATTAAATCCTTTTTCCTTTTTCATACACAGGGGAGCTGCTGTGGAATTCCCAGCATGCTGCACCAGAGCTCTGCAGCAGCTGGGGCTCTGATGCAGAGGATCAGCTTGCCAAGCTGTCGTGGTGCCTTGAGACCTGTTCTTTAGCAAGGCAATGTCAGTGGGAGGTTTTACTGCCCAATGCAGTTCTTGCCATCTGGGGAAACCATTATTCTGAAAGTCTACCTCCCAGCCCTTACATTCAGTTAGAACAAGTTTTGCTCTTGCGGAAAGCTTTTTTTTCATGCAGAATTGATTTACTACTGCATAATTCGGTGTGTCTAGAATTTATGACAATCCAGCATGGGCATGACAGTCTGCTGCCATCCTGAGTAAAACATCTGGGACTCTACAATTTTAACACCTCAAGAGAGTGAATTACATATGAAGCCTTTGGATCACTTAACCCCAAATTGGACTATGGCACCGTATCTCTCAGGTTGACACAGACCATGAAATCCACTCTGCCATCATCTGGCATTGAAAGAGTTTCACAGTAATAATCCAGACAGGAACCCCAGAAACAGATGCTTCTCTGTATACCTACCATCCATCTCCAGGAGAGAAATATTTTAGGCTTAAAAACTACTAAAAGGAGGGAGAGTTTTCTCCCAACCGCCCACTTTTTCCAAGTATTAAAAAAATAAAAGCCCTCCAATCTCTCACTACATTTAAGACTACAAATCCCTCAGAAGTTCAGCTTCTTCATTTAGCATCTCTGAAAAGTCCAGGCAAATACAAAGTGCATTAGTATCCACCACTCCTATGGATGGATTCCTCTTGAGGTGCATCCATGTGTACATTCTCTCTGTGAGGGCACCCCTGTGGGTGGCTTCAATCAATGGCAGGTGTCTGGGGGCTGGAAAGGCTGAAAAGAGCATTTTGACTGAATAAATGTATGGAGAACTTAGCTGAAGTTTGCGATCTTTCACCTTTCAACAAACAAGGAAGCAATGGGGATATTGACACAGCTGTCTGAGCAAAGGACAGGAGCCACCACCGCAAACAGAGTTTCCCCTCCGGATGAAGGTAAAGGAAGAACTGCATTGGACATAATTAGTTTTGCACTAGAAAACAAATCAATTGAAAAAGCAAGTTTTCAATCCTCTAACACAATAACAGGAAGCATAACATCGATTTTGGTTTGAGGTGGAATGGTCTCTGCCACGTGGTATCTTTGGGGCTTGCTTTGTTTAATTTATTTTTTTCCCATCCAGAAGGTGACAATTTCAATTGATTTAAGGCTGTTTATTAATCCCTTCCTCCATACCTGCTAAAGGTGCCCCTAAACAAAAATCTAGAACTGGATTTAACTATCAAAATCCCAGAGACTATGGTCCTGGGTCCACAAAGGAACGTAATGAGGATTCCACATTTGTCTCAAGGTATGACAACCCTTAGTGCAGCAATCAAATCTCATTAAACAATAATTCCAGCAGGAAGGTAGCTAGCCCATGAAAAAACTCCTCACCAACCTTTCAAGCATATGAGACACAAACACTCAGCCTTTTCAATAAATTTGGTCAACCTATTTTTTTTTTCCTAGCATATCCCAGAAGACTGTCAGATTTTGTTCTGTTTTTGACCAGACAGAACAGCAGTCGTGGACTACAGATGAGATTAATTCTGGGCCCATGTTTGGCAATGACCTGGTTCATGTATCTTAGAGTTGTTTTGGATGGGATAATTATCTGAAACTATGCCTGAAGAAACATCGAACACCAGCCTTTCTAAAGTTTCTCTCTCAGAAGCTATACAGTGACAGTTGTAAATTACCAGATGACTTCACCTCTCCTCTTGCACTCTCCCTGTCTCACTGCTCTTCAACTTCATCCCATGGCAAGGTCAGGCACATTCACCCCCATCTGATACCTTTTTTTTGCTATAAGCCTGTATCAATATTTTGGAGGATTTAATCAGAAAAGGAAGCACAGAGCAGGAGAGATCAATAATTGATTATGCAGTTTCATCCTCTCCCTAAGTGAATGATTCACATCCACCATAGCAGTTTAGTGATTTCCGCCAAGGTCCTGTGGATATCCAGCCTAAATAAAACTTCAACTACCTCAAAGGCTGGAAGGCAGAGGAGTTGGGGACAAGCAGTGATCAGACATATTCACTTTATCACTTAAAGTGATTAAATAAAAAAGCAAACATCAAATGCAATTGCATAGTGCAATTATGTCTACAATAAGTAATTCAGCTGTTTCAGAAAAAAATATGCTTCAAATGAACATAGACTTTGTCTAGAACATAAGACTGTACATTACAGAATAGATATTACAGATCAGTATTAAAAGATAATTTGAAGGTACTTACAAGATTCGTTCTTTCCACAGAACACCAGAGTACAGAACTACTGAAGAAGCACACACAGCAGAACCTTGGCCTTAAATCATCAACTACAAAATATAAAACAAAACCATACACAGGGAGGAATCAGGGTACAGAATTAAAAAAAAAAATAAATCAAAACACTCTCTTCATACAAAAGTGGACCTGTAAGTACTCTGTTATTTAATGTACACTATGAACTATGTGAGGGCATGACAGAGATCCTTTCAAAGTGATGCTGAGCATCAATTCATAAAGCAATGCACAGGAGCTTTTCTGATGCTCTTCTTACACTGTTCAAGGACTTTGCTCAGGAGCAACACCCCATCACTGAAGCAAATGCAGAAAATGAGTGCTGAAGAAATATTCTTGTCTAAACACGTGAACTCCTGCAGTGCTACAAGACACTTGGGATCTTCACTGGCTCCAGAACACGTCACAAAGGCAACATGTTCATTCTCAGAGTCTGCTTATCCTTTTAACACCTGGAAAAGTCCCACAAGCTCTCAGCACCGGTGCCAGTCCTGACTTTATTCCCTGGCTCTGTTGAATCCCAGATTTCTTTCTCTGCACAGCCCTGCTAAAGGAAAAGCAGGCAGCTGTGGCTTCCTGCAGGATTCTCCCATTTGCTAATGAGAAGAAAGGCCAAGTTAGTTACAATTCCTTTCTTGTCATGCAACTTCTCAAAAAACAGATACTTATTTATATCATACAGTTTCTATCACAGATTCTACCTCAGTTTATCAAAGTCCAGGCACCTCCTAATATATAAAGTAGACATGTAGCACATATCAGAATATATGAACTGTATCAAGCTCTCCATGAATCTGTATGTGCACTGTAATAATAAAAACAGTGTGAAAGTAGACTTTTCTGGCTTGTTTCCTGTCATCTAAACATTTACAGAAAGTTAGTGTAGACCTATGAAGGGCCATCCTATGTTCATCACACACCAAGAGCAGCTCCCACTGATTTCTCATAGGAATCAAGTTCACAACAGCTCTCTCTTTTTAATCTAACAACATCAGATTCTCTAAGAGGAAGTAGGCAGTGTGATAGACAAAGTCTGCAGGAAAATGTTCTCAATGACTTAGGTCTGGAAACTTAAGAGTAACACCTTGAACATGGCTTGCATTAAACCTCATATAGATGCAAAGCATTAACACTTAAAAAGAAAGAAATTTAGAATATCTGTTCTGTGGGAAATTCCAGTACCTATTTATATCCTGAATCACAATGATTTCCATATATTCCAGTTAGATTTCATCTATTTATTTCCTAGTATTTTCACAGACTAGAAATTAAACTAGTAAATAATATTGTAGAATTATAGAATGGCTTGGGTTGGAAGGGATCTTAAAGCTCATTTAGTTCCCCGTCATGGGCAGGGACACTTTCCTTTAGACCAGATTGCTCAGAGCTCCATCCAGCATGGCCTTGAACACCTCCAGGAATGGGGCATCCACAGCTTCTCTGGGCAACCTCTTCCAGTCTCTTATCACCCTCCCAGTAAGAAATTTCTTCCTAATATCTAATCCAAACCTAACCTCTTTTACTTTGAAACCATTCCTCCTCGTCCCATCACTCCATGCTCTTGTAAAAAGACCCTCTCCAGCTCTCTTGTAGACCCCTTTAGATACTCGGATGGTGCTCTAGGGTTTCAGAACCTTCTCTTCTCCAGGTTGAATAACCGTAACTCTCTCAACCTGTCTTCATAGGAGAGGTGTTCCAATCCTCTGATCTGTCTTGCTTTAGCACTTTTGATAAAAATAATCAAGCATATCAACATTCCTCATATCAAAATATTTAATATGGCTATAGACTAGACTCTTAATCCTTTGTTTCATGCTCAAGATATATTTTCCTACAGCGACACAGAGCTTCACAGGTCTAATTCCTAAATACTGCAGTCCCAAATATACAATATAACACAGACTCCTCGATCAGACTCCTCTTGACACAGTGCATTTGCATTTATTTAATTGTAATGAAGAATAGTAATGTTGAAACCTGCCCTGCACTATGATATAATAGTATGGAGCCTGAATAATTCCCAAAAGAAAATCAATACTGAATTGCATCACCCTCATTGTACTTTGAACTTTTTGGTAAAAAAAAAAAAAAAAATCTTAATTAAGTCTGATACCAAACTGAGTATTCATTTCAGTTACCCCAATTAAAAAAAAAAATAATTATTTCCAAGGTCTACTTTGTATAAAAAAACAGTCACCTTGCCTGCTTACTTCTACCATAAATGCTTTTACCTCACTGCTAGGTAAATACATTTACCTCACTGCTAGGCTCAGAACACAGGCCAATTGCTCTTTGGGTCTTCCAAGACCCACTTCCCTTTAAGATACACTCAGGAAAAGAGTGCTTATGGAGCACTTAGGTATAGCAGATGTGCTTTTATTTATCATTAACAATGAACATCAAAGCAGCCAGTGGCCTGTTTTGATGGGATCACTCTTTTCAGGCACCCATGAAAGGTGCACCTGCAGAGCATCTTGTCCTGTCTGACCTCAGGCACTCCTGAAGTGGAAATTGTACTAAAAATAAACAGTTGAAAATCACACTTACTTCACAGATTTACTTTGTCAATCAGAAATTATGCTGGAATGTCAAGTGTAGGAATGGATTTAAACCCTGGCTTTCTGCTGCAGATTCATTTCCCACTCACAGCTACACAGCCGTAATGGAATATCCTCAATAAATAATTGTTCCTCTTTAAATTTGCCTCTAACAGTTTTATGGAAATATGGATCAAGTTTGAGAGGGCTTTTAACATCCCATTAAAAATTAACCATTTGTTTTATTGATTGGACAATTTGCAGTGTGGTGGACTTTGAAGTTTGGGTTTGTTTTATTCTTGTTTAAAAGAATGCCTTATGTGAATGCCTACTGTTGGTCAAGTGAGGACTTTGATAAAGCTCAGCATAATTTAATGGGATTTACTTCCCACATTACTATTTAAAGTAATACTATTATACTTAGTGGGTTTAGCCTTCTTTTGGAAAATACAGGTTCATCCAACATTTCACTCCAGTGAAAAATTTTATTTAGAAGTGAGCACCCTCAAAGAATGTAAGGTCCAGTATCAACTGATCCTCAAGAATGGTGATTTACAGAAAGTTCTCCCAAGGAAAAGTAGAAAATAAACAATATATAGTCTCAAGTTAATAACACTTCTGTTTCTGCTACATCCCTAACATTATTCACCCTTTTATAAAACAGTAACAGGAAAACAGGCAAAACTGTTGTTCATTTAACTGCACTGACCTCAGAACAAAGGCAGCTTTAAGTAGGCATTGATTTACTGAAGGATACAGGGAAGGGTAGTAACTTTCCCCGTACAAACACCTTTCTTAAGCAAGCACCTTATTAAGCTCTCTCTGGTTGCACAGACCTTGCATCCAACACTGATAAAAGACACACAAATAATCTCCCTTTTCCAAGATCTCAGTCCAGTAGACAATGTCTAGATCCCAAGCAGGAACTGATAAGAAGCACCTCTTGGTGGCCCCTGTCCTAAAAACTTTGACAGTAATAAGTACAGCAAAGTCTGAAGAATACAACCATCCTCTTTACTTTTACTATTTGACACAAATCCTGGAGCGCCTGGCTGTTTACAACAGTTTTGTGAAATAAAAAGGCAGTAATTACAGGTAGTTAGACCACCTGAATGCTAGTAAAAACAAACAAAAAAGATTTTTTGGTAGATTTGTTTCAGATCCTTTATCAAACTTAATGATTGAATAACATGGACATGAAGTTGGTGTTGTCAGCTAGCTAAAGTGTTGCAATTTTTTGGACCACCATGATTGAAAAATTGTGTAAGCAAAAGTTAGAAGAAGTTTGAATAGTGAGACTAAGTTTGCCTAAAACTTGGGAACGAAGAATAAATCTTGGTTTATGGTGTAAAACAAGCTTTAGGAACTCCGATGATTTGGCTTAAGAAATCATGCAGTTTACTAGCTGTCTTTTCTCAGAGGTTATCTACACATTTTTCCTGTAGGTAGCACCTGAATTTGCAGGATGTCAAGATGACATTAGGTTTACTGTAGCAAAACCAAGTTACTGCTCATTTTGTCCCAGTACTCCCTCTTGCGCTGCTGCACACACTGCCATGACATGATTTGCTAGACAAGTACCAGGTATTTTTGCAACCTGGCTTAGTTATGAATTACAGGAAAGCTGAAAAACATGAGGGAACAGATAGCACATATGTACTATTAGCAAACCTCAGCAGGACAGCTCTGATTGTTCGTGTCCTGAAATGCCTGATGACTGCTAAAAAAAAGAGTGAGGATGGTAGTTTTAGTTCTTTTTCCAAATGTGAATTTTACTGGAAGATGAATATATTCATCAACATGCTTTTATCATCAAATAGAGCCTTTATTTCCTATTTTATGAATGCATATGTATATATATCAAATTTTTTTATGTTCTATATCAACACACACATATATATTTTATACACTCATATATATGTGTGTGGATTTTCTTTTAGATCCCCCTCAAAGTTTTGCTGGACTTATTTACAGAGAGAAATCTCTAATACCACAAGGATAACTTCATGACTTTCCATAGCATTTCCACCTTATGATTCGATTCAGATCTTGGCAGAATGAGAAAGTGGTTTTCAAAATAAGCCCCTTGCCTCTTTTCCAGAGCTCCATAGAGAAGCAGTAAGCTCTTGAGGTCTTCTGGCCCACCATGTTTATTTTCCCTTCTCTGTAAAAAGTGACATGACAGTTCTTGGGAGATGGCTCTGCACTCCAAAAGCAACAGTACACTATCTAAGTACATGAGCAGCTCTCTACATGCAAATTAAACAGATGCCTGACAGATAATAAACACCAACTTCCCATTCTTTCGTGACCATAACCCTAGCAAAGCCATCCTCTAGGGGCAGGAGGGCTTGCTCAGGGGCACCACCACTGTCATGGAAAAGATCCATCAGCTGTGATACTTCACTACTAGCTACAACTCCCAATGTTTCATCAGTCAGTAGCTCCTGTTCCTTTTCCTTCGATGGTTACATGCCTGGTGACAGCAACAAACAGCACAGTACAATACTGCTCTCTCTATCTGCATGGAGGGGGTGGGCAGGCAGAACTGAGAGCAGAAATTGCCTCTTCAGATTTTGTTCCCTGGCACCTGAGCAAAGGGAGGAATAGTAAGAAAGCCCATCGCTAAACTACAGGCTGTTCCTTTGTACACAACGGGAAACGTTTTGATCTTCAAGACTGGCAAACGAACATATAAACGTCCCTTCAGGAGGCCAGTCTAGTCCTTGGTGAGTGCAGAAGCAGAGGAAGGACAAGAACCTCGCATGACCAACAGCATTTTTTGTTCAAAGCACACTCCTTAAATCAAATGCCCCTGTTCTCTGTGGAGCTGTAAATTACTTTTTAAACTGATAGTCCTTTCCATGCTGCTGTTGCTGTACTAACAGGCATTTTCTTAGGAGACACTGAAATGGCAGGAAAGTGACCCATACTGCTTATTATTAGTTGCTTATACTATAAAATGAATGCATCGCTATAGAAAGAAGAGTCTTAAAATCATTGAAGCCCCCTGGTTTAAATGGCTCAGAAACAAAGGCCTCCCGCTTACAAAGATTTGAACCAAGGCTCATAATTCTGCACATCTAAACGCAAAGTTACAAAGGACTGTATAAGGAGCAGGTTCACAGGATGCAATGCAACTCTGTTTACATAAACAAACAGGGATGAAGCTTCCATGGGCATTACCAATTTAGGAAGTGTTAGAGGCATAGAAAGGGGCAGAATGATACTGGAAACATTGCTATCTGCATGTGGGAGTTATTATGTAAGCATTGCCTAAGGGTTGAATCATGCTATGGCTAAGGGTGGATTTTATTCAGCAGCCGTAAACAAACTGATATATTTTATTTCCTTTTAACAAAAAAGGTTATTCACCTGTTGGAGAGAGTCCAGAGGAGGGCCAGCAAGATGGTTAGAGGGATGGAGTACCTCTCCTACGAGGAAAGGCTAAGAGAATTGGGATTGTTTTGTCTGGAAAAGAGAAGGTTTTGGAGTGACCTAATTGCGACCTTCCAGTACCTGAAGGGAGCCCACAAGCAAGATGGAGAGACTTTTTACAAGGGCATATAGTGACAGGACAAGGAAGAATGGCTTCAAACTGAAAGAAAGTAGGTTTAGATTAGATATTAGGAAGAAATTCTTTACTCTGAGGGTGGTAAGACACTGGAAGAGGTTGCCCAGAGAAGTTGTGGATGCTCCATCTCTGGAGGTGTTCAAGGTCATGTTGGATGGAGCTCTGAGCAATAGGGCTACTGAAAGGCATGCCTGCCCACAGCCAGGGGGTTGGAACTAGATGATTTTTAAGGTCCTTTCCAACCCAAGCCGTTCTATGATTCTATGAAAAAAAAACCCTGTAATGGATTATACAACACTGACATCAAAACAGTAAATTTTTTTCAAACAGTAAGGTTGGTAAGTGAAGAATAAAGTAGTCTCTTGAACAACAGGAATAACATCATCTGCAGAGAAAGTGTGCCCACCACACAGGACACACCATCACAGCCCAACCTACTATAGTCCAAGAACCCTGGTCCATTTTACAGGGTTTGCCAGTTTTGCACAGAAACACTTGCAGGTACTGAGTTGTTAAGATGTAGGAGAGCACATACACGTTGTTAGCACACTACATAGGAATATTTAATATCAGGCTTTCCTTGACACAGAAAGATCATTAATGGAGTATTATCCAATTACAGCAGACTAAGAATACTGTTATAAAAAATTTACTGACAACAAGAGTAACATGAAACAGAATATCTTGAAATTATTGCCATAAAAATCTAACACAAACAATCCTTCTGCTGAAGATTTAGTAACTCCATATCTTCAAACAATCCAACACCTCCAAAAGAGAAATCCTGAGTATCTTTAGAGCTGAAACCAGGACAGAACTGGGATAATACAGACATAATACTGCTGTATTAATCTTTTGCCATAGTTGTGTGTTTTTCTGGCAAAACTAATACATACTTAATTGAACAATTGATATGAATATTCATTTTCCGTGCAGAACATGGTTAGTTGCTGGCAATTCTTTACATTATATCTGAACAGTACCTATTTCAGAGGTACTGTATCACATTCCAGCACACATGGGCATGGACAGAGCACTCCCTCCTCTAAGTAGCACAGCCTACACACAGTCAAGGCAACTCACAAATTTGCTGCCTGGTGACCCAGCTCACTTAGAAACATCCTTACGATAGTATGACAAGACTACTGTAAAAAAACCAAGATTATCAGAAACACTCCTACACAAGTATTTCATCTTGTAACTTCAAAACTGTTGGCCACTGTGTGTTCAGCTGAAGGCCTCCTCAGAGGCTAGTGAAGACAGATGCACCTCCCCCTCATTTCCCAGGCAAGAACTTTGCAAGCCATTTATGTTTCACATACATTCATACAGAATCCATTTAGTCCATCAGGAATACCCATCTTGTGCTAATACTTTAGATGTTTTATTCTTTCCCAACATTACACCACATATAGTGGCTCAAGCTGGTTGGCAAATTATTCTATTTCCCCCCACTTGACTCCAAGCAGGATAGGTGCTGTTTGGGAGGACACAAGAGGAGAGGGCACATGCAAAATTCCACCATACTGTGAAGATCCTTGAGTCACTGCCCCACAAGATGCTAGGGAAGCTAATGTAATGGGGAAGGATGTAAGGACAGGTGGCAGGAATGAGCACAGTAGAGGACTTGGTGACAGAAACACAGACCCAGGTAGAAGTGCAAGCAGCACATTGATGTATTTTCCTTCTAAGAGTACAGGGTACTTGAAAAACAGATCAGAGGGAGAAACTGAGAGAATCCCTCTTCCTTACCTCACCAAGTTGAATCCTTGGCACACCACTCCCAAGATGCATGGCAGGCAAATGCAGCAGAATATTTCATGTCTGCTTGACAGCTTACCCTTGAACATAGCTCCAAAGAGTCTGGAGAGCAGTGTCTGAGCCTCTCAGATACAGGAAATGCTCACTATTCAGAGGATCCTAAACCACCTCAGCACTGAAATCTTAGTGACATCTTGGTTTATGTGCTGGTTCTGCCCTTCCTGCTGCTTCATCAATAAATTTCTCTTCTCTGCTGTACTTCAGAAAGTCGTGAGCAATTCAGCCTTTTGTCTCACCTGCTCTGAACTGCTATGGCTAATTACATTTGCTATGGCAAATTACATTCATGGGTGTTCACTCTATTTCAAGATTTTTCATCTACAAAACACAATGTTGATATTTTAGGTGTTGTGGTTTCTTTGGTGGTGGTGGTGGTGGTGGTTTTTGTGTTTGAATTTTGGTTTTTTTTTTTTTTGTGATGTAGAGGCAAAAACAAAAGCAAAGTATTCCAGCTGTTATTTTCTCCTAATTACTTCCGAGATCAAATCAGTTTCCTAGATGCTAGCTAACATATTCCTTCCTTTTTTATTTCAGGTTAGCATCAATAATTATCTAGCTAGTGCAGATTTTGATGCATGAGTAGAAAGAACACGTTGTTGTGATTATATCAGGAGATACATAAGTGAGAAGGAACTGCCAATAAGCAGTCAGGATTTTCTCCTCCCCTCTTTCTTAACTTAAAACTCATCAGGCTGTCTATGAACCTCTTGGTACTTGAGGGTGGGGCAAAGAACATGTAGGAGTTGAAGCAGATGAGCTTTGTTGCATATTGCTGTCTGGTGGTAGTTTGGAGACAACTGAGAATCATTACCATTACTGAAAGGATGAGTAAAGCCACCAGGCTTGATCCAGGAAAAAACAAAGCTCTAAAAGGACAGCTTCATTAAAAGGAGATTTCTGTTCCTTTCCTCACAGATTGGAAAGGACAAAATATCATAATCTTGCATTTGACACACTGTCTTTTTTATCTTTAAACAAACATCTTTGGTTTTTAAAAATTATCTTTATGTACAGAATTCAGAAATGCTAATCATTAGATAAAAAAATAAGGAAGAAAACAGATAATGGAGTGAAATAAACTGGAAGGAGATTCATTTAGGGAATTAATTTACAATGCCAAAAATATAATTGCCAACTGATTAACACATTTTTTTCTCCCTCTTATGGGCATTTATTTTTAATTTATTAATTTCAATGCTCATTATACCTTGATTACACTCTCTTTTGGAAGGAAATAAGATTTGAAGTGGTTTCTATTTTTTCCCTGTTTTATTGTTTCCATACAGTAATTGTCAGTATATCATCTACTTGAATCTGTTTCAACTTTGTCTCACTTGAGGATCTATTTTGAGTTTACTGTATTTGGGGGGAACAAATATGTTTAAGGACACTTGGTTGCAAATCAATCACTGAATGATAAAAGCTAATTTAAGGTGGTACTAGCATCTGCTCTAGGCTGCAGTGTCCTTGTGGCATCACCAGTTCTCTGTGCAGAGCGAGGAAGGAGCAAATATAAAGGTTATCCATAAAACGCTCTAAAGTTGTAGGTAGATTTCTCAAAAGGAGAGGTAATTTTCCTACTCTGTCAAAATACTGCTCTGTCCTGGGTCAGTCTCATCTCCTATATCTACCAGCACTTGAACAAAACCCATGTGATGCCTATAAGGCTAGGCAACCTAGTTTATTGGTTTCATTATTTTGAGCAAGGTGCCCATGGTTTTGTTTATATTTCAATCATCTGGAAACACTCTGGCACCCAACTGGATACTGCAACAAGAACTGTTAAAGCGTGGATAAGCCTCTCTAGGGGGGGAGATATAAACAAAGTTTCAATCTCTTAAGGAAGTTACTGCCAGCTGTGGAATTGTCTATGTCCAGTTTTGTAAATTGTAATAAATGCACAGTAATCCAAGCTACATTAACCAAAACCAAGAATCATATAATCATTTTTGTTGGAAAAGACCCAAAAGATCATCGAGTCCAACTGTAAACCTTAACATCCCAAGCCCCACTAAACCATGTCCCTAAGTATCACATTTACAAATACCTTCAGGGATGAGGATGGTAAGAAAGAAGCCACATTATAATTTACTCACACATCTCTACTACACACATCTGCTGATGTGTGTTATTGAACCACCATAACTTATTCAAACATGAAACTTTTCATTTGTTTGGAGACATCTGCGGCACATTCCAGAGAAAGCCTGCATTTGCCCTCTAATTTCTATCATGGCTCTATTATAAAAAAGGAAAGAGGACACAATCATCTTTCTGTCCTCCTGTGCAGCTCACAGAACTCGGGGGGGGGGGGGGGGGGTGTGATTCTGGGTGTTTGTATCAGCTGTCAACATGAACGTGTCCTTTCCTCACACTACCCCACAGAGCAGCAGTTGTCTTTCTGCAATCACAATTGCTACTAATATTGAAACCTTAGAGGTCAGGTCTATAAAGAACTATGATCTTGAATACAAGAGATCTCTGACTTTTTAACGTGTTTTTGTTGCTGTTGTGTTTTGAATGCTGTTTTTTAAGTAAAAGGCAAGCATTCTGTTAATCTGAATTTCAGCTATCACTTTTCAGACTTCTCAAGAGAACCAGCAACATATAACTTACACATTTTTAAAGCAGAAAGCTGAATTTCTCCCAAACCAACATAGTTTTGACTTGAGGCTTTGTTAAAACACTGAATATAGCAAGACAAGGTAAAATTATGGTTTAGTAAACTTGCTTGTGCCTTTAACTCAATTCCTAAAATCATTATATTTTACGGCAGCTATTATATGTCTGGATTATTCTCACTACTTATAAAAATAGTTAGGCTTTGCTGGAATCTGGCTAAATTGTTTGCCTCAATAATATCTTAAGGCAGAAAGGTCCACAGGTTAATTGCATGCTTAGCAAAGAAGCAATGCCTCGTAAGTAGCTCTTTGCTACTTATTTGCATTTTGGTTTGGGTTTTTTGAAAGAGTAAGGAAGAATACCTGGTTTCACCACTGTGGGTACAGTTATTCTTTTGAGACAGAATTAGCAGAAATGGTCACAATTATTTTCTTAATAGCAGAGATTATTTACGGAGAGAGATACTAAAGGAAATATGATTTCAGCTACTCTCTCATATTTTTTATGGTTTTCTGGTTCTGAAGTTGTTAGGGACATATTTAAGACTCTAGAAATTAAGAGCTCATACAGAAATCATAAGTGGGATCTTGGCTATATAAAACCAACATGAGTTCTGCCATTAACTCCATTCCACCAGAATTTTCTTTCACCTCGTTAGCTTCTACCTTTGGAGTCTACTCTATAGCAGTTATCAATTCACCCAAAAAGACCATAGATCAGAAAGTTCAGATGAAGGTTTGAAATGTGCGTAGTTGACATATAAAGCCAATTCCTATTATCAAAAACAATGTAGGACTTGAATTTTTTGAGGTAATCTGGTACACAGATGCCTATCCTGAATTCGATTTTCTGATCTGGATTTGTAGACTAGGTGCTGGATTACAATGGATGTTCTAATCTACGCCATTTATTTTAGTGGGTTTTTTTTTTCTCCCTCACTTGTATTACATATGTGACATTTATTTACCTTTAAAAATATAGTCCTTGATAGGAATAAGTTGTATACCATGCCTAGGTTAAGGTTGTTATTACAAAAATAGCTACACAGAACACTATGTTGTATGTACACTGAAGAGTTCTTCCCATGGACTCCAGTGGACCAGCAAGGCTGCAAATTTGCAGGCACACAAGAAAATCAGCTATGAATGAAACAAGACAGATGGGTAAAAGAACAGTTTTAGTAATACAATTCCATCCCACTGAGGGTTTTATTGGCAAAACACGTATCAGTCAGGGTTCACTTGTCTGGGAATACAGAACTAGCTATAAGACTAACTAATCAATTTAAGACTGTACTAATGGACCTGCTGGGCTTTCAAGTGCTCTTGGAAGTGGGAGCAAAGCTCTGAAGTCTTTTATAGTATGGAAAACAAACCTTATCTTCAAGCCCTACAGAAACAGGCAACCAGAGCTTTATCTCCGTATCAACCAGCCTTTAGTCCTACTCTAAGGTTGACAGTCAAAAACTCAGGCCTTTTTCCACTTCTTTGATGATCTATAAAGAAAGTGGAAATGCAAATTGTCACAGAGGGGGGAACAAATCAAATCTCTTTCCTCAGGGGAGGCCATCAAGAGAATCTCCTCAGTAATACCTAACACGTACCTGTACAGCTATGAGTTACATCACTTAGCAGAAATAATCTTCATTGCTTTTCAATTCCTTCCATGCAATGGATGCACTTCTAACCTTACTCTTTAAAGCACTCTGTATGGTTGATTTAGCTCTTTCCTCATTCCACCATAGCTGCTTTATGAAAAGATGTTATTGAGCAGGGAAATGTATGTAGGTGGAAGAATGAATACATAACTAGTATTGTTATTTTGTGTGTGGAAAAAGATGTAAAATTTGGCATTCTGAAATGTAAAATATAAGACTTTCTGTTCATGAGCTATGTTGCTCAGAGAGATTATTCTGTCCCATTCCAATATCTGTCCCCTAATCATACAGTCTTTTTGGTCTAAAGAATTTTAATTAAGCGAGTCTACCTTCTGTAGTGCCATTACCAGAAGATAATTGACTGCATTGGTAATGAAGTTTTCTGAGGGTGCTAAACAAACAGCAAGGTTAATTATCTGGCAGTAATGCTTGTTATGGCAGTGCAATACTGGCCAACTAAGTTTCCTGTTCTCCTGCAGTACCCTTCCAGTAAATCAATGTAATATCCGTGGCTATATATTGTCTTATTGCTACCACAGTATTTAACAACGGAAACAGGAAGCCACCAACCGGTCAGGAGTGTATAGAAACCAATGTACAGAAAATACGATATTTATTAAATGTGTTTGATTCAGCTACTAGTTTTTATAATTTTTTTCTGCCTATCTAACTGGTGAACAAATTTTCAAGTGCTATGTTTACGTACATATGACTGCAGACATGTATTTCAATTATAGACAGTCCAGAAGTTTATATTACTTACTATATAATCCCAGAGTGGATCTGATTTTTTTGAGGGGGAAATGTCAAGAAAAAAGTTTTATTTTAGGAGTTGGCTTATTTGGGTTTGGGGGCTTGGGTTTTTTTTGGTTGGTTGGTTGGTTATTTGTTTGGTTGGTTGGTATTTTGGTTTTTCTTTTTTGCTTACAGCTTATAGTTAAAACAGTATGCAAATGGGATATCTTGATTCCCAGGACCACAAGACTATTCTAACCCTAATTTCAGCATCTCAAAAACAAAGTACATCTTTATGCCAGTTTAAAAAAAAAACCAACAAAACCACCAAAAAAACTCCAAACATTAGATGCAGCTGCTCTCTGAAAACAACCAAATACCATGCATTGCATTTAGACAGTATTTTGAGGGGGCTTGGTTGGTTGGGTTTTTTTGTCAGTCACTACCCTTATCTGATTTTTTTGAAATTCAGACATTTGCATAGATGTGGCAGATGGTGGAAATCCTATTTGTTAGTAGTAGCTCAGCTGTTTTACGTAGATCCAATTGCCAGTTACAGGTAGAAGAACCCCAGTAGCCAGTAACGGTACATAATTTTAGCAATAACCTTTTTTACATGGACATATTGCTAGGAATTTTCAAAAAATAAATATTTCAGTGAATCCTGCAGTACTTGCTGGCTTGGGACTATCAGAGAGCTAACCCTTTTTCCAGTGTCCTTGCACTTCTCTCTTATGTATGCATAAGGAAGAGGATGTGTGCATGAACAGAAAACCAGAAAACTACTTTGCATTGAAATAGAATGACTATAACTGTTTTCAAAGTAAAAGTGGCTTACCAGTAATTGTAGTTCTTCAACAGCATTACTGTTCCTTACATACACTTACAGGACACTTTCTTAAGGCCACAGACCTCTGATGAACTGTGAATAATCTCTGCCTTTGAAATGGTTTACACACATTCCTGACTGAATCCATCTAGTACACAGAGCCCCTCAAAAAGGTCCACTGGCAGTTCTGCTAAGCAATGATCACAGAATCACTTTCTCCAACTCTGAAAGTGCCAGACTTATCTTGTACAAGGACAGAAATTATTCCATTGTCAAGTCAGCTCTTGATTTATTGAGATCTAGGTTTTCAGAAGCTCCAAGAACTCACCCATAATTGCTCAGCCAAGGACAGTGCTTTTTACTGATGAAGGCACAGAGCCATCTCACTTTTCGAAATGTACCTTTGTAGACCCTAAAAAAACAACCCATATGCAGGCTAATGGCCATTTCTATATAGCAGCATAAGGAGACACAGAACAGTTTTCAAGATCATGGCTAAGGAACATGAATACAACTAACATAATGAAAAGCTCAGACACAGAAGTTGAAATTATGCTAAGTACTTTTTTTCTCGTCTGCAGTCAGGTGATGACCTCTTTAGGGTAAGTACCACTTTTCTTGTGTTGGCAGAATGCCTGATTCAAGAGACCTTCAGCCCTGACTGGAAGAATGAATCTCACAGCAACACAAACACAAAAAAGACAACAGAAGATAAACTTAGGACGTAAATTGGGAAAAAAGAGTCTTCCAGAAAACATCTCTGTGTAGACGAAGACTCATTAAGAAAGGTTAAAATGTTTTCACCAGGTGCTAAATTCAGTTGTAGCCAGGAACAATCCAGATATTCTTATCAATTCAACTTGAATTTGAGAAATAGTTCTATGAGGGAAAAAAAAAAAAGAGACAAAGTATTAGTAACCATAACACACCATAATCATATATTTTTATCCTTTTGGAACAAAGCATTTCATTTTAGAAAGGCTGAAGAATGATAAAGTTCAACAAGGCTGAGTATAAGGTCTTGCACCTGGGTTGGAACAATCCCAAGCGAAATACAGGCTGGGCAGAGAAGGGATTGAGAGCAGACCTAAAGAGAAGGAGGTGGGGAATGCTGGTGGATGAGAAGCTCAACGTGACCCATCAATGTGTTCCTGTAGCTCAAAAAGCCAAATGTATCCTGGGCTGCATCAAAAGAAGAGTGACCCACAAGTCAAGGCAGGTGATGCTCCCCCTTGACTATGTCCTCATGAAACACCACCTGGAGTATTGCATTCAGCTCTGGGGCTCCCACCATAAGAAGGACATGGATGTGTTGGAGTAAGGCCACAAAGATAATGAGAGGTTGGAACACCTCTGTTGTGTAGACAGGCTGAGAGAGTTGGGGTTGTTTAACCCGGAGAAGAGAAGGCTCCAGGAAGACTCTAGGGCAGCCTCCCAGTTCCTAAAGTGGACTATGAGAAGGCTGGAGAGGAGCTTTTTGCAAGGCATGTAGAATAGGAAGAGAAGGAATGGCTTCGAACTGAAAGAGAGTAGGTTTAGATTAGATATCAGGAAGAAATTATTGACTATGAGGGTAATGAGACATTGGAAAATGTTGCCCAGAGAACTTGTAAATGCTCCATCCCTGGAGGTATTCAAGGCCAGGTTGGATGGGGCTTTGAGCAACCTGGTTTAATGGTAGGTGTGCCTGCCAGTTTTGGGGGGAGTTGGAAATAGGTGATCTTCAAGGTCCCTTCCAACCCAAACCGTTCTATGATTATATGAAAATAAACCAAGACTTCAATTTGCTATCAAAAAAAAAGAAGGGGGAAAAAAGGGGTTTTATCTGAAAATCCAATCTTACTTCCTAGAAGATAGTCTAAATACCATCAACCCCAAAAGCAGGCTATTTTTGGCACGAAAGCTGAAAAAGTAGTCTTGTTTTGTTGTTGTCCAGAGTTTTATCATTTCCTTACTCTATTTTCCAAAGATTTGAGTCCTCCCATCATTTTAGCTGCGGAGTTCTTTCCCAAAATTTACCACAGCCTTCAAAAGTGCTGTCATTCTCTCAATTCTTGTCCCTAAGATGCCCATAATTTGTGATCAGAAACTTTAGTAATGACAGAAGTTGTCCAAGTTTTGACCTAATGATCCACTGTATTAGACAGCTTCTTTAAGCATCATGTTTCATCTCTGCTTCAGGAGTAGCTGTGAAGGGAAACTGTGCTTTTGAACAGAGGATGGCTCACTCAATCCTCTATATAATTACTAAAGAGCTACCAAGCCCCAATCTCAACACTCAGCAGCACACCAAGACAGTGACCACAGCTTTGGTCTGTTTCTCAGTATGCTTTATCTGGCCAAGTATAATATTCTACAATGTATACTCCCAGTTTATATTTGAGGCTTCCTCTTCTGACTAGAGGCCATAAATGAACATTTTGGCACCATTCATATCACACTGATACGGACACCAAAAACAAGTCAATCAAATCACGTCCTAGAAATATTCATTTATCTCCACTACCTGCAAATGGAGGTGGGTAGTTTGCTCAGGCAGCTGGTTAGGTTAGCTTAATCCATCCCACCTGCTACAGTGGCATAGAAAGAGAATGGGAGGAAAAGAACAAGGGAAGAAGGCAAAAGAAGGCAGAGCTTTGGCTTCAGTCAAGACAGTAAGAATCTAGTTAGCATCATGGTGATTACCTCTACACCCTCATCTTCATCCTCTATTTCTCTTTCTGATTTGTTTGTGGGATTTTTTTTCCCTTCATCTCATTCTGTTTTCTTTTAAACATTTCTTATTAGAGCCTGCCTAGCTCCTCAGTCACTTTCCCTGAAGCCTGTCACATCACTGTAGCCTTCAGCATTTGATTCAGAACAGAATACATTTTGTACAAGGCCTCTCCAAAGGCATGTCAACTGTCACTTCTACAGAGTTCACTCAGGATGACTGAAGCACTTGAGAAAACAAACATCTTCAGTTCTGCTCTTAGACATGAATATGGAATTTGTAGGTTCAAATAAAAATTACAATAGCTTGTTCATAAAGAGACAGCTGCAAGGGCAAGTGTGATTCCAGCAATACAGGGACAGTTTTGGTGAAAAAAAATAATAGAACTTTGGCAATTTTGAGGCTCAGCTCTGACACGTTCTCAGTTGTGTGAGGTAGTTTGTTTGAACCTTACTGAGAGATAAAGAAAAGCCTTGGATTTGCAAAAGCGGGACAGAAATACTGCAGCACTTCTCTGGGACTTCTCAGCTCCTGTACGGAGGCAGAGACCAGAGACAAACACAGAGAAGTAAGTGAGATGTATCTACCCAAACTTCTCTTCCTAGTTGACAGAGTACAAATTTACAGTAGATGCCTAAAGCCCTCTATTTGCTCATCTTTTATTTCTGTCTGGCACTATTTCTACAGTGAATTTTGGCAACAGAGAAGGGCAAATGTTTAGATGGTACAAGTCCAAGTTGTTAAGCTGTGGATGAAGTAGTGAAAACCAGGTGGCTTTCCAGATGCCCATTACTTGCAGGTTCTATCCATACAAGAAGCTCTACTTAGCTTACTTTTTGTGCAGTTAGTTTCTCTACAGACATGTATACATTTTCCTCTTTCTTGAAGCATCAGCTTCCATATCCATACAGCTATTTCCAAATTGATATGTTTTGTGCTGACAATATCCTCTTGCCCAAAGGAAAGCTAGATCTAAAGCTAAGCCTAGAAAAAGTGTGGAAGAACCTAGGACTGTCCACTAAACTGTTTCAAAAGACCTAGAGGACAGAGATTTTTTTAGGCCAGAAAGGGTGACTGGAGCACATGGTACAACCTTTGGCACATTATATTTCACTATTTTTAATTTTGCCATGTCTTCCAGTGAGAAAGGAAGATGTAGGAGAGGGTATAAATGATGAGTCTTAAGTTGGACCCTAGATGCAGAAAAAGGCTCTGTTTGTTTAGACAAGTGGCCTAGAAACAGCTTCCCACCTCCAGCTAGAGTACAAATGACTACTTGCAACTGTGAGATACAGCAAGACAGAATGTTTAGCATCCAAAAGGTCCCCAGCGCCAAGGTGATGGATGAGCTGTAAACAAACACTTCGAGTAACATCAGTGTTGGGTGGTTTTGAGCTGAATGGGGAAGGAGGAAGACAGAAACACACACTGTTGTATTTAGTGGCTGATTCTAGCATATTCTTGAGAAAGGTAATTGGGGTGGAAGGGTCTGGTTGTCAAGGGAACTAACATCCAAAAAAAGCTGATGTGGCCTGTTTGTATACTCAAACCATAAAGCTACCAGCAGCAAACATGTTAAGCCACTTGACAGTGGGAGATGGGTAGTGGAGAAGGAAACAAAGGGGAAGGATGAAACCTGATGCTGCTGCTTCTTATTTGCCTCTCTACTGAGCACAAGTATCACAGGAACTGCCACCATTCACTCCCACTTCGGCAGCAGCAAGAGAACTCACTAAGAGTTTTATATCAACATATGCATAAAAATCTCCAAAGCTGATTCAAGATACTGGTGACAAAATGGATGGATCACTTAAAGTTTTTTGCTGTCACGCTGGACAAGAAATACCCAATATAATGAAAAAAGAGACAAGATGGATATGGAGAACATGGGAACTAAAAATTCTGTGGAAGGAAGGCAGAGGATTCAGGTAGGAATAGCATACAGCACAATATGAGACCAAAATAGGAAAATAAAGCAAAGCAATGTCTGTGCTGGTATTAGTTATCAGAGAAGATGTTAAAAATGCCAAGCAAACAAAAACAAAGCAAAAGAAAGCAAGATGAAACAAAACATCTCAGGCTTTTTCTATTGACTAGCTTTAATGTGGTCTGTAAAATATAAAATACACAAAATATAGGATTACAGAATGGCTGGATGTTGGTTTCCCTCCAAGCACTACACAGATAAACTTCCATGGTTTAGGGCATTTCATCTTCACACTCGCATCTTGAAATCACCATGGAAAGAAAGGTCAACTCCTTATAGAGAGAGAGGATTAGACTAAATGATATTTTTCCTTTTTTCACATCTCAGAACTCATTTTTCCTGGGAACAGCACTAAAAAAATGTGATGTTTTTTCACCTAAGAGAAGTGAAACTCACTTTTGGAATCTGAGGCCTTAATGCAAAGGAAATAGCAATAAAAATGTTAAAGTCCCAATGCATCTGGAGACTTAGGCCTTCAAACGTTTTTCAGATACTTAGCTCCTTTGAAGTTAGTAGGACCACTTAAGCATTTCTTAATGCTTTAGACCTTGCAAAGCCAAGATCTAGAGCTCTGTGGTAGGCTGTGTCATTTGAGTGACCCACATACAAACACAGCACAAACATTTTCATCAGAATAGTATTCCCAAAGAAAGGCAAATACATCCCCCTGCCATCTGCTGAGAATAGAAACCTCAGATTGCTGCAGCACACGGTGGCGCCAAATGGAACCACCTAAGTGTCAGAATAAATGGCAGCCACTTTGGAGACTTGAGAATACTTAAATGTGTTTCATGTATGGCAGGATGAGGAGACAGATATAAAAGACAGGAAACTAGCACACTTGATACTTTTTCTTAAGCTTCATCAGAGAACTATGTATTGCTGTGAATTAGAGAAACAAAGCAAAGGGAAAACAACAGCTTAGGGGTAAAACTACATGTATTAAACCTATTACTTGCCTGCAGGATGATGAGAAATAACTTTCGATGCGATTATCTTCAGACAGCTAGGAAAACAAAGGATCTCTGCAGCTGTCTGGAAGGTTGAAAATAATGCCTGTGGATACTTCTTAAAAGGCTATTTTAATACTGGAATAAGGCAAATGAAGAAGTCAGAAGAATTGCTTCACTGAAAGTGTTGTCTTTTCTGAAAGTGTTCAAGGAACAACTGGATGTGGCACATGGTGCTATGGTTTAGTTGACGTGGTGGTGTTCAGTAAAAGGTTGGACTCGATGATCTTGGAGGACTTTTCCAACCTTAACGTTTCTATGATTCTAAGTGCTTACCATTTAAATTGCAATATACAAATTGCACATCAGCTTGCCGAAATCAGAATTTGTTCATCTCCAGCCTCAGAAGGCAGGAGAAATCTGGGCAGCATCAAGACAGGCCAAAGTCCCAGCCAAGGTCAGAATCTGTGGCCTCTGCTAGGAGCAGGGCACTGTCCCAGTCACTACAGTGTGTTAACCTGGCAGCTCAGAGCTAACAGTGTCCTTCTTTCTTATGGACAGAGGTGGTAGAAAAAGAGAAAGGGAAAACAGGGTGGAGGAAGTGTAGGAAATACACCTCCTAAAATTCCCACTTCATAATTTGAAAAATATGGGGGAAAAAAACAACACCAAAACCCTTTTCCAAAAAAAAAAAAAAAAAAAAAAAAAAGAAAAGAAAAAAAAGGGAAGATACTTATTCTTTTGGCTAACCACATTCAATTAGATCCATGGTATCTTTTGGCTCCTGTAATTTCAACATATGTTGGAAACATCTGAAAAGTGATTTACTTTTCAAAGTCACAAAAAGTCAAGTCTGCATAAGACTATGCATTCTTCTGGATTTTCACACTGACCAGACCACTTCCTATTTGATAGGATGGAAGTTCTCTGTTGGAAAGAAAACACAGCACATCTCTTTAATATACATTAAATCCAAATGAGAAACATTGCCCTATGACTACCACGTGCACATATGGCTCATTGTCTCGGCCCTTTTATATATTTGGTGATCTCCTAAATCATGAATGTGCAAACATTTGTTTTTCACCCAGTAAACATACTGCATCAGCTGCTGTGTTGTCCCCATTACACCTGTGTAAAAAGCTGTTGGGGGGACACATGCTGCAATCAGTTTAGATCACAATAAAACACTGTTATTGTCTCTGTGTTCTAAAACATAGAAGAGTCTTCTTTGAAAACATGCAGTATAGAAGAGAAAAGAGGATAAGAGAAAGAAGTTTAACACTTTGAATTGTAGCTTTCATTAAACTTGGAAGAAGTCATCCAGGTCAAGCCTAAGAAAATGCTGTAAATCAACTCAGACAGGACACTGGAATTCAAGTAATTTCTATTCTCTCGCTGCATATTGTCCATATTTCATTTTTAAAACTAGTAATTTTGAGCCCAACACAGTTTTAAGGTTTCTGACAAAGTGAGGATTATGATCTTCTTATTAACTCTTATTTCCCTTGAGTTACTTGCTTTCCCTACACTACTCCACAAATTCAGCTATTTATGGTAGGTTAACCTTAAGAAGGAGAACAAGTTTGCTAGAGACACTGCTTCATAGCAGAGGTCGCAAACTGTTTGGACCATGGGGCCACGATCAAGTTTTTTTTTAGAGCACAATATAGCCTGACCACCAAATTTTTTAAGTTGCAAATCCAAATCCATCTACTGAGGAAGGATAAAAATATTATTTTCTTCATAGCTCACTAAGTGGAGGAAATTCCTGCTCATAGTTACTTTCCTTTCCCCTTCACACAAGAGTGGGATAGAATCCTAATTCTGGCGATGCTGGGGATAGAAATCTCCAGTTAAGGGGAAAGAAGAGAGGGAAAGATAAGCCACTGAGAACAGACAGGAAACAACAAAAGAAAAGAGAGTAGTTCTCAATTAATAGCTGAACCAAGGGAGAATCCTAAGCCCCTCAGTGCCCAGAGGCCAAGACCAGTACGGAACAAACTACCAAGACCAGTGCACATCTTACTGGGTGCAGTGAAACACTGCCCAAGAAGTAGTAAAACTCATTATCAACTAAATTGCAATTAAATTAAAATTGTACTGGTAAATTCACTGGTAAAATTAGTGGCTAGATCAAGGAATTTCAGAAAGTCATTACATGACTTGTAAGGCAGAAAAATGCCATCTCTCCAGATATTTTAGTTCTGAGATGTAGATTATTTCATTGTCTTTGGAAGTCTGAACCCATGTGAGAAAAAAATACAGCAAAAATGTGAAACTGCTTATTTCACTTTGCCAAAGTGACAACCTCCAACACTCAGTTAGGAAATTGTCTTTATAGTCAACAATATATCAGAATTCAGCTCACTTAATAAAACAATGGCTTTCCTACCATCAAGGAATATTTTTTAAAAGCCCCTCTTTCATTAAAAAATGTACATAAAGTAGTATCATTTCATGCAAATCACACATTTATTTGATAAAAAGTAGTTTGTCTTTAAGATTAGAGGAAGAGTTGGTGACCACTTAATTGTCTATCAACCAGACTACAGTCAAACTGCTCTGGACATTTCAGAAAAAAAAAAAAAGAAGATTGGAATTATTAATTACTACTAATAAGTGTTTAAAAATGATAAATACACTGTCCCTGTACTGGCAGTATAATCAAGTTCTTGGTAACTCTTCTACTGAAATTAAATATTCTGATTTTAATAGTATTTTCTTGTGGAATGCAAAACAATACATAATAGACTGCAGAGATGTTAGTAAATAATTAGATTTTCTAATTTCTCATTTCAGTTACAGAAAAGGCTGGGAACAAAGAAATTATGCTGCTTTAGAAAAGAGGAGTTACAAGTATGATTTTTTTATAGTCTTTGTAAAGTTAGTGAAGAATTGGCCATTTAAGTGCAGTGAAACTGTGGGGGGTTTTTGTACATTGTTATGAATACAACCTAAAATGCTTGTGTAACAACTCAAGTCAATAGAATGGACCTTTGACCAGATTACCAGAGTACAAAGACTACATACAAAGTATTTAAGTATCAAAAGTCCCAATAAATTAACTGAAAAAATAAGGAAAAGAAAATAAATTATTCCAGTGACATGAACAGAGACAGGAGTTAATCCCCGAATTCTACCATTTTTGTAATATATCTCAGCCTTTTAGACTGAAGCTTCACCTCTCATTTATGCCCAAAGCCTTTCTGCTAGCCATTGTTTCTTTCAAGAATATGTGGCTTTTCTCATATTTTATCCTCACAAACTCATTTATGAACTGGGCTCTCTTTCAGAACTTTGCCTCCTCCTTTTTTGTACTCACTCTCATAAAGAAGCAACATCTACTTTTGGCAACAATAATCATAGTTTGTTATTGGATACATAATCCATGATTCTTTCCATGCCTAAATTAGAAAACACAAATAGTAAAACAATGGCAAAATATTTAGACCAAAAAATATTAAATGCAATGTTACAAACATTCCTATTAAACTTGCTTTGTTCCAGTATGATTATACAAAGACTGGAAAGAGCAAATCTGCAGTTCTTGAACTGTGTTTTACTTAATGTTGTACAGAGTTACTGATCCTCTCTCAAACATGAAGGTATTGAGGGATTTGGGGTCATTTGAGCCATAATCTGTACCATTCTGTGGAATAAACCAGAAGGTAAAAGACTGTAGTGGTAACACATAGAACATGCCTATGAAGAAAACCAGCATTTTTTTCAGATTTGATGTCTAAATAGCTATGGAAAATATATTGTACATTAAAATATATGACAAGAGTTTTATTCTAAGCAGTTTACACTTGAAGAATTTCCCTGGATGCTCAGAACCCTCAGAAAATAGCAACTATGTTCAGAATTTCAAGGTCAAACTAAGACAGTCCACACTATGATCTAGACACAAAGAATTGGGACAAACACTGTCCCTGGGTTGCTGGACAGATTGTACCCAGAGCCCTCAAGAGAAATGACAACAAACTGTTATCACCTTGACAAAAAGTCATGTACTATTTCAGGTGAAGCTTGCTACAGATTTCATCTTCCAAATACAGACCGGGTGACTACACACCCCTTTTTTGAACCAGCCAGCAGAGTAAGTCAAATACTGTGGTTGCGGGCATAGCAGGCGTATGTTAAGATGATGAAGACCTGGTAAAAGAAAAAATATGATCTCCAGGCACTGACTAACTAACTGTAATCAAATTATTCACCAAGTCAAGGTGCCTATGAAAATAATACATGCTGCACCATGCAGCAAAGGTGGACCATCCCGTGTACCTTACAATCATTTCAGCCTCAGGTTATGTTTTAAAGAGAGAAAGGTCAGTCACTCATCTGGCTTGGTGCTGAAATCAATGGAACAATCCTGATTGACACCAGTTGATGATCCTGCTAATGAAGACAGGAAAGTTTTCTGATTTACTTTTAACTCGGGAGCTGCCCTAAGAACTAGTCTTTTACAATTTAACGACAATGGACATGCATATTCTGTTACTACCATATAACATTAAACTGATGACATCACTCTCCCATTTGGCTACTCAAATTCTGCTGGAGGACACGGTGACAATGCAGCACATCTCAGACTGAAGTGTTGAACACACTGTTACATTGCAGTTGCTGCTATTAAAATATTATGCCTGAAATTAATGCATTACACCTTTCAGACTAATGTTCTCTAAATCAGATTGAATTTATCCAGAGGTATTTTTAGGCAAAAATACATCCTCACAAGCAATAAAATGATCAGCACTTTTCCCCCAGATGCTCTAATATGGAATAAAGCCTATGCAGTAATTAATATTTATGAAGCGAATGAGTTCCTGTTAAACCCTAAATCACAAACATACATAAAAATGCAAATCCAAGCCAATATAATAAAAAGGTATTTACGTACATATTAATTGTGAACATTGGTCAAGTTGTTATGTATTGCTTTAAGTGAATTCAAAATTAATAATCACACAGGTCTATAAACTTATTTATTGATCAATGTGATTTCTAGATTAGACATATATAACAGAGGAAGTTTCATTTTAGTACATTAGGGTACCTCTAAAACTTGATCAGCAAAAACTTGATCTTATGCCCTTCAGTTGCCAATACTACCTTGTTTCCACTCTCACATGATTGCTTTCCCCTACTGGAATTTAGAGAAAGCATTATGCACAGAAGGAAGCTCCTTACAAGATGAAGTGATTATGATTCAACCTGTGTCCTAGGAAGAGATAGTTTCACCCATTATTAAAAATGGAAACAACATACAGGTTTCCTGGAACATTCTGTATATATCAAGCAGTTGAAGAAGAGTAAATAACAGGGGTTTATGTAGTTCTTTTTATCGTCAGATTTTGAATTGCTTTATAAAAATTGCTGTTCTACATATAAGCCACTAATAAAAAATTAAAGGTTTACAAGTCCTCATATACTGAATGATGCTGAAAGTGTTTCAGGATCAGAAAGAAATTATGTGATATAGCAACATGAGACATTTATTTAAGAGCTCCTATATGAATTCAGTAGGCTAACTTCAGGCACCCAAGCTTGAAAATGTTTGCTTTCATAAGGGCATAAAAGGATTCAAAAGAAATGTGAACTAATTCAAGCTATATATAGCAATGCCTCCTGAAACCATTATTAATGTTTTATTAGCATTTGTTACTTCCTCCCCTTTCCAGATGGCACAGTGCAGAGCACCCTGCATTATGCCATCAACATCTTTGTTGAAATGCAGGTGAATCACTACAACTGATCGTCACCATGAAGGGCTATGTTTTTTCCCTTAATACCACACCAAAAAAAAAAAAAAAAAAAAAGAAAGAAGAAAAATTTCTCCCTTTTTTTGTGCTGGGTACTCAAGAAGCGGACCTAAATCTGTTCAAGATAGGAGGACAGGAATGGGAAAGTATGAAACATGCACTTTTCTCTTCAAGTGGACTGCCAGTAGAAATGCTGGACTGGAAGTTCAAAGAACCATTGTCCTTCATTCATCTACAGCTTGGCTCAGAACAACTGCAAGCAAATGGAATAGAATCAGCAGCAGTGCATGCCAAGGTGCTGAGAAGCAGGAAACGTAATATAAAGGATGCTATATTCTCCATAATAAGTCCCAGCATCTCTTCTACAGTTAGTTCCAAAGTCCCCAGGTATGGGAACCTACAGAACATTTTACACTCACCAACAACTTGCCATTCATATGTCATAATATTTTTTTCACCAATACTGAAGGCATTCTCCTAGAGTATATTGTCTGTCTAATCATCTAAGCTGTTTAATGCCCCTTTTTCTCTTCCTGATAAAAAGATAAGCCTATTTGACTTCACATCTCTCCCATCTTTTGAGCATCAAGAAAAGCAGAGCTGCTTGACGAAGTTGCAGGTAGAGTGGTATTTTAGACTGAACAAAAAAACACATCAGCAAGCTACATGCAAATAATTTAGATCTGGGCCTGAGGCATTACCTTTTTTTCAAAGAGGCATAATTGATAAAGAATGCTAGCAGAGTCATTTACAAAATGTTACCTATGCAATAGCAGAACATCCTGTCAAAAAGTAAGATAATTATTTTACATACCAGAACCTCAAAAGTAAATAGATGAATGAACAGAATCTTAACTGATGTTAGTAGATTAACGGGCAGATGAAGGATATTGGAGGTAATGCAATCCCTCAAAATGTTCAACCAAAAAAGAAAAAAAAGTAATGTTCCAGCTTATTAAAAACATACCTTTATTTGCTTTTATTTTCCTCATTAACTCAAAACTTCTCTGCTGCACTGGAGAACCACACTGGGATCCTTTCTACCATCTTCATTAATGATGTGGATGACGGGACAGAGTGCACCTTCAGCAAGTCAGCAGATGACACAAAGCAGGGAGGAGTGCCTGATACACCAGAGGCTTATGCTGCCATCCTCAGGAGGCTGAAGGCCTCCTTGTGCAAAGGGGTACAAAGTGCACCTTGTGCACTTAACAAGGATAAGTGCAAAGTCCTGCACTTGAGGAGGAACAATAAAGGTTGCACCAGTAGGGGTTGGGGACCACCCAGCTGGAAGACAGTTTAATAGAAAAGGACCTTGGAGTCCTGGGGGACACCAAGCTGAACATGACCCAGAGCGTGCCCTTGGGGCAAGGAAGTGTCTTGGGCTGCATTAGGGCAAGTACTGCCAGCAGCCTGAGGGGTGTCATCCTTCCCCTCTACTTGGCACTGTTGAAGTAAACCCTGGAGTGCTGTGTCCAGTTCTGGGCTCCCCAGCACAAGGGAGACCTGGATATACTGGAGCAAGTCCAGCAAAGGATCACAAAAATGATTAATGTCCTGGAGCACTTCTCCTTTGACAAAAGGCTGAGAGAGATGGCACTAAGAGTATAGACTTTTCAGTGGTGCTTGGTGGCAGGACAAGAGGTGATGGGCACAAAGTGAAGAACAGGAGGTTCCCTCTGAACAGCACATTTTTTCCCTGTGAGGATGACTGAGCACTGGCTCAGGTTGCTCAGGGAGGCTGTGGAGTCTCCTTCCCTGGAGGTATCCAAAAGTCATCTGGATATGGTCGAGGGCAACTGGCTATTGAGCCAGGTGAGTAAGACAAGATGATCTCCAGAGGTCACTTTCAATCTCAATAATTCTGTGATTCAGTGATACAGATGCCATTGCTCCTCCCTATAGGAGAGCAGCTCTACTCTAGTCATGTGGTCAAATAACATCCTACGTTGAAACCTCTATTACCTACGTCTTTCATCTGCATCTTCATAAGATTTTTCAGTAATAGAAGACAGTAGGGTGGGTGTTCCTGCCACAGTAGCTTTTCAGTTGTCTTCTTTAAATTATCAAGTTGGGTAATTACTAAATATCTTTTTCCTCTCTCCCCAGTCTGTCCCAGCTGGAAACCTGAGTAATCTGTTTCTTACACTGAAAATGTTCTTGGACACCTTCATAAAGTAACTAAATGAGTATCAAGTCTGTAAGATGTTATTTAGAGCCAAAAGTTTTCTTTGAAATATGTGTAGCTCTACACTACTATACTCTTGTCAGTACTGCTGAAAAAGAACTCTGCAGATCTCAGATACATCACCACTTATCTCTCTAAAAAATAGGATGTTTACTCTGCCAGGAACCGCATGGCTGACCAAGAATTAATTTGGAATCATTTCCTGGACTAGGCTGAGGAAAAAGACAAGCAGGACTAATGTACAGAAGCATAATTAATCACAGTTAATTGAATATTTATTTATTTATTTAAGTGTGGTTTATAGCTCTCAGTTAATCTGTAAATTAGCATTTTTGGTTTTGTTTCTTTCTGTTTTGTTCAGGCAGTTTCTGCCTATTTATTCCCTCATGGTGGTATTTCCATAATGTAAGCCCCACATTTCAGCCTGCTAAATGCAAGTGAAGATCTCTTGTGTAGATGTTCTGTGATAAAGAAACCAAAAATAAAATTAAAACACACACCAATATTCTCTTACATTCGGTTGAATTGCTGAGGATGATGAGAAGCAGCAGGTCTTGGCAGAGAAGTAACTGTAGAGGAGGCCAGTCCATGCATCTAACATCTATTCTTGACATCAAAGGGAAGCACGGAGTGTGTGAAGGGGAAACAGGAGCTCTGTTTCACTACACTAATCTAATAAGGATGCATCTATCAGGGACATAATTCAGACCTTTTCACTAAGAGCAGCAAGGAACTTGGGGGCCATCTGTCAGCACTGGTTAACAGCTCTCCAGGGCTGCCTCTCACATAGCAGAGTGTTTGGCCAACTGGACTTCATCTTTTTGCTAAAGTAACCTCATCAAAATCTTTCAAGTGCTCTCTACAAAATCAGTGCTGATCTGTCACTGAGACCGGCCAATCTAGTCAAACCTCAACCTTAAACAGAAAAACAGAGAAGAACTGAATTTTCAGCAACAGCAGTCATATAACTTTTAAACTACCTAACTATAAGTGGAAAATCATTACCATATCACCCAAACTCACATTGCTTTTTGATCACCTCACTACTCTCTTCCCACAGGAGACATGCTAAGACAAAGTTCCTACCCATCCTGTCTGCAAAGACAAAACATGCCATAATATGGGAGATCATCTGCTCAGCACTAAGCCTAAAGAGAGCCCAATAAAGAGAGCCCAATAAAGAGAGCCCTAAAAGAGAGCCTAATAACCAACTCTAACATTTGCCAGTGGATATAGCAGCACAGGGAACTCAGCTCTATCTTCTGTAATTGCCAGAAGCTAAAAGAACAACATTTTCATGGTAGGACAGTCGAATTTCAGGCACAGTATACGTGACAGTGGTTTTTTTTATGGTGCCTGATAATGAAATAATGGGCAGCTGAAGTGTTTTACTATGGATTGACTTGCACTCAGTGTGTACACTCAGACATATACATGGTTCTCTAAAGGTGAATGAATGTACTACCCATATCTCAGCTTTAAGGGGATAAGTTCATCCTGCATGGGACTGACTCCAGCCACCCAAGATAAATGACGCCCATCATATTATAGCTAAATTCAAGAGCACTGCATCAAGTTTAGGTAACGGGTTGGCACTGAGGAGGTGCACAGATGGGAGGAATCCTCCCCCACCATCTGGAAGATTTGCTACACCTTTAGCAGCAGCTGCTTTGATGAGCACAAAACCCCACATACCCTCCCCTTCAGAATGAAGAAAACAAAGGTCCTGGCAATGGCAAAACTTCCAGGTTTGTATATTGTTGGTACCTATTCCCTTCCTGTGAGTCTGATCCCACACAGAAGCATAAATCCCTGCCTTGCTTCCTGTAACTAAGCTCTTTGAAAATGGAGCTGTTGAGCGAGTGGAGAGTTAGCCTAGGGAGGAGAGTGAAGTGCAAAACAAACTCTGCACTGACTAATGCTTGGCAGATAATGAAAACACACATTCATCCAAATTGCAGGTATTTTCTTAAACCCAGAAAATATTGTCATTTCATGCATAAAAAACTGATTTGATTTGAAATCATTAAAGAAATCTTCTTAGATATTCTGGTTTAATACTGCCCAAGCCATAAATATGATAAAAAATATGCATTATGAAATACATATATGCATACATACTCAGAAGTATATAATAATGGAAAGTTGAGATATTTTCTCATATAGAAAGTCAAAACAAAAGGTAGGAAAGCATAACTAAAACATTCTGATTTGAATTACTTTGCATTTTTCAGGTGACAGATTTATAAATCGACACTCATATATCCTCAATGTCAAAAACAGATTTCTTAAATAAAAACCAATTCGTCAGCAGGTTTGGGCCAAGCCCACTATTATGTATCATGGTAGATTAAACCCTGTGACAGCAGTAACTCCATTTTTCAACCAAGAGAAAAAAAATAAAGTTGTAACTTTGACCAAAATTTGCTTTAAGGAAATGAGTCCAAACAGTTAAAAGGCCTAACCGGTTACTGCTCTGCAGCTGAGGCAGGATAATCACCCTGACTCTGCTCCTTCATACCCTAAAGCAAAGCAAACACAAGGGCTTTTGAACTAGTTTAATAGAAACTAAGTTGTTTTTCATTGTATGTCTGTATGCTAAAGACAAAATATTTTTTTGCAATTTGGAAATTCTGCACTAGAAAATGAGTGACACCAAGTTAAAACGACATAGAAACCAATAAAAGTTAAGGAGAGAGAGCTCATTATAGTACCACATAGACAATAAAATGAGTACCAGTTATTCTCATTCATATCCTTAGGCACAGCTGTTCATCACTGGGGATTACTAAAGCTGTGACAGCATTAGACAGAGATTGACAGCTGCCTGTTGCATAACAAAAAGCAAAAAGCCAGCATGTGTTTTGCTAGCTTCCAGCTGAGAGGAGTAAACAAATAAGCCAAAGGGGTGTACAGTCATTAGTGCATAGATTATGATTGACTGACACTGTGAAACTTCTGCAGAGAAAGCCCCAAACAAGGCTGTGTGCCTTCACAATGCTTAGTTTAACTTTAAACTGGACATACAGATTAAGTTTACTAAAAAATTCAGAAAACTGAGCTAAACTACAGAACGAGATTTGTCAGTTATTTCATCATATTTGACCTGTGTTTAGACTCATCAGGGCTGCATAGATTTTCAGATAACATAAATCCAAATTCACCTTTGGTGTTTTACATTGATTTTTTTTTCCCTGTTTGTTTTATCTGAATTTTACAAGGAGTTTGAATATAGAACAAACGAGAGAAGATGTTACAGATAATACAGATGATACAGATAAATCTGTATCAATACGTGTATTACTCCACTGAGAAAACACTGGTAGCTGTGGTAGAACTGAGCATCACCTGTCCTCTCATGCAAGGGGATTCAGTCAGTCATGCTCTCCTTTTTGGAACAATGCTATTCAGAGACTGGCCTACAAAGAAGAAAATTTGGGGAAAAATCAATATGTATTAAAGCATTGCTGTAAATCTTATTTGAGGTGGAACTTAATGGGGCTCATTTCTGCTCATGATTGCTATCCCAAGTGAAAGGGGTTTGGAATCTTCCTATACCAGAAGCCTTACTCCCACCTTATCCCCCACAACTACTAAGAGGTCTCAGCAGAACAGTCATACAAGGATTACAGTAGTGAATATTCTTCACTTCCCACAATCTTCAACATCCTTATTCTGTTCCCTACATGACTGAATATCTGCTGGAGGAAGGTGTGAGACTTCATTGCATTTGGTGGGTTTATTTTAAGACTAGTCGTAACTCTAATGAGACTTGATTTTATATTTAATACTCTGGACATGGCCTTGTCTCCATTATGGGATTACCACAGATTCAAATGTAACTTTTTTTTTTTTTAACTAACAAGTCTTTGTACTCAAGAGTTACATTTCCCAAGATACCTGACCTTAAGACCTCACAAAACAATGCATCCTTTACTAAGCCTGTCATCCACTAGGGCCACTTCTCTGTAACAGTCTCAGAACCATTCGGTCGAAACAAGGTACTCAGTATTGCCACTGTGGTGGTTAAAAAGGCTGACAAAAAATTGTAATTTATACAACAGGTGGATTAATAAACATTTGCCATCAGCAACCTGGCCAATGTTTGTCCTGGCTGATGTGTCCAGTGCTGATGCTGCAGACCAAGCCACCATATGCTCAACATTTCTTTATGGTTCAGATCTCTAACTACAGCAAACAAAAAGAGAGGCAATGGACACAAACTGCAACACTGTAGATTTTCAGTGATGGGAAATAGGTTTCATTGTGAGAACTGTCAGACATTGGGAAAAGGTTCCCAAGGATGTTGTGGAATCTCCCTCCTCGGAGATGTTCAAAACTTAACAAAACAGGATCCTGACCAACCTGAGCAGCACAGACTCTGCTTTGAACAGGAATTTGGATGAAATGCCCTCCAGAGGTCCTATTCAACACAAATTTTTGTATAATTCTATGATAGCACTCTATGAAATTTCTTGTACTGAAAGAAACAGCAGCAAAACTGAGAGGAAACACAGAATTTTTGCCATTTATTAATTTCTAATATTCATTAACTCCTTTCAAGAGATTTCAGAAAAATTTCACCAACCACTTTGAAATAAGACTTCACTTTACCAGGGGCCACCACAATTCACAGTTTATTATAGTAGTTT
Organism: Corapipo altera; assembly: GCF_003945725.1. Taxonomy (NCBI): domain Eukaryota; kingdom Metazoa; phylum Chordata; class Aves; order Passeriformes; family Pipridae; genus Corapipo; species Corapipo altera. Next base: position 845,651 of record NW_020884898.1, on the reverse strand, counting down.
TTGTTGAGATTTTACTCCTGCCCACTGTCTTTCAGTAAACATCTGATATGTTTTAGAAAGCAGATTAGACCCCAGTGGGATTAAATCTTTTTGGACATCTGTGCTGGTCCCTAATTTTTAACGGATATTGAATCATCTAATCTAGTTTAGGTCAAATAGCACGGAAATATGCCAGTGGTTAACACTGAGGGGAACTAAAGTCTTCCTTTGACAGAAAGCACTAATTGCCAATCAGTAGATTCATCAACTGATCCAGCAATCTTGAAGCTAACAGTTTTATTCTCAGTTCTGATTAAAACACTGAGTGAATCCAAGCACCCTAACAACCCTTCTAGTTGTAGTAAATACAAACTCAATCACAAAAAGAAGTGTTTCCATTTGTATGGAAAACTGGATTTAAAAGGTATAGTTGAAAGGAGTGTTATCTAAGCTTGAGCCAATGTTTTTATTTTCATTGACTTATACATATAATTTTATTGTTATAATATTTAATAATTTTATTTCAACATGTCAAGTGCAATCTGCACTAACAGCAACTCACTTGACATTATTCAAATACAACTTTTTAATTTTTACAACACTTGCCTTCATTAGTTAAATGTGCAATTACTAAGTAGAAGATATTTCAGTTGAGTCCATACCCAAAATCACTTGAGTGATATTATGCATGGATTCTTGCAAAATTGCTATTTCATTTGGTCACTGAACATGAAGCAAAGCACAATTATTTATTCCTACATAAATTCTTCTTTGGTTTCAAATTTTTGGGGCTGTCCTATGCAGGGCCAGGAGACTTAATGATCCGAGTCCCTTCCACCCCAGAATATTCTGTGATTCTATGTTTTATTACAATATGTCAGTTTTGTAGAGATGCCTGTGACACAAGGTATTACTTATTCTCCCTTCTACATAGAAAAGATTCTGACAATGATTTGCATTAAGAAGAAAATAAGGCTGTTCTATTTTAAGAAAAAATCTTTTCTTTAAAAGTCACTGTATTAAATAATTCAGTGTTTGTGGCTATAATTCTTTCTATATGTACTGTTGTCATTTGGACATCATTGAGTTTCTTGGTAATTACAATCCCTTGCACATATATCCATTTACAATACAATGGTGGCACAGGTAATTTATAAAAATCAAATCTAAAATGTTATGGATAGTAGTCAAGAGGCAAAATGAATCATGTTTCACACAGTTGGAGAATTTGCTATGATTAATTAAGGGTTTGCAGTCATACTTTTCTTTCTTTCATAACTTAATAAGTAAAATAGAAATTAAATACGAAGGTTCAAAGACAGTGATATTCTGAGAAAGGTCTTCTGCCAATAAATCAGGCAAAGAGGTGCAAGATATTTTAAAATCTCTCAGAGAAAATAATATCCTGAAAAGTAACAATGAAATGTTTTCACATGAAAAAAAAAAAAAGAAAAAAAAGAAAAAAGAGAAAACCAGGCTCTTTGGGTTAACACTAGTTAGGGGAAAGCTTGTATATTCACTAAGTTGTATTTCCCTGACTTTGCTATTAGGTGAACAAGGAAAATCTGCTGAACACTATCCCTTTATTAGTTTATTTGAGTCAATGGAATTTCGTCTCTGAGCTTGTCAATAGTATAGTCGGGTCAACAGTGGGCAATATTTTGATAGTCCTATCTCTCAGAACAGATTTCAGGGGAGCCTTTGGAAGAAGTATGAATATAGTGTCAACATGAGGCTTGATAAAGTAAATTTCTCAGTGGTACATTTCCTCCACTAAAGACTACCAGGTTCTGAGAAATTCTTTCTGCAGTGCTGGAAGCTGCCAGTACAGCACTCATCAGATCTGCCAATACGGGACCACAAGAGAAAGCAGAGTATGTACTTTTGGATCTACTTTTGTGGCAGATCTGACAATATGGAGATCTGTAGGAGCATCAGTAAACTCACAATTTCATTTCAGAAATACTGTTGTTTTCACTGCTCAAATAAATCCATTTAACACTATGATACCCTTGCACACATTGTAATCAGCATTTCTTTAAACACTATGAAAAGAAGACTGTTTGAATTTTCAAGTGCACACAGTGATTTCAGCAGCTGATGGGCAAAACCAAATAAGTCATGCTTCTGAAAGTTTCTCAGAAAAGTAGTTATTGAGGTTAATATTTCATTAATCACCTTGTATGTCAGAGAGGGTTTTTTCTCCCGGTTATCAAGCAGGATTTCTGGAGAAAACAATGAAGACAAGTGTTAAAACCTACATCACCACCAATGACTTGCTAAACATATGAATGCATAGGTTGATAAATGAAGGAGGAAAAAAGAACAGGAAAGATGGAAACAACACTCAAAATGACATGGTGCTAATGAGCAGTGAACATTGTTAGAGAATGCCAGTCATCCAACCATCTGCCGGAGACAGACAAAAGAACAAACAAGGTTAAAGGGAACAGAAGACTTTGAAAATTAATGGTTCACTCAACTCTCATCTGAAGTTTTTTATTGCAGGAAATACTTTGTTAAGATTCTGTGGAGACCCTAGATGTCAAAATTTATTTTAGCTCTTGAGGAGCACATTTCAGGTAAAAACCAAAATAGGATACAAGAAGCTTCTGCTGCTATTTTCCAGCCTTTTGTAAGGTATAAAGAAGTGAAGAGAGATTATGATGAAATAAAACTAAACACCCAAACAAAAAACATTATTGCTAAAATACTTTCTTTAAAAGACTCCAAAATAACTAGGTCTCCAGGATAAAATAAATATAAGGTTATTTAAATAAATTTCTTTTTACACTGCAGGAGAATTATAAATTTTTTCTCATACTTTTGCATTTAATTTTGGGGATTTTTTCAGCTTACAGTAAGTTACTTTTATCTTTTCTTACAGGTACCTCAAAAGACAAAATAATTTGAGTTTTACTGGGGTTTGGTTCTTTATAACAAAGGTGATTAGAAACACTTCATTGCTGTTTTGGCTTTTTTTACAATGTAAATTTACATCTGCTCAAACCCAGTCTTCTGGAAAAGTACCTGGCACATTAGTCCATCCATAACATCATGAACATGAAGAACTAATATTTTCAGGAAAGAATGAGAATAATTCAGGAAAGAATGAGATTTTTTGCAAGTCTGTGTGTTAAATTTCATAAAGAAAAACAACAGTAAACACTAGAACAGTTAGAAAGAAGGCAGATGTCCTTGTAGATTAAAAATTTCAGTTTGTTTTCTTGTAATTTTTTTTCAATTTTGGACAAGCGCTTTAAAAATTCCTTCTCTCAGTCCTTCTACTGCAAAAAAAAATTTCTAATAAAAAATACACTTTGAAATCCATAATATTCAACTAAGTCCACTAATATCTTCAACTAATTCAACTAATATCTTCAACTAAACCAGAAAATGGCAATAGGTTTAGTCTTTGTAAAGACACTTTAGTTGACTGAACAGCAAAATAAATCCATTGCCATATTTTTCAATTAAATCACAAGTCAGCTAGAAGGACTTACTCTAAGCGAGTTGCTAGGCATGACTGGGTGACAAATTATGCTGATGAAATGACCAGAAATCACAAGTATCATATCCAAACAACAGTCTTTATACCACAAAACAGCCTTGTCAAGAGTCTGAGGGCCTCTAACTCTTATTTAACTCTAGAAAGCCACGTTCTCAGTAAATTACAAGCATGAATACCACAATAATATGGCATTATTAATATCAAACACTTTTTTGGACACAAAGGCGTGCAAATACGATAGAAGGTCCCTAGCTATAAAAGTTCATTTGCTTATAAAAAACATTTGACTCTTTGCAGCATTCAAACTTCTTGATCCACATGCTACTGCAGTAGCACCAAGCAGTGCCAAACCTCTGTCTACCCATTAGAGTCTCTGTCTTCCCCATGATCCCTTTTGTGCTTCTCTTTATGCCTCTCATATCCTGTTTGGCACCTTGCTTCGGCTACTTACATTGGAAAAACAAGGAGACAGCTGGCTGGTGGATTCAGAGAACCTCTTGCTCTAATTAGAGAAAATAATTATTCTTCTCTACAAAGCACTTATTATTTCAGAAACAGCCACTACCAGACAATAGGCTGAATAGGTCAGAAAAAGGCCTGTGGACTTGTGACACAAAACAAATATACAAATCTCACTGAGGTCTCAAATGGACATAAGATTCATAAGATTATTGCCTCTGGCTGTCCCTACTTTGTAGTGCTCAATGTGCCACATCACTAGTCCTTGCTTTTATGTTATGCTTGACATATATTTTATTAGGAACTTATTGATGTCTCCTTGTTAGATCCTCAGCTGCCTTCTCTCAGATGAGGCTTGGCACACTGAAAGGGAATGTGGCTGTTTGTTTTCATCATTTTGTCCAAGGGGTAAAGAAACTATACTGAAATTTATTTCTGTCTAACTTAGGAATATCTTTCTCACTCTTTTGCTATATATCAGGAAGGCAAAAATAATACTGTCAATTCAGACTAGCTACAGTCACAAACAGGCTGATCACCAAAACACAGGGAAGTAGTAGCAAAGGCATGCATTCCCAAGCTGAAGTGATTCATATCTTAGCTCGTGCCTCTCATAAACTTTTTTTTTTTTGCACCCTCTGTGTTTTACAAGCTGCAGTTTACAAACCACAAGCTCTGTCCTCCATTTTGCAGAGAGCTTGCTGAAAGGAGCCCGTGCTGGTGAAGTGTGAGAAGTGGCACATCCAAAGTTCTACCTAGCCCAAGAGGAGGAAGAAAAAGGAAGTAGGTTGAGAAACTAATGCAGAGAAAGGAAGATATCAAGGAGAAAAGAGTAAATGGAGGAAAGGGTAGAAGGAAAGAAGAGAAAATAAAAACATATTTCTACTGTGGGAGCAATGTCTTACCATGATTAATACAGGAACAAGAGCAGCTCTGCTCATTGTACTACAATTCAACATAAAGGTTCAAGTCTAGTTGTTAGAAACAGAAAGTATGCCCAATATATTTTGTCCCTATGACCCAAGAGGAATAAAGAACAATACTGGTCATATTGCAGCTGTGCTTCAGAACTTGTACAGAAAGTGCCATGTTACCTTTTCCAGAGGTGATTCCTCTGTTTGTGTCTGAACTGAATCTGCTAACAGAACATGCTCCATCTAAAACCTTATAAAATAATATCCGATAAGAAAAGAGAGAACAAGCAGCCAAGATGTCTCAGAATGAGTATCATACTTCCCATGATCTCTTCACATATTGCCAGTTCAGCTTCTTGAAGAGCACACATTACAATACTATCGCCCTTATTATCAGACACCAGCTTTTCTATCTTGCACATGTAGCAGGCTGTTAATTGCCGACATTTTGATGAACTTTCATAGTCACAATAAAAGCCACATCTTTGTCTCGTGGTCAGTTTTCTTTACTGAATGCCAAATACCTACTCTGTTAAAGTATCAAAGTGTCACAACTTGTAAGTAAAATATTTACATATTTATTATTTTTCTTTAACAAGTATAAAGCAATGCACTTTTCTCTAACCTTGCCACAGAAAATGATTGAATCATGTTATCTGAAATTTGCACACAATAAACACACACACACACACACAGAGAATCCAAGGCAGACATTCAGCCTGAAAAATTTCATTGCTGACTTAAGTTTGGCAAAGTTATAAGCAACTGAAAATGGAATTCCATCATGGAAAGCATCAGCCTTCCTTAGCTGTAGGCATCACTACTATCTGTCTAGTATATTTGTAAAAAATTTCTAAATTAACATCATGGTTGGATCTCTCAGTGTTTGTTTGCTTATCTACTCAGGCACTTTCAACATGCAACAAGCTCTGGTTTACACAATTTGAGATTGGCTCTGGGGTTTGCATACATGAAAACTTCATTGACAATATTGGCTTTAAGTATTGCCATCGAACTGTCCTGTCATAGTGAAGTGATCTCTTTGCTGAGACAACTGTTTCTGCATGCAGAACAGGATTTGTAAAAAAAAAAAAATATTGGTATGTTCCAGCTGGCTCAACACAATTTTATGGAAAAGGGGAATGTTACAAGGCAAAAAACAAGCTCCATAATTAAAGCTTCCAAATATTTATTTCATAACGTGAAATCTCTGAGAGAAGTACCCCTATCACCTCCAATTCGAGTGTGTGCAGGAGGTATGGAAGCAGGTGTTGGCTCCTCACTCTGGGAGACACCATGTTCCTGCAAGTCCCTGCCATTCTCAGAGCTGTGGCACACACCTTCATAACCCCACGCAGTAGGAGATGCTTACAGCACACAGTCTTTTCCCCCTCACTTCTGACAATAGTGTTATGAATTCAAGACAGCCCAATGCTCTCACATTTGTCCACAAGAATTAAAACAAAAAAAAAAAGCAGAGAAAACTCAAAGAAGAAACAATGTCCTTCCCCCTCTCCCTCCTCCACAGTCCAGTAGCCTAATTTATATACAGAAAACAGGCAACAAGCCTATATTATGCAAAATAATAGCACATATTAAATTCAAAATTTAGGGAATCTGTAGGTCTTGTATACACACATTTCCTCTTGTATATTTAAGCTAGCTCTAAACAGGAATGATTTCTTTATTAGTAGCATTACTAGTGTTGCTTGAAACATATTTTTTTCCTGTATTGTGAAATATTTCTAATACACAGTGCAGTGGGATTTGTCTATATCTACACTAGTGAAGCAGAGCTCACAAGTAGTGCAGGAGGAGATAAGATTGCTTGACAAAGGATCTTTGCATAGTTCCTTCAGGAAAGTACTACACAACAGCAAACACCAGGTTCTGCTTCCAATAGATAGCAGATACGTAACACCATGACTTTCACCAACTTTTTGAATCATGTACCGTCTTTGTAGTACAGGCTGAAGGGAAGATTTTGTGAAACTACAGAGAATCTGGCCCGGAATACTGTCAAGTATCGATTTTTATATACTCTTTTCCCCAAATAGGTTTACCAAAAAAATGATGGTGCAGCCTGCAACAGGTATAGTTCTGACAAAGTTACAAGTTCACATAGACCTTACTCTCTACTCTGAGAAAAAAAAATCCTGGAGAAAGGTCTATTTTTGTAATCAAGTGCTCTATATAGAGCAGCTCAAGCTGCTCTATATAGAGACAGTTGTCTCTATAATACAGACTGTTGAATAATATGGTAGAAGAAAAATGGAAAAGCTCCTTAAACATAGTAGAACCCATAAAAAGAGAATAGTTTGGCCAGCAAATTACTCCAGAGGCTGCTTTTCAGATGCTCTAGCAGTGATCGAGATAAGTATGTAGGATCCATACACTAGTAATAACAGATATTAATACACTTGAGACTATTTGCAGTGTTATCATACCTCTACTTTTGCAATTTTGCTGATGTCTTGTCTAAGAGTCTCAAGCTCTCTATTGGTACTCACCTATCTCGTTTCTCTAACTTCCATTTTTCAGTAATGGGCACATTCTGTACCTGGAAGACTTCCATTATAATAATGGTTAATTATTAACATGTAGTTTAAGCAATGACATGAAATAAAGCTAATATTTTCCTGCCTTCAGAAGATAAAAATACTATTGTTGGAATTTAACAGCTAGTAAATTGTTCTATAAAAATACAGCTATGCAGCACTTTCTCATTTTATGCATACTAGGTACCGAGAAAGAAACCCTGGCCTTGTTGACACATAAACCAAAATTCCCGCTGAGTTCAATGGGACCAGGATTTGGTCCACATTATTTTACAAAGTAATGATTTACACACATACACTTGTGGATTCAACAATCAGGTTTTACTTCTCAATAAACAAACAGAACAGGCAAATCTAGCTGGTAGAGACTTAATTTCTCAGAAAACATATCAAATCAGCAAGCAAAAGGAAAGTAAGTAGAAAACCAGGAGAGAGAAAATGGGAAAGGCAGATGTTCTGTATAATATTGAGCTAAGTCCTGAATTCTAAGCACTGCTACACCAAGTATCTCAGTACCTTACCTTCAGGTATTGTGTGCCTTAATTTGCTGCCTCCAGTCAGGTGTTCAGGCACCCTACAAACACCAGGGACCTGACAACCAGAGTATTCAGCTAGGTTATGAAAATCTTGTATTCTCTATCTTTATCTGGAGTGCACTTTTCCCACCATATTGACAGAAGGGATTTCTTCCTCCTATGGCAGCTCTTTTGAGTTTCTTTCTGTGAGCTGATTAGATATTTCCTGTGCTAGAAAGAGGCAAAGCCCACCATATCTTGCAGTAGTACACTCAGAAAGGAATCAACAGTCTGTATGCTTACAAATTAGTTCATGCTAATCAAAAAATAAAATGAAAGAAGACCAACTGCTTGGAAGTTTTCTTATGGTTAGAGAACTTGCCACGGACAGCAGGAAACTGGAATTCCGGATCTTGCTCTAATCTAGCCCTCCAAGGAAGTTTTCCAGTCAGGTTTTTCACCCTCCTTTTGAGTACTCCAGTCTGTAATGCTGGCTATTGACACCATTTTCTCTATTCTGTTAATAGCTTTATGTTCAACCCTTTACCACTGCTAAGGGTGACATGTGAGACCGTGCTTATTAGGCCACAAGGTTTTCAAATATAGCTAATCACAAAAATTTAGGTACCTACATGGAAATAGGTGGGCCAGGGATAGATGCTCCCCTGGCCACCAAATGCTACAGTTTCATCCTTGGCTGCAGTGCAGGGTGAGGAGATATTTCCTCTCCTTTGTTGCCTATCCTTACTCCTGTCACTCCTTCCTTATGTCCTGCTGCATCATCAACTAGACAACAGAGCTCATCCAGGTGCAAATGGCATCTTTTTGCTGGTTTGATTTTCAGTCCAGAGGGGTTAACATGGATGCACGAAGGATCCACCAACGGTATAGAGAGCACAGAAATTAACCAACACTGCTGACAGCTAAGTCAACATCATTGGCCATAACTGTCCACAAAATCACTTCTAAAAGGGTTGGCTGCAGGTGACACAGTGTCACACTGCCACAAAAAAGGGTGAGCAGTCTCCTACTTTGTGTCACTATTAACGCTCACGGTGATGTGTGGTCAGTTGGACCCAGCTCATCCTTACCTGTCTCCTTACACCTGAGCTGCCACATCACTACAGCTCCAGGTCTGAGAGAAAAAGTATGGCAGAAATGGAGATTTGACTAAAAGGGGCAATTATACAACTTAATATATAAACAGCTGCAATCTTCTATGATCACCTATTTCTTATCTAGCTAGAATAAAAATAAATAGAAAATATCTCCATAACCTAACATTTTTAAAAGAGTTTTCAAAAGAGATTTTATGCCAATAATAAATAAACTATATTTTTTGAGTACCTAGAATCCTGGCATACCAAACAAAATATGTTAATTGCTATAAATCAACTGTCATGTTTTACTCTAGATCTCTTAGTATAAATGGTTACCTAACTGTCTTCCAGGCATATGATTGTATTTTTTCCTCTTCTAATACCCACTGTTAATATTTGTATGCACTGCCCTACACATGCAAATAAGTAGATCAACTTTTAACAGCGCAGTTAATAAGATCACTTTCAAAGACATCACCTGCAATGTCTAAACCCATCCCAAAGGACCCTACAACTGGTGTGTTCCTGGGTGTGGGTTACATACTGTGCTGCCTTCTTAAGCCCCAGTGATTTACTCGCGCATTCTGCTGAGTCTTTGGAGAACAACTTTTTTCCAGCATCTCTAGGTAATAGGTACAAGGAACACCTTTTCAAGCAGCGTTTTGGTAGACATCCACCTGTACCTCCCTCTCTCTCTTAAAACTCTTCTTGAAGCTTCTCTTTCTAAACATTTGTCAGCAAATTCTTCCATTTTCTCTTCCTTTCTCTGCAAGCTGTGGCATGCCTATGAGCCTTTATTCCACTCCTTTCTTCACCAGACACACTCACATATCTCCACTCTCAGAGGTAAGCTCCATTTTGCCGTGGTATCCTTTATTGGATTTCACTGCAAAACAGCATCTGCACTCAGTTTCAGAGAGCCTTGAGGTTACAAGTGAAATACTAGCAAAGCACTTACCACACCTCAAAAGAGATGCAGCAAACTAGCAGAATTCCCCGAGAAAAGGCAGTTTATGCGGCTTTCCAGAGGGACCAGAGGATCAAGCTTTTAACAGGGGATTCTTTAAGCTACTACTTTAAATAAAATTAATTGCTGTTTGTGCACTTCTGTACCATCAAAGACATGCTACTATTTTCCAGCTCATCCCTCTCTTTTTGTTTCTGAGAGGGAATCTTCTTGAAAACTCCTACCAAAGTTATTCTACACCACCAAACCCAGGCTCAATACTGTCTCTCTATTCGCTTGTGGCAGGTAGAGAGACCAATAATGAACACATACACAGCCAAAACCTGAAAAGTGCACTTGCTTGAATTCCTGCCAGCCACAGAAACTAGAGATAGTTTCCTCATCTGACTTTTCCCATAACCAACTAAAAGCTTTGAGAGAATACACTGGATCATTTTCTGGGCACTAAGGTATGTGGTTTGCAAGGCTGTTCAGGGGATCCTTCCTGCTCTCTCTTTCCTAACAGAAATCATGAAATTAAAACTAATTAATAACAATAATAACCACTAATTACATTGTGGCTCTTTGAGCCATCATTAAAAAAATTCTTAGGTGAAAGAACCTTGTTCGGAAAATGTAAAGGCCAAGTTGCTGAGGCAGGATACACTTGTCTCCATCTAGAGGGCAGAAAGGCAGTGGAGCAAGGGGGAAGTGTGGGATTTAGAAAAGAGAGCTACATGCTGCCCCTGTTCCCATGCCCTTTCCTGAACATCACCCCTGGTCTGCCACAGTCATGGGCAGGATACTAAGCGAAGTGAAAAAATCAGGCTAAGTAAAATACACATTCATGCTTTCATATGGTCTTTAGATTTGCAGTAACTGAGCATCTCAGATTTTTTAAGATATTTGCACCTATTTTGAAAGGAGGTGCTATTCCTCTGCTTTTACAAAGAACTGAAAGAAAGGGAGGGTAAGGATTACCTGAAGGTTGCCCAAAAGGTCTATTGCAGACCAGGATCCACACCCCACTATCCTAACCTACAGTTATTGTAAGCTACTTATCCCTCAACCAGGTGTGCCCTTTCCTCATATCAAATAAGATATAATTCTAGCAGGAGACAACAATTTGCAAGGCAACATTAATCATATATCATGTCAATGAAGAGCATGAGGTCTTATGTTCTCTATACTTTAATTTTTACAGTTTTCTAAAAGAAGAAGGTGTTGAACTTGAGAGAATGAGGGAGGGAATGAGGAAGGGAGTCTGCAGCCTCTCCAAAACCTGCACTGGCATCCTTGTTCTGTAAACAACTGATATCTGTGAATTCCTTTGAAAATATATATCTCCCTCCAGTCCATCTACAGGATGACAACCTAAGTTATTCAGTTAGTTCAAGTGACAGCAGTATTCATCCCAGTTCCACACAGCAGACCTTAAGTGCTTTGCCTTAACATCAAGATAAGTCTAAGAAATGAGCCACCTGAAGAAATTTGCTCTTGATGTACTTTCTTTAGCAGTACTCCATTACTTCAGCACCTCTATTTCAGCAAAGTCATACTCTCCAAGCTGAGGTAAAGCCAGAAAGAGTATTCCTTTTACTCTTATTCTGGCCTCCTTTTCAATGGGAATTACAGTTTAGTCCAACTGCAGGGTCACAGTCAGCTCTGCAATGAACCTACATTTCCATTTAGTGAGCTTTGCCCTTCAGCTCCACGGCCAGTCAAGGTGCACAGTGAGAACATTTTTTAAGACCCTTGCATTCTTTGTCAGAGAAGTTAGAAGAGAACACACTCACTTAAACACAATTAGCATGCACTTAAAGACCAATAACACTTTTCTCTGAATGCTGCCACAAGAAAATAATAAACATTTCATCGCCTTAATCAATCATAGCACGACTATCAGCGAACAGTATGATATGGGCATAGAAAAAGGTGAATATTTATACTGAGAGGCAGATAGTACTGATAATACCTCATCTCAAATTCTGTATAGAGTTTAACATCAATGGCAACCGAAATGGAATAAACTGAGAGAAGACCTGCTATATATCTAAGGAATAAAGTATAGCAAAATAAAGGCTAGAAAAAAATATAACTGCTTTCCATAAATATATCACAGAACTAAATAAAAACAAAAAATAATTATTTAGTCCAAAGAACAATATCAATACCAGTAGAGACATAAATACCTTTGGCCATAAATAAATAAAGGCTGGAAATTAGACAAAATACTTTCAATGACCAATATTAGTGGTTGGTTCTGCAGCACCTTTCTAAAAGGCTTGGTACAACTTATCAGTTTTGAGAAAGGATGTGATTAATTTATTGAAAGTATGATATGATTCGTCTGCGTGTGATAGGAGGGAACAGACTTGATGATGAAGTTATTTTTCTATGACAGTTTTATCATTAAAGTAGCTAGATTCTGCCTGAAGAACTGGATTCAGTGCCTACTGATGTCAGGGGATTCCTTTAGGATACCAAGCAAGCCATTGTAATCAAGCTTTTTACAAATGCTCACAAATTACACTCACAAATTGCTTCTTCATTTTAGGGTAGCCAGTCTAGAGCTTCTGGTTTCTAATTTGAGACTGTGAGGTGCAATTACAACTGTTACTGAAGGCACAAGAAGCTAGGCTTTGATCATGAAACACTCTCCAGTGCTAAGCACTCAGAAAATATAGGCCTTAATTATGTCGAGGAAGATATCCAAAATAAGTGTCCGTACCTACCTTCATACCTGTGCATCCAAGTTCCAGATTACTACAATGAAGATTAACCTGAACATCTCAAAAAATGCTTTGTAACACTAAAAGAATGTTTGCACAGGGCATATGAAAAGTGATGGCTAGAAAAAGCATTGGGGGAAAAAAATGAATAACGTGGATGTGAGAACAGACTTTGCACAGCATGCACTGAATCAGGCTTGAGTCTGTACATTGACTAGCAAAGGGAAGAAAACTAACTATTGAATTGCTGTTCCTTCAGTGTGCACAACTCTTCTGTTCACTGAACAAGGCAGAATCCAGGGGGAAAACCAGTATGTGATCATGTAATTAAAGACTGTATTGTGATGATGATTAAATACTAACATGAATGAGCTGGCTGCTGTTACTGTGTAGGGCTGAATGCAAATTATTTTTCTTTTCAAATTCTGCCTCAACTAACTGGGAAGAAGAATGGGAAACACCAGTTCTCTCTCTTCTGTATTCCTCAAGGCTTTGATTTTCCTTTGTAACACTTACACTCCCTTCTCTTTTACTGTCCTTGGATATCTTATCTTTCTGTTTTTGAGAAATAATGCCTTCAAGAGATGTAGCTCAAACTTTATCTTGTAATTGTGTGTGCTCAGTGTTTAACAGGGTAAAAAAAGAAAGGGGTTAGTATACTGTGAGAAAGGGGTTAGTATACTGTGAACACTGTTGTGCTTACCAAAACATCTGCGAAGGCATAGTGCTACCATTTATTCTCTTTGACCTTAATTTAAAAAAAAAAAAATAAAAAAGAAATAAATCTATATAAAAACCATTTTCACAGCACGAGATTCAAAGAGCTTTCAGCTGACAATTGGGTTGCCTGAAGGCTTGAAAAACTGTGTATGGGTTTTTATTTTATTTACAAATGTAATTCTTTAAGAGCTAGTGTATATGTCTGAGAATATTCTAGGTTTGGGCTGAGAATATAAAAATCTCCCTAAAAAATGTATCTCTTTTACATGATTGACTGCAAGGAGGGAAGAAAGATGCAGCATGGTGCCTTTTTGTCAAAAACAACAAAGACACTGACCACACATACAAACACAAAAACATACACACACAGGGTCAGATCTAGGCCACTTAATCTTTCCACACCTACTGCAGCACACTCATTTATTTTAAATGTTTCCCTTGGACAGCAGCTCAAACTTGAGTGAAGAAATAACAGTTTTATTTTCACAGATGCTGAACACAGGATTCTTGGTGATCTCGGTGACAGCTGTTGATAATTTACAACACCAACTCACTGATTTCGTGTGGATAGTATCCACTTGGAGAAATAAAGACCTTATTTTGTATTCAGTTAGTTAATTTCGAAGATTGTGATGTACTGTTTTGTTCTGCTAAAAAAAAAAAAGATAAATTCCACCCCAGAGTTTGGTATATCAATCTGTTTTCCAACAGATTTTTTCGAACAGGCTTCTCAGAGACAGCTGAACATATTTTCAATGTTTATTTATTTTTTATAGTATGAATTAGCCTTTGACAATATAAAGGTTTTCTCAAGAAAAATTCTTCTGTCATAGAAGTTGTTCAGGTTTTAATTAAAAATCCATTTCAAGTACTTAATTCAACCTGAACTAAGCTAGAGAAAAGTAAATGGAGAAAGAACACAGGAAAAAAAGCATATGGGAAATCTTGAACCAAAAAGAGCTGACAATTCTTCTCTTAACTGTACAAAATGATGAAGGGCACAAAGGTTTACTCCTCAGAGTGAAGTGCAAGAAATAAAAGCACTTACATTTTGGCAGGATAGTGAGAACGACATGGATCAGAAAAGGAATTCTTGATCGGGGTCACAGAATGGGTGACAAAAATAATGAAGTATCTTTATCAAGCAAACAAAGGAATCTGTGCTTTGGATGTTGGTACTGCACCATCATTGAGAGTGCAAACTAAGTATCAGCATAAATTATTCACTGTTCACATAAAAAACAGTACAAACCAAGTCTAATGATACTTCCATTGTTCCCACAGAAAAGATAAGGTGAGTATGAGAGACCAGGGAAGTGTAAGGGAAAGGGATAAGCTTCAAACCTCAGGACTCTTCATAGAGACTAATGCTGGCTAGTCTCTTTTCCTTTCTCCTCAGTACAGGAGGAAAAGACAGCTAATGCAAACAGCAAGTAGAAACATAGTGACCAGAATAGTAATTCATCAGACACAAGGCAAGTAGTGAGCTAGCAGTTAAGTTCATCCCACTAGTTTATATCTCATAACACAGGAAAATTAAACCCTTTTCCTTTTCTTTCCCTCCTTTACATTCATCTTCTCATTTCTCTTGCACCTTGTTCCTTGAGATGTTTTTCTTTTGCAATAAAAAATATGCTTCCACTAGTTGCCATTCCACAACACCTGTGGAAGATAAAGATATCTGTGCTACAAATTGACAAATCTGTCTGTTCAGTGAGCACTGCTACTGCCCGGCGAGCTGGGGTAATAAATCATTTCAGCAGATGAATTTGTCATCCAATACCATAACAGTATAAGAGCAGAAGAGACAACAAGCCTCCAGGCAAAGAAATAGTACCAAACCCTAAATTAAAATCTAAAAGGGAAAATTGCAACAATAAGGAGGATATTAGGAAAAAAAATCAAAGAGCATGTAATGAGTATAATCCCTAAACCTGGTGCTGTGGCTGCAGTTCAACTGACCCATACATTTTGGTTCATTCTAACCATTCATACTTGAAATGAGCTGAAGCAAAAGCTGATTTGGGACCACAATGCACTTGCTTCCTCTTTACACCATTTGGTGGGCAGGTGTTAATACTTGTTTCTACCTTCATGAGTTTAGTCACTGTGAAATATCGCTCAGAGTCAGTCAATTTTGTGTTCACATATGTCAGGTGATTGACTGATGCTCCAAACCACAACAAAAACTTTGTCTAGTGTGTCCAGTGATGGTTTGGCTTCACTTCAGCCCTATTACAAGTAGGGCAGGCCTCCTGACTTTATGACCCAACTGGGCCCCCATACTGTGCTATGCCCTGTGTGCCCACATGATAAACTGCTAAGAGAAGCTGCTTTTAAACAAGGCATTTCTCATGCATGGGTCTCAAAAAAGGTCTGTGGCTAACGTTTTCCATTGCTTAGTTCTTTGAAGCAGAGTAGCAGCCAGTCACTCCAAATAACAGAAGGCATCAAACATATAAAATTATGTACAATAAAAGTTTCTCTAAACCCAAACCTACAAAGCAAAAGAGTGCAGTGAGTTTTCTACAGTTACTTAGGGAGTCAATGGCCAAACTAGAAAAAGAGCAAGCCTAACGTTAAAACATTTTGTCTAAAATTAAGAAACCAGGAAAGTAGAGGGCTATAAATGGTTAAATCTTATCAGAAAATGTGGAATTGTCACATTTCCTTTTCATGGTCAATACATAATTAGACAAAAAAAAACCAAACCAAACCAAACCAAAACCAACCAACCGAACAAAAACCCTCAAAACAACTGTCAAAGCCTAAGACAGGAAACAGAGATAAATTATTTCTGCGTATTAGAACATGTGCTAGTCATTAGTGAAAAAGCCATAGTCAGAACACAGAATATTGAAAAAAAGCCTTATGGAAAGAAGAAAAAGCAAACTGCCTTTCTCTGCACATACAATGTGGCATCAAGTCTAGAGAATTACTATCTCCTGATGCGCTTCAGACTTCAATTCCTGTGACAAGCCTCAGCTGTAAAACTGCTCTAGAGATGTTGCAAGAAAGAAGAGACACCATGAACATGTCCATCAATATGGAAATATCTATGCAAATAAAGTTGTCATCAGCACTGCCTACGCTGTGGTAGGACAAAACAAAAATGCACATGGCAAACACGCATAAAGGGAATAGGGAGCTGTTGACATCGTGGAAGTCTCCCAAGTAACAGAAATCTCCACCTCTTGAGGGTGGGGATACACTATGTAAGATGCACAGTGATTTTACAGCAATGATTTTTCCTTGATGAGTGCATGGTCAGCTGTGACACCATCGACTCACATAGGGCAATGCATGAGAGGCTGTTACTGTAGACTGGCTGACAGGCCTGATAATTACCTACCTAGATTAATTTCTAGTACCCTCTTTAGACAACCTTGAAAGAGAAATAGTGCCAGCTGCTGTAATTAACCAAATTCCTTGTAATAAGTTTATTGGATTGGTCTTTGATATCTGTAGAACTAGATTACAAACAATTTAACCAATATAGAATTATTACACAGACTATCACTTTAAAGTGAAGGTGAATGTTGATTTTACTGGACAAAGAAATATGTCTATATATATGATTATGACAGCACCACTATCAGACTTTCTGATTTTTCTGAAGTACCTTGTGCTTGTAAGGAGTGTGGGACGTGTTACAAAAAAAACATAAACCCCCAAGTATTTCAGTTTAGAAATAGAAGCACAGGACAACACAGAAAAAGCTTTATCACTCAGAGTTACCATTGCTTAACCATTGCCTGAACTTCTGTTTGATCCATGCATACTAGGAGACAACCATACTGTTAAAGCACAACAAAATTAGCTTATGCTTGTAAGTTAGAATAGGGCAACATGTTTGGGGGTCTTTACACCCTGCTGCACACAAGGTTACCACGGCTCAGGTACAAAGGACAGAGCAAAATATGTATTCTGCTCTCTGATTGCAGAATTGTGATAAGCACTGAGTGACTTCAACATGTCATCTGAGCCCCAGTATGACCCTGCATGAGTACTTCCACCTGTAGTGAGTATGTGTAAAATACACCCCAGTGCAGTTATGCTTGTTGCTGTCAGCTAGTTCACAGTAATTCATTAAATCTCAGAAACTCAGTCACTGGTCTCAGCCCAAAGCACTGGCCTATATGGCTGCTTCTGCTGTGAGGGAATTTCATATGTGCATATCAGAACAAGTTTTAATCTACTCACTCAGTAACACAAGCAGGTAACACATGAAATTAGGGAAAACAGTATTTTCTGCAACTAGATCAGCCTTTCAGCTTTACAGTTCATGGTATTGAACCTTGTTATTTCTGACCCCACTGCATATGCTGTAGCCATGGAAATGAGAGCAGAACAGGTAAATCCTCAGCTTCTTTGATAGAGTAACAACTGAGCTTTGTCCCACTTTATTTAAATGCTTTGAGACCCACAGAATTTGAAAACTATCCTATGCTATTGCTCAAAATTACGACTCTGACAATGAAATTCTAGCTCTCCTATCATCAAAGCACTAAAATACACTATACCTCAGGAACACAGATGAGAAACACAGCTGTAAAAGAAATATACAAACAGTATTTGAACTGCTTGGAGGTAAAAAAGCAGAGTCACTGGCCTCTCTCCATCACTAAAATGCACTGAAATATTTTCTGCACAGCATCCACCCGATTATAGCACTAAAGGATATAACTAACCGAAAGCCTAAGGAAAATCACCAAAACTGCTACTAGGCTATATAAATGAGCAATGGAATAATTTCCTAAAATGATTACCCACTAATGATAGCTTTGAGGTGATAAAACACAAAGTCAGTGCCAGATCACACTCTGGAATAGCATGATAATATTTTGTCTACCTAGGTAACTGGAACAATCACAGCATTTATGATAATGACAATATAAACAACCTTATGTCTCCTGACTAAATACTCCCTGTAGTTAGAAATTATTTTTTTTTTTATTCCACTTGCAGAAATGTTGAAAATGTATGCAAGGTACATCTGTGCTTTTGATCCTACCTATCTAAAAACCAGCATGCAATATTTTACGTGATTTTGACAGAT
This sequence comes from Corapipo altera, assembly GCF_003945725.1. Taxonomy (NCBI): domain Eukaryota; kingdom Metazoa; phylum Chordata; class Aves; order Passeriformes; family Pipridae; genus Corapipo; species Corapipo altera. The sequence continues at coordinate 827,158 of NW_020884898.1, read as the reverse complement.
ACTGGGCCACATCACCGCACAATCATGTGATGATCAGATTTGAGCCCCATTTTGGAATTCATGAGCGTAGACAGCTGTGGGCGTCCCTATCTTCCAGGAACCATTTATGCACAGAAGATAATCACAACTTTCATTTATATTTTTACAAAGTTTCTATCCAATTTTCTGTCAGAGACAACCTTGAAAATGTAAAGGAAACAAAAATAATTGAGAGATTGCTAGGCATGAAAGGATTGAGAGCTACATTCAGTTTCAACAGAAGGCTGGAAGTGAGGAACCCAAAAAACCACACACCCTCATCCAAAGAGCTCAATTAAACTTGATTTATACCAAAAACCTATCTAAAAAAAACCCCAAACCTCCCTTCCAGATTACCAAAGAAAACAAAGCAGGCAGTTCCTCAGCTGTTTAAAAGGAAGCAACTGCACCTATGACTAGCTGGAGAACAAGCTGTGTCTCATGGTGATGAGAAGAGTGCATAGCAATCTTACTTCAACCAGGGAAGACTAGACAAGAAGCTATTTTACAGCCCTTCCCAGTCTCAATTACTATACCATCTCTCATAGTTTATGTCCCTTCTCCTTGAAGAGTTGCCCTATTTTCTTGAAACCATCCAGCTTGAGAAATATTTCCCTTTTGTCTTCATATTTATGTGTCAGGGAGAAAATTAGGGAGAGTGACGGAGAGCTCTCTTCAAGTACATAAAGTGATGTTATAAAAAGAACAGGAATCAATTATTCCCCTTAATTAATGAGGGTAGAAGAGGAAGTAATGAACTTAAGCAGCATCAGGGGAAATTTAGGTCAAATACAGTTACTGCATGAAGTTTCACACAGTAAGAAGAAGAGTTAGGCAAATGAACTGACCGTCAAGGGAAGTTAAAGAGTTCTCATCCATGGTACATAGCCAAGGTTAGAAACTTCCCTGGAGGACGACTGAGGAAAAATGAAGCTATTCCTATTCCCTCAGTGGGAGAACGGACAAGAGATTAAACTCAAAGCTTCTTTGAACATTCACAATTCTCCTTTCCTCTTTTGTTCTTCTCTCCTCCTTGTCAACATCTTACCCTATATTTTCATGTTGTGTGGAGTATTCTGCATTGGATAGCCAGCATTCTTTCAATGCTCCACAGGAACATGATATTTATTATATATATTATATACGAATATATATTTTATATTATTATAAAATTATTTATTGATATTTAACAATATTTAATAATGTTTAATAATTATTTTTAATTATTAAAAGTATTTATTTTCCAAGCCCCATGGTTTTCTGTCATCAGGACATCTAATAGCAAAGACACCCAAGAATCTGCAGCAGCTGCTCTTTACAAAGCGTAGTTCTCATTCCAAGAGACAAACACAGGAAGACAAGCAATACCAGCATAGTTCTTTGTAAAGCTCCCTTCTTACTCTCTTCTCCCTTTTTATTTGTATGTTATCTGGGTATTGAAAACATGAAAGAAAGAAAAGTTTTCCTCAAGAAATTGAATTTTTGTGTGTGTTTTAAAAGTCCATATATGCTTTTTATCACTATTTTTATTTTCCTTTTTTTTTTTCAAGAAGAACCAGGTAAACTAAATTGAATTTAATGTGCAAAAAGGCCATGTTTTTTATTTTATTTTTTATTAGGATTTCTGAGGGGTTCTCATCTCTGTTGCTGCCTCCCACTTGAAGAGAAACTGGAAAAGTGTACCATTTAAAAGTACCAGGAATAACTTTCTAAAAGGAGCAAAATAGAAAAAGTATTCCTTTCCATTTGAGGCATCACACTTGCCTTTTTTTCTATTACTTTAAAATATTTTATAAATTACAAAAAAACCCAAACCAAACCCTACAAACATTCCCAAACATAAAAACAAATATTGGAGAGTTTTGCAAATTTCTACAAAATTATGCATATGTTTTTCCATTTAACCACACAGAGAGGCTTCTTACCCAAATATAGAGAGATATATACATGGAAATATATACATAGAAAATAGCATATTTTCTTGTGGACAAAAAGCTGTCAGGGAAAGGAAAAAGAAAAACCTTCTAAAACTTTCAATTTAGTAATCAAAATGATCTACTGGCATTTCTCAAGATGTCAAGAACAATTCAACATTTTGCAGAGTGCAGGATGTAGAAGAAACCGGGCATAAGATATATAAATTTCCATTGGAACTACTATTCACACTAAGCTAAGGAGAAATTTACTTCACCATAATCTGTGTACCCTCCAAAGTTCACTGGGGCCGTGTCCATCTTGGTTAAAATATGCCTCACTTTAGTTTAGGTGTTTGATATCCTTGAGATATACTGTATGGTGGAGATCCCTCCCTCTTTCCATGCCTATAGACGGAATCTAGGCAGTATCCACCATTTTTGAGATTTCTGAAGTTAACTAAGAAAGATTTCAGTTTTGAGTTCCAAATGACTTACCACAGCTGTGGTTTGACTTACCACAGCTCTAAAGTCTGCACACACTATCAGTGAGGAGCTGATCACTCATAGGGAGCTTACTGCCTAAAATGACAGGTCAGTGAAGACAAAGAAACACAGAGTGATGGTGTAACTTAGAGAAATCAAAGCAAGGCAACAACAATAAGGCAGGTTGTCATCTCAGTCATCTTCATTAGAGCAAACTAGTGGAGGTGGCAAAGATGTATCCTGCTTGCTTCCATTATGAAAACTGCAGGTTTAAATGCTGAAGATATAACACACTTCTAGCTTTAATTTAGCTAAAGCGCAGCACAAGGAGTGGAATCTACTAACCGTGAGACATACCTATACTAACCTAGTCCGCAATGAAAACATCACTGATGCATTTTCACCACTACTGTTGACAATGCCATCTAGGTTAGGTATCCATCATCCCATCCACAGTGGCATTATACACTCAATTACAGCCTAGAAATACACAGATATAATCACATCTTACCTTTATTAGCATGATACTACAAAGCCAGACTAATGGTTGAAAGACCATAGAATTCTGTCACAGTTGCTCATCTCACTGTGCTTCCCCAAAGTTGAAACTGAAATTGTGAATTTGTCCAACTACAGGACTCCTGTGACTATATATACTTATCTTTTAGAACAGACTGCTATGAAACAAAACTTTACTACATGCAAAGAGTGTTTAAGCCTCTGTTCCAAGAAGAAGCAAGTAATAAGGACCTTATTACCTTTCTTCTGCTTGAGTCCAAGTTTAGGCTTTTAATCAAAACCCGTGAAAATCCAAATTCAATAGGATGGCCTTGTCAGGCAGAAACTTAATTCCCAGTTTATGAGTTTAGAAAGCAAGCATATTAGTCAGAAAGACCTGATCAAAGTCCCCATTGAGAGGAAGACTTTTCCAGTGTTCATATTAGCATTAGGAAAATCTAGCTTGAGAAAAAAAAAAATTAGAAGGCTACTAAAAAGCTTTCCATTGTGCAGTCAGGAAAGGGATTAGAAAGCATGTGTGCCAAGTGACATCATGTTATCCATTCACATTATCATTGTGGAAAAGGGCAAAGAGTTTTGAAAGAAGGAAGAAAGAACAGGAAATTTAAAGAAAATCTAGGAAGGAAACAAGGATAGGTAAAAGAGGGAAGACAGATGGAGCATGGCCAGACATGAAAGAAGATTCCCTAGGGAAAAAAACAAGGTGCACAGAGAACTGAAAACTGAAGTAAGTCAGAGGACTGAGCAGAGAAGTACCAACAGGTGAAACAGCTGGAGAAAATTCATGTTGACAGCAACAGATCTCTCTGGGAGTCACAAAGGAGAAGTACTACCTTGTGAAAAGCCAATTTAGGCATCTGGAAGTGTCAGAAAGGAATTGCAAAATGCAGGCGAAGGGATGAGCAGTCTGGGCTGGCCCAGTCACTGCAGTATGTGCTGCACTGCACAGAAAGAAATCCAAATCTATTTCTATGTCAGTTGTTGCTTTTCTAGAACAAAAGGGGAAATGGGTAAAGGAAGAAGGGATCACTGAAGTTGTGAAAACAGTACCAAATTACTATATCTGGGCAAATCATAAGCAGCGGTAAAAAGCCACCACCAGGCTAGAAATTTTTTACTTACTTCAGAATTCATCCATGTCAAAACACATTACAGGAGAAAAAAAAAATAATTCCAAGGCCAGACACTGCTCTGGAAAATAAGATTACCTGGGAACTTTAGTGCCCTCCCAGATGTGTGACATCTTCTTCTTGTGTGGCTTATAGTTATAGTAATTTAAAATGAATTTACAGTACTTTCTCTGCCATAGCACAACTAGTGGTCAGGGAGATGTTTATGAGGAAAACCAAAAATAGATGCAATTCCCACTTCTGGATACCAACTTTTTTGAAAGCAAACTGTAGAGCAAATATTCACAGTACTTAAATTGTGATTTCTGCTAGAACTCTTATTTCAAGATTCTATGTGAGGCAACACAGTAGACATGCCTGGGTTGCTTGAGAGACCCAGGCTGCGTGCCAGGTGTGGTACAGCTCAGGTAGTACGGGGTTAACCAGTCCTGCAAAAAAGGCAGAGCTTTTGTTCCCAGTCAGGACATTGAGCTGACACAGTAACATTTCTATTACTTGATCCAGGTCATTAAAAGCTAGGTAAGCTGGGTTGCCTCTGCATGGTTTAAAGGCAACCAAAGAATTAGTTTGCTGAAGGAAAAATATTCTATGAAGTTTTCAAAGGAGGCAGCAAGAATATTTCTGCATTTGGACTTACAGCTCAGTTCATTCACTTGCTATGCAGAAAAAAATGTCATTGGGAAATCCAAATTTGAAGACTTATTTTTCAAACTCTTTTTGCAGAATCATAACTATTCCTTTTAAACCCATGGAGCTATAGATATAGCTGAAAATACTTATATATATTAGATATAATAATGCCTACTATAGATGTTTTAAAATATATCTCTCTTCATAGCTTTGCTTCATCTATACTTAAAATAATTGGCTCAACCTGTTGTTTTAAGGCCCTCACGTCTAAAAATTCCTCTCAGCATTCCACATTGGTTTTTTTTTAATAGACTCTACAATACATCCTGTCTTCCTTTCACTTGCTTTCTGTCATATGTTTATGTAAATAACAGCAACAAAACCAAACAGTTACAATCATTTTCACTACTTGAAATTAAAAGTATTTATTGCAAAACATATGGTTCATCTGCCTCAGAAACAAAAAAGCACAAGCTTTTCAAACCATAAGTTAACATCAGCATCATTCCACCTCTATTCAATACCACAATGAACAGAAGTTTTCATACATGCAATCTTACCCCTTAAAAGAGTTTCTAGCTTACTGAAAGAGGAAATCTAAATTTCTCAGCAATCTCAAAACCTGGTGATAATAAAAGTTCAAACATTTTGATTTCTTTGATTTATTTGGTTGTTGCTCTTTTGGTGATCTTTTTCGTCTCTTCAGTAAGCTTAGATCATAACTGTCTAGTGTTGATTTTGATTCTTGTTTTGTTAAGACAATTTATTTTACAGGAAATAAAATTCCTAGTGATGCAACATTCTTCCTTCTCTTATGCTAGAAAACATGTTGTCTACCTTGCCTTCAATGAGCTTGTTATAAAGTATAAATCCGTGGAAATGCAAATGAAAGGACAATATGAAAAGACACTTGGGATATGAACACTGATCAAATTTACTTTCACCTCAGGTTTAAAACTGCAGCTTTAAAATTCACAATTTGTTCTAGGAACAATATTAAATATTTAAAGTGCACTTTGTTCTACTATCAGATAAGAAAACAGCAACAAAGCATTTTGTCAGGCTACATAACCCGCTTTAATATTTTTTCCTCTGATTTTAAAGACATATTTTGTATTACTCAATGGATGGAGAAACAGTGATGGAAAGTGCTGTCATTCTGCCAAAAGCACATACAGAACAAGACAAGTGAGAGCAATTAAATTTCTGATCAGGATAATAATTTAACTGCAGATCTAGAGACTATAATCATCTGGAACATTTGAGCAGTATAAAATATTACAAGGACGATGTTCCATAAATTACCATACACAACTTGTCACCTGAAGATACTTCACCCGAAGGTGTGTAGCAGCTTCCTACCACTCCTCTAGTGATGCTATTTCCTCTAACAACAAAGATCACAATAAATAGAAGGGTCACAGAGCACATAAAGAACTGTTGTGTATCCATTCAGAGCAATACAGAGAGCATTCCCAAATGCAGGATCATCATTCTCAATACCTTCCTTTGGCAGGGTAGTGCCATTATTGCCAAGACACTTGATTCGTCATCACAGTAAAAGGTAACCTGATGATTTGAGCAATCCCTTGTCCCATTCACGTACAGAGCAGACTGGATGTTGGCCTCCTCACAGTAAACTGAATTGATATTTCATCATGATGCAGATAAGGTAAGGTGGATGTACTGTATTCAGTCACTAGACAATGTCATACCCCTAACAATTCAAAGATTTAACATAGTATTCAAAAACACCCACAAAAGGCCAGTCCTTGGGAATTAAAGGCATCTTTTTACTGACATTCCAGATGTCACAGACCTTCCTGCTTGCTCAGGAAAAAGTGGTAAGTGATAATTTCTTCAGCCAAGAGAGAAAAAGTGTGGCTACTTGTTAATGCATCAGGTATAGCTGCTTTATCACAGCCATTCTGAGGCAAATAATTTGCAGTAACATTCATCTCAGTTCATTTTAGCAGTCTGAAAGTCAGGTGTGTAACTTAATCTATTAATTTAGCTTTCTTCAGTTGAAAGTCTGTGAAGAAAATAAGACCCCTCCAGCAGACTGAGGATAAGACAAGTCCTCAGTGCATCCTAAAGCAGTTGGATGAATTGTCTTGTGCTAGCAAAGAAGAGACACATCATCTGTTTAGGCTCAACATCTTTTAAATTGCTAAAGACAGGCAAGATGAATTCAAACATGGGAGGGACATCTGTGAAGTTATTTATACTCCATCCTCTAATGGAATTCTTACTTGTTAAACTTTATTGTTTGTTCTGAGAGGAACAAAGGGAACTTAGGGACTCATATTTGCTTTTAAAGCTTACACATGCTCACTTCATGCACTGACTGTCCATCTGCCAGATGAGGCTGATTGCATATCCACTCCTCAAAAGCAAGTGGCAAGGATAAAGTTGCTGGAGGCTGCAGCAACTTTCACTTCTGAAGGCACTTTGGTTGCATGAGGTGGCAAGGAGTCATAAACTTCCCTCACGCTTGACACACCCCACTCCAGCAGGGTAGTGAAATGAGCAAGCTCAAACCAGCCCTTCAGAAGTGGGGTGCACACACGGCTTCCAGGCAGCCTGTCAGTGCAGTCCAACAGGGCTGAGTGGTGAGTCACTGCCTGGCTGCCTCTAAAGTGAGGCCACCAGAGTCACCTGACCATGCAGTTAGCTTCATACAAGCTTTAAAAGAACAACTTTTTTGTATACAACGTGGAGACGGCTCATAATTTGAACTCGAGAGGCACAGGGGTTTTGGCAGGAGATCTAACCAGGCACACCACCGAGAGAAAGCAGTCATCCCTTATTTTGATCTATTGCACAGAACAACTTTTCCAATTAAATAGCATTTTTTTAAGCTTGGCTATTTCTATTTCTCAAAAGTAGTTCCACCAAGCTTGTGTGGACAAGATTTCTATCAGATTTTGCCAAAAGCCTAATATTTTTCTCCTATATTATACAGCATGTGGACCTCAATCCAAACTCAGTGAAAGGCAGCATCTCACTGCATTTTTCATCATAATACTGTGTGACAAATGCACTTATCCTGGTTTCTGAGTAACAAGGCCTATTTCAAATTTTTAAAAATTACTGTCACTAGAATTTACATTTAACAATGTCTTTCTTGGCTAGTTTTGGGGAAATACTGCAAGGAGAATTCACAAACATTAATTTGACTAAAGCATACATTTGCTTTGACAGTGTTCACAATTGTCATTACTTGCCTTGCTTGGATATTCAGTCTGCTTTTTTTCCTGTTTTTTTGTGAAGTCACTTGTGGGAAAGCTATACTTGGACAAACAGATAAGAAGGTTTGGAAAATAATTCTTCACATAGCCATGAAGCCTCTGGTTGTTTTCCCTGCTGACAAAAGATTCACAGAATCATAGAATGGTTTGTGTTAGAAGGGACCTTAAAGATCATCCAGTTCCAAACTCCCTACCATGGCAGAGACACCTTCGATTAGACCAGGTTGCTCAAAGCCCCATCCAACTTGACTTTGAAGACTTCCAGGGATGGGGCATACACAGATTATCTGGGCAACTTGTTCCAGTGCCTCATAACCCTCAAAGTAAAATAATTCTTTCTAGTATCTAACCTAAACCTACCCTCTTTCAGTTTAAAGCCCTTCCCCCTTGTCCTATCACCACATGCCTTTGTAAAAAGTCCCTCTTCAGCTTTCCTCTGAGCTCCCTTCAGGTACTGAAGGGCTGCTCTAGGGTCTCCCTAGAGCATTCTCTTCTCCGAGCTGAACAATTCTCTCAGCCTGTCTTCACAGGAGAAATGCTCCAGCCCTCCGATCATCTTTCTGGCCCTCCTCCAGACTCCTACCAATACATCCACATCCTTCTTATGTTGGGAGTCCCAGAGCTGGATGCAGTTCTCTAGGCAGGGTCTCATGAGAGCAGAGGGGGAGAATCACCTCCCTCAACCTTGCAGTCACTTCTTTTGATGCAGCCCAGGATGCATTTGGTTTTCTGGGCAGCAAGGGCACATTACTGGGGCATGTTGAGCTTCTCATTCACCAACACTCATAAGTTCTTCTCCTCAGGGCTGCTCTCAGTCCATTCTCCACCCAGCCTGTATTTGTGCTTGGGACTGCTCTGGCTCAGGTGCGGGACATTGCACTTGGCCTTGTTGAACTTTATGAGGTGTGCACAGTCCCACCTCTCAAGCCTGTCGAGGTCCGTCTGTATGGCATCTCTTTCCCCCAGTATGTCAACCACACCATACAGCTTGATGCCATCAGTAAACTTGGTGAGGCTGCACTCAATCCCAGTGTCCATGTTGCCAACAACTGCACCAGACCCGATGCCAGCCCCTGAGGAACACCACTGATCAGTGGTCTCTACTTGGACATAGAGCCACAACTCTTTGACAGTGGCCATCCAGACAATTCCTTACCCACTGAGTGGTCCCTCCGTCAAATCCGTGTCTCTCCAGTTTAGAGACAAGGATGCCATGTGGGACAGTGTCAAATGCTTTCTGTAAGTCTGGGTACATGGTGTCAGTTGTTCTTTCTTTATCAACCAATGCTGTAACCCTGTCATAGAAGGCCACCAAATTTGTCAAGTACAATTTACCCTTAGTAAAGCCATGCTGGCTTTCATCAATCAGCTTCTTAATTTCCATGTGCCTTAGCATAGTTTCTAGGATAATCTGCCCCATGATCTTACTAGGCACCAAGGTGAGATTGACCAGCCTGTAAGTTCCCCAGGTCTTCCTTATTGCCCTTTTTAAAAATTAGGGTTCTATTTCTCCATTTCAAGTCAATGAGAACTTCAACAAACTGCCACGACTTCTCAAATATGATGGATAGTGGCTTAACCACTTCATCTGTCAGTTCCCTCAGAACTCAGGATGTTCAGACATCAAATCAGCAAATAAAAACAATTCTGCAATAGAGATCGTCAAATAGTTACACAAGCTTGTAGAAGAAAATAGAATAATAACCCCTTCATAAAGTACTACTTAGCTATTTGTCTTAAAACGCTTTAAAATAAAGTTCCAATCTGCTTTAGTTAAGCACAAATTATTGAACTCAGTATGGGAGAAATTAGATGAATTCCTACTATATCTGCATCATAAAAGAGATTAGAGTAGATGATCTAATAGTCCCTTCCCACCTAAAATCCTATCAATAAAAAGGAAAAGCTGCTGCACTATTCACATTTTCAGCAAATATAGCAAATAACCCAGAGAAAATAGGTTATTTTCTCCTCAGTCAAAAGCACACTAAAAAAGAACATTCAGGTTTCTTGAGTCCCACTGTAAAAATCCTTCTTGTATAACCCTAATCTTCCAAAGGAAAAAAAGGGAGAAAAAAAAGACCAAAAAGGCACTCACACAAAGCATTTCCTGAGCAAATTTGAATAATGAACAAATTAGCAGGGAAAAAACCTGTTTGTGGATAATTCATGAACAGAAAAGGGGACGGCATTGATCAAATAAATTATTTGCTGTAAATAGTTCATTCAGCTCTGGCTTCAACACACGTTACCAATTAAATCAAACAGAGCCCAATCCCACAGCAATTATTTAGGAAGTACAATCTGGCCACTTGAAAACAAGTCCAGATTGCTTAAACTGCTTCTTTTTTTCTCGATATGTCATCTTTCCACTCTCTCTGAGTTAGGTCACTCTTGCATGTCTACAATATCACTCAACATTTTTCAGGTCTTTTACCATATTTTCAAATTTTTTAAAACTAATGTTTTCCCAGCTCAACTGACCTTGGTAAAAAAAATTCTCATTCTTCATTAGGACTTGTTATGGAAGCAGGTCTCAGAGGACAAAGATCTTGACATTATAGGCAAATCCGTTTCTAGTTTCTTGTTTACTTTCTGCTTATTTTTTTTCCCTAAAATGACTAGTTGTACATTTAGGTTCATATCCTGTAAATCAGGACTACCTTTCCTGCAGTTCAAGCAGTTATTTGTATTAATATTGGGTTTCATCTCATTGAGTTCAATAAATTCTAAATATCAACTTCTGCTGGATTCATTTCACCCTCCAACTTAAAGACCAATTAATTCAGTCTTGTGCTCTTTATCTCAAGTCCTATATTTCTTATCTTCTGTAGTTCAGGCCTCTTTTCCACAAGCTGAATTAATCTGTTTTGCAGTGTATTTCTGTCAATAAATATGAACCATCTCACTTGTTACCCCTTTCATGTTGTTAAACACAATGGCCACAGAAGCAATCCAGACTAGTAGGTACAAGCATGAAAGTTTTTATAGCCTTAGGTATGAGCCACCTTTGGTCTGTCAGAGAAGAAAAGCACACCCAGCAGTAAATTCATCCCACTAAAGTAAGGTCAAAGTGTCAGTGAGGCTCTGCAAATTACTCAAAACTGTGTCAGGCTCTAAGACAAGTTTTTCCCTAATTTATGCAATAAAGACCTCCGTGAAGAAAGCTGTCTACACCTGTAATGGATCCCACCTGATCCTCACAAGGTTTCCTTAGCCAAAAGGGGTGACTTAATTCTGTAAACTGCTAAGAGAAATGAAAAAACATACTGAAAAGTCAGCATTCCAGACACCTAGAAAATAACTTCTCAGTTCTAGTCTGTCATTTTGGTCACTTATGACAACATCGTATTATTCTGACACCTCGTGTCTCACAGTCAGCTCTTTGGCAGTCCACAGACACTTCATAAAAGTTTCCAGCTGGCTGAGGTCCAGAAGACAACCTGAAGCACAGGGCACAAATTCTGTTCACACCATCACTCTGCCCCAGAGACGGCATGGACAGAATTAATTAATTCAAGATACTTGACTCTAAGTCCTCAACAAGAGCCAAAGGCAAATCTAGTAACTTCTGTTTGTACATCTAAGGGTAATAGCATGAGAATGAAGGAGCAACTGTATGGGCTCATATTGTCCTCAGCTACAGACTTAAAGACTTTTAAAAGTTAAAGATTTTGAAGTTAAAGAGTCAGTTGAAGTTTCTCAGCTAAAACTGGGAAGTCTGTCAACCTCATCAGGACTGAGGTAAGGGTTCCCCTTTTTTTGCTGTATCAGAACAATAACTTATATGGCCATACATATTAGCTTGGACATTCAGTTCAGGGTACAGTTTTATCAATCTTGTGAAGTTTGTATATCTCCTTGCTCTGTCATTCTGGAATGGCAAGCAGAATGTTTTGTAGCCAAGCAACTTTTACCAGAAATTCTCATAAAAGTTTTATAAGTACTTTTACTCTCATATTCTGCCAGCTGCCCTTCATCATCATGCTAGAGATTTTCTAATTCACCTCCCCACCTTCATCTAGGTGTTTGGTTTCTCCATCTTTCCCTATTTTCATTACATGTTAATGTCCTTTTCAAGGTGTCCATCATCCTGTGATGCAATTCCTTGCAGTCTTGGATGAAGACTTTCTAGGAGAGTTACATTTCTGGACCATGTGGATAGAAACAATTCATTGGAAGAGCAAAGAGTACTAATCAAAACAGGTAAATGCACAGACCAAATGATTTTGTCCCAAATTCCTTCCAGTGTAAACCATCAAGGCTTTGCCTCGATAAAAACTGTAGCAACAAAGGAAGTATGACTTGATTTGGGCTGTTCTGCATAAAAAAATGCATTTTATATACTGCTTCCTATCTTTCAAGAACATTTTATTCACTGTAGTTATATTTGAAAATAAATCTTCAAAAGATTCCTTCCTACAAGTAGATTTTTGTAAAAGCTCATATACATATATATACATACACAAGAAATACGTAAGCCTTGGAAACTGCTTCTTTTATTCTGCTTACTAACAGAAAAATCCAGATTCTACATAGGGAATTGAAGATGATTTTTCCTTATGCTACAATTTGTTGGTATCGAAGGAATTTTTAAAGAAAAAAAAAGAAATCAGGTTCACACTCTGCTAATAAGTAAATAAGCAGATGAGAAGCTATCTGAGGAGATGCAATTGCTCTATTGTATTATTGACTACATCCAGCCAAACAATGAGGCAGATACCATCAAGGCAAATGCAAGATTCTAACCAAGCTAGGCTTTCCAGTGTAGATTTACGGGCTATAATCCATAACTGGTTGAACATCTTACTGCTACATCCTTTAGCACATGCACAACTCAGAAACCAGTGCAACAACTCCTATGCATAAGTCTGTGGCGATTCACATTCATCTGAATTGAACTCCAGGAGAGAACAAAGGGAAAAGGACAGGGGGGAGGATCTGGGCAGTTGTACAGAGAGATTTTTCCAAAGTACGAGGGATAGTATGACCTACTTTTTGTAGGAAGTAATATATCCAAGCCTGCACATTCTCATAACAGAGAGTTGGGTGTTATTTGCCATACAAAAGCAAACGTAAAGGTCAGTGAGACTCAAAAGCTATTCAGGTGACAATAAAGACATGTGTCCTTAATGCAGTGGAGAAATCAAAAGCAATAGAAAAATAAAGTGGACAGAAAAGGTGGCCAGACAGACAAGTCAAGCAGAAGCACAGCAAACAGACTTGAGATGACATGGTTAGGAGACAGAAAGAGGAGACAGCTGTCATCCGTTTGGACACAGATAATGACAGGGACAGGTGCTATGATAGTACAGGTTGAAAGGTCAGCTGAGTGGATCTCAAAACACATTACCAACTCATTAATTAAGCCAGCTCCATACCCCTGGAAGCTGAGTACATAACTTGATAGTCGTCACAAAAGTCGCTAAGGGTTGACATACAGTGGTTCAGTGACTTTCTGCAAGTTCACTGAGCTGTGAGTACAAATCCTCCAACAGCTGCTCCCAGTGCCAACCTGTCCTCCATGCTTTTGAGACAAGGGAATTCACTTTGTGAATCCACCTGTAGTCACAATCATTCAAGCAATAAAATACACGCAAGAAAAAATTTTTAATGTTCAGCTCCAACAAATGTAACACAAAAGGATGTTTTTACACAGTTCCTTAGTAAAGGGGACTTTCCATCTTATACCAAACTGGAGGCAGAGTTAGAAGATAACCAGTCAATGGCATCATTTACAAGTGAGAGAAATGTTAATATAATTAAGACACAGGTCCTGTAATGTGTTCAGCACACTCATAGCCATTTATCTCCGAGGATCAGGATTTAGCACTTGAAGAGAATTTCCTCATTTGCTCCATATGAACAAGAGAAAAATAATTTACAGAATGAATGTCTTCTTATGTGACAACAAGCTTTTCCCATTTCCCAAATTATAGTATGAAACAAATCCTTTTTTCTATACCAATGAGAAAAGTAACTCATTACGTAGCAACCTTTCCAATCAGATCAACAGATCCTTTTAAAGTCGTAATCAAAGTCATGATCAAACAGGCAAATCCAATTATACTTCAGAAATGAAGCCTCTTTCTTTGGAGGCTGTTTACTCCAAGGACTAACCTGGACTCAGAAGTTTAGGTTACATTCTGGAATAAGTGACAGATGCAAAATTAAACAAGAGTACATATGATTTATAAACATGGAATTAATTAATCTGTAATCATTCATTTTTTTCCCAAACTTTAGCTGAAGTTTTTATTTGCAGAAAACTTAATTTTCTTTATTGGGTCCCTCTTCTTTTGCTAGGTAGCATTTAAAGTCCTTCAAGCAACACAGTATGATGAAGAAGACATTTGTTCTCTCTGAATAGGAGAACTGCTCCTGTCCCCAAGAAAAAAGCTGAATTAAGGTTGAGTTGGTTTGGATTCTTTTGTTGGGGGGTGAGTGTGTGGGTAGTGGTATTTTTTTAGAAGTATGAGAGTTTATGCCTTGCCTAAATTTGTAGGATTTTCTCTCAACTGTCATTATTTTTCACATTGCAGCACTGTTTATTCCTGATTTTTTCTTTTTTATGTAGATGCTCCACGCACCATTTCTATGTTTATTTTTTCTTCTTTGAAAATCTTCCCTTCCTCCTCCCAGCGAAATAGTTGATCAGTAAGTTCCAGAGATCATATCAGTAAAATAACATTTATTTGATTTAGTTGGTTTTTTGTTTTTTTTTTTTAATTTTAAAATTATGAGACTTATAGTTGCATGGTGCATCTCCTTGTGCACAAGTCTTTTTGAGGAGGAATAGTTTTCAATTTAATTTTAAGCAAAACTCCACAAAATAATTTTTCTTTACAATACGTATTTTGTAGCACTGAAGGGTTACTTTCTCTTTCCTTCAGAATAAAACCTTACCTGCTTTGATCATAAATATTCAAATAATTCATGGACTTCAAATAATTTTTGGGGGAAATCCTCAAATAGTCATTCTTCAGATCTGGTCCCATTTCTAATCTTTCACAGGGTTGAAAACACGAACACATTCTTAAGGTATGTGTGCTGCTGAAAGGCAATATTGCCTTTGCTCATAGGTCTTGAAAAAAAAAAAATTTTGACCAGCATATCCAGTTCTGAATGCTGGATCCAAAAGCTCAGCCAACAGATAAGACCAAACACTTTTTCCAGTATCTCTTCCGTTGTATAGGACCACAGACACAAAAAAAACGCAATGAATCTCCAGACTTAAGAAAATGTAGATCTTCCTTTTCCAGGGGCAAGTAAACTGTTGACATCCAAGTAATCTTAATGGCCCATGTAATCACACAAGCAAGCAATTGCTTTTCTAGCATTATCTATCTGACAGCAATCTCGCACAAATTATAAAATAATTTAGAAAAGAACATTACGTAAATACAGTAGCTGCCTATTTGTGTCAGTATTTCACTGGCTGGAGGCCATAAAAGTATCTGATAGATAAGCAAATCCAGAGCAAAATGTAAAAGAGGACAAAATATCTTCTTTTATATTTAGGAAATTATTTGTTTCTCTGTCCGTAAAGCAACACACAATGTAATTTATCAAAACATGGAAGGACTGACACATAGTTCAATACAGGAAATATTTTTTTTTTCATGTATCCTTATTTGATAATCTTTAAAATATTGTTTCATAGCCTACTTTTTCAAAAGTCATTCTTTATAAAATCCTTCCCTCCATGCAAGGAAGTAGTTAAATGTTTAAACACAATACGAGGCTCCATAAATCTCAAAAAGACTTAAACACGTGTCTAAAGTTAAGCACACATTTAAAATGCTTTACAGGATCAGGATTTCTATGAAATACTGTAATCTACATCAGAAGATGTTCACTGCATTGAATATAACTTTTTTTCCTCTATACAAGTCTTTAATACAAAATGCATAAGTAATACAGCCTATGTTGTGCTGCAATACAGCCTGTCCTGGTGTGCCCAATTTGCTTCTATTTTTTCTCAAAATCACTATTCCAGCATTCTGCTCTTCTTCAAACACTTCAAATACATTAATCAACCTGTCAGATTCACTTTAACACTTTTGCCAGGACCATTCTGATCTTAATTTTGGCCTACAATACTTTTAAGGTATCCAATACAATACACAGTGATTTTTAATCATTGCTTTATGGTTTTGCAGCTTCCATTGAGTTACAAACGATAACCCATTAATCATGTCAATCAAGTCTGTGTGTATGATTCTCATAGCTTTATTCTCATTCCTTTGCAAACTCTTTCAGCATTTATTAGCATGCAAATAAACTTGTATTAATACAAGTGATTTAAAATCTTTATGAAAACAGAAGATCTCAACATTTCAACTTCTGACTTTATCCCAAAATGAAGAGAAGAAATTTTGTTTCCTCAAATCCAAGGGTCTGAAAACCATGTCAAAGCAAACTGAGTTTTCCATGTGGGGCTAGAAACCTCATGCCCCTATACTCCTGTGGGCCTGATCCTTGGTCCACTCCACATATCCCAGTAAGCATTGAAGCACGTAGCACTGCCTGGGGAGGGAGCAGGAGGAAGGAGGTACATACTCCTTTCTGCTCCTAATCTATGAGAGAGAATAAGGACCACAACCACTATTCCAGGCGGTGGAATGTTCAAGCAGGAAGGTTAATTTTGTAGTTTTGGTTTTGTGGGTTTTGTTTTGTTCTGGTTTGGTTTTGTGTTTTTCTTGGTGGTGTTGTTAAAAGAATGAAGCAATTTCTATTCAGATTAAACAAAGCAAAGACTACGGTATTTTGTTTCATCTTTCCCTGAAATTACTTTTTTAAGCTCAGTGAAATGTAAGATTCAATTGCTTTTCATGTGGAGGATTTTTACAGCGGGGAGTGCAAAATATTTGTGCCACCAAAAGAGCACACAAAACTCTGGGCAGAATTTTGATGTCACTAAGTATTTCTTGAGCATTACAAAACCTCTTCTAGCTTTTACTACAGAATAACAGAGAATGCATGCTAAAATGTTTTTTTTATTCACAAGACATTCTGTCAGTTCAGAGGAGCCTGCTTGAACAAACCTGGGACAAGGAGGAAACTTGGAGCTTGGGAGCTGGGACCAGGTAGACTTTTACAAGTGATGGCATGAAATGTCTAGTCTGGGATGCTCAGTTGTGACTAGAACATTGAAGTTCAGTACTGAGCAATTTCTTAGTAATATCAGCCTCCTATCAGGTGTCTCCATTCAGTGTCTGAAACATAGAGCATCCATCCCACTGTAATCATTCATAAAAACCTTGTCTAATGGTCCATGACATCCTCCCAAAACTGCTTTCTGAGGTACTCCTGTATAACTATTAGAAGCAGCAGTAGAAGTTTGCAGTGGTTTGCAAAAGATTTCATACTTGAATATAAAAGAATAAGAGGGCAAAAAGAACAGTGGAACAACCAGAGAGAAGTGACACAGTAGCTCAGGGGTACAAGCACTGTCAGGCTCAAATGCACATACACCAAACCAACTTCCTATGCTAATTCTGAGCTTAAAGAAAACTGACAGCCCAGGAACCAAACCATAGAAAAAAAGTCTGTGATGTAAGATTTTTCATTTTCAACTTGACCCACCTCTATTTTTTGCTTACCTGTATACAATATGCCTGCAGTTGTATCTGGACATACCGCATTTATATTTGACCTAAACTTTCTTTTACGTTCTCATCCTTCATTTCCAATTACATGCCAAATAAACTCTGTGTTGCATGAGAACACTGAAAGTAGCAGCCTAAAGACTGTGGGGCTTTTTTTCCCTAAGAGATGTAAGAAATAAGAGCGAGGAGATAAGCCTTCCTGTATGTTTCCAAGAGAAGAAATTGCTCTTCTTTACTAATATGGTAGGGATGGACAGATTAAACTAGATTACGTCTCCAGAGGGGCAGCAGGAAGTCCTCACAGACTGAGCGAAATGCTAGGGTTAGACTCATGCTTTAATAATTCCCAGTTTAATACATGCACTGCTCAAGACCATCTGAATACTTTGTGGGATAGGAACATATTTGCTTCTATGCCTTTCCAGAGGCATAGTACAGACATCCTGTTCCAATAGTTCTGCAGTGTCCAATTTGGCTGTGCAAGAAAACCACAGGACCATTTCCAAGAGCTGTTACACATGCTGGCATGAGTGTGCAGCTAGTGGTCAACACGGAAAGGCAGAAGTCTTAGTAAGGACCAGCTGATTTGCAGCCAGTGCACATGAAAGGGCTAGCATGGGCATTTGACACTGTGGGAGGTATATAATTCACAGTTGTTAAGATCCAGTTAGTGAGAGATGCCTCTGCCCAAATAAAGGTGTGAGACCATATGCCAAAGTCAATAATACAGACTAAAACTTGAACGTGAGGCAGCGAGATTGAATAAAAATAGAAAAGAAAGGAGGGAGAGATAAAGCATAAGATAGCTACCACCCATGGATCTAACAGTATCCCGCTGGTCCGTCTTCAGCTTGGGCTTCTCAGTCGTGGGGGTCCCAAGGTTATTCAAAACTTTTCGCTATTTATACATTTTAGTAAACAAAGGAATTAATGCTCATTGGTTACACAGTTCTCTTATTCTATTGGTTAAATGATTCCATCACTTCTAATGCTAATTAGTCCACATTCTCAGTCTTTCTCTTCTTTTGAGTTGATGGTTTCTTGGGTTGGAGGGCCAGGAGTTGGTGGTCACAGTCTCCTGCTGACAGAATTACCTTTTGCCCTGTTGGAGCTGATTTCAGCACAGCTGCTGACTTGACTTTCCTTGTGGCTTGTAAATTCTGCATTCTTTGTGTCCATTATCAGCGATACATTCATCTCCTCCAGCTTTGTTAACCTCTCCCTAGGTCTGATAGAACACTCAGACAATGGTACCACCTTTATCTTATCTCCAGTTCCCATTGTGGTGTCTTACAGTTCAAGATCCAGGTATCCACAGAAGCATATTTGGAGGGTCTTCAGTGTTTGCTGGTGGTCACAGATGTCATCTGTCCCATAACTGAGGGAGATCTTTGTTTGACTGGTGATATGCATATGAGCAGTTGCTTCTTTACATGGTTTGTAACAGTGGGAATTTTTTACTGGATGCATTATCCAAGATGTGCTAACCAGATCTCGCCTCCACCAGGCCCAGAGTTAGCTCCATTCTCTCACTCCAGTCTGGGCTTATCTCATGGTAAAGTCCCTCTGTGGCCTTAATAATGTTTGAGACAGGCAACTGTGCTTTTTGAGTCTTTACAAGTCTCAGTTTGGCTCTGTGTATGAGTCAGAAAGACCTGGGGTATGTACAGGTGTGAAGGCGAGACCAGTGAAATTAAAATCAATGCAACAGATGCTGGCATTGCACCTAAGGTCTATCAACACTCTGTTTAGTCTATTCCTATTTAAGCAATATAAAGTGTCAGGAGTAGCACAGGTTGCCCCACTGCGAGGAGTACTCTGTCTGGTGGTTAAAGCACACACCACTTCAGCTTCCCTTTCGTTTTGAACCAGTTTAAAAACAACCCAGCTGTGTAAATGAGGCTTAATCAGACCTCTGTGCTGCATGGTGGACATGCCCTTCAGTATTTGGAAGCAACTTTTCCTGCAGCCCTTCCAGCCACATCATTTAACACTAACCACATATCTGGGTTCTTGTTGGTCTGTCCTGAAGGTTAGTCCCACTCTGATCTCACCACAACAACTAATGCTCAAGAGCTTGCACAGGGAGGAAGAAATACCTCATTACAAAAACTACAAATGTAGATCTTAATAGCGGTAAAGCAAACTATGTAATAAATTTTGCATGTAACTTGCTTAACACACACAGAGCACATCTTCTTACAATCATACATACTCTTCACTAGTCTCAACTTTTCTTCCATACTTTGTAAGACAGATGGCAAAAAATATCTCCTTTTATCCACTTTTCCTGGTGGAAAGATAAAACAATATTGTTATACCATGAATAAAGTGAAACTGATTTTGGCAAGATGATATTTGGGAGTCACAGCAGGACACACAAGTTAAGGTATAGATGCCATAGGATTTCTGTACTCTCTTTGTTTATCTGAGTCATGACTATTAGCAACAGTTTACCTGGTCTAAACCACATAAAGCCACATAAAGCCGAGAAACCAGAAAATGCGAGGATAATCCTAACACAAATTTGTTGATACATATCCTGGATGTTTTCATCATCTGTACTAATATCTACGTATTAATAGTTTACCAATGTGACAAATCACTGACAAAGACAATGTGCCCACTCACAGAAAGCCTCATTTCCTCCTGACACATCAATGAAGCAAATTCAGTCAATCAAGTAACATGAGTCATTTAATCTGTCATATTAGTTAACAATGAAGTGTAGAATAAATTCTGTAGAATAGAAAAAGTTTCTAATAATTCATTGCACATAGAACTCTTCTGTGCTTCAAGTTCTGGAAGCTTTGCATTTTGAAAGTCTTTAATAATTTCTGCAGCTAGTGAGACTTTAAAAAAAAAAAAAAGGAAATATACTGCAAACATTTTATAAGCAAATGTTAGAACTGTTAAACCAAACACAATATTCACTCATTTTTTGAATTATGATACCACTCAAAAGCCCCAGGTTAGTATCATACCACACTTTGTTAGGGACTACGCGAGCAAAACAAAAAAGGCTTTCCCTTGATACAAGTATACATACATGGGAGATATTTCAGTGGATAAGAGAGACAAACCAAATTTCATAGAATATATAAATTCAGACATTCAAACTGTCTCTTAAGCACTCAGATCAGCTCAGTGAAATTTTGGTCTGAAGCAAAGAAAAAGCCTAGCAAGTTTAACAAAAGTAGAATTTTATCTGTTTTTTGGTTGTAATGCTACTATTCAACTTAAAATACAGCTCTAGAACGTCTATAGTTCAGAAGATTATGGCTGTTGAGTTTTATAAATCATAGAATACCACAGAGTTAAGCCATGGGAAAGTATTAAAATGACATCTGCACAGTCTAACAAAAGTGTTCTTGGAACAACTGTAACAATTTTCTCTTCAACAAACTTCCAACAATGTTTGTGGACCAGAGCAAAACCTTCACCCCCTGACATTTAAGGGAACCTTAAAAAAGGCTGGATGATGCATAAAAAGCATGTTCAAATGTATCCCATTTTATACACCTTAGTATATTGTGGTTTAATGGACTTCCACAAACCCAGTCAGCATATCTAGAGAAAGCCCCCCAGAAGACAGACTGCAATTTACTACTGAAAACATCTGTCAACTGCCTATTGTTATAACAAGTGTAACCGGTAGTAGAGAAAACATAAAACATGGGGTTTGTTTGTTTACATTCATCATGTCAGCTCATTCCTGTGTACTGCCAAGACTGAACAGAATTTGTTATTTTAGTTTCCCACCTCTTGCAAACAGAGCCACCTTTTAATTTCTTAGTTATTTAATCTATAATGTTACTTGGTGAATGTGTCAAAACTCCAGTGTAGGAAAAGATTTTCAAAGACATCTAAATAATCAAGAATGAAAACAAAAGTCAGGTAGGAGTTTTTCAATAGCATTTGAGGCAGACAAATTACCTAATTTACCTGGGTTTAGGACACATCTGGACTACACTAAACACCCAAACAACCTTAGAGCAGTCAAGACTTGTTCTGGACACAAAAGCACAATAGTCACATCAGCACCATAAGACAACAACGTTAATTACCCCAAATTTGATGTCTATTTCACAGTTCTAGCTGACTTATAACTGAAAGAGTTTTAACAACCCCAACAGGTACATACCTGGATCTTCATGCAACTCTACATTTTCAAAATTCTCCTCTGTAGAGCTTAAGCAATAGAAACCTAAGCTTAGGAACTTTAGCTCATGTATTTAAAAAATACAACATGTATTTTGTGTTTATCCTACCCAGCAATAAATATTGTCTCAAATTCCTAAAAATAACTTGCCCAGTCACAGATTTTGTAAAGACAACTGTTAAAAAACATTCACAGAGTCATTTAGGTTGGAAAAGACCTCCAAGATCATTGAGTCCAACCTCTGACCAATCACTGCCTTGTCAACTAGACCATAGCATAGTTCCATGTCCAGTCATTTCCTGAACCCTAGGCTGGCTAATCCACCATCTCCCAGTGTTCAATAGTCCAATGTTTAACAACCCTTTCTGTGTACATATTCTTCATGATGTCCAACCTGAACCTCCCAGCATGGCTTAAGACTATGTCCTCTTGTCCTGTTGCTAGTTATCTGGAAGTGGTGGCCAACCCCCAACTCAAGGGAAGGAAATATTTACTAGATCCAAACTCTGATAAAGAAGGTAGCCTTAAAGAAGAGCAATAAATGCAAGAACATAAGATGTGTGATCTTAATGTTGTACATCTGTCCACCCCATGGTGAAATCCTTTGTGGAACAGAAAATAGGGAGAATATGCACACTTCTGATCATCAATATTCCCAGTGAGCCAATATTTTCCTTTAGAGGATTTAAGATTCTTCCAAATGTCTGTACAATTGCCAGAACATGAATTTTGTGCAATTGTAAGAATGAAAGAACAATCTTCTCTTTGCTGGAGTCCAAATTTATGCTTCCAATCCCTTTCTTCTTTATAAACCATCAGTTCTCTGATGCCTGGGGTTGTTCAGTAGTTCTAAAAATTAGGTAATTTAGATATCTGTCCCTAGATACAAATTTACAAGTCCGGCAATAACTCCATCGACATGGGCTTTCAGGCCAATGGCCTAATAAATGTTTGCTCTTTGATTTTTCCTTTGTGCTTAACAGAATATTTTGCAAAAAAATGAACCTATTTCAAATCCATCTGTGTTAAATATTAATTTCAAAAGCCAAAGTTCAATACATGTTGCCTAGCCTGTGTTTTCTTGTACATGTTTAAATCTCACTGAGACCCAAATAACGATTGCTGACACAACCTGGATCCTCGGGTAGAAGGAGTTGTTGAGATGATTTCTCAGTTCACATAATTAAAACACAGATTGCAGTGGTAAGTCTCAGACCCAGACAGAAACTTTATCAAGTCCAGAATCAGAACATCTGCAGCTTTGTGATAACTGCAAAAGAACAGATCCAGGAATTTCCTTATTTCCTCTGTTAGCAAAAGGAATTACAGTGGTCTTTTCAGCTACAATTATCATCACTCTCTAACAGTGTTCCCTTATACCACCAATCTAAATGGAAGAACTGATGATGCTCAAAAACATCAAGGCTATGCTAGTAGCTTCAAACTCTACTTGCTCCATACTTCATCAGTCAGTGTTGCTTGACATCGCTGTTGTAATTTTCTTCCAGTTCCACTCAGCCCTCCAGGTTACAAGAGCAGTCAGTAGCATTGCTAGCCTTGATAATTTATGAGTATGACTCTCTATTACTGACAGCAGCCAATAGTACTATTAAATGGCAATATGTTGCCATGGTAAAGCAAGAGTATCCAAATGTCTTATACACAATAAAGGCATTAATATGCAGCTATTGCTGCTTGCACCTCTTAATCCAGACAGAGAAAAGGAAGATAGCTAAAAGCAATTATGCTTTATTCCAAAAGAGTGACAGATATTTTAAGAGACAGGAGTGTCAGAAGAGTAACTGGAACTCCAGTAGCAGGTGAGAAAGAGATAGATAAATATGCACTATCTTAACTGAGATTGCTGAATCTGAAAGGTAAAGATCTTATTCCTTTATATATAATATATACTATATAAAAGTACAGTCCACCTGGTTTAGTCTCATGTAAATAAACAATAAAGCAGTAATGAATAGTAACAAGACACTGATTTTTGTTGTTGTTGTTGTTTATTATGCATTTTAGCATGCAGATTTTACAATGATCACATTTCAGTGGTGGTATATGGAAAGGCAGGGGTACAATACCCTGTACATGAAAAAAACAAAGAACTCAACCTTGAAACTCTATTCAAACCCCAGTATCAAGCAGAGACTATTTTTTACTTCCTTTTTTTCTCTGTGCCATTTTCATGCTCCACTCAGAAAGCACAAATTAAAAAAATAGTTTCACTAAATACTTAGCTCCATTGCCAGTAAAAAAATAAATACATATGGAACCAACAACTGCATCAAGAGAAAAAAAATAAATTCAGGCATTAATAGCAACTGCATCTACTTCAATTTGCAGCAACTCTTCTTACACATTGACATTCAAAACCAATAATTTGCCCTCTTACTCTGCCTCAATAAAAAGACTCTTTCAAAGACAATTGCATATGGTTCACATATTTCTCTAGATACCACTAATCTCTCCTTTATATTTATTTGCCATGATTTAATGTTATTAGGCTTCTGGTTTTTTCCAAAACTTTTACTGCAACATTCTCTATCAAAACTCTAACAGTTTTCTTGAGATCTCATAGTTTTGTCAACAAACTGACTTATTCAGGGATAACTGTGGCTCAGAAAGAACTGTGATTCAAGACTGAGTACTTACTTAAGAGTCTTACTCTTTTTAAGAATCTATTTGAAAGAAGAACTAATCTGGAGCAAAGAACCGGCAATTTGTGTTTCACAGTGTCATTGTCATCTTATAAATCAGAATAAGAGAGCCCTTTCAAAGAGCTATTCCAAAATAAGTATTTGTTTTTGCATTCATGTCCTTAACAATTAGAGCCTTTTCAACACCTTTATTAAATTTTTATAAAGTAGTGGATAAGAAAGGGGCCAAAAATATATAAAAATTAAATATGGCATTTAACATGGTAAAACATTCAAATTTAATAGTATCAGGTCACTAACAACTAAGTGGTAGTTATCTGTTATATAAAATTTGATGTATGACCTTTATAATATAGTACAAAGAACATCTAGAGATGAAAAACACAGCTGACAAACTAGGTCTCAGGAAAATAATGTCATGCTCCAAAACCCCCTCAAAATTTTTTCTTTTACAGAAACTTTTTTGTGTTTTCAACCTCCCCTATCTCACTCTCAGAGTGCAATATATTTTCAAATGTCATTCTTGGTGGTCAGAGTTAGAAATACTATATCCACATTTAAAATCGCTCACATAGAACAGACCTGGAACACTTCAAAATGTATTAATATCAATCATGGTTAGGCTTCGCGAATGAAGATTTGGGATTAATATCAATAATAGCAAACGTTTTGTAAGCTTTCAAAGAAATCCATAAACCCTTGATTTTAGTTATGACTATATATCTGAAAGACCTTTTAAACCCATATTAAAATAATCTATTCACAGGATAACCTTTATCATACTTTACCCAAGAGAACAATCTGATAAACTATATTCTATGGGTGACATGGTAGTGGTTAAATAATCTTTCTATTTTTTGTAGAATTGAGAACAAACTAAATATTTTCTTTTGTCAGTCAGTTTTACAAACAGTTTTTCTAAATGCCTTTATGCCAAAAGTCAATGTATTACTGAGCAACTTTTATTGCTGCCGATAGTGGAACAGAAAATATTTTAGGTTTAGTTTTACATTGACTTTCAATTATTCCAGCTATAATTCCACTGCTTTTATTCTCAAAAAATATATCAAGTGGGGAAGGTATAGCTATTGTTATTATACAATAAAAACAAATTTCACTGACAACCCTGAAAATATGTCTTCCTATACTCATCTTTCAGAGGTTTTTTTAATGTTTTTCCTGTATACATTGAAATCCTTAAATGGCATGTGCAAAATATATTTTAAGTGGTATGATTTTTTCCAAGTTGTGAGGTACTGTTATTATCAGTTAAAACAGCTTTTTTTTTCATTCAAATTTATACCATACCTAGTATTTCTAAAAAACATGGTACACCAATTCAGTAGTTCAAATCCCGGCCCTAGAAAGTGCGGCAATTAAATGAAACACTTTTGTGAATGTAAATCTGCTTGAAGATTTTTGTGTTAAGCTTTTCTTTGTTGAGCTGGCAGCATAGCTGGTCCTAAAAATTAACAGAAGAAAAAGGAATGAGTCAAGTTAAAGACTATGATAAAGTACCTAGAGTGTGGCCTTCAAAAAACATGTACAACTGCATTATTTGTTCCTGTGTCCATTTTCACCTTTTGCTTTGTGTGGGGCAACAGAGCCTTTCTCTTCCACTGCTATCAGTGTTTCTAGTTTAATCAAAATTGGTGAATCCACACAGATAAAACACTGACTTTCAGTTCAAGAACAATATATGCCTTATCTTGCTATCCTTTTTTCTTATAAAACAACAAACTCTCTTCTTTTTGCTGGCATGTGCATCCCGACATTTCCCTCACCACACCAGTGCACAGGAGCCTGGGAGCCGAAGGGAACGGGGTCCCCCTCAGCTGGCTGCAGCCCACAGATCCCAAGTTGGGACAAGGAAAGCGATAGGACTCCTCAAGGGCCCTGAGGTGACACCCAGGGATCCCAGTCAGGGCACAGACACCCCCTCAGTGGCACCTGGGGTAGACCTGTGGCACATCCACGCCTGGGGAGCAGGGCCAGAGTGGAGAACCCTGTCACAGGAAGGCAAAGTGTTAGCTGGGTCTCTTCCCTCCTGAGCAGCAGTTCATACTTCAGTGGTTTTCGAGCTTTTCCCAAGTAACAAGTGATAGGACAAGAAGAAAGTGCCTCAAGTTGTGCCCAAGGAGGTTTAGATTGGATATTAGGAAACATTTCTTCACAGAAAACCCTGTTATCAAGCCCTGGAACAGGCTGCCATGGGGAAGTGGTTGGAACATCATCCCTGAAGGCATTTAAAAGACGTGTAGGTGTGTTGCTTACAGACAAGGTTTAGTGGTGGACTTGGCAGTGCTGGGTTAATTGTTTGTCAAGAGGATCTTGGAGATATTTTTCAACCCACACAATTCTATGATCCTTCGCACATGGTCCTTGGGCAATAAACAATCATATATTGGGCAATGCTTCCTGAAAGTATCCCCTAATAGATTTTGATGGAAAAATTCAATGATTTTTGAGAAAATTTTCAAAATGTCTTTTTCAAAACAATATAATAAGTTTTGAAAAGTATCTGCTCCACTTTTTTTTTTTCATCAAAAGGTCAACTACCTAAAATCAGAAGTATTTAGACTTTTAAGTGCCATTTCCCACGAATGAGTTTTGAATACCTTGTGCCACTGTTCACATTTCTGATGGACTTCATTGTCTGTCATTAGCTGTAGATGGATCATCACTTGTAATTGGAGAGATGAGCTGCCAGTCATGGATTGGAAAGCCCATTTAGAAATCCCAATATAAAGGGAGGTGTTCAAGATTTAGTAGGAATGTGCTCTGAATCTGTTATTTCACTGGCCTGCAATCTGTATAATCATTCAAGCAAGCATAAAAAGTCAGGTCTTTTAATTCTCTGCCATGTTTTTCCTAGTTTTATCACAAGAAAACATCTGTTTTATTTACATGGCTGAATTGGCTGTAGTCTCAAATTTTCATGCAAGTTAGTTGTTGTATTTTAATGAAAATTACCTTTTTCATTTCCCACTCAAGACTATAGCTTTCCTCGGAGATTGCCAATAACAAATGTCTCCTGCAGTGACAAGAAAATGAACTGGAGTGCTTGGGAACTACACTTGCAGGTATTACAACATTTCAAAATTGGATTTGTTTGAAATCTGAACAGATGCACAGGTTTAAAGATTACCCAAAACACAAATACTTTAAAATATCAAATCTAATCTATTATTTCAAATTTTATTTTTTTGCCTAGTTACATTAAATTTTAGTGATTGTTTCTCTGCGTAAAAGTTTAACAAACAAAATAATGAATGTATGGACAGACAGCATTTTATCAATATTATTTAGTGATCACCAGCATAGCTTTCTCCTAATAATACCAAATAAAACAGAAATACTCAGAGTTAATATTAAGCCATAAAAAGCAAAGCACATCCAGTTAGACCTCCTATATAAGTTAGAATAAATTTAGTTTTATTTTGTTCCTTAAAAAAAGAGAACATTTGAATTAGCTTATTACTCATTTTCCTTTAGAAAATGGTTTCATTGCAGGTCAATCAAAATGAGTTTATGCTTTGACCTCATTACAGTGTTTTATCTCCCTTTTATCTGTTCAATCTGAATATATAACAGCCAGGTCATCTTGATTTACTATTAAGCCAATTATTGTTTGTACTAAAAAGGCAAATGATGAAATCAAAACAATTACCTCCATCATTCTTCAGCAGCAACTGAGAGAGAGATGCATGCTTTAAAATCTGGATTATTTCAATCATCTTTTATTCCAAACAAGGAGTATTATCAGCACAAGTTAGCCTAATTTTAGCTAGTGTGAAAACAAAAATATAGCTGTTTCCTCTGTTTCATGGTCAGAAATTGTTTTCCCAATTTAATGTGTTAATGCCTGCAGAAGGAGAAATGTGACCTCATGTTTATATTTCTCCACTTAATAAATACTGTTTGATATTTTCAAAGGCATGTTGGGGATTAGAATATGCATTAATTCCAGTTTTAAATATAGCCTGCAGCTCCTCAACAGCCTTTAAAATGCTAGCTATTTT
This sequence comes from Corapipo altera, assembly GCF_003945725.1. Lineage (NCBI taxonomy): Eukaryota > Metazoa > Chordata > Aves > Passeriformes > Pipridae > Corapipo > Corapipo altera. The sequence continues at coordinate 798,753 of NW_020884898.1, read as the reverse complement.
CTATAAGAAAACACAAAATCATGTCTGCGACTAAATGTACACATTCAAAAAAGCTGTATTATTTAATTTTTGCCTTTAAGAAAATGAAGCAGTTTTTAAAAAGATATTTCCATATATTGAATTTATTTTTTTTTCTGTAGCCGAAAATTTAAAACAATCACAGCCTTTTGCTTTTAGTGAACTTCATTCTGACATCACTAATTTTTTTCCCCCTGAGTCCTTTTATGTGACCATCATTTACTTTGTTTAAAAGTAATAACGCACAGGCATTTACATCCTATATGCAGCAGGGTATCTAATCTAGATTTAATCACCATGCAGTCTGCAAACAGCTATAACTAGATACAGTGTTAGAGATAACTACCAACATACCACTTGATAAATGCTAAATATTATGCCTCAGAAACATTACCTACAAGACTACGGAGATTACCCATTAGGTTGACGTTACTTTCATAGTTTTTAGAGCCTGCAAAATGATGTTAGAGTTGTGCTGATTCACCTTATGTAGTATAAAACAAGGAAACATTTATTATCAGCTCAGAGAGATACAGCCTGAGAATCCTGTTAGAAGTCATTTCAGGCCAGCTGTTATGACTGATTGATACATGATAAATTACAAAGGAATCAGCTGCCTCACAAACTTAGGATGCAACATGCTCTTTGTAATCAAATATCCATGACCATACGCTCGCTCACAGTGAATCTGTCATTACATACACATGGGCAAATTTCTATATGAAAGAAGACTTCTGCAGTCTTACCCCAAGAGGGAACAGATAGAAAACAGCCACACAGAGTTAATAATGTTTCTCTTACATGATTTTTCTCCTAAATTTTCACGTCAGTATTTCAGATGTCTGAATTGAAGGCTCTGAATTTATGCTACGGTGGCAAATTTCATGAAGTCATGGGTTTATGTTCATTCACACCCCTCCCTGGGTGGAGTCTCCAGCACAATCCCAGAAATGCAGAAAACCTCAAACTGCAAGGCTGATTCAGAACCAGATTTCCTAGAGCTGCAATTTTACTAGTCTAAATTTTGATGGTGGTTGTTTCTCTGACTTAAACTTTTATGAAGGGGGGAAAAAAACCCAAACAAAACTATTTACTGATTTCCAAAAGGGCAGTTGTGCAAGGCAGCACAAAGAAAAAGGAAAGGGAAATGAAGTGTACTAACCACATTCAAGCAGAAGACAACAGAATGTAATTATAAGGAACGACAGCAAGGAAATCACAGGAAATTATGAAATGCACAGTTAATTTTATACCCCACTGGAGAAAACCAGAACCTAAATCCTGAATCAAACTTTTGAATGTCAGTGGTATTTTCACACATATAAATGAGACTAATTTTAACAAAGAAGAACTCCTCAAAGCAAAGACATCTTTTTCAGTTTGGTTTTTTTTTAGTTTGTTTGAGAGTTTTTTAGCCTCTCAGCAAAAGTTGACTTTCATTAACCCTAAACCTGTCTCTACTTACCTTGCACTGCCTAAAAGAGCAGGACAAGATATTTTTGAGTTGCTTAACAACCGAAACCTTTTCCACTTTAAAATTGAATATTGCACATTTATTTTTGCTCTAGATTGGAAAAAATCTAAAAACAATAGAATAGTTCACTTGTAGAAGTAAAAGACTTGAACACTGTAAGAACGGTTTGGGGGACATTTGCCAGGAATGGCAAAGTTTTACTTAACCTTGTCTTAGAGCAGAGAAAGAGATTAGGACAAGACGAAAAAAAGCTTAAATGCAAATTATGTGTGCATATGATATTAAGGACACCGATAGCTGATACTAAAATTTCAAGTCCAAAGAAAATGAATCAGTTGTAGAAAGTTAACATTTCAACATTTTTCATATCAAAGTTTGTCAGAATAATCCATTTTCTCTAACATTTTGACTTCAATAAAAGTACAGTTTTGATGAAAAACTGTCAAAAAGAAATCAGACGGCACTTGTGAAGATTATTACACATCACAGTTTACACCTGTAACATTTTCCCTGCCAGCCAAAGTGCAAATTCCCTCACCAATGCACATTCAATAATATGGTGGCAATTTGTAAAAAGAAAGTAATTATAATCAGAGGAAAAGAGCAAATGGCTGATCTCAACAAACGGATTAACATCTCCCAGCTCAAAAATATCATTCAAGATGAAGAAAAGTTAGTAATCAGGATGTTGTGTATCCCAAATATTTTAATACATGGGCAAATGTGTAACAGTCATGCATTCATTTAGTTAAGACTTATCACAATCAAGTGGCTATGAGCACATGTTAGGAATCAAACTCAGGGACAGAATGAAGGACAAAGGAGACTCCTCAACATTAAATATTTGAAAGGGTGAATTTAAAGGAAAACCATATCCCCAAGCAAGTCAAACCATACTTTGCATGAATCATAAAGACACTGGTGTGGAAGCAGCCTCTGGAGCTACTTGGGCTGTGTGTTTACTCAGGCAGGGAGCAGCTAGCACCAGGAATTTAGTCCAGTTGGTTGGAATGGGCATTGCTGCAGGATACTCACAGAAACTGCGTGGTCACACTTCACATGCACTGGATGTACCCACACAGGGATTTAGTGAGGTCTAGACAGCACAGTGGATACACCCTCCCCAGCTTACTCTACAATATCCTTCCTGCAGAAAAACTTGACATTGCCTATCAAAAGACCAAAGGTTAGTCATGAATATTTGTTTCCTAGAGTGTAGTTTAGGCCACTCCTTACAATATCCACACTGCCCTGTAATTCCAGCATTCCTCAAAACCTGCCCACTCTCATTCTCTTGGACTGCACGTAGCCTCAAATGTCTAAAAAGTAATTATATAATGTTTTAAATTGCATCCCAAATGTTTCTAAACCTTCATTTCACTCTGTAGCAAGTATCACTGTTACTTGAACTAAACCACAATAGAAGCGACTCAGAAAAACTTCGATCCCCTTTTAAGTCAAAACACATCCTTTCTTTGACTTCAGTGGACATAGGTCTAATTTTAGTGTACTTCAGTAAAAAAACAAGGAATTTCCTAAGGAATATGAGTGCACACACATATTTCAGAAAAGTACTTGTGATATTTAGAATTTTCAACAGGGTAGAATCTGTTTAGGTTTCTCAGGGAAGAACAAATGTTCCCTTCTTGGTGCTGGGAGACTCTGACATGCAGCTGCCAGCTTCTCCTGCTCCCTAATATTTTGGGGTTTATTTTCTTTTCTCTTTTGCCCTGTTAGTGGTTAAAACTGGCTTAACAGTATTGATTTTCTTACAGTTCTACAGCTTCAAAAGATATTATGCTACATTCCCACATCTATTTTGGATGCACCTGTCTCTGAATATACTAAAGGATACACAGGCAAGAAGCTTCTGCTTTGCAGCTTAGGAAAAGGTGTTATCTCCATGCTACTACTATTAAAAAAAAATCCCTTTGTCTGACACAACTGGACATTAGTTCTTGCAATTAAGGGTGTAACTGTTCAGGAAAGAGATGGAAATATCCCATATTATTATGCTAAGAGCTGGGCCAATCTAATCCTTTCTCATGTTTCTAAGGAACAATGTAGAAATTACACAGAAAATAATCTGACAGAAGAAAAAGTATGGTATAAGGAAATGAAAATACACTGATTCTGAAATTCCTGAGGCTCATCCCAAGACTAGTGAGTTCCTCACTGGACACTCATCTGTCTACTGACATGCTTTTTTTCAAACCCATAATTATTCTTCCCTTGTGGAGGAGAAATAATTATTTAGATCCCTACAAAGCTTCTCAATAATACACTAAGTATCTACTATGTAACTGCTCTCAGATTCTTCTTAATGCTAGAAGTCTGCGCATTTAAGCAATATAAATAATGCAAACCTGACTGAAACGAGCCTCTATTCATTTTCTCTTCTGAGGAAACAGATTTAAATTTACTCTAACAGAGGGACTATTGGCAACAAAGGGTTAATACATTTGATTTCAGAGACTTTGATGAGAAGGAAGCAAGAAAGGACTCATCAGAAAGAGTCAAAGAGATGTTTAAAATGTACTCTGAAAATAAACTCAGAATTTTGTAAAAATAGATTTAGGAGTCCACATGTAAAAAGAAAGAGGGAATGAGAAAAATAAATTCCATAATTCCGAACAGGCACATGTGAAAAAGCAGAAATTCAACCAATGCCATTGTAAATGGTATTTCCCTTTGAAGTCCACAATTCAGAGGGATATTTTATTTTCAATCTGGATTATTTTCCACATGTTAAATTTGGACATTTTAGTGTGTTATGAAATAATGAAGTATACAGAGAAGGGCAATTTGTTTTCGGGTATGTATGTTATGACTCATATCACAAAGCATTTCCAAAGTGATAGAATTTACTCTGATAAAATTCCAGTGAAGGCCACATTAAATAGAAAGACTACACTGTAGTTGAAACTACATTTACTGAACTTACAGAAAGATGTGTTTCTCTAGTAGCTGTATGAAGTCTGTAATAATGAAGACACTGGAAAAGCCATATCTTTCAGTAAACATTAAACTGTAGCCTTGGCACAAGAGCAGATATGATCAGCACAAACCCAAGCTTTTTTAGAGAGTTAGCATTGTCTCTCCCTTTTAAAGATCCAATTAAATGTAATTTGGGAAGATAATGAAGAGAACTGACACTACAGTTGGAATAGTGTGATACAAAAAGCTGGCAGAAGATCGGGGCACATATGAGGTGGGGAACAGCCAGAAATCACACAATACTACCTAATAGGCACAAATCAGGTAGAGTAATTTTATGCACAACAAGGAGTAAGGGCAGAAACTCCACTTCTTGGCCCCACCACTGTAAAAATGTATTATCAAGGAACAGAACTGATGTATTCAGTCTCATATTTAAGCTACAGAAAACAAAACTACTGTATGGATTTCTCTGGCTTAGACCCATACCATGGCTCACCCTAGAAGGAATTATAACTTTACAGGTGAGCTATGAATGAGTGGAAGACTGAGAAAACAAGAACCACAAAACACCCATGATTTCAATCTACAGCAAGTCTACAAGAAACAAATACTCCCCTGAGGGCCAATGTATACTATACAATAGAGCAAAGCAAAATCAACTTGTCCAGCAACAGTAGACTATAATTGTATTATCCATATGTAATCAGAATTTCACATATGTTAAAAGAAACAATGGGTTACATTCTGGATTACAAAGAAACTTTCTGTAAGTCTATAAGGTTGAATGGTCATTGCAACAGATGAGTGAAGTCGAATTATCCTGTCTCCGTTCTCCAGCTGAACCAAATATCTGAACACGCCTTTTACCTCATAGAATTATTCCTACCAATGCAGTGCAACTGTTTCTGACCACAGTCTGAGATATTTTGACACTTAGGGATGTTAGAGAGTTGCCCAATATTTAAATTTCTTTCATTTGGGTTTTTTTTGTTTTTCTTTTTTTCTAAAGTAGCCAAACAAGGTGCACACCTTGCCATTGCAAATTCTAGTCCTTGACAATTTTTAAAGCCAAAAAAATGTCCCTTTGACGACAACGACCTCAAAACACATATCAGCCATCCAGTTAAGTTTCCATGTTGGTCAGGATCAGCTGCCCAAGTGCTCACAGGAAGAATTCATGGAATTGAAAAGATTCAAGTTGAAATTCAGATAAATATTTCTGGAGTATGTCCTGCCCTCCTCTGCTAGTTCTAATGCCAAGTAATTATCAGCTTCCAAGTGCTGCTGGTCATTATCATTTTCACTTCTGAAAGCAACTGACAGCATGTAGTAAAAATTGCTTTGATTGAGAAGTGATATGATAATAGTTGATGATCTTACACTCTGTCAGGTTTGTCTAAGCAGATAAGAAGGTGCAGAATCAAAGTGATGTCACAGGATACTAGAAAATCTACACCAGCTTGAGATAAGTGCATTGCTGTGTCCACTTGCACTCTCAAAAGTTTTTCCAATAATCTCTCAGCAAAGTAAGGCTGAGAATGGAGGGTTCTAACTGAGACAGGTCGTGGTCAGAAATCCCTGAAACTAATAGTCAACCTATAAATTGGACCATAATTCTGTACCACTGAGCATTACCAACACAACATTTAATCCCAGAATAGTTGCTGTACCATACCTAAAGGTTCAAAAGTTGACCCCGTTTCTATGCTGTCAGCATGCTGTAATCACTGCAGTTTCAGTTGATGGCATAAGTCTTTTGCAAATACACCAATGCCTTACAGAGGTAGAACTGGCCCCAGTAATTTCCAGGACCCAATAAATATTCATAGCGAAGAGTCTTAATGAATTATTTTTTTTGTGCCCAACAAAGAAAGGTATTTCTTAAGAAATACTCACATATTACTTCCACAGAAATCCTTGGTAAAATATTAGCACCACCTCTGCTGGAGAAAAAGATTTTATATGTGCAGTGTTATCTGCATTGGCAGAGAGGAGCTGAATTGCTCTGGATGAGGTACAGTGATAGATCACCCAATTCATGGCAGGGACCTAAGTAGCGTCATAATCCCCTAAAACAGAAAGCTTATGGAATTTCTTTTTTGAATGAGGGAAAAGCTATGAGGATAAATATCTATAATCTGTTTTTTCCATTCTCTCCACAGTGATTTACAAATTTCTTGCAATTTTACCTCCTCTGTAGGGAATTCTGGCTAGGCAAATTCCTATTTCTCTTGATTTGCTTGCTACCCTGCTCTTGTCTGGCCTCACAACATGTAACTTATGAGAGCTTAGAACTTTCCTTTGCATGTCAATGAAAGCTGACCATTTACACAACTTGACTCACTCGGGAACATGTAATTTGCCTTGGTACATGCATCCTTAAGTTGTACTTTGGAAAACATTAGCCTTTCATACATAAACAAACTGCAGAATTAAATCATATTGCTCAAGTATACACTATTTGAATATTAAATTATCACTGAACAGAAAACACACTTATCTGCAATAAGCAAAGGCTCAAATATTATGTGCTAATAATACATTTCATGGGAGAAGATATGAGTGAAAATAAACACCTTATGGATTTACAGCCAATGATGGTTTAGTTCATCTGAATTAAGAATGAGGTGTAATACAATTAAAATTAATAGGAAGCTGTTACAAGACTATTCTTCTTTTAATAATACTTAGAACTTCATTGCCATTCCAAATTCCCAGAGTCTTTTCAGCTTGAAAAGTCACTCAAATTATGGCTTTATTCTGAGTAAACCAGTGTGGTTTGATACTATAAATACACCTGCTTAGACAACTGGACTGATTCTGCCAAGTCTTTTGCACATGTTTACATTTTACAGATGCAAATACTTTGACTCCACAGACCTTAAAAATTAAGCACCTGCCTACATATAGACATCTTTGCAAGACTCTTCTGCAGAGTTTATTAATATTCATTTTCATATCCTTCGTGAGAAGGAAATGACACAAATGGGCCTCAGCATATGTGCTTAATTTTACATAATATTCATGTGCAAAAAGTTAAGTACATAGATATCTGACAGATGGGGACCTCTGTGACTGGCTTTCATCTGGATCCATTGGTATTCAAATTTTAAATGTTGGCATATTTGCACCAGTGCTCTGTGGAGAGTCATCTCAAAAATGTGTGATGTATACTGGTTCACAACAGTGAGATGCATGTTTTTGGAGATAATTAATGTCTCTCCAGATTCCGTGGTTTATTTTACAAAAGACATGGTTTAAGTGGAGACCAGGCTCAGAAGTGCACCAAGATGAATTTCAAAATTGGACTTTTATTTCCATAAGGAAATTTAATCCTGTGGAATCCTAATACAAATCAACCTAACTTAACACAGTGTATACAACATTATGAAATTACACCAAAAAAGAAAATTTAAGAAATCCTCCCTTTTCCCCCCTCCAAAAAAGCAGTAGTTTTCTGAGGATATTGTGAGGAAAACCCTACAGGACAGCAACACAATTAAACCTATAAAGCATCAAAACAGTATGTACTTGACCACAGCCACTATAGTGATATAAGATAGTTCAAAAATGCTTTCCTTTTTTTTTTTATTCTCTGCTGTAGCATATAATATTTTTTTACAAGAAAAAGGACTCAAACTTCTTTTGTAGCATAAGAAACTAAATTATATTAGAGCCAGAGCTAAATAAAAACAAAAAAAGGGACTCACAACCTCATTCCATCTCACAGTAGCAATTTATTTTACTCAACACCTTGTCAAACCCATTTGACATAAAATTCCAGGCTACTAAAAGGTGTTTTGTCCTCTAATTTATTTCTATTTATTTTCATAGTATTTACTGTTTTGATCTCTCTTTACTGTACCTGGGAGGTAAGCTCCTCCACAGCACTGTTAAAGGAAAAATAGCAATTTTGAGAAGTATTTTAAGGAATCACATTTCATGTTGAAAGAAAACATTGTCACATTTCAAATTTCATGCATACACAAAATCAAGAGATTATGTCCCTATTGCAAGCTCCCTGAAATACAAGACCTAAGCCTAGCTACACAACACAGATGTGATGTTTTTCCCCTCTCCACACATTTCGAAGAGGCTGAAAACCAACAATGTCAGGTTTGGGTTTTGGGGGTTTTTTTGGGGCTAAAGGTAAAAATGTTCTCAAAACCACAATTAATTTTAAATATCAAGTTAGGCATCCATAGGGGAGAATAATTTCAAGACGCTCTTTTTCCATACAGAGTATGGAGTGTAAGTGTCCCAAGTGAAAGCTCCTGCCTTTACAGCAGTATTTTGATGCTATCATGGTCTTTAGCTGGGTGACAGCAAATAGAGAGGTAAAGATCACAGAGATGCTGCTGCATCACACCTTCTCCTCACCTGCAGTTTCCTAGTCTGAGACAAACACACAGGGACAAGAAGTCCAAGAGTTACACAGTTCTACGACAAACAGTTCTTTGACAAGTGCGACTCCTGTTACAATGTCAGGCTGCCCTTCCTCCCCGTCCCCAAGACAGTCTCAGAGCTCTCTTCAACACTGCAAGAAAATGATGCCTCAAGACTTCTGAGATTAAACATTTTGCTTCTCTTGCCTGCGTTTCTCAGTTTATCAAAAATATTAATACACAGACGTCGTTAGCTCAAGTTCACGCTGCTGCCAGAGTGGCAACACATGTTCTCTCTTAAGAAAATACTGGAAAACCCAGAGCTTCTCTAGCAAGTCTGAGGATGCCTGGAGAAAGCAAGAAGCTTGGGCTGTCTGCAAAAGCCTCTCTGCCCCTGAAGTAAGGAACAAGTCATGGTATCTTACGGGGAACCTTGTTTAGTTACCTGGTCACAAGCATCTACCCCACATAAAAAATAAAACTGCACAGAATACATATGTTGTTCCTCAAATTTTAGGGTTGTCCTATTACAGAACACTTTATATCTATGTCTAAAGAAAGAGGAAGCAAACTCGCAGTCATCATAAACTTGTTTCATATTGATTGAAAAATGGAATCTTCTGAGAGAGGAATCTTTTTAATGTTTCAAATTGAAAATCCAAGTTATTGAAAGTTCTATGTAATCATCACAAGTTTTCTGTGAAATTATTTTTTTTTCCAACAAACATGTATTGACAGATATATTTGATGAATTATCTGCCATATATCATTGAACTGGGGAGGGAGGAAGGTGTATGCACAGAAGCAATTGTGTATAAATATGATGAAATATTCATTCAGTGAATTTACACAAAAACATAAGTCCTTTTTCATATTTCTGCCTTCTAATGCACCCCAAGACAAGAATCCACAAATTTGACCGGGCTAGATAAATGCTTTCAGGAAGGAAGGAGAGGAAATGGAAGCATTTTCAAAGTAGAACAGCACATCCATTTTGAAACTAACCTCATTTTTAAAGCTTTAAATACTTTCAAAGGATAATTATTTGAGATTTGTACTGACTTTTTTCTGGAGTCACAGCAGTTGTAACTGAACACTGTGTTACCAAAAATGCCTCAGAGCTTTGCACGCTGAGTCAATATGAGCCTTCCCCTCACACACAAACACAACACTTAATTTTGGCCACTAGACTGAAAAATCCATTATTTGCACCATTCTATGAGATTTATTTCCCTGTGACATTATTCTGCATTGTATTTTCTGCTGTTAGAGTGTCTGGATGTGCTCCTGCTGAGTTACATACTGTGCCTACGGTTCCTTGTCTTTGTTACCAGTCTTCTCTCATCTTTTACCTATTGTCAGTTGTTGGCATTGTTCTCAAATGTGTTCACTCAGTTTATGATTCATTCTGCATTACGAGTAGTAGTGCAAGAAAAGGATGTTTTTTCACAATAATTCCACATTTCCACTGTTCTTGCTCAGAATAATTAGGTCTCGATAGGTCCTTCACATAAGACACTACAAGAAATCTTCTTCTGAAAAGCAAACGCATTTCTTCGAACGGGTGAAAAGGTTCTCTCATCTTGAGGACAATCTGTGAACACCAGCAGAAGACAAGTCTGCCCACATAATGGTTTTGCATGTATTTAAAAAAGCAAACAGTTGTTATCCTGCAGGCACAAAATATGTTGCATAGACCAGTAAACTACAGAGGGCTTCTGTTGTGTGTGTCAAAAAACTCTTTAAGAATGACAGACAATTGAAGAAATGAATCCCCTCAGGACTGGTAAGGACAGAAGGACAAGATTTGTATCAAAATCAGGGATCCACAGCAACCAAAATTAAACAATTCAAAGAAACACTCAACAATCCCCATTAAATTACACATAACAAAGACCAAGGAAAAGAGAGACAGAAGAAACTTCAGGTTTTGTCTAACCCACACTGCCAAACTGCTATTTTTCAAGCTTTTCCAGTCTCATTCTTCTCTTTCCTATGATTTCTACTTTAGTTCTGTTAAAATACATGTGGTTGAGCAATGAGAGAGGCAAACTTTTTCAGAAGCAAGTGTAACCTTCTGCATCACAGGAACTTATTCAGTATTTACTCTTTCCCACTGAGTAAAGCTTCTGAGGACTGAGAAAATATATTTTTTCAAAAAGTCATTTGTCACTAAACTTGAGCAAGACACTGCAGATAACTTGGTATTTGTTTACATTTTAGCAACGTCCTTTTTTTGTAATTGGAATTTGAAAGTGTAAATGTAAAGAATACAAAGCAAATCTTTTTCTTATTACAATTTTCACGCTTCCCTGGACATAACAGTCGGAAAGACACTTAGTTTTCAAGAATATTTTACTACAAAAGTAACAATTTCAGCCATAACTTGTAATGTGGAATAGTCAGGCAGGGAACTGAGGCTGTAAGCTTTTGAAAAGTGAGAGGTCACTGAGAAGGTAGATTCTCAATTTAAGTTTTAGCAAGAGTGGAGAAATAGAAAGTGTCACATTATTTTGACTAAGTCTGTTCTCTCCTGAGCTAATGCTTTCAGAGACAACAGTTTCATTTTGAATTAAAAGTGGTTCCTGAAGTGTTTCACATCTTCAGTACCAAAAAAATATCAGCAATGTCATAAAAACCAAGCAATTGGTCACCACGAAAAATTAATTAATGAAAAAGAAGCCAAAAAGTTAAAAAAGATACTTTACACAGAAGACAAAGTTCTCACCTCATTTCTCCACTGTTCCAAGATGGAGTTCTAGGGAAAATGATAAACTGGGGCGATGAGAGAAAGACTAAAAAGAATAAATTATATGCACTTCTTCTTATCTTTGACCATTGTGCTGTGCTAACTACAGTATAATGAACATTGATATGAATGTCAGGTTTATTTGCATTTATTGTCCTCTGGAAATGTAAATAACTTCTGGGGTTGAATTATAACATAAGTCTTCACCTTCCATGTTATCTCCAAGACTATACCTAGTCTCCCCACAAACTTTCTTTTTTTAGCAAATGACTGATACGATACTTTCAGCTTCACAGCTTAAATATGTAGATGGTTTGAATGTTCATATAAACCGAGGGTTCCAGGTCCAAACAGAATCATTTGAAAGAAAGGTAAATGAAATCACAGTCAGCATGGTGTAAATGCCCTATGTATGTGTCATACAGTCTGCTTCTGTATCCCCAGGGGAGTTATGTCATCACCTGTGTAATTTATTGTCACCACCACACTTCCACACTGATCCCCTAACCTAGGCTGTCTGGCCCAGGCACTTGCAATTTCAGATTTGAAGGGTTTTATCATAGTTCTGTAAAGACGATTTATTCTCATATTTAATTCTCTAAAGATTACTTATAACAAGGCCTCCCTAGACAGCCTTCAATAAAAGACTAAAATCCACATAGTTTATTGAAATTATCTGACAAAGTCCCAGGGGAGTGAGGGATATTTCTGCCCCTCCCCAGTTATCACAAACAGCAGCGTTTTACTGATGGGAAAACAATGAGTACTTGTTCAGAAGGGATTGCTACACCCATCTTTGAAGAGAAGACACAGAAACACTGTCTAAATAAGCCAACATGGCCACAGAAGCTAACCACCATTTGAAATAGAGACAGAGATCATAAACAATGCTGTGTATCATTTTGCCATTTCTGCCCACATTACTAACTCACAAAGATGAGGCCCTTAAATAGACTCAGCTCCCTTTGTGGGAAGGAACAGGATGAAACATGTAGTCCTCACCTGTATATTTTCCTCCAAACTGTGTATTTGTGTGCCCAATGGGATGATATTTTTTGATTTAGTTGTCAGCAAACAGAACTTGATATTATGCTTCTCTCTCTTTGCTTTCTTAGCTATCAGACTGCAGTGAATAAGGGTTATTCTGTCATTTTTTTAAATTGTTTTTTGAATCTAGGTATTTTTCATAAAGCCAGACTTGTTCATTATTGAGAGGAAGCATATTATTATGAAGGCTGGCACTGTGTTTTGGGACCATCAGTGGGAGGGCAAGCATTTAGATTAACATCAGACTCTTATCCTGCATCTGGAGATATCCAAAATGCACTTGGATGTGATCCTGTGCACACTGCTCTAGGTGAATCTGCTTTATCAGGGGGGCTAGGCTAGCTGATCTCAATTCCAACCCCAACCATTCTGTGATTCTATACATCTTCAGATAAGGAAAGATGCTGCTCCTGAATTCATCACAGTCAATAGGATGGGTGGATTAAAGTATTACTACTTCTTCCTTTTTAGCATTCTTCTCCAGTTGTCAAAAAAAATACCCTGCACTGAATCAGGAGGACTAAATATATATTTGAAATGAAAACTATCCATTAAAACAAAACAAAGCAACACATCTTCACCAGTAGAGCATCCAGGCATATCTTGCTCTTTACATGTGAGTGAAATTATCTTTCTTCACCTTTTTTGTGTGGAGCACAGTTCACATGACAAGGACTTCAGAACACCCAGCCCTAACTCATGCTCCAAACAGACAGCCCGCCTCTGCTCCCACCTCACTTTCTAAAACCCTCTTGGACACAAAACTCAGAAATATTTCAAAAGCTATGCCTGCTTTTGGGAAAAGTTTAGTTCCTGAAGTTCTTAGCAGTTCTGCCTTGTAAAATACCTATTATCAGGATTGATTTCCAAAGGTGATTTGCAAGGTCTCTTAATTTTAATATCTGTGCTATTTTATTAAACATTTTCAATTTCTGTGGGGCAATGATCATAAATAACAGCTTATTCCACTTTGCTGTAAATATGAAAAAAGACGTATTTATCTTAATATTGCAGTATGTAGTTTGTGAACTATGGTTTCTTATTTAGTTGTGAGAAATTGATAATATTTATATAATTCTTAAGATATACATAATCTGTAAACTTTTATATCAACGTCTATCGACATGTTCTCAAATATCAAAGTTCATTTTCCCTGTATAGTATCTTCCTATATTACCAGCAATACCTGAAAAAAAACTTCATAGCATTTTCAAATAGCTTTTGATATTTCACAATGTACTCTGTTACTTTTTATGTGACCTGGTAGATCTCAAATGCATTCATAGGTGCATGTACTTGCACATATGAAAACCTCTCTAAGGTTTTCTGAGGGCACCATCTGTAGAGAAACAGTGCTCAGAAGTCCAGGCTTCCATATGTCATAAACATCCAGCTTTATAATTTTCTTTCTTGCCCAAGGGTTTCCCTTGTGAATGATCAAAGCAGCAAAGATTGCAGAATTTAACATGCCTAGTCAGGCCTTAAAGAACAGGAAAAAGAACAAGCTTTCAAACAAACATAAGTCCAGTCCATCAGCACACAGACAAATCTCCCATTTCAACAGAGGCAGCCAGTATTCAGCAGTTTATATTCAACATAACTGTCCTTGGAACAGAGAGGATTTTAGATGAAAGTCCTCAGACAGAGTGTTAATCCTGGATCTACAATGCACTGAAAAAAAATCTTGCAGTGTAGCTAGAAGAATTACTTGGACTGTATTTAATTATTATAGTTCCCTCCAGACATCAAAAACAAAATCAGAAATGTAGATGGAATAAAACGAACCTAAAGTGCACCCCATCAAAAGTCCTAGGTTAAGAAAAAAAAAAAAAAAAGAAAGAAAGAAACAGAAGTAGTGTTAGAACAATTTACTTTGACTCAGTATTATCCCAGGGAAATCTTTCTTCATGCCAGTAAAGAGGTGCTCACAGTATGGTGATCTTCTTCAACCATCACTGTCAGCAAGTCCATAAACTAGTATAGCAAGTAAACAAAGTAAAGTCAAAGCAGATAAAGATAATTGTCAAGGAGCAAATTTTCATCACATCAAAAGCAGACAGTCTGAACAATCACAGAGTTAGTTACAGGGTTACTGTTTTTATCAGACCTTTAGAAGCCATTCTACCAAATAATTCTTATGCTTCAGAGCTTTTTTCTGTCAATCACAGATAGGGAAAAATAATCAAGTAATACTCCAAAAATATTAGAAAAGTTCAAGTACACCTCAAAGCTGTCCCTCTACCTTACCAATTTCCCAGTGCTATTTGTTGTAAAATCAAAATGAATTTTTTACATAAATAGCTTTAGTTACCATTCATCCCTGACTCCACTTCTTGAAGTAGTGTGAAAGTGACTTTAGTTATTTTTCCCTTGACACAATACATCAAGAATACATGCTAGCCTTTTTTTTATTCCATAAATTTCCTTGCCTTGTATTTTTTCAAGGAGCATGAATGGGTTCTCTGACTTCTTTCTCCTCCTAACTCTTAATACTTCATTTGGTTTTTTTCACAGTTTCAAATACCTTCTTTCCCAGTCCAGCTGACATGCACAGTTCAAGACAGGCAACTGAGACTAGAAAGAGCACAATAAGCAGAGGAAACCAAGGAGAGATGGAGCCTCTTTCAAACTGTGTGTTTATACATTTTTTCCTATACTACACCTGAAAAACTACAGCCATAAAGGAGACATAAATGAAAAGATTTGCATATAACATAACATACCATGAAAGGCATCATAATTTTTGAGTTGCATGAGGAAAGAAAATCTCTGAATCCTGAGTTAGCAACCATCATGTCTCAAGACATCTACTGTTGGCACCTGTTCTAGGGAAGGAAATAGAAGGATCCACCATCCCGGGCTAATAACCGCCCATTCTTTCTTATCCATCTCTTCCTCACATCATCTAGGTCTCAGTCATTATGTCCATCAAGGCAGCATAGAGGTCCACAGTTTAGCCACCTTCTCAATGGAAGCCCTTCTACTGCTTTCTCAGGCTCCTGTGGTGAGGGGATGATGGATTTCTTATCTTTCACCACCTCTTCCAACATCAATTTCTTCTGGGTCTGACTTCTCATCTTTTCACATATCTGCCAGCACTTCCCATATCTTGTTAGTCTCCACACAAAATCTGACTTCCTACTTTCTGTCTTAATTTTTAACTTCATCAAAGTAGTACAGCCTACCTGGTGAGCATACCGCCTTTTACATCATGGGAGTTAGGCCAGGCAACACTTGCACTGGAGTGGAATTAGGCCCTGGGTCTAGAGCAAGTCCTACAGTTTTTATGAGCATTAATAGCTGATATGGTTTTTCTTAAGGTACAGTTAGCAGGGAAGACTGAAGAGTCCCAAGGGACACTGGTGCTTACACACATAAATAGATCGAGTCAGTCATGATCTGAGACAGGTGTGACTTTGAACAGCAGAACAGCACTGTCCCAACACTGTCTTGACCAATTATAATGGAATCTGACAAGAAATAAGTAGTACCAGAGGTCATGGAATTACTTCCTCAGATCCAGCAAACACAGATCTTACTTCCCTTGTTCTGCTTTCATATTCAGTGCTAACAGACAAGCTTCTGTAAGTTACTCCTGATTTACACCAGGGCAAACATCAAACTCAGCTCCAACGGAAGGAGAAATTACGTCTCTTAAGAGGTGATTTGCTGCTGTTACCAGAGCTAATACACCGTACTTTTAGCAAATAGCAGCTCTGTCTATGGCTCTTCAATCACAACTTGAAGATATAACAAGAAAATGTTTCCTGTTGAGCTTAGAAATAATAGTTACCTTTAGCTGATACTTACAAATAACACACAAACTATGCAAAAGGACTTTAGTATCCAGGCCAAAAAAAAAAAAAGCAAAAACGCCTATTTT
This sequence comes from Corapipo altera, assembly GCF_003945725.1. Taxonomy (NCBI): domain Eukaryota; kingdom Metazoa; phylum Chordata; class Aves; order Passeriformes; family Pipridae; genus Corapipo; species Corapipo altera. The sequence goes on along the minus strand of NW_020884898.1, from coordinate 782,257 downwards.
AATATTCTGGAGTGTTTTTACTCGGGTCCATTCACTTGCTACTTTTCTTCAGAATACTGCTGTAATCATAATCCCTCACTTTCCTCTGCAGTACTTGTTTACTGCTACTCACCAAGATTTGGTTCTGCTTGTCTATACAAAATAGTCACTGATGTGTGAGCCTTTGAGAGAAGGCACACAAACCACAGAGTAATGTTTACATCAACGCTTTTTGTTTAAGCTTTGCAAACCATTAAGAGTCTCACACTGATCATCAAGACTTGGGGCTGAACAGTCATTGATAGTATTTCCTTACTGTAACAGTAAAAGAAGCCAAAACTCACAGGAAGTTCCTGCTGAGTCCTGGTAGGCCTGCAAAACTCCTGTGATAAATTCCTGCAAAGCAAAATCAAAGTCTGGGAAAGAACTACTTCAGAAATAAAGCAATGGAGTCAGAGAAAGACATAAGATCTGCACAGCACACCCTTCCCAGAGTCCATAACAGGAAAGAAAGAAAGAAAACAAAACAAAAGGAAAAAAAGGCTAATGAAACACATTACTCCCCCATACCACCAGAGCATACTGGTGTAAAAGATAAACTGCTTGAAACACTAACAAGAAAAAAGTTTCAGATTTGCAATGAAAAAGCAGATTTACTTAGGCATTAAAAAAAGTGGAAGAACAGGATAAGGAAAGAAGAATGAAAGAGATATAAAGCCTACACCATAAGAAAGAATGAAATCTGTAAAAAGTTCATACATAAAACTTTGACTGAACTGATGCACCTTTGGGTTTCACACATCAGTAGTTATTTCTATGCTCATATAACTCACAAATTAAACTTTTATTAAGTGCATTCAGAACTTTCTATTTTTGCACATTCCAGACACTTCAGACTTTCCATAACTGTCATCTAGAGAAGTCTCAGTCCTGAAGAACAGTGGGAGAAAAATGTACACTGTCTGTAGATATATAATACATGATGGTTGATCCCTTTTACAACATTTATCTTGGAATTCTTGGTGACATGAACAAACCACTTGAGTTCTACTTTTGTGGGGTTTTATGGCCAATGCATTCCCCTTGGTTAAGACGGCTAATGACAATAATTAACAATCAAAAATATTGCCCTTCTTTTACCTCTGAATATAATATGATAACCTGCCACTTCATCACTGAATACCCAGTATCCTTCATATCATATGTATTCAGTCAAATATATTGCTGCTAAAAAAATCCTCTCTCTAAAACATTCTAAGAAATTTTATGTCAGTATTACTGAGAAATTCTATCATAAATTGGATTTTTTATAACCCTGCCCACAGCTACTTGCTATGGATTATAACCGACTTCAGGAAGAGAGAGAACAAAGCATGTATATAGTAGTTCACAGAAAAATGCAAAATAGCAGGCTATAGATATAGATATATATTTAGGTAATCCAAAATATCTAGTTATGTATATACCTAAAATCACATGCAGGTCCAGACTTTTCACTCCTGCTTTAGCAGTTATAATTGAATATCAAATAGCCAGAGGTTGCAAGCTAAGAACTTGTTTTATGCATTCATTCACTTGAACTGTGTAATCCACTGCAGTTTATTCAGATTTCTGACCACTGACAGGAAGATAATATGTCATACCTCAAAGCCCATTTTATCAAAACATTACAACGTAGATTTCACACAGACTCTGGCCAATGTAGTATGTGTGTCAAGTAACTTTTCTTTGGAAGTATTTTAATCAGCTCTCAGTATATTTCTACATAATGCATTTAGAAACCAAATGTTGTTTTCAAGCCATTTAAAATATATTGAAAGTGTCTGTTGTGAAGATTAAGCTTAAGTTTCTACCTTATTCTAAAACAGAATTTTTCTGTTTTCTCCCTTTTTAATTTATTATTAAAATTGAGTTCTCCATTTGAAAAAAAAAAAGGAGAGGAGGAGTGATTATTAAGTAAAGTCAGAAATTAGTTTTTACAGCTTTCCACATTTTAAAAGGAACTGAATAGCAGAAATTATTATTTATAATAGTTACTTTAAAATTGCCCACCAGAGCCCATATGGCTGAGAAAACACAGTTCAGCAAAGTTGGTTTTCATGGTTCAATTGTCTAATCCTAAAATTAATATGTAATTCAAGGAATTTATACATACCATCCAACAGGCTCACAGGATTCCACTTAACTTCATTTGCTGATCACTAACAAGGTTGACATGTATAAAATTTCTACTAAGTACAGCCTTGATCTTTTGAGAATCATATAGGTCTCCCTGTGTGGCCCAGCTCAGCTTGTCTCAGCAGCATCCAGCACCTTTATCAACCTTCAGCACCTTTGACTGAGACCAAACAAGTTCCTGGAACCAGTGATGGGCTCTACAACTTTAGCACCACTGTGCCTCAGATGATGATACTCTCTTGTGGGTTTTTCACACAAATTCAGGAGGAGTGGGGAGAAGGCCAGGGTTTGCCAGATGCATCTCTCACCCTTACCACTGCAAAGAAACCAGCATCTAGAAGAATCACTCCATGATCAGCACAAAACTGAATTTCACCACCTTCACCAGAGGACAAAGGAATTTGTTTTTTTCTCACAGCCAGAGAACAGAAAAGCTTTGTTTTCTCTTTAATTCTCAGAAACTCTGGGACAGTCCTGGTCCTCCAGCAAAACAGTGATTTTTCACTAAGAACTCATTTCAGATCTCTAAGAATATTACAAGACCACAGACCCTCACAGAGCTAGGGTGATTGAAAAGGAGGGGACACAATTATTCCTATAATTAAGTTTTGAAGAAGGTAAAAAAAACACTAACAGAAGTAAAAACATCTTTTTTAGCCTGCAGAAGTACTAAAACAAAAGACATGGGATCAAACTCTTTCAAACTTCAGAAACGCACATCTACACTAGATGCAAAGAGACAAAAAAGACTACTTGGTAACAGTAGAACCCAGACATCCCTGCGTAGTACAGATCTCTCCGAATAACAAAAAAAAAATCCCCTAGTAATTTATTTAGTAGCTGAAAAAAGGGAACATAACAGATTTTCTTCGATGAATATTATTGAGCCATATATATAACTGGTCAAATAGTGAAAATACACATTCATAGATAATTTCATCATCAATTGATTAAAACAGCTTGGACTGATTTTCTGTTTATAAATTTTCTGTGCATCAGTTGTGCTGTTCCCCTCATTCTCTGAGCTACAGGTCTTCTATCAAGAAACAAGCAAGGGAAAGCAAATTCATTCTCAGAATCTAAGGCTAACATAGTAGGAAATGTTAGCAGGTATTTCTGAAATCTGATAAAATGAACTTGCACAAAATCCCATGAGAGCCACAGAATTCCTTTCAGTGCCTGGCGTAACAAACACTGTGCTTTTAAACCCAGTCTCTGTAGAGTTAGCATATGCCCTGGCCTTTGAACAAAATGTTCCTAAATTCACAATGTTCACAGCTACAGCATAAAGAATTGTAAAGACTCTTGCTGCAAAGGCTTTTAAGCTCACAAAACAAGGTGCTGCATGGTTTCTGGCACAAGAAGATATAAAAGTTATTCATGAGTGACTGTCACACCTTGTGAGAAAATACAAAGCACCACAGACTTCAAACCAGTAAATGAAACAGAGACCAAACACTCAAAATGTTTTTTGCTAGTCAATAGAGACCTACTGTGACCCCAAAGCTCAGAGATAGCTTTCATCTGGCTGCTGGATCTACTACCAGCGCTACAGTGAATCAGGAATAAGTAGATTTTCAGTAACTTCAGGAGAAAGCTGGTCCCAATGACAGAAGGGCTATTGACTGCTTGGTTCCCTCAGAGGAAGAACTGGAGGCTTGCAGAGGAGGGCCTCTTTCCTGCATAAGAGGGATAGCACTGGATATTTGAACAGGCACTAAATCCTGAAGAACAGGGGGCAGGCTTATGACTCACTTTTGGAGAAGTCCATGTCACCCACAACAGCAGAGCACAGGAAGCTGGTGGGACTCCCTCCAGTTAAACGAGTTTGGCATTAGCTCAAGGTCTCATTTTTTACATCCACTGAATTAATTGAAAAGTTAGTTGAAAGGAGGTACATCACGCATTGGCCATTAAAAGGTTACTTGGGCTCCTTCTGTAAGCTAATAGACACTTTCAAATGCATACCAAGGCTTCCTAAGATAAATGATACTTCACTTACTCCCACAAATGATTCCTGATTTATCTTGATTTGTAGAGGCCAGTGTTTTAACTTCTGGATAAGATGAAGCCAACTGAGGCAAACTGAAGGCAAAGAGGTATTGTTAACCTTAAAAAAAAAAAAAGGTAAATTCTGTTATTCAACTCGCAAAGCAGCAGCTTAGGAATCTGTTTTTTGACAAAACTATAATACATTTATATAAAAATGGGGCAGATAAACAAATGAATATACAGCACATGAATATGCATATAGGAGAGTCAGTACAGGTCAACTTAGGAAAATTCCTGTCTATGTAGCAATGTTGGTTAGGGATAGAATTTTTGGCAGTATTCCTATATTGTCAACACCATTTGTTTAGATGCAGGTACAGCAACCTAACTGAGCTTTTGATGACATAACTACCTTGCTTTAGCAATTCAATGTAAATGACTTTAATAGTAGTGGCTCTGGCAAGTATAAAGTGCTTTTGTTAGACAGTACAAGGGGACTTGCTTCTGTTTTTCTTTTGCAACTTATAGTTAATGATAATATTTCTGAGAAGTGCCTCCTACTCCCTTTCTTTTCTTTCATTCTGGAAGAAAATCACAACCACATGTCTCTTGTATGAAACTTGGAGAGAAAATTTAAAAGTTTCTCCAAATGAAGGCTATAACAGCCAAACCAACACCTGTAGTTATGAAAGGCATCTTTTTTTTTTTCTTTTTTCTTCCCTTGAGCAGACAGAGCATCAGCAATTCAAGTTCCTCAGCACCAGCTTACAAATGCACAGACCTGGAAGGGGTAATTGGAGTGGTAAAAGGAGCCACCAACCTCTTCTTCTGCAGGTGTTATTACTAGAGCAGTATCAGCAACAGGAAAACAAATACCCCTCCACACCACGTCACAAGCCAGCACAAACAACTTTTGACTGCAAGACCTTGCCCTGGAAAATGAAAGGAGATATCCTGTTCTGAAGTCTCCTGATAGCAACAAACTTTGCCAATTCTAGGCTTATTCTTGGTCCTTTAAAGAAATTACATGTACCAATAAAATAGCTTCACAGAAAAAAAAAAAAAAAAGCAGCTCTCTGACCAGAAGCAGAAGCAGCAGCCCCAGAGGACTTGGTGCTTGCAAACATCAGTACAGTGAGGGCTGGCAGAAGCAAGGAGGGACAGGGCACCAACCTCCCACCCAGGTTGGAGCTGCCCACACCTTCTGGGGCTACAGTAGCCCTGCCTCAAAACACAGGGAACAAGACTGAAAAAGAAAAGCAGCTGCCTAGTCCAAAGATAGTACAGAATTATAGAATCCAGCCTAGAGAGGCCAGGAGACAGTTCTCAATCAGAATAAAAACTACTGTCTCACTTCCCTGCAGACTAAGGATAAAATATCCTCATTCTTCTCCCTTCTCTTTGAAGGCAGGTTCATACTGAAGACTGTTCATGGGGCTCCTCTATGTGTGAGGAACTGAATAAAGCCAAAGCTTAGGTCACAAGACCCACATGTTTTTTATTTTCCACATACCTTTCCAAGCTTCATCTCTATGTAAAGCAGGCACTCTCCAGAATAGAGCTGGCAAAAGACTCCTTAATAATGTATGCAATAAATAAGAATAAAATACAAAGCCTGCATCGGTTTTCACTAATAAGAGTAGTCACAAGCTCCAAGAGCAAGAAGCTCATCTCTGAGAGAAAAAACCACATATCCACAAATACAGCAAATAAATTTCTACAGTATTCTTTTTTCATTTGCCTTGCATTCAAGTGGATGAAAGCTAAAGGGCAGCATTCAGTCATACACACCTCAGTACTATAGCCCACATTCCCCTTCAGAGAACTTTAATATTCAGTTGCTCTTCAACAATGCAACAAAGCCTTACAAAACACTCTTTTTCTGCAGGTTTGCATCAAAGACTTGGAAAAACAATCACGCTAGACATCTGCTAGAAGAGCAGCAATTAAGAGCCTAGCAGATATTAATGATACAGGTAATCTAGCCCATCTCTCAAGTGAGTCCTACAAGGCAGAGAGAACAAACACACTGCTGAAATCAATTCTTTATTTAACAGATGTTTTTAAATCACAAACTGACTGGTGATTTTATGTACTATGTTCTTTTGAAAAAGGAGAATTTTTTTCCCCTCCTTCTTCTGTTTCCTTTTTGCCAAGTGGGTACAAAAAAGCCCAACTCCATCCATTTTTAATTTGACACATCTGTGTACCTGCAAAAGGCTGAAAACACTTGTTGAAAAGCTACATAAAGAAGAAACACAGAGCCAACAAACTCAGGCTGAAATTCCATAACAGTTTAAAATTCAATTTTGATTTATATTTTTCTAATTGTTGAGGCACTGAGACTTTGGGGCAGACAGAGATTTCAGGTGTAAATTTGCTCACCATTTTAAAAAACAATTCTAAATATTTTATCAAGATGTTTGTAAAGGGAGTACCTGCTGAAGTCAGACTAGAGAATATTTTAGTAGTCTCTCTATTTACACTCAGAAAAAAAGCAAGAACCAATTCCCATACCCTTGCTCACCCTCTCTCTCACTATTCTCACATTCTACTTTAGAGTTTACATGCCTCCTTTCTTTTGTTCACTACATCTCAAACTATTTCTGATTTTATGAACAACCATGGTCACCAGCATATTTGCAACAAAGACCTTGTGGACCTGACGAGAAAACCACAGATTACTATTCACAGGGCTTGTATTTTGCTATTTTCCTGGTTGTGACTCACGGCTATAACTTTTCCAAATAACATGATGAGCTTGTGAAGTCCCGTACAGAAAGAATGGATTATTCACTTTAAACTGTACAGTAATTATCAAGCAATGGGTCTTCTTAATCATTGTTTCCTTTCATTCTGTCACTGTCGTAAATGTTTGCCTAATAAAATTCAAAGTAGATAAAGCCAAAACAGACTCATGAATTTTTATTTGTTAGATTTTTAAATGTAGAACCTTTCCTTCTGTGCCATACTTTCCAGGAAGGTGTAACCACATACAGCTCCTCATGCATTCCTTTTGGACTTGCCCTTCACAAGAGAGGTGGGTGCACCTTCTTTGAGGTACAGTGTAGTGTGTGCCTTTTCTCAGAACATTAATCAGGGACCTACAGTCAAATTTCAGCAGACTTAGGGTTAGAAAAACTGCACTTACTCCTCTAAGTGAGGGAAGATACCGGTGTTTTGTTCTTGGGCTACGATGTAACCTCATGGAAGTACACATCAAGCAAAATACAGTTTCTGCCTGCTTTGGACAGCCAAATTCCAGTGTACCAAAGCTCCTGCTTGGCTCAACCAGTCAAGCTGTATGCAATGGAGCACCCATACAGCTGTTCCTTTGTGCCCTCTTTGGTATAATATCCTCTGACAATTATTTACAGATTAATTATAGATTTGCCAGCCAGCTGTAGGCAAAGAAACCTCCTGGAAAATTCTAGATGAAGAGAAGATGTTGATCAAAGCTAAAGCAATTTTTAAAAGGGAGGGAGGGAAAAGCTTTTGGGTAGCAAATTTCTCTGTATACATTTACTAACATATTCTTTACACCTCTAAACAGAAGCATTTGTGTTTCTCTAATGAGTCACAAAACTAAAAGTAGTAGATTATTATGAGTTGAAAAGGGTAGGAAAGGACATGAAAAGAACATTGCTAATGTTTTTCCATTCTTTTAGATATCTTCAAAGGCAAACTCTGAAAACTAGGAAGAGAAAGGTACTCTGAATCTCTAGTAACAAGAATACTTTCAACTCTTTTGGTATGCAAGTATTTCAAGTGTCACACAATATTTCCTCCCAGATGTTTTTATTAGACTCTTTTCCAAAGGTAAAACAAATTGTAATTCTTGATCTCACATCAGAATAGCCAGCTTTAAGATTAAAGTGTTTGCTCTCCTGTCACAAAGAGGCCCTTGGTCACATTTTGCTTATACAGTATTTTTTCCACTGCTTAAGTTCCACTTCACATAGTGGAATTAATTAATTCCACAGCACAGTAGATTTCTTCTGAGGCTTTTTGCAGTAAATGGAAATGGAACAATGGAAACGTATTCAGAGAGAAACTGTAGTTTGGGTCAATCCCTGAGTACCTGGGACTTGCACAAAGGAGAGAGATGCTCAATGGAAGAAATCCATGGAAAGACCCTCTCAGAAGATCGAAAACTGGCTTTGACTATCATTAAAGGAACTTACAGTCCCCTCTTGTACTTCATCCTACCAGCCAGATAGAGGATTTGGTACTACCAGCAATGTTTTATACTGACCTTACTCAGAACTAAATCTTCTATATTTTAGAAAGAAAGGAAGAGGTACAGTGGGGAAAAGGGGAACACAGGGTGGGGAGAACCAGTTTCAAGTCAGGTAAGGGATATCAGCTGGTCAGATCATGGGGTATGCCCAGGGAAGGAACAACATTCCCCTGAGGTATGTTTTAAGGAATCTCCCTGTCACTGTGTGAGGTGCAGGGGTGCATATGCATATTTGAGGCTTCTTTTTTTTTCTTCCTCTCTAGAACTGTTACTGCAGATGGATTGTCTGAGGGACAGGTGGGGAGAAGAGATTTCTCTTCCCAATGCCCACACCTACCAGGAAGAAATGCAGAGCTGTGCCCCATCTGACAAGAACCCTCACTGGCCTACCTTTAAACCAGGTTTATAATTATCTCTAAGCAGATTTCACTGATTTGGCATAATTTTAGGTCCTGCCATCCTGAGGACATCAGGCAGCTGGAGCAATAAGCATGGGCATCACTCAGCCTGGTCAGTTCCTGCCAGGCAATGGACCTCACAAGGTCTGGTCACTGCTGCAATGGCCTGGTCACCACTCCAGTGGTGTCAGTCTCTGCCCACAGAGAAAGTAGAGCAGGTTTTGCCTCTCAGCATGCAGCGATACCCCACGTAATTAATAATAAAGCAATAGATGGAATTTATATTAAAACACCAGTGCTGACTAAACGCCTGTCTTCCCCAGAGCATTCAATATTGTTGCTTGAAGTATCCAGCAGAAGAGTATTCCAGGAGCCACAGCTGTTTCAGAAGAATCCTGGAATGTCTTGGGTTGGAAGAGATCTCAAAGATCATCTTGTTCCAGCACCCCTGCCATGGGCAGGGACATATTGCACCAGACCAGGTCGTTCAAAGGCCATCCAACCAGGCATTGAACACTTCCAGGAACGGGGCATCCACAGCTTCTCTGCACAACCTCTTCCAGCACATCACCGCTGTCAGAGTAAATAATTTCTTCTTCATATCTAATCCATCTTTCAGTTTAAAGCCATTCCTCCTTCCCTATCATCTCATGCCCTTGTAAAAAGTCCCTCCCCAGCTCTGTTGCAAGCCCCTTTTAAGTACTAATACGAGGAAGACCAAACTGAGCAGATATCACTGTGTAGTAAATAAATATTTCTTAATCTTACTTCAAAACTCAGAGCACAAAGGAAAGGAAGAAAGATATCTGGAGTTGAAGAGAAGGAACCCTAGTTCTTCAGACATGTAATATTTCACTGAGGTTTACTCAACCAGTTCCTAACAAGCTGTGGAGTCTGCTCTAATCCTACAAAATTGATAGAAAAATATTTTCAAATTGTTTACAACTACTAAATAAGAAGTATAGGTGAACGATCACAAATGTCTTGATTTGTGACACCAGAGAGTGAAGAAAGTAACAAAAAAACCTCTAGGGAAAAACTCTAGGGAAATATGTCATTTTATATCACTACTAAAGCAAATCCTGCCCAGCAATTTAGAGACCCTCGACCCAAAACATTGTAGAGAGCTGACAGCATACCATCACTGTCTTTACAGAGGTGATCTTTAAGGTGTACCAGGTATAGAACACTCCAGAATCTGCAACATAAAATAGAAATGGAATTCTCTCAGGAGAAAAAGCAGTTTTCTTCTGTACATCTTTGTGCCTCAAATTTACATACTTTCAGTTCACAAAGCCAGAGGACTCTCAAGAGACTGGCTGAACAGTATCAAATGCAAAAGAGATTTAATCTTCAGATTTATGGAACTTTAAAGTTACAGCCACTGTAAAACATAGGTCTGTATACGTTCTTTTATCTACATACATACATTTATTGCAGCCAAGTTTGTAAAAAAGTCAAAGCAGATTAAAGGCACAGAAGAAGCATTTGCTTGAATTGCTCATAGTTCTATAGTCTGTTTCAAATTAAAATTGCTTTACTTTGATTTATGAAAACCAAAAATAGATTGATATAATTCAATTTCTAGTTTCTTGTTTTCCTGCCACTCTTCTGCCCCAAATACCTGTGTACTACTCTTTTCCAGGCTTTCACTGATGCTCACAGACATCTAAGGGTCATCCTAGAACATCTAAGGGCCTTATGCTTACATCTATCAGTAGAGAGCATCTGAAGAATTTGTGGAGCAAAAGCACAGTTTAAACACAGGAAAAGAAACATACTAAACCAGTAAGACTTAAGCATGGCATTAAAACTCAAGAGGTGTCTATATGAATCTGAACACAAGTAAGACATTCTCTCAACTTTTGCTTATGTTCTTTTTGCACATTTGCTTTTTGGGGTTCTTTTACATTTAAAGTAGTATCAGCAGAGGCATAATTTTGCATTTCATAAATTAAATTATTTTTGTTGACTCAACAGACATTGTAGAAGGGTGACAATGATAAAGCTAGAAAATACAGTCAAGAAAAATGCTCAAAGCCTCTCCCACATGCATAGGAAGCAATTTATCTATTCTTACAACAAATGCATTTTAGATCACACGAAGGAGAACCTAGTTATTACCTGTTTGTTTATGTAAGTGTCTCTTTACTGTGCAAGTCAAGTATATTGAAAAAACCTTAATTGCAGCAGAAAATATCTAAACATGCAAATACTTTCAAATCCCCACAGGGCCAATAACACTGTCCAAGGAATCAGTCTTGCAGAACCCAGACTTCAAGTCAAAGCCATTTGAACAAATATTTCTCCAGAAATCTTATCTTTTAATAACGTGATAACTTTTGCAAGCATCCTGTTTCTTTCCTACTTATGAGTAGTCACCAAACCTATTATAGGAATGGGGAACAGAGAGAAGCTGGTCAGTCAGTTAACAGGGACTTCCCTCCAGCTGGAGAGAAGTAGGTAAACAGTGGCATATAGATGGACAATTTCATAATTTGATTGCTTATCTAAGAACAAAGAGAGCTGAGTTCAGTTCCTGCCTCAGCTTTTCATTACCTTCACATGAGATTCCTGACTCAGGTCAGTCATCTGGGAGGTATAAATAAAAAATTTCCATAAAAAATGCTATGTTAAACACTGTATATGTGAAAGATCGTGATATCCACACCTATTTTTTACATAAGGCACATGTTTTTCTATGAGGTTGCTCATATTTCCTTTGATGCCAAAGAAAAATTCATTCAAATCTCCTCTTACTTCATAAGCATCTTAATTACTGATAAAAAGAGTAAGAGGAGATTCAAGAAATTCCTTCTTCTCCTCTCTGCAGATGATATCTAATCATTTCCTTTGCTCTTCTTCAAAGTGTTCATTGAAGAGTGTTTGCTATTGTGTAAAAGAATTGGGGAGTGCAGGCAAAAGAGAGGAGTCAGTCTGAAAAAAGTAGTGTCTTATTGACCTATTTGGTTTTGATTTAGATTTATCAACATAACTACCTGACCTAAAAAAAAAAAAAATCATAAAAACCTCCACCTACCAAACCACAAATATGACTATCTCTGTAGTTCATATAATTGGAAATATATTATAACATTTCCTGGTTTTACATGTGTAATGTAATAGGAAAATTGTAACAGGAAAAAAAGATAAAGCTTTGGGATTAAGGTGCAACACACAGAGAGAAACAGGGACATAAGAACATTCACAAGGCTGAGCAACTTCAGAAAAGACATTTAACCTCTCAATTACTTAGTTTCTCTCTAACAGAGACAGAGCAACATGCCCCTATCATCCTAATTGTTCCCCTGGCTAACATGAATTGCTAACAGAAGAACGGCTGGTGTATTAGTTCTGGCTACTTCATCTTATGCTATTCATAAAGGGTTTTTTCCTGCCATCTCTGTATATCTGTACTTAATCAATGTCAGTTCTTTTGTTTTCCAACATGAAGTATAATGAGACTTTTTTTCCACAAAAACTGTGTTTTGGCCAGTTCTTTGTATGTGGGAATTCAAACTACTGAACAACCTTCAGAAATCATGGAGCACTGCCATGTGCAATGGCCTCATGACATCCAAACATTTAATCTGAGATGCAATACAAGTGAGGTGCTGGAAAAGCATATGGACTCTTTTTTTGCAGGACTACATAATGCTTTAATCTCTATTCCAGCTGCTATTTCTCCATCTTTCCTTCTCTCTTCAGTTTCCAGAACTTGGGAGGATAGACAGGGGAGCTTGGTGAAGTGTCAGAAAAAAGGAGGGTGGAACAGAGCTGAACAAAGTGCCAGCAGATCTCCATCAAGGGCCAAGCTTTTTTACCCTCCTCCCATAAGTGGTCAACAGATACTTACAAAACAAACAAGTTGATCTTCCACATACTTGATATAAAATTCTGACAGTGTAGTTGTGGTAGAGAATAAAAGGGAGTCTCACAAGAGATCCACCAGCATCACAAGGGATCTAGTGGCTGCAGAATACCACGGTGAGACCCGAGAGCCCTGGGTACACACCTCTCTCCCAGGGCTTCTGTGCTTGCACACAAGTCACTAGTGGTGTTCCCCCAGGACTCAGTATTGAGCCCAATCCTATTTCATATCTTTAATGATGATCTGGACAGGGAGATCAAGAGCATCCTCAGTATGCTCATGGACAACACCAAGTTGGTTGGGAGTGTTGATCTGCTGAAAGGTAGGAAGGCTCTGCAGAGGGATCTGGACAGTATGGATCAACAGACAGAGGCCAATTGTACGATATTCAGCAAATCAAAGTGCTGGGTCCTGTACTTGAGTCTCAACAAACCCCATGCAGAGCTCCAGGTTTGGGGAAGAGAGCTGGAAAGCAGCCCAGCCAAAAAGTACATGGGGGTGCTGATCGACAGCTGGCTGGACATGAGCCAACAGTGTGCCCTGGTGGGTGGCATCCTGGCTTGTACCAGAAATTGTGTGGCCAGCAGGATTAGGAAAGTGTACTCAACACTGGTGAGGCTGCACCTTGAGTACCATGTTTAATTCTGGGTGCCTTACTACAAAAAAGTCATTGAGGTGCTGGAGCGAGTCCAGAGAAGGGCAATGGAGCTGGTGAAGGGTCTGGAGTACATGAGGAAGAGCTAGGGAGCTGAGGTTGTTTAGCCTGTATAAATTTTCCTCAGGGGAAAAAGGTCTCAGCCAAGACCATAGAGCTCTCTACAACTACCTGAAAGGAGGTTGTAGTAAGGTGGGGGTCAACTTTTTCTCTCAGGTAATGTGTGACAGGACAAGAGGATACAGCCTCAAGCTGCACCAGGGGAAGTTCAGGTTGGACATCAAGAGGAATTTCTTCAGAGACAGGGTTGTTATACACTGGAATGGACTGCCTAAGGAGGTGGTGGGGTCAGCATCCCAACGACTAGATGTAGCACTTAGTGCCATGGTCTAGTTGACAAGGTGGTCATTGTTCAAAGGTTGGATTCTATCTCAGAGGTCCTTTCCAAACTAAGTTATTCTGTGAATCCATGAAAGGGGGGCCCTGCAACTACTCTAGCTGCTAGGCCTGCCCATGGGTACAGCTGCACCCTAATGTCCTGGGCAGAATGCCCACCATGCAGGAAAGCAAAGGCAAAATTTAGGGCACATCAGGATGAAGGTCACCCGAAAACCTGCTCTCTGGTCTGAGTAAGATGTCAAACAGAGATCCACAGAGCACCCGGAGAAAACACCTGCCAAGACCTCAAGGATGACAACTCTCAACCTGTCATTTTGGAGTCTCACAAGGGGAAAAGAAAAAGCCAATGTAGTCCTTCAGCTGGTCTTAGACCACCAACCCCAAAAGTCTTCCCACTCCCTCCATAGAAAAGGGGCCACAGCAGGCTCCTTCTCCAGTCCTCTCAGAACAAAATAAAATGTCAATGCCTGATCACTGCAGACCTTGAGGGGGAGAGAAGAATAGAAGAGGGAACCCACTAAGGTTCTTGTCCTGCTTCCCTTAAAGTCAATGGGAGCCCTGGGAAATGGCATCAATAACAACCCAACCCAAGGAGAAGTTAATACGTTCAGGCAATGTCTCTGTAGGCGACTGGGCTTCTCGCTTTTCTTTTTCCCCCCCCCCCCCAAATAAAATGAATAGATGTAGTGAAAACACACACAGGTTTGAGACCTTTTTTTCCCATAAGCCTAAACAGATGTTGAAGGTTTACCTACATTACTACTACCTGTACAGTAGTATACTACCAGTATGAAGAGAGAGGGAGAGAGAAAAAAATCCTTAATTGTAAGGAAAGAGTTTTTCTCTCAGCCACATCCCAATGTGATTCCATTTTTTCTCCTTTTACTGTTTATGAGAATTTCAGCAAAAGCCTTTACTAAAAGATGAAATTGTATAATTTCCATTTCCATGAATGCAAAGCTTTTATTTATACATTTATACAAATCCTCATTTAGGATTGGTATAAATACAAAATCCTCCATTAGGCCTCTGTAAGGAAAAAGAAGAGTTGTGATATCATGCATATGTACAATGTGATGTGCATGAAGTACATCTGAAAAAAAAATTAAAATCTCCAAGACAGATGTAATAAGCGTTTTGCGGTAAAACCTATCAACATTAACATACTAGTTCTAATTTACTCTACTTCATGCATTTAAATTTATTAACTTCAGGCCATATGTTGGCTGTGGAGTGCAGCTCTGCATTCCTGAGTCAGATGACAATGAACAGTTAAGTTCCAATAAATTGGAAAGGTGAGGTAGGGTAAGCCTAACTAATGGAAGAAAATGATGCAAGTGAAAATCCAATACACCACAGTAAAGCAGCAGCAGCACAAAAATATTCCACCATATGTTTCAAGGGCTGGCCGAAGCTTCATGCAGAAAGCTTTGATGTTTCCACTGTAATTGAGAATGTCAATATTTCCAGGGTAGAAAACCTGCTTCCATTGATTAAATACTTGATTTCCAGACTACACTAAGGAAGAATGTCTGCTTCCTCACATTCACTCCACATTCAACTCATGTTATGTTATTTTAGTGCATGTAAGACAGAGGATATACCACTATTCCATATTTTTGTAACAGTGCAGCTTTAGGTTGAAGGACAAAGCGGGTGTATGGCAATTTTCTATTTCAGAAGCCATCTGTACTCTCTTATCATCAGTGCAACTGGAAGAGTTGCTTAAAAATCAGATGGATCCCAAACATTTTGGCAAACAAACTGAAAAATGCACAACTATCAAAAATACACAAAAATAAGGCCTAATCCATGGTGAAACAGCAGCACACCACATAGAAAAAAGCTAGTCTGGTGATCCACAGAAAAACAAGAGCTAGAGACACTGAAAACAAACCAGACTCCTGGGGACAACTGGCTTCATCCTCCTGCTCAATCCAAAGCTGCCCATTCACAGTTCTTAGGGAGACCATGCCCTTTTTCAGAGGAGAAAAAAAAAAAAAGGAAAAGTGATAATACTTGAATATCGCAAAATAAACAACTCTATGCTTCTCCCCTTTGGTACCTTGTCTTCCACTTGAAATCAAGCTGCACAGAAGCTGCCTGCAGTACTCTAGGCATTGGGAGCAGAAGTGAGGAAGTGAGTCCACCAGGAGATCAAGACCAATGTTTTGCAAATGTAAAACAAGGTAGGATTGTTGTTACAAGGAAAAGTAACGAACCATCAAAATGCTTTGAAGAATTTGGGGTGTAAATCCACATTCAGGCACTGAAACAAAGAGCAGTCTCATTTTCCAGAAGTTGCTGAGCACACAGGACCTTCTCAAAAAGAAAGGTTCAAAGGCATTTCTCAGGACTCCAAATGTACAAAACCCTGTTTGTAGAACTTAGGGTCCCCCCAACATACTGGTTTTCCATCTGGACATTGCAGGGGCCAGGAGCAGTTGGGGTTGTGCTGAGAAGCAAGGCACCATGTAACCCACTCCCAGCCAGGAGCAGGACAGCTGGGAGAACCAGGGCAGCCCCAGCCCCAGGTGCCTCCCCGGCAATGGGCAGGCCAGGCTGGGGTGTTGGGCTCAGCTCCTCCGTACTCATGGCTGGGCAGGGGGCAGCTGGAATTCAGCCTCCTTGCAGTGCTGCTGAGGCAGGGGCTGATGGCCCCAACAGGCTGACATGGGGTCCTACAACATGGGAGACTCCAGTAGGCTGAAATGGGGTCCTGATCAGGGGAGTGGACAAGGGAGAGTCAGGGCTGATGGTGCCCTCAGGGCCCAAACATTTAATATCTCATCATACTTTGGGTACACCTAGTAGGGACTTCTTTTTTTCTCCTTCTGCCCTCTCCATCCCACCCCACCCCCCCCGTTTGGTTTATTTTTTTAAGTTCAGAAGGGAGTGTGCTTTCAAAGCAAGTCTGATCTCCCCTTTGGTCTGCATCATTGAGCAACCTCACAGCAAGATCCCCTCCAAATTAAATTCAGCTGGCAGACGCACAGCACCATCACACCTAACACTGTGCCTGCGAATAGTCACTCAGTGCACAGGTTGAAGCTGAAGGCAGTCTTAGGCAAATATCCCTGGAAATATGTATACCCTGCATAACCTGTCCTCAGTATTGTTTTGTTCTATAGATTCTCCCCTATCTGGTGACATTGCTGCAAACCACCTGCAGTAAACCCCCATGCAGAACACAGCCCGCTACTTCCCTTCTGCTCCCCACTAAGCGATTGATGGGATGTGTCCTAATTTTACAGCTTCTTGACAGATGGGAAAAGCCTGAATTAAAGTGAACTCTGTGAAGATCTGTAGCTAATGCTTGTGATATTAAAGACAAAAAAACCCACTCCCTGCATATGTTAACACAGTTCTACTTTGCATGGTTAAAAATAGTTAGCTGACTTTAGGGATCTGAACTTGGTCATACTGTGCACACACACTAATTTCTATTTTATGTCAAATTAAAAATTCTTCTATCTGTGCCACTACATTTCTAGCATAAAAGGTCAAGGGACAGTTATACTGTGAGGATTAAAGGTAAAACCATCTTCAGGCAGAAAGTCAATTAACGTTAGCAAAGAGAGTCCAACTTCAGCCAGAGGTCCCTGAGGCACTACATGACAAGAGAAGAAGAGTGTTCTCCCTGAAGACTTCACCACATAAACAGATGTCCAGGAAAATGGTGAGAACTGATTGAGGAGAAGGGAAAAAAAAAATTGAGGAAAAAGACACAGCCATAATCTCCTCAGCCCTTAGGAGGAGAGCCCAGAATATCTCAGTGCTGCCCGTCAAGGCGCTGTGGGTAGTATGCCTCATGAACCACAGCACATAAAGGCACATCTCCATACCCAAACTCTCTCTCTTCTTCCCCCATCCCACTCACTTGCAATAAAAATTAAAGCACATGTATGGTTATTGTAGATTAACACCATAGTGTCAAGTCTGGAAAAAAAGCAAAAGCAGTGTCCTCCTGCTAAAGGTACAAACCCATCTTCTCCTTGGCTTTGCCTTGCTGAGCTGGGGACAGAGACATCTGATCCACTCACAGGATCTGATGTACTGCACACCATTCACACAGTGAATTCACGTGGTGCTGCTTTGGTAGCACCAAGCAGTACTAAATCTATTTTGGTTAGGTTGCATAGCACCTCCAAGAAGAATTTTACCCAAAATCAAACTAATATTTAAATAGACACTTCAACAAGTTTTGTTTTTCCCATACTATGAAAATTAATATATAAGGAGGGAAAGTTAATGACTAGGAAAATCATGTTTTGTTGCAGTCCTCTTCAAGGTTTAGTTAACAAGAAAAAACTCACACACCTCATTGCTCTGTCATGACTAACCTTTTGTCAATGTAAAAAAAAGTACAGGTGCCAATCTAGCAAAACCTCTTACCATCGCCATGGTTTAACTTCAGTCAGTAACCAAGCACCATGAAGCCCCTCACTCACTGGGATAGGCAAAGAATTGGAAGAGTAAAAGTAAGAAAAGTTGTTGGTTGAGACAAAGTCAGTTTAATAAGTAAAGCAAACACTGCACACTCAAGCAAAGCAAAACAAGGAATTCATTCACTACTTTCTGTGGACAGGCAGGAGTTCAGGTATTCCCAGGAAAGCAGGGATCCATCACATGTAATGGTGACCTCGGGGCACAAATATCATCACTCTGAACATCACCTTGTCCCTCTGCCTCCCCAGCTTTACATGTAGAGCATAACACCACAGGATGTGGGATATCCCTGTGGTCCACTGGGGTCAGCTGTCCCAGCTTGTGCACCCCCAGCTCACTCACTGTTGAGGTGTGAGAAGTAGAAAAGATTTTGACGGTGCAAGCACTGCTCAGCAGTAACTAAAACATCCCTGTGTTATCAACACTATTTCCAGCACAAATCCAATACACACCCCCATACAAGCTACTGTGGAGAAAACTAACTCTACCCCAGTCAAAACCAGCACACACATGAAAAATTTAAGTGGTACAAAGTGCATGACCTAATTCAACTGCACAAGTACTACTTGCAGAATCTAGCTTTTGCTTTTTAAATAAAGGTTGCCAAAATATAGACAATCAAGGCACCAAAAGCAAAGAATAAAGACAAAAAGAAATCCCAAAACACAATTTATACATTTCTCCACCTGTTAAAAAACTCTATTCTGTTAAGATATTGCCATTTCCTATTGTTACTTAAACTTGAAATATTTGATAGGTTGGTTCTAAAGACTCATGCTCTTCAGTATTTTGTCACTCTAGTTTCATTAAGATAGGATTATAATTACAGATCTCACAGCTGCAAATAAAAACAGGAAGATTCTATATGAACACAAGACCCCTATAAATTATTGATTTTTTTATTTATATTTTCACCATTTCACATGATTTTTAGTGGCATAATATTGAATATTGGCCAATAATTTTGCTCATACATTGAAAAATTTAGAGAGGAAACTCAATGTAGATTGTTAAGAAAACTAAGGGTAACTGGATTTGTGTGTAACTGGATGTGTGTGTATATATACATGCACACATGTATATATATTTTACCCTGTGGTAAATTTTGACATTGATTTTGCATTAATTTTATTCTTGCTAATTTTTGCAACATACTGCTTCATATAATGCTGACATAATCCTATGTGTTAAAACACTGTAAACACTGGAAGATTAAAAAATACTAGCTGTAGATTGTGAGCCTGTATATTACAAACTGATGATGTAAATCTAAAATTTATGTCACGTTTAATTGAAAACTTTTTTTTTTTCCTAGATACTAATGTCACACATTAACAGAAAATAAGAGCTTGAACATCCCTTACTTGAGATTAGGTACAACAGCATTTCTTATGAGCCAACCCACATAGAAACACTGGGCACAGTGGCCTTGTAGAAGGGACTGCACTTCCTTCAGCTCTGCATGCACTGGTGAGCACCCCAACAGCAGTTCAATGAATCAGAGTCTGGTTCTGATAATTTTTCCCCTGTTAATGATGTATTTAAAACCATCTAGACCATTAATGCACTTCACATTGGGCAAAGCAAAATCTGAAGAGAAGGACTTTCAAATAACTTCTAATTTAAGCTGCAAACTAATCAATAAAGTAGATAGGAGAGTCGCTGATTGGAGATCTTGACTTTAATTTCTTCAGAACTAAAGCATAAAAAGGTATTGAAGGACTGATACAGGATCTACTGGATAAACTGTGCACATTTTTATATGCAGGTGTCAGTCTTGATAACCATAAGGATCCCTTCTGGATTGAAATCTTTGGAATCAATAACAATGGAAGGAGACATAGTTTCATAGAGAGTACTACTAAAACAATAATTTTTTCTTTCACTATTGTACCAAACAGTCACCAAACAAAATTGCCTTAGCATAAAACTTGATTTGAACAGCTCTTTGAGCAAGGTAATACCTAATACCCAAAAGAATTCTCCTAAAAATGGCAACAGATCTTTATCTGCTAAGTTATAAACAGATTTGGATGCAGCAAGATGCAATCCGCCAGTTTGCTCAAAATGTGATTTTACTTTATTTGTCCAACGTTCAAGAATGTTCAGTCAATATTTTTTCATTTCATGTGTCTCAATACAAATAGGAAGACCAAGAAAGGAAGAAGGGAGACTTGGGAGCCCAGAGAATAACACATAATCATACTTATTCACCCACAGCTACCACCACTATTTTCCCCCCCATTGCAGAGAAATTTTAGGACTGATGGGCCTTGAGAATGACTGAAAATGAGGAGGAGCAGGAGCAGGATTCCATGAAGGACAAGT
Organism: Corapipo altera; assembly: GCF_003945725.1. NCBI lineage: Eukaryota > Metazoa > Chordata > Aves > Passeriformes > Pipridae > Corapipo > Corapipo altera. The sequence goes on along the minus strand of NW_020884898.1, from coordinate 761,768 downwards.
GCTGGGAGCTCTCAGATTAGCTAGTCATCCTAGCACACATGTCTGTGCAGCTTCTCCAGACACCCAGGTTGCAAGACAGAGAACAGGTCATAAATTCCAATGAACCACACAGGTAGCACAGGAAGGAGAGACTTCCTGTCTGCTACAAGTTAATTAACTAAGAGCTCCTAAATAATAAAAAAAAGTGCATCCAAAGCCGTCACAAGGCCACCAGCCTGGAAGAGGTGCTGAAGGTCCAGTAACTGGTATGCCTTGGATGCACAAAATCCTCTTCAGAAAACTGGGACAGATGGATCTTGGGGCCAGACAGCTGAACAGGTTACTCAGTCTCACACTCCTCTACACATATACTTACAAAAATCTAAACGTAGACATATGAACAACTGAAATTGGTTTTGTCTTAAAGTATAAAATCATCTTCCTCTTCTATAACATGTCTGAGATTTGCTACATTGCTAATACAATAAGGAAATATTTTCAAAGAGGCCCAAGGTACAAAGCAGGTTTTGGAGACCCTGAATTCTGTTTTGAACTAGAGTCATCAACAAAAGCCTACAAGAAAGGCTTGGAAGTGATGCAAGGAAGACTTTATATACCATTTATTTCAACTTGGGAATAACTGAACAGAAAAAAAAAAAAAGGCAGATCATTCTCATAAAAACTACCAAGGAGTTTAGGAAACTAAAGCCTTGAGAGAAACTCTAGATGACCTGCTAGGGACAGTCTGTCCTGTCAAACTCTCTTTGCAATTAGTTTTACAAGTCAAAGAAGAACGCAGCCTGGCAAATTAAGACAACCCTGTTTATAAGCTCTGCAATAAAATTTGCCTAATACTACCTAAAACAGAAGAGCATATTAACAGAATATTAGTCAAATCTGGTTTTTGGTATGCCCTTCTACTCTTTCTGATCCTTTTCTAAGCTCCTTTTCATCCTGTTTCTTACAGCTAATGTTACTCTTACTCTCTGTTTGTTGCATTGTCCTTTTTATTTTGTGGACAGCTTATTCTAAAACCATTATTAGAAGTGTTTTCTGTTTGTTAGGGGACAGAGAAATGTAACTTTGTTATAAATTGCTTCCAAAAAGTATATCTAAAGAATTGTCAAATCTTTTAAGAAACAGATTGATTTTTCTTTCACTGTTTTCAGAGCATCAACATGGAGAATTGATCAGAGCTAGATTTTCTATCATTTAACAAATTCTAAAATGCCTGATGCTTTTTCATTATAAAAGTTTAAGTAAAATTTCAAAATTATACAGGAATACAGAAGGTAGGTGTTGGATAACAACTGCAAAAATATGTTTTGTTACACTAAAATATTTAACATCAGTATATTGGTTTGTATTCGTCTTGATACGCTCAATATAAACACCTAACGTATCTTCATTTCAGTTTCTTATACTTCCTCTGAAAAGGGAAATATAAAAAACTACCTTAAAATAATTTCTGTAATTGAAATTTCTACAAGATAACTTATTGTTAACATGAAGTAACTTCGGTAATATGAAACTAGGGGCACAGACTAGAAACACACGTAGCTTCAACAAAATCTGAGGGCTAGCATTAAAATCAGCAATACATCCCATTGCAAAAAAGAAAAAAGAATAGAAATACTATTTAATGAAAGGAGATTTTAGCATAACCCTGAATAGTAATCATGAGACTATTTGACACTGTAAATCCCTTAGTTAGCCAGGCATCGTGTAAAATACTGTTTTTAAAATCAGTAACCACCACGGTTAGGATTAGACAATAGAAAATCTGACACAAGTAAATGAAAGCAAAAGAAGTGAAATAGCTCACAGATGGACAAAGTCAGCCTGCAGCCAAGGACCTGGAAAACATGGGCAGAATTCTTTGTTCTCCTACAGACTTTTCAAAACTCTGGTTGGTTATTCACATACAACCTTGCAGTGTGTCTGAGACAATCTGTCAGGGGTAAAGTTACATGACATTCTCTGCTGAAATAGGGGGCATTCTGCCCTTCTCCAGCAACAGCCACCCACAGCACATTTTTGTTCACTTTCTTGCTCCAGCATAGATGCTTACCTGACCACTGCAAGCTGGAGAGAGGGAAATCCCTGCTGAAAACTACTCAATCCTTCGTTGGGGAGTGAATTGTCCTCTGGTTTAGGGGCCTTAGGCAAGTGTGCCATCAGGTGCCATCAGGCAGTGCTGGTACAAGGGAAATGGTGACAATACAGAGGTAAGACATGAACTGAATCCTCCTTTTCACAGGCAGAGTGGCACTACCACAGTACACGCTCAAGGGTTGGCATCCACCTCTTCCTGCGACCCTCATCCTGTCCAAACTCCCCTTCTCCAGCCGCTGTCACCTCACATCTTTCATCTCAGCTGCTCGCATGACAGCAAAAACCCTGATGTCATTCAGAAAGAGTCAGATTATTTTAGAGATTTAAATAACGTGTGTTTGCTTCCTCTGTTCATTTTGCCCAAAATGCACTGGGGAATTCCTCAAAGGCAGCCTGGCTCTGGGGTGGGAACAGTAACTTTTAATGATGACTTGGTAGAGAGGATCAAGGTAGTGTGTACCGCAGGATCTTACTTCTTCAAGCCAACCTGTCTCCAATCTTGAAAAAATTAGAACCATATATGAGAGACCCATAAAAAGAAGATAATAATACCTCCCTTTCTTTGAGAGAGGATATGAGGATAAATACATTAAGGATTATGAGATGTTCAAATACTACTGTAATAGGGAAGATAGAGGTAGCTAAGATAGATAAACTGCTATAAAAAAAAATGCAGAGAGACTTTAAAAAGAAACATCCAGCTATGTAGAGAGCATAGTACTTTTGTAGTTACTATTTATGTGCCATCTGTGAACAAGAAAAGTACTTAAATCAGTTTTGTTCACGCTTGAGCTGGGCAAATAATGCAAAATAGATACTTGTAAACCTTCGTCCAAATGTAAAGTTTTCTTGATTGCCTTCCCATTCTGTTGACCCATTTTACACATATACTGTAATACAGGTACATTCTTGTTTGTCAGAATAGTCAAATGTATGGAGGGAACATGCATTTCCCAAGTATTTGATAGTTCCTCTGTGGGTTTGGGAATCAGCCACAGAGGGAAAAAATACCACCTGACACAGGACATCAATCACAAAAAGCAAATAGCAAGTTAGGTATAGGAAATAACTAACATAATAGTTATTATGGTAGCTGCATACATCCAGCCAGATACTCAGCCAAAATACATTCTGCCTAAACTATTCTCATGATAATTTTTTAGCAACAAAGGTTTCTGTTCTTGTGAGTTTCTACACAGATAATTCATTATCAGAATAAAAGGACCATATTCATTGAGCCGCTTTCTTCAAATAGATTTTCTCCAGCTCAGAAACAATATCATCAACCATAAAGACATAGTAAGATGCTATAAACCAAGCTTTGATTTGCTTGTGCTGTTGCTGTGCTGCTCATGCAGCTTAAGTAGCTCAGTGACAGCGCGTCTTGTGGGAAATAGGAAACAGTTAAGGTGAAGTGAGATACAAATCCTGTTCACTCAAATGACTTGGGTATTTTTACAGGGTGTATTCAGTTGGAAAGCATCCCTGCTACTTGGAAGGGAATTCTCAGAACGTTACTCTCTACGAAGGAAAAGAGGTGGAATGACAAAATGAGATATGATCACTTAATAGGAAAGAGTAAAAGGCAATACAAATTATTTTTCAGTAATGAGCTATGAATGCTTAGATTCCAGGAAACTTTTCTTTCTGTTTAAGTTCCTCTTTTCTCAGATTAACACATAAATGCAAAAATCTCCAGGGCTCCACTTCTGTCCTCCACATATCATAGCCGCCATCTTAGCAATTGAGAATGTTAGCCTTGTGTGTGCTAAAAATATTTTTAAAGGAACACAAAGAGTCTCTGCCTGATGAAGGTCTTTGTGAGATGCCCTACAATAAGTGCCATTCTCTCATTAGATGACCAGACCAACATTTTTCAAGAAAATTGATCTTATGGTTTGGGTTTGTTGGTTATTGTTTGGGTTTTTTTTCCCCCAGAATTATGAAGAAGGTTTTTCAATATCCACCTGAGAAATCAGTGTTTGTGAGCTGACCAGAAAGTGGTTTTGACCACTCACATTGTTTATTCCCTCCTCTCCCCTCACAGCTTCATTAGATTGGCAAGGGTTGGTAGGTACTTCCTTGTAATTTCCATTTTATCAGCACTACATATCACTGCAGTATCTGCCATAAAGAGAAAAAAAAAATGAGTAGGAAGGAGCTGCCAAATAAAAAAGGATCTTAAACACTAAATCACCACAGTATGGAGTATATAGTGAGAATAATCATTAAAAACGTGTCAATCAGTGGGAGCAGTTTCATTAAAAGGAGAAAGAAATACCAAAAGAAAACAAAAATGTTGAAGGTCTTGAGCACTATACAGACAAATACCTCTGAAAACTGACCTGGAAACACTGTGTGAGGTGGCCCAGTGTCCTAGCTCAGCATGAATTTCTTCTATTTCTTCTATTCAGAATCCTGGGTCTCATCACAAAAGAAAGGCTTGTTTTATATTAAGCACTTGCTGAACTAGACCATCCTCAGGGTATTTGTGTGCCTTCTAGACAGATGGTATGTCCCTCAGCTGTTTGAATATGAAAACTCTAGGAGTTCCTAAAAAAAAACAGGGAAGTAAAGAAACAGTCAAGAAAAGGTGAGAGGGCAGAAGAGATCAAATGGGCTCAGTAGTAAACAGTTTCAAGGTATTTTCTTAATCAACAAATCCATATACGCTGGAGGGCAAGCCTTGCACCACTCAGCTGTTGTTTTGTAACTGAGGTTGTCTCTTACCCTCCTATTACACATGTAAGAGATGTGTAATGATCATGAAGCACTTCTTTTGCAGTATAACTATACAGCACCAGGAGAAACAGAAATAACATGATATTTAGAAACCTTGTAAGTCCCAGACAAGACCAGAGCTATAGTCATTGGCTAATAAAGTAATATATCCTTGTGACTCTTGGCTTCATAGAAGATTTTCTGCTACACACATTAATATAATCTGTGCAGGTCACCACAACTATGAATAGTCTTCAACAGCAAAAGCTTTTCCAGTATTTTTGGAATACATCCTTTCCAAGGTTTTCAGTCCTAAAGTAATAGAGTTACTTTTTGTCATGATCCCAGAGCAGGTTCATGTCTAGTATTACTCACAGCTCTTCTGAAATCTGGGTGTCAATGCTCCTCAACAGGAGGGATTTTCAGCTCATCTCAGCAGGCATGTAGGAAGCTTAACTTGGAAAAACATAGAGTCTATGTTTAAGGCAGAAAATGACAGTTTTAAAAATATTAAGGACTATTCTTACACCCCCTGCAAAATCTACAGTACAGGAATAGAGCTGGTAATCTGAAGCACAGTTGGTAGGGAAGAAGATGTTTGAGATTTGGTCCCATTTTTACAGCAAACAATTAGTATTTCATTGGATAATTGAAACTTCCCAGGCCATGGCTGTTCCTCAGGAAAAGTGTCACAAAGGGAAGTGAGGAAATACTGTTTTCCCTGAAGAGGCTTCAGGGAACCCCACATTCCCTGACTCAAAAAACAAAAACATCTCTTTCTTCAGAACTAGAAAACATCAGGTTGCAACTGATTCCTGTTGAGTCTGCCCCATAGTTATATGGGCATCCCTTCACATTCTGCCTTCATTGCTATGAAAATTCATTAGACCCCAGAGATTTGAAAACTATATCACGGTTGGATATTTTTTTAAATTGTCAAGACTGATAAACCCACATCACCCAAATGGGAGCTACCAGAGCTGGTCACCTAAAGTTAACACAATCTGCATAAATAGCCACAAATCCTCTTTTTTCTAGTTGTTGAGATTTCTTTGTTATATTAGCAAAAAAATAATCAAAAGATCCATGAAGTTCTGCATTTCTCCTCTCTGGTATATCAATTTTTATATAAAAACATCCAACACCTGAAAGTGACAATAATATTTGCAGCCTATGAAGCTGAGTAATGGATACCCTCCTGCTGATGGAATTATATGGAATATTATAGGCAAAAGTCCTCTTTGTCCTTCCATATTTTACTGTAAAGGTATATACAAACACCATGGGAAAAAAAAGAAGAAGAAAGTATAAAGTACAAGGACTGTGATCAGGGAGAAAGCTTTTGTGCGTTGAAAATCTCTACAAAAGATCCAAAAAGTCACAAAAAAAAAAAGAAAATACAAGGCACAAGGTTTAGTTAATGTAGCTTTGGGAGAGTGATCAAAGATATGGGAGTAAAAATGAATGTTCTCTGAGAAATCATGAAGCAGCAGACTACAATATAAGTAGTCTGTTCATTTACATGACAGTGATAACGGAAATAAAATAAGAAAATACATTAATGTCACTCACAAGGGAACAGCAAGAGATTTTATAAATATTGTTAGTCTGTAAATAAACAAAGGGAAACAATCAGCAGTGATTACAAGCAGCTTATTTAAGCAGTCTTTAATAAACTCAATGGCTTGGAAAAGAGGAGCCTTTTTAAAAGTGATAAAAATCAGCCTCTCCGTAGGGTACTAGTTAAGAACCATCTATAAAAACCCTGAGGGTCAATTTGGTCCCATTGTAGTAAAATGGAGTTTATCGATTATTTCAGTTCTGCTAAATATCAGCTAACATTCACCTTTCAGTAAAAGCAATAGTCATAGAATCCCATTTGGGAATTTTTCTTTTGATCCTCCAATAATTATTATGGTGAGGGTAGTGGTCCAATTCTGCTGGAATTTTTGAAGTTGTCAGCTTGAGCTTGTAGGTGGACACTTGTCATGGCACAAACCCAGTTAGAAATGAAGAATTATAATCAGACACTCAAAGCTGCAATGAAGGAATTATGCTCTCACTTACTAGACATATTTCCTCTGTTCTTTCATGGATCTACCTGTCAGGTTGTCTCTCCCACCTAGAGCAGAGTTAGATCAGACTGGGCTATCACAGATAAACATCAGTACAAATAGGCTCAGCTTACCACAGGGAAGAGAGTGCCTCTAACAAAACACCAACATCATGAAGCAGAGTACTTGGCATCCCACTGCTAAGCCTGACCTGCCTCCATATCTCAGGCCATCTACAGCCTGTTTCCTGCTGATTTATCCTGTTGCATTCAGTTCACACACAAAAAGGACTTGGAGAAATGCAGTTCAGTTCAATTCTGGATAATGTAGCAGGGAAAAGAATTTGAAAAAAACCAATCAAACAAACCAACCCAAACAAAACCAAACAAAAACCAACCAACAAACAAAAATTCAAACAAAACAAACAAACAAAAACCCAACCAACCAACCAAACAAACAGAAACAACAACCAACCAACAAAAACTTCCTAAAGAATAAGTTAGGAGTGTTGTGGCATGTAGCTATTGCTTTAAACCCTGCACTGGAAATCAGCTGTCAAAACTAGAGGCAGGGGTTCTACTTCCACTTAGCTTGCCTCCCAGGATGACTAGGCTTCCACCTCTGAATAACCTCAGCAACTCTCCAAGCATAATTCTGTCTATGGCAAACCTAGCCAACAACAAACACATTTCTTACAGCTCCTATGGGGATTTATTCAAGCTCCTGTGGGGATTTATTCAAAACACTTCACAGCATGGGCTAACAAGCTAGAAAGTGCAGGGAAGAAAAGGAAAGCACCCCATGACTGCTGCTTGAGCTCTAAGGTTGAGGGATATAGCATCATATCAGGCTTATTCCGAAATGTTTTTCCTTTCAACCTTCCATAAAATTCCTATCACAATACTGTCATTCCCAATTATAGAAAAAAAAAAATACCAGCACCACCACAAAAAAAATCTTCTTCTATCTCTGTACAAATTCAACACAGTAATCCATTCCTTTCCTACAAGTGATATCCTACAACTGGACATATTAAAAAGGACTCTTTTGCCAAGAAATCAGATTTTGTTAGAGTGAATTAAGATAGGATAAAAGCTGATGTGTATTGTACCTGACCAAAAGAGAATAACCATTCCTGAACAAAGGAACATCCAATGGCAACCCTGAGGAAAGGCCACCCAGTCAAGCTAACTGTGATAATGCCAGACAACAGTGGAACTGCCAGCAGCTGGCAAGAAAAGACAGAAACCCAGTACTGAGAACAGAACAGCTGAGGGGAGAAAGCTTCTACTTGTCTGAACCAGGAATATCATCTTAATTGTTTCAATCCCTCCTGTATCTTCAAATGTGCTGCTCTCACCCTGCTTGGATGCTCAAAAACTTGTTTTGAACTAGAGGAGCGCAGCTCCTGAAAACAAGCAAGAAAATTTTCACAGCCTGCCTCATTAATTCTACCTTTCCCCCTTGTCTTCACAAGCCTTCTTAGAGAGCTGAGCCTCAGGGGTCACTCCCCATTCCTCACATTCCCCCCTCCCTGCTGCCACAAAACTCACTGCAGGGTGAGCTTACTCCTTCTACTTTACCTCCCACTTCAAAGTCTACAGGTAGTCAGACAGTAGAAGGACTGAAACCACAACTGAAACCATAGGTTCCAGGAGAAACATGACAGAGAGAAAGCAGGAAGGGAAAGGAAAAAAAAAAAAAAAAAAAAAAAAAAAGAGCACTGACAGAGCTCAGAGAAGACTTTGATTAAAAGCAGTAGTAGCTTGATTCAGAAACCCCAGACAAAAACCTAGCCAAAAAGGGTCACTCTACCTGATTCAATTTAAGTGTTGCAAAAAGGACATATTTATTTCTTGCTACTGAGAAACAGGTTCAATAAGTGCTCCAGAAGTGCTTCATAACACCCCTCAGTTCTTTGGTCCTTATTACCTTCATCACTCTGAGTACCAGACGTTCCTCCTCTGTGCAGTGATGGGGTTGGTACATCCTCTCCCAAGCTCCTCCTGCTCCCTAGTCTAGCAGTTCACAGCCACCCTCCCACTACCCTACGTGCCATGGTCCCCATCTGTTAGCAGACATTACAGGTGTGTTTTGGGTCATTTCCTCAGTGGGGGTTCCATCCCCACTCTAATCCCTACCCTGACTTTTACCAGAATACATAGTGCTTTGCTCCTAACTGCCTCTTATTCAGTCAATCTGAAAGGATCAGAGTCATCCAGTTTAAAGATATTGTGGTGAACCAGCCAGAGAAAGATAGGAGAAAAAGGATTGGTGCAAAATAATGCCATGTGACAAGCCTTGAAGGTGCAGCTATAGGAGGAGGACTCTGACAAGAAGGGGTAACTGGGGACATCGCAACTGAGCAAAGGTCCTCTCACAGCTCTAAGAAGAATTAACCTGTGATACGAATAAAATGAACAAAAATTACTTTAGTTCTCCAGATCAATCTAACATGAGCAGACACTACTGTAGTAACACTGTGTTTGTTGTCACAGTGTCTAGTGTTGCACCTAGAAAGAGTAGAGGAAAAATTAAACTACTGAGCAAATGACATGGAAAGAAAAGAGGGAAGATATCACAGCAAGTTCTGTTCCATGTTTAAACTCTGCGGTCCTTTCTTGAACTTTTTAAATTGGATGTAATATGAATATCTCGATGCATTTAGGAAAATTGCAGCAATTTTTCCATACTATTGTTGCATAACTATTTGTCTCCTTTTACTAATGCCAGCAGTCTCAGCTAAAGACTCTGGAGAGAGGGGAAAAAAATCTTGCTGTGAGATACACCAGCAGAAAATCCATTTACTTCAATTGATGTTTCTATGGGTTTATATCACTATAGCCACAAGACAAATCTGTGTCACACAGCGAGGCAGAAGAGGAAGGAGGAAGAAACAGGAAGGGAAGAGAGAATGCTTCTCTATCCACTCTTTGCAACAATATCAAACGTTGTCTCTCTGTCTCATGCTAAAGAGGCACCTCTGACTCCTCATCTTACTGGAAAATGTTGACATTTCAAAGTACTTGATTTTTGATAATTACATATGCAGTGCTGTTCTCTAAGTGCAGTTATTATAGCGCTGACCGCAACACTTGCAACACCACGTAAAAGTAAAAACACTTGCAACACCATGTTAAATTAGGTACCTTTCAGAGCTTCTGGCAATGTCTTAACAACATCTGTAGCTGACAGGAGATATGTTACCTGTTAATCATCTGCATGGTTAAATACATACCATCTATACAGGATTAGTAAGTACAGATCAGAAAGAGTATGGAGATTGAAGTCAGCAGTAGATGTTTACTTGATATTCCTAATAATTCTATCAGTGTGTCTCTTTGACAGTGACTCCTGTCCAGAAGGATAAAACAGATGGAAAAATGTTGTGAAAAAAACCCAGTTTTTAAAGTTCAAGAGAAAAATATAGACCTATAATCATGAAGTAATGTTGTAATGGCCCAATGCCCCACAGTCCTGGACAATTTTTCTGAGGCAGTTCCTACATGGATTGGGCATGATATTGGAGATTAAATTTATAGCAGAATACAAGAATGGTGTCATGAGACTCTACTGCCTCTTCCACTCTTACCCAGTTTAGCAGGTAATTTTGTGCACTGTCGTGCTCCAAAATATTCCTATTTTTCTCCCTCTGAGCTAAGGAACTGGGGGAGAGAGTCTGGTCATATTCTAAAGAAAGGTTTCCTCAGCACCACATTGGTAAACTGTCAACAACTGGTGACTGCCAGTTGTAGTTAATAGATATTACTCTTTGTTTACTTATGTATGTAGTTTGCATGGCAAGGTTTTGATAGTGGCCGGGGGTGGGGGCGGTAGGCAGGGCACTGCAGGGATTGTTTCTCTGAGAAGTTGCCAGAAGCTCCCCTTATACTGATGATTATGAGCCAATGCCAGCCGGCTCCAAGACTGACCTACCACTGGCCAAGGTCAAGCCCACAAGTGATGGTGGTAGCACCTCTGGGATAACGTACTTAAGAAGTGGGAAAATCAAACAAAAACCACCCCCCCCCCCCCCCCCAAAAAAAAAAAGAAAAACAAAAAACCAAACAGAAAACCCAGAGCAACTTCAGCAGGAGAGAAGAGTGAGAATTATGTGAGGGAAACAGCTCTTCAGGCACCAAGGTCAGTGCAGAAGGAGGGGGAAGACATGCTTCAAGCTCTGGAGCAGAGATTCCCCTGCAGCCTGTGATGAAGACCATGGTGAGGCAGGATGTCCCCCTGCAGCCCATGGAGGTCCATGGGGGAGCAGAGATCCACCTGCAGCACATGGAGGACTCCATGCTGGAAGCAGGTGGTAGCCCAAAGGAGACTGTGACTCTGTGGGAAATCCACGCTGGAGCAGGTCTGCTGGCAGGACTTGTGACCCCGCAGGGATCCCACATTGGAGCACTGCACCCCATGAAAGGGGCAACTTGCTAAGAACTGCAACCTGTAGGAAGGACTCACACTGGAAAACTTCATGGAGAACTGTCTCCCATGGGAGGGATCCCAGGCTGGAGTAGGGGAAGAGCGTGAGGAGTCCTCCCCCTGAGGAGGAAGGAGCGGCAGAGACAACATGTGATGAACTGACTACAGCCCCCATTCATCATCCCTCCGCACCACTGTGGGGGAAGAGGTGGAGAACTCAGGAGTAAAGTTAAGCCCAGGAAGAAAGGACTGGTAGAGTGAAGGCATTTTAAGATTTAATTTTTACTTCTCATTATTCTACTCTGATTTGACTGGTAATAAATTAAACTAACTTAATTGAGTCTGTTTTGCCCATGACGGTAATTGGTGAGTGATCTCTCTCTGTTCTTTATCTCGACCCACAAGCCCTTTGTTACCTTTTCTCTTCCCTGTCCAGCTCAGCACTTTAGTGATACAGCACTTTAAGTGGGCACCTGGCACCCAATCAGGGTCAATCCACCACAATTTACTAGCAGAAGACATAATCGCTTTGTACTTATGCTTCATACCTTTATTAAATATTTAGTAATCTTTCCTACATCATTTAGGAAAACTTTTATATATAAGGTGCCCATACAAACAAAGGACTCACTGCAAGTCCCATTCCTGACAGTAAATGGGAAGAAGATTTTGCAATCCATTAAGAGTAAAAGGAGAAGAGATCCTCACATTGCAATTAGGAGAGGTTTTGCTGAGGCGTGGTATGAGGACTGCCCTGTCCAGTGAGGATATTGTGTTAACTAGATAAGAATTCTCAATAGTTTCTCTATCTTAAACCTGCCAAATTTGAAAATAACATTCTGTTTTACCATTAATAGTAATGTTACCTGAATAAAAACACAAATATACTATTGTCCATAGTCAGAGATAATGAAGACTGAATTAAAACCAGCATTTGGACTGGGCATAGAAAAGTGCACAAGTTCAACAGCAGCAAATTGCCCAGAGCAATGGATCTCTGAACATCACTCAGGTGACACCAGGGGAAAACGTCACATTTCCATCTTTTCCTCCAGCCACTTGTAGTAAGCAGGCTGGCCTATCTCCTTTTCTAGGGCTGAATTTAATTATTATTTTATTTCTAAATCAGTCTGAAAGTTGTATGGAGATGATGAAAGTAATTTAAATAACACACCTGCCAATTTTCCACAGCTATAATACCCATGCCTCTTGCAGAAAAACTGACTGAACTCCTTCACAGTTATTAGTCAGAATGCGGGACCTAGTATCAAGCAGAAGGAAAATTGTGCTATACCTATTTACATAATGTATCACTTTACAATATATATGGTATACTCTTATTGCAACATTATATCAATTATTTACCAAAAAAGCTTTAATAAATTTAACTGTGTTGTTCCCACTTATCAACCGCTTTACAATAATTTAAAGCTCATTTCCTGATGCATCAAAATTATCCTAAACTATGCATGCTGGCAAACACAAAAACCTTTTTACTCCCCATTTGCGAAATGACATCTGCTCTATTTCCATCTTTGTTTTCAGACACAAGATTACTTTAGCATTTTATTTCTTAATCTGTCAAATAGCATCATCAAAAACCAGGGAGTAACTTGTTCTTCATACCCCCACAGATTCAAAGTTACAAAAGATACACATAATATTGTACTGAACTTCCATATCAGACAAAAGAAATCATATAACCTTTTTTCCTTTTCTTTATAAAAACACCCCCTCTGCTAAAAAGCATGCAAACATTTGTAACAACTTGAAGGGAGAGAGCCTGACAGATTTATTATTACAGAATCCTCCTGCATGGCTACAGTTGAATGCAGGTTTCCATTATTAGCTAAATTTTCAGCAAACTCCCTCTTTTTATTAGCATAAGGTCAGTCCTGTTCTAGTCTCAGGTATGTAAATACAAAGAGACAATAAAAGCCATCAGTGCTGGTGCAGCCTCCAGCATTTGAAGTTTTAGCAGTCTGAGAAATTAACAGCCAAAAATTATGGAGAACAGGGTGTTTTCTTTACTTCCTTCACAATCATTCTACACATCAGAACAAAACACAAGCAAGAGACCTTGGAGAATGCTTAAAAATAAGCATGTGAATACAAACCCACTGCCATTTATTTCATCACAGCTTTCTGCCATATCTTCACACTGTGCTTTTTGCCTTCCAATACTCTGACCTGGGAAAGGCTTATTCACCTGTTTATCTTGGGGTCCAAAGGAATATACTACATACTCAGAATTAAATATATATGAATAGGATCACAAGTCAAGGGTTTGCTTTTTTTAAATATAAGCAAGGTCAATAAAACATTAATGAAATGAAGCACAGTGTCTTGTCCTGGACAAGTGACTATGCCTAGAGAATCTAACATTTGTATTTTTATTTTTCCATGTGATTTTTTTAATAATTTTACTAGTTATTTATTTGGACATTATTTGCATACGTTTTTCTTTTTATTATTGCTGTTGTGAAACTGAAGAGGCAGAGAGCAAATCAGCTCTGGCAGCACTGACAGGATGAAGTGGAAGGTAGTTGCAGATCCCAGGTCAAAGTGCTGGGAACGAGAGAGGAGACTGAAGCTAAGTTCAGGATACAGTGAGGAGGTAAAAAACAGACTGACCATGTCAGGAGGGTGATGGAAATGTTACCAGAGAGGGCTGAGTCTGGAGATAATGGACGGGTGAAGGACGGGTGAAGAACCCAGATGCAGACAGGTTTGACAAGTAGAGGGCAGGACTCAGACTTGTGTGCAAGCAAAGAAACTCAGACAAAGGGGCTTTTCTTGGGTTACCAGAACCTGAGTAAAAAGGTTGGGTGGAGTCGACAGTAGAGGCTTAACATCAGCAATCAGAAGGAAAAAGACGACAGAGACAGCCTAGGTACATAAACGAAAAACACTGCAGAAAGAACAAAGTGCTCAGTTGTGGTATGCTGCTGGCCAAAGAGCCTCAGAAGTAGGAACCAGTAAAAGAGAAAGGTGATGAGAAGCAGCCTGTAATGTAGAATCAATGAGTGACAGTGACAGACAGCAGAAGGAGCCAAGTCAAGAAAATTTATGTTTCTTTAAAGAGATCAGTTTGATCCATGAATTTAGAAAACATATTGCTTGTAATTGCATGGTTACCATATGGCATCACTGCTCAGCAGAAGCATTCATATACAATATGAGAGCATTTGCACACTTAAATATATTTGCATTTCTTTAACTTCTGTTCTGGATGTCCCAGTAATTATAAAATTCTAGTTTAAAGCAATTATACCACATTGCTAACACCAGTTTCTACCACTACCAGTTGGTGATGCTTTTCATCAGATTATCTCAGGGGTCATTTACAAACTGGGTCAGCACCATTATCCCCATTTTACAGACGAAAAATAAAGGTGCTGTAGATCAGCCTGCATTATTAATGTCAACTCTCAACCCTTAATTCATTTTACTGTCATTTTCCTTGAAATATTCATTTGTACTTCTGCACTAAGGGTATTTTTGTCATGTATTTCTAATGCATGTCAAAAGTACCTGGAGCATAGTAAGAGCCATTTTTAGCATTCTCAGAATTCTAAATAAAATAATAAAATAGCACAGTGCCAAACTCCCACACTACCCCAAAGTAATCCACTCTCCCCCTCTCTGTCTGAACATGTTCCACCTTAACTGCAGCATCTGTAGGGAAAGCTCCTTTCTGTTCCCACAGTTCAACCTGTTCCCACATCCCTATCTTTCCTTTGGGTCCACACAGCTCGAAAAATACAAGAATATCATGCTAAGAACTCCATTCAATTTCTGTGGCAGGCACCAGCCACATCCTGCACTCGAAACCTTCATTCTTCATCACCTAAAGAGAATATACCGATTATGGCTTTTTGGGGATGTTTGCTATGTTCTGAAAGCCTTTCAGAGGAGAAGCTGGGATATCTCACTTCCTTTCTTAGACACATTCACATGGGGATTTCAGTATTCTGAGAAGTCATCACTGAACAAGGGCAGATGATCAGGGTCTGCCTTAAACTCAAGGATAAATTATAGCAAAATGCCAAGTTCCCTTCTCCTTCCCCCTTTTTTTTTTAATTTTCCCCAAATGCTAACCCTCAATGTGAGGCTTCTCTCTTCTGAAGCAAGAGATGTTGGACCCCTGGCCTAAACACACAGTAACATGATGATCAGCTGAACGTCCTCTTAAGACCTGGCAGCCTGGTTCCCTCTCTCTCTCAAAGAGCACCTGTACTCTTCCACTTTGTGTCCAGATGCCTTAGTTTGCTGCTGCTAGATGGAATACAAGGCCTATCTCCAACTCCTAAAATGAAGACCAGTGAGCTCGCCCCAAAGCCCTGCAGATTGCAAACCAAAACAGGATGACTTAATGCTCGACAGCATGGTTCTGTAACAAACCACAGTCTGATAATAACAGACAAAACCTTTCTAAAACCTGAGATTTCTCCCCAGCTTTCCTTCTCACACAAAATCCAACACATTTTTAAGAATTTCAATTGCTGCTGTTGCTAGGAAAACCATGAGGCTTTGCTCTATGCACATCTGTAACCTTACCTGCCGGTCCTTACAAAAAGGGATGCTCTTTGCCTTTCCCCATGCACACTAAGGTTATGCTTTGCACACTGAGATGTACTGATTCTTTTGAGACAAGCAGACAAACCTTTTTTTGGACACCAATGCTCTGCTTGTACACAAAGCCATATTAAAAAATGAGGTGATGATGCCACTGGTTTCAGTGATTGCATTATAAACCAGGATGGTCTGTGACTAGAGCTATCCCACATGGAAGCTATGAAGGCTAGGGGTTTAAAAAAAAAAATCATCATGCAGAATATTTAAAAATCTTATCCAACAATTACAACATAAACTGACAAGGCGTGAAAAAGATCTGATATTTTTCCACAGGCTTCTTGCTTAGCTGCACTTTAGTAACATTTCACAGAATTGGCAGAGACTGAACTCTAACAGAAAAATCATCTTTCAAGTTTCAAGGCCTGGACATATTAGAACTGCTGATAGAGAGCGAAGCTGATAAAATGATCTTTTTTTTTTTTCTTTGCAACATGTATCATTGTCAGAAACAGATTATTTTGGCTAAGATTTTCAATGATACAAAAACTAGACTTCAGCCTGAAGTTCAGCCTGAGGCTCACTTACCCATGCAGCAAATGTTTAATCTAATGGAAATAAGAAAATCATGCAGCATCAAGAAAGTGAGGCTTCTTTAGGCTGTATGGGTATATGACTTTTGGGGAGGAAAGCAGAGGTCCTTTAATTATATTTTCTCCTTCCCTCTTCTCCAGCATTTACTGTCTCTTGTCTAAGTGCACTCTAGGTCTTGACAACTAAATGAACAGATGCTATCCTGTTAGTAAGCTTGTTTTTAAGAATGTTCATTCCAGGAGAGTTTTCTGAAAACATATGGTGAGCTAAATATATTGAAGATTTTTCTCAGTTGGTTTCATCTGTACAGGAATCAGGTGAGATGCTCAGAATATCCAGCATCAAGTCATCAGGGTTAAAGTCTCCAGGTGAAAGGTACCACACACCCAAGGAAGCGGGAAAGGGAAAAAAAATTCTCTTTCCTTGTCAGTCCTAGAAATCTGATCATGATTGTAACTGATTTTTATAGTGATACAGCATTGCACTTGCTGCAGATCATTGTAATGCCTGCCATGTTCATTTAAATACTACAAAACTCCCAACACAAAAAAACAGGCTGCAGAGCACCCCACTGTCTTAGACCACATCTGACAGTTGATCAGTCAGGCTGACCACAGCAAGTCACAAGTGACATCAAAAGATGTGCCAAAATTCAAAGCCTTTGAGCACAGTTCCTTTGAGCCAAAAAGTCCAGCCTATCAAAATAAGACACATGCCCCACCTCAGCGTAAAGACTTCTCGTGACAGAGATTGCTGGAGAATGCCAGAGACTTTCTCTTTCTCTAAGGAACATCCTTTGCAGATCACCTAATCATGAAAGAAGACAAACTGATCCTTAACAGCTGAATAAATATTTCATTACTTTTGTATGAGCAAGCTAAACATAAAAGCAAAGGATGTTAGCCATGCATAAATAGGTAGGATCAAATACTCGCTATTGTGTTTGGTTCTCAATCTTAACAAAAGGATTTTTAGCAGACGACTAAGCACACTAAGTGGCACAGTCAATCGGATAAAATTAAACAAGTTTAGTTGCGTCAGCAACATTAGGCCCTTAGCTATGTGTGAAGAACAATATTAGAAGTGACAGGGGAACAAGTTCCACATAGCAAGCAAAACCTGAAGCCTCTTTGCTGCATCAGCAAGGGATGAGGATAGGCACGCAAACATACATCTACTTTTTTTATTTCGCCCTTTAGCGAGAAGTCAATTCTGACACTGCAATCCCAAGCAACAAGTGGACAGCAAGCAATACATCACCACTCAGAACATGGGCCCAGAGTGAAAAAAAAATCTGCTTTCAGCAGCCTGTTTGTACATACTGAAACACCATGTTAATTTGGCCACAGCCGATCACAGACACAGAAAAAGCTTCAGGAACAAAAACTAAAGCAAACTCATCATGGAGAGTGTCAGGTACAGATTCCACTCTGCCTTGGACCTTTTTTCCAGAGCTTCCACAATTCCATCAGATTAGCCACTGTACATTTTCTTTTCCTAAAGGAATGGTAAAAGTCTTATCAAGACCCTGGAAAATATTGAATAGCTTGAGTGTTACATACCAAGAGCAAGGCAGAATATTATACGATTGTCATGCTCATCTGGGATCCAGCCTGAGCTTTTGCAGCAGTTTGTAGCTTCACTTACCAGTTCAACTTGTGGGTTGATTTGCTGACCAGGTGCTTCTGCTGCTGCACAGGATTGCAAGACAAGAGGTAGCACCTGGGGATATATTTTCACTTAGCAGAGCCCCATCCTCAGAGAAAGTCTACTAATCAGCCAAGTCTCCAACAGAACCTGCAGCTCCTGCCTCATCAGATACCAACATATACATCAGACAATAAGCTATTTGAAAGACTTGCTCCTGTCCTCAGACCTTGTGTATTTGCCTTGGTGGAAGTACTGTTGGTATAGCTGAAATCATGGCTGTGAAGTAGAAGTGATTTTGTGAAGTCATTATAAGCCTGTCCTACATGAGAGGCCACACTAAATCTAAAGATTACAAAAAGCCTTCTCTTAGTATTTCTGCAAAATCATCTCATTTTTAAATTCCTGCAGTCTTGAGGCCTTCAATGAATATATAGCATACATCCAAACCAGTATCCCATTTTACCTTCCTTTTCCAAGTACAGCACTAAATTTCATTTTATGAGAGTAAAGGGGTATGTTAGGAACAAGAAAAGGAGAAGGGGAACAAAGCAACAAGTTACCAACCAGGAATTCACTTTCCATTCTGACATGTTCAACACTTCTTTCTGTTGTGACTATATTATCTCTGCACTTAGATAAGAGTTTCCAAAAATGCTGGAGACACGAGGGCAGGGAATCATGTATCAATTTTGCTCATTTGTTATTAACACATGGGGGGGGCAAGGGGAACATGTTGGGGAGAATTAAGTAGAAGTAATGAGAATTTTAATTTTTTTCTCTTCAAATTTTCATATCAATATATGATTCAATTTATTAATTAGGTTGAAGAGATAGAAGTGGCTTTTTTTTTTAATTTTTAAGTGAAAAAAATTTATTACCACTTAAAAAAACCTGAAGATCCGAAAACCAAGGATTTTCCATAGGTCACATGAGGTAGAACAAGGATAGAACAAGGGTATAACCTAAATTCACTTAACCAAGATCAATACCTTATCTCCTGCCCAATACTCTTGATACTTACAGAGATCACATTTTTCTTTCCTGAGATATTTCCAATTTTGCAGCCTCCCAAAGACCCAGATGTTCTTTGCAACTGACCAAGATCACCCATTTTGAAGAAGTTTGTGTGGATATGTTCAGTTTACAGATATTTTTTGCCAGAAAATTATAAATTATACTGATATTTTCACAAACCAAGTTTGATCATTTCATGTTCAGTTCTAAAGATAACCAGCCAAAAAGCAGTTTCCTGGTGATCAACTCAAAAACAATTAAAGCACAACTAAAATGATCAATGTAAAGAATATATTTTAACACAATTACTAAAGAATGCAATTATTCATCACTAAACCTTTTAAAGGAAGTTCAATCTAAGTTAGACAACCCCACAGCTGTAAGCATATCTCCATATTAATCTCACAGCCTAGTAGACCTCATAAACAGGAATCAAGTTGCAGCAGGATGCAGCTGAACAGAAAGAGAAGCTTTAGGCACAGATTTACATGAGCTTACATGCTGGAAGGAAAGCTTCTGTACTCATGCATGAGGTTCCCAGCATGCAGGACTTTGCATCTCACTTTGTTTCAGATCTTTCCTCTCTGCCCAATTGTCCAGCCTGCCCAGGTCTTTCCAAATGGCAACACAACACAATATTATGGCATAGCAGCCAGTCTTTCCAGGATTGTATCATCTGCAAATGTGGCCAGGTCCAAGTCCTCTCTCCCATCATCTAGATCATTAATGAGGAGGATAAACAGCTTCGAACCTAGCATCAACAACTGGGGTACTTCACTAGTGAATGGCTTCCAGCTACATTTCGTGCCACTGACTACAACCATCAGAGCCCAGCAGTTCATCTGTTTTTCAGTCCATCTCACTTTCCAGTTGTATAGCCTGTATCATCATCTGTTTTCCTGTGAGGATGCTGCCAAATATTTTACAAAAGACAGATTAAACAACATCCACTCTCTTCCCTCCTCTACTGGACCTCTCGTTTCTGCGCAGAAGGCTATCATGATGATTAAGCCTGACCTTCCCTTCATAAATCCATGCTGATTACTTTTGATCACTCTTTTTTCATTCATGCACCTGGAAATGGTTTCCAGGATTAGCTGTTGCACTGTTTTCCCGAGGATGAAGGTGAAGCTGACCAGTCCATAGTTCCCCAAATCTTTCTTCTTGCCCTTCTTGTAGGGTGTGATATTTGCTATCTTCCAATCATCTGTCATCTCCTGATCACTGTGACCTTTTAAAGGTAACCAAGAATGGCTATAGTATCACATCACTCAGATCCCTCAGTGTGCATGGCGGTGCCCTGTTCTATGGACTTCCATGTTATCAGTTCCCTAACCTGATCCACCACCAGTTAGGGGAAGCCTTCCTAGCTAGACTTTTCTTCTGGTCTCAGGAACCTGGGATTCCTGAAAGGTAAATCTTAATATTAAAGACCAAGCTGAAGAAGGTATTGAGTACCTTCAACCTTTTTGGTGTCCTTTGTCACCAGAGCCCCTCTGGTGACAGTAGCAGGACAAAGATCAGTAGCAGGTCTGTGTTTTCCCTTGGTTTCTTTTTGCTGCTGATATATTGACAGAAGCCTTTTATGTTACTCTTTGCAACCCCTCACCAGACTCAGCTCCAGGTGGACTTTGGTTTTCCTAACTCCATCTTTGACAGATCAGACAGTTGCTCTACCTGTTGTCTGGGCCACCTAACCCTGCTTCCAGCTCTTGTACCCTTCCTTCCAAGTTTTGTCAGGAGCTCCTTGCTCACCCATGCAGACCTCCTGTCATCTTTGTCTGATTTCATGCTCATTAAGATAGACAGCTCTTCAGCTTTTAAACTTAAGAGCTCTTGTGCTTGTTGAGTCCATTTTCTCCACCTGGCTGGAGGTAAAAAAAGATGTAAAGGAGTTAAAAATGCCATCCTGAAAATGAGATAGACTGGGAGCAGGCCAAAGGCAGAGTGGCACAGGAGAGCCCGCAAGCTATAAGGACTCTGTCTATGGTCCCTCTATGGCTGGCATAGACTGCAAAGCACAGTGCAATTTCAGGATGCTCTGAAGTTGCACCAGTATTATACCTAAGAGCTGTCAGCTGTCCCAGAATACAAAGGGTGGATTGCAGCTATCCTTCTTTCTTGTTACCTTACATTCTGGTTCAAAGAGACTAACTGAGAATTGGGGTCTCAGGAGCCAAAAGTCACACTCCTTTTTCTGACCCAAGGCAAGGGGAGGCTCTCCTCATACTTTTAAGATATTCAATAGCTCTCTTCCTAAATTACTGAGCGTGACTTTACTGCCTGATCCTTGAGAGAAACCCTTGTTATTTCTCACTTTGGTATCTCTGACCTACCATGTCTTAGCCTCTCACTTCAGTTTATTTCATTAAAGGCAAAAATGTTCAACTTTGCTTCACTATCATTTCAAGCTTGAGTTGAACACTTCTAAAATAAATAATAAAAAAAAAATAAATTACCAAAAGATGTTATCAAAAGGTAAAACATCAAAGATTCATGTTAATAAAGTTGTAACAGCTTAATGCTGTGTCGCATGTTAAGCAACACCATAGGCTATTTAGCACTAGAAAGGTTATGACTAGCAAAAGTTTAAACAGGAGCTTCCTTTGTTTGCCTGTGAAGAAACACTTTTTGAACTCACCAAGTCTCATGCTCCAGGACACCTCCTGCTCACTTATCAGCTGTCTGCAGCTGTATTCCAGGCCTCGCTTGTTGCCAGAGAGAGAAGTTGGCAACAGCAAAAACAATATCACCAACAGAGGTTCTGACACTCTGATGGAGCATAGGACCTCTGACACCCTGCACACCATGTAGCTGGAGTGTCCTGCTCTGGGCTCATCAAACCCATCAAAAAGACTGCAAGCCTCCCCCTTACCAATTGACCCAATATATGGATTTTCACATATCAGCAACCAAATAATCCAAGAAGTCTGATGTCTGTGGCTCTTGGCCCAAGTGACTGGCTAATGTTCAGAACTCTACATCCATTAGAACTCAGTTCAATCACTAAAAACAAATTAACATCTGCAAATCAGTTTATTAACTATGAATATGCTCAAAACATCCACCCATCTTTCAAATACAGCAGGAGAAAAGGCTTGGCAGCTTCCTACCTCAGAAACCTCAAGCATCTCTCACATAAACTCTCTTTAGAAGAACTACTTCAGCTCCTGTCTAGGTGAAAGAAAAAATAATTGTTTGCTCTTTCTACATGCGCAGCCTGCAAGTAAAAAACCATGTCCTGGTATTGCAGCCAAGGATACCCCTGTAGATGTGCCTGTTACAGGTACCTATGATCTTAAGCTGTCTTTATCCACAGCTTCTTTCATTATTACTAAAATATTTTTTTTTAATTTTCTGGAGTCATAAAAAGGTTATTTTTTTCACACTCTTTAGAGTAATCTCCAACTTCCAGTTGCCAGCTATTAGTATCTTCCATCTTAACAATAAGCTGTTTTATTTCTTCTGTAATGAGGTGAATTAAGAAAATACATATACAGAATATATATATATATAATCTGTTGGCAAGGAAGCAAAGGCCTTGCTTGTTAAGCTGTCAGATAGAGCTAGTAGATTTTTTCTTTTTCTTATGCAAATGCTTTGAAAAAAATCAGAAGATATCTTTCAATGACTCAGAATCACAGAATAGTTAAGGTTGGAAGGGAACTCTGGAGATCATTTAGTCCAATCTCCTGCCGTGGCAGGATCACCCAGAATGAATGTAACTTCCTCAATCAATCATCCAATAAATCCAAAATACAGAAGATGACTGCATCCAAACTGAGGGAAAATTAAGACTCCTAAGAGTTGAAAAGCTACACAAGACTTGAGTTTTGCAATTGCCTTGAAGGAGCTGGGGTTTTTTCTGCAGGAGAACCTTTTCTCAGGGGAGAAATGTCTCAGGTGTGACTTATAATTCTCTACAACTACCTGAAAGGAAGTTATAGTGAGGTGGCTGTTGGTGTCTCCTTCAAGGTAACAAGCAACAGAATGTAACAAAATGGACTCAAGTTGTACCAGGAGATGTTTAGATTAGGTATTAGGAAAAATTTCTTCTCTGAAAAGGTGGTCAGATATTGGAATAGGCTGCCCAGGGAAATGGTAGAATTGCCATCCCTGGAAGTGTTCAAAAGGTGTGTGGATGTGTCACTTGCAGATATGGTTTTGATGGTGAGCACTATGGTGGTAGGTTAACAACTGGACTCAATGTTCTTGGAGGTCTTCTCCAACTTCAGTTATTCTATGTGCTCAACTCAAGGGCAGAAATTGCATGTATTGTTTAGATACTGGAGGTTAGAGGATGGAGTTCAGCACCAAGATTCACAGGGGTAACTCACGTGTATAGCCATTCAGCACTTTTTTTATTTTTTTATTTTTTCAAAACAGACAGATGAACCAAATGAAAAGGGAAAAAAAAGATAGTAGGAAGAATACACACCTTCATCACAAATTCTTTTTCTTTTATTTAATTTTGATTTTGCTTTCTGTTTCTTGCTTGAGGCTTTTTTACTGGCTAAGCAGATGCATCAAATCTTGCCCAGGTTTTTATCTTAAAGATTGACAAGGTGCCACTAGTGGACAATCAAGGCACATACAGGGAGGATACTTCATTAGGAGCAAAGGGAAGGAATAAACAGAAAAAAAGATATCTCAGTTTCCTTCTGACCTTAAAAGAGTCATTTTGTTTCAGTTTGTACAGATAGGTACAAACCCTAGCAGTTTTGCTTCTCTCTACTTCTTTCTCAGATCAGAAATTTTCTAAACTACCATAGAATTCAAATCTTTGATAGGTCACTGATGTAGCTTCAAGTTGAGAACCTTATTTGTAATTGACTTTCAATGTCTTTTTTTTTTTTTAATGTAGTTTAAAAAAAAACCTTCAGTTTTCAGAAAGTGTTATGCCTCCTCTCCAAAAAGCAGTGGGTTCTCAGCTCTACAGAATCAGGCATAAAAGAGCTACATCTCCTCAAAATCATAATATTCTAACCTGTACTTCTAAACGAAGTAAAGAATAAAAAGATTCAAAGTAAGTGGCTTTAAAAAACATGCATCAACAAGAATTCTAGTGCCAGCCAAAAGAAAACCCTATGCATGAAAGTTACAAACAAATTTCACATACAACCACAACTCAGCAGGTGCTCCCAGCTTTTGCTAAACGGCATTTTCTGTCCTGCTGGAGCCACTCCATAGGATACATCACCAAGATCAGTATAGCCTTTCTTGCCAGCATATTTATACTAATACAAGTCTTGAAATTAGTGGATGTATGAATTTATAAGCAGATTCTCTAATGAGGTATGATGTTGTAACATTTGCTTCACCTCAGACCTCACACATCACTTTTGCCGCCCAACACCAACACTTTAGTCCACGGGAACAGCAAAAACACACCTCATGTAACATGAGAGCAAACATGGTGGCCCTTCTACCTTCTGTGGCATTTCTACAGGTGTAATTTCACTTTAGAATCAAAATTCAGGCCAGAGAGCCTCAGGAGGAAGTAAATTCCACAGCTTTAGAGTTTGTGAAGGATCTAATGACCCATTTTAAAACATATTACAGAAAAAAAAAAAAAAAGGACAAAATAAAGAAAGTTCAGACCACCTGCCCTGTAGTGGTGAAGAGGGCTGACATACCCAAGAACCTGCCCGTTCCTTAGGGATGTCTCAAATTACATGCATCAAATCATGCTTTTAAATGTTGTCATGTCCCCATAGCAGCCACTGGTCTAGCTGGCCCTGGAGAAAGAAAACCTTAACTCTAAGGAAATATTTCTATTAAGCCAGGTAATTTCTCTGAATTATAAGCATATGGTTGCGAGACAACATGTAAGCAGTCACGCGTGCAGCTTTATTGTCAAAATGCTGTTTGGAAAGAAAAGAGCAAACTACATGGAAAGAGGCGAGAAAGGAAAAACCGAAACTGGCTGCATAAAAGGCAGAGCACTACAGGAAAGAAGCAGAAAGATGCTGTGTGGGGTGTTACTTTCCCCTACACCTCCCATGCAAGAGCAACTTTATTTCACAGTCAGCAAATTCCTCAGCAATGACAACACCAATTTGGAATATTCACAACAGCAAATAAAAGGAATCATGTTATCTCAGGAGCAGACAAACAAGTACCTGAACTGCATCCTCTACTCAAGAGGAAAACAAACGCCACAACCAAGCGCCCAGCTGCAGTAACCCTGGCAGAGGATGTACATGGTAAGCTGTGTACAGACTCCCAAGCCAGTGAAATGTTTGACAGAAAAATACAAGTTGGCAGCATTGCTTAATCTGCATTTCAAGGGCAGAGCTGAAACTGCAGTTGCACACAGTGTGAACTCAGATCACTGAAGGGTATTCTTCTATACCTTCTCCTGAAGGGAGGCCAGCCAATTATCTTCCCTTTCCAAGTGCAGGTCTCTACACCTACCTATGCTCCCTGGGAGACATGAAAGTAGAAAGTGGTTAAACAAACACTTCGCCACTTCTTATTGTCTTAACAGAATACCAATAAGGGTAATCTGGAGAAAACTTTTTTCCTTTGGAGTCCTTTTTGCATCAAACCAGATTAATAAAGAAGTAGAACCTTAACCTGTCTCTGTTCCATGGGAGCATATTTGCACTATTATCAGTACTGATCAGTCCAAGGGAAGATAGTTGTCTTTTTCAGAAAAGCATGACCTATTTCTTAATGTCCTATTTCTATACCTAAAGTCTCTGACTACTCAGCTCAGCTGTTAGGAAGCAGGAGCAACTACTGCACAGGTAAAACCAAATTATCTTGATTCCCCGCAGTTCAGGAAAACACTTCTATCAAGCCATGAAAAAATTACTCCAGGAGATGTGTTTCACAAAAACAGTAGGGAAACACTGTCAGAAGGTAAAGCTCAGAGGCACCAGTTACCTGACACTAATACCCTGATTTTCATAGCTTTTGAGCCCTCTCTTCCCTCCAAAGAAGATACTGAGCCCTAATTTCTTCTGAGGGAAAAAACCAAATCAGGTCCAAAACAAGTGAAAATTCCACTTAGCCCTGAAAGCACCAGCCCTAGCTCCTGGGGAGTGATGGCTGTACATCCTACTTCTGCAACTTGGAAGAGTGACACCACCCAAGCATTTCAAGCAGAGGCAACACCTGCTTTATTCTCTGCAACAACCTTGCAATATTTGCAACTAACAGGATAAGCTGAGTTTTTTTCCTCCTCTTTGGAAAGGGGTCAGATGTAAATCCTTAAGACTGATGATCTCAGACTTCACTCAGAACAGCTTGAAGTGAAGGTGGAGTGGGGAAAGAGGTAACTAAGGGCAGATATGCTAAAAACATATACAATTGTGGATACCAAGTAAGAGGCCAAAATAATTACTGGCTTCAAAAACAAGAACTATGGTGCAGGTAGGGGTACAGCATCAAGAAAAATTCAGATGTAGGATTATCAAACCCAAAGTATTTCTTGAAATAATATGCAGTGAAGCTCTGGAGTTCTTTGCTACAGAACTTTATGGATACATTTCCACAGGTCAGAAAAGGCCTGGAGACAATTACGGAAGAAAAAGCTGCTGAGAGCTAGTAATACAAACCACCACTTTTTGGTTCAGGATGCCCCCATGTCACTAATTCCTCTGTCTGGGAGAGCATTCTGGGAAAATACTGCTAAATGCCCGACCTGCGTTGATACCTTCTGCTAGACATTACTGACCATTATCAGAGATGTGACATTAAGCTAAATGGGCTTTGATCTGGCAAGACCACTCTTGGGAGAATGCAGGCTGTTCCAGGACATGGGTCTGGACTATCTACAGAATACAGTTAAGGTACAGTGAAGCAGGCACAGAGTCAAAGCCACTGGCTCTGTCTGACAGAGCATCCAACACTGGTGAAGATTTGTTACAAAAAGAACAAGCAACATTATCAGAGAGATTCATACTCAACTAGTAACAAGGGGAGCTGAATTACCAATTGTAAAACATCATCTCATCTATTTTTGATATTAGCACTTCTCTAAGCAGTATGACAAGACAGGGAAGAAAAAAGGCAGCAGAAAGGACAAATAGGGAAGGAAATATATTGTCTGTTAACCTCTTCATATCCTCAAACTAGCCAGTAAATGGGGAAAGAAGTATAAATCAATTATAGGAGGAAGTGCTACAGGTTAGGTAAAAATAAAATTGCTGACATCAAAAGAAATGTGAATTAATTTAAAAAAAGTCCAAAACCTTTTGGATAAATTCTCAAAAATCAAAAAACCTCTATGGAATATCTTTAATTTCTGCTTGCATCCAAAAACATCGAATCCATTCACTCCTTTTGGAAACACAACACTAATTATATATTGGACAAGTATCTAATCATTCAAGGAGTGACAAGTCCAAAACGATAAAGAACATTGTAGCTGTTGTTATGATGATCTATTCTGGTTGCTTCTCACATTTTTCTCTTTCATCATAAAGTGATGATACAGATGAGACAGGCCACTATTGGAAATCACACAACTACAAAATACATTCTCCTTCCCACCTCAATCTCTTAATCTTTCTCATTCAAGGTCTAATGCAAAGAAAGAAAATAATTTGTTAAGTTCCTCTTGTTAACTCTCAGTAAATGAGCTTGGAAACAAAGATAATACAGTCTTCAAATGCAAATATTCAAAGCCAGGCACTAAAGTCAACATATGCCATTCAAATATGAGTTGCAGTACATGATCCAAAATGAAGTCCCTCCTCTTTATTCAACGGTCCTTTGAAAGCACTTTCTGCTCTTATTCAGAGTATAAGTCTGAAGTGTTGATCTCAATATTTGTTGTCAATTCATTAACATACCTTACCTCTTTTCCTTGTCTGTTTTGCATTGTTTTCCCCTAGTGAATTGGATCTTATTCTTTAATAATGATAAAGACCTTGATCACTTGCTACAAATTGTCTCTCAAATGAGGGTAACTGGCAGTCAACAAATGCAGCTCAGCTTCTCAGAGCATAAATCAGTTTGGCTGGATGGTGTGAAGACAGAGGAAGTGTGGGTTTAATACTTTTATGATATGATTAATTGATGCTGTTGTCTGCAATAGAATAATGGACTTAATTATCCATGTATTTTCCAGTTCCATATTTCTATGCCCTGAAGTTAGCATGTAGATGACCAGATTTACTGTGAAACCACAGAAATGCAGAAAGCTTATCCTAGGCCATCTATCAGGTTGATTCTTACATTAGCTTCAATGTTCTTCATCCCTGCTTCCTTTACAAACATTATTAATCTACTTTCATAGGGTAGCTACACTTGGGATACTTGCCTTGCCTTCGCAAACGTGAGCAGCTCATGCAAAGCCTGAATGATGCATATTGTGCTATTCCCAGAATTTTAAGAATAACTTATCTGAGAAAAAAGTAAGGATCAAGTTGTCAAAGTTTTAACTTGCCACCCTTCATGTTATGTAAGTATCACACTTTAAGAAAAACAAGTTCTTATAGGCTGATTTACCTGATGCTGCTACCATTACAGCAGAATGGTTAAAAACCAGCTGATTTTTTCAAGGTCACATAAATATACATACACATACATGTATTTAAAGATACAAAATACTTGCAAAAAAAGAAAAAAAGAAGGTATTATCACCACCTAAAGACGGTAAAAAATCTATTACAAAAAAAAATAAAAATAATAAGGATAGCACAGATCTATTGCTCACGTCACTGAAAAAAAAAATCAATTAGCAGATAACAGGACAGACTTTGACCACAAAAGGCAGTTGTCTCTGCTGTTTCCTCTCCTTCAAAGCAAAACATAGCCCCAGTGTCCCACCTTCTGCATCTTGCCTCAGTCTGGCACAGAGTTTTGTGGGAACAGCACATGGACCCAAGATCCAGCCAACCCAGTATCTTCTGCCCACCCGTAGAAACAGAGGAGCCCTAGGAACTGAACTAGCAAGTAGGGATGCTTCTGCACTACTGCCCTTCCTCTCTGTTCATCAGTCTTCAGCCCAGAGACCCCCTGGACTACCCAAGGCTTTTGTATTTAAAATCCCTTAACAGATTCTTCTTCGTGAACTGATTGAATCACTTCTGTGACCATGCAAATTGTGGTACTTCCTGGAAAACTTTAACTGTGCACTGTATGAGAATGTGCCTCATGTTTGGTTTGATCTATCACCAGGGAGTTGCATTTGTTACCCTGTTGAGAGACACAGAGCAATCACTCCTCATTCATCATTTCTGTGACCCTCCTTATAAACTTCTGCGACCCTCCTTATAAACTTATCCCCTTCCCCAGTCACCTCAGAGTTTGGTTTGCCTGTAACACCTAATTTCCACCTTTTATTTCCAGGGCACCAATGGCCCAAGTGCCTGTGCTTGCCACTGCTTGAGCATCAGAGGCAAAGGCTGTGCTGGCAAAAGCAGGAAGGACACTGTCCATGGAAGGGTCCTAGGTTTGAACTAGCACACACAAAATTCATGCATCAGCATTCAATGATCTAAGATTAAGGCCTTTTAACTAAAACAGACTTTATGATCACCCGAGTGATCTTTGCTACAGGAAAATGAAGTAAGGTTTGCTCTTCAGAGCCCCTCTCACTCTTGCTGGTCAAAGAGTAGAAGAGGAGGTGGCAAAAAGACCCTCTTCAATGGGTGTTTCTCAGAAGAAAACACTTTATTTCTATGCTTTCCAAAATAGGACTTCAATACTTTGGACATCCATTGACATCATTCCTGGAGATAAATCAGTCTTGCCCCAGCTGCCTCTAGAAGACATTAAAGAGGAGCTCATTTTCTTACCTCCTTACACTGATGTAGCTTTGGCTACACAGAAATCCAGCAAAAGTCTCCACAACTGTACATAAGCATCCCAGCTCATTTTCAGCTTACTGACAAGAACCAGATGACAAAAGCAAATAAACCCCCATGCTACTAAAAAGTTTTAACAGAAAGTACCCTTCAGTGTAATTTGATGCAGCATGAAGAGATGGTACATATTTAGCTGTGGTAATAGTGGTTTTCTCCCCTTGCTCTGGCCTTTTCCCATCATTCATTAATTTAGTTTCCCCCATTTGCCTTCTCAGAGGTAATTTTGGATTTATCTTAAAAGGCTTTGCGGCTTTCAGCAAACAGAATGAGCTTGATCATCTTTGATCATCCAAATCAGACAGCTAAGTAGAACTAGCTGGGGCTAGAACTAACCAGAGAGGAAGACAATGCTTAACTGATGCCACAGCATCACGGTTTCCCTTCTGAAGGCATTCATCACTCCTTGCCCCTTACTTAACAGAAGGTGTGTCATCTGGAATGCTGCTGAATTGTGTCTGGCAGAAAATAATGAGAAGAAAAAACTAACATTTTGTGTTTGTGCAAGTGCTTCTGCCAGCATCTGGACCACTGCCAGCCTACTGAGTGGAAGCTTGCAGAGGGTTATGATGTTGTCTGGGCATTTGATGAAAACTGTAGAACCTTAGAACACAGGCTTTTAGGTGTGACTGGTGTGTGCCGAATCATAATGTGGAGTTGCACTGACATTCAGAGTGGAAGACTGAAATTTCTCAAAATTTGCTTCCCTCTTCTCTCCCAAACTAAGCAGGGATCTTCTGATGTCCCATTAATATTCTGTTCTTTGAAAAATTACATAGGTAAGAAAGATGAATGTTATAAATTCACTTTTCTGTAATAGTTACTCCTTCACTTTGAGGGAAAAAAATCTGTCTGGAAGAAAGTTATCTCATTCTTTTTTAAATTTTGTATTAGAATATACTGGCAACATTATCGTTTGAAATACACCTACAATGCATGAGAAATTTCTAAAACCCTCACAGATGTAAAGGTTTTTCCCTCTCTTCAGATGTTATAAATAGAAAATAATTCTCTCTTCTTCTATTTCTAGTATAAAGCCTTTCAGCACTGATGTCAACTGGAAAGAACTGCAAACCAGCCTCAGACAAAACACACTGCAGCAAGCAACTGCCTAAGGAGACTGATAATACGAGACTTTACACTTCACAGTCCCTCAGGCTTGAACCTACCCTAGGTATGTGATACACTTCAATGAAACAGAACAGTTCCAACACATTTCAACGTGGAAGGAAAGAAGATAGAAAAAAACCCTGTTGATCTGCACAGAAGTAGCAACTACAAAGCCTGCATAGTTGGATAGAGTCAATGTCAGATTTAAAATGTTTAATACAAAGAATTCAAAGCTAACATTTTGGCATTAAAATAAGTATTCATCTTTACAAACCAAAGTGTCTTGTACAGTAAAGGATTATAGGTGTACACCTGAGGAAAGCCTAGGTTTAAGGTGTGAATTAGTAGGACCAGGAAATAGGAGGGCAAAGTGCTCAGATAAGGATTCATAGGGAGATATGAAATCCCAGGAGCCCGGGCTGATTTAGATTCAGCAGTATGAAAAAAAAATAAGAAATGTGTTGGAAGAAGCACCAGACATATAGTACAGCAACTGTAAATATAGAAGACAATCTTGGAATGGATAGTCACATGTTTTAGAGGGAACCAAAAATTGGCACAATGAACCACAGATATTCCAGGCCCAAGTACTAAGGGAAGAAACAAGTGGAATATAAACTGCTACTACTCACACACTTAGTCCAACCTCTAACTGGAATTAGAAGCTTCTCTAATTCATATGTACTTCTAATAAAAGTTATGGTAAAGGTTTTCTAAAGAAAGGAATTCCTATACAGCACCACAGTGTAGACCATTGTCTCTTTGGGAACCTGGGAGTAAAACATTTTGTCCTTTGAAGTTCCAGGAGCCTGTTTCCACTTACATTGGGGCCCAGAAGAGATGTACCATCATTGAGAATTAAGCCTTCTTGTGATTAAAATTGAATAGCTAGAGATCAAGACAGCTTTGATGTCATATATAATTATGTACAGTAATTATAAAGGAAAACAGTAGTAATTCTCTCACAGTATAGATACACTGAACACCTTTTAGTGTGGGGTGCTAAGTCTACTTTTCAGTAGTGCTGCAGCTCATGGCCACTGGCACCTACTTAAGTCAAACCAAATGAAGTTTGACATCACTGACCTAGATCTCAGTGTCAGGAAAGGATTTACAAATTAAAACTAGAATCTAGCAGACTTGCCTAATAGGCTGGAGAGAACAATGTTGATCAGAGCATGATTTCAGCTGTCGAATATGTACACCTAGCACTGTCAGTAAGTGTATCAGTGACAATACTCATGCTGGAGAAGGGTATACACATATTAAAGCAACAGAGAGGACAAGTACTATTCTGGGGTTCAAGATTCCTGTTTCAGACTGAAAGGGAACATTACTGCAAGCTACAGAAGATCAAGTGTTTCAAAACCATAAAAACAAAAGAAATAATTATGATAACTCTAGGAGAAATAGGATAAGACTAAGCAATTGCAAAATGTGCAGATAATTCAAGTGCAGTTGAAGATCATTCTAAACTGATTAGACTGGAAGTCAATACTTCTGAGACAGACTAACAGTAATTCTACAGGTGATGAAAAACATTTCTTGCTCCACAGTAAGGCTGTTTTCATCAACACCTAGAGGTGACCCAAAAGTGTTACAGAATTTAGGCATCTAACAATTTTGTAAATACCACTAATCTAAAAGGCCGGAGATGTCTTTTCATTCAAACATTACACGATGCTGAGAATTTAACCAACCAAAAATATCTCAATCAAAAAATAAATTTTTGGAAATTCATTGAAATATTCCTAGTGTAAATAAAGTTCCCTTCTCATATTTGGAAAATTGTTATGGTTTAACCACAGTGTCTCAACAGTTTAGAAATATGGACAAAGTGATTTTGCACTAGGATGTCAGTTTATCTTTTAAAAGGGTTCAAATCAAAACAGATTGGCCTGACCCAAATTTGGGGTTTATGCACAATTCTTTTTAGAATCAACAACTTACTTCATCTCAGGATAGGAAAAATGCCAAATATCTAAAATTGACATGGTGAAATCAGAACAATTCACGATTGTCAAAAGAAGGTACGCATTTCTGCTGCCTGAAATATATGTATTTTTATTTGTTCAAGTGCCAAGATTCTCCTTGCTGGAATTTCTTGCTTCAAGGAGAATTTAGAGTATGAAGCCTTGGACAGGACTGTCTCTCCAGAAGAGTGAAAAATAAACTGTACTAGGTAAAAGAGACTGGGATATCATTTGCAGAAACTTACTGACAGTAGAGTTTTCTGTGAGTTGTGGTGTCTTAGTAGAGTTTTACACCTTCCCTCTTCCCCTCATCTTTCCTGGGTTCATACATTTCCGATCTTTTATGACTCTTTGGCACAAGTCAAATGCAGAAGGCATACATACAACACCAGAAGGGAGAATAAAAAGGTCATGAGAATTCTGACTAATCTCCCTGTCTATTTAAGACACCACTGCCACAGTCCTGAATAAGTAACTGGGGAGAGCTATTTTCCATCATGATCCCAACTTGGGTGAGTGCTGGGGTACAGCCAGAGTTTTATATGCAGTGAGTGGAAGAACCATAAGAATGGTTGATTCTATTCTGGGCTCCTGCCCCCCTCTATTGACCTTCTCTCTCCTACTGATTGTTATAATCATGACATTTTCCTCAAATTTCTTACCAGTTGGCAGGCAACAATCCAAATCCACAATCAGTTTTGCTTTTGATTGTGGAGGAGGAAAAGTACAGCTACAGCCAGGAAAGAAAACTGGCCTAGAAGACAAGTAAAGTTGCATTTTACAAAGCCCGTCCTTATACTTTTGTAAGTCCCACTGAACTTCTGACAAAACTAAAGTCACATTTTTTCCTTTGCAGAGTCACAACATGTCTCAAAGAGCAAAATGTACTCTGTCCAGCATCTAGCATTAATAAGATTACTAGGTATGACAAGAAGTAAATGGAGAATGATCTGCGTCAGTGATTTACAGAAGAGTATATCTTTGCTTTTTAGGACCAGGTGATGTTAGCAGGGTGGTAGGAGGGAGTATAGGCATCATGAGCCAGGAACATAATCCAAGATCTGAAGAGAACAATTTATTGGAGTTCTCTAGTTACTCATCTCTGCAGAGTCACACTTTCCTCATTAAAGAATTAAACTTCAAACCAGTCAGCTTGCTTTCAGCAGCTTGTTCCCAGAATAGCTATCTAAAAGGAGACAAAATAAGATGAAAAGGTGTATGCAGGTAGTGGAATCTCTTTCTTGTCCTTGTTGCACACGATATGCCAGAGCTACTGTACCTCAGATTCATTTCCTAAAAAAAAAATTTCAGAAGTGCTCTTGAAGGAAGAGGCTGGTCAGCATATCCAGCAAAATATACCACAAAAATGTATTCTCCATCTGCTGCCTCAACATCAGTTGTTTAGAGCCTCACCTGCTTAAAAGAAAATTTGTTTTTTACATTTCTGGCAGAGTTGTTGCAAGTCTATCTGTTAGAGAACAAAGCTGGAGAAGAACTGAAGTATATACACACGAAATGAGAAAATCCAATTTTCTCATTAAAACCAATATTAGGCAGAAATTGCCACTTTTAAAAGTTCTATGACCCCAAGGAAATCTCAGCATACTTTCTGTCTAGCAGAAATAAATTAATACTTTAAACAGATTCTAATGCCTAATATTTTTTTAACTCATCACTAGGCTAGTTACTTTCTTTACTGGAGTTCATCTACCACTAGAAGGTGTGCAGATGAGCCAAACAGGTTGCTATTGTACAGCTAGGATACAGCAATGTAACTACCTCTTTCTTTTTAGAGATTTTTGTACCACTTCTCTGTTGATTTGAAAGAGTATTTCCTCACTAGGATAGGAATCTTCCTTTTTGTACAGATGGGTAAAGACAGAAACAAAGAATTGAAGGTCTAGGCATGAAGTCAAAAGCAGAATAGCAAACCTGTATATTCAGCTGTCCTTTAATTCTTAGTCAGATGCTGAGTCCACGTTGCCTTGGTTTTGCTGAGATTAAACAGTTTGTGGCAAAACACACAATTATATTTGTTTTGCTTTTATTATTTTTTTCAATTTGCATATATAAGGGTAAACCCAGAAAAGTCATTCTTAAGTGGGATGCAGGAAGATTTTCATCTTAAAAAACATTTTTAATAATTCAAGAGCAAAGAGTCCACCATCAAAAAGCTGTTCTTACTGAAAATGATGACAGGATATATTAAGAAGCTAGTGAAGCTAGTGAAACCAGATAACTGTGTGTGACAATTATCTGTGCCTTTCCTTTATGCATGAAATAAATTGCTCCTTGAACCATATTTTCTTCAACTGTCCCATCCAAGCTGTCCTGTTCCCCAACCTTCAAGGGAATTCTTCACAAAGCCAAGACAATGAAATACAAACCGCACTCTAGGTAAAAAGAATGTGGATTTCAAGCACAACTGAAGATGACACAGACACCTGTCTTTTTGACTTTGGACTGATCAGATATTGGAATTTTCTTTCACTGAAGAGGAAGAACACAGAAACTTAAATGTCCCTTTTATGCTCAGTTTTGGATCCTCAGTAAACTCCTTGCTTTTCTTTGCAGGCTAAACCAGTTCTCTGCAATACAGTTCAAGTGACAAACTTTAGTGAAAGGGATTTTTTTGGTAAGCATTGTTTCAAGGGTAAAATGTCAGATGCTCATTTATTAAAACTAACCCACCAAGACAGCACGAGTTGCAACCATCTAGCTCAGTGCCAGAGCAGCTTTCTGTGGAGTGTGCCATGAGGGTTTGTGTCAAGCTTGTGGAGTGGCACACGGGAGACGTGCTGTCCTGCTTTGCCCTCTTGCTCTGTGCTTTCATGATTGCTTTAAAAGACTGTGTACAAAGAGGGTGTATGAGCTGCTGATTACCACCACTGGGAGGAGCTGACGTCAGAACCCTGGGATTTTAACTTTGTCTTCCCCTCTCTGATTTAGATTTAAGCCTAGAGCAAATCAGAATTTCTGCCCCTGAAAGCATCAGGAAGACAAGTCAGAAGGTGCTTGTCTCCATCCAACGTAGCATTTTAACCATTTAATAGAAAAACAGATGATTTGCTTCCAAAAGTTGTGATGGATATTAGCCAGCTGTAATTCAGTTAAGCCTCAGATACAAAGTATAACACCTATACTGTCTGTTCAGGAACACGAGAAGGCATGGTCAGCCTACCAAATTATAGGGGCCCATCATTTGATGTCCCTCTCTGGGGCACCACAGTTTTTCCACCCAAGTCTGACAATGCCAAACTCCAGACTTCCCTCATTGCTCTTCGCTGTTCCTTACATTATTAATGACAAAAATGACATAGCAAAATATATCCATGTTATTTGTCTTTATTCATCTTCATCTACAAAAATAAGAAAATCATACCCAGACTTCAACATGCTTTCTTTTAAACTCTGAAAGAATATCACCAAAGGTTATGTTATCTCCTGCTTACTTCCCCTGGGAAACAGTGACTAGATACTGATTAAACTGAAAACTTGTACCTGACCACAAGGAAAGAAGCCTTACATTGAATTGGTGAAGAGCTATAGCTGCTCCTGCTAATCTAGTAAGAGCTTATTTATTCTTTGTAAAACAAGCAAAAATACACACCAGAAGCCAGATATTTCCACACTTACCTTTCACATGGTTCTATATGGTACATGTTCAAATGAGAATTCAGTGACCTCCACACGGCTCTGTTGTGCCATGGGCATCATTCGCTACGATGGTAAATTCTTACACAGTGAAGAAAGGACTTTCAGCTATTTAAAATTAGTAACTCTACAGGCAGGCATTTGTTCAAAACTGTGGTAAAAATTGCCAGATACTTGGTTTACAAAGTTATTTAATCCTTTTATAGAGTACATCAAGGGCAAAGATTTGATTTCTGTTCAAGTCCAGCCCATCACACTTTCTCAGGTTTTAACACATTACTCAGATTTGCTGACACTTCATTTTAGCAATTACTTTCTAAGAAATACAAATTTGAAGATATTTCTTCAGCTTCAGCAGTAAATATAGTCATTCTGTTCTGATGTGAACTGCAAGATAAAAAAACCAGGGTCCTTATTATTTGAGTTGCAAAGAAAATGGAAGCCAGAGTCTCTCTCATGCCATCCCCCTTTTCTGAATAACCCCTGTTTCTGAGACACTAGAGGACCCAAACAGCAGGTTGGTTGTTGGCCTTTTCCTTGCAGCTCCTGGCTCTGTTTAGGCAGACCCTGAGCTACCATGCCCATTCAGCCACATTCTTGGCTGGCAGCTCCTTCCCGGGTCTGTTTCTATGGCATTTCCTCGTCCCCCTCCCACCTGCATCTCTGCTCACAACACTAAATGAGAACCTTTGTTTAGGGTTGGGACAGGCTCAGGCTTTTTGATGGAGTCACCATTTTTTTTTTCTAGTGTGTGGAAGGCAACCACTACAATCCCCAGTTTAAGCAAAGGTTAAGCTTCACCTATAAGAGAATTAATGCTTACAACCTTGTTGCACACAAATCAATCTAAAAAGCAGCCTCTTCCACCACACCACATCCTGTGTTTGATTTCAATAATGATGTTTCTGAATAGCATCTGTGCATTGCTGTATTGATAGACCTGATGAATCCTTGCCACTCAGATTTTCACCATAATTAAGACCCCCTAAAAGAAAACTGAATGAATAAAGCATCCCGATGGCAAAACACTTGGATGCTCTAGCAATAAAAACACAATATAAGAAATTATAAAATTAACCCATGATGTGGCTGGGAAAGAAAATGCTTCAAAACATCACTGAGTAAATGAAACAGTAACTGAAGGAAGAGGTTTGACTGGATTGATTATAGGTTTCCTCCTCGGCTGTCAGCACTTAGTATTGTCATAGTCAACAAGAGGTTCATCCTCTCCATAACCAACTGCTGTGGGTAGAGAAGTTGTGCTTCACACCACACTTTTTAAGCACACAACAACTGATCCCGGTTTTGGCCTTGATGTTGCACAATCCACTTACAGGTTAAATGAAACACTGAACACTAACCCCAGAATATGCCCCAGCATCTGCCACTGCAGAGCATCAGAATGGAAATTCCTCTGCTGTCCTCATGACAGCATTATTCCACTATATGGCTCTGTTTGTTTAATCTCTTTTTATTCTCCAGTTACCTACGAGGTTGAAGAAGGGTCTGTGGAATGACTCCCCTAGGGACAATGGCTGACCCTCACAATCTGACAAGCATCTGTTGAAACTAAATTTAGGGAAAGTATGCCCATACAATCCTGACTGCCGAAAAAACACACTGAATATAAGCAATTTAAAACAAATTGAAAAAGTCGCCAAGGAGCCATTGTATCACCTTGGTTTACAGTGAGGACATGGATATACAGCAACATAGCTACAATAAACATCCGATTCCTAATGTGGGAAACATAAAACAAAGCAATATTATTCCCAGATATTTTTTTTTTTCTGAAGCGGAACATGGTGCTGTTTCCCTTTTCAGTTCATTTAGAATGGATGTCATTATATGTGGTCAAGTCCTGGCCACTATAGCTGGACCCTAAGGAATTGAGGAGGATCACTGAGTGAGTGGTAAGACAGAAGGTCATCAAAACAGCACCACATTACTCTCCCATGACATCTGATGGAGCCATGGCAGCAGTTTGGATGCTACATAACATGAATATTCATTCTTGTGACTTACAAGTTACATTGTGACTTTGGAGTGACATGTCTCATGTGCCCTTGTGGTACTTTGGTGACACTGTGGGGAATATGTAATGTCAAAACTCTGCTTTGGTATGAAGTGTCATCCACTTTTCTTCTTTTTTTCCTTTTTTTTTTATTATCTCTTATTTTGAATCAAATGCTGCAGTTGGAAGACACCTCAAGCAACAGATCTGGATAGAGAAGGAGCATATTAAAAAATTTGTAAAAGAAGTCAATAGAATGCTGTTAACTCAAAGCATTTTCCCAAACGAGCTGTGACCTGTCTGTATGCAACTCTGATAACAAAATCACTGGTTTATACAAGAAAACATTTGCACCAGAAAGTTTCCCTCCTCTGAAGAAATCCCATTTCATTTCAGAGGTAGACAGGACAAAAGTAATAACTATTTTGAGCTTCCAAGAGAAGTTTCTTAGATAGAAAATACCCTTACAGAGGCCAGTTGAGCCACCAGGAATCTATCTTGGCCACTCCTGCAGACATAGTACTCCGTTAGAATACCTCAGTTTGGCCTGGATT
The DNA here is from genome assembly GCF_003945725.1 of Corapipo altera. Taxonomy (NCBI): domain Eukaryota; kingdom Metazoa; phylum Chordata; class Aves; order Passeriformes; family Pipridae; genus Corapipo; species Corapipo altera. The sequence goes on along the minus strand of NW_020884898.1, from coordinate 722,513 downwards.
TTTTGCTCAAACAAATAGCACACCCATAAAAATTAAGACTCAGATTATGGTATGTCTGTCAAGTCTGGGTATGTCCTGTATGGAGTTCAGAACACTCTATCAAAAATCAGTCTGCCAAGTGAGATCTACTTGTCCTCCTGCTACAAAGGAAAAAAACAAAACAAAACAAAACAAAAAAAAAAAAAAAAAAAATCAGTGTCTTCCAGCCTGTGACACAGAGCTACCAAAGTCATACTAACCCAATGAGCTAAATACCTGGTGTTCTTTTTCACTGTGGTTATTCACTGGAAGTGAGGACCATCTCAAATCCTGCAGGCTTTCTCCAGGCTTAACTCAGATTAACAGCAGCACATGAAGAAAACGCCTTGAGGCATAACACACCGAATATCTCGTGGAGTCCTACGGAAAGATTTAAAGCACTCCTGCGCAGTTCCTGCACGTGTATTTCCCTCCTGGCACCTGTTCCGGTTATTTCACTTCCCTCCCCTACCTCCGGCTTCCCCCCCTTTCTCTCCCGGCCGGAGGCTGCAGGTGGGGCACGGGATCGGCTCCGTACTCCTGCGGCAAAAGCAGTGGCCCGTACGGGGATCGAACCCGCGACCTTGGCGTTATTAGCACCACGCTCTAACCAACTGAGCTAACCGGCCCCTTCGGAACGGTTTCCCTGGGAAAAAACTCCGAGCCCGCGCCGGGGGGGAAGCAGCGCCGCTCCCGCCCCGAGAGCTCAGCGCCGCCACCGCACCAGCTCCTGCGGGGCCGGCGCCGTTTGCTCGGGGTTTATGGCTGTGCTCCCGCTGCGCCGGCTACGCTTCCTTACGGAGGCGCTCAGAGCCCTGCGTGCAGGGGATGTTCCCGCCGGCCAGGACGGGGACACCAGCACACTCTGTCCCAGTGGGGACGGGGAGGTGACAGCGCAGGCTGCAGGGTGAGGCCGGGCAGGTTCCCTCCTTGGAGGTTTTCCAGGCACCAGGGCCGAGCCCTGGACAGCCCCCAGGCCTGCCCTCACAGCAGTGCTGCTCAGAGCAGGGGGCTTGGGAAAGGCACCTCCCGAGGTCCCTGTCTGCCTGACCAAAACTCGGCACAGCCTGTGGCAAGTGAGGCTCAGAGCAGACCCGCAGCCTGCCCTCTGATGAACCCGAGAAAGCAGGCACGGTTGGCCAGCGTGTCCTAAAATTCACCTGGCAGAACAGTTGAATGAGACTGAGACTGAGAGCACTTACCTTTCCCGGAAGGGTACAGTAACACAGGGAAGAGTTATTCACAATCTCTTTTTATCCCTATTTTGTATTTTACACAGTCAAAGGTTTCACTTTTGCAGTGTTCATTTTCCTGGCTTAGACTTTTCAAATACTTGGTCTTCTTGGCAGAGCTCATTATAGACAAAAAGACCAAAGAATATCTATATCACAGCTTGGGATGACAGAGGCTGACTCAGGATCACTGAGGATTACAGTGCCCTGTTTTTTCTAGTCCACACTCATTCTTGTCGTCAGTGCCCCCACTCATACTTCTTTTTGTCCTCACTCACACCATCAGTTCCCCTTTATTGCTGTTTGCCCATCTGCTGCCAGCAGTTTCCTCAAAGACCCACCAAATTCCCCAAACTTCATTTTGCCCAGCTTCCTCACAGAGCCCTTCATCCCTAGGAGTGAACTGAACAGATCGTTTACAGATTCCAAACTGTCATTTCTCCTTCCCCTCTTCTGTTTGATGTCCATAAAGTAGCAACCAGCCAACTGCCAGGAAGCACGTATGCTCTGGGATCTTGATAACCAGCTACATTTTCTGGGAAATGTCACCCTGTGTGAGGCTAAACTCACTCAAACATTCAACAGCAAGGTCACATCTGGATTCTTAAGACAAGGATGACAAGTGAAAGGGCAGAAAGAAAACAGAATCATAGAATTTCCTGTACTGGAAGAGACCCACAAAGATCGCTGTCCAGCGTCTCTTGGACGTTCTCCCAAACAAGCCTGTGAATGGAGTCTGGGTACTCTCCAGATTGATAGGCTTGGCATAATTGTCAAGTATAGGGAGAGTAGACCTTTGTGCATCTGGCAAATGGATTCTCAGTCTCGTTTTAGGTAAGAAAGTTACATAATTGTTTTTTGGTCAGTTGCTCCACAGAGACCAAGATAGCAGGGGTGAGGGTTAATCATCTATCTTGACTTTCTGTCCACAATATCAGCAGAAGTACCTCAAGTCGGTAACATATTGCCTCAATTCATAGCTGTCCACCAATGGTTTTTTATCAAATCAGTTCCAATTATGCAAGAAAAAAGCTCAATGCCCTTTGGCTGTCTCCTTCCACTACCTGTTCGTTAGACTAAGTATACTTGTCTTTTTCCCCCAAAGTTTAATCAGTAACATGCCAAACGCAAAAACCTGCTGTTCCAAAGCCCTCTTCCACATACAAAAATAACATCCTACCTTTTTAAGAGAGACTCATTTGGGTTCTGCTGTACAAACAACAGATTTTCTGTTATTAGACAGTGACAGATCACATTACAGTCCAAGAGATCAATGCTGCCTCCAAGAAAATAAAATTTTCTAATTGAACAGTAAACTCTGGTTTCTCTCCAGGGTGTGGGATCCATACTCTCAAGCAAAGAAACAAACCAGCTTAGAATGAGAAACAGTTATCAGGCTATATAGTGGATCTCTGTACCATTATGGAATTTAGTGGTTGTAAATGCAAAGTATTTGCAAGCATTTTCCAGCACCACTGGTGTTAGAGAATTGTGTTCACAAGTGTTTTATCAAACAGAACCTGAGCTGTAATGGTTTTGTTAGTTCAGGGCCTCAGCTAGGCATCTCAGCTTTGGATTTTTACAGCATGTTTAGATCTGTGATGATGTTCCACTCATAACCTTACGATTATATAGAGTACTGTCAAAACTCCAAGCATCTATATTTGACAGCCAAGGGCACAAACAGCAGGACACTGAAGATTGAAGGTGGTCCAGGTGCTTGAGCTCTGAGATCTTCTCTTCAGTTGCCTGTTCCCTCCCTACCACAAATCACCCAGCATCCACCCACTGCGCACTGCTGTCCCTGATCTCTCCCGTTCCCTTCCATTCCTGGCACATCACTGGCATTGGTAGCCAGCAGTGCCCTGCAGTGAGTGCAGTCCCAAGTCCATGCTCCCAGATGTCCCCAGTACAGCCTGCACTGCCTGTACTTTGAGCTGGAGTCCCAACAGCTGTGCCTCAGCCTGCTGTCTACAAAAGAAAATTGTGCTTTGCTCAGACTCAGTGCTGTTCAAGATTAGAAAGAGGCTCCTACCTCTGTGCCCAAGCAAATTACTTCTTTTCCTTTTCACAGGCAATAAATTGCCAAATTATATAAGTTTCACATCCCCACTGTGCTCCAGCCTGTATTACATATTGCATGCTGACACAGGCCCTGCCATCATGAACCCTGCCTGTGTATCAAAGCAAGACCATCTTCCAGAAGAAACAAGATTTTTAGGCAGAAAGCAGAACAGAGAACGCTCATGGGCTTCTCTCTGCTTCTGCTCCTTCCCGAGTGCCTGTGCTGCAGGACACATTAAGGTCTTATTTCACTTAGACCAGTAAGGCATCTGACAAAGTGATCTTTGGTCACTGCTCACTACCCAATCCACAATGGATCTGAATCAGCAATTAAACCACAAAGAATAGCTTTAGGCATTCCACAGCCATGTTCTGTTTGTTCTAATCTATCATCGATTCAGAATTGACAACTATGGAGAAAAAAATTCACTAGCTGCCCAAAAGAGTAGAGGGAACTAATGTCATCTGCCTGAACACTATGCAGGGATTTATTAATAATCTTACCATTGAAATCTCAGTCATAAAAATGCTAATGCAAGATATCTGCATATGTCTGTGCATCAAAACAGAATAAAGACCCATAATGTTATATTTAATATAATTATTATTACGCCAATCATAAAGTAAACAGTTAATGGTAATAAAATGTGTGTTGAAATTTAGAACTTTATAATCATAGAATTTTTATTGATAGCTACTGTGAGTTTTTACTAAAATAGTCAAGACAACCTTCTTGTCCAGCCATTATCACTGTTTGGAACTAGAAATCTGCAGACTCAAAAATTACATCTAGAAACAGGGCATTATATTCAGCAAAACCACCACAGTAAGTTCCTGGTACAGAAGTGACAATGTCATGCTTTGAACAGGAAAACCAAACTTTCTTCACAGCTTCTCAGCAAAAAGCTAGGAAAACTCTAGAGTCCTAGGAAGAGAAAAAAACCTTCCCTTCAGCCATCTAAAATGAATCACCAACTATGAATGCTGGTCTTGCAATGTCTGCATGGCATTACCACGCTTATTTAAGGCCAAATTTACCACAGATTATAGAATGGTTTGTATTGGAAGAGACCTTAAAGATCATCCAGTTCCAACCCCCCTACCATTGGCAGGGAACACCTTTCACTAGACCAGGTTGCTCAGAGCCCCATCCAAACCGGCATTGAACACAGCCACAGATAAGGCATCCACAGCTTTCCTGGGCTACCTGTTCCAGTGCCTCACCACTCTCACAGTAAAGAATTTCTTCTGTAATCTAACATAGGATTAAGATGTCTAAAGAACACCAGAAGTCCCATGTTTCTCAGAAGACCTGGACCTTCTCTATGGCACAAACAGTGCATCCTCTTAGCAGATCATGCCTCTAGGATAGTGTAGGTATGCACATACAGCTATCCCCCCCAGCAGGCAGCACACTGAATCTAAAACCGGTTTTAGTGCCCAGGTTGGTGGTAGCAAATACTACTGTAAAGACATTTAGCTTGTTTACCTGTGTCACAGTTCCTGAATATGGTTTGTTCCCCTGGAAAATGTTTTGAGATGCTCTGCAGCTCTCAGCCTCCAGCTAACTCCAGGCAGGCATCAGTTTACCATTTGACATGCCATATTAAGCCTACAGTTAGAACTACAGGGATCAGCAGGATGAGTTTTTATGAACACCACCTTGTTTTTAGTGCTGAAATTGTTGGCAGTCTCTCCATTTTTCGCTAGTGCCTGTTTACTTTGTTCCTGCTATGGAAGGGCAGAATGGATCAGACTACGTAAGTTTCACATCCAGTTTAAGTGATACTCTCCTGCAGGCAGAAATAGTTTGATTTTCCCTGTTTTTATTCGGAAAAATTTATATGTTTAAGTCTCATCAAACCACACTCATCCTTTGACATTTTGGAGTAATTTACATTTAAAATTTGAAGATGGAAATTAACTATTGCTCCAGAGTGGTTTGAAACTTCCTTCTAGTATATCTGTTTTCTAAAAATCAGTTTCCCAATGGCTTTCATAAAAACAAACAAAAAAACAAACAAAACAACCCACAAAACAAAACAACCTCAACACCTTAGAATGGTAAAAAGCCAGAATACCATGTGGTTTCACTAAAACCTGCTTGTGGATGAGTACACTTGAATTTTTTAAGCAAGGAATGCAGAACCACCTTAAAAAATAAATTGCATTCTGAGAAAGCTGGTCAGTGTAGTTCTTTCAAAATGTAATATTCAGGAAGGTATGTTTCACAAGGTACTATATTGTAGATAAAAACTGTCAGAAACACCATGAACTATACTAACAGGGTGTATACTAGTACCCAAGTAACAGGGCTTTTTTCCTTCCCAAAAAAGACAAATTCAGACTTATTTTTTGTGAAGTTGGTAAAATCGCTTCTTTCCCCCACTTTAGTTTTTGCCCCTCCTTCCAGCTGCAGACCTTACATAGAAGACCAGTATAACAAAACATTTACTTTGCGTTAAAAGAAAATCCACCTTCTGATCAGTGAAGTTTTACAAATGGAATATTTTTTTTAATATGCCAGGCACTCTGTACCTCTAATCTGCACTGTGCTACTGTTTTTACTAGAATTCACAATATTTCCATGTGAAAAGGCCAATTTGTGATCAGACAAGTGTCCATTAGCCTTCATTCAAAACCACTACCATAGCGATCATTTTTTATTAAACCTGTAAAACCTGCTGTTTCTGGCCCTCCTATTTCTTCAGTCCATGCAGACATCCTCTCTTCTGCTCTGTTCTGTAACACACCCAGCAGTCATTAAAGTTCCATTTGAAAAGAATTAAAAAGGACTATAATTTTTATGCGATTAAATTGGACCAATTATTTCTTGAAGCCACAAGCGTATAATTTCCTATAAGCACTGAAGAAAAATCAATATCCCAAGTTCATAAATTATTTATTACTCCATCAGGCTGCCATTTGTTAATGTAACAGAAGGACACCATTCTGGACCTGAACAAGAACTGCAGCTTTCATTCATATAGATAAAAAGGATGCACACCAAACAACCAATGAACTCAAAGAACAGTCCAAAAACCAGACGGACACCTAACTTCCTATGCCCATACTCTATGAAGACAGTTATGTCTCAACAAGAAACACTTTTAAACAAAATGGCTCTATATAATTAAAATGTGGCACATTGTTCTTGGCATAGGTGACTTTTAATTATTTTGGTGGGTTTCTTTCTAATTTTGAAAACAGTTCCATGTACACCCCACAATTACAGTTAGTGCTTATGAAACCAAGTATCTGAATGCTGGAAATAGTGTACATGTGACTTCAAAGTGTTTAAAGAGAAGTACTTTAATATTTCTATATTTTTTGTTGTCAATTTTCTTAATGCTGTAAAAGATGAAGCAGTATGTACTGCTTATCTACAGGGGTTGTTTTGTTTTGTTTTTTTAAACCTAGGATCCTCATTCTAGATTTTCTCAGCTTCTCTGACAGTCCACATCATTGTCGCTGCTCAGCACTCATGTGGCTCTTCATCTTTCCATGTAACAACAATTAACTTTTGCAACCACTGTATAGATTAACATCTCCCATTTCCATTGATGCAGAGGTAGAAGCAGCTGAAGTATTCAGAAAAAACAGGGATTTGAGCAAGGCAAAACACTCACTCCACAGCTCACATCCTGATGGGGTCTATCGAACCATTACGTCTCTTAAAAAAAACATTTGAGGCCAGTTAGAGTCATGCTGACACTCATTATCCCCAGGAGCACAGGGGGGTCATTACCCACACAGCAGTACCTGGGCGTGAAAGCACAACTGGATCAAGATGTACCAGGGTCAGCTCCCCTTTCTATCCTCCCGACGTAGATAAATTGAACAATACATAGTTTATTCTGTATACGCCTTTGTGATGTGACCTTGGAATAAAAGTGCCTCTCTGAGTGGATATGAAAGTTGCCATGTTGCTTTCCAAATAAAAGGCAGGTTGGTCTGGTGTTAATAGGTCAAATACTTGTTTGTCCTGTGAAAGCCTACTCTGACCAAATTCAAAAGCAATTTTGGTCTCACAATGCTGCACCTGTCCATCTCTGGCTGGTTTCAGATGTAAAACCAGCATGTCGAGAGGGGACACAATGCTTTAAGTTACAGGATTTTATTTGAAATATTGCTTCTTGAAGCGTGAACGAAGGATTTTGCATTAACCTAAACACATACACTTCACTTCATCATCCCAAACCTGGGAACACAAGCTGTAGAATGATGCGATCTACTGAATTTCACGTGTTTATCTGCTGCCCATCAAAGTATTCCAGATTCAATAATTCAAAAGTCATACATTATCTCAGACAGATTTCACTTTTCTTCAAAGACCAAACAACTAAAAAAAAAAGTCCTTAAAATACAAACAGTCCCTCCTTCTTCACAGACTGTAAAGTTCTTCAGTCAACTGAAAGGGGCAGCTTAGCATATTATCTAAGATCAAATATTAAAATGATTCTCAATTTAAGGATTTTTTGCTTACCTGATATTTATAACCACATTGTCTGTGAACTACCTTTTGATCAAATTCAAAACAGTCATCTATATTTCAGTAAAATTGATAAAGGAAGAGAGATCTGAGTGGTAGAAAAGAAAAGGTATCTTAGTCCTGACCTCGGTAAAGAAGGCCAGGGTCTGTTAGACACTGGCAAATCCAAACACAAGAGAAAGAGAAGGAAAAAGGATTCTAGAGTTTTGTTTTTTACAGAATGACTTGTTACACACCAAATTGATCTGAGAAATTGAAAACAAAGTGGAACCAGTTTCCTAGATGTTCTTTTCCGTAACAGCATGATATCAAGGTCCAGGATCATGCCACACAGATTCATTTTGGGAGGACACTTCAGTTTCTAGGCATAGGAAAGAGTTTCTTTAAAACTCTTTGGTACATAGACGAAAAATGTTTAGCTAGTACAAGCTTGTAGCAGTCCATTTTTTCTAGGGCTAGCTCTTCATTTTGCTTGACACTGAGAACAGAGTGGAATTTATCAGCCATGACCAGCTAATTTAGAGGCACAAGTTTCAGCCATGTCCTCTGTGCTGCCAAGCCATCCCATCTCCTGTTCTGGAGCACTACAGCATAGTAAGGCAGGAGACTGAACCAGCTGTTACAGATACAGTGGTCAGTACTGCAATGGAGCAGGACTGTTTTCAGGGCACAGCTCTACCAAATATCAGCATTGTCCAACGAGGAATATGTTTTGTATGCCGAGAAGTATGAGTCAACTTAGCACAGCCAAAGTGCAGACTGAAAGCTTAAGCAAGGATTTATGTACAAAACCAGACCCTGTTGGACAGGATCAATTCAAACAGAGGAAAGGAAAAGAGAAAAACGCCTTTTAGGCAACACTCGAAGGAGGATGACCTTCTGGGACCCTGCTGATTACTTACATGATTTCTTGCTAAGAAATAAGGGTTGCACTGCTCTCCAGCCTCAGCAGCCAGCATTAACGATCCCTGCACACTGGCAAATTTACTTCCAACCCCAGGCTCAGCTGCAGTTGCTGAATATGGTAACAAACTACTTTTAAAACCTGGTATTGTGACACATGCAAAAGAAAAAAAAAGAAAAAATCAAAAAAGAAAAAAAAAAACCAGTCTATTTCAAATTTAGAAGTTTGTTTTAATTTCCTTTTGAAGATAAAAAACTGCAAGTAGTCTACTTTTTTTAATAATCCTCAACTTTATCACTGGGCCTATACTGGCTTAGAAGTAAAATCTCCGAACTAAATCTCTTACTATACCCTGATTCAGGAAAGCAGGTCAGCACAAGTATAAAGCAATGAATGATACAAAACTTAATTATACCAATAATTCCAAGTAAAGAAGGAGTCTCCAGTGGCTTCGTCCAGGTTGGGTTGTTTTGGTTTTGTTTCTGTCCTCCTTATTCTCCCACCAAAGCATTAGATTCTTGCACAGGTAGATTTAGACTCAGCACATCTTGACATGATTTTTTAGGGGTTTCACGAATAATTTGCAAATATAAAAAGTTTTTCCCTGACCTTTACCCAGGTTAGTTTTCAGCCTGTCTTCATAGGAGAGGTGCTCCATCCCTCTGAATATATTTGTGGCCCTCCTCTGGACCTTCTCTAACAGGTCCGACTTCTTTCCCATGCTGGGGTGCAGTACTCCAGGTGGGGTCTCATGAGGGCAGAGCAGAAGGGGAAGAATCACCTCCCTTGACCTGCTTCCCACCCCTCTTTTGATGCAGCCGAGGATGTGGTTGGTTTTCTGGGCTGCAAGCAAACACTGTTGGCTCCTGTCCAGCTTTTCATCGATGAGAACACCCAAGTCCTTCTCCACAGGGCTGCTGTCAATGACTTCTTCCAGTCTGTACTCAAGTTTGGGATTGCCCTGACCCAGGTGCAGCATCTTGCACTTGGCCTTGTTGAACCTTATGAGGTTCTTATGACCCCCCTTCTCGATCAACTCCTAGTCTTCTGTATGCCTTAGCATATCTTTTAGGAGGATCTGTTCCATGATCTTCCCAGACACAGAGGTGAGGCTCCCCAGTCTGTAGTTCCCAGATCTTCCTTTCCTGCCTTGTAAAAATGGGAGTGCTTTTTCCCTTTTCGCAGTCCCTGGGGACTACGCCTGATCACTATGACTTTTCAAATATAATGAAGAGGGGCTTGGCAACATCATCAGCCCTCAACAGACTGGGATGCGTGTCATCAGGTCCCATAGACTTGTAGCTATTCAGCTTCATCAAAAGGTCCCAAACCTGCTCCTCATTTGTAGTGAGAGGGACTTTACTCCCCCCACATCCACTTAGAGGATCAGGGACTTGAGAAAAGTGGAAAGTCTGCCAGTGAAGACTGAAACAAAGAACTCATTGAGTACCTCAGCCTTGTCCATATCAGTCACTACCAGTTCACCCTTCTTGCTTGAGGGAAGGGGGGGGGGGGTGTTGGATACACTCTCCCTGGCCCTTTTTTTCCTGATCTATGGCCAAGAAGCCTTCTTGTTGCTCTCCACATTCCTTGCCAAGTCCTTTCCCGACGCCATTCCTACACATTCAAACTGTATCCCTGTACTCTTCCCCAGGTCACCTGTCCCTGCTTCCACTGACTATGAATTTCCTCCTTACTCCTCAGTTTGAGGAGTAGATCCTTGCTCAGCCATGTCCGTTTCAGGCCTGCCCTGCTCAATTTCTTACACATTCGGATACAGAATTTTTGGCTCTCAGAAAAGTGGGTCAAAGGGTTGCCAGCCCCACCATCCTTAAGAACAGCTACCCAAGAGATCTCATTCACCTATTGCTTAAAACAGCTGGAAGTTCACTCTCAAGGTTCAGGGTCTTGCTTTTGCTCCTAGCCAGGCTCATGCTCCTTGAGATCACAATCTCAATTAGGGCATGGTTGCTATAGTGCAGACTACCACCAATCTTTACTCTGTTGATGAGCTCATCCACACTGGTGAGCACCAGGTATTAGAAACACCTCATCTCTGCTTGGTTTGTCTAATACCTGGACCAGGAATTTGTCCTTTACACACTCCAGGAGTCCCGTGGATTGCTTGCAACCAGCTGTATTGCTTTCTAAGATGACTGGAGGGTCAAAACCCCCCCTCAGGATGAGAGCTTGTGAGACTGATGGTTCCTGTAACCAAAGCAAGTAAGCTTCATCAACAGGCTCCCCCTGATCAGGTGGGCTATTGTAGACCCTCATCACCAGGCATCCTTTGTTTTCCCCCTGTCCTTCATTTTTATTTTCAAGTTCTCAACCTGTTCATGGCTGTTACTCAGAGACAGCTCTTGACAATCTATTCCTTTCTTAACACCCCCACCCCTTCTTCCTAGCATATCTCTTCTCAAAAGCTCAGAATTCCTCAGCTGCAGTGCACCAGTTGTGTGACTTGTCCCACTGAGTTTCTGTAATAGCAATTATGTCATAATTCTCTAATTGCACCATGTTTTCCAGCTCCTTCTCCATGTTATCCATGCTGCATGCATTGGTGTAGAGGAACTTCAGCTGGGCTCTCAAACTCTTCTCCTCTTTTGGAAAGCACTAGTGGGGGACTTCCAGGTTCTGGAGTTCCCCCCTAGCTGAGAGTAGAGTAGCTGTCTCAGCCTTCAGGAGGTCTGTTTGGGTGTAGGCATCTACCCAAGGAGGCTGTGGGCTCTCTGTCTGGGTTTCAGCCTCAGCCAGGCAGTTGTGATGAGTAGACACCATTTTCTTTTGACAAAAAAAAGGCTATTTCTTGTTAATCCCTCATTAGGGTGGAGTTACCCCTCCTCTGAGCCCTTGCTCACTCACAGCCATGCAAACTGACCCACCACATCCTTTTTGCCACAGGTCTCTGGGTGTCCCACTCACTCCCAGTGATGGTGGTAAAGAACCCTAATGTAAAGAGCAGGAAGAGCAAATAAACTACTGAAAGGAAACTAAAGAGAGAGCAAATGATTTTAAAGCAAAAGATGGGTGTGAACTGGACACCTGCTGCCTTCTTCTTCCAGCAGAAATTAATGCTATGCAGTATCAGACAGGGATAAGATAAAAGTAACCACCATTCTCTCCAAATAACAATACTTGGTCTCTGGCTTTATGCTGCAGACCTGTGATTTGGGCAGTTTTTTTTATTTTAAAAGATTTAAGTGATTTGAGGGAGAGAGGTAATGAAAGGGATTTTAAGACTTCCCAGTACCTAGCAGCATCCTGCAGGAACAATAGGAAAATTTATTCTGAAAGCATTTACCCCCCTATTGCCTACATTTTAGCAAAATTCTACATATAATTGTGTTTTATTATAAAAGAAAAACTAAGACTGTTTATTAACAATAATTCATTCACTGCAACTCAGTCATTTGTTATTCACATTTATGTTTGTGCCAGGCTTCCTGGATGGTGTCTGAAAATCACAAATCTTACAAGCTTCAGTAGAACCCCAAATGGCTTTTTCTAGGCACAGTTATTTGCTTGTTCAGAATATTTTTGTTGCCCAGCTGGGAATGGGAAGACAAAGAAGGAAAGCAACATTTAAATCATAGTGCACAGCTTGGATGACCCAAGCAAGCCACATCATGAAGAGCACGCGGTAAGGACTTCTAACTAAATGCATCCAAATAAGAGGCACCAAAAAGTGACCATCAACATATTCCAGCCACAATGAGAAACAAACACTTGACAACCTTATGAAAACCAGTCAAATCTGGTGTTCATTTTGGTGCTCGCAAAGATTAAAAACATACACATGCAATCCAGTCTCACTGGAAAACCTTACAGAAATATTAGTGAATCAGAATAAGAACACCTTTAGAGTAGGCCTCCTATAAGGTTTGACTTGCATTTGCATTAGCAAGTAGGGCAGCTGAGCAGAGGAAGACCTGAAGGCCAAGCAGCTGGAGGGCAGTGTCCACTCTAGAGCCACTCCAGGACCTTTACTTTATGCTATATCTACCATGGTCCTGTGGAGTGAGCAGTCATTTGGCTTTTGAAGTGCTCTAGGTGCACCGCCAATGTCTTTGCTTAGTTTCATCTTGCAAGAGCCTAGTTCACTTTTTCCAAATAGATTCTTCAACAGGGACAATTGGGAGACACTGGCAGAATTACCACCTTCATCCAATCTAACACACCAAAGTAGATGCAATGAGACAGATTTTGGTATCCTCAGTGCTCATATTTAGTCAAAGCTTGTTCCCACATCAGCAGACCTATCTCAAAGTTTGCTCCCACGGGGAGAGAATTTGGGGCTGAAGTAACCACCTCTGATGACACAGGATTACACAAAAATGGAGTCAAACTTAAAAAAATGGAAGATAATGCAGTAAGAAGATAAGACAATGGATCTACCACCAGTTTCCTGTATGGTCTTGTTTAAGTAATTTAGCTTCCCCATGTCTCATCCCCACCTCCAAGAACACAAGAATGAATGAATATTGGGAGCTACTTAGATATTACAAGGAGTCAAACAGCTACAGAGGGGTAGCATTTGAGATAAGTATAAAAATATTTTGAAGAAGTGAGGTCAACTACATAATTTCTGTCTAAATCCACACTGGAAACACCTTGTTCCTAGAAATATGTGGTCAAAATCTTGAAGTTGAACTTGTCTCTGTTGGAGTACATCTCATTTTTTCTCTGATTGCCTTTTCTTTTAGAGACTCGGGTTTTGCTTAAAAGGCCATCAGAAAACAATAACAAACAACACACCTGCTTTATAAGAACAAAAAAACTCAAAAACCATAACTCAATGACTGGCACCTAAAGGCTTTTACAAGCACATTATTTTTAACAAATAGGACTGGCAGCTTTAAGGGGATAGTGTTATCACAGCAATGTCTGAGTTAAAAAATGGAGCAAAAAAAAAAAAAAAGACATGTTCTGACATTCACAGCAATATACAGGAAGCAAAGGGTCCAGAAAAATAAGGAAACAAAATTAAAAAAAAAAATCAAACAATTGAAATTGAAATCTACTAATAACAGGAGATTTGGATAAAACCACAAGATGAGTGAAGCAAGAATTGCAAGTGATTCCTCTCAGGGAATTAAGTGACTGATCACAGGCATTTTAATCTACTCTGTTTTAGTTACAATTCAATCAAATCTATGATTTAAAGTGGAAAAGCAAGCATCTTGAGGAAGTAATCTATATGAGCATAATAGATGTGCATAATTTTTATAAAAAATAAATCAAGGTAGAGGTGCCAGTGGGCTTGATTTAATTGCAGAGGGAGAAGAGTGACCATTTTCTGGCAGAGAACTTTGATGTGCTTGCAGAAGAACTCGTGTTTTTAAAATTATCGTGTACATCAGAAAAGGGCAACAGCTGCACAGCAGTAACTTGACATGCAAATTCCTGTCTTTATTCAGTCCACGTATGCACATGCTGATAAGAGATTTAAGCAGAAAAATATTCATTTTGCGTCATCACATGTAGTAGGGATATAGTTGTTTGCTCTGAAAAAAGCTGCTTAAAACCAAGAAAAACATGCTATTTCACAAGCAAGCAGCAAAACATTTGGATTTTCATTGATGTTTTAACCTTATGAATAGAAATAGACTGAAGGGTAAGAGCTGACCATAAGCTGACAGGTGTTGAGAGGAAAATTTCTGAAAGGGCATAATAAAAACAAATGTCAGAATAAGCAGCTAGTTTTAATATTTCACAGTAAAGACAGAAATCCAGGTAAACTGGTTTTCCCTGTAGAAATAAGATGAAGTTTTTTACATGTGGCTCATACCACGCTGGCTGTGCATTTGTCTATCAGCTTTCATCACTTAAAACTGACCATGCCAACAACAGAAGATGCTCACCTGTTCCTGGATAGATTGGTTCTGCTGGTTCATTACAGCCTCTGTTTTTTTCCTCACTGACAGGAGAGAAATTTTCCCTGCACAGTAACTACAGACCAGAATCTCTTGTTTAGGGTGATGTACATAGAGGGAATTTTGAACTAAGGCAACAGGATCAAGACTGAGAAGGCTCTCAGATTTTTTCCTGAAGTAACTGATAATCCTGTCCCTCTCTGCACTCTACTATCCATGTCCCTGGAAAAAACTCTGACTATCTCCAGCTTTCTTCCTCCATTCTGATCCTGCTCTGTTTTTTTCCTGTATCTTCCTAAGTCCTCACATTCATAACTCCTATTGACTTCTTTTTCTGTAAAACATTTTCCAATCCTAATAGTCCCCCATGTGGCAGTAAATTTATTAATATTTAACATTTGAAACTTCTATCTAAGGAGTTTACCCTAACTAAAATCTGTGATTGTTTCTAACCCCCCACTGCTGAACTAAAACAATACTGGGTGTGTGGCTCCTGTAGGCTCCACCAAGAACCACCTGTTCGTGTCACCTTATTAGAAGTGTAGCAGCTAGCAAGCTACTTAAGGGATGGATACCTGGCTTTGTTAACATTTAAATGATTGTTTTTCCTCAGCCATTCCTTTTTTCCTGGGTGATAGTCTGGTTCTCTGAAATCAATTGGCAGAGAACAGGAGAGCAGATGAGGGGATACTGTTCGAGTGTTCCCACTACAATCTGCACTTGCAGTACTAGGCACATGGAATACCCAGATCCCAACACCCATAAAGCATCCTCCTCCTGAAATTACAGTAGATCCCAGTCACAGTATTCTGTGCCTACAATTATACAAATCACCTCTTAGAAAAACTGATCATCAGAAGGACACAGACATATTTAGGACAGTCACAGGCAATCCACTCATCTAGGGGACTGAAAAAGCATGTAAGCTGCACTTAAAAAAAATTTAAATGTAGCTTAATGTGCCTTCAGAAGCTTTCCTTATATTGACCACATCAATTACTATGTCTTGTCATCATTTTGAATGATGATAATCAGAAGTTTTAAAGAAAAAATGGCAAGATTGCCCAAAAATATAAAAGCATATGTCACATGAAAGAAAATACATTAATTAGTGAGTACCATAAACACATATCTGAAGGGAAGATATCTACTGGAGGAGGCATGTCTGCTTTTAAATCAACAGGCTGATAAATATACACGCTAATCTATGGATTCTCCAACCAGAGTCAGGACTAAAGTGCAAAGCTGTGGGCATGCATGCTTAGGATGCTGCATCTGGAGGGCTGTGTCCAGTTCTGGGCTCCTCAGTACAAGAAAGACAAGGAGCTACTGAAGAGGGTCCAGCAGAGGCCACAAAGATGATGAGGGGTCTAGAGCCTCTCTCTTATGAGGAGAGACTGGAGGAGCTGGGCCTGTTTAGCCTGGAGAAGACTGAGAGGAGATCTCCTTAGTGCATATAAATATCTCAGAGGTGCCAAGAGGATGGTACCAGACTCTTTACAGCAGTGCTCAGCAACAAGATGAAGAACAATGGCCATAAAGTAAAACAGTTTCGCCTCAACATGAAGAACTTTACACTGAAGGTGGCACAGCACTTGAACAGGCTGCCTGGGGAGGTCATGGAGTCTCCCTTTCTGAAGACATTCAAAACCCACCTGAATGAGTTCCTGTGTTACCTGCTCCAGGTAACTCTGCCTTGGGAGAAGGGTTGTACTGGATGATTTCCAGAGGTCCCTTCCAACACTAACAATTATGTGATTCTGTGACATCAGCGTATAAGAAAGAGCAGGAGAGCTGCTCTGTCAGCAGCACTAAGTATGCCAAACACTGGGATAGGGAACACAGGGCAAGAGGATGAATATGAGCACCTTCCCCGCTCAATAGAGATGACCCCCCAAAAGTACACTGATCCTATATGAATGAAGACTCAAAGTTTCTGATTTTACTATTCCAGGGCCATCTGGGGTTTTAAGCCAAAGCTTTAAGCAGCTGAACAGCCTTTTTAAGAAAAAAAATAAACCATGAAGTCACACTGCAACATGCTCAAACACCAAAGTGCACAAAAGCAAAGCAGGCAATTGAATGAACTGCAAAACCAGTGTTATGATTACCAGCAGTGGACACAAAATATATATCCGACAAACCCAAAACAAAACATTGGCTGGATGGACAAGTAAGAATAATTTGAAAAGAGGATTCTATGCATACACAAGGATATCTTCCCCCCATCCCCTCAACTTTTATAGACAACCACTTTTCCAGTTCAGTACATAAGCTTGCACCTCATTACCAGAGACTGCTTGAGTGACTGCAGGATGGAAAAGGTTATTATCAACACCACAGTGACCACTTCTTCACTTTTGTGACTCAGCCCATGTCTTTCACTCCATTTTCAGTACTGCAAACTAGGATATGCAGCAACATTTATTATGAATTTATTCTTCAAACAAAAGTCAAAGGATTAAGCAGAACCTACTACTGCCAGTACAGTATTGGAGAACAACTCTAATCAGTAGTTTAACAAGACCTGATTTTCTTCAAAATTTATTATTCTAGAGGATTTTGGATTTTGTCTGGTTATGTGGAAAAGTTAAATCAATGCAATGTAGAAAGGAAGCAAGCACATTATAATGGAGACTGAAGAGACAAAGGAGGTCACAAATATACACCTGTTTTCTAAATTAAATTTAGCAGCTTTGAAAGTTCCTCAATAGACAGCCCTGCAGAAGGAAGCCCTTCGTCTATAAAAGATGCAGAGCATATATATTAGAAGTGCAGGCTGAGTTGTATGAATAAGTCATAAATAATGTAAGTCATTGAATTTCTACCCACCTCCTGCCAGAATGGAGCAGGAACAGCTCATGATTTTCAGATAAAGCTTGTTATTCAGAAATTATCTACGAAATCATCTCCATGAATTGCTATTTACTTATACCTTCTGCCTGAACAGATACTTGCTCTTATTAGCTGTTGAAAATTTCAGCTGTTTTGATTGGCATGTAGCTCACAAAGCCCATCTCTCCTCTTTCCCTGAGCATGGGCACTTATTGAGAACTCACAAAACTACACGTTTTAATCTCAAACCTGATTCAATTATTTGTTTTCTGTGAGCCTGGTAGAAACGTTTTCTTGCAAGCAATAAAGCGTTCACAACATTGGCACAAGCTGTTCAGCCACACTGAAGGAACTCTAGACACCAAGACCTGGGCTCTAAGCCTTCTTCAGGTAATCACCTCTCAATGCTCAACTACCACCTGCATCAGAGCCTCTGTCTTTAAGAGCCACTAAGAACAGATGAAAAGTTTGCTATAGAGGACCCAGATATTATTAAACTCATGCAATAGTTACAAAACTGAAAACATTCATGGAAGCTTTCGGAGCCGTATTTACCCCACATCCTCAATACAGATACAACATTCACCTGTGAAACCCCCCTGCCTTCACACAGGTTTTGGTCAAAGACTACGTTACTTGTACATAGAGTTGGACAACCCAGAAGATGTTCCAAATGGTTGTTTGAAATACAGAAATGTAACAGATATTAGTATACTCTTCGCAAAACTGTGTCTTGTTTTGATTTTTTTTTTTAAATTTTCCACCATTTTTAGTCAGATACTTACTTGGTTCATTTACACAAAAAGCACTTGTCAAACATATGGTCTGAACCCCTTAAAGGTTTACCTCCAGATGTGATATCTTCAATCTGCTGTCAGTAATCTCCAAAGGAAGCTTTTGAAATTGGCTTTCCTTCAAGATCATAGTGTAGAAGGGCCCTTCCTTTCTGTGTTAGGAGCTTGAGAGATAAGGTAGACGTTTGGTGGTTGTTTTCAGGATTTTTTCCTTTTCTTATTTAGGAAATATTCCCCCTTATGACAGACTTTGATAGACTCTTTGAACACAAAGAAAGCTACTGAGCTGAAATATGGTTGTTCAGGATATGGTTGTTCAAATCAGTCACCCTTGAAACAAGAATCCCACAAGGCTATCCCTAGAATAGTCCAAAAAACTGAGAAAACAGTTCTATCATAAAAACATCATTTTGTTAAAACCCAAAACATCTCAAAGGAATGTATTTTATTTGGATATAATGGAAATTTGACAGCATTAAAACACTTTGGATTTAATTTTATGTAAAATAAAGGCAAATATCTGTTTTCTTCAACAATTTGAGCTATGAATAAAAAAGTTAACAGAATACAAAAGTAAAAAAAAAAATAATAATAACTTGATTTCAGCTCCAACATAAATGCTTTTATGATCTCAGATAAGTTTAGAGGGATGGTTATTTTATATTTTCAAAAGCCAACTTGGCTTTCCAACAAAAACAAACCCAAAACTTCCTGCCCAATTTTGGACCCAACAATTAATCTAGATGACAAGCCTGCTAAAAGTATCAGTATACTTATAACTTTTGTTATACACCTACCCACCAAGTTCAAAGAAAAATGCACAGCAAAACAACAGGCAAACCCAAAGAGAAGCTTGGAGTTCAATGTTTAGTTGTAGACACCACACATTTTGCATCCTATCTCCAAACAGGCATCACAATGAAGCCTGAACATCAGGCTCATCCCCATTAAAGTGCAACAGCAATTTTGGGATGAATTGCTAAGCGATCCAAGGCCAGATTTTAAAGGTCAAATGCCTGTTGTAGAAATATTATGCTTGTCAGCAGCCTTGGCTAATGCAAAAGATTGCACTAGCACAGAAATTTGACTACTACCCATCAGTGCTAGAACAAGTCCCCAAAGAACAGTGCTAAGGTACATTAATAGGGCAATGTGGAATAAATATTTTTAAAATATGAAGTTGTAGTTCTGCCAAAGCAATTTACAAGCGCTCAGGCGAAACAGTCACATTACTCTTAGCATACAAAGAATTTCTAAGCACAGCTAAGGAACATGCCCAGGATTATTCTCAATGCTCAATGGCTAATGGAAAAAACAATGGTCAAAAATATCCTCTTTGATGTAAATGACATTTAAATCACACAGGAAAGCAGTAAACACAATAATAGCATATGTTGCCAGAATCTTCCAGCTATGGGTACCCAAATGATTTTTAAAAGGTAGTTCTTTCAAATAACTGATTACCTGGTTTCACAAAAAAATTGCAGTTACTCAGAGGAGTTGGGTGTCTTGCTCAAGAATATTCAAAGTCAGGCAACAAAGGTGCAGTGGCTGCCCTGTGAGCAGACTCCTGCTCTCCTGATTTCCAATTCCCCAGCCCAGCGAGTAGGCCAGCAGCACCTCTCCAGTGCAGCAACACATGACAAGCCTTCCATTAAGGGCTGTCTGTCTGACACACTCTCTACCCACTAAGATACATTAACCAAGATGTTATGCATACTGCAGCAAACACATCCACAAAATAATGAGAGGATGAAACAGCAGCTTTCACACGAAGCAGGACCTCACTGAGGTGAGTGATGCCAGTATCTCATCTTTTCTAAAAGCTTGGCTACATCTTTAAAATATTTGGAAGCGTAAATACTGCCTTTGCATTTTACGACACAATAAAAAGTGGTTTAATACAGCAATAAAAACTCAAATATGCCTTGACAAAGTTATTTTAAACACAGGTCTTATGCCCATAGCTACTAAGTTGTATGTAGATTTAATTTCAGAAAGGCCTTGACACAATACCATTTTAAATGAAAGTAAAATATTCAGCATATCAAGACTCACTAAATAAATCTCAGGGGTTTTATGGCACTAATGAATGAGTATGAGCACATTGGGACTTCTGAGTAATTTGCACTAAGGCTATATATTGTAGATGCAAAACCAGAAAGTAGCATATGCCTTAGTACTGAAAATGGGGTTATGACTGGGGTACAAGCAAGAATATTTACAACAGTGACCTAGGGCACAAGCAAGATCAAACCAAAGAATTAGAAGCATCATGCACTGTGTTCTCCTTGTCAAAACCTCACGTAACTAAAACAATGGAAAATTAGAGTTAATTATGCTCGTTTGCAGCAATCAGTGTTTCGTAACTCAACCCTCAGCGAGGCACATGAACAGCTTCACATCCACTGTGAGGAAGAGGATTTAACTTATATTATTTCCCAGCCATTGGGGTGGGAGACCAAATAGCCAGGGATCCATTCCCTACCCAACCCAAGTTCACAGCACTAATCACACACACCCCTCCCAAGCACCAAGGGAGCCCAGCTGTCCCCAGCAGCCATCAGGGCCAGCCCCAAGGCCAGGAGGTTGCCCCACACATGCTGCAGTGGAGCCATGCAGTCACGGCCAGGGCACCCCCACCCTGGCCAAGCAGGAGAGGGATGGACAAGTGCCTATGGCAGGTCTGCCCCCAAGGAGGTCTGGTAAGGGTAACAACAATTTTGGCTTTAAAAAAAGTTGAGCTCAGTGTCAAGAAGGAAAGCATTTCTCTCACGCTGCCAACTCAACTGCTCAGAAGCTGGATTAGCAATTTCTTATTCTATTTTTTAACGCACAGTTAAGCCAAACTTTTGCATTTCAACTGAAATGAGGCAGGCACTGCTCTCACATACAGCTACATTGACAAGTCTGACTGGACAGTGGTCTCTGGCAGGGGAGTAATCTCTATCTGGCACTAACAGCCCCAGAGCTACATCACCTGCGTGACACTCCCTACAAAGGCCCCTTCACTACCTTCAAACAGCAGCTGCTGCAGCTCACAGGGCAGGGAAAAGACAGGTTTTTTCTGAACAATGACAGTCAATTCCAGAACTGTTAAACCTACAGGGTAATGAGCCACAGAGGATGTTTACTTTAAACATACAGAGTGTGTGAAATAGGACAGCATAGGTATGGCTTTTGTAAAATAGTCCAATTTGACTTTGAAAAAAAATCACAGGGAACAGAAGTTATAAAGCACAGAAAAGGCAAATTCTAAAGCATACATAATTTGTGCAAGAATTTTATTTGCCTGTGATTTTTTTTCCTTTTGATGTGGAAAAATATATTAAAAGGGGCTTATATCATCTTAATCAGAGTTATTTTGTGTTCTTGCAGAGCAGCCTGGTACCAACTGTTCTTATCCTCACCTGGCATCAAGTACTTTTCCCTTACCAAGATTAGTCAGCACGCTTCCAAGGAATCAAGGTGGTATTACAGCAAGATAAAAATTAAAATACACAGCATCCTCAAATCATATGCAAGTAATTGGCAGAAACAAGACTCAGTCTTCTGATTTAGACACTGCAGAGCCCTCTTCTTGTTAATTAAAAAAGGTCAGGTGAATGATTTAGATGAGCAATTCAGAAGAATCATGAACCTTCTCAAACCTTTGTTCAAAATAAGAGCTGAAGTTTCTGGAGACTCATAAAAAGCTAACTTTAGTCACACACAGCCTTGTGCATGCATACATACACAAGTGCACACCCTGAGCTCTCCACTTTCTCCTACCCTTCCCACATTTACCAAGCAGTAAAAGCGTCAGAATAATCTTGAAGAATAATGCCTGTGTCAATAGAAATTTTTCCACCCCACACTGCCTTCAGTAACACCAAGTTCTTGTTCAGAGAAGGAATTCTGAAAACAGCTTGCCTGTTTTTCTAAAAAAAAATTAGCTATAGGAGTGATGAAAGTAACAAGGAATAAAATTTTGGTTTTGTTAACCAAAAAACATTTTAATGAATGCTGTTTTGTGCTTGACTTTTTAAAATGTCATTCAGTATGCACAAAGACGTAGGAGAAGCTTTTTTTAAAAAAAAAAAAACACTCGAGTGTTTTTTGGCACTCTACAAAAGCACCTTTAACCACAATTTTTTAAACACTTAAATGTGAAATAATATCTTTTTTGAAAACACTGCTCAAAAATTAGTTTATTCACTTTTCCTCAGCATTATCAGTGGCCCAAAGGAGCATGAGACGAGCCGAATTCCTGTCCTCACTGTGACTGGTATGCAAGCTCTAGTCCAATATCTGTATAAACCATTTATGCAGGATCAGGGTGGCAGAAACCCTGCCAACATGAGCACCGTGTCAGTGCCATAGTGATACACCTGCCAGCTGGAGAGGGCTCACAGCTGCTCTTCCTGATGTGTGCAGGGGAATGTGGTTCTGCCCATATATATCCCCATAAAGATGCCTACAGCAAAACCCCAGCCTAACATACATTAAGAGCTTATCTGGCATGATCAAAAGAGTCAAAGTAAATCAGCCAAAGGCACAGAGTTAAAGCCAAGAACTTAGACTATCATTAGATGAAAGTTACTTTTAAGAGGGAATAGCAAGAGGATACCTTAAACACGTTTTAAGGCAATATACCCTGATTTCAGAAGTCAATTGATTTACCTTTTCAAAGTGGACATGTGAATAACAGGAAGACAGAAAAGAAAGCAGAAAAGGCAGCAAATGATGGCTTTTAGTAAGTACTGGTGTTACATATGTATCATCCAAATAAATGTTACTACTCCCACTTAAAATGCCGTTTAAAACCACACTACAATAAAGGTATGGGAACTTTTTTTTGCAATTTAAGAAGTCACTGAGACTGGGGGGTTTTATCTCAGGGCAGCACAGCTGCATTCCCAATTCCAGAGCTGAAAGAAGAATTACATTTAGAAGGCAGTTGCATATCAGAAACACTCAGGCCACTCGAGAATGCTCTCTGTTCTAACACCACTATTCTTACTGTGCTGGATCTGCGTTTCTCTTTTCCCAAAATCAAGATTATAATATTAGATGCCATTACAATTTACCACCAGTAACTCCAGTAGGTCTCGGCTCAACTATCAGCAACTGTCTTTTCGATCTGAGACATGAGCAACATGAATTAGTAACCCATTATCTTTCACAAGAAAAAGTGCCATTTAGTTTCACAACTAAAATTACAATCAAAAATGTGATAAAAGAGTACAAAATGTGTAAGCATATCAAATATTATATACCAATTACATGGACCTCAGGCATGGAAACCACTTTTTGTAGTTCAGTTCTGCCGTATCTGCCTAAAAAAAAAAAAAAAAGTCCTGAACTCTGTCACCAGCTGCTTCATTTACTCTTTCATCCCTTGATGCTCAGCTTCTTCACCCTATACCTACAGCAAATAAAGCCTAGAGAAAGTCTGGTAGTGCAGAAATCTGTGTCATTAAACCTTTTGGGGGTTTGCATCACTTAACCATTTCTTAGCCAAAAGTAAATCCTTATTTACTTTCAAGGTCTTTTCAAACCTTCTAGAGTCTATTCCTCATGGCAAAAGCATTCTGCACATACCAGGATTTAAATTCCAAGTTTTTCTTCGCTTGAGATTTTATAGCTTTAAAATTAAATTATCTAAAATTTTGTTCAAAGCATTCTTAAATCAGTTTCAAGGCACAATCCGTTAGAAGAAAAAAATTCAAACTGCATAGTACAAAGTCTGGCTTCTGCACAAGTTTCTACATGATTCAATTTTGGTTGACTAACTTGACATTCAAACACCATATCGAGCAAATTATGACAGTGAGTATTCAATAAGACACTGACACTGTATATAAATTTAAGGTAATCCACCAGTTGCAGTTCCTTACTGAGCTGGTCTCCTATATGTGATTCTTTTAAGGCCATAAATATTTCAGAGAGATAAAAAAAGGCTTTAAAGAATCCTTCTATCCCCAAATAAAGCATGAGGTCAGGAAGAGGGAAAAGGTGCAGAAATAATCCTGGCCTGACATTTTGGCCACAGGTCATTT
The DNA here is from genome assembly GCF_003945725.1 of Corapipo altera. NCBI lineage: Eukaryota > Metazoa > Chordata > Aves > Passeriformes > Pipridae > Corapipo > Corapipo altera. The sequence continues at coordinate 698,257 of NW_020884898.1, read as the reverse complement.
TCACTTTTTAAAAACTGATTTAATAAACCTTGAAAAGTTTTCTATTTTATATTTTACCTGCATCAAATTATTCAAACTAATCTGTTTATAATTGCATAGGTGAAAAATACAACTTCTAACTGATGAATCAATCTAAATAGCATTTGAATTACTGCTTTTATAACCCAAGGCTTATGTTTTCCCCCTTCCCTCCCAAAAGGCTATGTATTCTTTACTTGCTCATCTGCAGGAATTTACAGGTGTTAAATTATCCACGGTAAGCCTTACCTTTTGTTCCCTGATTGCTATCAAAAGCATATTGAGAATTACAATAGAAACATATTGAGAATTACAGAGAAAAAGTTAATTAAAAGTTTGAATAGAAGCCCTAGAAAGTTCAAACAAAAGATTTTTCCCTAGTTCATACAAAGGTCTGGCTGCATGCATAATTACACATAAATCAGACTGTAACTTTGTGCTTTTCTTCTTCAATAAAAAAATAAACCTTTCCCCTTCAATTTAGCTATATGTTTATAAATAACCAGGGCTCCTATTACAGTCAATATCTTGTGGATGTGATACTAAAGTGATAAAATACGCACAAAAGGACCAAAAAGTTCCAGTGATTTGTATTGTTGGGGCAGCTTGCCAGTTTTTCCATCTAAATCTGTCCTAAAAGTAGAGGTCTTCTAATGTAAAAAAGTTTCCCAAGTATCCACTCTAGTTTAAAGACAAGTTCCGTCAATGTCAGCTTTCCACAAATATAAATGATTGAGTTTAGCTCATAAATGTCATCTGAAAGTAAATTTGAAGATTGCTGCCTCCAATATTCATACCAAAATTGCAGATTTTATGTTAAAGACCACTGTCTGACATAAAGAAAGAACCTTCTTTTTCCACATCTCTCACTACAGCCTTGGCACACAAGTACTTAAATTAACTAGGAAAAGATCGAATTACACTCCTTGAGGAAAGGATGATGCACATAGATTTATTTTTTTTTTACTTACTTCATTTGACAGTAACCAAGACTTAAAACTATCTGTACGTCTCAAAACCCATCACAATTTTGCTCTCAAACAAGCTGTTAGTGACCATGGTAGAAATGCTGTTAAAGGGAATTCAAGCAGACAAAGGAGAGCCAAGGCAGATCCATTAGGACACATGCCAGCACAATAAACAAGGGTCTTCTGTGTCAGTAGATCTGGGAACTTGATAGCTCCCCATCCCACTCACTCCCGCACAATACATAGCCTTAACCATCACAGGACGTGGGGTAGAAGCAGTTCTTAATAACACATTTTCAGCCTTGAAAAAAAAGGCTAAGTTGCAACTGCCATTATTTTGCTATCAGTTTTCTTGATATCAGATTTGATTAAGCAGCATGAGTGGTCCTGATTCCAGTTTCTGTGACCAGTTTGAGTAGTTCAGACATTTCTTTGTGCATTAGTTGCAGATTTAATACAGGCTCTGGGACAGCACCTCTTCCAATGTGAAGCTGGCATGAGAGAAAAGACCTAAGTTTTGTAGTAGTGCTGTGGCCATAATGGTGTTGAGAGGTAAGACTGGTGAAGGGGGGTAATAGCTTTTATTTAGTCATCCACTGAAACTGAAAAAACAAACAAACAAACAAACACAACAATAAAAACCAAGATAAATTATCTTTTAGATATTTAAGATTTTAAGAGTCAAAGTGGAAGGCCATATTGCCACGATAGCACACTTGAAGCATGCTACAACCTAAAAAAATCATGCGTAGAAACCCTGATCATCACACTATCCTGACCTGGGACAAGTGGAAACAGGTATCACCACCTGTTAGGTTCTGCCTTTTTCCTCAGAATTTGCACTTCTGTCTCTCCAGCTTTCCTAAGTAATATTCCAACCATGCAAACTGCTTTTACCAGATGAAAACACACCACGCTAAAGTAAGTATAAAACAGAGCAACACATTTCCACAGCAATAACAACCACTCCTCTCCTGCAGCAGCCATCAAAATCCATCCATCCTACACACACACTTTCTAGAATGTACTATGTTTCATTTCTTTGCCCTCAGGGAGGAACTAGACAGCCACTGTGCAGTCAGTTAACTCTGGACATGTCTATGAAAGACAAGAACACAACGTCTCACAAAAAATCTACCTCTGCTCTCTATCTTCAGGTAAGACTTTAAAAAGTTAAAGGAAGCAAATAAGATTAGTAACTAGTGGATACTACACGCTCAATATTAAAAATAATCAAGAATTTAGAGCAACCATTTTGTAGCCCATTGGAATTTATCCTCTTTCCACCCCAACTTCCCCATGTAGGGGCACAGGTGAGCATGTCTCCTAAGAATGTCAGATCACAAACTTTTCAAGCAACATATGCAACAGAGAAGTATACATAAAAAAAAATATCCCTTATCCCTGTACTTGTTTATCTTCTACTAGTCTGCAAGTGATATAAGAGCTTTCTCCTGATAAGGAAAAATGCAGCTCAAAAGCTGAATGTCAAGGAAACTGCTCAGTTCCACTCCATAGATTAAAGAAAAAAAAAGAGAAGATACTGAGCTCTGTAAAAGTCTCAAACAAATAGTAAATTCAAGAAAATTGCACTCTGCTTCTGACCGTTTTATAAGGAAAAAAGTAAAGTACTTCCTCAGTAAGTTCTTAATTTCTAACTATATACACAGCTAGAATCATACATAGAAATAGCTAGCAGTTAAGTATGGTTGTCTTCTCCTTCCTTAATTGTTAGGCTAATCCTATATCTCTTTCTTTTGGAAGTTGAGAATGTGATGTGGCATACAAGTTGTGTTCACTTTTCACCCTTATTTTCCCTATGGCATTCCTGCCCCAGCCAGCACAGGGCAGGGTGAGACAGAGTTGCTACCTCCCAGACAAAAAGCTTCATTTACTGCTCCCTTTCCTGTAGCACGGCAACAGAAACCTCACCAGGCTGAAGGAGATGGAGAATACCTGCAGCACAAGTTCAGTCATCTCTAACAGGCCCAGAGCTCAGCTGAGGTGATGAACACTATCCGTATAAAGACACCTTTTCCAAGCCAAGCCCAGAAAGTGTTTGCAGTTGCACGTAGCTGTGCCCACGCTGTAATACTAGTTCTATTATTCAGACACATAGTAAGTTTGATTAGTATTTGTGCATTTGCCTTTAGTATCCTTTTAGTTCCTGTTAAATCTTATTCTGAAGGGCTTTTAGCACCTGGGAGTTGTAGCAATCCTCACTGACTAATACTAGGGCATACAGACACACAAATTATCTTTCAAATACATTTGAAAAGCATCAATAGAAGTTATATTTGCAAATATGCATGGGAGCATTTAAGTAAATGCAGCATAGTACTTCAAAAAGTACAGACCCATCAGTGAAACCATTAAGCTCAGCACTTTTACCTTCCTTTAGTTGCATTAGAAATGACTGCTTGAGGTTGGCTGAAGCTCCTGTTAATGGACTTTGAATGGAGTGCACTTTCTCCGCCCCCTGTTTTAGAAGCCTCTCATCCTATTTCAATGTACATCCAGTTGGCTGGGAGTTGCTCTCCTGTGTACCAATTAACTCATGACCAGGTGGAGAGTTATCTCAACCTTGGCAAGGCTCCCCTCACAAGCTGGATCTGAAGCATTACAGTTCAAACATCACTTTCAAATGCAGTCACATACATGTCAGACAACAAGGCACATCAGCCCCACGACTGGTGTTGGTGCTTTTGTAGCACTACTTCGTAACACTGGGAAAACAACCATTACTTGAACTGCAGGCATTTACCTCCAGACGCTCCAGCTCTTTACTTCAGTACCTCAGACAGGTGTAGGGGTTGGTTCACGAGGTCAGCAGCCAGATGTTTTGCTGAAGGTAAATACATGACAAAGCTTTAGGAGATCCCAGCTGTTCTCACCAGATGAGGCGACCTGTGAGGAAGAACAGTGTACTTGCCCTCAGTCTCTCACCGCTCCCTGGCTGCAGGACCCCTCTGGCATCACACCACAGGCTCACCCTCAGTAAGGTACTCTCCATGCTGCTCAAAAGCCTTGCTATGTCAGGGTATAGCAAAAACAAGCTAGGCCACCAAGGCTATCCCACAGCAACAAGAATCCTCACTGGTCAAGCTCCAAGAATATCCAAGAAAAGAAGGTCCAACAGCAGTTAAGTCCAACCAAGAGTCTAGATTATAAGGCAGTCTCCAAGCTATGAGGCAGATCTGATGCCAAGCAGGAAGCCAGTCCACAGGTCAGTGTTAGGATCAAGCACAGTAATTACCAAGCTGGCCCACAGTGTTGGACAAGGTCAAGCCAGGAACTCAGACCAGGTGTAGATGTCCAGATCAAGAAACTCCACCAGCACAGAGAAAGCTAGAGAGGAACATTCCTCCAACAAAGTTCAAACATGGAGCAAGAGCCCAGACCTGCGTTTAAGTGTAAGATGTGGGAGGAGGCCCCAGGTGAGGCTCTTTAGGGCCATAAGGCTTCTTAGTGCTCCCCAGGGCCTTAGTAACATGTATCTGCTGTAATTCCTTCCACAGGGTGTGTTAGCACAGAGTGAGGTGTGGTTCTGGTGTTGTCATGGTTTTCTAATTACTCTGTGAGCTGCTTGGTCTCCTTCCTCAGCTATCCCCAATACCCAAAGAGACCTGTACCACTGACAACCCGTGCATAGGACATGAAAATATGGAAACAGTATTTCTTGTGCTCCAGTATATTCTTTTGAACACTTTATGATTCTGTTTCCCTTCTGGGAGACTTTGGCAAACCAAGTACATAAACGCAGTTCCCCAGCAATGAACACACCATACTGAATGGGTGGTTCATGCCTGACCCTGCAGTGTTGATTTCCCATTCATTTCACCCTACAAGGAGTTTAGGTATTGACTTTCTATTCAGATCTGAGTAAAAATACAAGACAGGAAATTTGCCCTGGTCTCACAAAATAGCAGCAGAGCCAACTGAGCATCCTCTTATGTTACTACTTCCATTGAACTTACTAAACACTGAATCAGCATACCCAGAGCTTTGCAGCAGGCCTCTAAACCAAATGGCACTACTGCTTGTCCCTTCTCCAAGAGGCCTAGACCTTGGGTGCTGCTCCATGAGACACGCTACGTTACTACCTTTGAGAGGTAGTAGGGAAGGAAGAAGGAAGAGAAACAGAAGATAACAACTGGATGTCAAAACTGGAGGAGGGATTTGGATGTGGAAACTTGGCAACCTGTTTGATGTTTGTTCTGAATTATTGCAGAGTTTGTTCAGTCAATATTAAAATTTTATAAGTAAGAAGGATAATAAATCAGCTACAGAAGAGAGAAAACTTATGTTTACTACTGAAAGAATTGGTGTTCCTTGAGGTAACTTTTCTCCCAGCAGATGCTAAGATATTTTACTTCAAGTTTGACAAAGAAAATGCTGTCACTTCCATGGGCAAAACAGATGTAGAGGAAACAAGTAAAAAGCAATACAAATGTTTCAAGTATAAATACTGCTGAAGAACTTCTGGAACAGGATGCATAAGAATTGAGCAAATAAATGCTTGACAATTATGCTTTCCTGAGACAATTTGTATGGGGCTTTTTTGGTGGGTAGTGTTTCTCCATCTGAATTAATCCCCTTAGGATTTTTTCACTTTGACTCAATTTAATTGGTCTTGAAAGGGTTTGGCTAGCTATCTTCACTGTAATTATTACTTTCAAGGAAAATGAAAACAATTGTTCAGTCATCAGTGTAGTGGTAAATCTTGACCCTTCTTGCAGCTTGCACACATAAGGTCCTCAAAGTGTAAGAGTTCAGCTTCATTGAAGCTGAATTGAAGTAATATATTCTTACGCTTCTTTTCCCAGATATGTGTGATGTTTCACCATATATCTCATATTTCTTATCTCGTAGAAAGGTGATATGATAATGAAACATATGTCATTGCAAGTAAGACTTGAAGGAGAAATCTCTGTGCTATTATATCACTTAAAGTTGATAAAGTAATGATGAATCCTTCACCCATTTTCAGTGAGGATTTTGAGCCCATCCCAACACAGGTAAAGCTTCCAGTAATTTGCTTGCTCTGTGCTAAATTATGTCATTGTTTGCAGAAAGGAATTACATGTTACACATACACACACAATAATCAGGTAGTGACAAATATCTCATCATGTCTTTCAGTAGTCTCATTTTTTATAGACCATTGTCAGTGTAGTTTTTGAGTTTTTGTTTTATGTTTTCCCTGTGCAGGTTCCTCAGGTATTTTTGAGGAAATTAACTGGCCAATATTAGCAATTAGTGTAGTGAGGCAGAGGCTAATTGCACTGATTAGATGCTGGATGGCCAAGAAGGAAGGTTAAGAGATCAAGGCCAATTAAAACAGGAAAGGACAGATAAAACCAGGTCTCTCTGCATGGTAAAAGAGAGGAGATGCATATGCATGCAGTGTAGCCAATCACTGAAGCCGGATAGTTTCGTATTTGTGGTTTTGGTAGCAGGTTTGGGGTGTTTTGGGGGCTTCTACCTGTTTTATAAAACCTGCAGGCAACATGACACTTCCCCATTACCTAAGGAAGAAAACATAATATGCTTATCATGCATGCAACAGTGAAGCTGGCCAGGTGGGAGTTGCCTCTTCTTGCACTGTGAAAAATCACATTCAATTGTCAGGGAAAAGGCTATGAGATTGTGAGGAGACTGCTTCAATATGGCTCTCATCTCTCCCTGTGTGTCATAAGGCCACTCTAAGCAATACAGGGACGGTCTTGGCCAGCACTTGATAAAAATCAATCAAATATCTTTGTGAGTTATAGGAATTTATTAATTCACTACTCCTTCTCTACATGCAGGCAGAGTACACCAGTAAAAAAAGACAAAGCTAGAAGAAAAACTGTGGTAATAGCTGGTTTAAAAAAAAAAAGAGAGAAAAAAAGTTTTCAGTCAACTCAGGCAAACAAGGCTAATTCGAGAAGGATGTTATTACTCATAAAAATGAAATAGTTCAGAGAGAAGTTTTAAATAAACAGAAGGTGAAAATCCAGAAGAGTTTGTGACTGATTTAAGGTTAAAGTGCTAATCTTACAATTGCAGTTAGCAATCACTGTAATTGAGCTCATGATAAGAGACCAGATGGTGATTACAACTGGGAGGAAACACCCAGAGAAACTGATTACTAGAACCTTGGGATTAACTCATAACTTAAAACAATAATAACAACAAAGAAATAAAGAAAAATGTGAATATCTTAAAAAATGACATTTATTAACTTCAGGTGGATGCTAGGGAATGTTCAACGTGTCAGATGCTAAAGCCACTACACAGAATGTAAAAATGACAGAAACAGAAAGGCATGAATGACTCAAAGTAAAAATTCAGAAACTTAGCACAAAGAGTTCTACACAATTTACTCATAAAATAGTAAATCCCAAGTCCCATAAGCCTGGGAACATATAAATTAGTTTCCTAAAAATACTTTCAAGCAAGGAAATGCCACTATCCTCCTGAAATGATGGGGTCAAACCCAGAGACCACTGATTTACATCTCACAGGTTGAATAGCAGAACCACACTCAGGTACAGAAGGTGAGTGGGACTTTGCCCACATGTGTAAAATTTTGAATCATTACATAAAGCTCCAATGAGCTGAAACAACTAGAAATTTAATGTCTTGTCAAAATGGGCTTGGCAAACAATCTACTTCCCTAACGTAGGAAAATGATTTTTTTTCCATTTACAATGTATGAGTTATAAAAGTCATGCAAACTTGTAAAGGATTTAATAGTTAGAGGCACAAACTCTTCACCTTTGACAAAAATCTATGGAGCTGAGTTTAAACTTGTAGTACATACAAGTCAGTGACTATTTTTTTTCTTTCAGTTCAATTTCAGGAGGAATATAAACTGCCAAGTCATGTTCCAAAGCTGAAGGTACTTAAAGAAAAAATATTACAAATATTAAATCATATTCTGACCAAAAAAAAAATCAAACTGAAATAATGGAGATACTAACCTTCAGAAAAGAGGGACAGGGAGTAAGGTGTTTTGCAAGCGCAACCACTTGAATCCTTCATGGCAGCGGGTGAATAACTGATGTCCTGGAGCAAAGCAGACACAGATTGAACAATAGGAAAACAACTGTCCTATACAATAATTCTCATTTCCAATTCCGCCCCTCTGCAAGATTCTACAGATGAAGAGTTGCTTGCCAACTCGTATTTTCATTAGACTCATTAAATTCATATAATTTAATTTTAGCTATCCTAAAGTGAGTACCTGATCTAAGCTAGTTATGTAGGTTCACTATCCAGGAAGTGAAGAAAGTGAGATACTTTGAGAGCTTTCATCATTTTTATGTCACTCTAGGATAGTTATTCAAGGTAGTAGCATTAATTGCTCTCTGGAGCAATTGATCTTCGTTTTATCTCTATTGACTACAGACAGAGTCTAAACATTTACCTTTGATGAGATGCTTCATTTTTATGTGTCTAAAATTAGATAGGAAAACTCCCACTTGTTATGCCTGGGAAAGTAATCTCTGATCATATGCCACAGTTTAATGGGCAGGATTTTGAGCAGTTTTCAGTGCATCATAAGTTGAAAGATAACACCTTTGTCCCCTTCCCCCCTACCACTCCTATCATCTTCAGATGCATGGAAAAGCATACCAAAATACTGAAGCATGCATTAAATAGGAAAGGCAGATTCAGATTCTGACCTCTGTTTAGCACCAAAGAATTGTAGGATGGCACTAAAGAACACATGTCTCAGCATGTACCAGCTTGGATTGGCTTCTGTTCAACAGGGAACTGTGAGTGGGAGCTCTCTGAGAAGGACAGGCAAATGAACTAAGAGATGAGTGCCATCATAGCTAGGGATACCACAGACAGCAGCAGCTGTAAGAGGTTTCCATTCCAGCTAGACCAAAAGGAATAGGTGAGGCTAGCAATAAATTGTGCAATAAGATACAATGATGCAATATATAATAGAGACAAAGAGAATGCAGTCAATCTTAAGGAGGGGACACCTAAAACTGGAAGTTCAACTCCCAAGGTAAGACACAACTAGAATAAATGGGCTTACAGCCTACAAATAGTGATACACTTACTCAGGAGAGATTTCCAGGCTGCTATTACAGCCCTGGGTCTTTAAGAGCCTAACTGGATGACACTGATAATCAGGTGTGTTTTAAATCTGATGTTAAATTCAGGGAAATTGTTAATTGATGTGATTTTTAGTACTAGCTGTGGAAATGGAAAAGAGAAAGTAGGGAACACTGCCTTTTTGAGGCTCTAGAAAGACCTAGCGGTCATGTCACACAGGCATTTTCACCAAGCTTTGCTGTCCAGGTAGGTTTGAGTGAAGCAGGTCCTGTAGGCTCTTTGGCTCTGAGGAGTTGCTGGACAATACATGCAAGGTTTAATTTACATACAGCTGCACAGGAAACTCACCAGTTTTGAACACCAGCAAAATTAAAATGGGTGAGCATAAGTTTTATCATTCCCTAACCAGCACTCTCTCTGATGACTTTACTCATATAAAAAAAGTTACTCTATCCTCAAGAGTCTTGCAATGTTGAAGGACATTTTAAAAATAACTCGCTCAGTAGTTAGACCTTTAGCCTCTAACATTGCTTTATTAAATCACAAAACACGATATATTCAGATAACATTAAGGTTCTGACCTTGAATGCACAAAAAGTAAGGAAATTCAGAGGAAAGTTTGAACCTCTCTCTGTATCTAACATCAGACTTTTACCTACTGTTTGCATTGAGGGCCTGTGGCACCTACTGTAGCTACGAAAGATCTCCTGGTGGTTTGGTGACCCTTTCAATTTGTAGGTACAATACCTTAAGGATAGGACTTTAAACTGGACATGAATTACCTCGTGCTTTAAGGTTGAATTCAGATCTTTAGCCAAGTTTGGAGACTTTTTGAGTTCAAATGTTCCTGTGTTTTAAAGGTACCAAGACAAAGTGAAGAAAGACCCCTTATCGACAGCCTGCTGTGGTGGTTAATGCAAAAATATGAAGTCTTTACAACCAAACTGTATGAAGACTGAAAAAGTTTCCTCTTGCCTGAGAATCAGCAGGAGAAATTTCAGGACAGAAGAAAGGATTTTTCCTTCTTTCTTTAAAAAGGGTTCCAAAACTGGGGGTTGATGTAAAATTATGGTTTAATCAAACACTCTGTTATTCTCTAATGAACTAAATGGAGAAACTCATCATTAGATGTGTTTTCCTTCCCAAAACTTCATTGGGGGAGTTATGAAGGGGTTAATTCCCTAATCAAAAAGAAAAATGTGCAACCACATTAACAATTATTTTCCCTCAGGTAAAATTGTAATACCAAGTGCTATCTCTGAATATGCTGTTATAGTGCACTCATAATTTCTTCTACAAAATTACAGATATGCAAATAGAAATTTGAAATAATAAAAAAACCCTGATCACCTATTTCCCAAAATAAAAATCCATGCAGAGTAACCTAGCATAGCAAATAAGTCTCTTACACAGTTAGGAAGCTTTACCTGTGGCAGAATAGCAAAGCCTTCTTTTCTTCAGATGTGTATTCCCAATATCACAATTTTTCTCACCCTCTGATTCCCTCCACCACTAACATCTCTGTTTCTTTCAGTCCATCAGCGCTACCTGAGACACCACCATTCTGCTCTCATCTCTCCCCAGCCTCACCCTTCCCCATGCATCTCCCCAGGGAGAGAGTGTGGAGGGATTCACCTCATGCATACACCTCGTGGCTCACTTACTGGCCAGGGAACCTGAGGGTGCCACAGGCTCCACATAACCACTAGACTGGGCACTTGTGGTCCCTTGTGGTCTCTACCTATCTGGTAAACTCCACTGAAATGAAACTTGAGAGTGGGAGGATGGCTGACTGATGTGCCCACAGACAGTAATCTGGTGATCTTTGCTGCCATAGAAAACCAGATGTTTAAGAAGGCTTCTGAAAGAAGGAATCGCCCACTAACATCAGCTTTGCACTTACTCAACTTCATGCCACTTCCCAAGCCATGCAGGTTTAACCTTCCCTCACAAAGTACCTTCACGTCTTGGGGCCTTCCATGCCTTCCAGCCCTGCTGCTATCCCACACTCACGTGGGTGTTAGACTGCATCCTCCCAGATGAAGGAGTACCTTTGCTTCCCAAGTGGTCCCCTTGGGGCGAGCCTGGGGAAAGTTGCCCTGTGCCACAGACCACACCAGTGAGGCCACAGGGAAAACATCACTCAGTGATGAGCTGCAGCCTTTTAAAAGATAATACTTTAATCTTTTTTAATTTCTAACTAATACTGTTCTCGTTAATTCCACGTAATATCTATTTTATAGTTGCATTGCTACTTATAAATGTTAGACAGGTGCCATAGATTTTATTCTAATTTTTTATCACATTTTTAAAATGAAATAATAATAGAAATAAAAAAAGGAAAAGAAAAGCTTAGGGATCATACAGAAAGATAAGAGCAAACTAAATCATACTTTCAGCATGAGAGCTTTTATACATTCCTACTAACTACAACAAGGAATGCTGAAGTTGTATCTGTACATTTAATTTAGAGTCTTGCATGCAGGTACTTCAAGATTTCAATTTTATGCTGTGTATCACCTATGATCTGTCTGGGATGTTTGGAAATGTGTTTCTAATTGCTTTCTTCATGCAAAAGAGATGCGATAGATTACCAACAGCAGACCTATTAATCATCAATCTAAGTGCAGCTAGTCTTATGCATACAATATTTATAAGTGTTTATATACCTCTGGCTAATGCTCACAATCAATGAGTGCTTGACAAAGCATGCTAGAGAGTTATAAAGTATCTAAATCTTTCCAGGAGATTTAGTCTGTAGTTGACCTTTATTCCAAATTCTATTTGTGATAAAAAGGGGTTTTTTTTTTATAAAGGAAATTATTTTTAAAATGCTTACTTTCCTAAGGAGCTGAAAAACTTGACTGACTGTGTGTTTCTTATAGACCTGGGGGACTTTATTGCTGCCTGTCTGGTCTTTCAGATCATCAGCAACTACTTAATGAGCAAATATGATTTCTCTCTTGTCTTTGTAGTTTCAAAAGATATCATTATGAAATAGGCCTTATGTGAGCCATGAGGGGTGTGTGGGGAGGGGAGAATCCAATTTCTATATTAGTTTAATTATGTCTTCCCACACCCTATGAGATTAAGCAGGAGTTTAATCAGTTTTCAAATAAACTCTATTCACATTTTACATATTTCTGGTTGTTGAAAAAAGCATATTTGCATTCTAAAGAGTGCATTCATCAGCTGCTGGTCAAACAACATCTAAGCATTCACTTTTTCCTTTCACGGTCAGGCTACAAAAAAAATATAATTTAGTAATGAGAACTACAGAGTGCTCTTTCATTTCCATTGAGCTCTTATGTTGAAAACCAGAGCCAGTCAAATGATTTATTTAATTTATTTATTTATTTTGTAAATAAATTATGTGACGATATTTGTTCCTTTTTTTTCCTCCCTCTTTGTAAATCATTTGTGAACCAATCCAAGCAGTGTGACTGTATGTCTTATTTACAGGCATTTTCACAAACATATTCCAGTCTTTGAAACATTTGCTACCTCTTTGCTTTGAATGTTCCATTTGGTCTTCTTGGTGAGGGACTGGTCACATGATAGATACAAGAAAACAAACATTGACTCAAACCAGAAGTCATTCTATTTGCAAGCAGAGCAATTCCCCAGCCACCCCTATAAAATAAAACCTGTGTGGAGAGATATAAATATTTAAAGGTGAAAAAACCCAAACAAAGCACAGCTGTTTTGAATTCTGCATAAAATAGCCCACACTTGACATCACTCTCTTCCTTTTCCTTCTGGAGTTGTTGCTCTTGTCATAATTTTTAAGCAGAAGTATCAAGGCTGTTATCTCCCAGACCATGCCGTGTCTGGACTCCTGCATTACCGGGGCACAGAGCTCTGCGCTTGGCACAGTTGCAGCAGTGCTCCTTGGAATATTTGGCCCCACACTTGCCTGTTTGCTTGCAGTTCCTGGCCAGAAATATAAATAAGACAACTTACAGCTGTGAAGGTGGCAATGGGCAGCTCTGGACAGCTCATGAAGAAAAGAAGAGACGTATTTCAAAATATTACCCAACCACAGCTGATAACTTTGAAATACTGTACGATATGTAAGTTTCTGAGTTGGGTACAAAAATTGCATGTCAATGGCATCTGCAGCTTGATTCAACCCAAACTCTCCTCGCTTTCTGCTGCCAGAAAACTGGGATTTGGGATTTTTTTTTCCTTCTTCCAGTCCATCTCAGAAAAAAATAGGTAGGGACATAACTGAATTGATCCTCTCCGTCTTCTACCATCCAGTGACAATAAAATTGTAATTACATGAAAAGAGGCTAATGTTCAGCAGCAAGCTGTGCTTCAGTTATGCTCTTCCTTTTGATCCCAAGGTAAGTCGTGGTAGTGGTAGGTAAAATGATTTTTTAAGCATAAGCAGAAAAGCCCCTGAGGAGGAAATATGCTGTATAATCATGAGAGGAAATGCAGCACATTTTATTGAGGATGCCATCCCTCTACTCAGTGCAGACACAAATGCCCCTCTCAAAGAAAATTTAACCAATGTTTTCAAGCATTCTGCTCCCTCACATCCAAATCTGAAGCAATTTACAAGAATTCAGAGTCTTAGTATTGAAGAACTGATGCCTGCAAAACAGTGATAAGTTTCTCCACAAAAATACGTATTTGCGTGCTCCAGGGAAGTGTGAATCCAAGCCCATGCACATCCCTCCAACAGCCCCAAAAGTATCACCAAGTTGTTCAGGCTGGTGTGCCACAGGCTCCACAAGTTAAACGGCTAGGAAAGCAGCAGGCAGACAGCTGTGATTTTAAGCCCCTACTTAAATATAATATTAAGCATGTACTTGGCTTTAAGCGTTGACATGAACAGTGTTACTCATTTGCTTAAAGTAAAGCAACCACTGAAGGGCCCAGCACTGTCTCCAGGGGAGCATATTGCCATCCCACCACTGCTTCTCCAGCTGCACTGGAAAGTGGGACCCCCAGTGCTGGTCCCCACAGCAAACCCTGTTTTGCAGGAAATGTAACTTCCAAGTGTCATCCCCAGCTGTCATGAGTGCTTCACACTTCGCATGCTCTCGTGATGGAGACATATTTATACAGACCTTATAGCAGCCTCCCAGAACCTGAAGAGAGCCTACAAGAGCTGGAGATGGATGTTTTACAAAGGCATGTAGTGACAGGACATGAGGAAATGATTTTAAATTGAACGAAGGTAGGTTTACATTAGATATTAAGAAGAAATTCTTGACTGTGAGGGTGGTGAGGCTCAGGTTACCCAGAGGAGCTGTGCATGCCCCATGCCTGGAAGTATTCAACACCAGGTTGGATGGGTCTTTGAGCAAACTGATCTAGTGGAAGGTGTCACTGCTCATGGTAGGGATGTTGGAATTAGATAAGCTTTAAGTCCCTTCCAATCTAAAGCATTCTATGATTCTATGTTATTTAATGACTTATCTTGTTTCATATCTGAGCACAGGTGATCTTTGTTTGGGGCTGCAGCGTGAAGTGCTCACACTTCATAAGTAGCATTTCATCACAGCCTCATTCTCTGTCAACATCAAAGCTGCCTACAGGTTGACTGAACACTGACTGGTAACTGATACCTGTAACCTATTACAAAGAGCAGTCTGTTACTCCTACAGTACAAACCATAAGTTTGGCATCACACAAAGCACACATACAGGAATGTATTCCAGTGCTGAGCTGCCCCTTTGCCTGCACACACAAGGGTTGCAGTTTTATCCCTGTATGTTTTTCAAGTTATTTGTCTCAAAATAGCCAGCACTGTGCCACGGTAGGTGACACTTATTTTAGGACTGCTTCCATTTTTTAGATCCCAAAATGAAATGTCACATACCTAGTCTTTTTAGGCACATTGAACACCATCAGATTTAGTTCATGCTTTGGAGGAAGGGGAAAGTAATACTTAAAACACTTCAAAAATGAACCAAAGACTACCCTTCCCCTACTCAATATCGAGAGCATCTTAACATTTTCCAGTAGGCATCAAAATATCAAAGCATCGTTGTTTTAATTCAGTGATTTTCTTACAATGCTCTCTTACGAACATGTGTTCAGCTCTTCTTGCTGAAGGGAGCATCAGGACCTTCCAAAAATGTAAGAATCTTGTTCCCAGCTCCTGTAAATGCATTCCTTGTAAACTAGTTAATTTGTTTCAGGTTCAGCATCTCCCATTGTGTGCACTAGCAAAATCTGTGCATTCACAGACTGAGCTAAACAAGAGCCATTTCCATCAAGATACCCTTTTTTTTAGTATGTATACATTTGTTCAGCTTTGCTGTCAGGCACCTATCCAGTCTAATGAATATAATTAAGGTCAGAACACTATTTTTGTAATATTTTTAAAGTACCATTTAGCACAAACTTGCTATCTTTTCCCCACATGCATGCTATTTACAGTTTCAGCAGACCATTTCAATGCTTGCTTCAGATTTCACCTCTAGAATTAGAAAGACAGAATATTAATCATTAAACTATTTTTACTTGAACATGATCTAACATATTTTACAAAAAAAAAATTGAATTTTCTAATGCTCCTTGAGCAATTAGATCCATTAGGTATGCGGCTTCCTTAAAGGCAATAGCTAACCTAATAGGATGGCCAATATACAATATTTTATTCAGATGACACTTTGGGGTTTAGCACAGTTAGCATTTATGAGAAGAAGCCATTGCTTAGTGTATCTTTTAAAATGATCCAAACAGACTATTTATCATCTTCAGAAGCCTCTAACTGGCTGTTTATCTTTCACTTAGACTTAAGTAAGGTGACTGCTGTCTGGCCACTGAGCAATTTTTAACATACCCTTCAATAAAACCTTCTCAAAAGGTACTGTTGGCCCATGTGCATAGAGAAGATTGTCATCAGTATGTTGGGAAACATCCGAATGTTCATGAACATACTTTAAGAGGCTGACAGAGAGAGGGAGATGTGCTAAAATTATGTCGAGGTACAGGTGCATGTTGGTTCAGGAAGACTGCTTTTCTTTGAGACTACTGTCCATAAAATTTATGGGAGCTATGGGCAGAGGCTACCCAAAATGAAAACCAGGTTCTTTTAATTTAGTCTGTGTGTTCTGAGGTAGTCATTGAGCTACTAGTGCAGTGCTTTTTCAATTAATTTTGAAGGCAAGGTAGGATTGATACTTGCCCCAAGTTTCCCAGACACACTTGTAGAGTCCTTATCAATTCAAAGATGTGATCTCATCAATCTTAAGCCTGTTGAAAAAGAGCTTGTACAGAGGGGTAAGTCACCAAACTTTGCTAGAGGGCTGCATGGCACAGAGTTTCTGCCTAATGTGCTAAGATGACCCAAAACAGAAAAGCTGGAGAGGGAGAAAATCCTATCATTTTTGGGATAGAGAAGAAGACATCTTGGTTATCTGTAGCTAAACAGCAGAAGCCACAGTTTCTAGAAGATGCTTAAGTCTATTTGGATCTTTGAAATATTGGGTAAAACACTACTGTGCAAAACAATGTATAAATGCCTAAAGAATGATTTAACATGAAGTGGTAAATTTGCAGCTCCATTTGAGTCATTTGTTTCAGCTGATATAAAGAATTACATCCTTGATGGTACTCAGGGATATTTCTGTTTAATTCAGTGGTGTTGTATTAGGTTGTACTCACCAAAGTCATGTCTTCAAAGATCAACTTTAAAAAACATTTAAATTACAAGCATTTTTCTAAAACCCTAAAATTGTTCAACAGCTTGATTTGGGTGACAAACTAGTACTCAGACTGTGCTGAGGCTTATGACTGAATATACTGAGCTCTCCAAAGCCAGTTCCCTTTGTTTCCTCTACTCCCTAGCCATGGCCTTCTTCAAAGATGCCAGAAGGCAAGTGCAATAAATACCTGAGGACTTTCCTATCTGACTGATCAAAATTCATAGTCACTGCAGGTTTCTTCCTCAGAGAGATGCAAGACAAAACAGCAGAACAGCTACATGAACCTGGAGAACAACTACTCCTCAACATTGCCTCAGATGTTAGCCCCACACCCCTACTTCTGCCAAAACATGATAGTAGCCTGTAATGCTTACCCTCAGCTGATGTCACCTGGTACAGTGGCACCAGGCTACACAGCAGAAAATTTGACTTTGGAACTTCCATTCTTACAGTGTCATAAACACTGAGAGTCAAACAGCATCTTCAGCACCAAAAAGCATATATTTCCACCTTGAAAGTTCAGAATAGTCTTCTTTGAGCTGTAACTAGGCAATAGACTCTTCCTGTCAGTGAATCAGCTGAAGGAAGACTTTGTTATGTGTACTAGGTACTGCATTTACATTTTGACCCATTTTAAAGATGGCTGAGGGGGAGTGACAAGTCAGTCAGAAATCTAAATATTTTGGCAGAGTTCATTCCAGACTCCTAACAGGTAGAAAAATAATAGTCTAGATTCAAATATAGTAGCTTATTCTTATGTTTTATTTATGAAAATAATTTAATTATCAGTTCTTTGCCTCTACTCCACTCTCCATTTCTTCTCCTGAAATTTTCTGGCTATACTGCACAATGCAAAGACTATGCACATCCTCCAGAGAAAAGCAGAGCTTTCTGCTCAAAGTGGACCAGGTGATAGTTTTTAGTTTAGCTCAGGAAAGCAGCTTGGAAGCTACTTACACAATATTTTTCATTCCTGCATTTGAGATCATATTGCAGAGGTCTCTGGACTGCAAACTGGATTCCCTTCTGATGAGGGCAAAGCAAAAGATGCACTCCTGAGGTGCAGCTGGCATGGTCTGTCTGCACATTGCGTCAACAGGGACCCTAGAGCTAGTCTGATGTTAAAGCTGACAACAAGCATGTAATGTGGACCTTAGGCACCCAGGAGCAGCTGTCTGACTCTACAGATCCACTTGCGTTGCACTGCGCTGCCCCATGAGGCAGAGATATCTTCATGTGTTCCTTTTTCCATGTTTTGAATATAGAGGGAAATTTGATAAACTGATTCTGTGGATTAAACTGCAGATGAAAAGTCATAAAATCCTGGAAAGCCACCTTCAAGACCTGAGGTTCAAGCAATGCTTTGCATCACAGATCTGACTGTGCTGTCCCTAATGGACAGAATAACACAGCAGTGAGCCCTATATCTTCATCAGGAAACTGTTATCCACTGTGTGTATCCCTCTTCCCTTCCTCTGACCCAGTGCTAACCTGAAAACTATCTCTTTTCCAGATATGTGGTTGTATGAATATTATGAACTAGAATTTATTTCTCCAAAGGCACATCAAAGATGGAGTGCAGAGAGAATTTGAAAGGATTGCAAAAGGGCTGTTAAAAGTCCACCACAGCACCTGTGCTCCATGCAAGACTATAGATTGGGAGACCAATAAACATTTCTTTTCAGCTTACTTCTCTTTTTGGGGTACCCACAACTGTATTCATATTCCCATCTACCTCACTACCACCACAGAATCATATTGGCCTGGTATAAGGGAAAAGGAGAAAAAATCCCTAGAACAACATCACTCCCATATTTTTTTAATTATCTTCCAGTGTCCTTCTCAAAGACGTACTGACTAGGAACCATGGGAACACAGATCTCTACTACAAGTGTCTATTATTCAGCAATAATTTTAGGGATCTAACTAATCTCTCAGTGGAGCAGGAAGAAACTGGGAAGTCTGTTTCCCAGTAGAAAATAGAATAAATATATTTTACTGGCAGACTTACACGCACACACCACTTTTTGCAGTCTAATTCAATGCAGACACAGGAGTCAATTGAAACAACAGTGAAATTAAGAATGCTGCATTCAATCCAGTCTGTCACCTAACCCTGAGATATATAGGAGGGTTGGAGGCTGATATGCCTCCAGTTTCAAAGATAAATCATAAGTTGTACACATACAAATCTTTATTTCATCGCATCTTCTAAGGCAGATAAACGGAATTCTGTATCAATCACCATGTTCTGATCTTCTAAGCCCTTCATCGTTTTAACACAACGCTGAAGTAATGATGCCAAATACTGCAGTTTACAGAATACAGTGAAGCTGGGTAGTTTGGAGTTGTTATTGTAAAATACTCACCTAATTCATATAAAAGTTTTGATGTTAAATTACAAGGTGTTCTGCTTACTTTCTATTAAAGATGCCAGGGACATTTTGTAACTACAAAAGGGTGAAGAAAGTGCCTTCCTAAGCACTTAATTTAAAGAGAGACACTGCATGTAACCTAAAAATATTCTTATGAATATGATTCCCTGAATCTGAAGTACTTAGTACTTTGCAGCCTGTGTTAGCCAGGGCACTGAAAAGATGAGAGAGGCAGTCAGTTTTAGGTCACCAGTGGCAAGGTGGAGCAGGGGCCACTTTGTTGCAGGTTTTTTGATAGCAAAGTCAGGATTCAGTCATCAACTGAGCTGAAATCACTCCTCCTCAATTCTCTTTGCAAGTTTTCCGTACTCTGAGGCTCACGATATAGCTGACCTAAAAAAGACAAATGTGCACAACTATTGTCTTCCACAGAGAGGTGTGTTGTCTCTTACCTCTCCTCTCTCAGTATGTCAGGCCACCAATGAAGCCTGGAGGGGGCTCAGTGACTGCTGCATGCTCCCACCTAGGCAGGAGCACACATCTCAGCAGGATGTTCCACTGAAAGCAACCTTCTTTCTCGAAAAGCAGATGTTGACTTAAACCATGTGGGAGTGGTATAATGACCCTTACCGTCTTGCTCAATTTAGTACATTTGCATTCCTCTACTTCTTACCACTGTGAATGTCTTAGCTGGTATTTAATGTTTTGTGTTATTTAAATTGGATCCAAACTTTATTTACCTAATTCTATTAGAATTTCTGTTCTGTTTCTACACTTATTCAGAGGTATCCTTCTCCCTCCTTGCTTAGTTCAGTCTGATTTTATTTTTCCTTAAAGGCTCCATCTCCTTCCAAGACCAAATATTTATAAACTTTACTTGATAAACATAGGAGTACAAATGTGGTCCCCAATGCTATAAGCTTGCCATCTAACTGCATCAGCATGTCCAACCTCTCTGTTTCCCTCCCAGCACCACCTTGTTCAGAAACAATTCTTCTGTGTGCAAAGTTGCAATCTCTGGAGGACCGTGTTGTGAGCTGTCTTGTAACAGACATTGCATCAGCCCTCTGCCTTCATATGCACAGATATTTTTAAAGGATAAACTAGAAAAGGCCAATTTTGGGGTCAGACAAAATTCAGAAACAAAATAACTTGTTATCTTAAAAAGGGCTTGCATGGTACAGCTGTATCTTTTTTTACTTGGCCACATAATGGCAGATTCCCCCTCAGGTAAAAACAAACTAAAGGGAAATGGAAAACAACCTATAACTTCCCTGTCCCCACAAACATTCTACGTTACCCAAAACTCACAAAGCTACAGACTTTATAAGGTGAGGGACTAAGAGGGAGGCCTTATAAGAAGCTAATGAATAACTCTCTTTCTACATACCCTCAGCCAAAGTTACTCAAAAATAGATAGAAGCACGCTTCTACCATTTCTTATGTGTGCATATATGTGCATATGTATTTCTTATTTTTATTTTTCTTCTTAATAAGAGGGATAGCCAATGCAGGCTGAAAAGCTGGATGAGTATCTTTGATCTCCAACCAGAATTAAATACAGTCTTAGCTGAGAATAGGTCAAGACAGACATGTTGGTAAGGGACTGGGCAAGACACAGGAGTTCTCACTGCAACAGGAATGAGTCCTCAGGAAAATGGCTGTGGACCTTTCTGAGAGACAGCCTTTTCCCATTCCTGTCCACTTATTGCAACAAACCCCATGGTGTCAGGGGAACTTGAAAAAAAACAAGCATAGGGAAGCCCTGTTGTGTCAGACCTTCTAGCCCAGTACTCTCCAATAGCAGCAAGAAAAGCAGTTATTCAACTATTCTCCTCATACTCCTGCAGGTTCCACAACTCCTGGACAGAAGATGTTGGGGGGTACATCCCTGACTGTTTCCATTAGCATCGGTTTATGGACCTAACTAAATGTCCATGAATTTGTGCATTTCCCTTCTGACCCCATTGATGCAATCTACCTCCACAGCCTCTTGTTGAGAGAGATTCAGATATGAGTTCTCTGTAAAAAGTAGTTCTTTGTATGTACTTTAAACCAATTTCTGCCAGTTTTAATGCATACCCCTTGTTCTAGTCTTTCACTAGACCAGGTCTTGTCTAGGTTAGGAAATCAGGATACCTAGACCTCAGAGTAGAACTTCTCATATAATTCTGGATTTGTGCTACCTTATCCACCAATTCTTGATGTCATAAACAACCATCATATTCCCCTTAGCCCTCACTCTATCCTGAGAAATCCCAGACTTATTAATTTCTCTTCATAAGGCAATTTCTTCACCTTCTTAGTTGACTGCCCTTTCCACTATCTTTTCTGTACTGACCGTGTCCTTAAATTGTGGAGTCCTAACTCACACAAAGTACTTAAAAAATGCATTAAGGTTTTAGATAAGAGCTAGATACTGGTTTGCTCTCAGTACATGGCTAATGATACTCAACATTGTGCTGACTTTTTGGCTGCCACAATATCCAAGCAGTGATTTTAGAGGACTGTCAAGGACAACTCTGAGATCTCTTTCCTGAGTTGTAAATACCATTTAAATGCTCAGCATTGCCTAACCACAATTTAGATTATTTCTCTCTAATTGCATCACCCTACATTTATCTACACTTTTTTCATCCACTGAGTTTTGTGGACAGCACTTTCTGGAGTTCCTCACCATCAGCATAGTATTTGACTAACCGAAAAAATATTCTTAATATCATCTACAGGTTGGATTTGACTAACAACAAAAAAAAATTCTTAGTATCATCTGCAGATTTGGAGATGTCACTGTTCATTCATCTGTCAGTCAGCTGAGGTCTGACCAGCCTTCCCAATTCTTTTTGGAGATGCACTGGGGGTTGTATTAATCCCATACCTATGGGGTCTTCTTGAGGTTCTGGTTTAAATGTTCTGTACTTTTAATTAACAGAGCCAGCAGCCCAGCAACATCCTTGTTGGAAAGCATCCTCCACAATGTCACAGATGGAAGCTTACCTTGGTTTGGCTTCTCCCTTGGCTGGGCAGTCAGGTAATTCCCCTGGTCATGATAGTTAACAAAAAAGTGAGACCTGCCCTAGACGAGGTATATCAGTTTAAGTAACTTTCCAGGGACCAGTTCCACTTTTTCCACCCGTCTTTCTCAGCCAAACTGCCACGAAAATTGTCCTACTTGTGGTCCTCTCTTCACTACACTTCTGCTTATGCAAGTCTTAATTACATGTGTGGTTTTTGTTTGGGCAAGAATTCCCAATAAATGTCAACACCTGCTAAGGCAAGTGTATGACAGGCTTGAACCAGAAATGCACTACTGCAATCTGCAACTTATGCATCTAGCAACACTTGGTAATAAATCTACCAAGCACTCTAAGACAGATAACTAGAAAATATAGTGCCTGTATTTAGGAAAGAGTTAGCCAGCAGGAGAGAAGGAATGTGGATAATCATAGTCCTTGAATTTTGACTTCCGTCATATGCAAAGCTTCAGAACAACTTTTAAGGGAAAAGATAATTAAAGACATGGAGGTCAAATGAAAATGGCATAAAACACAGCATGGTCTTAACGAAAGTAGATTGTAACAGATCAACCTTATACATTTCTTTGACAAGATAACCTACATTCTAGACAAAGGACGTGATTGATCCCATCTGTCTTAACTTTAGAGAAACCTATGATAACACATGGGGAATTATTAGTAAAACAGGAAGAGACAGGGATTAGCAGAGAAATTGTGAGCATAAGAAGCTGACTCAAGTCAGACACAGAGTGTACTTTTTTAAAGAGAAGGCTTATGTCTAAAAGGAAATTAGGAAATGATGTTCCTCAAGAATCAGCTTTAACCTCGCTTTATACAACTTCATAAAAGTCGCTGATAATTAGGGAAGAAATATTAGGAAAAAACTTATGAGAAATAAAATAACTCAGAAACAGAAAGTGTTTTCACTGCAGGGAAAAGCTGGACTACAGTACACAAAGAAATGGATAACATTGAAGACTAGGTTAATAAAATAGAAAGAAATCTTAAAGTGCAAACTGAAGGATAACAATCTTTGCGACTAACAACAAGAAATTTTCTTGCAGATTGAATGCTCCACCCTTGGAAATGGCTAAGGAGAAGAAGGACTTGTTTCTGCTTGCTGATTTGTAGGAGGGCTTTAGGGCACTAATATGAGGAAGTTGTGGAAAAACTAAATGCTATTTAAACACATGTGAACAAGAGCTGTTTCTGTAGAGGTGAGGAAGAATACTTGCTATTAGGAGAAATAAAATCTTAAATGAAAGAGGTACAAGGAAGAATTATAGGGACAATCAAAGGAATGAAGAACTTCTTTTTGGTGAAAAAATCGAGAAGAAACTTGGGATAGAGAGACCAAAAGATATATGATTGTTATACACTAAATTATTTAGGCTAAAATCAGAGTTCAGCCAAGAATAAATGAGTACAAGCCTTAAATTGGATTTCTTGAGCTTGAAAAATATGGACTCAAGAATTTGATTAGTTTTTTGGTGGGAATAAGAGGGACAAGAAAACTGGTTTTAACATTCAGTCTTACAGTGAAGGAGATGTAATACAGTGCTTGCATTAGCCAGGGATGGCACTCAATTAACTCTGAGGTCTCCTTTCCAGTCCTGTATGTTACCTTTAACAGAAGCAGTAATCCAACTTTGCCACTTAAAAAAGAGCAGTTAGAGGACAAATTTCTGCAGAGCAGAAGCTTATTCTCTGGATTTTTGTGGGGCTTTTTAGCCAACCAAATTTACCTGACAATCCTGGCTTTCTCTTTGCGGTGGTCACCCCTTGTATGAGCAGACAGTAGTGCCGGCCCTTGTAGGTCCACAGATGTCTGTAACATGCTGCTGTCACCCACCTGGGCACAGAAACCCTCAAACCCATCAGGAGGGGGAGAGTCTATGAGTGCAGCAGTGGGGGTGGACATGCATTTGCTTTTTGCAAGAGGTTTCCTCCTGTTTTACATTCACAGCATCTCTGTGCAGCTGACAAAAGCAGGCTCGAGGCACAGGCTAGGAACGTGTCCCATGGTAGATTTAATCTAGCTAGTGTAATTCGCAGGAAGTGTGAAGCTGTGGCAGCATGGACTCCAGTGGGAATGCTGCAATCCTGCCAGGGAGTAGGAGTACGTGTGCTCCAGTTTAATCAACACCAGCAAAGCGTGCTTCCCACACTGACATTTTTTATGTAGACATATCCTTCAAAGCTAATAATCTTTACTATCCAGAGGATTCCATGTCTAGAAATGTACCACAGTTTAATTTGTACTTGATACTGTATGAAAACAAGTGGGGAGGTGAGTGCTAGCCTCTTTGGATTTCTGTATCCTAATATGGACACATTTCATTCGTTTTGTCCAATTCGTTGGGGTCTTTCTCAGCTCACTGATGGTCTGCATTATTCACGTACATTAAACCAGTAGGAACAAAATATTATCTAAAGACTGTTTATGATACACTGAGAGGAGATTGCTCAATTGAGACACTGCTGAAGTGTTTCCCAGTCAAAGCACCATTGCAATCGTAGATGCAGGAAGAGTGTTTTTTTTCACATCTCTTTTTTAATCCTCTCTCAATTCTTTAATGACCCAAACAGTTATATAAAGATAGAGAAGTGCTTCAACAAATGTTCTTCAGGGAGGTTTAACAGATTTTGAAAGGATTGTTCCACAGAAATCATCACTGTTACTGATGCAGGCAGCAGTAAATCAGCTGTGATTTGAAATTTGACAAAAAACATGTGAAATAGAAGGGGCATAAATGAAAATGGTTAAGCTTTCAGGAGCAGGGTGGAATATAAGAACTAATACAACACCATTTCTTTTGCAGAATTAAATGATTTTGTGGGAGATGGTTTGGTTTGACAAAGATCAAACCCATGTAGGATGACAAAATTCAGTGATTTTCTAACCTCAAACCATGAAGTTCCTCATACATTACAAAAAAAATCTATCCTTCTCTAACTCATGCATTTCACTTCAAAATAACTTTATCAGATGCTTTCTGTAGGGAAACACTGGAACATACAAAAGCAAGCTGTAGACAGCAAACATCTGCTATCTGTCTTTTAAATAATGTGTGAGGGACCAGGTTTCCACCAGGTAGCCCCATTCCCACCAAGAAGAACTAGCCCCAATCCACAGAGCATTGCAGCTGCTTTGCATCACACTGGGTTTGTATCACCCAGGAAACAAACATAGCCTGCCATTTTCATGATCAAAAAATGAACATTGCAGTCAGAAATATTTTCTTTGAGTTATGGCACAAATCTCATAAGAACAGTTTAAATTCATCACCTTGGAACTGGAATCCTGGAATTGCTTTGTCCTGAAAACCAAGCTCTGAGCACTAGCCTACAGCCACGATAGGTTGGTGCAGTGTAATTTTGATCTTTCTCTAGTGCACGGAGATAGCACCAACTGCCACTTGGAGGCAAATTATCCACCAGAGCCTTCTCCGTAAAGGAATATAAATTTAGAGGCCAACTTGAATGCATGGCTCTTTTCAAATTACTTTTTTTTTTTTTTTTTTTTTAGTTGTGAGTCTAAGGATCTCCCTTCCTTTTCTATACTATGGCAAATGGGGAACCGACTTCTGTTTCCTAATACTAGTATCCAAAAACACCAAGGTTGGAAACTTTGTTGCCAATGGCAACAGCAATATCATTGTTTAGCCTCTAATTAATAGCATGGAGTGAGTGCAATCATCAGTAAGCTTATGTTTCCACAAATAGCAATTCTGGTTTCTTTCTGCACAAATATTATGCAACACATAACCCTAATCCAACTGCCCAGAATGGAGATCAACTGTAAAATTTGTGGCAGATGACTCCCAAATTTAAAGCTCAAGACACTTCCTAAGGCTGGACAACAAAGAATTCCACACACTGAAACTATTTTCTGTTGGATTTCATCAAAATGGTAGATTTCCAAATGGCAAAGTCTTAGGCTTTTTGTCTCTGCCCTACTATATTCCCAGATTGGCTAGATAGTCCCACAGTGCTATTTTTACAGCAGTGAAATTTGAAGTTATGTTCCTCCTGCGAACTGCCTCTGGAGATGCTTTTCTTTCCATTTATGAAAGAAAAACTCCTCCACTCTGCTACTTACACTAGATAACTCAAGTCGACCAACTGGAATATCCTGCTGACTGCTATGTGGCTCCTTTTGTTCACTGTATTATACTTTTTCTGTATGTCTTGAGAAATCTGACTTCCCATGCAAAAATCCAAGTCATCAGAGTTGGTTCATATAATGAATAACATCTTGACTCTTTGCACTTCGAAGACGGAGCGACTTCTTCCACCTGAATATTTATCCAAACTGCATCTATACTTGTCTACCCTTTGCATAGCCTCCCTTCTCTGTTTCCCTGGCTGCAGAAGCAAGGAGTTTTAGGATCATAGGAATGAATACTCTAGCAAAAAAATTGCACAAGTGTGTAAATTAAACCTCATTGAAGCTTCTTTACCCCAGCTCTAGGAAGTTATGCCTTGCTTTTGCAGGATATTAATGGATAAGATAATGCAAAGAGATACTATCCTTGGACATAAGGTACGAGGTAGTTAAAGCAAGGATGGAGAGTTTTTCTTTGGAGAAAAAAAGCCAGTTCACACCATTTCTTTTCTTCCTTTCAGAGGAAGAAAAAGTTTAGGTTGCAACCATACTGGGAGGGGTGAGACCTTCTGATTGTAGCCAAAGATTTGTCTTACCATCCCAGTGAGAAATGGAAAGGATTTCCCAGACTTTCAGTTTCCCTCTGCACAAGCAACTACAGCATATGATTCCAACATTTGAAATTCCATCTTAAAAGCAGGAAAGATTTTGACTTGTGACTCTGTCTTGAAGGCTACTGCATTGTTCTAATAGAAACTTTCCTATTCCAGTCTGTATTTATTCATGGCCCTCTTACATCTGGTTTTTCCTGCACCAGTATCGTCCCCTACCGTAAACATCTCTTTTCCTTTGTAGAGTTTGCCTCCATAATACATTTATAAATAGCAATCATATCCCATTCTCAGCCTTCTCTCTGTTTGTTGAAATGATGCTAAGCATTTATATAGCATTTTTATGTCTGAAGTTCTGCACAGACATTATGAGTTTCTCCTCACCAAGAAGATGGGCAGATAAGCAATATGAGAGTTTTCATTTTTTCATTTTTGGCTCTTTATGTGTGTGTGTGTGTGTGTGTGATGAGATGAGATCATTCATGCAGAAAGCTGAGCTGTCACACTGCAGAGAAGCATCACATTACAACCAGGAGAAGAATCAGAATTCACAAGTACCAAATAGCATCCCAGAAAACAGCCTGGACCTAGGTCTATTGCAGCTAGGTTTTGTTTTTCATCAACTTTTCCCTCCTCCTAAACATAATAATCCATAATCTAACCTATTAAAGAAATGACATTTTAATATAAATAATGTTATCAAATTTGCTAGTGACACATAAAAGAAAATAAACTTAAAATATATATAATTTTTGTACAACATTTCAGTGCTCTAGCTCCACTATGGCTCACCAATCTACCAAGCTGAGCACACTTTGTTATGAAAATCTTGGACTATTTTATGTTTAGAAATTTCTTAGTGGAATGATAATGGCCTCATATCTCCAAAAGCAGAGGAATATATCTGGATTTACTGAAAGAATATATATCAAAATGTAATGAAGAAATGAGATATCACTGATTGCTTCCAAGAAAATCTTACAAACAGCACAAAGCCTACATGAAAATCTAGCAGGATCTTTGGCTAGTTTTCAGATACATAGCAGGGAACATGTAAATCTTTAGTGCTCAAAGAACTGAAAAAAGAAAGCAAAGAATCAGATCTTATAAACAAAAGACAAAACCTGAACTTTCATTTTCAAAAGTTATCCAAATCATGTAAATACAACCCAGCAAGTTTTCATTCAATAAGAGTCCAAGGAAAAATCAAAGTGTTAGACATCAATTCCTCAGTAAAAGCAGATTTCAAATATCTGGGTATCCTAATATCTGATTTTAAAAAAAAATAAAAAGACAAATTAAATCAATAGATAAGTGTCTCTCTTGTAACAAAGTCCCATTTCACACTTCGGATTATTTCCAATAGGCAATTTTTGTTGCTTCCTCACGACAGCTGCAAAGCTGCACAAAAAGTTGGCTATGTCAACAAAAATGCTGATCATTATCACTGCAGGTGTATTAATCCTCCCTTCTTTTTTTTTTCAGTGATGACAGTTGATGAGAGAGGAGCAAGAAAGGTTCTAAATTGGAAAAGATGCAATATTTCTAATATAAATTATAGCCCAATTTGAAAAGCAAGTAAGATAGATTACTGTCTTGCTTGAGATTTGCATCTCTTCCTGAGCCCTGCCAGGGCAACAACCTCCAGCACTTACAGGTGAGTCTAAAGTGACTGCTAAAGGCCAGAATATAGTAGTTGCTTTTAAAATATTTGGGCTTCAAGAGCAACCACAGGACCAAAAATAGGGTCTCAATCCCTGCTTTATTCCCCAGTCCCTGGAGCACCCCAGCACATCCAACTCAGATCCTGCAGCCAGGCCACAGAGTCCTCAGGACTCCTTGCACCCAAGTACAGCAAAAAATGGCCCAAATGACAAGTCAACAACATTGTCATTCCCACTGGGGTTTGTCAGAGAAGGTGTTACAAACCAGCAATCAGATAAATACATGTTGTAGCAGCAGACTCTTATGCAAACCAAACCAAGAAAATCCCCAAAGCAGACCAAAAAGAAAATCCTGTTGTCAACCTAGACCTTCCAGGCTTGTAGCAGAAAAACTTCTTTACTGATCACTCGTTGAACCAACAAAAGACAATATTATATGTAGGCTGTTAGATGATAAGGACATAATCAAAAAACTAATAATAGAAAAGTAATGTATAATTCAAATCAACTTATATTAAAGGTGGGACAATCCTTTCTTATAATTAGAATCTTTTTATTTTGAGCAGGTGAGATTTAAGATCTGCTTATTAAAGTCAGTTGAACCAAAGATCTCGGAGACCTAAATGAGAAGGCATAAAAAGCCCTCTAAGTCAAATGGATGAAATAAAATCTGGTATATGTATTCTGAGTGTGGGATAGGAAAAACTTCATAGACCATGATGGATGGAAATCCAAACAAAAAACTATAGTGAAGATGCCTACAAGAAAGAGATGAAATAATTAAAATAATTTCTTAACTTCATCCTAAGACAACAGCAATCTATACACTGCTATAAAAATGAAAGAATGTACTTGCTGCAGTCCTGCAACTTTGTCCACAGTCCAAGACTATTCAATATTGTCGTTAATGATGGCGATGATGGGATACAGCATATGCTTATTAAGTTTACAGACAACTACTAAAGCTGTGAGAACAATAGAGGGCAGGACTGAAATTTAAATTGAATTGGCAAATTGAATAAATAGCTTGCAAAAATGAGATTCAGTACAAATGGGAGGATAAGTATGAGGCACAACACTTAGGCAGGAGTAATCAGTTTGCACAAATACAAGACGGGGAACAACTGGTTAAGTAGCAATTTGGCATAAAAGGGTGTGAGGATTATAGGGGATTACAAAGTGCAGTTCAGCAGTGTACAAATGGCACAAAGGCACAGTACCACAATATATAGGCAGGAGGATAGCCTTTGAAACACATGAAGTACTACTTTCTCACTGTCTTTGCTTTAGTATTGTGTCTATTCTGCAAGATATAGACCAGAATGCAAGGAGAAAAAGCAACTGGAATGGTCAGACTCAAAATGTCTGATGTACTCAGAAAGGGTGAATGAACAAAAAAGATGGAGAGATGACATGATGAGAGTTATTAGAGGGATATATAAAAGATAAATCAAGAACTGTCATAACGCGTGTAAAAAGTGTTCAAAGAAAAAAATAAATGCACAGTAAACTTTTTATACATAAATACTAAAGAAAAAGAAAGTCATGAGATACTGAAGATGGGATCAATAAACATATTTTTACTAGAATCTATAAGCTAAACAAACACGTTAGCAGACCTTCAATAAAGGTGACGGTACAGAATACTCAGATGATGTAGAATAAAGGCACAAAAGTAGGGTCACTATAAAACAGAAGGTAAAGTGAGGTGGAACAAACAGGCAATTGATGTGTACAAGTCACATCTATCCAAAAACTCTAAGAAAACTGCCAAATGGAAACAC
Source organism: Corapipo altera (assembly GCF_003945725.1). Lineage (NCBI taxonomy): Eukaryota > Metazoa > Chordata > Aves > Passeriformes > Pipridae > Corapipo > Corapipo altera. Next base: position 667,984 of record NW_020884898.1, on the reverse strand, counting down.
ACTGTGATAGCAATAGCGAATATACTACCTGGATGTAAAAAATACTGCTAATAAATTCCAGTGACATACCTGCATCAATTTTCAAAGAAGCAGTAATCAAAGTTACAGAAATAAGGGAAAATGGGTAAATAAAACTCAAAATATTTTAAGCTGAAATAGGTTGGACTAACCTAACAACTTTCTTTCTACAGTATATTTGAACATTAGAAGACCATCTGTCATATATATATGCATAGAAATTACCTAGACAATACGACTTCATAGTAGCAGCTACTTAACAAGGGATTGAAAGGACGTAAATATGGGTATTCTCAAAGACTGATTTCATAGCTGGTCTTATTCAGTAACATTTATTTTAGTGGACTCAGCAAAAAGAGTATGAAGGCAGTTAAGTTATATGCTGATAAGACAAAGCTTGTGAGCATTGCCTTACAATAAAACATCATAATTAAAAGGAGGTTGGAGAAAAGGGATGAAATACAGCAGTGGACGGCAGTAGTAGTAAGGGACGGATTGGAAATTCAGGTAGAAGATGGGAGGACAACAGTTTGAGGAGAAGGAAGACACGAACAAGCTATCTTATCATAAGTGATATTGAGCAAAGGTAATTGCACAAGACACTGTGCACCAGGAACTGCTGAAATGTCCTTTGGAGCCCTATGGGCAACTCTGGTGATCCAAATTCCCCAAAATGATGAATTTAAGCTATTTAAACCGGAGCAGGTGCACAGAACAGTTCCTAGAGCGATCAGGAAAATAGAAAGCTTAGCCGAGAAGAGAAACTGTTTCACAAATGAAGGCTGAGAGGGTATATAATTGTTCTCTATAAACATATCAAAGAGGTAAACACCAGGAAAGGAGAAGAGCTATTTAAGCTAAAGGCCAGTATTGGCACAAGAACAAAAAAGTAGAAGCTGGACATAAATAAGGTTAGTCTGGGAGCATGATTTCTAACCATCAGAGACAGGGAATTCTGAAGAAGCATTAAGGAGCAGGAAATTCAGCTATTTTACAGTGAAGTTTTATTGGTTTGGGAAGGTAACATGTAAGGTGACTGTCTGGGACTGCAGGGGGATTTAATTCAATGAGACAGAGAAATTCTTTCAATCCTGTGTCTCATAAAAAATAGAGAGGTCTCTCTAGAGTAGGTTGAACATGCATGTATAAATCAGTTGTGCTCATCACAGAAGCATCTCTTCTACTGTGCACAGTGTGGGGTACAAACAACCATCCTGAGGGTCCTTCAGGACTCCCTGTGTAATGAGATCCTGCTATTCCTATTCCATGACTATTACATGAACAGAAATCTTCAAAGAAGTTCTCTCTTGCATTATGGGGCTTTTATATTCACAATTACTCCCAGAGGAAGTCACGGCATACACAAACACACTTTACAACAATTAGAACTGATTAAATCTAGAAATCAAACCCATCAGAAAATGGTTCTACAATTTTTTCTTTCTCTTAAGATGTGGCTTCCACCCCTTTGTATTTCTCAAACTACTTCATGGAAGACTTTTCTTAAAATGAAATAAAATATTATGGAAGTTTCTGGATAAATATCTATTAAATGCTATAAACATTTTTAATTATTACTCTTTTCATTTAAATAATATTTGTGATAAATTGTGATGAACTATTTCATTAAATTTGTGGTAAAATATTTGAGATACACTTCTAATGAAGTAATAAATTTTCTAAGAGTTAACAGTTTATTAGTTGTCAGATGCTCTTTTTAACAAAAATTTTTTTAGTGACAATTTAGGAATACCTGATGCACATTTCCAACTCAGTACCTTTTCAAGGAAAATAACTTTAAGTCTTGTACAACATTAGAAATGGGGACATGGGGAAAGGAAGATAATTTGATCAAAGAAAAAACAGTGCATTAATAAAGTTCCAGACCCCAAGTGTTCAGACTCCAAACCCCATATCTTTTTTAACAAATAATTTTTTTCTGAAATACACATATAAATGTATGAAAAACAGTAAAATAATTTTTCTGAGAAAAAAGTGCTATATATTATATACTTTGCAAAACTATATAGCTCTTAAAAGTCCTCATTGCTGTAGAATAAACTTCATTTCCAATGACTGACATAGGCCTGATTATGATGGTGATAAATTCTCCAAAATTAATTTTCACTTTAAAATAGAACTCAAGTAATCCCCAAAATTCACAATGAAAATAATGTCTGCACAGCAGATCTGTACAGGGGCTCAGGAATTACAAGAATCCTAGTCAAGTCTTGCATTGCATGTAAAATTTACTGTGGGGCAGAACGGCGATATGAGGTCAATGAATCACTTAATTTCTCAAAATACAGTACGACTGAAGAGGAAAGGAGGGCTTACCTGTGTCTGCCTGCCCAGGGGAGGAGACCCTCACTGTAAAGGTTTGCACAACGCACCCCATGTGCTGCTGGGGTGCTCTTCAGACTGGGGTGAGCTCTATGTGGCATTCAGCCAAGTTTTGCTTGGATTCAAAAAGGAGTCAGCAGACAGCACACACCTCTCTGTTGAAATTAGCTCAGGTATGTTTGAGACCTCCTTCTGGCCTGCTAGAATATCCCAAAGTATCAGAAAGCCTTGTTTGAATTTGTGGCTTATAATTAAACTTAAATACACAGTTGAGGAAAGTCTTAATATTTTTTTAGTATGGTTTCTTTATTGCCACTCACATGGTAAAAAAAAAAAAAGAAATCTCAACAGGCCAGTGGTAGGACTCTGGGTTCAAGGAAGCTTTAATGTGACAGCACTTGTCAACAGCATGTTGTTTCCTTTAAATGCTATCATAAAAAAAATAAAAGCAAATTAAGCTATCAAACAGTCATTCTTCAGTGTGTTAACAGTCAGTACAAGGAAAGGAAACCTATTATTTACAGGACTGAAGCAGGAATTTGGAGATCTGAGGATGTCTGTAAAGAGAGGGGTTCAGATGCAATCAATTTCTTGTGCCCCTTCAGTGCACAAACTGGAACTACATTAGTACCATGACAGGCCCAAGTTTAAAAGCCCTGGTAAGGCTGGTAAGCTCTTTGGCTTTCTCCATCTGGGTCAGGTTTTCCAACAATCAGGATAACAGTAAAATGACTGAGGTGAATGGCACGTTAATTGATAGCCTTACAACTCTAAGAGAGGGTTTTTTCCATAAGCAAACATACTCATGGTGGCATGGACAGTTCTACTGATGGATATCCGCACAAAAATGTAGATAAATATTTTGCAGACAGCCAAATGGGCTTGGAAATAAGTCAGAACACATAAAAAATTATCTCATTCTTACTGTAAAGAAAGAGGATCTTTAAAGAATACCTATGAAATCACAAACATTTTGGAGGAGGAGGACAGAGACCACTCACATGGTAGAGCTAGGAGGCAGCCATGGGAATAATCAGACAGGAGGTCTAAGAAAAAAAAATAAGATGCATTTTTTTTTTCATTCAGAACAACTGAATTGTGGAGGTTATGGTGACACTGCATTTACAAGGCCATTTCATGGAAATTCATGGAAAATCAATTCATCAGTTGCTATGATGTTGCATCCAGTTTATGTTTGTAAGCTGTGAAGCTATGAGGATATACCGGGATTTTCACCTGCCAATTCACCCTGAATTTATCCAGCTGATAGAACATTTTCTTTAAGTATTCATTTGCTGGTGGCTGCATGTGGAGCCTTTGGTCAGGTCTAGTAAAGGCCTTTGCCTCTGGTATGCACAGGATCATTTTATCACTGAGGCTCTGCTTCATCTTCTGTCCTTTCCTTGGTTTGTTGACTCAGCCAGGAAGTTTTCAAAATCAGTTTCCTGCCATGGACTGTCAGTACTTGATGGATGGGGATCTCAAACTCCTCTGGGATTTATGAATACAGCTGAAACAATTTGAAGACAACAATTAGGAATCACTTCTGTGTTAGTATACTAATATGCTTGCACAGGAAATGGGTGCTTACAACCAGGCAACTTGTCTAGAAAAGTGTTTAATAGTTCACTGTAATTTAAAATTCACCCTGCACCCCACTGCTGAAAAATATGCCTAATCCTCTTGAGATGGATGATATCTACCTATGTTCACACTGGGCATTACTAAGAAATTCCTCAGCTTTGGACTTCCCTGAGATTCCAATTTTCCATATAATCTTGATTACCAAATCAAGTAATTTCTCCAATGCCTCCAAAAATCCTCTCCAACAGTAACAAGGAATGTACGTTTAATATACTGAGAATGCAGACAGAAATGGCAAGTTTCATAGGACTGATTTCCAAGTGCAAATGGGATTCTGTGAGTACGGATATTTTACTCCAAGAATTTCTTTGTGTACTGTTTGACCCCTAAAAAATATAAACTGAGACCTGAAGGAAATGCAAAACTTGTCAAATTCCCATAAGAAAGGCCAACATTGATCGGCTTCCTTGGTTATTCTTGGTCATGGAAATTTTTCAGAAATTCCTGTTATGAGAAATATTTTGGTACCAGAGAAAAGCTTGGGTTCTTACCTTCTGCACATGCATCCGGGGATAGACATAAGAGAGAAAGTTAAGTGAAGCATTTCAATCTTAGACTTTTCTTGCTTTGGTGAGTTTGAATCTCAGAATTAATATTGACGTTCCAGCCACTAGAAGTAGGTCAAATATACACAAAAACTTTCAAATCAAGAACTCAACAGACCAAAAAATGTTCAAAATGTTATTATCTCCTCATAATTCACTTTGCCGTCCTTTTGTAAAACCCTGCCACTGATGTAGCCATAGAAAGATGTATATATAAGTAACAGCATAATGGACTTTCAGAAATTAAGTCATTTAACGAAAAGAAACTCCAGACAAGTACTTTACATTAAGCATATTAGGACTTGGTTTACTAATTAAAACAGATAATAAATATGTTCACATGAAAAGCATCCCATATGATTTCTTGTCTCAACTCAGTGATTTCTATTATTTCAGTGCTCTAAAGCGAAATCATATTTATCACAACTAATTATCTGGATAATTCCCTGAAATGGTTCTTTCATTTAATTATCCTCTAAGTCAGGGTCTTCCGTAACTAACAAGAAGCAAGCTTGAGAAACAGACAATAACTTGCAATCCATACTATCAAAGCTGTTCATCTCCAAGACTTCGATAAGGAAACATTATATTTAATAACTGGGTGCCTGAAGAAGAGACCCACTGTGCAAGCATTTCAGAGCTGTCATTTCCAGTAGCCTGCACGTGTTTGTTTCAATAGCTCTTAATCACTGACTTTACTGGCAGTTGCTTTCTCCTATTTGATGCCCCATTCGCTGCTTATCCTGACCCACAAATTTTCCATATAGATCAGACAGATTTATAGGCCTTGCGTACTGTGTAGGGCACAGAATGGTACACAAAGAACATTTTAGTCTGATTAATGGGTTTGTGCACCACATTAAAAACATCTTGCTTGGCTCCCACTTCTATTACCTTAGCCAGTCCCTTTACATAAGTTAATCTTGCCCATCATATCACATTTGTCTCAGGGCGACTATTTTCTTCATTTATCCTCTTTTCCCTGCTTCACTGCTTGCTTGCCTTTTTCTCAAAATGCACTGAAAGGTCTGTGCTGCAGGTGGTCTAGTCTGCTGCCTCCACAGCCCTGCAGGGCATGCAGATATAACCTACTCAAAACATGGGGAGAAGGCACATCTTGGGTGAAGGCTCTGTGCAGATGAAGCTTCTTGACAGGGCTTCTTGACTGCACTCTGGCACAGGGTAGAGCAGAGAAGGTGGGTTGGAGATTACAGTAGAGATTTCAGGCCACCTGAAGCAAAGACAGATGCACAAAAAAACCTTCAAGGCACTGCTAGAGCAAGGCCAGATACCACACAGCCAAAAAAAAGCTACAGGCTGGTCATATGACACATAAAACCTGGCACAGACAAGTCCCAGGTCACATTCTGTCCTGTAAGAAAGTTGTAAAAAATTCATCTGGAACTATCTACAGGCACTGATGCAGTCACTTTTCACCCCATCGAGTACTCCAAAATATCTGTTGTGCCCCACTCTTTCATTCCTTCCCTAAAGTAAACATACTTGTATCAGTCTTCAACCTGACCTGTAATACAAGGGTAAATCTTTCTCAGCCACAGAAGATATTCTAGATTTGCACAAGCACAGGCAAGAGGAAATTTTTACCTTTCTTACTGAAATGTAATGTAGCAAAGATTTTTACCAGCCTAGAACTTTCTAATTGCAACCTCAGGCCCATATGTTTATTTAAAAGTCTCCTGGCATACTGCTGGCTCAAATAGCATTGATTGAGCACACACACATATGCATCTATGGCCTCATGATGATATTACCCCTTGCTTGCAAGAGATGAAGACCAACCAGAGTGCAAATTAACTCTGTCAATGCTGCTCCAATATCCTGCATGCTGTGCCACCATCTTACACTTAAAATCAATGACACAAAAGGCTACCACCAGGAGCAGAGCTGATATGCCCCAGGTGTTCTTCTGTGAAAATCCAACACTAGTCAATGAAACCCTCTTAGTTCACTGCTTCAGTTTACAACAAGAGTGCTATTGATACCAAAAAAAAAGGTAGCCAGACTGCTTTCTGCTCCACAGTAAAGCATGCCAATGGTGGGGGTGAAAGCTGCTATCCTGATGGAAGCAGAACAAAGTTGTAGGCAGCATAAGAGAGGATATTTTTGCCAACTTCAAGGGAAAGAATGAGTGTTTTGATTTCCTTTTGTTTTTTTACAGGTTGCATTAACTTTCTCATGGTGGTAGGGAAGAGAGTTATTTGCAAAGCCAGTGAGTGCAATGGTTAAGTCACTAATGCATGTGACTTAACTTGAATATTTTGAAGTACAGAGTGTCATTGTGTCAAGTAGCACCTTGCTGTTAAATTGTGCTCCTTCTCACTGCAAGATCCTTTTGGCCCAAAAGCCATATTCCCTTGCTCTTTCTACAAGAACTCCCTGTAGCTGCCAGAAAGGGAAGTGAAACCTATGGTAAGAGGAGGGACATCCTTCAGGGAAAGACAAGTGTTTTGTCCATCTACATATTCCTAGCAAATACCTCTGATAGAGCAGAAAACAAAAAAGGAGGCCCCCCATCAAATTAACAGAAGAACCTGATCAACACCATGCCAGCCCCAAAAGGGCCAGAAAACACCTGTATCTCAGGCTACCAAGGACAGTCAGGACTCTATTTCCTCCTGCTTAGCATGAAGGACACTTCAGGAGCCATGACAACTATCAGAACTAAATTGACATCCTCTCCTCTCCTCTCTCTGCCACAAAGCAGAGAGAAGCACGTTGGTAACAAAACAACCCATGTCAAGTGAAGATCCTAATAAGACAGGAACCAAGTACCACTGTGCTGCGAGATGCCATCACTTCTTCCCTGCCAGGTAAGAGACAGCTGAGATATCTGAAAAGCTGGAGTCCATCTCCTCTCCTTTAAGGAATACGTTGCCCAAGGAGAGGCAGAGGGTTGGGCCAAGTCTGCTTGGGTTTAGAGAATGATAATCATTCGACAGGAAGAAGCAAAAATCAGGAGGGAAAACACAAAGCCCACCTGATGACCCAAGCCTTCAACCTGCCACAATGAAGCACAGCATCACCAGGGCTAAGAAAGCCTGCAGTAGGGATGTCTGGACATTTCTAAGTCTTGCTTAACACAATAAGGTTAATCAGCACTTCTGCAGGTACGTGTCAAGAAAACTTTTTGTCACCACATGCTAGCAAACACACCAGACCTCCACAGATATCAACCAATATAAAAACATCTGCTAACCAACTCCATTGCAACGTGTCAAAGATGTTGTCTCCTTCCCCAGATATTAAGTGTTACTGCCTTCTGATTTAGATCGTGGTAGCAACTGGAATATATTCAGTATCATGATCTGCTTAACCCACTTTCCAGCAAGGTTTAAAATTGGAGATAAAGTCAGACTACAAACAGTCCTTGCTCATTGTCTTTGAATAATTCAATGACAAACAATTTTGCACAGAAGACAATTCAAGGAAAAACTCAAAACCATGAATATTTCACATTTGAATCAAGGCTTTCACAAATGTTCTGTCTGTTCTACTGTATCTATATTTTCCACATACGTGGATACCTGTGCAAAAACATGGACCACAACAGTTCATGGGACAGTACCCTGCTAAATTTCATAGCCAGGTCTAAAACATTTAATTCTTGACCTACATTGGGTCACTATAACTCCTTGCTCCAAAGAATTCTGTACCTACAGACAAGAAAATTAATCTCCAGTAGTTCTGTAATATAGGAGATTGTTGGTCCTGTATGATTAAAATACATTTGCTCTTAAAATTGACTACATATTCGTCTCTAACAGAGCTGACCAGCTAATCTTAAATCTTATTGGGCTTTATTACTTACCTTTAAGCAAATCACTGAAGTCACCTCTTTGTCACTTCATTAATAACAAATATAGCCATTAAAAGTGTCCATATGTTCCTGCAGCAGCCAGTGTTATTAATTCCTAGCAGGGAATGCTTTTTTCTCCCTCAAAAAACAAACTGCAAAGGCCTTTTAGCTAAAGCAAGATCTTCTTCACTGTATAGAAACACCTTATGTTATTCCAAGGGTTCTACAAAAGGAACAAGGGGAAACTGCAGAAAACAGACCATGTACCAAGACCATCAATTTATTGTATTTTCAGCTGTGTACTGAGTTAACTAGAAGGACCGCCATCAGTGCCTTTGCCTACTTGTGCCACCTAATTTCTTCAGTATAAAATTAGGATGGATGGCCAGTGGCAACTTTGTTGTGTTTAGCAGAGTTTTCCATGCTGGTAGGTAGTTATTCACACAATGCCATCAGGAGTAATGCTGTAGCAGAGCTCAAGTGCAGCAACACTTACAGACGGCTCTGAGGCTCAGGCGGGTGCAGCACACACTTCCCTCCTGGGAGGCAGGAGCTGTCCAGAGCATACTGCATTAGTCCTCCAGAATCTTCATTAGCTCTCTATTCATCTCAGGATGTAGACACAGCTCTATAAAGCTCTCAAACATTTGGACGTGAGCTCTCTTTCATACCAGGGACAGTCATCAGACTTGAGAACCTGGAAGTTGCCCTTGGGGGTCTGATTGAAAGACCTCAGTTTTGTGTTTCCTCTTATATGACCTTCAGATGTTGAGCAGCTTCCTTGGGTCACAAGGCATACCAATAAGCCTACCATACATTTTTCCTGGGAGGATGAGCCTCTCAGAAGTGCCAGGTGACCAGCGACTTGCACACTGCTGTCATATGTAGTTTTTTTCTTTAATCTGTGTACATTCTAAACCCCAAAAGATAAATAGAAGGAGCATACTGTATGCATAAGGAATAAGATCATGCTCATTTTCATTTGTCTTTTCATAAGGAAGATTACTTCATCACAATTAATTAATTTGCTAATACATTTTCCCTTAGGGCATGTATGTTTCCTTGATTGAATTAGTTACCAACATTTATTATAGTTCAAGACCCACCACCCAATGTGTGCAAGGCCCTGATTTACTATTAAATGCTTTGACTTTTCTGCCTTTGTAAAATGGACATACTGTGAATTTAACATAGATTTGTTGTTAGTTCACTAGCAACGAAGCAGTGGATGTCACACAGTTTGCATAATTTTGATCAGTGCAGCACTTGCTGTTCCTATAAAACTAAACAGTGGAACAATTGCCCACTTCAGTGTAAACAAATTTGAGGAATCCTTCCTATTAGGCTGTGGAGACAAAAGACATTTTCTCCTTTCCCAGTGAGAAGGAGAGAGGTGGGATGGAGCTCTGCAGGGTGGAAAGGAAGAATTCTTTGCCCAAATGAAGGGATTTATTTGTTTCTTTTCTTTGTCTTTATGTATGGCTCTTGAGTTAGCCACTTAATCTCCCTTGAATCCTATTTCTGACTTAGTGAATTGGTAAATCTAATGCTGAATTGTAAATCTAAAACTCTTCACTCAGTATCTCAGAAGGCTGAGGGAAAGACGACCCAAATAATGTGTATTCAGAAGAGCACTCTCAGTACCAAGCTGTGAATGAATGAGTTCAGGTAAAGAGAAGAGGAAATATTGCTTTAATGCAGTCTGGTCTAGAAGCACACAAGGTTAATCCAGCTGACCTAGCAAGACATACTTTCTGGAATAGCAAGAATAGCCAGAGAATCCCTTAGCTTTCACAGAAATAAGGAGAAAAATCAGCATTAAACACTTACCAAATTACAACCCTCGGTAGTCACTTGTTATTCCAGACACGGGGAGGTGCTGCACAGTGTGCCATAGACACAACAGCAGCAGAGCTGGAAAATACTGATGCTCCCTTACATTTGTATCAACAGATAACCATGTATAAAGACAAGAAACGGTCACTTTCTATAAGGGAGTACCACTGTATTGAGGCCCTCCTGACAATTCTCACCACTACTGTCTAAACGCAGTTTTACATCGTGCACACATGCACAGAGTTGTTGTACAGCCAGAGAGTCTCTTTGCAGGAGTGGCTGTGAGCTGACACACAGGCTGGTTCTTGTTCTCAGAGCATCAAAAACAAGCAGTAGATTAATTGAGATCTGCCAGGAATCCAGCATGCCTGCAAAAACAAATGGGAATGGGGAAAGACAATTTCTTTGAACTCTGGGACCCCCTTTTACAGAGTTTTGAAACAACCTCTTTCTCCGCACCGTATTCAATGTGCTTCTTTTGAAACTGAGAAACAAGGAGACATCCTACCACAACCACAAGTTAACAGATCTAAACACTATGGCTTGCAGTGCAGTGCTGTACAATGGACAAAATGCCTACTCCAAATCAGGTTACAGCAGTGCATTTGGATACAAGCTTAAAAACATAAACTCAATATTTATTTCCCTGGCATTCTGACTGCATGCTCATCCATGATTCCTAAGGCACTAAATTTAATGAGAAAAAAAAAAGAAGATTTGCTCACTTAATTTTCAAAATAATTTCATCCATTTTCACATCAGAAACAGCCTGTGCTGTCTTTTTCGGGTTGGTTTAACCTATCTCTCCCTGATTTCAGTGGACGTAAGAGCTTTGGGCAACTAATTTAGGATTAAGAAGTCGAGATCAGTCTCAATAAAGTAAATCCATATTTATCTCACAGAAGCATTGCCATTTACCTTTAGCAAAGGTGGCTTAGCCACAGACTCTTTCAGGAACTGTTGAAGTTCCACATGTGTTTGTCATTCTGCTGTAGTCCACCTGTAGCCCCCCATCAGGAGCTTCCCATCTCAAATACTTCAGCTGTACCTATTTTATCTATGACAAAGGTTCAACGCCAGTTTACTGAAGGAGCTGTGCTTCTGTTTAATACCTATTTTGACAGTTCACTTTTCATGAACATGTGATCTGTAAAATACAACTGAGCAGTAAAAAAGATTTGCCTTAGTAGCTATGAGTTTAGCCAGCTACAAGGATGACAGAGTAAAAATGCTCCCTCTTGATGCTCCTGATCAAAAGGATAAAAAAACTTCAGCATCTTCTGATGCATTTCCCCATCTTAGAAGTTTAAGACAATTAGTTTCAAATGTTTCTGATGTTCCTTCTACTTCTTGCTGAACTTTTATTCTGGCAGTAGTTTGACCTAATGTCCCCAATTTTTCTCCCAGCTTCTTGCAATCTCAAGCAGAAGTGTTCTCACGTACTGTCCATGACAGTGAATCAGACATGAACTGTGTCCGATGCTCGCCTATAGCTTTGCTATTAAATCCGGTGAATCATGGACCTCCTGCTGCTGTGAATGCTGACAAGTTCTCTTTCACCATCTGGAATTTGTGAGAGGTAATAATAATAATAACAACAATAATAATAATCTTGATTAATTTCAGTTACTTTTCTTCCAGCTTGAGTTTTCTTTGAGCTCACCTTCTTCAGAAAACATTCAACATATCCTAGCTAATAGACTGAGTTGTCATTTCTGGGGTCATTGCCCCCTCTCAGGGAACACCTGTAGCTGATTTTTCCACATGACTGATACAGGTGCCCAGGTGTGAAGACAAGGTGAACACTAGGGGCTGGATCCCACCATGAGGAGCCAGAAGCAGCAGCTGTCCACAGCAGTCCTTCTCGACTTAATTTGAGCTCCACAGTCAAACACATATTACAAAATTGCCTCTGTTGACAGAAAGGTAGATTGCAATATTTTTATTTATTTGAAGAGATTTCAAGACCCTTTTGGGCCCTTTGATATTCGACCAAATATGAGAAGAGCAAATTTGAGAGGGTCCCAGTGAGGAAGCCTACAGGGAAATTTTTCCTTTCCTTACCTTTTATTGTCAGAGATGTCAGCCCACATATTTGTATTGTGTATTTGTTTTCTTTAGCCTTTCATGATTAAGAAAGAATAGCTAATCTCTGACTAAAAGAAGAAATAAAGAAACAAAAAAAATACAATTCTGGACCAAACTATTATAAGGAAAAGCTGGAAAACTGGCAGTCATTTGAACAGTAAGCACCCAGACAACAGGAGGCATTTTAGTTAGTTGAGCTGCTGAATAAACAAAGCCAGGGTTCTACAGACCCATTCTCATATGAACTCCAGCTGAAGCTTTTCCCACATTTGTGACACTTTTAATCTTCATTCCTGCTTCTTCCCCTGGTCTGTTCACTCCCTGGAGTCTAATTAAGACTGAGCTCAGACTGAGACTTTCCATCTACTGGTTGTCTTGCAATGTGGAGGAAGTTAAATACCCCAAACTTCTCCGTGAAACCTGATCAATAGATTATTGTAGAAGAAAGGCCAAGCAGCCACACAAATTCTTATTCACCCAGAGCATGACCAAACTACCTCTCCTTCCTTTGAAATGCAAGCAAAAAAAAAGGGAGCTGCTGTGTTTTTTGACCATTATGAGTCCCTGTGCCTAACTGGGAGTGGATGAGGCTGGCATTCAAATACGGCTTTTTAAAAAACACAAGGAAATACTCAAAGGCTCTCCTATTGTGAGTAAGAAAGGAGGGTATTGAGTGGAATACCCTGTTCAGCTGGGTAAGGGAAACAATTAACTTCTAGTCTTCGGCTATCTTTTTAATTGCTCATTAAACAGCTCATCTGTGTATACTTGCAATGGAAAAAAAAACATCCAAAGTATGTCACAAGCAGATGTGTGTGCTGTGCAGCAGTAACTCCTCATGGAACTCTAAGACATGATTTCAGGAGTGGAGCAGGGAAGGGAGGAGGATATATTGATTGAGTAGGGAGGCAAATATCTTGAAATAGATCCTTTTATGATTTCCATAGCTGTAGATGAGTTGTTTAGGTTACAAAAGCAGTGAACAGTGCAAGTAACACCTTTGCAAGTGCCACAGTAATTCAGAAATGGCTACTGCCTTCCCACACTGAGAAGCACAATAGGACAAGTATGCTCAGGAGCAAGGGCACCCAAATTCCATAGCTGCACACGTGACCACCTGGCCTGCCCATCCTCCTGGAGCTACACATCTCCTCCAGAGCACACCTGAAAAGCTAATGTCGTGCCATAATAAATTTATGACAAGCAGCTGCTGGGTGAGCTTGTCTCTGCTGCTCTCCTGCCAGCTCCTTGCCCTGAGCAGAAATGCGTGTGTTACTCTGCCTGCCTCCCACTCCAGCAGCTATTTTATAAATTCTTCACTGTGCATTAGCCTATTGGTTTATTTACTAGAAGTCAAGAATACATTTACAACATCCCTCTCTATGAAGCATTCTTTAAGAGAGCTTCCATACTAATTAAGTTAAATGTGATAATGACATGCTGTTGATGGAACTGAAGCTAATGATAATGATGCCATACATTTAGTTGCAAGCACCTACTCAGTTAAATGAATGGGTCTATTGTTTTAACAGCACTAAGTCCCACAGCCTGGGAGAACACAGGAGAGAAAACAAAATATGTTATAATGCAGTTGCTTTGCAAGGCAATAAATAAGTTTGAAATGCAGTACTCTGGCTTAGATGAACACGTGTCCAATCAATTACACTGTGCTGGTACACAGAGATATGTACTGGTGGAAATAGAGTGATTTCTAAAACTGGAATAATGAAAAATTGATGTCTTTTTAGTCAAATGAGTACACATTCACTATGTCCAGAATATTTTTATTTGAACTACAAGAGGTATTTGGAAAATGTATTTCTTTCAAGAATGTTTAAAAATCAATAATACTCCCCAATCTTTGCTGATCACATATCAGACCTTTTTTCAGACTGTAAATGTGCACTTGGGACTGAGTGCAAAACCATTTGAGTGAAATTGCACTTCTTCATTGGTTTTACACCCCGAGACTTCCCTGCCTCTTTCTACAAACACTCTCACACCAATACAGTACTGATTTGTTGTTGTATATCCAAATTCACCTTTCTGAAAGCATCTTCACCTCTGGTTTAAAAGAAGAGGAGGTCTTTTTGTGGTTATTTTGTTGGGTTTTTTTCATTCAAACTACAATGTTATCTATAATAATGTTGATTCGAACAAATGATAGGGTTGCTCTTTATCACCTGCAACAATCAGATGTGTCTCTCATAACAGCTTTCTTTTTTGCTATTTCTTCCAAGATTAAATAAAATATTATAAACATTCAACTTCTCAAAAAAAATTTTCTAGAACATAGAAGCTCACAGTTGTATACCCTATTATCCTCAGAGGGCAGCTAGGAGCTCTGGAGGCTGTACCACAGCTACACACGTCCCTTCCTCCTTTTCAGAAAATCCATTCCTGTGAGGTTATGACCATGCCATCCGCTGCAAGCTAATGCTGAGTAGCTGCATTAAGAATGCCTTTCTCAAAATACCACTGCTGGAGCAAACTTTCCCACCTGTTCTTATGGTGGGTGAAGTCCCAGGCTAAACAGGGGTACCCCTCATTGTTCAGCAGTGCTGTTCCCTCTCACAGCACCAGCCAGGGGCAGGCACTCTCACCCAAGCCTAGCATCAGCAGACCCCAGTGGGGAGCGAGACCAGCTCACCCCAGAACCTGGACAGCTCCAGTCTTCCCTGTTCACTGTTCGTCTGCTATCTCAATACAGACCACACAAACAAAGGATCTCAGCTAATTCCATGGAGTAATAACCTTCTCCAGTGGCACAACTGGGTCTAGAGGACAGATCAACTATATGTGTTTGAGCCATGGGCTCTGCCACATTATTCTTTCTGTCTGTCACCCCACCTCTGTCTAAAAGCAAGTTTTGAGGTTAACCTGCTCTTCTGATCACACACTTGATTTTGCAAGACTGACCAAATGATCTTACAAGTAAGTCACAGACTGACTCATAGTTGCCCACATGGTGGCCCTAAGATAAACTATTCTTTATCATTAGTTCCTGTAAACTCTCATGCACATCCTTAACATGTCATCCACAAACATTTTCATTAAAATCAACACAATTATTCAGACACATGAATTTAAAGTACATCCCTATGTGACTGCAAGATTTGGGCCTGTTTCTGCTGCTATCTCATGTCTATTGAACCCCTATGACTTGGCATATTTAGAAAACATCTGCTGTAGTTAACAGAGTCCATACTCCTATGTTACTCATCTTTTTGTTTTTATGTTCTCCCTCAAAGACTTGACAGCATTGAGTGTAAATGGAAGCAATATGCTGTGTATATGCAGAACCTAATAGATTCCATCTCAGACTGATATATATGTGAAACTGAACCAATACATCTTTAAACCCATAAGATCTGCAGATGTCATCTAAAGCCTTGTAAATTACAAACTTTTACTGTTATATTTTTACAGTTGATGACTGTAAAATATAAAATTGTACATTATCACTATGTAATAGCACAAGCTTTAGAAACACGGTGCTACAGAAAGGAGCATATATTGAAAGCCAGAGTATTCAAGGGAGCCTTATAATGCAATTTTAAGCTCTACAGCTGACTGTATAATAAAACTGTAAAGCCAGATATGAAACAATGTTTGCTAATAACAGAAAAGTGAAAACTTTATTGAATTCCTGGGACTTTGGAAACCAGCAAGGAAAAAACAGATGCAGAGAGGACATTTAATTAAGGCTAAAGACTGTTTGAGTCATGCTGGGGCATCTGGTCACCCTACATTAAATTGAACGTGACTGCGAATAATAAAGTATGTAAGGACGACATAAAAATAACTTAAAGGCAGCATTGTAAGCTGATAGAAGCAAGGAATTCTTGAGTTAAGGTCCTTCCTCTTCACTTTAAATCACCCTCCTGTGAGTGAAGCACGTTGCAGCCATCCTTGGTTACACTATTTCTAAAGGCCAGGGCAAAATCAGAGACCTAAACGGCCAGAAAAAACATTCAAAACGTAATTTTGCAGAGACCAAATGGGACTGCACTGCCTTATAGAGCTCTTTGAGCAGGACACTTCCCAGCAGTTTCTTCTGCTCATAGCTTTCTAACATGACAAATGTGGCACTATTCAGTGCCTGGTGTATGATCCCACACTTTCTGTCTGATCACAGCCCAGTGGCCTCCTGTACATCCCCTGCACTGCCACAGGTTGCACGCACCAGCTAGAGTAGTTTGAGTATGTGATAGGACACAACAGTGACTGTGATTCCCCGGGGCTAAATACTTTGGCAGAGCTTTGACGCTTTTGTTACTATCAGTGTCTTCTGGTAACAAGCCCCGGAGAAGGAAGAGAGAGCAAGAGGGAGAATCACAGGATCCAAAAGCAACACAAAGCATCAACAAATCCATAAAACTCCCCCGGCTTTTAGCCAACTTTTAGCATTTGAGCCCAGTGTTGAATTCCATTATGAAGATTTTTGATCCCGGAGGTTGATGCCTATCAAAGTCATGACAGGTCAAAGACTCAAAGATACTGTGTTCCTTAGAATGTTGTGGCAATAAGAGAGAGACACAACTTATGTCCCCCAAGAAACAGACTGAGGTGAGGAGTCCACAGAGAGAGAAAAATGTTGTAGTTGCCTCAGCTTCAGCCACCATTTGTGCCTTATTGGGCACCAGAAAACACTCTGTGTGGCCCAAGCTTTGATCCCAAATGGACATCTCTCCATCTGAACATCTCTCCTCACAATATTCTCCTGAGCAGACTTCCTGGTGTTCAAAAGGAGTGACCTCATACTGCTGTTCTAGGATAAAATTCAATTAAAAGTTTTGCCAGCTGTGAGAGGCATTCCCATAGGGAGCCAGGCTTCATTAGTTCCCATGCTCACAGCCCTATTGCTCCATGTAATGCCAAACCAGAAATGCTTTTATTCTTCCAGTTTCTTTGGTGCATATCCTTTTTTTATGCATATGATTTTTGCTCTCAATTAAAAATGTCACAACCCAGGGTCAGTCCCCCTCCCTCCAGCTCATCAAAAGAGGATCCTCCTGAAATTTGATAATCTTTTTCCAGACTTACTGAAAAATGGGCTGCCAATTTTGTTGAGACACAGGGGAACCATACATCTTTGCAGTTTGTACATGCTGAGACCACAGTGTCATCTAATTCAGGGGTAAAATGGGGATGAGAGCCAAACAAAGCCGTTTCAGAGATACCAGTCTTGTCAAACCCACTTTGGGTAGGAATTTTGCCTGGAATAAGGTGCAAAATTAAAATATCATTTTGTTGCTGGGCCAGGGAGGCATTACAGCTTTTATTAACCTCACCTTCATCGAATAATTATAACCAAGGAAGAAAAAAATCAGGAAATAAATAAGCAAGTGTTGTTCTGTGCAATCCTAAATTTGATATTGGCTCACTTTCTAAGTAATAGCCATAGCAACTCGCTATCTGTTTACAGATTGTGGCTTGACTATACTTTGTCTGCAACAACACTCAGCCTCTTACATTTGCACTTGTCTCCAACATCTGGAGCAGTATGGGAAAAGTTGGATACTATGTGACTCTGTATAAAAATACCTCACATGAACACACGGGCCTTTCACAACAACTCCTTCCTCTACCGCTCACCCATCACTGATCTGTTTTGGAAGACTGGTCCTCAAACTTTCTTCTCTTTTAAATATGCCGTGCACGTGGTAGGTGAATAAAAAACCAGCAGAATTTGAGCAAAGAGACAGAGGCAACAGCATGAAATGTTCTGAAGAGATAGGAGATCAAACAAGGTTTCATTCACACATCCCTTAAAGGTCTATTCATATATACAATAGGCTCATCATATCTGGAATTACTTTGCACAGGAGCTGAGCATGTGTGTGTGTTTTTATCAGCTGACTTCCAAAAGTGTGTGCCTTTAGGAAGGACAGCCTGAAATGGCAGCAGGAGAGCTGGGCATCCGGAGCTGGCTGATGCTGCTGGGAGTAGAAAGTCCAGCCTCACCTGCAGCCTATTTTCAGACACTCATGTCTGAGGTTTTTTAAAACAAACAAACTTGAGATAAAATGTACATACAAAAATGTACATATATATACACACACACTCATATATATGTATCTATGGACTTAGGTATCCCTGGGACCGTGGGATGGACATGGCAGACATTTGCATCCCAGTGCCCTGAGCCCTGGGCTACCATTACCCTGACCAAGGTATTTTCCTATGTCTCATGGGACCTCTCTAGAATCAGGGGTCTTCCAGCAAGGACAGGAAAGGCAGGATGGAGCTAGGGGAAATGCAGGAATTACCCTGTGCAGGAAGGATTTTTTTTCTCCTCTCTGCTACCTGTGGTACTTCAGGTCAGTTTGAGAGAGCCCAGTAGAGCTGTCTCAAAACATCTTTTTCAAGGTGCCCTCAAAATGAGAAGATGAAATGGGAAAAGCTAAAAAATAAAAAGTATGGGAATGATTTCAAATATCTGCTATCTTTCCTTGAAAGCATCTCTCTTATTTTCTGCCCAGTCCATCCTCTTATGGCCCTCTCCTTTGGGAAAAAGCATGCCTTGTGAGATGCAGCATTCCAGGCGGCCATAAATTCCTTTAAACTAGTACACAGCCCCTAAGTGCTGGCTGGAAGGCAACCCTCCAAACCACAAATAAAACACTGTATTACTGAATTAATCAGAAAACCTTCTCTGAGTCAATGGGTTGCCATCCTTAGGCCTTGGTTGTTCTAAGCTCCTGTCCTGAGCACACCCACAAGCCTAAACATTTCCACATGCCTTTTCACCATTGCCAGCCATTGAACTTTTCCTTTTGTTAATCTGAACCTTCAGCTAAAAGTGGTGAGTACTGATGATGCATATATCAATTAAAAAAAAAAAAAAAGAGACCTTAATATTTTACTGATAGAGGAAAGGCTTGAAAACCTGAGAAAGATGTATGCAAAAGTTCAGAAACAGAAATAAAAAACAAATATATTACCATTTTCAAGTAAGTCTCTGAGGGTTTAGGGAGGTCTATCTCATGATTTTTTAGTATCTCAGTTTGACAATATTGCCCAAAGCCACAATGCTGATGTCAACATTTCACAAATATTCATAAGAGAAATAAAAGCAAACATAAAACATATATATGTTTTATCTTCAAAAATGGGAAAAGCTACAGGAATATTGGAGTTTAAACAAGCATTGCAGACATCAAAATCTATGCTGACACTTCCTAAATAGGTTGGTATAAGCAAAAACCAGCATTAACATCACTGAGCATTAACTCTTCCTCCATATAACACCCAAACAGCATTTTAATACCAGGAAAAAAACTACTTGCGACTGAACTGTAACCCAAAAATGGTCTGGAAGCAACACTCCACCCAGACCCCTTCTTTTTACCCTACATATCTGAACTTTTTATCTTAGTCTGGAACCTCAGACTTGAAGTGGCTGCTTTATTCTCTGCTCTTTTGCCCACCACCTCTTCTGCAGACCCAGTCTGCTCTCAGCTACTGCCTGCATTTTTGACTCCTCTGGCTTTGGTGTGTCTGCATCAGAGCACCTGGCAGGGGGAATTTAATTTGGCTGTCAGTCCTCCATAACTGACCCGCAGTCCTGTAGCTGTGTCGGCTCTGCAGGACTGATGGGAATAAAAAGTAGGTAAGAACTTATTTTTGTGACTGAAGTCAGCAGATACGACTGCACAGAGGCAGCAGATGTGTTGAGTAAGAACATTTTTTAAGTGGTGACTTCTCAAAGTGGGATTTTACTCTAAGTTATACAGCACACCAGTTTTGTGATCTCTCAGCCCTGAGACTGTCTCTGTAATATTAATTGTATACTTTCCAAAGTGCTACCCTTAACATTTTTCTCAGTGCTAGCAGAAGTAGTAAGAAATGGCCAGTACCTTCCAATAAACATAAATTTCCTCCTACTTCTGAGGTAATCTAATCCATACAGATGCATTTCAAGGTCTGTCAAAGTTATTCAGGCTCATTCCACAGCAGCCTGAACACCCTCTGCCCTGGAATTTTACCAAGATATCCTATGGAAGGAAATACAAGAGTAGGTAAATTGGTAATATTAGCTATTGCTGGATAAAATTCTGATATTTATTAGGCAAATAAACCAACAAATGAAAAACACAAAGAAGATGCCAAACACAAAAATGACACTCCTGTCACTGCAAGAAACATTCAGAATTGCTCAACCTGAATTAAGCATAAGATTTAATAAACTGTTCTTGCAGACGTGGTTATAACTAAGTTTTAGCGGCAGTCAGTTTTACTGCTATTCGGGCTTAGAACCAAAAGCCCTGATGAAGCTCTATGGCCAGCATTATTCAGGGGAGAGCTAAATAAAAGTCATTGTAGCAGAACTCTCTGGCATACAAATATCTAAGCTGTGAATAACATGATGCCAGCACACAGTTGGTCCTTTTGTCTGCCTGTATCAACAGTGTGGGTGTCAGCAGATGCTACCCCAAATACACCATTAATTTAGCAACCCAGCAAACCCAACCACAGGACAAGGGGCTTAGAAATTAGAACAAGCTGATTCCAATACACAAGCAGGCCCCCTCTGTTGTGCAGAGAATGGTACTTAATCTTTTCCTGTCAGGTTTCCAACCCTCAGTTTGTAACATCTAACCTCAGGGATATGCAAGCCTCAGTAATGTAATGCAAAGCTTTGTATGCATAAAATTTAATCACTACCCCTAAGATACAAGCTTCGCCTGGGTTCAGTGCTTCCAAGCTTTCAGGAACAACTCCCTGACTCTAGCATAGATCTCCCCACCAGCCACAGCAGCAAAGCACCAGCAGCCCCCTGCCCTATCTCCCAGCTGGGAGGCTGCCCTGGGCCTCTCACCCTCTGCCCCTGTCCCATCCCTTCCCTGCCCAGGGCAGGGGCAGGCACTGGCTGCCTGGGGAGAGCGGGAGAGCAGCCACATCTGTCATGGTTCAATCCTAGATGGCAACTAAGCCCCACACAGCTGCTCACTCGCTCTCACGCGGTGGGATGTGAGAGAGAATCAGAAGAGTAAACATGAGAAAATTCATGGGTTAAGATAAAGACAACAGTTCATAGGGTAGATATCCTGGAAGGCGCCAGGATGAGGGATGCTTCTCCTTCTGGGGGTATCCCAGCTCCCCGTTGCCCTGTGGCACAGGGCAATGAGAGCTACTAAGGAAAAAAGTTCCATAGAGGATCAGAACACTTCCAGAGGTTAGGGACTTGCACAGATATGTCAGTGAGTGTGTGTGTGGTCCCAAGGACAGGCCACATTAATCCCCATGCATTCACCACCTTTTTTTAAAAGAACAATGCAAAGCAGCTGGCTCTTATTTTCTCCCATGATAAATAATCTAATAAATAAACCCTGTCTTTCCTCAGGTAGCTTTCGAATCACATAGCTGGACCAGGCTAATCACAAAAACGGAGAAACTACCTTGACCTATGCAGTGACCTCAAAAAAAGAAAAAAAAATAAGTCTAACAAACACTAAAATGGAATTTAAAATCCCAACCATCCTACATCATGTCAAACCATAGACCTGGATTACAAGTAAATTTTATTTTCCTGTAATAAAACATTCCTCTTTACAACAGAAGCATCAAGCTGACACTTGAAATACACCATTTGACTGGAATTACACCAAGAGTGAATGCTGCAAAGTGCCTGCATCACTGCACACGTCTGACAGTAATTATTAATAGGACTGCTCTTCCTTTGATAGACATGCATTACAGGTGGCTGAATAATGGAAACATTTGTGAACAATTGTTAGGTGGTAGAAAAAAAACCTTCTGCCAAAATTTTAATGCTTAAACACGATGCAATTAACCAGCTCCAAAGCCCAGTTCTTGCAAAAGCATGATCACTCTCAAGACACCCGCTGAGCTCTGCGGGAACACATAGAGCAGTGATGTTTATAGGGTCAAGAGTGGATGAGGCAGAGGCGGTTAGACTCATAAATCACCCTCCCAGCAGGTAAGCCACACAAGTTATTGGGGAATTATGGTCACATGGATTCAATCAAAGGCATCTATTGCCAGAGCAATATGCAGAGAGGAGGGAATGGAGTCCTGACCTAGCAGGCAGCACTGCAGCCATATAACCAGCCCATATAATGCTGGAATCCACAGTATATCCACTGATAAAAAGTGGAGGGAGAAGTTTTTTAGCTCTTCCAGGATCTCTAAATCCAGGAACTGAATAAAAAAGTCAACATGAAACAAACAGTAGTGGCCACATTTCCATCCCAAAATCAGAAAACCAGATTTTGGCTTGTGGAAAGGAAGGTAAAGGAATTACCCTTTGTTACGAAGTGTTTTCTTTACGAGAAGATCTCAGAAGGGCAAGAGGAAAAATAGTGCTCCACTGAAAGAAATGCTAAAAAAATAGTACAATGACAATATAACAGACCAAATTTCA
The DNA here is from genome assembly GCF_003945725.1 of Corapipo altera. Taxonomy (NCBI): domain Eukaryota; kingdom Metazoa; phylum Chordata; class Aves; order Passeriformes; family Pipridae; genus Corapipo; species Corapipo altera. Next base: position 645,303 of record NW_020884898.1, on the reverse strand, counting down.
GAATCGTTATCCTCAATCAGATAGGTACATCCACACATAGTCCATGCTGGGCTCAAAGAGTAATACCTCACATGCGAGCATTTCTCCTGTCAATTCTCACACATTTCATTTAATCTCAGGTGCTTGATGCTCCTCCTCATCTAAGCCCATTCCTGGCTGCATCCTGTGCCGGTCATGACCACAGCCTGGGAACTGGCTTCCCAGTCTGACCTCAGGCCTACCTCAATGCTATGGGCTCACCTGGTGGACTAAGCTCTTGGCCAACCCATGACTCTGTGTTTGGTCACTGCAGCTCAGCTGGTGATAGTGTCCCTGTCTCACTGTCCATCACTGGGCAGCACTGCTCTTACTGCTCTCTGACAGACAGGGCACCAGCTACCTCCATCTTCCTCCTCACCACCTCTCCATGAAAAACACCTGCCTGGAAGTTCCAAAATTTCCAAATCTGGTGATCAGAGCTTCCATGAAAACGTTCATTGAGGCCTACCACTGCACATCTGGGAAAGTGAAATATGTTTGGCATGTCCCCAAAGCTCTTTGCTGCAAGTTTTCCACTGCAACAGAGCCATGACTACCTCTAGCCTGATCCATGGCATCAAGATACCTGGAACTATTTCAGCAAAGCCTGTTATTTTCCCTTTCCGCTTATAATTCTCTTTCTGCTTTCTTTCCTCCCTGTTTTTAAGCTACATAATAATCAGGTAGTCAAAATTTTATAAAACACGTGAGATCGTACTAAATAAACTAATTTAGAAGTAGATTAAGCTGAATGACTAAAACACAAAATAAAACAGCATTTCATAGAATCATAGAATGTTCTGAGTTGGAAGGGGCCTTAAAATCACCTAGTTCCAATGCTGCTGCCATGGGCAGGAGTATTTTCCACTAGAGTAGGGTGCTCAAAATAATTTCCAATGACTGGCCTTTGCAATATACTTTAAATAAATGCATATTTTAAATGTAGAATCAAATGGTTTTGAACTTCATTTTTAGAAAATTATTGTATTTTTACTCAATATTTTAAAGAGGGGGAAATAAGTAAACACAGCTGGCTGTCCGCAGGAACAAACAATCAAAGAGCCTGAACTGTAAATTGTCCAAAACCAGAATATGTCCTTCAGTTGGGCTTGTAACTGATGCCAGCTATTCAGAGCAGCAAATAGCAAAGGCTTACCACTTCTCTCTCACATTAAGTTTCTGGCACTTCAGATCTATATTGTCCTTGTGATCTTAAAGAGTGTCATCTGACGCCGACTGACAGGACAGCAGTTATCCCAGGGTTTTGCTACTGTTCTGCTTACATGAGAAAGAAAGAAGGGTGACACGCATGGCTTGTAATGGGAGTTCCACCAGTTCAGCTGAGTGAAGCCCATACAAGGACCTGCCTACTTAGGACAGTTAAGTCATGTCCTCCTCCGGGGGCTGACTCCAAGGCTAGGCTCACTTCCATGACTTCAGGTGGGAAACGCCAGCTGTCCCCAGCATGTGTGAGCAGTTGGACTGTGAAAAACACTCACACAAACAAACAACCTCAGCCAACTCTTCAAGATCAACTTCAACTCAATGTCAATTAAAGGAGAGGGAGCAGCTGGTGCACACCTTCAGCATCAACACACGCCCGAAATGACGTGGAAGAGGCAACCAGCATCAATGCTGTGGGAAGGAGTACAGTGGTGACAGGGAGAGTTTGAGGAGCACATTGGGAGGTAGTACCTAAAATTGAAGCCACTGTAGCTTTTTTCACTGGACAGCACTGCTGTAAAAGCCTTAGTCACACAGTGTAGTCAGGGATCAGCAAAAGTGTCAAGTGCTGAAATCGCCAACGCTTCAGGCCAGCCCCTCACAGACCTGCAGGAGAAAGGGGGAAAAAGCTGTTACAACTCTGTGCTGTTGCTAAAGAGTAATGTAAATCTAGAAATATACAGATAAGGACATTCCCAAAACCTGCTGTAGGATTCCCAAATATTGCCGTGCCAAACACCAAATCTTTCATTACAGCAAAATTTCCAGCTGCTTCACTTGAAAATGAATTGTTTTCTGTCACTTAGGCAAAGCTGTCACATGCCAAAGTAAAAAAAAAAAAGGCCAAATAAAATCTGCTGCTTCTCGTTAGATCAAAGGTTGGCAGCAGAGATAAACCACCACACAAAACGACATTTATTCAGAGGAGCAATTGACTACTGAGTCATTTGTCACTTTTAATAATACTACAGATATAAAATGATGATAATGGAAATCAAGTTACTCTAATGGTAATAAAATATTTGTAAACTAAACTTGTTCATTTTGACTATAAAAAAGGCATTGAAATAATTTAACTGCAGAGAATAAAATTGAAATGGGTCTGTAATTACATAGATTTTCAGCATCTTCTTTTTTATGAAAAGAACTAACTGCTGATGACTCTCACATTTCTGCCACCTTACTCTACAAAACAAAAGATTAGAAATATGTACCAGATGTACAGAAAAGTGGCCTGCAGCAACATTTCAGAAGTGACGCACACAGTTCTTCCCATTTCTCCTTCTTATTAGTAGCATGCCAAGTGTCATATCTCATTAACCAAGTGAGCCTGTATGACGGTGAAACCTCACAGAGTCAAGAGAAGGGACAGAGTTCTATTAATGAAGTCACTGGTTCTCAAAATCCTCCTCACTACCATTAAGGAAAAAAATGTAGGATTTCTGATAAACCAGCATGTTGTCAAAATGCATATTGTTGTGACCTGATATGGCTTTTTTATCACAGATGACCTGCCTCAATAGGCTTGATGAATTCAAGGTAAAGATTGTGGGAAATTCAGCATTTTTCTCTCAGGTTTCTTTGAATTTTGTTTTGACCCAATTTCTAATGATTTTCTTGGAACATTTCACATTAAACAAGTTCCAGGGCTGTCAGCTGTAAAACATGCCAGTCCCAAAGGAAAGAGGGCAGGGAGGTGAAGAGCGCTGTAGTAGCCTGATTCATTCCAGGATTCCTGTTGCTGCTGTTTCAGATTTTAGTTGATTTTAGATGAGAGCCATGTGAGTTTCTTCACTACATCTAGATTCTAAGAGAGTCAAATCTCTAATAGATATGTATTTAATCTCAGAGTATGTCAGTGCATCTCACCGTTTTGAACATGCCTTTCACTCAGGTTGGATCTAAACTGTGCCAAAATCAATGAGATTGGTACTTCACCTCAGGGGTATTACTTCCTCAGACCCACAACATCTGATAAACAAGGATACATTTTGAAACTGGATGACCTGACTGATCGCACAGGAAATTTTTTAGTTTATGAAATTACTTTGTCTGCAGGGACTTGTTTGTCATGAGTCAGAAACTTACAGAAAAAATCTAGACCTTAGGGAAATCGGCAAAAAAACCAAAAACTGAATCCAGTTCATAAAGGCATGCCAAAATTCTTGCCAGCAAGGTTTTTATAGCTGCATTTAAAAACATTCCCTGCTGTTTGTTTGGGTTTTTTTTCCTTTTTTAATTAGAAAGGCTGTGTTCAGCACTAGATTGTCAGTGCTTCTGCCATTGAGGAGGGAACCCAGAACTGCAGCTTCTGAAGACTTCAGAGAACTCCAAAATGCTTGCAAGTTCACCATATTCTTGAACAAAAATTATAAACCAAACTATCAGTAACTGTATCAGTTAAAACCATATCAGTAACCTGAATAACTAATGTTAATATTGAAGTAGCCAACAAGGGTGTTTAGCAGAAAAGAACAATTGTCCTCAAGTTCCAGTCCTGCAACAGAATGAGATTTCAGAAAGAAAATATTTTATGTCCTATGTTGTTATTCATGGAATTACAGGGGTTTTTTTTCCTTTGAGACTGTTTCTATATGCATGTTTCAGACAATTATGTATATATGTTTGTATATAAAACTTATTGCAGCGACAAAGGATGGGTCACATGCTTTGAATGCAAGTGAGCTCAAGTTCCCTGTCCTAGGACAGGTTTCCTGTGTGGATCTTAACACAGCAGGAGTACTCTTGTGCTGTAGTCAAAACCATCATTTCAATACATATAGACAAACTGGAATCAGCTGTAATCCAGTGAAGCTGCATGGAAATAGACACCAGCAAAGCCACAGTCTCAGCTGGGGTTGTGCACAGTTGAGTCCAACTGCTAGGCTTTGCTGCCAGCAGCACTGGACCAAGAATTCTGGAGCTCTTCCTCTGCTGCTCACTGAGCCAAGGACACTCACCAGGGAGGAAGGGGTCTGCTTGAAAATTAAGCTTGAAAATGGCACACGGTAAAAAAACAAATCTACTTCCTCTCAATGCTGAAATTTCTGGTGAAAGCCCCTTGAATGTGTTGTGGTCTGTACCTCTAACCAATGTCACACTTTCTTCTCTGCACCACCACACCTCAACTTCCCCCTGTAAAGGGAACCTATACCAATGCAGTCCTCCCTTTAACCTCTCTTTGGGGATGGACCATGCCATATGTGCAGAGACTGACCTGTGCAAGCCCAGCAGGGCTCATTAACCTATGCCTAATATGATGTTTATGAGGACCAGATCCAGCCCTGGAAGCAGCAAGCCAACTCTCCGAAGGCATGGAAGAGATTTCAGAAAACCTTGCCTGATTAGAGCTGCTCCACGGAAAACCAGCTCAAGTGTCTATTTGGTAAGTGTTGAACTAGAAAAGGAAATGATTTGGGATCAAACTGCAGTGGTTACCCTCCAGCTTCCTTTGGAGTTAGCTCATGCTCAGCCAGGCTTATTACTTCTGGCTCCAGTCTGGTGCTTGCCAAAAATCTTGGGTGACTGTGCAATGGTTCACAGGACTTGGGAAAGTCTTTGCTGTGCCACAGTATGATACAAACAGAGCCAGCTGGGATGCAGCTTTGGCCAACTTAGATGTCTTTCATCCTAAGACAAGCCTATTGAAGAGACATTTAGATGCTATGCTGGCGCACAGCCCTTGAAAACATAGCTCTCTGCAGGTGCAAACACCCCACCAACATCTGCCAGCTGCAGGAGGCAGGACAGAGTAACCAAGCATAGTATCTGATTCAGTTAGATGTTATTTTACCAATTACAACTTACTGGTTGTATACCTTCTTAAAATATCCATGCAACATCCAAAAGACATGCAACTGTATTTAACTTTGGTTGTTTTGGGGTTATTATTTTTTCCTCTGCAACTAAAGATAATCATAGTAATCTCAGGAGTGAAAACAGTGATATGCCAGCTCAATCAACTCAAACCCTAATGCACCTCATAAAGTTGGATTCCTTCGTCAATTTTACTGAAAAAAAATTAAAATCACAGGCTCTGGAATAAAATATAAGTGAATTTTCAAGATATGCACAAATGCACAATCTACCCAATCAATCATATCCAAATTTAAAATACAATCAGTCTCTCACAAGCACCAATGAGTTTTCAGACCCTGTTTAATTTTCTTGTGCAAAACCTGGCATGTATTTATGTCCTCAAAGCTTCTAAGTGTCTCAAGTCACTTCATGGAAAATTTGGTCAATAATATGCTAAACATCAACTTCAGTCTTGGACAAAACAAAGCATGAATCCAAGATTCTGAGACTCATTAGATGTACTAGTTGCCAATGCAATTAATCCGTTCTGACCATTCATTTTAGATTGAGCAATATGCACAGTTTTAGTCCAACCATGACTTTGACACAGGAAGAAAAAAATAAATGCTGTCACTGGTAGTAGCAGAAGAAACAATATATTATTACACAAATCCAATACATCCTGATTTTGTCCTGGGACTGACTGAAGCAATGAAGCTCAGATGGGTAAACGTGGGCTACAGCCCAACATTTCTCTGCCTGCTGGCCTTCACAACACACATATTGCTGCCAGGGCCACCCTAGGCTGATGGAATAATACCGATTAATTTCAGAGGCATTGGCTCAGTCACTATGTTTCCCAGAGCTGATGTGGGAGGCTCACTGAATCAGAGCATGCCAGGGAAGTGTCTGGCATACACCAAGAAATAAAATATCTGCAGTCCAAAACTAAATTATAGGCTGAGAGATAAATTTTGAAAAATGTATTTTTAAAGATACATGTGTTCTTATATATATATGTATATGTCAAACACAGAACACTGCTACAAACACACCTCAAGCCTGCTGTCAATATCTTAGGATGAAGGACTGCTACAATGTGTGGTTTATTTTCCTCTTCTAAAGAGCCAGAGGACCTTATGTTCCGTGTTCATCAGTTTGCCTCTTTCCAGTCATTAAAATAATGTACATATAAAAGAGGAGACTGAATGAAGTGCTTCACAGAGCCTTGTTTCCAGCTATAACCTAAATGAGTTTTGCACATTTACAGTTTGTTTAACTTTGCAAGTGTTTTGGAAGACCTCTTGTAACACTGACTCTTTTTCTCTGTTTTTCTCTGCTTGACTGCTGCTTTCACTGCCTCAAGCAGTATACCTGTATACAGTCACAGAAAGGGACATGGTCTTCTGAACTTTATGGCCATTGACTCAGGGTTGTCAATAGAGCACTGCAGGACAGACTTCTCAGTCTGCAAAACCTCTCTCCATCAGCCCAGCACTATCAATGCCAACGGGGGTTTGCTCAAAGCAGTTCACACACACAGCTCCCAGAGAGCCCGGTGCCACTGAAAGGTGTGTAAGCGCTTTCACTGCTGCCCTAACAGTGTGCTCAAATCAGCAAAGAGCAGTGCCTCCTCAGCAGTCTGCCAAATACGAACATGGATTCAGACATTTTTTCTTTTTCCTTCTTCATAGGCTCTGGACTCAGAGACTTATCACACTCCCACCTGTGGTGCCCGAGGACTACACGCTTTTAAATTACAATCTTGGTAACCATGGTGAAATCCATGGTCCCATTTCTTATGAATAAAGACCTTCCCAAATATCTTCTAATGTGACTGTCCATGAGCAAAAACTTATTCTTTGACTTCCTTTCCTCCCTGCTCTCAGCTCTAATGCATACAAACGCATTAAATGTTTTTCACATTGAAAAAAGAAAACAAAAAAACAAAAGAATGTTACTGATAGGGTCATGGGGTATGAAACTGCAGTCAGTGCAAGGAAGTCAGTCCATACAAAGCATTCACATATTCTTAGCTAAAATATCTGGGTTTTTTTCTCCAAGCACGTTCATTCTCAGGAATCTAGATTTTTATGAACGTGCTTGTGTTCATTACAACTCTCAAATTTAGGGTTTGCTCTTGACTTACAATTTCCTTGCACAGGTCAAATAGTCAGCTCTAACAGCTTTACCACCAGTCTCTTACAGACACTCAGAGATTCCCTTTTAATTCTCCCTCATTTACCCAATTAGCATTCTGTTAATTAAACACAGGAAGTGCCTTTACTTTCTTCAGAAAAACACATTCCTGCTAAACCCTTGATTTATACATGTACTTCCACAGGCTATTTCAATGAGATTAGAGTTTGCACATAGTCTTTTTTCTTGGTTTGTATGCATTATTCTGAGGAAATCTTGCAGTATAACATCAGACTTGCTGTCTGCCATTTATACTGGAGTTTTGCCTAGCATAGTTTGACTGCTGAGATAATTAATAGTCTTTAGTAACCATGATTCCCTGCCTGTGAACTTCAAAGACAGGAGCAGTTTAATATTCTTTCAGTGATTTTACATAGGAGACAGTTATTACAACACGACGATTTGGAAGTGAGGGACTGTCCAGGAACTATTAATTGAAGTTGGCTAGAGGGCTCCACCATATCTACCTCAAGTCAAGGTTTGTACGGGGAAAGGATTATATGATTTTTCTAATTTTCTCTCCATTTTCATCTGAACTCTATCAAATTCAAATTATTATATAATCCATCTTACATTTCAATGCATTACTGCATGTTGTCCCAGAACCACCCAGTGAATAGTGACTTCCAGCTGAGAGCTCTGCCTTTCATCAGGCTTACACAACTCTGGTCTCACTTCCTGCTCAGCCTGAGGCAACACCATGATTTGTGCCTGTGTGCAAGCACAAAAGCATGATATTTCAAGTCCCTTCACAGGTCTTCAAACGCTCTGAGAAATACCTCAAAGTATTTACTTTCTGTTCTTCTGCCTTTTCATTTCTGTGTCACATAGTCAACAAATACAAATCAGATGTTGTGTATATAACATGAGAAACAGCAATTAGAACACCCCTCTATGGCTTCAGAAGTGTGGGTATGAGTCTTTGCCCTACTCTTGTGCCAAAATTTGCTGCTGCTCCATATAGATGCACATGGCTTTCTCCTCCTCTGAGGCCAGGTGTCAAACAAACAAGACACCCGCGTTGCCCAGGTTGTGGCACAGCGTAAGAGAGGAGACTATGCAGTTCCCAGGGTGTCTTGTGGGCCCAGCTCTGTGTGTACCAGCTTAGCACTATAGGACCAGAGCCTGTAGGTTCCTGTGCCCGTTGGAAAATACCTCCAGGTTCACAATTTCAGTACTTATTTACCACTAGTTATAAAATCCTAGTGTATCGAGACCACCACACCACTACACCAGTGAGTTGATGAAGGCTCTTCTATAGGCAAGCACAATATGGCACACTAGGTGTGTGTAAGTAAACACTGGTGAATCCAAAAAGGAGTGAAACTTTACATAGCTTTCCCCATAACCAAATATATAATTCCATCCTTTCTGTCAAGACAGCTGATGTGACCCTCAGAATGTCATGAACTGCACAAGAAGTAAAAGCTATTCTCATTTGTAGACCAAGTTCCCAATGATTACAAGACTCAGAATTAAAGCCTTAATTTTCTCCTACATCCCATTGCTGCTCCTTGGCTGCAAGCTGTGCAATCTCCACGCACTCATTGTCTCAAAGCCTTTGCCTGGTTTTTGATGAGCCTCTTCTTCACAGCATCCCTGACAAGCACATAATCACTAATACACCCAATCTGCACCTGGAAAGATTAAGCAATTTGATAAAAAGGATGCACACAGTGTTCATAGCAGAAAGGTAGGGAGTTTAGGTACCTAGATTGCTAGACTATAGCCCAATCCATTGAGTCCACCACTGAGTTCATCTTCCTCTTAACTGCAAATGAGTTCACAGAAGCTCTGTGAGCATGGCTGTGACTCTCCCATAAGTTTCCCTGTACCCCTACAGCAGGGGGTACCTTACAGCAGAATCCCCAGGTACAATGCTGTCTGGTTTACAGAAGGTGGATCCTTAAACCTCTGTGATACCTGAACCAAGTTAAGATTAGCAGCCCTTCTTACCCATTATTAGACTTGAACACAATCCATTTGATTTTTCACAAGGACTGATAAAGCCAAGATATTACAAGAGAGAGATTTCATGGCAGTGTTTCTTCCAAGGCTGGGCACAACCTTATTCTAGCTTGGCTAACCCACTTTCCAGTCCTTGCCTCAGTCATACCCAGTATGAAGATAAGGCCACGGGACTGCCAGGACATCCTTCATCTCCCTGCAAGGCAGAGCCTTGGCTGAGCTCTGAGCAACACAAGCTGGGCTTCCTGTGTTCTAAATTTCTGAGGATTTCTAGAGTACATGAAAGTCCCTTTTTAAAAAACAATCAAATACACAAACAAACACACAACAACAAAACATAATAAAAAACCTCAAAACAACCAAATAAACTAGAGAAGGTAGCTAAGGAGGTATATAGTTAATTAATAGACATATAGTTATCTAGCAATGGAAACTGTATAAAACTCTCTATATACACATCTGATGAAACTATTAGTGACCCAAATAGGTCAAGAAGCCTTTTGCAAGAAGCTCTCTATGTAGGTAAAGGAGTCTTTACATAAAATCATGTCCATATAAATGCATTAGTTGACTTTGACTCTCATATTATTCAGCAGACACAAAGAGTACCACAACTGTACAGCTGCCCATATCTGTTCTTCTGATCTATGTACTTTTATATCTCAATCATCAGGATTTATCTGAAGCTTAAGTTAGTTAGTCATCAGTTTGTTAAGTTTTTCATTCAACTAAAGGAAAGGAATAACACCACATAACTCAGGTGATCAGGAAGAAAAACCCCAGCAGACAGTTTTTGATTTACAGCAAATCCAACAGCTGCAGTTTTTTGGACAAATGATTCCCAGCACAATTACAAATAATGAAGGCACAAATACCACATTTTGAAGAAGAGGGGAGTAAAAAAGACGAAAGGAGTCTAAATTCATTAAAAATAGTACAGCCAGCCTTAGATTTAAAATGTAAGCATGAACGTTGTCACCAAAGCAACAGAATTTCCTTTTCTTACACTTTTCATAGGACTCAGCACCCAAGTTTTGCTTACCATATATTAACATATTCCAGGCAGGCTTCTTCGTCTGGAATATTTTTGCTACTTATGTTTCCAGTGCATTTGAGATAATCCCGAAGTTACATTTCTCTGAGATGTCTAAAAATAAAAATAAATACAACATCATTATTTCACCTATTTACAGCGAAACCCAAAGGAAATATTTCAAATTTATCATTTATTGAAGAAACAATGAAATTAAAAAAGCACAATATGCTTTTGGAAGTAAATTTTCAGCTCTTTTTTTTTTCCTAAGGATTCATTAAAGACATATCAAGGGGCTTTGAGAAGAGTTATAGGACTTTTCTTTTTTATACTGTTCAAAGTCGATTTTCTCTGTGTTCGCAATTGATTTAATATAGCCTTTAGGATTTTTGATGTACAGTTCTAATTCTCTAGAGAAAGCATGGCCATTTAAATAATCTAAATAGCACTAATATGTTTCTTTAGTCTTAACTGCCTTTTTATCATTCATAAGAATTCAAATAAAATGTGCAAAATGGGTAAAAGTATCTTGTCAGTCTTTACGACACTAGATATTATCTGTAACTCAGATGACAAAGACTGCTACACTGACTCCAAAGAGCAGATTTGGCCATGGTCAGACATTTCAGTTTAAGAAATCATACAGTAAGCTCCAGGAAAAAAGTTTCCTCGTGATCTCCAAGTCAGTTTGGCTGAGGGTTCAGATGTCCTTCTCAGTTTTGTGTTTCATTTTTTCACAGATACCACTGTAAACAGCTTCATTGTCTGCACTCAAGTCCTTTTGAATGAGTCACATTGCCTGACAATGAGGCCCCTCCACTTGCTGCTGCCAGGGCACAACTATTTAAAAAAGGGCAGATGTTGAACTGAACCACCTCTCCATCTCACTGACAGTCCCCTTGGCTTTGAGCGAACAAAAGGGGGATCTCCAAATAGGAGCTGAAGATTTCACTTCAAAAGGTGTTAGAGATGTGATACAGAGGTATTATCTGATATCATTTCAGGGGAAAGTACTCTGAAATTATGGTAAAGTCATTATGATTTCAGTGCATGTGTCCTTTTTCCCCTAGCAGAAGAATCAAGATACTTCAAGCTCTTTAAGAAAAGAGACAGCAAAAGGTGAATGATAAAAGCTTGAGAAAAGGGTCAGTGGTGGGTCCCTGGGAATGATTACTTCTTTGAAATCCAGGCAGCAGGGGATGCAAGGTGTCAAAGGCTGTGCAATCACTTCTTCTGAGCATCTAATCACCAATGGGTCTGATCAGTGGAGAACATGGGGTGAGGAACCAGGAGAGATCACTGAGCAGAAAAATACAATGTGAATCACACTGCTTTACACAGAAGGCCAAAAAAAAAATCCCCCAAAAATGCAACCTATAGAAATGTCGCTAAATGAGACAGGCAAAACAAAGAATTAATAAAACACCTAGGGGCAGGGTAAAGAAATAAAAATGGTAATAAATAAGATCTAAACACTTTTACCAAGTCTGTGGGAGCTCACTCACTTCAGAGAATGGCTTCTCAGTGAATCTGTTTTCCCTGATGCCACAGAGTCACCGGGGTAGGTAGGAAGTGATAGGTCAAAGGTCACTAGCTGACCTTGAAAAAGAAGAAAATGTCACAGAAAATGTCAATTACAAAATGTGGAAATGTCTTTTCAAAGAAGTGAGGAGGATAAGTGGGAGACACCTCACTAATGCACGGGGGGTGTGAGCACCCAGGGGCAGCCATGGTTTCACTCAGGTGAGGAGCCCTTCGTCACTGGCAGTGATGTGTTCAGAGGTAAAGTACTTCATTGACCAAGAGTATTGCAAAAACCATCTCCCCTACCAGCTCCTTGGTGTCTGCCCAAGACACACTGGGAGAATAGAAAGTGCACCTGAGTTTCAGCAACCTCAATGCAATTTTCAGCGCACTTCACACCTTAGCTCCACAATTCCACTGGTTTAAAGGACCACATTGTTCTATTCACTGGCACTGTAAAAGGAATGCTTTCCACCCTGCCTACATTGCTACCTGCACAATGCCATCCAGCAAACATCTGTACCTGGCAGACGTGGGGGTGCACACCATTAAGGAGCATCATTAGTTCCACTGAAGCACCGTGTGTTCCTGTTTCCAGGAACAGGTTTCATAGATGCACTGGTATAATGCCATTGCATGATGAAGACAGGGAAATGATGGTGGAGACCTCCAGGGACATAGCCACATCCCTACCATAAAGTTCAGGATGTCTCCTTACCAGGAGAGCCAAGGCTCATGAGGAAGAAAGGTTACAGGTCCCTTCCCTGCCCCAGGTCAGGCTACAGCCTCTCGCACTTCCGCTTTTTCATAAAGAATAGGCAGAAAATGGTAATTAAAAACATGCATAAGAATAGTTTTTCTAGTAGATTGGCAAACCCGCAGTAAGGGGGGATTTGAGAAAGCCACATATGAACGTGTACCTAAAAACATAAACTCCAGTCTTGTAGGGACTGAGAGTTACATTTCCAGAATTAAAATGGAAAAATGTAAATATGCAACTTCATTTAATGACAGTTACAGATTTTGCTCTACATTCCTACATAAACCTGGATAACTGCAAGACATCATTATTTGCATTGTTAAAGGCTTTATTAAAGGCTGAACCTGTTGAAGTTCAGAAAGAAAGCCCCATATAATAGGACAGATATTTATCTCTGGATTGCTCTTACCTTACCAAGTTTCAGCAAATGTACTGATCTGTAAAGGTACCTAGTGGTTAATTAGATGTTTAGCAACAAAGTATTTAGGCAGTACTGTTGTTCCTTCCCATTTACAAGTCACACATTTGTTTCACAGTGTTTTCACTACTTATATGACCACTAAAGTGATATATTCAGGATAATGAGTTTTCTAGTGGTTTTGAAATGTTATTTAAATGCTGATTTCAGAAGTACTGTTCATAACCTCTGTTAGGTCTGCCGAGAAAGCACAATTTCCAAGAGGTTTATATTAGTATAAGTCTGTGGAGCTTTGTTGAAGCATTGCATTCAGAACAAAAGTTTGCCACTCATCTGACTAGATAGCCACAAACCACTGACCTAGCTAAAAAGTGACCTGCAGCACAATAAACTGACAGGCACAAAAAAGTACCTCAGCAACCCTAAATCCCTTTAAGGTTCTTTTACTCCTATTTACCATCACTGTTCTTAGAGTTTGTAGGAAACTCTCCACACCCAGTTTGGTTTCAACTAAACTCAAAAGTACTTCTGCAAATGGAGTTTGTTATTCAGCAAACCTACTCCTGCATGGCAGCAAGAGGGAATGGATGAATCTTTGCTTCTGGTGTTTTAAAAAGCCAAGTTGTGTAGCCGAGTATTTGGCTGTGCTGCTGGGTGACATCATGTAAGCCGCACTATCTTTCTCTGCCTCAGATTCTCACCCACTTGGAAATATATAGATAAAACACTTTGAAATTCTCTAGTCAAAATCCTTGAAATGGGTAGGTCTTACTTTTCTAAGAAATGAAGACCTGTGCACACACAGTGTGGCCAGAGCAAGGAGCAGTGCAACAGGTCATATCCTGGCTCTGACACTGACTTCCTCTGAGGCTCAGCTTTGCCCTCATTGCCTATATCTGGCGTGGTATTCATTGTACATTTAGCATTTAGCCCTGATGAGCCTTCTACCAAAATACTGTAGCTAAATCTTGCTGTCTGACATGTAAGAAAGACTCTGAATCACAGAATCACAGAGGGGTTGAGACTGGAAGGGACCTCTGGAACTCATCTGGTCCAACCCCTGCCCCACTCAAGCAGGGCCACCTACAGCCAGTTACCCAGGACCACATTCAGATAGGTTCTGGGCAACCTGTGCCTGTGCTCAGTTAGCTTCACAGGAAAAATGTGTTTCCTAATGTTCAGAGGGAGCCTCCTGTGTTTCTGATTGTGCCCATTGCCTCTCATCTTGTCACTGGACACCACTAAGAGCCTGGTTCTGTCCTTTTTGCACCTTTCCTTCAGGTATTTGTACTAATTGATAAGTTCTTCCCAAAGGCTTCTCTTCTCAGAGTTGAACAGGTCTAGGTCTTTCAGCCTTTCCTCATACGAAAGGTGCTCCAGTAGCTTATTGGTGGCTCTTTGCTTGACTTGCTCCAGTAGCTCCATCTCTCTCTTGTGCTGAGGAGCCCAGAACTGGATGAACATCTATGAATAGCTAAGAAAAAGAGACTTCAGGAGTCTACTGGTTATTTTCCCAAGAAGAAAGTTAAGGAAGAAACTTGATCACAATTTTTAGGGTCCAAGACAGGGAACACAATGTAATTTAAGTGCTTGTCATCAGACAAGAGTGCAACAAGGCCAAATGACCCAATTTGAAAGGGGGTAGAAGAGAAATGAAGTGCAGTGCAATTAGTTGTTTAACAATGGCAGCAATTAGCTGCTGGAAAATTTACCAATCATTCTGGCTGATTCTCTGTATCTGGTGATTAAATCAAGATCAGATTTTTTGTCTCCTTTGAAGTCTTGTTCCAGTTCTTATAAAAATTCCTCTGGCCTGTGTGATGCAGTAAGTCAAACAAAAATGATCACAACAGTCCCTTCTGGCGCTGTCATCTATTCTTTTATACGAGATGACATTTGCTGTTCTGATGATTAGGTAATTAACATTGTAAAATACCAGAAAATTCCTAAAATTCCACAGTACCGAATGCCTTGAGTCAGTCTTTGCCTCAATCTCAGAACAAAACTCTGAACACAAAACACCACTGCACTTGTCTCTAAAACAAGCCAGAAACCAAACAAAGAATAATTTGGGAGTTTACATGACAGTTTGCTGTACACAACCTATCTCAGCTCTGTGCTAATCAGCAGCAGTACCTGTATACCAAACAGAGACTGATAAAATCTCTATACTGCTGACCATGATCAAGTGTGGCAGCCAGATTTGATTACAAAAAACTGAAACATCTCTAAAGGAAAAGTGTTAAGGGGTTCTTTATCCTAGCAAACCTGCTCAGAGTGAAAAGGCCTGCATTTACTCTGGAGAGGATTCCTTTAAAAACAGTCTTAGGAGCTAGAATACATTGACTAGCAGAGGTCAGGTTGCTACAGCAATTATGTGGATTCTAGAGCCAGTCTGCCAGATGTACCAAGGAAGAGCAACTTTTCTGAAATAACCTTGATAATGGGTTTCTGAGGGAGGCAGCCTCTTGAAAGCAAAGTGTTCTGATGCCATTTACTAAGGTGTACCACAAAAAGACGGGAAGGCATTAGAAAACATAACATATGTTAATCATCTGCAATTCAATCACTTTTCTGTATAGCTAGGAAATGAATAATTTTGTGTAATGCTGAGCACAAGGCTGTGAGTCTTTGTAGATAGTCCTTGAACTGAAACAATAAAAAAAGCAGTATGCTGTTTGTCATTCTACTGCAGCCCTCATGAGAGTCAAAATAAGCTTTAGGAGAGATCATGTCTAATTTTCAGACTTGACTGCTGTAAAAAGAGCAAAGAACCTGAAGAATTTCCCTATGGGTGAATCATCCATAGTAAATTCATGTTATTTCTCAGGCCAGACCCAATGTCCAACCCTGATCCAGAACCATAGCACTGTGGGAAGGTTTGGATGTCACATAACTGTGGATGGAGATGTGCTTATCAAGAATACACCATCTCCTAAGTAGACACCAAAATAAGCAGTTCCAGAGAGTACATGGATTTATTTTACAGACATGGAGTATAACTTTCCCAAAACCATGGGAAATCCCATGTATAAAGCTTGTATCTTTCCTGCTATGGGATGATAGAAGGGAGTGGGGGCCAAACATCTACTCCTGTTTGCAAACCATCTCTGTTGACACTCCCAGCCAATACAGATAGGCTCCACTGGCTTCTCATGAACTGGGCTGCTGGAGGACTCACAAGCTACTCAGGAGAATACCATGTAAACCCATGAACAGATTTTTAGCTCTTTTATTTCGTACATATCAACACTCACAAGGGGTGGAGGCATTGGTGTAAAAAACCACTGCCAAGGACAGCTCTCCCCACCTCAGCCAAGGCTGGAGCTATATCCCTTTTGTGACAGGCATCATTTTAGCTCATTTGCCACAGCTGAAAAACTTTAAAAAATATGTAAAAAGGTGAGAAATTTAAACTTAAACTGTGTTTGTTTTTAAGCTGAGCAAATAGCAATATTATTTACTGTGTCCCCAAATCCCTGTTAATCAGCACACAGACAGCTGTATCTAAGTCCTTTCTCTTCACACACACTATCAACTCCTCTCTCTTGGTCTTGGCATCATTTGCTATGCCTACTCCATTACACCTGCTGGAAATTTTTGAAAAGGAAAGTTTGAAAAAGACAGAAATTCAAAAACGAAATTTCAGAAATATACCTTCCTCAATAGAGCAATGAGGGAAGCTCACATAGATATATTATAAAAATGTAAATAGAAGAGGTTCTTGGTTTGGCAGAAATTCCATCACTGAGTCTGCATATAAATGCAGGAGTTCTGAAACCAGCCTGGTGTGTCTATGCACACATGCATATCAGCTGAAAAAAATCAGCTGTGCCTCCCTGCCTTCCCAAAGCAGAGCTGGCCCTTGATGCATGGCCACCACATATCATCCCCCAAGCAGGGAGCCAGCGTGGCAGAGGAGAGTCCAGATTCGTCCCGGCAAGTGGAAGAAATGCTCCAAAAGAGAGAAGGATACAGCAGGAACAAGCATGCAAAGCATGACACAGAGGCAGGAGGACATCAGCAGGGGAGGAGCTGCTGGTTGGCAGCTCAGCAGAGTGTGGGCTGGGGCTCACGCAGCTCACAAGCACAGCATGAGCCCATGGTGTCTGTCTAGCACAAGAAAGGTGTACAGTATACAAAGGTATATAAGCACAATGACATAATTTTTTTCTTCAGTTTCTGTCAGACTCCTGTATGCACTACTGGAAAGCACTGGCCTGAAGGCAAATAAGAGACCAACTGGGTTGACCAACAACACAGGAGAACGCCACAAGTGGTCTCGAAAACACATCCTCCAACTGCAGGTCACTAGCTGTTTTCCCTTAGAAAGAAAACACTTAGGGGTAGAGGACGAAGAGGTGACAGCAGCCTTGAGTTCATGAAGGCAGCAAAGAAAGGAGCAGTCAGTTCTCCATGTCTGCAGGAGATCAGACAAAAGGAATCAGATTTAAATTATGCAAGAAAAATAGCTAGATAAGCAACTGGAAAACTGCGAGAGGAAGTCTTTAATACAAATACCCCTGAGTTCAAGACCAGGTTGTATGAGACTTTTAGCAATCTGGTCCAGTGAAAGATGTCCTGCTCATGGTAGGAGGATAGAACCAGATGATCTTTAATGTCCCTTTCAACTCAAACCGTTTAAGTTTCTATGAAGAACATTCCACCTTAAGGCTAGCTACAATATATTGCAGCAAATACAACATTCAGAAAGCACAGACATTGTAAAATACATATACATAAACATAGAAAATACCAATAAGTATATGATAGTTATGTAAAGCATCAACTGATGTCCAGAAAAGGCACTTGGCTCAAGTCTCAACTGCAGTGTTATTTTTGTGAGGAGCAGAGGTCAAATTCACAAGCTAGAAAGGACATTAGGATACACTTAGTTCATTTTCAGGGGGAATCGGATGCAAAACTCTTACGACTTAAAATCTCACATCCTTTCCCCCTCTGATTTTCCTTTTCCTCTCTAGTAGGCTTTGTCTATGAATGCTGAAAGTGCAGAGACAGTACCTAAAATATTCTGAGGTGCACACACTCCTAGTAGATACAGGTAAATGAGAGTGCCCAGTATACTTGCAGAAGACCTGTGACACACGAGGAAATAGTCGTGTCAAACCAAGACCCTCTCTCAATTTCTGCAGCGAGTGTTGGCTCACATCCAGTTCAGAGTAGCTAAAAGTCATTTCTCTCTGATGTTGTTTAAAAACCTAAATGCAATGAAATACTGGTCTGAGTCCATTTCCCCGTGAGCAAAAGTGTCAAAAAGCCACTACCAGAGATGGATCTAATTGGCAGTCCCAGTAAGGAAGAGAGGAAATGAATAGTGAACCACAATACCCTGCCCCCTGTGGCAATTGTTACAAAACTTTCTACAGCAGTTGCTCCAACTTTTGGGGCACTGAATTTAATTTCTTTCCCATACACATCCAAACCCCACATGCACTTGTGTGGTTAACCAGACACCTCACTGACATGTTCTGCCTCTTTCTGCCTCCTGACTTTTGCTGCCAATGGAGAGTTGCCATTGTATGAAAAGTCACACTTTCGATCTATACTCTTGACTGATTATATTCAGCTTCAAATGCTTGACCCCATGCCAGACTTGTGGTCATTCTAGCCTCGAAACTGCCATGGCTGCATTTCAATATATTTATCCTTTTCACTATGTACAGAAGCATATGACTCTCAACTGAGCACAGAGTTATGGGGTCAAATGTCATCAGTTCTGCAGTTGAAGCCTTACCTTCCCACAACTTGCTCCTATTACAGTGTAACAAACACAGAATCAAATCCTAAGCTCTGGAAGATTGACTTGATAGCATGACCATAAAATCAGATCATTCAGGCTAACCGGGCTCACTCAAGACCTTTGTGTGAATTTTTGTCACACATGACACTGAGGACTTCATGGCAAGCTAGTCCAAAAGGCACAGGTAAGTATAGCTGTAGGTAGTCCTGTAGTCAAGTCACCAGCCTAGCAAACCTAGTTTAGATTAAGTGCCACACTAGACTCCCCCTAGAAAAATGGGCAAGTCCCATTGATTGCAAGGAGGTAAGCATCTCACCGTTTTCCCTTCCCTTCCAGGCTTCACTTTGCCTGGAAATTTAATTACCTGGAAATTTAATTACCACTTTGCCTGGAAATTTAAATTACCCCACTCCAGGCACTTCAGAGGGCAAACCTGTTTAAAAAAGATACAAGACTGATGAGAGAGGATGATTGGGTACCACCAGCAGCTAGAAAAGTATTATCTTATTTCCGGTGGTTATCTACAGCTCTCCATGAATGTATGCTGCCCCACATATCTGGTGCTAAAACAAGTAGTGCACATTTCCCTTCAAGAGTTTTCAGGAAGAAATAGCTTCTTTAACAGCATCTCTCACTGGGTGGTTTCTGGAGCCTTCCCAGTAGTAGTAACAAAAAAAAAAATCACAACACGCACATTTTCATCACTAAGGCATTCAGAAGTATTATTCCGCTGATCTGCACTGTTGAGTTTATTTCCTCATCCCCCTTTCCTCTTCACACTCTTTCCCTGTCCTCTCTACTTTTTTATACTTCCTCACCTCTTTTATATTTTTTTCCTCCTTTTTACCTTCTGCTCTATAATTAATGGTGGTCTGCAGGTAAAATAAGTCAAAGTAGCAAGTTTTATGTTTCAACCTGAGGATAAGAAGATTGGTCACTCTCATCTGCTCTGAAAACGACTTTGAAAATTTTTGGTCTCACTGCCAAAATTGCCCTTTATATTAAAAGAAGCATAAAAAGGAACAGTAGCAAGAATTGGCAAAGAGTAGGTAATAGAGGGTCACTGGCGACTTCTGGGTTCTGACGTGAACTTTCCCACCATCCAGAGCTGGAAGAGGACAAGATACGTGGTACAGAAAAAATTTAGGCTCTGCAATACCGTTTGGCTAAATAAAACTCCCAGACTTTATACTGTTAAACTTACCCTTTACACATCCTTTCAAAGCAAAAAAGAGACACCTTGCACTCACAAGATCATTCCTGGCAAGAGAAAGAGTGAGAAACTTGTCCAAGAATATGTCTTTGGAGGTTTGCCCAGAAAGGGCCTGGGTGGCCATTTTAGACACGCTTGTTGTTAAAGGAAATGCCAATCCTCCCATCTGAGAGGGGAAACAGCAGCAGGTCTCTTTATTGGCAAACACCAGTCCAAGACCAGGAAGATGCCTGGACAGGGAAAAGACTAAGTAAATAGTTCCTGGACAACCCATTAATAGAAATACATTCTCAAATCCTGCTCAGATAGTTTCAAGTAAACACATTTTCAGTAAGAACTATTTGTACAGATAATTAATAAACTACAACAAGGTCAAATACAGGTTTCTGTAAAGTCAATTCTATTACTAAACTATATAATAACATCAATACTTTGCACCATACATTAAGTTCTGCACAAGAAGGGGGAAACTATATAGGCTGCCATCAGATTCCTCTCTGATTCCTCCTCATTTTTTGTAATATATTATTGGGAATTGATGTCCTTTTTTTGTCATGTATAGAGATTCTCATTTTGCTTTTCTAATTCCTTGTTATTACTGCGGACAAGACAGTTTTGCATGACAGCAATAACTGGTGATGTGTAATGCAGCAGCTGGTTCCAAAAATTTGACTTCTCTGTTTACATCCCTGGCTTTAAAAGTCCCATAGTAATTGAAAAAAATAATAAAAATCCCAAACTAAATTACCATATTGAAAACTTCCACATAATCCTATTTATGCAGAAAGGTTTTTCTTACAGTATTTTGCAGAGTTCCTTCCCAGTTGCTAATATTTTAATAAAATACCTTTATTATTATGGAGTGCACTGGGAATCAGATCTGGAACTTGTCTAACTGCAGCTTAGCTGGGCGCAGGAAATACTCCACTAAGAACCTTTGCAGCTCAGGTCTTTTTACTATTTCTTTCCCTTTCAAAGTGTTTTGATTAATTTCAAGTCTTGCACCTGCTTTGATAACCCATTTTACTGATTATATTTTCTTTACCCCTGCTAGAGAGGAAACTGGAGCTTTACACTTCTCACTGACAACTCTTCCATCAAGAATGCTTTAAGAGATGAGCACTTTCCTTGGCAGCAAAAAAGCAAACCATGATGTGTTACACACAGAAAGCTGCCTCAAAAATAAATAAATAAATAAAAGAACTCACCTCATATTTTATCCAGCATCTTCTGAGTCTCATCAGAGGAAATTAAAAATTAAATTGGCTTCTTGAGAGGATAGATCAGACACCTTAAAGAACAGCTGCAATTTGTGTTTCTGAGAAATGAAAATTGAAAAGCAGACTAAAGTGGATATTGGATGATTTATTAACCTCCTTTCTCCATTCTTTCTGAATGTCAGTACATTCAGCAGATTATCGATAGGACCATTTTTAACATACGATTTTCAAAATGAAATCAAACAGACAACTCCCTGTCCCTCTTCCTTCCCACCTCACGCAGAGCACAAGGCTGTTCAAAGGACCTTGCAGCTCCTGTTTGCACAGCAGGAGGCATGGAGCCTGCAAACATACCCCGCAAATCTCCTATCCCTGAAGTGCAATGGGCACTAACTGCTGTAGGTATTAGTGCTGTTTGTGCCACACGCTTGAGAGCCTTTGTGAGCCTGTCCAAACACACGAGGTTTGTTCATGAGCAAAAATATTGAATGTTACTCCTTGACATTTTGTTGTTTTAGTAATCTAACCCCATGGAAACTATATCAAGATCTATAAAGCCATTCAGATACTAATCATAGCAGATATGAATCACTATGTCAGTTAACACGAGGTGCATAAATAGCTGGCAATGTGGATTTATGCCACCAGGATGTAATTCACCAATATCAGCTCTTATATTTGATTAGAAATGTGGAATTTGAGAAAAACAGACTTACAAAGCTGGTTGCAATTTGAGTTGTGACCTTAACAAAAAAGTCAGAGACTGAAGCTCACAATCTGTCTGTGTGCTTAAGTAAGAGTTTCACGTTCACCCTGTTCAGATTAATTGCTTCTTTAACCTGCAAATGCTGACACACGTGCGCAGCTGTGCACACTAATAGGAGGACAGCAGCCGAGGCTCTATCAAGTTTCATTAAATCCTGCATGCTTAATTGTCTTCATCGCTGGAAACCATCATTTTATTTAATGGTTTAAATACAACAGAAATGCCTTAATCTCATTTAAATATTAAAGACATTTACAAGCAAACAGAAATAATTTTAAGAGAAACATATATTACATAGCTTCATGGACTTTGTTGCCTAGTGCAGGTAGATTTTTTCTGCTCATCCCCCATGTCTGTAGCCAAAGCAGAGTCAGAGCCTGTGATAAAAAGTTTTTTGATTCATTCAGCTTAGCCTGGTGACACTGGCACGTTAGGTCAAGTGCACTGTAGTTGCCTATAATTGCAGATATTAATGTAGCTTTGAAAGAGATTCAAAAATTACTTTAAATGTCCACGTTGGCTAGAAACTCATTTTGTCCTCATATAAACATGCCAGATCATCCAAAAAATAATTAGCTACTAGGGTCAAAATACACAGATAACACTTGAGCTCTTTTACAGCTTATACCTGTGCCAGGCTGCTCTCTCCTTGGCTCATTATCTTGTTTGTCCCCTCTCATTTGACAGGGGAGCCCACTGAATATCAGAGCACTGCATCTGCATGCTGATGCTGCCAGCCTTTCTGTTACAAAACCCAGTCTGCAGAAGCACACTAGAACTGGCAGCATTGGGAGTAAACAACAATCCCCCACTGAAGCTTTAAAAGCAAGACATTAGGTCCCAGCCTTGGAAACATGCCAGATTTGGATACCCTCCCTTCATAATAATCCCCTTGAGTGGGTAGATTTTGCCTGTCAGAGATCTGCTGAATGTTAAAATACAGGTGGCGGCAGCTTTCCCCATGCACCCCTCCACTCTGCCTCTGCTCTGATATTGCCCTCAGTGATCCCATGGGTCCCATCCTTCTGCCTAAGTCTCCTCTCAAGATCCTCCCTTTATGGATAAAACAGGTAAAACCAACACAGGCCATGCTGGTAGCAGGTGCTGAGGGACCTGGGCTAAACTCCAACTTCCCAAGGACACCCTGCAGGATTACAGCATCTCTTTAATCTGACTGCATGTCTCTGCAGACAGTTGGCCTCATCACTGGAGCACGGGCCCAGCTCACCCAAGGAGGGGGAATGGAGGGGCAGGTTAGATTCGGGCTTCTTCCCCCACTCTGGCTCTGCTGGCCACCAGCCACACACATATGGAGAGCATAAACTTACATCTGCTAAAATCCCTCTTCAAGACAAGAGAACTTCTAGGACAGCCCAGAAATTTCACTTGTCAACATGAATATGTGTGTTTTTCCAGAGAAACCAGGGAAGTCACTCAGCAAATGCTCTGTAGAAAGTCCCTGAGGCATCGCCGTGCCACGTGTTGGCCTTCCATTGCCTCTTCCCAGTGCCAGCCTTTCTCTGCAGGAAGACTTGAGAAAGGAGCTGTTCTATTTCTCCCTGCTGTTAGTCAAACTTTGAAGCATCCAACCGACACTAGTCTATCAGCCTTACAGTTATTTAAAGACAGCCTGTCAGTTTATTATTAACAGCAGCAATTACATTATAGCAGTTAAAAGAGACAACTGAGATTGGGAACATACTGCAGCTGGGGTTAGAGATCTGCTCAGGCCTAGTTTGTGCTAGAAGAGGCTTTCAAGTGTGATTATATGGGCAAAGCCTTCTTGCTGAGACCCATGATACATCATCCCGTGGTACATGGCATAGATATGAGCTCACTCTGCCAGTTGCCCATCTATAAGCTGAATGGCCGCAGAGTCCAACTTAGCTAATACACCCTTCCTCTCAACAATATCTATTGCCTCAGGTTTAGTGAGACACTATCATCTATCCATGTCACTTCTGGTCATTTCAGAGCTTGAGGCAGAACATGATGACATTCATTTTTGACACATCATTCAGGCAATACCACTCCCTCATTTCCACAGGAAAAACACCACTTCCGAAAGAGAATGTAAATAACCAGCAGAAAGCCACGCTTTATTTTTGCCCATATAGCTGCATCTAAACTAGGAGTTTACATCAGCATGAAAGCATTAATAAAATTGCTCATCTAACCAACGCTATTTTACTGTCAGCAACTCCAAATATAGGTCTGAGCCACTGGGAGAGAATCATCTTCCTAAGTAGGCACTAAAGAGTTTGTGCTTTAAATGCTTTCTGGTAGAAGGGAAACTGAGGCAGAAAGCAATTGAAAGACTCCCCCAAGGTCATGCAATACATTTATGCAAAACATGACCCTACCTGCATTTTAGTCCATGGCACAGGTGCCATGGAGGTAGCAATTTAATAAGCTACGAGCCCCATCTGTTCATTATTGTCTCAACTGGAGATTGTCATCCCCAAAGCTGAGCCACATTAATTGATTATATGAATGCTCCTGCTTTGACCCAATGCAAAGGCAGTCAATTTAATTTAAATCCTTGTTGGAGAAGATTTCAATTTGCTGGCTGACTTTATTCTGAGGCAGACGAGGAGCACTCATGGAAGTTTCATTGCCCATTCCCACTATGTCTGACAGAGAGCATCTGTCCACATTTTACCTCTCTGGCAATTTTTAAATCAAAACAAATAAAATGCAAAATGAGAGAAAAAGGAGACTTTTCTTCTGGTACTACCCAGACCTCTGAGCTTACCAGAATTTCCCAAAACTAATAGCATTTCTTCAGTCTTAAGTTTTCCCTGTTCGGAAGTTTCTCTAGTTTGCTTTCCAGAATCATGTATTTTCACTTTCTCTCCATATTTAATTCTGGTAAATAAAAGAGAACACAGTTCATATTTTTCTTCCAACTACCAGTATTGGGCAGCAGTAGTAGGGTCACAGAAGCTACAGGGGTGAAAAAAAGCTTTAAAAAACTCTCCCTACGTATCACATCCACTCTTCTTGACATTTTGAGTCATAAAAACTTCACTAGTGGTATGAGAGGCTGCTAAATTTTTCTCTCTTACCCTTTTCTTTCATTTTTATTAGTGGTTAGATTTTGATTACATTATGCCTGACAAAGACCAGCTGCCTCCACAAGTAACTCTATTATCTTCAGAGGCAGCCGCAAGTAAAAGCATGATGTATGTAAAGGAGTCATAACATTTACTGCCTTTTTTATAAACTGCATGGGAAATCAATTCACATGCACCCTTCTAGTGTTAAAATAACAGACTTGCAAGTCCTCCCTGTGCACTTTGTTCCCAGTAAAAGACCTACATCCATCGAGCAATACGCTTACCCTCCAAAACCACCCTTCCCCTCTTCTGTCCATAAAAACAAGATCACTTTTTGAACATATGAGAATCCACTAAAGAAAGAGGGGTTTTTTTCGTTAAAAACCAGCATTAATTTTCAGATCTTTGTCCTACAGTTACACAGTTACAGCCCTGGTTTTTTTGCCCTGGGGGTATTTTTCTCTTATTCTTGAGAAAAGTGAGGGAAAAAACTAACACAAATTCCATCTCACAAACCCAAAGATATGAGCGTAGACACTTCGGGTGTTTTGCTCAACTGCAGTGACTTTACCCCATGTGCAACAGTAAATAAAGTAAGCAGATGTTCACAGGCAGCTGAACAAGGTGGTTTGAAGATTCCCAAATTACCGCAAACAGCCCATTTCTCTTTCTCTTTCACCTTCTACCCCATCACTTGACCGTAATGGCGCTTTTGCTGTTCATCACTCTCTCTCCCCATCAATTTTCATTGCCCTCCACAGCTTCTTTATCACTTTTGTTGTCAAACCTACAACTACCTTTAGTTCAGATGTTTGCCATAAATTCTGGCAGTAGACATCTAACCCATGAAGAATATAAATAAATTGGCTAGTTTGAAGAGGCACTAGGTGATAATGTATTTTTTCATATCCACAGATAGACCTAATATCTTCACATATCTGTTGGAAAATTGACACAGCACTAATGCCCTTACTCTGACTGTCTGTCCACTCTGCATTATTTTAAGAAACAAGCATGTTCTGGTGCAGTAAACAAGGACCAAAACACCACACAATTTAAAGCAGTCACCAGTAAAGAAAAATTTTCAGCCATTTCCCTTTTGCACACTCTACAGGATGTTTTACTACAAACTGTCATTTTAAAAAAAAAATTATTTTAACTCTAAGTTTTGCTAAAAGGCAGTGAATGCTTGTGAACAGAACTATTTCCATTTTCAAAGACTGAAAAAGATAATTTTTTCTTCCAATGATGTAACAGCATTGACTTTAGTGGGAGGTGAGGTTTACTCCAGTAGAAACAGTAGCAAAAAATCAATCTCTTTGTGCAGACATGTCTATTCCTAAAGCCAAAATGTGTGACTGGGAGCAGGCTCCAACACAGAGTGCTCCATGAGCCATGTACTCTTTCACCACAGTGCTGCAGCACAGCCAAACTGGTGGCTCATTCCCAGCTCTGCTTCATCTATCCAGACTGGAAAAATGCAACCTAGGCCCACACCATGTGTAAAACAATATTCATGATGAGCAAGTCTGGCCTCATGAGAGATCCAAATTTATCTGACATACCCAGGACATTTCATTTCTCCCAGCAGTTGAAATTCCTGATGTTTTGAGGCAAAACCTGTTTTGTTTAAAGACTCCACAGCCACAGTCCTGCCACTCTCATCAACAGCAAGACAGAGTGTTATTTTCAGTTACAAGCTGAAAGCACACCCTCAGTTAACAATAGGAGATAAATAAATCTCTAACTGCTGAAAAATCTAGAGAAACATGACCCAAGTAACACCTCAACTCCTAGAGGCCAAATAAACAGGTTTTTTTTTTCAAAAATATTTCAGCTACCAATTTTTTTTTTTTTTTTGAGGGGCACAGGGAAGAAATGGGAGAGTGGGAGAGTGGAGGGGGATGCTCAGCTCATTTACTGGCACTGTGGTACTCCTAGGACAGAGGAAAACAAACTCCTAAAAATGCACCAGCTGAAGGACAGGGTAGAGTCAGACACACATGCTCATGGAGGTCCCTTCTCCTTTTACCTTGCAGTTTCTCTGAACAAAAAAAATGGGTAAGGCAATTCCTGGCTGCCAGAGAGACTTCCCACCAGGGCAGGAGACCTGTGAGAGCACCAGACCCGTCCCCCACAGCCTTCATAGCCCCTGTCCTCCAGCAAGGGTTCCCAGCCCATGTAGTTATGCCCAGAGCTGCTGTCATCACCCCTGCACAGCAAGGGACAGTTGCTCTGGTGGCAGCAGGAAAGCTGCTTCCCCAAAAGGTGTGCAACAAAGCCCAGCTGACCTAGAGAGAGAGGCAGCCTCATCAGTGGGCTTACCAAGACCAAGTGCTCTGTGCTCAGACTGGGGGGGAGCAAAACAACAGTTGATCAGCGGCACGCAAGAACCATTTCAGGAACTAGGCTGCCTGTTTCGGACAACCAAGGTCACCTTCACCACACCCTCTGTCGTCTTGCTTAGGCAAACTTCTCCTGGTATTACATTTTAGGCATCCCACAGTTTTTACATTCCCTGTGTCACAGATTAGCAGCTACCACTTTTGTCTACATACAAACCTCTGCTTTCTGCTCCATTATCAGGCACCTGCCGCTACCATTGCCTGACTTAAAGGCTGCCTGGTGCTGGCTGCATCTGTAATGCAGTCACTGGTGATGAATTGTGATGTCACAAGTGCTAGATTGCAGAATCACTAAAGAAATTGGGATGATAAAGGGAGAAGAATACCTGTATTTACACACAAATGTCTTCATAATCAGTAGGACCAGGAACGGAAATAGAATTAGGCAGAAAAACAGAATTAGCATTATTTGGATGTTAACTGGAAGAAACGTGATGCTTTTAAACACTGAGGACATGTGGTGTTTCCCAGAAAAGGCTATTTTGTGGTGACATGCTGGAGGCAGGGTGGGCAAAGCAAGAAAAGGGAGAGCTGAAAAGCAGCTCGAGCTCTGGAGGCAGAAATATAGGCAGAAAGGGCATTGCTTTCTGCAACGAGGTTTTTACTTTGAGGAGAAGCAAGGAAAATAGAAAGTATCTCAACAGACAAAGATTATTGAATTTTGTTTGTTTATTCCAGAGAGGGATGAAACTCAAGGCTCAACAGACCAGGTCAGCAAGTTTCCTCTCTTCCCACAGTGGTCTCCTGGAAAGGACACCAGCCTGGGGAGCTGCACCTAAACTTCATTTTCTGCCACATATTCTTTCCCCTTCCACCTCTTGCCTTCATCCTTTAGAGCAGGATGTCCATGAGACACAGGTGATGACTTCATGTTGTCAGACACGTGACCAATCTCACCACCTTCTGTCATGCAGGCACTGCCAAAAGGCATTCCCGCTGGAATTTTTTAAATCCATGCCTGACTGGCATCCATCATTCACAGCTCTCTGCTTCCTCCCGCACGTCTGCCTTCAGCTCTCACAGTGCTGCAACTTCTGATCGCAGGATCCTTGCTTTTGAAGGCAGCTTGGGGTGGACTGCCTCCTTTTGGCTCTCTGGGAATACAAAATAATGACATGTTTGTTACTTCTGTGAACAGGAACCATTCAAGAGACACAGTTCTCCTGACAGCTCCTGGAGAAATGATGCCCCAGTGGCAGGTTTCTCTTTAAAGCCTAGGCTCCTCCCGATGCCCATCTATGATTCTTAGCATTATTAGGAGGTGTTCACAGCCATTTCAGGAATGGCAGGCTCCAGGTTTTCAATCTGCAGAAAAAACACAACTTGGCATTGGGCACTATCCTCTCTTTAGGTTGTAGAATTGGATTAAAAAAAAAAAACAACATCCTATCCGATGGAGGAAAGTTTTCCAGGAGTGCAGAGGTTCTTTTGAACAGCAGCTTCATGATTCCTAGCTTCAGGGGTATCACAGTACTAGCTGAAAGAAACAACTTTCAAAAGACCATCTAGCATTAGGCACTTGGCTAAGTATCTTGACACAGCTCTGCTAACAGTTATGTTTATGCATTTCTCTACATAACCAGTGGTATGCAGGATTTAGGGGTTCTGCCTTCTTTTTTCTACTCTGCTATGGATGCCCTGTGTTACTTGAGAAGGTCAGTTTATTTGCATGTAGCTCATTTACTTTTATTTTGGAAGTGAAGACTACCTTTCTGCCTCTAGAACGCTGGTACAGCAGCTGTGAAGTTGCTGGCAAAAAAGTGCTGTAGAAGTAATAAACTACCGCTAGCAGATTTGAAGGTTCTCAAGAATCCTTCTCTACAGCCTCCCAGCCTAATTTTGCATTTAGAAAATCAATTGTATAATTGATTTCTGAACTTTCCAACTTGAAACAACAGAGAGTTGGTTTTCATCCCTCTACTGAAACCAAAGATGTTGCACTAAATCAGTCACAAATACTTAGCACTACCAAAGGGAAGTAGCATGCTCCCACAGCTCCAAGTTACTTGGAAAGCTTAAATCTTTTCTAGTCAACCAAGTGATGACTAAATCAACCTCATCCGCCACCACCGGTGTTTCCAGCCCCAGGATTTTCACAGTAAGGGACAACTGAAATGAACTGCGTGGGGAAGGAAAGAGCAGCTGGGCAGGAAGACCATCCTTCCCTTGTTCGTCCAGCAAGTGCTCATCACAGCCTTTCAGCACTGATCCTGCTTTGCAGGGGTGGAAAAATACACCCCGATGTGGACAAGAGCAGCCACTCGGCTGAGTCCTGCAGGAGCACAGCCCTCTCTCCGTGCTGCCAGCCCCGTTCCCCTCCCCACGATATTCAGGTCAAAAACAGAGCGATGAGCCGGATTTGGAGACTGCCAAAGCAAAGGGCCAGGTTCGGAGGCTGCCAGGCCATTCAGCAGAGGAAGCTGGGGCTCAATGTCCTCACTGTTCCCGCTGCCACCCAAAGAGCCGCCCAGGGCAGCCCGGCCTCGGCACCAAGGCAGGGCAGCGGCCGCACTGCGGCCCTGAGGCAGCTTTTTTGCTGTCGTTTAAATGGGGAAGGGGACAGGAGAAGAAAGGGAGAGGCAGAGCAGCGGGAATAGGGGGGAACGGCGAGCAGAGAGAAGCTGCAGATCGCGATGAGATGCAGAGCCGGCTGCCTACGCCGGGGCTGCACTGGCACCCAGCGGCGGTGGCGGGGCGAGCGCCGGGATCCCAGGAAGACTTCGGCTGGGATGCGCTGCCCAAAGCCAGGGTAGCCCCTTCGGAACAACTACGGGACCTGGGAATTTCTGTTACCTTTTAAGGGGAAAAAAAAATCTCAAACACCAGCAGCCCCGCCCCGCCCCACCCCAAAACAAACAAAAAAACCAACAAACCAACCACTCGGTTCCAAACCATATTCCATCTGTCCCTCAAGCGTGTTTGTGCAAGCCACACACAGGAAGTTCCCTAGGAAGTTCCTAGGGAAAGGACACATGCATTTCACTCTTTGTACTGCACCAGACTTACACTGTGTTATTTTCACTGAGGCTGAAGGAGAAGCTTAGCCTCACTGGTGAAAACTTGGCACCTCTATGGGTGCCCATTGAAAGAAATGTTTTCAGATGCACATACCTGTTTTTCAAAAGACTGAGAATAAATCTGTCTTTTTGCAAGATAAGAAACATTTCGCATTTTGTTTCAAAGAGACAAAGTTAAATAGTTCTGCACAACAAGGGCAATGTTTCAATCAGAGCCCCAGTAATAGATGCTCTATGCTGAACAACCTTATGTAGCAATGACAATATAATCAATTGATGGATGAGTTAAACTCTTTTAGGACTCAGTCAAAACCCACTTCTATATAGTGGCATATGTGTGTCCATTTTCCAGATAGGCTGCATCCATCAGTAATACCGAGGGAAGGGATAGGGAAAGACTTCTGAAACCATGAAAGATAGTTTGAATGCATCAAGCTTTTCTTTGCTTTTTGACTGTGCTTAATTTTCCCCACCCATTCCAGTACAACCATTCACCTTACAGAAGTATTTTGTGATATGGAGAAATTGCGTACGAGAAAATAAGACTATGGGAATGAAATTATAACCATAGACCAGATGCACCTGGACCTGGTTTTTTGATGAGGCCAGAAGAAATCAAACAATTTCCTCTCCTTCTTGCTATGATTTTTCCAATTTATCTTAAAATTCTCCTCTGTCTCATTTGAAACCCACCCAGGACTGGAAATGAATGGGCTATACTAACACAGAGACAATCTCTTCTAGCTAAAACCAGAAGTCAGTCATTTTAGCAGAACCCTGATACGTTTGGCAGGCAGTGTAAATTTGGGAATTAGACGAAACAAGTTTTGAATCTCATTTTTTCCACACCAAATTAAACATCTTGAGTTTTCCCCACCACTGCCCAGTGCTGCAGTTGGTTACATAATTGCCTCTTCCTAATGGTCTGAAGCTCTGCACATCTTGTCATTTGTATGGGTTCGTGATATGGATACAAGGATTAGCAAGGATTTAGGATTTATATCTCATTTGAAAGATGAATAATTTACCACTTCATGTCTTCTACCAGTGAGTAAGTTAAGCAAAGCGCAATGCACTAGAGTGCCTTGTGAACATCACCAGAGAAAGGTCTAGAGAACAATTGGTTTTTACCACCTGACCTCAAAATCATTGTATCTAGACTTGGTGAACAGAGGACTGAGGTGAATCCCAGAGTATAGGAGGCTACACTGAGAACAGCTTCCACCCTTGCATGCTGAGGAAAGGACCACTGAGAAGTAAAAATACACCTGGAAGCAGCAGGAAACCTCCCATACCCTGTGGGAGCAACGCCTCCTACACTCCCTCCCTCAGATGTTGGGGCAGGAGCAAGGAATACTCCCTTTTGTGCTTCTGTTTGCTTCATCCAGCTTGAAATTTAGCTGCAGCAGCCCCATGAAATCCTTAGCTGAGACAGTAATACAAGAAGAGAGACAATTTCTCAAGCAGGTTGAAATTTCAGCCACCACCATTCTCCCACACATCTGAACTCCCTTCTCTCATTTGTTTTTTCATTCCTCTCTCAAGCGCTGTGACAAGTCAGCTCTTTGTTTTTAGTGCTTCAATTACGCCCTCAGAGCACTTGAACTGCTGAGCCCTCCCAACAAAATCAGGATAATGAATAATGTTCCTCGTTTTCTTCTGTGTAACTGTTTCCCTCTCCCAGGCTTGCAGCATGACTGGAGAGGCACAAGCTCTGACAGCTGAACAAATCCCACACCATCACACAGGACAGGCACAGCAGCGTACCCTGGCAGCCTTCTCTAACACTGCAGCCTTTTTCTTCCATGTTGGAAGGGCTTTATCTGTGAAACTAGCCATGGAGGACCCAGCCCTCCTTGAGAAGCAGGACTGCAAAGGAGTCCTATGGTACAGAGATGCCCAGCACAGAAAAAAGGGGTTCTCCTCCCCTTGGTTCTCTCTAAAAGCGTTACTCCTCACACTACCCACATTAATGCCACTCCAAGATATGTTGATCAAGGCACAAAAGGGGAAAGAGTCAAACTTCTTCAACCTAGCTGCCTTTAGCAACATTAGTAGCCAAAATCAATGACCATCTAGCTTCTGTTTGTCTAGGCTTGAACCAGACTGTTTCCTATTAAAAATGAAGAAACATGCAGATATTTGTAATAGTATATATAATAAAAAAAAAAAAAAAAAAAATTCTGTTACTCATTCTTACAAAAACCTATTTCTTTAGCAGAAGTCCATGTCACTATGGACTCCCTCTCAGTCAGCTTGACTCCAACACCAGGAATCACATTTACCTGCAGTCCAGGAGACACCAGTCACTTTACCATCAATACCCTCAACAATAGAGCCTTGCAATGATTGAAATTGTTGCTCAATTAATTGCTGGCTAGTTCCTGCCAAATTGCCTGCAATAGCTCTTCCTTTAGCATGGAAGGAAAGAATACTGCCCTTTAAAGTGCTCTGAGGTCACATTAGACTCACACACACTCCATTACCCATGACCTTGTCTCTCTGGCAGAAGCTGAAAGCACATATCAGATATTTTCCTTAAGCATCTGTCCTCCTCTGCCAGGGCCTAGAACACTAGGCCTGAGACTAAAGGGGGTCCTCACTGGGAGATGTGGGGTGACAAGAAGGAGCACAGGGTCAGAGTTGCTAGGAATGCTGTCCTTGATCTCCCAGGAGGCTTGTCTTGAGGGATCAACACATCCAAACAGGGAAGAGCCTCTTTATTGAGGGAGTGGAGCCAAGGGGAAAAAAAAAAGTGGTTTATTTTGTATTCTTCCATAGTCATAAGGAGGTTGCTCCATTGAGACAGTTTAGGAGGATCAGCAGGAGAAGACACAGTGTATTTTACATGGGAAATTAATGGGAGATTTCTTCCCTTCCCTTCCCCTCCCCTTTATGAGCTAGGAATATCAGCAGTGTTGAAAAAAGCCCACAAGAACCAACCAAATTTCTTGTGGATTCAACAGCAGAGGAAGGTGACTTCCCTTTTCACCTGGGGAGCAAGAAGTGCTCACTCTCCTTACCAAGGGAACAAAGGAGAAATTCAGCTCCACGTACCCTGGAAACTCTAAAGTCTGCCTTATGCAAGCACAAAACTGTGCAATCTGGGGTTATTCTGCAGTTTACTGAGGAATCCACAGTGGAAGCAAAACCTCTAAAGTTAAGCAAGAAGCTCATAAAGTGTGCAAAGAATATGAGGAACCATTGTTGAAAATTTTCACAAAAGTACTGACTGTCATCATCAGTTATGGAAGATTTTAAGTAGGAAGCTGCTCTGTTGCACCTTCCTCTGAAAGCTTTTCACAACTAACTTGCCTTACTAGGAGATGAGGAACTGAACTCAGTAAAACATTCTGTGAAGCCATGAACTTCGCAAAATTTTCATTAGAAATGTTTAGAAGCAATGACATTTTTCAGGGAACCTTTCAGTCTTGAGTTTAGAATGGCTTTTAACTTTAAAATGCAATTTCACTTTTAAAAATGAGAAAAACAACACTGAAAAGAAATCTTTTGATATTTTTACAATCCAATGTGACAAATGAGACATTTTTCACACTGCCAATTTGCTGAAAAATATTTTTAACAGGTCATTCCAAACAAATCTTTTTTCCAAACTGCTGACACTTTGAACAATTTTCATAGGGTTTGGGTGTTTTCTACCTAGCTCAATTAAGACTACACATTTTGTGATTTATGGATTTTTGGATGCAGTTTGCCACAGATTCTAGTCATCCAGATACTCATGATTTTTAATTAATTGTTTTACCATTCCTGGCTGTAAAAAATGTCAGAAATATAAATGAAATGTTAATGAAAACACTGCATTCTACTAGTTTTCTAGGAAAAAAAAAAAAAGAAAAGAAAATTGGAGCTCGGTAGGTTTGAGAATCTATGAAGAATGTATTCTCATTTCTTCTGAAAGTTATTCCACTTTTCATCATTTAGCAGGAATATCTGAATACTGTGGTTGTCACACCCTTCCAGAAAGTTATTTCTGTCTCTTTTCAGATACAAAATTATCTCTGTTGTTTCAATTTCAGATACCTAAGCTTCCATCTTACCATTCTACCTACAGTATTTTCCACAGGTGATATCTATGGGGGAGGGGGGTGGGGGCTGGGAAGAGAGACTAAAAAATGGGATGAGGGTAGTAGAGAATAAATTTAATTCCATGTAAAAACATAAAATGCCAAGAGGTTCTAATTTAAGTATTTATTGTAAGTCACTGAATAAAATCCTCTACTTTTGTTAGCATAAGTGCTGCTTTATTTAGTGTGTTATTTCAGTGCTATTCCCAGCATGGCTCACTGACACGAACACAGGGATCACCATACTGATCCATCTATATATAGTACCTCATAGCTGACAGTGACAGGTACCAGATGCCTATTATTAAAGTGCTAGAAGATGGCAAATGATGAAACAGTGAACCCTTATGGAAACCTGAGCAGGCTCCTGCTGCTGTGGGGTTTGAATGGAGCCAGATTGCCTTGGGGTGGTAAGCACAGTCCCCCTGAACCACCAAGATCTTAACCTTCAAAAAAGAAAGAAGGAGTCAGGACAGCAAGGCACAGGACCCCTGGTGCTGTCTCTGTCAGCCTCCAGAGAGCCTCTGTCAATAGCTCCAAGAGTGGCAAGAAATCGACTTTACTATCCTGAACCAGTGGCTCTCCTGGCTATTTACAACAGCTTAGAAAGCCAACACAGCATTCAATTATTTCCCTGCTCCTTCAGAAAGTTAAAGAGGTAAGACAGAAGGTGAGAAACACATAAAGACAAAACATTACTAGAATCTGCACAATCTGCTGGGAGCAAAGCATCACTATATGGCCCCATTCACAGTAGCATAATCTGTCTTTCTCTCCCAGCTCACCCACTGACTTGAAGCAATTTCAGTTTTAATGAATGCTTAAATTCAAATATCATCACAGAACTATCCAAGACTCTGCATACAAATATATGTTTATGCCTTTTGTGCAAGGTGGCATCCTTTTCAGCCTCACTGGTAAGAAGCCCAGCCAGAACCTCAATGGGTATCAGCAGAGCCTGCATTACCCTATTTTAAACATTTGTACAATTCACAGTAGCATCACAGGTAGTTTTGGTTCCTCAGTTAAGCAGAGCTCTGCTGGAGATGAAGCTTACAGGCAGGCAATCCTTCCCTCACCAGGGACTGAGGCATCCAGTAAGCTCCATATACCAACTTGAAATCTGGATGTTTCTGGTTTAAATGCCCCTGTTTTCTTCCCTCCTAAAAGAGGAGAAATAGTCCTCAGTTATTTCATTTTTTTTCTTCATTTACTTTACCTTCTTCTGCAGCCAGCCTTAGTAATCTTCTTCAAAAATTTAAATAGTCTCGAAGCCAGAAAGAGACAAGTTTTTAGGCACCTTTGAATGTTTCCCTGTCCTGGGCATGCTGCAGAACATTGGCCTAGTCACAAAGGAATAACTCATACTGCTCATAGACAAAGAGAAGGAGCACAGGAATTATATTGATGGATTTCCTCTCTAGTTGTTCATTAAGAAATGAGAACAAGCTATCAGAAGGATTTCTGAAAGAAGCATATTTGAAAGACCCCAGAGAGGTAGCAAGGGGGCCTGAAAGCAAGAAGTTTGGAGACTGGTGAAGGAGGTAGTACAGGAGATGGTCCTCAGAGGCAGACAGGGAGATGAGCTGCCCACCTGCTGAGGGTAATGGGGATGGAAGCATCCAAGGAAGGCTTTTCTCATTGTTTTTTTATGATTAGAGCCTAAGGAAACCTGTCCCCTGCGTCAGGCACCACACACCATGGCTATAAGCATTCCTCTTCCTCCCATCAGTACATGGGCAGGAGGAGAAGGCAGTTAGAGGGGCAGCACAGGGAGGGGACACAGGTGCCCCCAGAGTGAGGACAGCCTTGGTGGCAGAAGGAGGTGGGAAGGAAGTGAAATGGGAGTAGTGCCTCCGTCCTCCTCACTAAGCTTTCACTCACCATCCCCAGCCCTCAGTTAAAACCACACTACTTGACATAACTTGAGCAGAGATAAACGAAGGCAGCAGAGCAGACACCAGTGTCTGCTACAGTTCAGCAGAGGGGGGTGACCACAGTGCCCAGGGAGAGTGGTGACTTGCCCCAAGTCCAACACACACGGGCAGCCAACCTTCCAGCAGCCTCCCATACCTGCAGTCCACTGATCAGCACAACCCTCATCCTGCCCACGCTATTCCTACCTTTCCCAAATGCCACGTCTTTAAGCCAGAAGCATCTCTCAGCAGCAGTAGGCTGTCCTCTCTGCCCTTGCTTGCCCGGCATTCCCAGAGGGATCAGGTAGGAGGGGGGTGTGTCCCCCGCCTCCTCTCCCCTGCACGGGCAAGCAGGTATTTAATGAAACACCACAGCGGATGGCAGCACTCGGCTCTCATCTTGTCACCTCTCGGGCTCCCCGCAGGTAGAGCTCTGCTCTTGTAAAATCTGTTGGCAAGCACACTGGTGCCTGTACAAACTCCTCCTGACCCTCCAGGCGAGACCCACGAGTGAGAGCACGTTTGACAGGCTGCTCACAGCGGGGCGAAGGAAAAAGCAACTCCCTCATCATCCTCTGTACAGCAGCTACCCAGAGAGCAGGACAGACCCGATTCAAGCCTCCTCTGCCGAGCAGGTGCGGCTAAGGGACTTCATTACTTGGATATACCTGACCCCCAGCCGAGCCCCTGGAAGCCAGAGGAAACGGCAGCACACAACGCAGTGACCTGTCACAGCAACACAGCTGCTCGCCCCTGACATTTCACACTGAGACAAATGAGGAGACAGCATCTGATGTGTTCTCTCACTGTCAGCTCCACCACATTTTAGTGCATCTCTCTGGCTGGATTTGAGCTAAAAACCTTCTGCAGGGGCTTTTGGAGATCCAGACTGGATTTGGTGGTCACACTCACCTCCTCATCTCACCGGACTGCATAATGCAGTGAAGGGTTTGATGCTTTGACTACAATCCAGTAATACTGCTCTTTGAAACTATTCAGACCTGCAATAAATCATAAGACATGACAGCACCCTCAAATTCTCCTGGAAATGAAATATTAAAGGAAGCTCTGGAATATTCAAGTGAAGTTTCCAGTAAAGGAAACTAGAAGCAAAAGAGCTGTATCTGAGAGGATGAAGGGACCAGGGGAGACTTAAAGGAGCAAAGAAATAAAAAGTATGTCAAGAGGATAGCGAGACTGTTGCTGAGAACAGAAGGAGCAAGTAAAAGGACGGATGAGAAAAAAGGACCATAAAAGTGCTTAAACAAAGGAAAACCTCAGAGCAAGTCAAAGTAACACGTAAAAGAACAGGACACTGACCAACAAATACATACTGTAATAAAATAGAAAAAGAAAGGGACAAGAAAATTAGCAAAAAGCAGAATTTTAAGGTGAGGACAGGAAAAAGACAGGAAAGGGAAGCAGGGCAAATGTGACCAAAAAGCCATGAGGCAAGAGGCAGTAGGAAAAGGTAGTGCAAAAGGAGGTCAGGTTTCTGCTAAAACTAAAAGCAGAACGTTAAATGAAAGGGAGGAGCCTATTTCACTGCAAAGTGGTGTCTAAGAAGTGCAGAGCTCTTCTCTGGGACTTACCCATCTCACCAGCCCTCTCAAGTGAAATAGTGAGTCCAGGCTCTCCTGTGAACTTACTGAAGAGCAGGACATCACAGCTGGCAGGAGTGATACCAGGTGATGCTGTGGGCAACACTCCCACTCTCTGTTCTTGCCCCAGCCACAGACAAGCCTGCCAGTGTTTCTGAACCATCAACCAATAAAGCAAAGGACAAAATCATTTTGTCCCTTACCTGAAAGTCCTGCTTTTCAATTTTGAGGCTACAAGCTCAGTTCTTACCAATGACCTACATTTCCTCAATAAACCCAGATTATCACCAGCACCTAAGTGATAGCTGTTTCAGACGTAATCTTACATTATGTTGAGGGTCATTACATTTGCATTACGGCAAGTCTGAAGCACTCTCATGGTCCTTTTTCTACATCTCTGGGGGAATAGAACAGAAAATTATTCAAGGATTTTTCTGACAAAAATCACTTGCTGTCAACAATGCTACTGTTTTTCAAGGATCTCCACAGTGAAATTCTCCTATATGCTAACCCCTAGCTCTGCTCAGCCACTTTCACCAGCTGGAAGAAACATCCAAGACTGGCATATGAAGTGGCTTTACCAAAACCCACCAACTGGGAGGAGATAAGCTCCTGTTCTTCTTCTGTTCATTTGAACAGTCTTAAAGACCAAACAAAGAATGAGAGCACCACCGAAGCCTGAAATCCTCATCATACCAGGTAGGAGTAATTTCTGATTCCTCTTCTTTCAGCAGAGGTACCCCTCACGTGAAGGTCAGCTGAAAACCTCAGCTGTGAGGGCAAAGCACCATTTCTTTCCCAAACTAGTCAGAGAGAATAATCCTGCCTAAAACAGAAATCCTTTCAAAAATAAGTACATTCCACACCATAAAATAAAGGACTGAAGGAAGGGAATGGTCACCTGTGAAAGAGTGATGCTAGCAAGCCAGAGATTTCCAAAGACCAAAGGGCAGTTTGAAGGATCTGAAGAAATACTTAAGAGGGAAGAGAAGCACACACCTGGTGGAAAATGCATGAGAGCAGAGTTTGTCAGATGCAAAGAATATCCACATCTATAGCCATGATTAATTGCAAGAATAACAGGTTATTTGCCCATCTAGAATGCAGAAGAAGTGAAGTGTTGTGTAGAAATGCCATTAATCTCCCTTGATGGGTACATTATTTCCACTGAATTCTACCTGACATTTCAAGTTGCTTTCAATATATTTTATTGTATATTTTTTCATATTTTCACTGCTCTATTGCCAAAGATTCTGAATCATCAAAATTAATCAGCTGTCTGGAACAGAGCCAGATACAACAAATAAGGAACCAGGCACTTTCGATATTCTCCCAAACCTAGATGGATGTATAACTCACATTTATAGGTATGGGAAGATCTGGGGCTGCTCAGAGAAGAAAAAAAAAAGAAAAAAAAAAGAAAAAATAACAACACCGGTGGGCATTGTTGCTAGAAACTGATAGGCACTGCTGATGAACAAATGGCTACTACTTCTGCTTTGAAGCATTTGTTTGGCTTGTTGTTTGGAAATCAGCAGAGAGAGAGAGGAGAGCCCAGGACTACCTCCACTCATGGTGGGTAAATCACCAGGAACTGCATCAAACACAATGTAGTTACATCAACTTAACTGAGGGAGGTCTCTGAGGATGACTGAAAATATATGTGCTTCATACATAAAATGTACCCTGAAGGCCTGGCTGCAAAATCAAAGCTACTCCTTTAATGGAGGAAGAGTAAGAAATACTTTGGCTTAATTATCTTTGAATGTGATGGAGTAAAGCTTCCTTGTAATAAAAGTAAATGAGAATCCCTACTGCTACTGCCTGCCATAGGGTGCTGTTACTTAACACACTGGAATCAGACCATCAGACATCCAGAAGAGAAGCTTCAGTGGAAGGAGAAGGAACTTTTTCAGAAAGCCAGTGTACTTTCCTCCTCCTTCCCACTCCCTTTTCTCCCAACAAGTGAATACTTCTTGAGAAGCTTGTGGTGGTAGCAGCTGAGCTAGACTAGAATTTCAGCGGGGGCCTCCTCCCCATGCAGGCATCAGTGGGGCTTCTTGTCTGCATAACTCTGAATTGAATCAAAATTAAAAATTCCATTAAGAGAGGAAATCTCCTGCCAGCCGATATCCCTAAGCTCAGAGAAATGCTGCAACAACAAACACTGTGACAGGAATTTCATGCTGAGCCCCAGTACCAAGAGGACACTATCATTTTTCCATGCTATTTTGAAGTGATGCAAAAATGTCAGCATCGAGGAGATTTAAAGGACCCACTACTACAAAGCTCTTTGACAAATAAATAAAACATGAAAGTAGTTCGCTTTGCAGGGAAAGGAGTGGAGAAGGATAAGGGGAGGGCTAGGAGCAGGAACACCATATTTGTTATGGATTTTGAATGTTTAAAAACCTACCTCTGAAGGCAGCTTAGTAATTAGCAGCAGCTTACGTTTACAAGGGTGTTTTTGCACAGCTCCATTGCACTGACTAATTGACAGACCTCCTTTGCCAATGAGGAAAGCAGGAACGGGCTTTCTTGCTGACATACCTCAATGCCTTGGCTAACTATTTAAGAGCCATCTCCATTCCCACATCTTCATATATATATATATATATATATATATATATATATATATACTTACGCAGTAAGCAGATTTACAAACACTACAAATATTTGGCATCTTAGAAAAGTGCTCATAGAGACTTCCATTTTTTTCAAAGTATTTAGCATAAGTGTACCAGCTAGGAAGCAGAAATGAAGACAACTGTTTGCTCTAAAAATAATTGAAACTGTGGCACAATAAAGTTACTCTGAGAGATACACTTGCTTCACGTATAATCCTAGATTATTATCTACACTACCTGTCGCAGGGTTGGACAAATTGAAATATTATGAGATCTTGTTATCTATGCTGTATTTACCACTATAGGCCCATTTAAGTAGGGCACTTTTAAAAGCAGATGCCCCCAAAACCAAAATTGAAAAGCAGTAATCCTGTCATTTGTTAGGTGTGAGCAGCAGTGTGCCAGTGCATTCCACATTCCTCATCTCGAAAACTTCTCCCACTGACTTCTTAGAAAGAACAGACAATGGGCTGCAGCTTTTTGTTTCTAAAGGGGAGCCAGGAGGAGTCAATACAATTATTTTTGGCTTCTGCACACAAGCTATGCTGCCAGATAAGAACATAGTAGTCTGTGTTCTTTAGAAAAAAATCTTTAAAAAACATTCTGAAGAATTTCTATCAGAATACATGATCTTTATCAGTAACTAATACAAGTTGAATGTCTAAAATACAGGATGAAGTCTTGGGTTTACATTTTTCCCCACAGGGAAGAACACTGTCAGTATTATGATTGAGGATACAAGCCAAAACATTGTATCCTTGGGTAGCAGCATTCATTAAGGCTACTGATCATCTCTGCTTTGGCTTCATCAGGGCTAAGTTGAGATCTTTCTGTTGACTTGAATGGGCCTTGGATCAACCCTTTCACTGATGCAATTCAGGAAAGCACTTAAACAATTGCACTTTACTTCAAGCCAGAGGTTGAACTCCGTGGAGGCATAGGCAGACGTGTGCTCCAGAGCCTATCTGATCTGGAAGTTGGCAAGAGAAACAGTAAGTATAAGCATTCATGGAATTAGGGAGTCAAAGGAGCATGATTTTCTTTGTTATGGCTACTTCAAAAATCCTTCCCCTGCTCCAGATCTCCTCCTCCCTCCCTCTTGCTGTCCCATTGAGCAAAACTGTTGTTTCCATCCTTCCTTTGCTCCCCTCTGGCTGTGGCTCTTCATGAGTGGCAGGAGTTGTTTGTTGGGGTTTTTTTTCATAAGTAAACAACAGTGTTCTGTCATTATAATATTACTAAACCTGCATTTTAGCATATTAGTCAATACAGCCTATATAGAAGCTTGTGAAGCCAAACTTCTGCACTAGGTCAGTTCTAGAGAAGAAAACACCTATACATAAATACTTCTACTGGTATTGATTTGTCCAGCACGTTTCCTGAGGGAAATGTATTGTCTTCCCCTTCTCCTGCCTCCAACAGTGGGGCCCTTAAAGCACTGAGCTCTTGAAGTAAATGTGAGCAACACTTCCCACAGCACAGCTCTTACAACACACTCTTGCTCTCAGGTCTTCAACGGGCCTCCTGATGTAATCCCACTGTACAGTTTGCATGGATCCATGTGGCTGAGATGCTGCCTCAAAAGGCAGCTTCCCCACCCAAGGTGAAACTCCAGGAAGGACAGGCACTTTGGCACTTCATGTGATGGCGTTCAAGCTCTTGCTATTATGCATGTGAGAAGAACTGTAAGGTGAGAGAGGGCAGAGAAGTACCTGAGCAAGTTAAACTTTTCCTCTATTCTTCACCTTCAATACATACATTTCTATAGCCAGCCATCATTTTAACACACCTTTAGGACAGCCAGGCCAATGACCGGAGAGGCTGCAGAGGAAGCATTATATTAAATATTCAAACAGAGAGAGCAATTTCCACCGATGATTTCACTGTCTAAGAGAAAGATGGCCTTTGCTGAAGTACATTTTTATAGCAATTATTTGTGGCAAAAAACCTTCCATCTAATACTGTTTTTTTAAACAGAACTACAGGTTTTCCTTAAGAAAGAAAAGCCACCTGTTGAAATAGACTGTAGCAGACTAGAAAGTTTAGGCTGTAGTAACAGACTTAATAACCATAACTGTCAGCCTCGCCATTTTCAGCCTTTGTGCAAGTTTCCAGTTGTCTGAGAATGAGCATCAGCAATGACTCTCCCTTTGCACTGCCTACTGTGA
Organism: Corapipo altera; assembly: GCF_003945725.1. Lineage (NCBI taxonomy): Eukaryota > Metazoa > Chordata > Aves > Passeriformes > Pipridae > Corapipo > Corapipo altera. The sequence continues at coordinate 602,520 of NW_020884898.1, read as the reverse complement.
ATTAAAAACACTGTCAGCTTGACTTCGCACTTCGTATTGATTCTTCAGGGCCCCCAGCAATCTGGTCTGACTTTGAAGCTGGCCGTGCTTGGAGCCAGAGGTTCGACTGGGCCAACCTAAATTATTCTGCATTTCTAAGATGCAGATGGAGAGGAATCACGGTGGTCACAGTACTACTGAGCCAGCTGCTCCCTCAGCAGCCAATGTAAGGAAAGAGGACCAGCCTAACTTCAGAAAGCTTGAAAATTAAAGGGCACAGAATTGAACAGCAGAAAATCTACAACTTCCAAAATCCCAATTTTTCACGCGAAACCAATCACAGTGCCAGAATATCTTATTCTCAGTTTTGCTCTGTAGGAAATAGTGCATATCATGACCCTCTCTCCTAAAAGTCAATGGGATATGGGCACATCTGTGTCTGCCATTCACACTCAGCAGGAAAACTCTCTCTCCGGTATAGGCACATGCTTAAATGCTTTGCTGAGTAAAACTCCAAGCACGGTTCCATCCTATCTGTAGCTATGAGCTATCCTCCCACAGGCATTCATTCTTTGCTTCATCATATAGAAAGGTAAAAAAGTTACCTTTTTCTATTAAACTCTGTAGAGCTTTTCTATAAGGCTAGTAAATTTAGTTTATTGAGCAATATGACTGCTTGAGCGTTTTTAGTATGCTATAATGCATAAGAGATATTGTATTATCCAGTATATTTCAATCTTTGAAAAGTTTTTTAAAGACTGAAATGCTTGCAATTTAATTTTAGGAATGTATTAACACATATACTATAGCGAAAGTGTATTCATTTTCAACCAGCATTATAATAATTTCCGTTATCACAAAGAAATCTACTCTATTGGCATTAAAAATGTGCATGAAGATGGACTGCATTCACCACAATTATCATTACTGTTAAGCATTTAGAAAACCTTAGCCCATTACAATTTGATGACAGTTAACGAGAGAAGAAATTTTGTGATTAAAATCCTAAACATTGGAAGTAAAAAAAAATCCAGTATGACATTATTTGCAGAGAAACACCAGATTCAGAGCTCTAAAATAGGATTTTAAATTATTTAAAATGTTATATTTCTTTAATGAATTAACAATGCATGCCTGAGTAGGCTTTTCAGTACTCAGTGCAGGATTACCAGAGGAAAGTCAAGCTACACCGAGAGTTTGTGTATGACAAGGTTGTTCACTTACCATTAGAGCTGACCTTTAAGGGCTCTGATATAATATTTGAATGGCTACCAATGCATGATCAGTCTGCAAAGAAAATGCTGGATAGTTTAGGAGGGGAAACTATTAGGCAGACAAAGCTTGAAATAGATAATGGTGCAGTAGAATTTTGCAGATGGAGGGTGAATGAGGCTGCATACTATGACTAATGGTGTTTGGACCAGCTGCCACAAACTCAGAATTCACAACCAAAAATCCGACAGCATGTTGAAAAAGTTATACTAATGTGGAAGAACAAATACATGAGTCTGTCACGGCAATGATACTACAGATTGGTCTTCTGTTGTATGTAGGCTATATACAACAGGAAAGTATGATATTATCTTCCAAATGGAACACTTCAACCATTTCTAATTATATTGTGGTAAAGTTTGTTTGCAGGATTAAAGAAATGTATATTAAAACTACAGCAATGAAATGAACAGTAATATTTGTGCCGCACGTCAGCACATAGAACAGCATCCACCAGTGCTGAGAAAAGTCCCTGACAGGTAAGATTTGACACACTAAAATGATTTTATCAAAACTATAAAAGCAATGCCACAGGCTCAAAACGTTCAGGGTCCTAGCAATGCTGAGCACACCAGTGGGTATCCAATCACAAAACAAAAGAAGAAAGGAAAATTGAGCAGTTTGGTTCCAGGTTCAGAAGCAAGTCTCTTTGTTACCGCATCCACCCACAGCTGGCAGAGCTGCTCCCAGCTGTGGAATACCCAGCTTTGCAAACACAGCACAAGTGGCATTTCAGCAGCATTTTGTCTGAGGGCTCAGAGAGACACACAAAGTAGCATTGTGCCTCTAGGCATGAAGTAATCTCTTGAGTGAAAGTGTAGTATCCATGTGAACCGATCAGCTAAGAATTCTGCTTAAAAATAAGGCAGACAAGATCTTTTGTATTTGAAAGTCTGCTTTGAGAGGTGTTCCACCATCATGAATGCCAGCATGTTTACATCAGGGCTGGGTGAGTGTTACCAGCACATTCTTTGCCCCACATGCTTTTCCTTCCCCAATGTGTCACCATTTCTGCACTGCACCTTTTTTTCCCCTATGGAATATACACAGCAGTGCTTCTTTGCAAAGGGTGTCTTTGATCTAGGGATGCCTAGCTCTGTGTGCTTACTGCAATCATGGAACAACATAGTCCTCCCTAGGGTAATTTGGAGAAGAAACGTAGCACAAGTCATCAGTCACCCCTGGAAGAGTAAAAATTCTTCACTGGCATAAAATAGACCCTCTTCCAAAAATTATCCTTTATCAGGCTCCAACACGTATTTTAAATCAAACCTATCCAAACATGAGATGGAACATTACCTTGGGCCATGTGAAGTATTTTAGCTTCAGCTGTCCATGGGTAGTCTTTATTCCCTCTATAGTGCTAAAAACATCCTGCTGGGGAATGAAGGTCATTTCAGATGCACATGGATGAAAATTACATGGAATATTAGCATGAGTTCAGCTTAAGGAAAGTCTTCATAAAAGTCCCCTGAGGGCTCAGGTAACCCCTATTACATTTATTAGGAGTTTCTTATACACCAGCTTTAGAGACAAGCAGTCCAGGGCAGTGGAAATGTAGCCTTTTCCCTTGGTTTCATTTTCTGTGTATTTTTATGTTATTTTTTGTATGCATGGAGATTATAGAGAACATGAATAATGTCAGGGCAGAGGTGATTCATTTTTATGACACTTTTTCAGCAGTGGCATGTCAGATATGAGCAATACGGTGTCAGTTGCTTTGGCTCACATTTGCATCCAATCGTCAATGAGTAAAATGAAATCTCACAGCTGCCAACATTCAATTTCTGAGGCTCTCAGGCTTTTCATCACACATCCACAACAGACAAAGTAACTCCCAGGTGACTTTTACTTTAAAGTTACAACATTATATCTATTTTTAAGGGCAAAAAAAATAGAACTGGGATTTCTTCCAATATGTCATTGAAACTGCATGCTATATGCAATTATACAATTATATTGAATGCACTTAATAAAAAGTTTATATTTATGCCAAAAATGCCAAGTAAACACATTCATTTGCTGTGTATCAGTCTAAATTGATTACAGTTAACATGGCAGTCTTTCCTCTGAAAGCATCTCAGGATGGACTGCCAAGTTATACTGGCAGATATATATTAGAGGCCTTCTAATACTTGTGCTCCAAAGCATAGCAGATCAGCTGTCAGGAAAAAGTTTCCTGCTTCTGTGTAATTTAAGAGTTCTCATTCAACAGATCTCAGGTAGCCATTTCAGCTGATAGCTGATCTTAAGGTAAAGGAAGCTTTCAAAATATTGATGGATCTAGACTTTCAGGCTTCAGCAATTCCATCCTCTCCTTCTCAACCCACTATATGTATTCCAAAGTCTGTCAAAGAGCTTACTTAGAGAAGGCTGGGGAAAAAGTGCCTGATCTAGACCTTAGGGAAGTGAAAAAGATTTGTAATTACTTAAATGTAGTTGGACCCAGAACCACAGAGCAGACATTTAAACTATGTCTCCATTAGCAAGCTTACTGAGGAGCAGATCTGTAGAGAGAAATTTGGTGCTAACACTTGATGCCTCTTTGGGATGAATAGTTTATCACAAACTATTTATAGTCTATTCCTATGTACTGAATGCCACAGCTTCTACAGTGCTGCAGAAGTGACACTTCTGGGTTTTATTCACCTGAAAGGTGCCCACTTTGTGCAACCCAAGACCACTCTACTAGGCACGTCAAGATATGGTAAATTAGGGTGGACAGCTTCACTTCAGAATAAGGCCTCTCATTAAGCCTAAAATGCTTGTTGAGACATAGGCATGCTTATCAGTATAATTATGCCTTGACATTTTGATAAGCGTGGAAGAAGTAGCTGCAGTCCCATTGTCTTGAACATGAACATGTTTAGTCCGTGAAGAACCTACGGCATTGTCATTCTTTGGTTATTAAATAGTAGGTTTTTTCAGATTAAAAATTCTGAATTATATTGAGATAGATAGATTGGGTCAGAATTCTACCTAATACAGACTTTTCCCTGTGCAGCAGCCAACATCAGGAGCTCCTGAATCATCCTTTAAATTACTCTAACCATACGTGCATAGAGTGATTTATCTCAGTTAGACCTTCATGTTCAGATGACAGCAGCTACACAGTTCAAGCCCCTTCCCATAGCCTCTTCCATAGCAGAAAACTAAACAATCAAACATTAATGAAGCATCGCTTTGTTGCCAGAAACAGAAGACTCAAACCTTCTTATGTGTGAGAAGACCTGCACTCTTGAGGACAGTTTTTTTACCCACAATGACATGAAAACTGTGAATTGCTGAGCAGTGTGTTTGGGAGCCTGCCACAGACACTTTAAACACAAAAAAAAGCTATTGCTATTCTTTCCTGGAACTAAGAAGATAATGTTAATCTCCTATGTAACATGCTTTCTATTATCAGCACTCCAGGTAAAACAGCACATGGCAGTCTGCCATGCCAACAATTACATACCTATATATAAAATAAATTAGGATTTTTGTCAATCTCAATTTAAAAGGAAAATAAAGGTAAGTCTACACTCTTCTCCTCAAAGTTTATCATATTACATGAAAAATTCTCCCCATTAGCAACATATCCTCAATGGCTTTTAAAAGTTTTATAAGCATGTCTTGCAGGGAGTTTTGTTAGAGCCACACTGACAACATCCCACACTTCTAAAACACTGTGACTATACAACTGATCTTTGAATCCTAAGCTTACTCACATGAAGTCTGCCAAGATACCTAATGAGCATTTATGTCTATTGCATTGGTTCATACCAATTAGTTCATACCAATTCAGGATTTTCATATCCCAGTCAGGTATGAATCCTCTGCTGAGAGGAGAAATGCTCAAAATATCAGTAGCTTCCTAAAGTAAAACTGTGACATAAGTCATTGCAGAAATGTTCACAATTGGTTTCTGTGAAGCAGCATAAGGCAAGTCACCTTCACTGGGGTACCCTTGAAAATACTCCTGAGTAGGGTAGAGAGCAGGACCCAAAAAACTAACCTCTTTGTCTTTGCATTGTCAGAGTATTCCCAGAGACACTTCCGGACACTTCAGAAAGCTGCTGTCTCCCATCTATTAGCTACTTCTTGCCAAGGGAAAATGCAGTGACTGACTGTAGGTGAGGACCTCCACTCCTCAAATCTCCACTGCAGGGCTCTGATCTACTACTTCACATCTACTTGATTTGAAGGTGCTTGCTCGGGTGTGGACTTGCACCCTCGCCTTTTTGAAGTGTTGCGGTTTGCTTGGCAGATGTTTGACACTCTGGGCATAGCACAGTGGCTGCACAGCACAGCAAGGTGCTTTTCATACCTTGAGGTCTCGTTTCAGTGACTGCACAGCCCAACTTTTAGGCATTCACAAGGATATGCTTGCAACTCACATGACTTCTTTGTGTGCCTAACGACTACAGGCAGCCACCTAAAAGGTCCCCTGTCATCAAAACAAAGAGGTGTGGGCAGAAAAAAAGGGCATAGTTCACTTGTTACCAGACACAGTTCCTTTATTGTCACTGCTGTGTCCATGAAGGTTTTGGATCCATTTAACTTTGGCTTGCTGATTCAGAGAGCCTGTGTTTTGTGCAAAGCCCTCCTGAAGGGTGTCCGATTCATCCTGTTGGGACAGTATTCCATGAAAGTTATTTTCGCTTTTTATTTCAAAGAAAAAAATATAATTCAGTTTTGTTTTACTGGAAAGACACTGACACAGCCTGAAATTCTGTACCTTAAAAAGTGTGAGTACTTTCAAGTAGAAGACTGTCCCCTGCCAATATTTTTGGTTTTACAATCACCTTCCACTTTGTTCTGGTTTTGATTTGCAATAAATTAGATTCCCCACTGCTGAGTTAAACGTCTGGACAAACATTGAGGGAAACTGCCTTTACATAAATTCTTGTCAAACAAACAAAGGACAAACAATGCTTCCCACTGCTCTACGGTGTGACAAGACGCAAACCCAGGCAAATAAAATTGCAGCTTTGAGCATGATGTTGTACACTAACCCTGTGTCTTCCATTCCTGCCATGAAGGTGCCCTTCTAGAATTTTAGGGGCTGCTGGTTGTGCACTGGGTTCCATTTCACCCTCATCTGCAAGGGCTCAGGGTTTACCCTCTGCTGTCAGTTCAGGGTACTGTCTGCATTACTTGCAATGTATGATCTAGGACAAATGCATTCACAGAGACCTTGCCCACATAAGCTCACTGAGGAAAACTCTGCTAGGTCTGAGGTTCAGTGTTGTTACATTAAATTCTGGCTCTCCATCTGACCTGAAAGAAAACACACTCAAGATGAAAGCAAAAGGGTTTGGGTTTTGATTGGATTTTGTCTCCTCTGTTTTAACCATTCTCACAACCTTGCCCTTTGCCTCTCCGAATAGAAATGAGAGCTCATCAAATAGTAATTGTCATAAATGTGAGCTGGTGGCATTATGAACTATTGAAAATGTTAGGAAATATTTAGACTTTGTCACTGTGAGCATTTCATAGTGTCAAAGGTGACATCTTCTGTAGAGGGGGTCTAGCTTAAGGTGCTAATTGGCATTTATTGAGTAATATTTGTGACTTCAATCTACAGAGTGATCTCTGACTTATGTTTCAGACAACTTCACTCTGTCAGTTAAAATATGTAAATACGCTTTCAATATTAACAGATATCAGATGCCCTTGCACTATACAGTTATCCTTTTCATCACTTTTGACCAAGTCTTTAAAAGCAATTATCTCTTATCAAAGACTTTTTACAAGTTCATGGAAATTGAGGCAGTCCCAAACACAAATACAGGTTGGGCAGAGAACGGATTGAGAGCAGCCCTGAGGAGAAGGACTTGGGGGTGCTGGTTGACAAGAAGCTCGATGTAATCCACCAGTGCGTGCTCATAATCCAGAAAGCCAATCATGTCCTGGGCTGCAACAAAAGAAGTGCAGCAAGCAGGTCAAGGAAGTAGGTTTTTCCCCTCTATTTGTTCTCACGGGATTCCACCTGGAGTATTGTGTCCAGCTCTGGGGCCCCCAAGATAAGAAGGATATGGACCTCTTGGAGCAGGCCTAGAGGAGGGCTACAAAGGTGATCAGAGGGCTGGAGTCCCCCATCTATGAAGACAGGCTGAGAGAGTTGGGGTTATTCAGCCTGGAGAAGAGGAGGCTTCAGGGAAACCTTAGAGGCCCTTCCGGTGCCTGAAGGGAATTAAAAGAGAGCTAGAGAGGGACTTTTTACAAAGCCATGGAGTGATAGGAACAGCTTCAAACTGAGAGTAGGTTTAGACTAGATATTAGGAAGAAATTCTGTATTGTGAGGCTGCCCAGAGAAGTTGTGGATATGCCATCCCTGAAAATGTACAAGGGCACGTTGGATGGGGCTTTGAGCTACCTGGTCTACTGCAAGCTATCCCTGCCTGTGGCAGGGGGTTAGGAACTAGACAATCTTCCTACCCAAGGTCCCTTCCAATCCAAAACATTCTATGATTCTCTATTCAAGATTTATACAGGAAGAAAAATAATAAAAATGGTTTGTAAAGAGAAGTTACTTTCTAAAGGCTTAAATCTTTTCAGTTTAGTATTTTGGAAAGCATAGAGATTCAGAAAAATCTTGCTATACTGTGGAAAAAAAAAAAGAAAAAACTATCAAAGCTGTAAAGACTCAACAAACTTTGGTAATAAATCTTGCCTGTCAACATGCTTGTCTTTGCTAATTCATGTGCATCAAAGTATTCCAGCAGAACTCAAATGATATACTTAATCCAAGCAAGGACACAATCACATACGTGATTTTATGGGTCTGTGCAGTATGCAGTTTTGTCACTGATTGACTTTTTGTTCATCTGGGGCCCAAGGTGGCCCACAATAAAGGCTGAATTCTGTCTGCATTCGCCAGCCTCAGAACAAAATCGGTTTTTTATTCACTTCAGCCAGGTTCTCTCTCTTCTTTAGTTGATGATACTTCGCTGCAAAAATAAGTTATATATTACCAACATTAAGTTTCTCTCCATGGCATTGCACTGTTGCAGGCAGCACTGCGGTGGGAAAAAAAACAATTCTGGCACCTGGAGCACATGTGCAGGAGGCATGTGTCAAATATCTTGTAAAATTACACAGACCTGAAAAATATCCTAACATGCATAAGAGATTTTGCCTTAGGGTTTTTGATTTTTCAATTTTTCTAATTTTTATAAGTTTTAGAAGTAATTATATAGCAAAAATAGATTTTAGAAACAGCTGCATTCATTCCCTCACCCTTTTGCACAGTAGCAACACAGATCCTCAACCCTCTTACCCCATTCCATGTTCCCCATATCAATCCCCCTCCTTAAATTCCATTTAAGCATGTTTAGTCTCTCTCCTAGGTAGGCCTTCTATTGTTTAAGAATATTTGCTCCCTAGCCTGAACCGCAAGATATGACCAAGAACTGAGTGACTGTGTGCACTCTGTACTTTGAAGAAGACCAAGATGAGGAAGAAAAGGGTCCCAATATGACTCCAGACCCAACTCCCAAAGGGTGGGTGGGGGGCGGACCAGGGTAAAGGCCGGGGGTGGATAAAATCAGGAATTGGACAGACAGTATTGTAAAATTGTAACACTGGATCGGGGAGCTGCACGCATCTTGTAACCCCATTGCCTTAGAGGCATCATTAAACCTTCCCTCACCTTACCTCCAAAAATTAAGTTGCCTCAGAGTTTTTTCTCCCTGAATTTTCTCTTAGGCATCAGAGACAAGCAGGAGAGCACAGTAAAGCAGGATAACAGTGCCAGGTAGTTTCTGGTGTAGGTATGTTGTAAAAGCTAGCAGGAAAGCATGTGTTTGTTATTAAGATCCTGCCAACCACACAGTGCTTACAAACAGAAGTGTGGTGGCCTTTGCTCATTTATTTTACTGTGCTGTGATGAGCTTGGTCAACCCCCATGCTGGCAAAGATGGATTGTTAGAAATATGAATGTACAGATACTGGAAATGAATGGGGAAATGTAGTCATCAAGACCTCCTAAAGAGGACATCCCTAAAAGAGATTGAAATGTTTTTCTGGGAGAGAGGCATCATAAAGGGAATAGAGAAGGAAGTAAAGAAATGAGAGAAGCAGACCTGTGTGGAAATATCCTAGCTAAAGGAAAAAGCACATGGGGGAAGCTCAGGAAAAACACCAGATTCAGGCAGGACTACACAACAATACTTCTTAAGGAAAGTACAAGTAGGTTATTGAAGTCCACTTAATAGTGCCAGAAGAAAGTTTTGCTTGTCCTACTGTAGGGAGTTGACCCTAGCTGGACACCAGGTACCCACCAAAGCTGCTCTCTCACTCCCCTCTGCAACTGGACAAAGGAGAGAAAATAAAACAAAGAATTCATGAGTGGAGATAAGCATCAGGAGAGATCACTCAGCCATCATCATCATGGGAAAATAGACTCAAAGTCGGGATATTAATTAAATTTGTTACTAACAGAATCAGAGCAGGAGAATGGGAAGTAATATAAACCTTAGAAACACCTTCCCCCCCACACCCCTGCCTCCTTCCCAAGTTCTTCTTCCTCCCCAGCAGCACAGGGAGATGGGGAATGGGGGTTATGGTCAGTTTGCCACAGGTTGTTTCTGCCACTGCTCAGGGAGAGGAGTCCCTCCCCTGAGAGACTCCCACGGGAGACTTCTTCATGACCTTCTCCAGCATGAGTCCATCCCATGGGCAGCAGTTCTCCATGAGCTGCTCTGGTGTGGGTCACTTTTCCACAGGGTGTAGTCCTTCAGGCACAGGCTGCTCCAGAGTGGGTTCCCCACAGGGCCACAAGTCCTAGTAGGAAAACCTCCAGAATGAGCTCCTCTCTCCACAGGTCAGCACATCTCTGCCAGGGAAATCTGCTTCATCATGGGCTTCCCATAGGGTCACAGCCTCCTTCAGGCATCCACCTGCTCCAGCATGAGGCTCCTCCATGGGCTGCAGGTGGGTCTCTGCACTCCTGTGGTCTTCCATGTGCTGCAGGGGCACAGCTGCTCCGTCATGGTCTGTGCCATGGGCTGCGGGGGAATCTCTGCTCTGGTGCCTGGAGTACCTCCTGCTCCTTCTTCTGCACTGACCTTGGTGTCTGCAGAGTTGTTCACATGTTGTCACTCCTCTCTTCTCTGGCTGCAATTTTCATCTGCTTAATAACTTTTTTCCTTCTTAAATGTGTTATCACAGAGGCATTACTATCATTCCTGATTGGCTCTGCCTTGGCCAGCAGCAGGTCCATCCTGGAGACAGCTGGCATTGGCACTGACAGACATGGGAGAAACTTCTAACAGCTTCTCACAGAAGCCACTGCTACCAAAACCTGCCCGTACAAACCCAATACAACTACTCAAAAAGAAGAGTGACTTTAAAGAGGATATTGCTTAAGAGGGAGACACAATGCTGATAGTTATTACTGTAAAGGACACACATTTTGCACTATTTTCTTCTCCAGACTTTCTTATTGCAGGGTTTTAAGAATTAACATAATGGAGGGCAGAGTAGTTACTGGCAGGTCTGGCTAGAAGAAAAATGCTACTGTATCCAGCAAAGCATACCAGGCCAAAGGTGCCGATGGCATCAGTGGGAAATCTAAGGTCCAAATGAGAGAGTAAGAATTGCCCATTTCTTGTCTTTTACATTCCAGTCCCTTTATTTCACTGACTGTTTCTGGCTATGTCAGAAACAGATTCTATGATTCCTTCTACAGTTATTCAATCCTGCACTGAAGTTGAGGTCCCCAGACTGCAATGTGTGCTCTGTACTGCTTCAAGTATGAAAACAACTTTCCCTATAGGGAGATATTGATCATCTGAAAAACCTACATTAACAGCAGCAAAAGCTTCAAAACAACCATTAATGATGCTTTTTTTCCCCTTGATTTTGATTCTTCATTCCAATTTTTTAGACTGCATATGGCAGAAGACATATTCCTTGCAATGGCCAACCCCAAAGTTATGTATATTAATGTTGAAATTAAATGCTTCTGCCTACTTTTAACACACTTATAATAAATTCATCACAAGAAGTCTTTCAGAGTTCTTTGAAAAATGAAGCTGTATGACCCTAACGAACAATTTACTGGAAAAGATAAGAAGAGGCCAAAAAAAATAAATTAGAGATAACAAAATCAAAGAATTGCACTGTTTGAGGAACAAAAACTAAAAAACTCATGGTTCAGAATTGGATAGATGGCTCGGTGAGATGGAGAAGGAAAGACAGTGTTGAAGAGAAGTTTTACCTCTAGTCTTCTTGCCTGAAAAAGAGGTGATCTAAAGATATTGATAATGGGTTTTGCCTGCTTTACTTGGAAGTTTCCATCTGCATTAAAGCAGGAAGCTGGGCTCATATCATAACTTTTGTACTAGTAATCCCTAAAAACTTTTCAACTGGATGGTAATACCTCCACTAAACCTGCTTTTTAATATGTGATCTAGGGCAGTAGTCACAGAAACCTCCAAGACCAGAAGGAAATGCCAAATAGTGCTTATCATTCTGCAATTACATTCATTCACAGTTTAACTTCATGAAAGCATCGCTATGATTTATAAGATTTAACACTGACACCTACTGAACACAAAATGAAGTCCTGGTACAGCAAAACATGTGCTTACCTACTGGAGAACATTACTTGGCTGCAGTTCAAGCTCATTTTAAGTATTTATACTCTTGTTCCTCTTTGGTTTATCATTCAAAGTTCTTTCACATCCTCAGAGAAGGTTGCTCCTTGGGTGTTTTTCTTTTTGCTTGTTAAGATACTAGTCTGTTTGAACTTTTTTATTTGAAGAATCAAGAACTGGAACATAAAAGAAGAAGACACCGGCAGCTCTACAGCCTTCAGCTGCACATTAGATCACTCAGTGTCTGATGCCTACAGCTTCACTGTCTATGATAGTAATATGTGGTGATGACCTATGTCTGTGGTGGCAGGTTTGTGGACTTTAATACCTTTGGAACATTCCTCTGTCAAATAAGGGTCCATTTAGGCTCTGCCTTTGTGCACCAATAACAGTAAATGGTGGCCTCTCCTATCCCTATCTGCTGGGTTGCTTAGAAACAAACTGCTGGAGCAGAATTTGAGAAATCAAGTCTGTTGCCTTCTATTGCAGGCAGCTATATCATAATCACTCTCATAAATGTACCAAGATTCATCTAACAAACCTGCAGATGTCTTGCCTTTACTATTTTTTTTTGAAGGCTTGCTCCATGATCCCCCAATACCACAGGTACTACTTGTACATCACTTCTTTCACTTTGATCATGATGGTGGCCTCTCCTCACTTGTGTTTGAGCCTGAGTTACTCTTTCAAACATGAAACACTAATATTTTGGGTGGCTTAGATACCACTGGGGCCTAATACAACGGCATCAAGATTGATTGTTCTACTACAGCAGTTCTCCCTTTCTGTTCTGGCAGACTGTGGGACTGCATTAGTCTTTCCCACCATGCTATGGGTCACAGGCATCCTCTACCCATTTTAACCTTTGTCACCTCTAGCTGATGAGCCCCACTCGCCCCTCCCAGTTTACAGCCAAAATTCTCATTTAGTTTCAAGTGCCAAATATCCTACATGTTGCACTATTAAATCTCACCCTCACCCTCTTTGTTCCCCCAGACTGTCAAAATAATTCAGTTTTTTCCATATCCAAATTTTGCTGGCTTTAATGACATTCCACAACCTTTTTTAATCAGGAGCCTAATGAAAATATTAAAGTGTATCTGCTCCAAGGCAGGTTATTCATTAAAAGGTAAGTGCTGAACATAGAGGACGTTTAATTCTCACCACAATGATTTTCCTTTCAACCAGCTCTTTACATACCATATGGTTCTTGGAGTAGTCAGTCACATCTCTCCAAATACAGGTGTTTTTTTTCTCCAACAAATGGACAGTAACAAACATTTTTTAATGTCCAAAATATAAGATCTACTGCATTTTTTTCTACTTATTTTCTGGACATCTTACCAAAAATGCCAAATTCATCAACTGGTGCAATTTGCGAGGTAGTCAGCCCAGGCTGACTTTTTCCCCTGCCCCTTTTCCTGTTGAATTTTCTTCCAAACTTGCTCTTAAAGTTTTCCAAACTCAGTTTAAAAGTCTGTCTAAAAAGTCTTGCCCATATCTGAGGTCACACAACAGGATGAATGGTTGTTCAGATTCCTTTTAATACTTTTTTAAATAGAAGTATTACACTCTGCAGAGCTATAACCTTGCTCTTGTGCTTTTCTTCAAAAGGGTCACGGAGAAAAGTTTACCGGAGACCAGGAATTGTTGCCTTTTGCCCGTATACCCTAACATTACCTTTCTTTAAAAATGCAGCAGCGTATTTGGGGAGGAAAAGAGGAGAAAGGCACTTCTGACATTTTCTTTAAAGTCTGTTTTATCTCAGTATTTTATGGAGGAATTATGGGCTATTTCTTTCTCTCACACTCTTCACGGGTTGAAGAATGCTTCCTTGTTTTTATCCTGTGCAAGCTCCACTTCAACTCTTCAATTCCCAAGGCAGTCCTGTATTTCTCATTGGTCAACAAATTTTTCCATTGCTTATAGTCTTTCTGCGTGTCTGAGATATTTCTTCTGAAGTGCTTATTCATTCATTAAGATCTGGAGCTCTTTCCAACAACTGTTTGCTCTGTGCTCAAGAAAAAATTTCTATCTTACCTGTTTTTGTCTGCTTGTTTTGAAATTCCCAGTCTCTTACACACTCATTTAATAATGACTTTATATTTCAAGAAAAAATACTAAATAGCTTTAGCCATGGGTTTGGTAATTTTTTCAGTAATTTTAAACTACAGTAACTTGTTTTCCACATGCAACTTGACCTGTAGGCTAAGGCCCAACCGACCCCTACTACTAGCACCTTTTTTCTCCCCATCATTCAGACAGACACCAGAATCACAGACTCATAGAATAATTTAGGTTGGAAAAGGCCTCTAAGATCATCAAGTTCACCATGAAGCTATGCCCCTAAGTGCTACATCTATACATCTTTTAAATACCTCCTGGGATGGAGACTCAACTACTTCCCTGGACAGCCTGTTCCTACATTTCTTCTCTAACAAGCTATCTCCAAGGACAGCTCTCTGTTTTTTGTGTATTGGCTCTAATCATCAACATGACATCAAAACTACCTTTTTTATTTCCTTCTAAGACCTGACAGAAAACTGTTTATCTTCATAAATACTGACTAGAGAAAGGTAGAAGAATCACGTCTTTGCTGCAGAACTAAACCAAGCTAGCATATAACCATTTTCCTTTACTCGAGTCTCTGCCCACACCAAAAATACTCCTTTCGTTCCAAGGTGTAGAATTTTTTATTTGCATGGTATTGCTATGTATTGGCTAAAACTCTGTACCTGCTCTGTAGAGACTTTGCCTCTTATACCAAAACAGACTACTATGTGTTGTCGCAGGTCCGATAGGGAGAGGGGACAGGACACGAGGACTGGTGCAAGCAGACTTGTTTATTCAGGTGTCTGTCTGATTCTTAAAACCTCCCGCCAGGGGAAGGGGCAGAACAAAGGGTGGGCTATCAGACAGACAAGCAGGGGAGGAAATCACAATAGGGTACAGGCAAAAGGGGGAGGAGGAAGCCTGGGCATGTGCAGTTGTGCGCTGTGTAGTATGGATACAATGAAACCACATAATAACAGTAAAGTCCATATGAAAGTCCTGTCGATTGCTGTATGCTTTTCTCCATGCCTGGAACTGTTCCCATCCTGAATCTTGCTTCTCTACAACTATGCCCTTTCTAGATGTGCACAAAGACATGAATGATTTTATACAGTGTCTCAAAACACATTTTGCTGGAGTTGTCAAGCAAACCTTTCTAAAACCTTTCTATTGTGCACCCACTGCACAGCAATAAAGCTTGTAATATAAGGAAGAAGAGGTGCTTGTGCACCTTCTGAATTTATTGTTTCAGAACAACTAGCCTGTCTTATAAAGTCTCTGTCCTTGCATCCCATTGCTATGACACACACATTGACTATATTCATATTGAGAAAAACATGCTTATTCAGAATACTATAATTATACATCTTACAATGAAAACTCTGAGGAGAAAAATATCCTCTAGTGTTAACCAGGATTTTAAAATTGAAAGATTCTGCTGAGGGCACAGAAGGAATGCAGTAGTCCAATCTCCAGTCAATCCTTGCAGCAAAAAAGTTCCTTGTAGCAACTCAGCCTATGGATAAGGACAAGATGATGCGAAAGCACTGTATGCAGATTATGAAAGGAGTAGTAACTTGCTCTCCATTTGACAGAGTGCAATAAAATCTTTCTGCTCGTGTGTTCCTTAGAATTTTTTTAATGAGTATTACTAATGACCTTGACAAGAATAATTTTTATGAGGCCTCCATCAAGCTTTTCAACTCAAAATAAGAACTGGTTTTTTAGTCTACAAGATAAACAAATTAAAAAAAAATCAAACCCTCAAAAAGCAGCTATAAAATTATCAGCTTAGTGTCTCATCTTGGAATTTTGAACAGTTGTGTAACTGCCTCTACCCTTGCATTTAATTTCCATTTAGGGTTTTTACATCATTTTTCACTGACATTTTAACTTGCATTAAAAAACCCTAAGAAGCATTAATAACGGATGGTCCTATTCAATGTTTTCTTCCAAAATATATTATAAATTTCTGCCATTTTCATGTCTTGGGTAACAGTCTTTTAAGTATAAAGACTCCACTTTTATGTTTAAGAGACTAAATAAAGGAAACAGAACAGTGATTATATGAAAGGAGAGTTCCCTGTATCTTCCCATTTACAGAATATTCATTACTATTTCACAAAAGAAAAATATATATCACCATTATAAACAGACATATGAGTAGCATCTGAACAGAGTGGCAAATGGCTGCTGCTGACTCCTGACATCTATTGGTACCCAAAACAAAGCTATAGTAGCCCCACAGACAAATAATCACAAGGCTGGTTTTGAGATTTGATTTAGAGTGTTAAATGGGGGACTAAAACAAACTTTTGAGGGAAGAGTAATTACTTTCTTAACTCTCCCTATCCTTGAGAGACATATATAGTATAATAAGTTGTCTAGTACATTATAAAATTGAAAATGCAAGCAAAAACAAATTATAGGTGTTTGGCTCCAAACACTGAATTAATGCAGCTCTACAATAAATCATAATGTACCAAGGTCATGCAGTCTCTGTCGTTATCCTAGCATCTTTCATAAAATGCTTTGCAAACATAAACGCTTTACATACTTCAGGTAAATAATACAGACATTTAAAAATATTACTAAACTGATGGGTGATAAACACAAACACATATTCCATTATAGAGGATAGACTCAAACAAACATGGTCAGTCAAAAAAAGAGAAATGCAAATTCATCTCAGAAATATAATAGAATTACAGAATGGTTTGGGTTGGCATGGCCCTTAAAGATCTTCTAGTTCCAAATCCCCTGCCATAACCAGGGACAAATTCCATGAGATTATGTTGCACAAAGCCCCATTCAGCCTGACCTTGAGCACTTCCAGAGCTGGGGCATCAACAATTTCTGTGGGCAACCTGTACCTTACCACCCTCACAGTAAAGAATTCTTTTCTACTATCTAACCTGAATCTCTCCTCTTTCAGTTTGAAGCTGTTCCCTCTTTTCCTATCACTACACGCCTTTGTAAAAAGTCCCTCTCTAGCTCTCTTTTAATTCCCTTCAGGCACCGGAAGGGCCTCTAAGGTTTCCCTGAAGCCTCCTCTTCTCCAGGCTGAATAACCCCAACTCTCTCAGCCTGTCTTCATAGATAGGGTCTCCAGCCCTCTGATCATCTTTGTAGCCCTCCTCTAGGCCTGCTCCAAGAGGTCCATATCCTTCTTATCTTGGGGGCCCCAGAGCTGGACACAATACTCCAGGTGGGATCCTGTGAGAGCAAATAGAGGGGAAAAACCTACTTCCTTGACCTGCTTGCTGCACTTCTTTTGTTGCAGCCCAGGACATGTGAGTGCGCACTGGTGGATTACATCGAGCTTCTTGTCAACCAGCACCCTCAAGTCCTTCTCCTCAGGGCTACTCTCAATCCATTCTCTGCTCAGCCTGTATTTGTACTTGGGATTGCCCTGACTCAGGGGCAGGATTCTTGCACTTGACCTTGTTGAACTTCAGCATTCACACAGGCTCACTTCTATAGCCTGCCAAAGTTCCTATGGATGATATTCCTTACCTCCGTTGTGTTAAATACACCACACAGCTTAGTGTCATCATCAAATTTGCTGAGGGTGCAGTGAATCCCACTCTCCATGTCACCAACAAAGATGCTAAACAGTGCCTAACATCTTAAATATATTAAACAGTGCTGGTCCCAATGCTGACTCCGGAGGATCGCCACTCATCACTGCTCTCCACTTTGGACATCGAGCCGTTGACCACAACTCTTTGAGTGTGACCATCCAGCCAATTCCTTACCCATCGAGTGGTCCACCCATCCATGTCACTCCAGTTTAGAGACAAGGATGTCGTGAGAGACAATATTACATGTTCTGCATAAGTCCAGGTAGATAATGTCAGGTCCTCTTCTCTTATCCCCCATCAAAGTCTCCACCATATGACCTAGCAGAAAGAGGAGGGATGGACACAATCATCTAAAAGGTTCCTTTCAGTCTTGTTACCTATAATTTTATGACCTAATTCTCTCTTTATTGGATAGAGATTTCATATAAACACCAGAAAATGCAGAAGTTTGAAAAGGCTTTAAACACTCAGGTGTTGGAGCATAAACAACCTCTTAACTAGTGCAGGGAGGAACTCTTCTCACCAGCAAGTCATTTTGTAAGCACCCAAATCTTACCTCTCATGGGGAAACATCTGGTACCAAAGAGAGGATAATTTCTTTTTCCTCTAGTTAAAGCTCGCACACCTGAGGAAAAAAACAGGCACTGAACACAGATGGCATGGCACATTTTACTCTTGGGAAAATGTGAAGTTGTGTGGATTATAGTGTTACGCCCACCTACCTGTGTTGCTTTCTTTGGACAAATTATGGCCAGGATAATCTATCAGCAGAAATCCAAATAGAAGATAATAATATTTTGTTCTGACTGTGATTGGTGACCTTTCCCACTGACACAGGACTGACTTTTCCAAGCTGGTCATGAAGGCCTACAGTGGGGAAAATATTCCTATTTACGTTTTTTAAAGCTTATCTGACTTCTTTTTTTTGTTGTTGTTTAGAACCTCTGACCTTGATAGCTTCTCACTCTGCCCAGAGAGTTTTTGTCAGTTTTTACCAGATTAAAATATATTTGTGTAGGAGAAAGATTTGGGGGTTTAAACTCAAGAGAAAAAAAAAATTGCATTTCCAGTTGAATTTTTGAGCTAATTTCTTCTATCATTAAAAGAAGAACATTTTCACAAATTTTTCTAATTTTTTCAAGTGGTTCTTCCACTTCTTTTCTACATGAACTGAATATGACCAAAACTTGCAAAGCAATGTTTATCACTCTAAGACTACATTTTTAATGTGGGCTTCAATTCAGTCCACTAAAAAAAATTCAAAAATATTCATTTTTATCTATAGTTACACAATTCCCACATAGTATTTTTGCTAGTCTTATCCTAGCTAGTGTGATAGAAAAATACAATTTATCAATATTCAGTGATTTTTCCCATTGAGCTGTGAATCCTTATTTCTTTTCCATATGTGGTTCTCCGCAAAAAAACCACATATAGAATCATCTTTAAAAGACATACTTTCCATCTTAAAAATTGTGATTTTTACATTCTACATGGTAATTCTTTCTGAAGTATGTATCAATTTTATTATTTTTAATTTCATTTTTAAAATTAATCTAGGGCACAGATAGAAAACAGAAACCAGATCAGTTTCCATGAAAATTGTGCAAAAGTCCCACTGACTTCAACTGAACCCGGATTTCATCCATGTGTCAAAGCCCTTTGGAAGCAGTTCTCTACTGGACAGAGGTGGGCTGCTGAAATTGGTGGGTTTCAGTGAGGCTACCATGGTCGGTCTACCCAAAAAATATTCATCCCATCTCATTTGATGTTTATCAAACTCTCTTACTTCAGAATTTCTTTTTCTCCTGAAAAATGTTCCCTGTCTTACCCACACAAGAAAAAAAAAATGTTTCCTTCTCATGAGGAATGCTATACATGTCCTTTGATATTTTTCTTTAATTTCTTCTTCAACACAGATTATAATCAAATCTGTGGCAGAAAAGGGTCACCTTAGTTCTTACTGCACTACGAAAGGTTACAGATGTGTTCTGTAAACTGACTTCATGGTAAATAGAAAAAGAAACAGAGCAAAACAAAGAAACATGATGACCAAAGAGAAAAAGCATAAAAGAGACAAGATGCACACCAAATATTGTGCCCATCCAGCAAATCAATTCTGCTCACATTTGCAGGCAGAAGCTGGAGTAAAACTAGGAACATTATTCCTGTCTTGTATGGCTAGCTGCCATGCAAGTGTGCACAAATATACTTTACAAGTCCCAAACAACTACAGTACAAGATCTTTGGAATAGTTTGTTGTAGAATATATGTAGCACTTGCTTATACAAAACAGCAATATTTTGAAAGTAAGCGTAAAAATCAATGTCCCTTTATAATAGGCGAATTTGTAAATGAGATTATCAGAACTGCCTATTAAAATATGATCTGCAATAAAAATATATTGCATAACGTCCTGACAGGAAGACAGAATTAGAGTATGAATGCTGTCATTTGGCAGTTTGCTGACACTGCTGTCTTTATCCCAAATTGTTCTTAACATCATACAAACATTTTCAGGAATAAGGCCAATATTACTTTCGATTCCTCCAGTTTTTCTTGAATATCTTTTATGGTGACAGATATTACCATACAATGAGTAAAACTACTTATCATACTAATTTAAACACATCACATAAAATTTAGCTGGTAGAAAGAGTAATAAAAATAGAGAGAGATTAAGCAGGGGAAAATAAACAGCTAGAAGGTAAGGAGGAAGAGGGATCACTGAGAGGAAGATTCACATCACAATCCCACAAGTTATCCCAGTATCCTCACAGACAGCATCAGTGATTAGGGCTTCATACAGAATCAGATTAAAATTATTTACATGGGTCTAATACCTCCTCCTAGTAATTTCTGTGAAGGCTATCAGAAGACTAAATCATATGAGCTGTATCATATGGGTTTAGATTAAACAATGAATTCGACCATGAGAGGCCACTGGTTGGTAGATACACCAGTGACTGCATTTTTACGTGGGTTCTGTCTGCTCATGGTATTTCTAATCTTGCTGAAAGGGGCCACAGTACTGCAACAAAAAGGGTCCTAGAGGATTCAACACAGTGACAATATTGGGTCCCAAATTGTATGCTTAAGTTTTGCTCTCTCTCAGGTATCAACTGCTTCTCACACTTTAGTGCATGTTTCTCCTCAAGATCTACAAAAGCCATGTACTTGTCAACTTCCACAAGACTTGTAGGGCTTTCTGTGCCAGTTCTCCCACAGCAGAGGTGGCTTAGCATCAGGTATTTGCAGCTTAGCCTAGCTGAAAATTCTGCCTATGGGAAAGGACATTTCCAGCTGCCTCCAACCATGGCAAATGTCCTGGAGGAGACAAGTTATCAGAATTCAAAATGCCCTATAAATGCAGGGAAGATACTAATTCTCTTCTCTCTATTGCCACACTGAGGACCTTAAAAACTAATGATTTAGCAATCAAGCCACCTGCCCCCAAGATAGCAAGGATATAATGCAACATAATGTTGGATAGTATAAGGCTCCTAAATTCTTTTAATTACTTTTTCTTTTGTGTCTTTCTTAATCCCAAAGAACTTGAAACATATTAAATTTTTTTTAAAAAGCAAGAGAGAGAGAACAGAAACTGGTAATGCACTCAGGGTGGAAAGAAGGCTGGGTAATATATTCATTCTAATTGTATTTAACCTTCCCCCATAATGAGAGGGGGGAAAGCCTACCATCTGTTTAAGTCATTAGTCAGTTCCATAATTAAAGGATTAAGACTAGCTCTAACAATTTCATTACTTTTCCTAGGAAACGAAACATCTGACTATTTACAACTAGTCTAATGCCATTGAAAAGAGCTATTGATTAGCTTTGTCTTTCTTATACTTTGGGAGATTGCCATCATCTCAAAATTCAGTCCAATTGATTTATGCCAGGAACATAACCTAAAGTTCACTACCATGTCCAATATATAAGGAAAAGATTTTTGTCAATCTGATATAAATAATGTATATTGTCAGCATAGAGTAATAGTTTAACCTCACACATTCCTCATCTCATATATTGCAGTATACAATTAACCCTAATTTATATTTCCAGCCATTCAAGGACAGTGTTAAATAAAAGCAGTAAATAAAAGCTCTTCTTTTGCACAGCTTTTAAGAATTAAGCAATTAGCCTCCTTTTAAGTCAAAGTGATTGTGGACTATAATACAGCAACAAAATCTAGGTAAGAAATCATCACAGAAGTCAAATCTACTTAAAGGACCAAGTCAACCTAATCTCGTCAAATGCCTTTTCTTTATCAGGGGAGCACTGCAGCAGGGATTTATCTGAGTATCTACAGACACTCATTGATTCCATCAGTAATCTTGTACTATCAATGCCCAATCATTACTTATTAAATTCATCTAATTAGGATTGTAGATCTACTATTTTATTTGATCTTGTATCCAACATTTCTATGGGATATTTGGGTTGGCAGAGCCTAAAGCATTGTTGTAGATCTTTGCCTGGTTTAAGCTTTACTGAGTAAGGGCCTCAGGAGAACAGTCTCCTTCAATATATGCAGTTGCTTACAACATCCAAAGGTCTAGGGGATGACATTCGTATAAAAAGCACTGCTAAGGTTCTGATATCTCTTTTAATGGTTCTCTTATTCAAATCTCTCATCGTATCTCTTAGTAAAGCAGGTGAGGAATGTTGAGATTACCACCTGATACCTACTACCGAGGTCCCACACAATATATGTTGTGGGTCCACCATCTGTGTTCTGTGTCACTCAACAAATCCAAAAACAATTCAAGAAGTAGAAAGTGTAACAGTGCTGATATTTTCCAGTAACAACAAGTAATTCTTGGTAGGAAAGCTTAAAACCATGAGTGAGGAGTTGTGGAAGAATCTCACAATACTGCAAGTGACCCAAAGATAAAGTGGCAATTGTAGCTCTTAAAAGTAAAGTAAGGTACTTGAGAAAAAAATCTACTTTAACTACATGTATATAATGAATGGGTTTGCATTAACTGTGAGCAAAAATTCAGTCATTGTGGATACCTTTTAAAAAATGCCAGCAGACTGGTCTGAGGAAACACAAACAAAACCAAATATCATCACTCTCTGAGGAAAAGGACATGAGAGCAAAAAGCATTTTGACATTGCCCTAAGCCACAACACGTTCATCCCACACACAGCATGTGGCCAAGATCAGACCATGTCAAACAAAAGACTAGGAGAAACTAAAACTGCATAGAGACAAGGATGACAGAGAAAGATGTGAAATTGGTTCAGCTGGAGAGGTACACACATAGATTAAACTTTAGCATGGAAAAGACATGCTCGTTTGAGGGAATATGGTAGAGGGCAAGAAAAAACTAGTACTAGCTGGCACCCAGAAAGGTATATAAGGAACAATCATTCTCTATGATACCCAAAGTTTTCTGAAGATTGTCAAGGTACCACTTTTAAACAAAGGAATTGATTAATTTCGGGGCATAATGCATTAGTATATGGCAGAACTCGAAGCATTAGAATACTGGGGTAGTTAAATGAATTCACAGAGATTAGCTAAGCTCACAAAAGATAAGTGACAATTAAATGACATGGTATTTCTAATGCAGGCTCTAGTTTAGAGAGTCCTTAAGCCACTGTTTGTCAGAAGCTGGGACAAAACAGCAGGGAAAATGGTCATTGATACTATTGAGGTTGTAAATGGCTATTCTTGCTTAACCTTGATGATAATGGTTTGGATGTTTGAACCTTCATTTTTATCTAAAACCACTTTCTTCCTTTCCTGATCACGCAAAATCAATGGTTTAGACTCAATATTCCAGCAGGTATCACATCTTGAACACAGTTTTTTTACTATATTCTTCATTTGCTATGATGAGAGCGTAAACATTTCTTTTACACCCAGATACAAACACCTGAGTATAGTCATATATACATTGAATTCAAACCCTAGTATACCATTCATCTGACTAAATGTGTTTACATTCAAACATAAGGTAGACAGCATGAACATCATTTATAGTCAATGGAGAAAAATGGGTGCTTATAGAGGTCCCTCATTTTAACTTATTATGCATGAAGAAATTTGAGCAAGCAGACTGTGTCCCATTGCCCCTATTCCCCCTCATTCCCCAGTAAGGAGGAAACAGTGTGGTGAGCTCAGATGAAAATCCCTACACCATGAAGTTTAAACTTAGCTGAATGTCACCTTCAGTCATGTTTACACCGTTCAGAGCAGGCAAGAAAGTTCAAACTCCTTCCCAGGTGTAAGGTATATATTACACCTGCAAACTGACATGCACCCATACAAACACGTGAGTGTGTACATAACATACTAACTCCTGTGGTTTGGGACTATTTTTTCTGCTTCACCAGCAAATTGAAACAAAACTCAATGCAATTCTAACATTAGTTTACTATAAATTCCTAGTCTTTAAGCTAATGGTGAAATAATGTTCCTCTCATTAGTTTAATGATCATATTGTGCTTAATACAAGCATTTCCCCCTCTTTTTTTCCTCTTTCATTAACTCAGTCTAATAGTTGCAGACAGTTTACTTTCACTGTGAAGCTGTCAATCTTTTTCTTGTATGTAATATGTCAGTCTGTTATAGCACAGAATTAATGCAGTGCATTTATCAGACTAAGACCTCTTTTTATTTACTGACTCAAAAATTATTTTGAGCTGCTTGTGATGAAGCATGTTGATGGAGTGTATTTTAAGAAGCAAACATTTAGATCATTTACAGATTTTCTTTTTTAAATATGATATGTGCTTACTTGTCAGTGTTTGACATAGAATAAACTAGCTGACACTTGGAAAAAGAGAAAGGTAGGTGAAAGTGATGCAGAGGAAAGTCCCCGAGCTCAGACTAAGTTGGCTGTTCCCTTCAGGCACCCAGAAAAAAAACAGCTTTTACTCACGGCAGTATGCAGCTATACAAAGCAACAGCAAAGTTTTCTTCTCTCATAATGATGCAGACTTTTCTTAGGAGCATGAAAAAGAAAAATAAAGTAGGTTTTTTTATATGCTAGATTTTAGAAGAAAAAACAGTAATTTCATTGGAAGCAATGAGGGAAAGGAGGTGATAACAGAGGATGTGTCCAAGAGCTCTCATGTGAGACCTATTAAATGCTTAAGGCCTCAGATGTATTTCCTTGACTAGAAATTTAGATGCACTTTATTCTAGGCATGTGACCTATTCAGCCTTTCTGTTGGAATCTCCTACATTCAAGAGTGTCACATCATCTAAGCTGACATCTCCTTGCTGTGAAAGGACAGCCTTGCATTTCTATCGACAGTCCAAGTTTGCATTTCAGGCCTGTCCTACCCCTGAATGTCCCTTACACCTTCCTGTCTATTGTTTAGATTTATCCCAGCTTCTTCAGAGTTCATACTGCTTTAAAAGAGCAAAAATTTATCTTCGTCCACAGCCCTGCCTCTAGTCGGTTGCAACAAAGCTACTGGTCTTTTCTTAGTTCTTTACAATAAAAGACCTTATAGAATGAAAGCCAGCAGCTGGTGGAAAAAAAAAACAACATTCCTTCAGCTACAGGGTAATTTAAGAGGTTGCTGTGCTTACCCACTTTGTTCTTAATTATAATCCTTCTCAGAGGCTAGTATTCCCACGCGAACCTGTTTCTTCTCTGTTTCCATGAAAGTTTATGTTAAGACTATACCATTTTCACTTTTCCCATTGTTGTGGGTTTTTTCCGTTTAATGTATAAGAAACCCTTCTAAGTGTGCACACCTCAAACAACCAACTCAGAGATACTGTGTCAAACACTGTGTTCAGTCAACCTGTCAGTAATTTTATTACATGTCAGCCTAATAAAATGAGGAACTTCTGAATCACTTATTCAAAACTGGTTTTTTTAGAGCTAAAGCACGGTATTAAGCAAACTGATAAACAAAAACCTTGTAATTCTGGACTGTGACTTCACTGGTCATCAACTTTTTGAAACGAGGCACTCTTCGTCCCTAAAATAAATGCTAAGGGACAAAACAATGCTTTTGAAGGCTGTAGAACATGGAATGAGAGATATTCAGTGGAGCAAATATTTTAAACTACAGCTGCTCTGTCACTTACATCAGGAAAAGAAGTGAGGCAGGAGACTGCCATGACCTGGGTCTGACCCTCTGTTCCTAACACTGACAGCACTGATCCTAACATCAAACCACACAGGGTACCACAGGAATGGGAACACCAGGCCATTTAGCCAGTGCTACCATTAATCTCTTAGGCCAGCTTGGCAAACCAATGTTCTTGGGTGACAAAATATGGGGAATAATCTAGTTATTCACACACAAAGGAACCTTATGCACTTTTGAAATGGGCAAATTACTTAGGTGCTTTGTTCATGCAGAACATACTGCTTGTGAACCTACTATTGTCTCCTGTCATTTCTAGAGCATAGGCAGGCTTTTAGCTTCACTCACATGGATGGTATCAGTATTTGCTAAGGCTATGACTAATGCCTCTATTACAAGCTCAGATGTTTGTTGCCCTAAAAACACACAAAACAAACCAGCCCCAAGCGCCTCTGACTGAAGGGAGATCAGAAACAAAGAACAATAGCTACCAATAACTCTATCATGTGAAATACACTGAACCAAAATAGTCAAACATACCTCTCCCCTTGCAAATATTAGGTGGGATTTGTTCCCATTTCTCCAGACAACACGCACACACTCCATCTCACACATATGCACACAGCTCTCTTTGTGTAGTTGAGAACAAATTAGGCCATCCTTTCACACGCTGTCTCAATCAGACTGATTCTGAAATTTTCATGGGGCATTCAAGGACAAAGAAGTGGGGGAAATTAAAAATAGTTATTGGCTATCACAGCTGAATAGCTCTTCCTAGATGTATCTCTTTCACTCCTCCCTGAGGTAGAGAGCTCAGATGACTATAAAAAGATCTCACAGCCTCTGTGATCAACTAAACATCGTCCTTGCTCTTCTCTCCAGATCCCAGCCCTTCCTTGATCTCCCATCTGCTGTAAAAAACATGAGCATTTTGGATGGAATTGATTCATTTAATAATTATTTGTTTTTAACTTGATCCACCACCTCATTCACATGGAGACTAGTTTCCAGCAAGGTCTGGAGGAGCTACTTGCATTCCTTTCCTTTGAACCTCTATCTCTCGCTCCTCTCTCTCCTCCCTTTTCCCAGGCTTTGAGAGCAGCATAGCATTTCCATTGAATTCTATAAAATTATTTTTAGCCCATGATGCCCCAGAGGCCAGCAGACTGTCGCATCTTTTCTCTGGTGTTGCTCTCTACATGTGCGGTTCTCTCCACCTGCAGCAGGGAGAACAGAGAGACCTCAGCCAAATCCTGACCCCTTTCTGCCTCCACCCCAAACCAGGGAACCCCAAAACTGGGATCCAGTTCCCACAGAGGACCTCTCTGAACCAGACCACTACTACATGATATATCAGAGGAGGCTCTCCAAGCCTGCTTTTATCCTCTGTTCAATGCCACAGTAAAATACCTGTCAGCTTATTTCGTGTGTGCAGCCAGTGTCTGGAAGACAAGCGTTTGATTAAATCTCAGGTTATTTCAGGCACACAGCTGCAAATGAAATACACAGCAGCTCCTGCATCATTTCCTGCAGCACACTGTTTTTTCAGGCACCCACTGCTATCCACACTGCTCCAGGCACTTTCATTCAAATGTGAAGAATACCAATTCAAGGGTTGCAAACTTTTAAATACCATCTTTTTTGATTTTTCTACTTCTTGCACGCACTCCTGTTTGGTTTTATTCTGGTCTGTGTTTTACACTGTAATTCACCCATGTGCCTCTCTTCCTGAAGCTATTCTATTTCACTTTTCTCAAATGACTATATAGAGATATATTTACTTTAGCAAGTCAACATGTGTAAATGTCATTGTCTGTCAAGGCTCACTATTTCTCTCTCTTTCCAAAGATGACAATGTAGTGTGATGAAAAAGGCTCACAGCTGGACAGCATTGTGCTGGAGTCTATATGTTTTCCTTACAGACTGAGATGGACAATAAATGCATGTCTGCTCCTGGTGTGAGAAGTCAGTAGATAAGTGAAGGAGGCCAGTGTATCTCAACAGCTTTCAAACTCACATTGCTAGTTCCCAAAGCAGCTGAAGTCTAACAAGCACTGTCAGAGTAAATGGCACTTAACTGAATTAAGAGGCAAGTTGGATGTCTATATTTTCAGAAGGCTCCCCTTAAGAAAGCAGATGCTGAAGCCATTCAGGAGGACTTGCCCCTGGATTCATACTGATTTGTTCCTCTACAAATTAGTGCTACTCAGGTATTATTGAAAAGAAAGCTGAGAATGAATCAGAGAAGCTGCTTTTCATTGCAGTGCCAGAGCAATATAGTCTGGAGCATAGCAGATATGAAAGTGCACGATATGCTTAGTGAGATATTAAAAGGAGGTCCTGTATGTTTTTAGCATTTTCTCTTCCTTTTATATGTGTGTAACTCTCTTGGAAGCTTGAGGAAGAATGGTTATTTCCTGAAACAGACACATACACAGTCTGCAAAACATTACAGAAAATTTGTGACACTTCTGGACAGAGCTGCCCTCCCAGAGCAGAGAACACCAAGCATACCATTCCTGTCGGATTTGCTTTAGAGCAGGACTGTGTTCTTACACTGTGCTCTTACCAATCCACGGCACATTGTCTGAGCCATTCATCGCTGCCATTAGTGATGAGACAAATCAGCATAGTATAGTGGCACTTCACTGTCAGTAAAGGGTTAGAGAGGGAAGCTCAACTTCTGGCAATGGGTAAAAGCTGAGGTTCCAAGGGAACATGAAAGTGAAACAAAATTCACAATATACTTTTTCCTAAACACGAAAGTGAAGGCTCACTCCTTCTAAAACTGTCTTTTCTCAGCATTTCCAAGGAGGTTTAGCAGTGATAAAGTTGCATGTTATTGCTTAAACCAAGGTTGAAGAAGCCTCTGATTTTCTTTTCAGAAGCAGTACTTTTATTCCATCCCTACTCTAATTGAAATGGTGTTACCATCCTCTGACAAGCACACAGTTCTGACCTCCTGCTGATGCCAGGCAACCACGATAAACTGACCGTGTTCTCACCCAGTGGCATCAGACTACTGTGTTTCACTCACATGTGCTGCCAGAGAGTGAACTCATGGTGCAACTCTGCCCATGAGATGGACTGAGAGGTTAGGACTGAATGCCTGCCAGCTAAAGGAAAATGGACTTTTCACTCCTCCTGACTTCCAAGCGAAGCAGGAGGTTTCAGGGCTTGCAGCACTGAATGTTTGCCATTTGATGGAAAAAGAAAAAGGACTAGGAAACGTTCAGATCAATTTGAAATTTTTATCAAGCACCAAAATATATTGTTCACAAGAAATCCTGCACACTCAATTTGAAAGCAAAGTTGCACCACCTGTATAAAGGTCCTACCTGAAATCCATGCCATGCTGTGCCTACCATATTCCAGTAAGAGGTCTCATGTATGAAGGAGCTTGATTTGGGAAGAAGTCACATTGGAGAGCCACGGAATGAGAAGAAGAAACTTCAACAAATACTCTGCATGGCAAAACCTAGAAAGCAAAGGGAAAGACTCACACAAGATTTTCAAATAGCATTAGCAAATCACTCATTGCCTTCATGTAGCAGAATGCAGTACTTTAGAAACAACTTAATCTCTGCTGAGAAAATGCTGAAAGAGTCCTTAACAAGAGCCAGTTTGTAAGCCCTTTAAAAACTCTGGCCCTTAGAAAGTCAGAGTGGATGCTCTCTGCATCTGTAACACGCTTACCAATCACCCTGTGCTCTGCAATATTTTTCAGCCACTTCATGCTTAAAGTAATCTAATGATCTTAGCTGCAGGAAAAGTTTCATTAATGCAAGTGCTAGAGGTCAGCACTCATGACAAGGAGAGGGAGGGTAAATGTGAGGTTGGCAGATTGCTTGGCACAGGGACTGGAGGCATGTGAAGCCTGAGTTGAAGCAACAGGGAAGGTGAAAAGCTGCTAGGAGACTTTTCTTCCAGGAAGTTCTGGAAGAAAATCAGATCAGTAAATCCTCCCCTCTTGTACATACCAAGAGACATAGTCTTGCAAGTTGCTTTTCTCCAATCCACCAGGATGGCTGCTTTGGGGAAAAACTCACTAAATAAGTGTGCTAAAAATCACATCTTTGAAGCCCTTCTTAACCGGCAGTTTTCTATTCCCTCCCCACTGCCAATTCTCAGCCAGGTTTTAAAACAGCTGTTTTTAAACTTTTGACACTTCAGGTTTCTCTGCCAGATGCGGTGAAGTTTCTGTCTGAATCTCTTGCTCATAGTCTGATCTGCCAATCTAGTCTAAGTTATGGACAGTGCTTGTCCCCATGGCATTTCTTTATGCTCACTGGATATTGTCTGAAAGCCTCTGCAGAAACAAGATACCATATACACAAAAAGACATAATCAAAGAGCACTTTACATATATCAGCTAGATCCCTTTTTCTAGCTATTTCATAGCATTTCTTTCACCATCTGGTCTCTTTGATTTGTCCACTCTGACAGATTACCTGTATTCTTTTAAATTACATTTTTTTAAAAAGATCTAAAATATTAGGCATTGATTGAATTCCACAGGCCAATGAGCACAACTAGGAGAACTCTTTTCAGTTCATAATTTACCTTGTTTTGTTCCTGTTCATAAATTATCCATAAAGGACTTTGATTTTTACTAATCTGCTCATTATTCAAGGCTCTTTGGCAAAAAAATTAATGCAAACATATTTCACCACATGGATTCTGTCTGTGGGCTAGTCACTTCAGCTGCCTCTTTGACTAACTATTATTTATGGCCTGCAAGTTGTCAATTAAACAACATGGCATTCACACACCTTGGCTGGATATTTGGGCCAAACTACTGAGACCTTCTCACACAGAAATACCATTCAGCTTTATCCAACACATCTCACTGAATAAGCTTCAGGTTTGAGTTATTAATTATGAGGAACTTACGGAAACCAGAGAGGTAGAAAGAGAGGGTGGTTCTTGTTACCCACCTCGTGACTTGAGCATTACCTGGTTCCCTGCTTTACCTGTGTTCACAGACCAGAGGTATTTCCCACAGCTTCCCATATGACATTTCATAACTTACAAGTGAATAACAAAAATTATGGGTAAACGAAGTCTTGACTAAACAAAGGTTTATTGCCTTTTACCCTACTACTCTGTTTCTTTATAGTCTATCTCACCTTGTTTAGATCTAGCTTGAATACCTCTACATGAAAGATGTAGATATATCTTCAGTTTATTCCAAAAATGAGAAAAAGATAGCTACAATGTTTTGCTCATTTACAACAGAACAGGCAATGTATTTACCAAAATGAAATTAAGTCACCAGGGACAGTTTCCCAGTGCACAGTACCAGACTGGTTTCAGTAGATGTCCTCTGCAAAATCCTCATCCAGCCTATCCTCAGGTTGCCTGAACACTGCTCTTTCAGACTTTGGTAGCATTCAGTGAAGCCTCCTCAGTCCTCACACTCCTGAGTGCCTTTGGCCAAATAGGGCCTCACACCAAAACTAAAGCATCTGTCCCCTCATAAAGTTGTGATTTCTAAGAGATTTTGAGGCAAGGCAACAGTTATACTCACCAGTTTCTGGGGACGTTTTATTTCTTATTTTTTCAAATTAGACAAGTGGAACAGGCAGACAAAGGGCTTTTTTACCTTTTTACAGAGCAGTGATAAAAGCCACCAAAACCATAATATCTACCCACTTCTTGTTTAAAATGTTCTTGCTTGGCTTTAGAAAAGAGAAAACAATTCTTTAGTGTCATTTTGATCAGCATTACCACCATCTGCACAAGCTTTAACTCATACAGCAGGGATTTGCAGAGAAATTTCAACCAAGGCGGCACCAACAGTGTATTTTCAGAGCTGACAGAATCCAAGAATAAGGAATTAAACAAAGTGATTCACTGAGGAGCTGAATTGGCTGACCCATGTTGCCAATCCATTGCTGCAAAGTCCTACACAGAAAAGCCCAATAGGACAAAAAAAAAAGAAAACCACAGATGAGAAAAAAAAGTTTCCCCAACACAATCAAATCCGCTCAATGTGAAAGAATGAGACAGAGAAAGCATATGTATTTATCTGGTGCATTGTTGAGCTGTAACACTTCTTCCAGACTCAGTTGATACCTTTTGTACTTAAATTCCCCTGTCCACTGTATAGGAGTCAGCTATGTTTGTTTACCAGAAGATAACCATCTTAATTAGACTACTGTATTGAAGCCCTTTTCTTTTCTAGCACAGAAATACTTTTGTTCCCTCTGGCATTGTTTTCCTTGGAGGTGTCCCTTCCTAAACAGAATCTTTTCCTTACTAATGAAACAGACTAATGTAAATGCCATCCTGTGATCTTTGTGCCTGTGTCACTCCCACTCAAGTGAAACTAGACAGGACCCCGTTAATTAGTACAAACCATTAAAACCAAACAAAAAACAGTGTTAATGGCCTGCCAGCTTATTTATTTCTAAACATCTCATTTTCACAGCGTCAAAAACAATTGGAATCAAGTAAAGCAGCCGCCAATTTTTCATGTTTTGAGCATGAAGCCTGTGCACACTGCAGGCAAATTGTTGAAGAAGCCATGCTAACTTGAGAAGCAAGTCCTGAATTATCAAGCAAGCTTTTCCAAGACCAGCACGTCCACTATGCAGGAACTCCCATAGCTGCTATTAAAGTGCTAAATCACTATGCCACAAGAGTCATTACAGCCTCATAGCTAGCCAAGGCCAATTCCCAACACCAACAATGCTTGTCAACCCACACTGAATTTAGTAATGGTTTGTCTGTAAGAGAAGGCAAAACCTGACCCCACTCTGTCACATCCTATCGAAGAGCTGTTACTTCTCATACACAGGCTCCTGTTTCTTGATCCTCGACATATACTGCATGACAATCCTGTAACAAGTACCTATAGGACATGCTTAGGGGCACAGCAGCACTATACTTTGCTTACAGTTCACATCGCACCTTACACAAACCCCTAGTTAGGCAAGTGGGTGAGAAAGCACTTTTGAAACTATGAGAAACTTGCTTTCCTGGAAAAGTTTTCCATGGACATAGGGCCTGAAACTTTCTGTCCTTCTGAAGAGGGTTATGCATAGAAGAGTTTTCCAGTAAAGAAATCTAGAGCCCTCCCTCACCTACATTTTGGACAAAGCTACCAAAAGTGCAGGGCCGCATCCCTCCTCCAGTTTTTTCCATCTTCATGTTACATCCATAAGAAAGAT
Organism: Corapipo altera; assembly: GCF_003945725.1. NCBI lineage: Eukaryota > Metazoa > Chordata > Aves > Passeriformes > Pipridae > Corapipo > Corapipo altera. The sequence continues at coordinate 569,808 of NW_020884898.1, read as the reverse complement.
CCTTCTTCGTGAAGGAGCCAAATTATGATGATTGGTTGTGGCAGTAAATCTGCAGCATATGAGAAAACTGTGGTTTAAACATGTTTCAAAATGGTTTTTTGTAGTCTCTTTGCTAACTCACGCTTTCTTCTTCCCAAGACCCTCCACGACAAGTGTTATCCCATGCAGAAATGTCCTGGGAAGATGTCCTAAGGTGTTCTCATTGGACCTTGTTAACCCCTTCCTGTGATTGGGTGTTCCTGTAAGCCCCTTGAGACTTCTAATTGGTTACTCTGTGAGTCCTTCTAACCCTATAAATGTAGCCCCCCCAACAATAAACTCTCTCTTGCCTCCTCTCTCTGCCCCCTGTGTGCTGTCTCTGTGCCTGCCATGGAGCCACATGGGTGGGAGGAGGGGAGAGCACCTCTCCCCTCCAGGCTCAGGACCTGAAGAAACCCCTGGCGCTGGAGTCCCCCCCCATCCACTTAAGCCGTCAGAAATGGTTCCTCAGATGGAAATGGAACCAGAACTGGGCCGCCCCACGCCATGAGAGGAAAGAGGTCCAGAACTGGTCATGTCAGTTCTCCACCTCTTCAGCAATAAGGAGCAACAAGCAGCAGTGCCAGGGGAAGAACAATGCCAAGAGACCCACCAAAAGAAAAATGCTTTTCACAAAGTCAGTGACTGGGACAAACGACCGAGGGGGAAGGAAGGATTCCCAAGTTATGCTTCCTAAATCTGGGCATTTCTGTATGAAACAAGGAGTCACAAAAGTCAGCATGTTAAGAGCATGCTTTGATGGTTGCCATTTTTTTAACTCAGTATTGTGCTCTTCCAACCTGAGAAATTGTAGGCTTTCAGTGCAAGTTAAGAAGATTGGCAGAAATTCTTACTCTGTCACTGGTTTTTCTTGAAAATTGACTCCAGCAATCTGCTAGTTTTTTCACAGTCACAACCTAAAAATAAAGTGAAGCAGATCAAGGAAGACAACATAACCAGTTCTGCAGAGCCACAGTCAAAGATCCAGGTTAAGTAGCTATTCCAGTGCATAACTGCATCACTGTTCACCTCAGTAGGTGTAAGAAGTGTTAAGAGGTGTGTAACACTTTTCCACAGAGTTTCAGCATCTACCAAAGCAGATGGTGATACCAGAAAAGCACAGGTTGTAGAGTAGGTATTTTCCACAATGTCTGCATGTATCTTCTAAACCAGGGTTTCCACTTCACTCCTCCACAAGCCTCTTGTACCACACACAGTGTTGGAGATAGGAACCCAGCCTTCCTTCAGCCAAGAGTTCTAGTTGCCCACTTTGTGCTGCTGACAATCTAAATGTAGGCACTTTTTAGGTGCACTGCCTATAGACACTGGAAAAAGGAGCAAGGAGGACAGTGCAATGAACTAAAATGTTCAAACTCAGATATTCCCATTTTAGCACCTAATCACTGTAGGTTTATCTTGGACTTGATTCAGCAGCCTTGCTGCTGTATTGTATCTATTAAGGCTATTGTGTACTAAATAGCAGTAAGAACAATAAACACATTGTTGTTTAAAAAAGAAATAGGTGAATTTCATTTTCTCAGTAGCCTTGAAGTTGTACAATTAATTATTTTCCAATTCAAACACATTTACTCATCTGTCCTTTACAGCAAGCAGTTATCATTACAGAAATAGTTGGATATTCTTCAGCTGCTCCCCACTCCAATTTGCTTTTTAATTAGTACTGATTCCAGGAAATTAGGTGGCTAGATTTTTCCATACTGTATGCTTTTATGTGCTGTGATATTATACAGTGACACGATCACCAAATGTTTCATTCTGGCCCTGGAATACTGCACCCACGTCCACCATGTTTGCTTTCCACCCATGGTGCAATGAAGGCAATTAGAAAATGAGTAAGCCTATTTCTATCCTAATCATGTCCATGGGCACAGAGAAGGCATGGAATCTAATGATGAAGTTTAAATGAGATCATATATGAGTCCCAATATCTTAGTCAAAAGCTGAATAAAGTAATCTTTGTTCTCAGACATCACCCACCTAAAGAAGTTCAGTTCCATTTACACATTTGCCTTGTTATCCCTCCTACTTTGTCTCATCTGCTAAAGAACTTCCCAGTAGTTCTTCAAAGTCTTTAAATTGTACTAAAACTTTAATATGTTGAAAAACAAGTGAATTTTTCAAATTTGAATTGAGCTCTGCTTTAATCCAATAGCATTTCCCCTCCAGTTTTAAAAAAAACCTGTAATTTCTATTTTTTCCCTTTTCCCTTCACACATGTTAAAATGACCATGCATTGGTCAAGAAGCTAGTGTCTAGACCGTATGAAGTCTTAGATACAACTCACAGCCATCCAGTTCTTTCTGGACCCCACATTTAGGGAGAACACTTTCATCGCATCTGACCCAACTCCATCCCTGTGAGTGTCCAGTAAGAGTGCTAATTCTCTACCTCCACACTGTTACACGGCTCAGTAACTCAGGACATGACAGTGCATAAAGTGCAGACCTTTTAGACTTTCAGCAGCTATTTAGTTAGGAATAACAATTCCTTTTGAATGACAATGCACACAGAGATCGTGAGGATTTATTGAGTATAACCTACTGTAGTCTATCCATCAAAGTGACATTCAGTCACTTACAGAGTTCCTGCGCTTACTGTACTTAATGAACACTTCACTAATTTCTGCAGTATTATTTTTACCTGACAGGGAAGCCTCTCATGTGATTCTTAGGGAGGAGAAGAACTTCTCTAAGCTGTAACGAGGTCTGTCTGAGCTCTTGGTAATCGCAACACATGCCGATATTTGGTTGATGCTGCTCGTGCATCATCATTTTCCACTTGCTCTTCCCACAGCACAGCACATACTTTAGAATTAACATTTCCATGGCTATTTTGCAGTGCAATCTCATGACCTATTTCAGAGTAATTGGGCACAGTCTCACTGTGCTTCTGTTTACCAACTTCACTTCAGTGGACATTGAAAGAACAATTCCTTTTTTGCTTGAAATGTGAATGACTATAATGATTAAATCCTATCTTCCTAGGGAGTGAAACTCAGTGTCTTGTCATTTCCAACCACATCTCTATAAACATCCATACAAATAAACAATAAATAATATTCCTCCTGAAGTCAAACAACAAAAAGGAAGAAACCGTTTATCTTCCCTTAAGCTGTTGCATATCCTTGAAGATGTCTCTTGTCTTCCCTTCATTATTTTTCAAGTTCTCTTATCCCATCCTTGTCTCCAGTTTTCTTCTGAATAAGTGAGTCTGCAACCACCCATTCTCATTCTTAGCCCTGCAATAAAGCAGAGGTCAGCTCTTCTGCGCTCCCTTACTCTTATGCTGGCCACTTCTCATTTTCTTTATTAGCAAGACCACTGCCAGGCCAATTCAAAAATCCTCTTACATGCAAGTCCTGAAGGGCAACCAAAATATCCACACTGCTTTTTCTCAGACTTATGCTCAACATGCAGATGTTGCCTCTTCGGACAACATGCCAGCTTCAACAGTCCTTGTTCAAAATCAAAATCTCTAACAATCCTTTATCAGAACCATGCTGTCCCTCCTTCAACAAGAGAAAATGACCCTGGGAAAACGTTGACACTGACATAGTTCACAGACACTTCAAAGAGATTTTCCCATTTCAGCTGAAGCAAAGCACCTGTAGAAGGATGGTCAGTTATCACACTGTTGATTAGCCCCAGAGGTAGACAAGCTCCTTTATCTTCCCCAATACCCTATAGGCTCAAGACAAATTCCTCCACCACAGTCAAAATACCCTTCTCTTGAGGAAAGAAAAAGTAAGCCTCTTGAGTTAAAAAAACTTCTCCTCTTTCCCAAATTTTTGGTCAATCACAAGAGTTTCCTACCTGTTTAATAAAACAAAGGCTTGAGTGACACAATCACCTGAGAAAACAGCTATATGGCCCTGTCCACGTAGTTTAGTAATTGACACTTGCTGGAGATGTCTCAGCAGCTTCTCTGTATTCGATACAGAGCACAGACTATGACAAAGGTGTCCTAGTGAACAGTCTAGTTACTGCTCCTATTTCTCTGGTATCTGTACAAAGCAGCACAGCTGCAACAGGGACATTTCTCCCAGGTTGCCCTATAATGTCTGATCTAAACCAGGCAAATGCAATTCAGCCATCTCTGCTGTGTCCCCAAGTGTCTCTACCTACACTACTGAAACAAAGAAGAGTGCATACTGCCACTATTATTTCCCTCCTCTGAATGGCATCTCTCTACTAAGGTATTCTCTTTTTTGATATAGATTCTTGTATTTGATGAATCTAACTTAAGTTGGTGCGTGGCTTCTAGACAATTGTACTGGTGTTTCCCATTTAAAATCCACCAAAAAATAACTCATCCAAGCATCTTCCAAATCCTCTCCATAGTCAAGAAACAGGGAAGGTAGCACCTTTGTCTACAGAGAAAGGTGTGGAACACTTCAGCCACATAAAAGATGCCAGCTAGAATAAGAATGTGCATGTCCTGGAAATACTGGTATGTAGGTCAGAGAGTCTTTAAATATGCATTGAAACAATATTAATGTCACTGACCTGCCTGATCACAAGTGCAGCTGCTGCCTCAAACCATCTCAGAATTGTTTCTTCTGAGACCAAGTACCTGCTGCCCTTCGAATCCATCCTTTATCTATAGATGGGTGGAGAAAAATTATTTACTATCAGATGTTCAGCTATATTTACTGATTTTAATATAAAAGGAAATTTGAAAAAGGACACTTGGCTTCCAGTTAACGGCCCCCAAAGGTTTATCATTGGAGACATTTGGCACCAGCACTGAGGGGATGTTTGTATTGCTGCTGTTCAGCTGTGCTTTGCCTCAGGTTAACTCGTACTTCGTGTTCTGGTGCAGATAATCTCCATTTTTTTTCCACAAGCACAAAATAGTTGCTTTCCTTGGGGAAAAAAATAAAGCCAAAAAAAACCCAACAAAAAGCCCCATATATACAGAGACAGCAAAGATTACTTGTAACTGCCATAATTTAAGGGCAAAAAGAATCCTCTTATCTCACCTACAGAGTGGATTTAAAAAGTGAGAGCAGGAAGAGAAATGACTTGCTGAAAGGAAGTTTTGGAGGACATTATTAGGGTCCAAATAGGGATTTATGTGGCTTCCATGCTGTACTCTGATATCTTTCATGCACTTTGGCTTATATATCGAAAAGAAACTGGAGCAAATACGAGTTCATTGCCAAAATACATTCAGTCATGACGTCTCTGTTATGTGTTTACTCACCGCCCAGTAAAATGCTAACTCCTCTCCACCCTAGGATCCTAAATGTACAACAAAAAGGATAGGAAAGTATTTATATAAATATTTGCATCAGGGAGGAGGTGCATGTGTGTCTCTTGGCAAGTACAATAAACCTGTGTTGGTAGAAAACGTGCTGCAAAAGAGAGGGTCTCTTTCTCCATTCGCAGCATCATCAGTCCTTTGCTTCTGTGCCAAATGAGTGAAAACACACTAGTTCAGTAATGGCGGTGCTTTGTGCAGAACTATTCACATAAGTACCTCCAGGTATTGTTAAACTCATTGTTAAACTGGGTGTTAAACTCATTTTCAAGGTCATAAACTAATCTGCATTGATGCAAACATGTCAGTCCAATGGCACTGCTAGTGGTGCAGACGTACAAGAACAGCTATATTGGTGCACATATTCTTCTATAAAGAAATCTCACAAGAGCAAAATTACATCACAACCACTATGTAAAGAATTTCTGTTGGTAAAATAAACATGTGCTAACACAGACACACATGCATTTGGCCTGTGGCACAACCAAATAGTTTTGTCTTCCAGTCTCCCCAGAAGAGTTAAGCAAACCCACTTTTGCTCATGGTCCTAATAAGGAACACCTTCTCAGGAAGATGCAGGCTACAGTTATCAGTATGCAATTAAGGAATTTGGCAATCCTGCTCGTCTAACTGTGCAATCATGATAATGTCACTTCGTATTTCCGCTTTGTAAAATACTCTGAGATCCTCAGATGAAAGCTGTGCACCAATGCAAAGCATTTATACCTTCATCAATGAAGCAGATGGCATATGGTACACTTGTTTTGTGTGAACCCTGTTGTCAATGCTGTTATACATAGTTAAGTAATCCCCTCTTCCTCTGCAAACTCTGCTGTTTCACAGCATTTGGTAGGGGCTGGCATTTCCACAGGAGCAACTGTATCTTGGTGGCTACAATTTTAAGAGTATAATGCATATACAGTTGAAACACAACATGACAAAGGTGTACATCAACTAATGAAGACTGGAGGAGACTTTGAGAGGCAACCTTGTCCACTGCTCTGCACAGAACAGGGTCAGGTACTCATAAGTATTTCCCAACCATTTAGTCTAACCTGTTTCAAAGACTGTCAGTAACAGACATCCATGTCTTCTTCAAAAAAAAGTGTTAGTTTGTACTAAACATGAGGTTTTCTAATATCCAATCTCAAATTTACTTGGGAAAATACATGCCCATTATTTCTAGTCTTCTTTCATTAAAAAAATTTTCCACCCAAGGCCTTTACTCTTTGCAGCTATCTTTGTATATTGTAGTTTATTGTATAAAGTACATTGTATTCTTTTTCACTTCACTGAGAAATATGCAAGCATGTACCTTTCGGCTCCCTCCATCTTTCTGCTGCAAGCCCATGGCTGAATAAAAGGAATACTGGAAAAGAAAAAGACAAAAAAAAAAATCAGGCACAAGACCTATCTTTCAAAATAATCGCTGTTCAGCAGACCAAGGCTGGAAAACAAGTATAAATGTGTTCTAATTATATCAGCCCCAGAGTTTTGTTAGGGTTTATTTGCATGAATTGGAGTTACAGTGATCTGCCTTTGCCAACAGGAATAAAGCACCTTGAACCAGGCATAGATATATCTAGTTAAATAAAAGTAAATATATTACTGATGCTGACTGTTGGTAATCCACAAATAAGCACAGAAAGAGAATTTGAAGTAAATTTGAGTAACTTATGTAAACATCATCACATGCAAGGCCAAGGAAGAGGATCAGCTGCATTTCCCTCTTGGTACAATGCAACCATGCAAAACACTCAGAAATCCTTTTACATCTTAGATCACTCATGTCCTGTAATTAATTTCTAAATTATGGAGATTTTATATATTTAATTTGTTCTTAGATTCACTTACAAGAATGTTACCTACATTTGTAATTCACATTCTCCAGCTGCAATTATTACTTTTCTCCTAGAAGAAAAGAAACGATACCTAAGACAAAAGAAAAGTGACAGGGCTTTACTCTGTTCTGTGTTTTATGGGATTTCAATAGAGAAATTAATTGCTGGGCTGAATCATGCACTTAAGTCTGTTATGTTAATATCTTGCCTCTGATTCCAACACTATCAGAGGTATCAACAACAGGTGCTTCAGATTCTCACTGACAGTCACACAGTAATATTCCCACAGAGGATGCCTCTTCCAAAACCAAGGTACTTACGACTGGTTAATATCTTGAAGCAGAAGGGCTCAAATCTTTAATAATATACTTTATCCCAGCTAGTGCAGCTACAAGGATTCACCTGAGGGGAATCCTCCACAGGCAAATTCAATACCTCAGTAATAGTGTCTAAAAGCAGTGAGTTTCATAAGGTAAAAAAAAAAGACAGTTAAAAAAATCATATAAATATTCCCAATATCCATATAAATTTTCACTATGTTCTCCTTCACTTTACAAATATATATTCATCTCTGATAAATGGTAAAAAGGAAGGTCTAGATTATACCTTTAAATATTTGTTTACTTTATATATTTTATTTTCCATCGAAATCTATTTCATCAAATCCCAAAGTTTCTACTAATTCCCTAAGACATTTCACATCTTAAATCCCAACCTGTGTAAAGAACTACCCTTGGTATCTTATGGGTTATTTTCTTGAACAACTTAATTAAGCATCAAGACCCTAGAAAGTTCTCTAATCTATCTTCTAGCCAAGTACAGATCAACTTAACCAAAACCATTCCTTATTTGACTTATTTGTTTTCCTAGAATCTTTAAGAAGCAGAATTTATTAAGGTCTATAGATAGACAATTCCAGTGCTTAATTGCTGGAAGGCTGGTCTCAACATTTAACCTAAATTTCCTTGCTGCAATTCAAACCCCTCAAGAATTGCCCTGTCCATGTGTCACTACAAACCTGTAGTGCAAACAACTCCTCCTAAACCAGATTACCTTACACAACCTTGCCCTAAGTGTTTTGGCCACTGAGTGGTTTCAAATGACCATTAAGAATGAACGGAACAGAGTGAGAGCGATTTCTGCCCACAGAATTGTAGTGTCCACAAGCACAGCACTGGCAGCAATGTCATGGCTGCAGAGTAAAATACGCAGTGTGATCTGACCTCCAACCAAGTGCAACTTTGTGTAACGCATCCATCTTGCAAGATGATCTCTGGACATCCACACCCATTGGACACTGTACCTGTGAGGGCCAAATCCAGGATCTTCAGTGCTATTCAGTGCAAAGCCAGACTCAGTAACTGACAGGGGCACAGATACATTCCCATAAGAATTTGTAAGAAAAAGTTAGAACTCGTTTCGCTAGGAAGGCTTTCTGCCTGGGTGGTGGCTTTTTCTCAAAGGCAGTTTCAGTGCTTTCCCCCTCCCTCGCATAGCAAGAGAAGTTCTCAACCTTGCTCTCTGGTATGCAGAGAGATGATGTGTTTGCAGATATGTACAAGGTCTCCTTGGGCCAGAGATAGTGGGAGAAGAGAGAGAGAGAAGATACAAAAAGCCTTGGAGGAGGAGAGGTCGCCTGGGGCTGATGTGTTCACCATCATATAAAAGTGGTCCTTGCATCTGAAATAAACCTTTATTTTAATCCTTCCACTGCTTTAGCATTCTTGGGAAGAATACCTGTTTATGTTTACCTTACAACATCTAATGCCAAGAGTAGAATTTTTGGGGGAAAAATAAACTCATCTTAAGGCAAAAATAGTTCATTAAAGATGGTGTCAAAAAGGCTCATTTCTATTTTAAGTTTTCTATCTCTTCAACTCCTCCTTATTTTTCTAAATGAATGTATCAAAGTGTCAAAAAAAAGTTGCTTGGGATTAAAAGATAGCATCTTCTTTCAAGAAACAACATGTTTCTCATAGAATATCAAAAGAAAGCCAGTGGACTTTCTCAGAAAGTTTTCTTCAGAAATAAAAAGGAATGACAAATTGGTCACAAAAAACCATAGAAGATCCTTTGTCACCAAAAATTTAGACATAGCTTTTGGCAGAAAATGTGTCATAAGAAAGAAGTTTGCCAAGGTTTCACACTGTGGCTCAGGCTATCTTCTTGCATTAAACGAGTGACACTTCTCTTTTCAAGACCTAGATTACCATGCAGCAAGACAAATCGATCACAAAGACATATAGTCACTTACCAGCCACTGCTGTTCTGAAGCTTTATAGTTATCCATGTAAGGCATCATTTGGTCTAGATAGCATTTACATGTTGATCTCTCAGCCCAGTGTAGTTAACTGGCCTTACACAAGTTCTCAATGCTTTCATCTTTATCTTCTGCGTGGAGTAGATACTTCCTCAAGAAAATTTATAACATCACCCAAAGCAAAGCAAGGGCTGGTAGCTACCAAATGCAACAGTGATTTCAAGTGTGCTGTATTGTTATTTATGTATGTACATATCATAAAATGGTTTGGATTGGTAGGGACCTCAAAGCTCATCTAGTTCCAAACCCTCTACCTTGGACAGGGACACCTTTCACCAGACCAGCCTGCTCAAAGCCCCATCCAACCTGGCTTTTAACATTTCCAGGGATGGGGCACGCACAACTTCTCTGGGCAACCTGTTCCAGTGCCTCACCACACTCACAGTAAAGGATTTTTTCCTAATGACCTATCTTAACCTACCCTCTTTCCATTTCAGTTGTGGGTTATTGACAAGTTTATGGGATAGATCAGCACAGACCAGAAAAGGAAAATAAAAAATGAAACTAGGCTGTCCTCCTGGGAAACTCTGATGGTCTTCAGAAGAAAGCAGTTACATTACACCATAATATTGTTAATTTTTCAACATATTCCAGATAGAAGTGTGACATTGTCAAACACCTGATAAGGCCTTAACAATTACAAAGCTCCTTAAATATTGATGTGAATTGAATTGGTCATTTTATTTTTTGGTTCAGCAGTATTACACCTCCTATTACATTGAGAGCTCTCAAATATGGAAACAGGAGCAGGATGCACTATTATATGAGTAAAGCACCAGAGAGAACAATATGAAGAATAAATTGAAATCCAAATCTCATACACAAATTATTACTAACACTAATTTCCACATATTACAAAGCAGCTTCTTTGCATGTATGACATTGCCTTTTGCACCCAAACATGACTTTAATTAAGATCTAACTTATTCATTACTATAATTCAGATCTAACTGCTACTCTAGTCAAATGAGTATAATTAGTCCCAGAGGGTAGATTTAAGAGAACTAGGGTTTCCTTTTCAGCTCTACATTTAGGCAAACACAATAGATGCTGGAAGATCAGTCTGGTAACCTGGATACTAAAGAGTTCTACAGAGCTGGTGGGGAAATTCTAAACAAAAATGTTGTAAAAAGAATTTTCATAAAGACTCATTTAGTTTAATTTATTCTTGCAGACTACACAATAGGAGTGAAACAATGGAGGTGATTAACCAAAGTAAAGCTGCTAAACTTTTCATAATTATTTCCTTGTTTATTAGGAAATAGAACAATACAAGTTTGTTTAGCCCATCCACATATCATTTCAAAAGGAATTAATGAAGTGGGTATTCATTTTTGTTCCTGTCCTGAAGAGACTACAAATAAATCAACTTCCATGTAAGTTGTTGCTGGCACAGACAAGTCAGAAGGAATTCCTACCAAATACTCTGTATTTACCAAGTATTCAATTATCTTGGTGTCCCGACTCATAGCTTACTCTGTCCAACAGGCAAAAACAATGAAGACAAATCAGTCCATATGATTTGTTCTTTCTTCTAATATGCCATCCAGCCCCTATAGTCCCTTTGCTCTTCACCCAACTGCCTCTCCCCATCCACTTCCCACCTTTGTCCCTTATCCACAAGGCACTAACTTCACCTTTCCCTGTCAAACCACATCTCATCCAGTTCCTCTGTCCTCAAAGAAAGATAATAGAAACTGTTTTTGCAGCAGTGATCACCTCATTTCCCAGCTGCTCCAATCTCAAAACAGATTCTAAGACAGATTGCAAGGAATTGCTGCTCAGGTCCAGCTTAAATCTCCATGTGCTCTGCCATGACACTGTGCTTGGTGGTCCAGTGGTTCAGAAGACTACACTTACCTTATTGTTACATTAAACTGTCCTCTGGCTTGGTCACTGCTTATGTCCGAACTACAAATTGAAGTGTGAGCTTCCACAAACTGAACACTGGGGACTGGTACTCTTCTGACTTTCACAGCTGACTTTTAATCTATCTGCCACAGGGACTCCACAAGGTTCTTGAGGTCTCCATACTGTGCTTGAGAAAACCCAAACTCAAGAGACCTTCTGGTGGAAAACACCATCACATGCCCACCCTAACTTTACCTCTGGTTCAGCCAGAGGACCAAGAGCTAAGGCACTGAATATTTTGCTGGTCTTACTAGAGACAAAGCAACAGTGCAAGCACTACCACATGGAGTCAGACAACTTTGGTCTTCAGAGTGATGTACCCATGGCCATCACTTTGTAGGCAACAACAAGCATTTTTCTTTTTGTATTCAGTGCATGTGAAGCTTCAGATTTCCTGAGAATAAATCCACCAACTCAGTTCCCAAAAGCTCAGTGACAATTACTGCTTTTTAGAAACATGCACATGTTCTTAATACTCGTTTGAAGTAAATAGGGCTCAGCACATGCCTAGTTTCAAGCATATGCTTTCTTAAACTAATACTTCTCTTGGTATCTGTAAGTGCAACTTGTTTTGAAATGATTCCCAGAGTGAAGAAAAAGAAAAACAAATACAGTCAGTTTTATAAGAAAAGAGGAAAGTTGAATTCACACTATTTTGGAGAGAACTCAGTTAACCAGATGATAAAAATGAGGGTTTAATTCTACTCTCAGCATGCTTTTCCAGCTGTGTGCTTCCATCATTTTCACCTTTGTATGCAAAAAGACAAACAAACTCTTACATGTCTTTGTTTGCCATTTGTCACAAGGTCTCTGTTAGGAATGACAGGTATTCAGTCACGAACTCAATCTCAACCCAGAGAAGAGCATTCAAAGTTTAACAGGGAGACGTAAGTCTTGTTTAATTTCCAAAGGCATTTCTGAATTTTTACATCCCACACAACTCCACTAAGAAAAGACACTTTAGGAGGAGACAACTGAATTGTCCTTCCTAAATTGTTTTCAACTCAATAAGGTCTTAAGGTGATGCATTGCTTCAAATGACAGAAGTATTTTTATCTAAGGAATATACTGAACAAAGCATATATGAGGTTCTTCATGGTAATTGTCCCCACACAGTGCTAAAGAAAAGCTAAATCTGAACAAGGACTAAGAGGTTGAGAAATCAGAAAAGCAATTTGAATTGCCACTTGCAGCAAGTTCAAGGCAAAGCTGTACTCCATGCATCCTTTACCAGGGTTGTACAATGGACACCTGTGTACATAGCAGTAGTAACATTCTGCTTGATATGCAAACTTGAACAGCTTGTGCATGTTGCATAATGAAAGACAACCGAGAGTAAACTCAGAGAGGAAATAAAAACCTATTAGATTATCTATTTCATCTCCTTACCACTATAAGACTTCACTCTATAACAATTTCATACCATTTATTTTGTTCTAGTTTAAAATGCCTGGGGTGAAGAAGCTTCCCTTGGGATATTATTCACAGTTTGATAGATCTCAGTATGTGGAAGCGTTTCTTAATACACAACATTCATGTTTCCCTTTGAAATTTCATCCCATTACTCCTGGGCACCCACCCTAAATCAATATTTCCTTTCCTTCCATAATTTGTCACCTTCAAGTTTCAACAACCCACCCCTCCTGTTCCCATTTAAAAATCCCTTAATATGCAGCAGATTTAATCTCTTCCAGTAGCATAAATCGACTCCTCAGCATCTCCATTACTTGTGTCTTCCCCCCACAATTTTTCATAATCCTCAGCTGAGGGTAGGGCAAGAGGGGCTCTGGAAAGCCCTGTCTTCACATCCTTCAATCCTGATTCCCAACCACAGCCAGCCTTGGCTGGGCTCAGGGTGCTTTGCCTTGCAAATGTATTCTGCTCCTTTGCATAACGTGTAGTGTTAGAGTATAAATACTTGTGTAAATCCTTGACTGTAGATTTATTTTTAAAATAGATATATAGGCCACGTGGCAATTTGGGCAGTTAACGAACAGTATAATTAGGAATGAAATTCACTTTTTCTTCCCATGCGTTTTGCTTAAAGGCTGGCAGGTGGCAGTGCATCCTTAGGAATTAGCCACGGAAACGTGGCCCCTGCAATTGTCATTTACCATTTTCTGAACGGAGGTGGTCCCTCTTTGTTTTCTCTTTCCTCTTTCATTTTGCATTTCTTCATTTTCATATTTATTATTTTCCTTCCTAATCCCAAAGCATTTTCTTCATATTCCTTCACAGAAAATAATTTAATAAAATGTGCACGTGTTCAGGTGTGAGGACATTTTTGGATTATTCCTAAAGGTGCTCTGTTCTCATGAGCATTAGAAAAAGTTAACCTGCAAGGTCAGTAAGAGAGACACTGAAATGAATCAAGCTGTTTTGGGCAAAAGCTGAAAGGAAAAGGAAATCTGAAATAACAATCTTGATGATGGAAAGAACATCAGCCAGATAGCTCAGTCTGCCGTGGAAATATGCATTGCTGGTCTTTGATAAAAGAGCAAAAACTTATCTGGTTTCTGCAGGAAACCCAGATGAGACTGAAAACACTGCGGGAGAGGAGAAAAACAACACTGATACCATTTGTGTGTTGTCTCACCTCAGGCAGGGAGGGCAGTCTGTGTTTCAGGTAACCCTAAACAGCTTCGTAGGTAGAATGGTAGGGCATCCCAGCAGCATCTCCTGAATCAGAGACCATTCTCATGCACTACAGGCTCCATTCCCAGGTCTCAGCTCTGGGTGGTGGGAGGAGGAAGAACTTGTCACACTGGCACCTGAAAGGCACTGCATGGACAGGGCTGTGGAGCAGGGACACTCCTGCTACCCTCAGTCCAGTCCAGGAAGGCTATGGGAAAGCAGAGGACTGAGCAGCTTCAGATGCTGCCCCAGACTTATGTGACTGCAGTGAACCCCAAGAAGCTCCTTATGCTGGTTTAAATTACCTCACTCCTCATCTTTCCCATCCTGGCTTTACTATACAAAGAGGGTGCTCAAGCATGGGGCTGGCCATTTGAAAGAAGAGACCAAAAGGAGATGGTGCAGCACGTTCAGGACAAGACAGCTTTGAGAGTGGCTTTCTGTAGATGGAGGAAGCTAACAGGAGATGTGAAACAAGAACAGAAGCCCACAGCCCTGGGGAAGAAGTCACCCCCTCCTCCTCTGAAAGCCAAGCCCACAGTCAGACAAGCTGGCACAGTTTGAGATGGCAGCATAGTGGGCAGGAAGAAGGTGGGACAGTCATGACTGATCTGCTGCAGGCAGTCTCTTCCCATCAGTCATCTGCACAGCCTTTTGCTGAAAGAGATTCACACAGGTGACACCAGAGAAGCAAAACATCTTGTTTTTCAGGTGTGCTATGGCCACTGGCCTGGCCCCCATCATCTGCCTTTCCAGACACAGTTTTTTCCTCCCCATACTCAAGCAGGAGTGGAGGCTGGCTTCAGGAGCAGAGAGAACCCCCACTAGCCCCTTGACACAGTCACAAAACTGCTGAGATCCCTCCAGAACTGCAGACCTCTTCTCCCCTCGCTCCCATCAAACTCCAACAAAGCAAACTGTTACCACGCTGTCATTCTGTGACCAGACCCTCCCAGTCCTCACGGAGCTGCGTGGCTCCCCACCCTGCTCCACAGCCCTCAGAGCCCTCCTCTCAACCCAGAGCCGATAGGGAGCACTATCAGCTGCACTGTTCCCAACCCACCACTAGTAAGTGGAGCTCTGCCCAACCTGCCAAAATGCCTTCAGCTTCCTGCAGCCACAAAAATTACTCTGGTCATTTATTTTTATTTTTGAGGTTTATTAGCTAATTGTTGTTGCCTCTTGGTTATGGCTGTGAAAGACCTTTACCCTTCGACTACTTCATCTTCGCACTGTGACACAGGCTCACATTTCAGTGTTTTATGTTACGAGCCGTTATCTTATTCCCCATTTCCTCATTATGGTACTGATCCAAAATCAACGGAGGCCTTCCCCTGGCTTTACTGCCTTCTGGATCAGACTGACAGCCACGGCACAGCAGCATCTGGCACATTGATCGGTGCTCTGAGCAAGCTGTTATCCAAAGGGAGTTCTGGCAAAAATGGCCAATAACATTTGGAGGCAAGGGCAGAGTGTTCAGCAAGACATCAGCAGTAGCCGTTTAAAAAGCACCACGAGGGAGAATGCAACAGCTCCCTCAAGTGGTTCAGACATCACTTGTAAGGAGATGCAAGGCTAAAAATATGCCCAGCTTGATTGGATAAGCACATAGGCAGGTAAGATGGGTAAGAACAGAAGGAGAACTGGAATGAAATTTCAGACTAAACACCAAGAAAAAAGTCCCCAGACAGACCACTGCTTAGCTTCTGGAATACTCTCTAACAGAAATGAATGCCAAGCTATCAATTGGTATATTTAAATGCAGATTTTACAAAGCACCAATAAATACTCTTTTGAGAGCAATTCTACAGTGACAATGCTCTGGATGCTCTTACAAAGACTTTTTTCAGTGCTAGACTATGTGATTTTTAGGATACTAACTGGAAAAATGACAATCCTTCCCTCCTTTGAGATAAAAACCAAAGGAGCTATGCCAAATTACTGTACCATATATGCAAATATCTGAATGCAAATTATGTTGTTATCCTTGTGTATACTCCCAAGGAGCCATAGCATCTTTTAAGCCCTTTCTTCTTCACATCCAGTGGATGCAGCCAACCGTGACAAATTTGTGTTTTCTTTTCTGGGAAGTAATATACTGTATTCCTCAGTGGCAGAGAAGTGAATGGAGCTGCCATTTACAAAATTTAAATGTTTACACCCAGAGGGCAATTAAGTCAGTTTTATATGATAATGTTATAAATGAAATGCTAATAAGTACTGTAAATGGCCATGTAATCACATCCCATCATTTGCCAATTATTGGGGGGGGAAAAAAGTGCTGAAAGCCAGTAGTACAGCTGAAGATGACATACTACTTTAAATGAGAAAATGCAGGTACTGTGTAATACAGTGGCATTTTTATAACAAGAATTCAAATTTCTAAGCAACGTATGATTTCACTTTTTATCATCATGTCAGTAGTAATAACAATTTGCTCTGACACAGGCATTTTGTTATAAGGATTGTCAGGAGATTTATAAAGCCAAAAGTTGGAATTTCAGAGGAACTGGAGTGTACACCTACTTCAGCAGCTGCTCAGTGCCCAGGGGTGGTTTTGCCTGGGCTCCAAGGCTGTGCTACAAGGTCGTGTTCTGGAAACTGTTCAGATGCTTTGTTGTGCAATTGTGTCCCAGTGAGAAATCCTTAAACTTGATTGCTATACCCCTGTGCCAAAATGGTTTCTGGATAATCCTTCTTTCTATCATCTAGAGGGGCAATTTTAGCTAGCTCTTAATAGCTGTAGGGACTTACCTTCAGTAGGGGCTCAGATTCTTAAATCTAAGGGCATGTCAGTAAAGTTTTTCATGTTGTAGATTAAACCAGCTCAGGATGTGAACTACTTGGCACATAAAACCTTCTCAAACACACCAGACCTGGTCCCAGAAGACCTATCTCATGGGAAAGGATATGAACCACATATTGAACTACTGGGGACTACTGTTGACTCCATTATACACACACATGAACAAACAAAAAGCAAAGTCCACAGAGACCTCCAAATCAAGACTTTATCCAAAGAGTCAGGCAGGACCCAGAATCACTTCTGCTAACACCAATCAGATGCCACAAAAGCTCATCAATTTGGTGACTGAAGATCAGAGTTTTGTTTGTTCTGGGACGTTTTCCTGGGCAGTGTTTGGGAGACAACGGGGAGGGAAACTGTTGGGTCATTGAAATCAGAAAAATATGATCAAGATTTCACCAAACTAACAATTAAATGAATATATCTCATCGTAGTTATTACAGTATGAGGTCTTAAGCAGAAGATTCCTTGTCTCAGTCCTAAGGTTCACCTATGTCAAGACACTGTTTCCAAAGCCAGTGCAGTTAGTGCAAAACACACAGCAGAACAGAGAGGAAAAGTCTTTGATGCAGGACTGCTTGGTTCACAATAACAGCACCAAAAATGGATGCCCCAGTGTCAGGTGCCCCAGGGCCAAACTGTCTTTTTTACTAACACAGCAAAATAATTGTCTTTTCTTAATAATGGGAACCATGTCAGGTGCTTTAAGGCTGTAATACCTTTCTCAAACCATGAAAAGCCACATCAGATAACAGAATGCATAAAATCTGAAAATAGTAGCTCTGACATTCATTCTTTCAGCCTTTGAGCCCTTAGGGATCACATTTTCAAAATCCTCTCCACCACTAAAACAAATCAGGAACTTTCTAAAAAAAGGTTGAGAATCTCACCTAATCATGCAACTCCAGAAAACGAGACTGTGTTTTTACAGAAAAAAGAATCAATGGACATACAGCAGCACAGAGATGGCAAGAGTGTCCATGGATAAAGACTAGGAGTGAACAGGGAGACTTGTGTTCAAAGCTGCACCAGAAGACAGTGGGTGAAGTAGGAACTAAAACACTATCCCAAGAACTACATCAATTTTATATACTTACCCTATTTCACAAATTAAAGGCCTTCAGATACTTGAAGTGGCTTTGTATCTGAGAACTTAGGTCAGGATAACAAGACTCACAATACTACCATGTTATATTTCTCAGGCTGAAGTAAACTGTGGTACTTCTGACTGGACTTTGCAGATCAGACCCTGAATTTTCTGCATGCTCTTCCCTAATGAGTATTGATCATGAGCACTGGACAGAAGACTGCAATAAACATGCATAATAAACAAATATAACTACTGCATAGGAGAAAATTACTTGACATTGATGGTAATTAGTGGGCAATTTCCATGCTTATATTTGGTTTTAATCAAGACCATGAAACATGTTTTTTGTTCCTATTGTGATAGATGAAGCATGACAGACAAAGCAAGTCAAGAGATTCACCTCTGACCCACTGTAAGAGCTGAAAGTTCTACAATTCACTGTGCAAAGTATATTATATTTTATACCACTCAGCAGCTTTGGAGAGTAAAGTAGCAAAGATTCTAAAAAATCACAGAAACTACAAAGCACGTCAGAAGACCAAGTCTAGCTGCCCACCACTATCCATGAAGACATTGGTACACATGAAGCCTCACCTGTTTTAGCACTGATGTAATCAAATCTGCAGCACTTGTAGTCTGGGTGAGTAATACAAGAGTGAGCAGCCCTGTGGTAACCTTACCTGAATTCTGAGAATGGTTTTGAACTCCACATCCCCTATGAGCAGATTAAAGCCACGAGGGAGGATTAAAATTGACCTTTGCTTATTGTCTGGACTTGCACAGGCACCCCAGGCACTGTGCAGGCACTGCTCAGTGTCTCCATTACACTGACAGGCAGTGGTTTGAGCACACATTTGATCTTTAAGCTTTGCCTTCTAATGAATAAAGGAAAATACTTCTCTTTGCTGAATTCCATGCATGGAGCCTACCAGTATTAGATTAACTCAAATCCATGAATACTACCATTGGGACTACAAGGACTACACTGGGGTTTCATTTTTCCTTCCAATTCTGCTCAGGCTGCTCTCCTCACCATATAGAGTCATACGAAAAATGAAAAAACAGGAAGTTCAGGCAAACATTTAAAAGACCAGCCGACTTTTAATGACCAAGCCAGACAAGATCCGTCCATACACTCAACATGCTCTCCACTGGCACACTTTTCTCACCTTTACGGCCCCAACTGTGACCATACATGAAATGAGGAACACTATTCACCACACACAGCCAAGCCTGCTTTAGCAGAGCCCTGCTGGCTGGAGAGGAGTAGGGATTTTGGAAAGCACACATCTTGGTGCTTACCCTCAGAGCAACTACCAGAGAAGAGTGAGTCTGCTGAGGAGAGAACACCAGGCCACACCTATACTCCCAGCTATAGCCTGGAGAAATGCCCTGACAACCAGGAGTTGATGGATTCTGCTGGAGGACTGCCTATGGTGGACACAGTAGGGAAAGGTACAGGACAAGGAGCTGCCATGTGTTTGATCCACCATGTGTTAAGCACTCTGAAGGAGACAACCATGAACAAGAAATGCAAACAACAGCGGAAAAACTTCCCCTGCACAGTGTTTGCTCACTTCACACTCGGCAGCAGTTTTTAAATCCTTCCTCACACTGGAAAAAGAACTCCATGTGGATGAATTAAAAAATTCACCAGTGTTTCTTAAACAGCCTTTAAGGCCCACATTCGACCAGATGATCATGAAGGTCTCTTCCAATCTTGATGATCCTGTGATTATTTTGTCAGCACGTGAACTTGTTTTCTACTTGAAAGTTTTCTGATTTCATCCTGCATGAAACACTAGTAAACTTACAGAAGGAAGGAAATCCCAAGGAGTTTATATGAGCTGTGCATATCAGGAAAAAAATAAAAACCAAACCATATTAAACAGGGAAGCCAAAAATCCAGCAGGGATATCAAATAACTGACTTGCTTAAGCAACGTAAGACTAATGGGAGGAAATTTCAAACAGGTGAAAGGGGTAGCACCTCTCATGCAAATAGAAAAACTAAAAAATTCCTTTTATAAAATTATATACGAGGCACCCACATCAGAACACGATTCACAAACTAAACATGACTTACAAGATGAGAGAGCTTCACTTCCACCAGATTCCCTTGCCTTCCAGAACCTCCCGCTGACAGGCATCAAACCCAGTTCAGGGCCCAAAGGCGAGCAAGCTGTCCTGGGCTAGTGCATCTTCAGGAAGGATCCTGAATGCTGAATTCAGTGAAAAGGCTCAAATCAACAGTACAGGGATGAGACAAGAATCTGGCTCCACTTTCAATGTTTTTTTTCTGCAACATTAGCTGCAAGTAAAAGAAATGAAAGTCATAACACTCAGTTTTACTCACAAAAGGATATAAGTATCGCTCAGTACGCCCAAGGAACAGAACCATTGCATAGATAAATGCTGTTTCTACATATTGTCATTACTTTGCAAAATGCACATTTTTAATGGAACAATGCAGAGTAGCAAGATATGCATAATATGTATAAAATGCATAACAGATTCATATTTTCAGTGGTTGAAGAGCAATTCAAAACTGTCTTCATTTCTCCTGAACACATTTCTAGAACAACTAAAAATTATTTCATGCAATCAGAATACATCTACATTCCTGTAATGCAATCTGCTCTAGGTATAAGTGTCAGAAGGAGTTATAAGGTGAGCAATTATAACTGAGCTCCACATAGCCAGTAGCATAAGTACAAAAAATATGCAAGACCACAGGGGTTTAGAATGAAGGGAAAAATATATTGTTTTTATTAAAACGCATTAGGATCTCATTTGTCTAATTCCCAGTTTAATGATGCAGCCTCTTGGCAGAAAAAATAGCTTTTCCATTAGTTAACTTGAATCTGTTGAGGGTGGACTTTTTTTCTAAACAGAAAAGCTTTAACATTAAATTGATTTTTTTCTTTATTCAAATGAACATGCACAAACAGAAAGATTAGTTTTGAGGACATATTTTTATTGGGGAGAGGCACTTTTTTCTGCTCGGTTTTGGGGAAAGGTTTTGTGAAATGGATCATAACTAATCTAAGTTAATTCTAATTGTAGCAGCCTATTTTCATGAAATTATTCCTGAGTGAAATGTAATTTCAATGGAAAAATAACTGTTGAAATGCCTCATTTATTCCTATTGATTTGAAAAGCAGCCAAAAGATCATCGTCTTGGACCTTTTGCAAATTTGTTACATTGCAGTAAGTTATTGAAGTAAACAGCCTCAATATTAAACTAATAAAAAGTTAACTCTATGAATATCTATTAAGCATTATTTGACAAAAAAAATTAAAATAATTAAGTTGGGAACGTCAAGATTTTATACACTTAGCTTTTCCTTTTTTGATTTCCCTATAAGCTATTTAATACATTGTTTCTCTATGTCATCATGTTTAAGAGGAACAAGTTCTAAAACACAGCTTTCATTTCAAAATAAAGGCATAATTTGAAACTATCAATAAAGGTTTTTAGATTCATCTCTATTCTTGGTTTGAAGACGCAGGGAAGGCAATGATTAAGAGAGAAGGAAAGGAAGACAAATAGGGAGTGGAGCAAAAGATATGAAGATTGGAGGAAATGCAGGGAGAAGCAGTGCCAGCAGCTAAGGAACCTTTCCAAACCAGAGGCAGAAGATGCACGTAAATAAGCAATCTGAGCAAAAAAAGCATGTCAAGCCGCAGACACCCACACCATCATCACCCTGTTCCAAGTAAGAGTTAACTTGCTGTGACATTACAGCATTTCTCACGTTTTGACATGTCAGTCAGGACTCACTTTCTGCACCATTTGACTCGTTACAAACTCAGTTTTGCAAACTCACTCATTGGAAAATCTTTGTATTTTCACATGTTTAGTTAGATACAAAGGGGAAAAGATGAGATTAAAATTCCCACAAAGCAAATGTTTTTTTTGAAATACAGCTGTTCAAAAACACAACCCATTGTGGAACTTCTTATCAAACTATTACGAGAAGTAGGTCACTGCAGCTCCAACCATTCAAATGTCACTCTTTCCTTCCAAGAATCAGTCACTGCTATGTCTTGGCTAATAAAAGGCAACTCTCCAGCAAAGGGGGGAAAAAAAAAAAGAGAAACAATTTCCTAAAACATCAGTGGCAACTCATGAAATGGTACTGACTTGGTGGTGTCTGCTGACACATAATTGTCACAAGAAGTTGAAGGAGTGTAACTGGGAAGACATCTTTTTTCAAACAGTAATCCTGAGTTTCTCATACATCATTTAGTGTTTAGGGAGGTTTATTGGCTAGAGTAAGCTATCCGTACGGTGCTTTTATTTTTCTTTGTACAATACCCTCACTTTTACTCTTAAGCATGGATTGAGTCCATGCTATCATGCTGAGGCTTTTTGTTCTCCGTTCCTTCACCTCCCACCATCTCACAAATAAAAAATATTCCTGTCTCCTCTTGTGTGGAGAGAGAGGTTACTCCCTGCTTTTTGGAGAACATATGATGATATTAACAGGTCTCTGCACCACACTGTTTCCTCCCTGCCATTCTCACAAAGGACAACAAGAACGTGAGAAAATGAGCTTATATGTGTCATCCACTTCCTTTCTAGCTAAGGCAGACTAACATAAGAAACTAAACAAAACGAGAGGCTCTTATTCAAAGTCCCTGGGCCTCTCTGCTTGTATTGTGAGGAGCTCAGGGTTTAGCAGTTACTTGCTCCGTCTAGCCCAATGGTGAGTCCAGAGAGCTTCTTTGCTACAACTGCACCTGACATTATGGTAGAAATTTCTGTGAGTTGACACTCTGTCAGGGTCTACGTAGCAACTTTTCTTTATCAGCTGAAAATTTGTCACTGTTCTTTAAGTATCTGCTCACTCTGGAGGTGCTCCACAGCACACTACAGACTTGCAGGTTAAAGAGATCAAATTTAGCATTCTAGTTGGTCCTGAAATCAATAAATACAAGAGAGAAGAATAAGGAATGCTCCTCTTGCCTTTACAAGTCATCATTGCTTGGCAATGAACTATCTCCCATTCTCTTTTCCAAGGTAAAAAACAAGTGTTTTACGTGTCCGGTGACATTACTATACACAGCTCTTCCTATACTGCCCGTCCTTCTGACTTTGCAGGGATAAATTTACAGTATCTCCTCATGCGCCTTTGGCCACTGAACCTCAATCATATGAACAAAGAGTTGGTGAGCAGTTCAGGCACTTCAGCACAAACTGATAGCACACTAGTACAAACAGGTTATCTGCCACATGGCCTACAGGAGACACTCATCTTCACAGAATGGAAGCCAGAGACAAGGCCAGAGACATTCCAGTATGCCTAAAATGTCATTAATTATCTATGTTTTGGCACCTAAAGATCACCATCAGTGACTACCCCTTTAATCTGAGCACAAGGAAATTATTGTTCTGGTAATTTTGAGATGTCATCTTCCCCGCTTGTCTCTAAAGTTAAGGGAGCTTGGGTGCTTACTAAATAATTTGAAAAATTAGGCCAGTGACAAGCAAGACTGCTTAAATGGTATTCATAAACAGTTAACTGAATTTATTAATGGATACAGAAGTGCTGCCTTCTAAAAATATAGAACTTTCTTTTCCTCTTTTGATAACTTCACATGTCACAGAATCACAGAGTGGGTAAGGCTGGAAGGAATCACAGTGGGTCATCTGGTGCAACCTTCCTGCCCAAGCAGGGTCATCCTAGAGTACATGGCACAGGATTATGTCCAGACAGTTCTGGAATATCTCCAGTGAGGGAGACTCCACACCCTCTCTGGGCAACCTGCTCCAGTGCACAGTCACCTGAAAAGTAAAGTTCTTCCTCATATCCAGGTGGAACTTACTGTGCATCAGTTTCTGCCCATTATCTCATGTCTGATTGCTTAGCACCACCGAGCAGAGCCTGGTTGCATCCCCCCGACACCCTCCCTTAAAGTATTTATACACATTACTGAGGCTGCCCTTAGGGGACCATGCCAGACCAGGGCACACAGCCATGCAGCTCTTCAAGAGGAGCACTGCCCACTGCTTAGCAACTTTTAAAACCAGGTCGAGATTACCTAAGTGATTACCCATGCCAGGTCACCCTCCAAAGCCCCGCTGTGCCCTCACCCCTCTGGAGGACATTGGCATGCCTGTTCCCTGTGCTGTGGTGAGACCTGCAAGGACCACAGCCTCTGGGTCACTGCACCACCGTGTCCTGAGCTCTAGGAAAACAAATCAGAGAAAAGCAGAGGCAAAAGACATTAACAGGAATTCAATCTGAAACAGAACAGTCAAAAGGCTCTTGGAGCTACTAGGCTTCCAGCAGGTCACTAAAGTAAAAGTGATTTTTTTTTTTACTTTCCTTGTTATTTGCTGGTATTTGACAGTTGATGTCAATGACTACAGCTCCAGCAGTAGCTTTCCTGCCTTTCCCCCAAACCAGGGGATCCCCACCTTGAAAGCAGTTTACTCAAGGTCTAATTCTGGAGGGACAGGCCTTAACACAAAGACTTTCTTGATGCAGACACATAAGGATTTTTAGTCAGAACTGTGCTGTACACTTCAAAACCACAAACTGCTTCTTAAATTTGTCTCTTTTCTACAGAGAATAATTTTTTAGTATGAAAGGGTAAACATCTATTTGCATTTTCTGCTGGCTTTTTAACTGCTCAATCAATGTTCCTTAAAAAAAAAAACTTATTCCTTCTCCCCACCACCAGGGAGTTTATTGCACATGCAAAGGGCAGTTACTTGACCTTTGTTGATAGAGAAAGCAAATAATGGTATCAGATTATAAGAAAAAACAATCTCATCATATTGCAGCACAACAGAGAACATTAAAAAAAATCAAAAATAATATTATTCTGCAGCACAAAGTCATTTTCTCAGAACTCACCTGGGTGACGTGAAATAGCCTTGTTCAATGCTGTAATGATTGACAGATGATATAAACTACCAATATAGATAATATGAGTTGCAGGGCTCTGATTTCTCCCACCATTTGTGGGATGAACCAGTCTCAAAAGGAAAGAGGTAATGAGCTGTCATCAGAAGCCACAGGACAGAAGCTTCGCATCTTTCAACAGAGGGAAAGAGATAAAGTCAAGAATTTAGCTCTTTATGTACAGATATGTAAATTCCTGATAAATACCATACATTTTTATTTTTTAATGTTGATCTTTATAATCACTATGTACCTTCTCTCTACTACTAAACATGAAGTGCGACAACTCAAAAGAAGGATTTTTCCCAACACTACTCCAAGAAACTGTCTCATACTGCCAGTGCTACCAGCAGTGCTAATATGGTCGGGTTTTGAGCTTACATGAACATTGCTGACACCACAGTACTAAGTGTACTAACCTGAATGATTCCCATTGACTCCTCAGTTAATTTCCTAATATTACCATAAACTAACAGCAGCAGCTTGTCAGTCCCTCATGCTACCTTGACTGACTTGGAAACATGCTAGTTCAGAAACAAAATAGCAAGACCTGATTATATCTGTGCATCTATCATGATATTTGCTACCTTACTGGTGCGACTCCTTAATCACTACTCATTAAAATAAACTCCAAAGCATTGTTGTCTGGAGCTATACTCCACCTAGTTGATGTGTCAAAACAGGGAAGGTGCTGCAATACATCTTTAAGACAATTCCAGTCTGGATTCAAGAAAATTATCTGGACTCGACATATTTTCAGTTTTCATCTGCAAAACTTCTTTTCATTCAAGCTTGTTCTTCTTAATCCTGCCTCCTTCCTCTCTTCTGTCATTATCCAACCCACAATGTTAAACATTGGGATACACTGTGGGAAAGATGCTCTACAAGATACATAGATGCTGTTTCAGCATGGCAGGAGGTGGGCACTCTGCACTCCAAAAAACCAGTGGTTGTCCTCACAGTACTCAAGAAGGAAATTATGCACTAAGCTGGGCATGGATTTGTGTTTTAGTTATGTTTTGGTAATTATCTTCTTGTAGTTGCCCCATGAGATGTCTTACCCAACCCTCAAAGTGGACGAAGGTTATGCAAGTACCACAATGTGGTTTGCAAACCACAACCTTTTACCTCAGCTTTTCTCCCAGTACTTGCTCAAGACAATACAATATCAATAAGTAATCCTTCAGCTAAGGACTGTACAGGCTTGTCTCGACTCAGGGTCAGGACACAACCAGATGCCAGATCCTGTTGCCAAGGAGATGCACAAGTCACAGCTAACTCATATTCCCAATCTTCCTGTTTGGATATCAACCAAACCTGACCACCACTACCACATCCAAACAGCTTCTGCCACCTCAAAAACACAGGATCATCAGGGTTGGAAGACACCTTCAAGACCATCTATTTCAATTGCCAACACAACAGCACCATAATCACTCCTAAACCATATCCCCAGGTGCCACATTCAGATGTTTCTTGAACACTTCAAGAGACAGTAACCCCACCACATCCCTGGGTAACTTATTCCAATGCCTAACTACTCTTTCAGTGAAAAGATCTTTTTCTAATATCTAATCTGAACCTTCAAAAAAAGAAGCATACAGCTTACACTACAAAATTTGCATATCTTTAAAATACATCCATGTCAGAGAATCACAGACTGGATAAGGTCAGAAGAAACCCCAGTGGTCCAACCTCTGGTCCAACCTCCTTGCTCAGGCAGAGTCACCCTAGAGCACATTGCACAAAATTGCATCCAAATAGTTCTGGAATATCTCCAGTGAGAGAGACACCACAACCTCTCTGGGCAATCTGTTCCAGTGCATGGTCACCCACACAGTAAAGAAGTTCTTCCTCATGTCCAGATAGAATTTCCTATGCATCAGTTTCTGCCCATTGCCTCTGGTCCTCTTGCTTGGCACCACTGAGAAGAGCCTGGCTCCATCATCCTGGCACCCTTCCTTCATATATTTATACACATTGATGAGTTTCCCTCTCAGTCGGCTCTTCTCAAGGCTGAACAGGCCCAACTCTCTCAGCCTTTCCTCATAAAAGATACTCCAGTCCATTGACCATCTTTCTTGCCCTCCACTGGACCTGCTTCAGAAGCTCCATGTCTCTCTTGTCCTGAGGAGCCCAGAACTGGACACAGCACTCCAGATGCAACCTCACCAGGGCTGAGTAGAGGGGCAGGATCACCTCCCTCAACCTGCTGACAACGCTTTTCTCGATGCAATTCAAATGGGAACTGTTTGTGAGGCAACTCTGTTGTGAGGCCAAACTGTTTTTACCACTTTGAATCAACAGACACAGACGCCATGAGCTATTCTATCGCATACTCACAGCCTGGTAATCATTACAGAGGTATTCCTCACAGGGGGAAGCTGTTTCCAGGCAGCACAAACAGTAGCAAAGCTCAGCTTCTCTATCTGCAGGCAGAAAATGACAAGTGATCTTCATACCTGTCTTAAAAGAGATTATTGGCAGCCCCAACAGAGGTATAAGCAGAATTAACCCATTCAATCATAGAAACATAAACCAGAAGAAGGATATATCTCTCTCTCCAGACTTCTTGCACTGTAAAATGTGCAAAACAATGAGAATAGCAAATAGCCTCTGTAGCATCAGAGTAAACCTGTGCAAATCATACAGACAAACAGTTCAGGAAGTACTTAAGAAGGATGCCCTCTGAAAATACAAGTATCTTGCTTACTTTATTTCATTAGCTGTAGAGGGCCCTCATGCTGAATTGACATCCATGTAAATCAGTGTTTCAGTGTAATTTTTTCACAACTCCAGTCCAAAATGGAATAGACCAAAAAAGTTATTGAACCACATAGATTTCAGTTTATGTTTAATGATGAGGTAAGTGCAAAACTATTAGTAAAATTTTTTGCTGTTGCTTAACATTTTTCAGTTCCTCTTAATGCTATTATTTCTTCTTTCTAGTATGAGGACAGCAGCCCTGACGAGAAGGACTTAGGGATCTTGGTGGACAGAAGTCTGCACAGGAGCTGGCAGCGGGTCCTGGCAGCAAGGCAGGTCAACAGGGCTGTATGAACAGGAACATGGACTGAGGGAAGTAATTTTCCCTCAGTACTCACTTTCTGCACCACCTAAATATACTATTTTCTTTTTTGGTCCTCGTCATAGAAGGAAAATATCAATAAACTGAAACAAGTCTGGTGGAAGACAACCAAGACGGTTGGGGCTTGAACACTTGTTGAGGGAATGGAGAACCTAATATGCTTCAATAATTTGAAGATCTGAAAAATGCTAAGAAAAGTGAAAGCACCAGCACGAGCTCGTAGCAATTTCAACTCTAAAGAACTAGAACTGAAAATGAAAGAGGACCATACTCAAAACATGTCTAACATTAGTAGCCAAGGCACAAATCACACTCACAGTTTGGGCTTGACAGACCAGAAACACTTCTAGTAAGTGCAATTAATTTAATTAAAGTTCCCAGAGGGAAGTTCTTATCTGAGCAGTGTACCAGTGCAGTCCTCCACAAGCACTGATAAAGAAGCTGACAGCACTAAGAACACCAAAGTGTCACTGAAGCAAGAGGCACATTGCTGCTGCAGAAGTGACCTGTACAAGACCAAAGTAGGTGAGTACTTCAGTTTTAAATCTGTACACCTGTGATCTTGTAGGTTCAGTATTAAAGCAGATTTCCCTAGGATGACACAGTCCTTCCTAGTTTATACAGCAGAGCCCATATTATGCACTAACTGCCCCGGAGTGTACCAAGCCAAACATAGATATGTGCTTGCCCCATCGACAGTATAAAACATTACACATTCCTGCCACATAACATATGGAAAAAAACTGTTTCTCTAACTTGCTACTTGACATCTCGACAGCCCATTCTGCAGGAGCTGTTGCTCTTGCACCCGAGGGCATAGCTCTGCCACCTCCCCCTCTGCCTGCTCTGCCTTCATTTGTGGAAGCAAACACAATTATCCAGAGAGGGGCTTACTCAGTGATTTCCCACTAACTCACACACCTTTTTTTTGTGTATTTAATCAGTGTTCTCAGCAGAGCAAGTCTGTGTGGAGTTCACGTGTAGCAGAACAAGCTACTCAGCAGAACCAACAGGCAGCAGTACAAACAAACAGCAGAAGCACTGCCAAGGCCGTGTTCTGCTTTGCCAAGTTACAACGCACGTGCAGAGCACGTCAGACCCACAGCCAAGGAGGCACCAGGACACAGTGATGAGGCTGATTGAGAGCAGTTGTCCTGGCCACCCATTTCATGGCTCTGGGTATGATGACAGTGCTGTGATGACAACATGCAACCTACTGCTCCATGTTTTGGGATGAGGGAGAGAGGCTCCACATGCATTACTCCTTCACATGGCATTGACTCAGTTGTGCAGCCCATGACATCCAGAAGCAGGGTTTGATGCCTCAAGCAAGATAGTACATAGTCAGTACTTACCTCCTGACCAGTCACTGGCTCCAGACTGAATGCAAGTCTGTGCAGAATATACACCTGGTGAGTGTACGTGCTTGTATGAGTCAAGTGAATCATCCAGTACAGATCCCATCCTGAACTTTTGCCATAACGGTTATTTGCAAATCACATTTGAATTAACAGGATCATTATTTTTATTCATTCGAATCTGGACAGGGGAAAACAAAAATCAGGAATATCTGCTCTATAAAGTAGCCTGTGATTGCGTCAACTGGTCTAGTTCATTAATTCCCCTTCATAAAGTAAAATAAATACTTCTAAAAAAACGAGTTTAAAAAACACACTAAAACTATGCCTGTCCCTCAAAAGGGCTGCTGAGCAGAGAGATGTTATCTCCTGATAAGAATAATAAAATTGACTGAACAGAGTTCAGCTTGAATCAAGAGAGTAGGGATTATAGTGCTAAGGAGAAACCAGTCACAAGAGCAGATACTTCTTCACCCACTCTGAACAGTACCTGTAACGGATGGGAAACGCAGCGCACTTCTGGTTGCAACATGGGGCCTCTCCTGATTCATTCTTCAGTCCAGGAAAATGAGTTGAAAACATGCTAAAGCAATGCTATTTTAATTTTTTTATTTATGCAAAACTAGCAACTTTGATAAACACACTTCAGAGACCCAGAGCAGTTCAGGATGCCTACTCAGGTGAGGATACTGCATTTCTATAACCACCACCATCTTATCAGCCCAAAGCAGTGAAGATTTCACCTTTTAACGGGGTCTTGCAACAAGCATTTGAGCTATGGATAAATGGTATTTCTTGGTTACAAAGACAGGAGCGGATCCTGCTTTACCACAAAGTACTTTTCACGCTACACCCTTAAGTACAAAAGCAAACATTATGAATGCAACATCAGCATTTGAAATCTTGTTGGCCAGCACCTCCCTCAGATGGACAAAAGTGATTAGTTTACTTTCACAAGTCACTTAAGCAACTTTTCTGCCTTACATTTTCAATTTCTCTATCCTTAGGGTATTAGGGTGTGGTTCCTAGTTGTACAAATATACTCATTTACAGACTAGGAAGGAGTTAACTAACTAATAACAGAAAAATTATTAAAACTTTTCAAAAGAGACTTCATAGCAAAGAGTCATGACAATCCTGAAAACACCAGTGTATCAAACTGCCAGTCCAGCCTATGCAGAGCTACTCTCTGATGTTTCTTCCACCTCCATCCTACCTCTTTCCTCCTGAAAGGCATTGGCAAGGTCCGAGTGGCACTGGAATAAAACCTGGGAGTAATCTGAGGAAGGAGCAATTTGACACACTTGGAACATTTCTTAGTTTATCACAATACTCCTGCCTATGCCTCCTCCAGATGAAGAGATGAGTAGCTTAACAGGGCAGGGCTGCTTCTTCTGGCATATTTGAGGAGTCTAAGAGATATCAAGAGTAAGAAATACTGTCTGCAAAATAACCCAGGAAGTGGGACTTACTTCCAGGTTCCTTAGCCAGGGCCTGTTTCTGAAATATCAACTGAACTTATCCCAAGGTCTGGTGTACACAGCCCCAGTTGGATATGCCATTTATTTCTTCCAAGGACAGGAATCCAGGAGGTGTTTCCACCCCTTTAGGTTTATTATATTCTATCGGATTTAGAACTGAGCTTAAAACCTCAGTTTCTTTTCTATCTGCTCCCAAATCTGGGTCACAGACCTGAGAACATTTCAGTACAATCTGCTTACCTGCAGAAACCTGACCATTGTGCAAAAAAAAAGCATTAAAACACATGTAACAGGCATCCCTAATAGAAGTGGTTGCATTCTCAGAGCCACTATTCTTTTAGTAATTCAGTTTCACTAAACATCTGAGAGATTCTCATTATATATCGGGCCTGAGGTCCTTCATCCAAAGTACAAAATGTCTTCTTAATTCACTACTCCATTTAATATTTGATCTCTCAAGTGCCAGAAGTCCTTGCCCACTATATGCAATTTATATTTTCGATCCATTCCCCCTTCCCTCTCACCTAACATCCTGCCCTTCAAAAAGCAGAGAGTAACCTTAATGCACATACACCCAACTTCTGCCTAACCTGATACTTAAAACTTTTGAGGTCACAAGTTATGGCTTCCACACGTTCCTAAATACCTGTACATTTCTTTCAAACAAACTGGAAGGAGGATGTTTCTACAAATTCAGTCAGTCCTCTCCATCCTAGAAGTATTTTGGCAGCCTGGTTCAAGTTTTTACCACCCCTAAAATTCATAAAATAGTCCATGTCTAATCTGCAAATGAATAAGCCTGGCTTTAGACATCATTTTCCGCTTGGGACTCTCCATGTTGCTTTACCAAGGAGGAACAGATATTTATCTCATTTAATGTATGATGGAGACAAATACATTCACAATCCATAGCAAAGTCAGTAATGACTCCTACAGATAACTCTTGGAAGTCTATCCACTAACTTAGCTAGTGGAAGATCACCCTTAGGTACCTAACAATTTCCATGTGAGGAAAAGTTACACAAATATCACTTTATCTGGTTCTTCACAAAAACAAGCCACTCCAGAAACTTTAACAAACAAAAGAAAAACATTTTGCATATTGCATTACTAAGTAACAACTGCATTTTTTAAATGGGCTACCCATGCTTCGAGAAGTTTGGTCAACAAGACTTTGTTAGTTACTATAAAATACATTTCTGTATAGAAAAGTAACAAACTGTCTTTCCAGAAATATAGAGAAATTCAATAGAACTGGTATGATATTATATCAGCAACTTTTTTTATTTCCAACACCATTCACTTTCTTTTCCTGGGGTCTTAGCCAAACCACATGGAATTTGTTTTAGAAAAAGGATCTCTGTCTAGCAGATATAATCTCAACAGTTTCTAATGTCTGGCAAGTTAAGATGGGCATATTGACATTAGTAAGTCTTTTAAAAAGTACTGAAGACAGCAATTAATTGTTGAAACAACTTTCTAAGAATGATAATGGCTACCTCAATCACTGGAAACTTTCAGCTAAAGCTGCTCCTTACTAAGTAGTAATTACATTAATGGAATTTCTGCGGTTGTCTTTATGAGTAGATTAAAATAGATTATCTGAATTTATTTATCCCCAGACTGGGATGTCAATCTCCAGAGTTTATTGGCCTTTAAAGGAATGTGGTAAAGATATGATTATATTAATTTATCCTATATCTTGAAAGCTCTTACCAAAACAGCTTAAACAGCATGTCCAGTTTTCATCTTTGTAGAATGAGGCCCCCGAAAATGTATACAAAACTAACCACTTGATTGGGGAAGGAAAAACGGTTCAGACAAAGCAGCCATTCTGAAATGTTTAAAATAATTTTATTAAACAATCGTGTTTTACATGTCATCAGACCTAACCCCTGAAGTGCAAAAAATGTTTCTGAGGTATTAAGACTGGAGGAAAACAGGCACAGTATTGGTTGTTAGGGATACCGCCCTACAGCACAGTGGAATTTGCAAACAACAGGCCTTTATACAGCATGTGCAGGATCAGAGAAAACTGAGAACAAGTCTGTATTTGTCTTTAGTCTTGAGAGCCAAAAAGCCCTGATCAATAGCCAGCTCTGTCGCAAGAGTGAAAACACAGACATGGTTAACACAGGATGATGATAAATATCAATGAGGTGTTTCTAGGCCAATATGTACAGTACATGAAAAACGAAATTTGACTGCTGTATGCATGACCAACATCCCAACTGTCTATCCAGTCCAGCTTAATATGTTGTGTCTACAGCGGCCTCTCTAGTACCAGCATTTTTCTCTATTCTACACAGCTAAGCCACTGCTCTGTGCTCCTATTTGAGGGCACCTGGTCACCTCACACTCACTTCAGGTAAGTCTGATGTTTATCAGATTGACTAGAGTCAAGAGTACAGTACTGCTTTTGTAGCCTGTTATCCTTCTAGTTGCCCTCTCCCCCTCATCCATGCAGTGAAGCCTAACCCATGTAGAAAATCTGCTAAAGAAATCTGCTAAAGCACTGATTGATGACTCTTCATGTAGAAAGGAAAGCCTTATCTGGGATTTGAAAAATTCATGGGGCAAAACTTGCCCTTACAAATTAGGATATTAGTGAGAGTTTTATTCAACTGCCAGATTGTTCTCGAAAAATAATTTTCTGTGAGGAAAGGTTTGGCAATACTTGTTTGTATTAGCTTGCCTATTCAGGGAGTCAGGAGGGTGAGGAATACTCTTCCCCTTGGAGCAGTTTCCTGGGTTAGAATTTGACTGAAGTCTGCACATGTGGTAATTCTGTGCAAAATGAACTTCCTGATGAACATTAGATTTAAAGCTCTCAGTGATTCTCAGCTCAGTGGTTTTGCTAGAAAAAGTTTTTTTCACCTCAAGAGTTGCAGCGTCGTTCTCTGGGACCAACTGCAGTTTGCCCTAAACAATTTGACTCCAAGATAACCAGCCAAATGTTGTCCTTCACATGATTCCACCACAATTCAATGGAAGACACATCTAACAAAACATTTCCAAATTACTAATAAGTAAAAGCTCCTTGTTCTGAGTCCCTCTGGGGTTGTTTTTAGCTAAGATAGCTAAAAACAAGTTCCTCCTGGGACACACTTGTTTTTTTAAATTTGTGAAAAATATAAAGACAAAAGGGAAGTGATCTGTATCTTAATAGGTGTTTATGAACTTATGACTTTTCCTGAATGTGTCAGGTTTTGTATAAAAATTGTATACTTTGGTATACTTGGAAAGGTTCTCATCTTCAGCTTTGAGACTTTACTGAGAAGACGAAGACATGAGCTCTATTGTCAGCACACTCATGGGCATAATGTCATGCAGTCTGATTGCAAACACAATTGAGATTCTCATCATTTTCTAGGCTTCTTACCAATATCACTGCCACTTACCTACACAACACCTAGCAAATCTAAAAATACATAATAACTGGAATAGAAGCTGGATACCACTGGAGTGTTGCCTTAATATTACTTTTTAATGGAATCATATTTCACAGACAAGAAAGGCAACCCCAAAGAAAAAGTGCAAATAAATCATCACTTTCAGTTGAAAACTGGGTTTCGGATGCCACTCAGGACTGAACTGCTGGGCCAATTCCTGTGCAGAAGAGTTAGAGAACATACAAAAAAGAAAATGCTTGATATTCCTAGGACGACAATGCCTGAAATCAGCGCACTGGTGACTGAGTTCATCTGGAAAGGAGGTCCATTTGGATGAGCTGCAATGAGAAGAAAAATGCTGAGGTAAGATCTGGTCATAATCTCTCAGACGTGCCAAATACTTCTGTCTTCCTGTTAGACTACTCTATATACAGTATAATTGCAGTGGAGGGACTAAAACTGTAGCTCAGAATGAGCACCTGTCTACTTGGATAAAGCTTATCTAAGTATATGTTGAAAAGAGTTATTAGTTCTTTAAATATCAATCATGCTGGGGGATAAAGATATATGCCTTCTAAGGCATAATCTCTCATGTGCTAGTGACCAACCTTGACCTGTGCTACTTAAGGCAAGACTCTCATTGTCCAAGAACTATCAAGGCAGAGGCATAAGGATTTGTGGCCTAATCAAGTTAATGAAAGGATTTCTTCCACACTATCATTAACTACATGTCAATTCAAAGCGTATATAAATTCTTAGCAGGTGTATCTCGCACCAGATAGCAGACCTCTCTAAGTTTGTCTCTACACCTTCACAGAGGGCTTCTTAATGTGTTTCTCAATTCTCAGGTAGAAGAGGTAACATATTTACAACTTATTGCAGTTCAACACTCTGTTCACGGACCAATTCTGAGCTACCAAACTACACACATCCAGCCTGTATTGTCTTTTCCAGCAGGAGGGTGAAAAAAGCATTTTAGTAGTAGGTAGCAGCCAAAGTACCAACGTGGGTTTGCCATCGCCAGTGCTGGACAGTGAGGTGAAATGACAACACAGCTTTTGTGTGAGAAACCAGACTGCTCCTCCCAGAAGCAGCCACCTGCCCTCAACACCAGTGATCTCTCCCTCCTCACCAAAGCAGAAAAAAAAATCAGCACTGTTGATCAGGTTTCCCTCCCTTCTCAACACTGTGCTGCCTTCTGTCTGCTACAGTAGTAATCTCACCTCACTCTACCTCTATGCTCTCCTTTGGGACAGCAACAGGCAAAGGAAAGGCTGTTGCTCTGGGATAAAGAGGGCTGCTGCTTTCATTGCATGGAAAGGACAGGTAGCAGCCATTAACACAGCAAACTGTGTGCAGCAAATAAAAAAATCTGCTTTTTATTATTTTAATTATATCCATGAGTAGGAACACACCAGGGAGAAATTAATTACAGGGAGAACTTTGTTTCCTTGACAGGCAAGAAAGGTAGTTGCCTTTATATGTTCTAAGCTGAGAAAAGAAAGGAACAAATAATATTAGAGTTCAGAGGACAGGATAGATTCCTTGTTCTCCTCAGTCCTTTTATGAAGGAGTATGAGGTGGAGTGGCCCAATGTACCATCTGGTTACCCTAACTATCCTTTCTTAGTCATTAGCTACTCCTTGTTACCAGTAGAGAACAGTAACAGAGAGGCTGAAACAAGTCCTCCAAGTGCCCAAAGGAGAAGCACCCTAAAACTTAGAGAGCTAATCTCCCTTGCAGCCTATTTGCTTCACTGCCCTAGTCATCAATTTCTATCCAAGCTTCTCCATAGGTTCTTTGTGTGGTTAAAAGTCGGGAGAACAGGAACTGCAACTCTGATTTTCTAGCTTAGAGCTGTGAACTGAGCTGGACTGCACTATAATAACCATTTTCCTGCTTTACTCCTGTATGGCATGAGCAAATTTTATTGCTAAAGTCTGATTTTGCACCTGGTGGTTATAGTGTTCCCTCACTCGTGACATAGCAGCATATCTTCATTTCAGTTTCATCATAGGATCAGAAGTTTCTACGTTGATGGAGCTGGACACACAAATTAAACTGAGAATTCCAGACTTATCAATTGTTTTCTTTTCAGTATGTTGGTATTGACTCATTTAAATCACACACACACACACACAAAAAAAAAAAAAAAAAAAACAGAAAGAAGGAAAAAAAAAGCCATTGTATAGATATCAATCAAAATCATTCATTTCCTCAGTTCTGTTTCACTCATAACCCTCTTTCATGTTTCTTGGAATTCTGATTAACTTACCGAGCTCTGAATTGTTGGTTGGTGTCTCATCTATATATAAAAAAGACATATGTTATATTTTTAAAATACCTCTGCCTATCTCCTCCCCCCTTGCAACACAAAATACAATAGTCCTCATTTCATTTTAAGAGTACATCAGCTCTGCTTGTCCTATTGACTAGGAGCTTTAAGCATCTCTGTTAGAATACAGACAATAACAATAATTACACAACTTTGCTTCATTTTTAATGTCAGCACAACAATATGAAGCTACTTAATATTCTGTGGAAAAACAAACCAACACCACCTTAATGTAGGAATCTCTTAACTGAAAATGTGGAAAGTCTATTCTGCCCTTCAACAAAAATACAACTCTAAACACAATATTATACACAAGTCCCTTCACTGTTAATCATATTATAAAGTATCTCTATAGGAAAAAAATTACCTGATGTTCGACAAGGAAAAATATATCAGTGACCATAAATTATTACAAAAATGCCCTTTCTGCTTGCTCATTTTTCTCTTGACAGTTATACAGGGGCATTATATCCAGGGAAACATTCGTATTTCGTCTCCAGTTTTTACTTACTTGCCATTGTCCCTTTCAGAATCACATTTCTTGTCAACATTTTTGGGGGGGTTTGCACAATTTGTAAGCATAGTTCACATATACATTTGTTTTGAGCAGCTGTCTCCTAAATTTAACTGAGACATCCATCAAAAGCTACATAATTTCAACTTCACAAGTAGGTACCTGCTTTGCTTCCATACAGAGACTAAAACATTTTCTTTCATGCATGCCTCCTGTAATGACTTATTTTAGATTAACAAAAAACAATAACATTTCTCTGAAAAGAACAAAATGTTAGAAATATGAGTTCAGAGCTACACAGGAGGAGGACCATTACTCATTTGCAGTGGCTCTATTCAGTTCCTACAAAGGCAGCTTCATAAACAGCTCTGTTGCCAGAACAACTGGTGACTGGAGTAATGGGGAGACCTGGCTCACTTGAGAGGCCTCTGAGGGTGACAATATGCACAGGGCCCAGCCCCAGGACAGATGCAGCACCATCCTAAAGGAGGGAAGTGAGGGGCTGCACATCCGTGCCACTGCAGTCCTAATACTGGCAAATGTACTGTGGTGAGTTGGGTGCAGCAGGTTTGATGGGCTCTGTATCTTTGCTAAAGCTGGGCCAGAGTTGGTTTTGAAAATAGTGCAGCATCACACCAGAGTAAGCTAGTACTTCACCCTGGCCCTCCTCATCCAAACCCAGATAGTTTTGTTTAAGTTCCCTCATGATCTTCCCTCTTTTATCTTGTTAACTATAGTATACATGAGCCTCATGTTTTTTATGTGCTTATTTTCCCAATGAGAAGAGACAGTAAAACTAATTCCCTTTCTGCTCCAGAAGGAAAAGTGAGGTGTGAGTCAGATTGAGGGACTTGTCCAATGCCACTCCTGAAATTCATGGCTGAGTTCTAAACTGAATCCCATTTTCTTTTGGAGTACTTAACATTAAACTATCCTTCTGTCACAGTAGCAGAAGGATGCTCCAGAAGCATACTACAAAGATGGATAAATATTTCTAATCTAAAAAGTTTTACCCACATATCTCAAGTAGAAGACACTGAAAAAATTATTTTCCTTTTTCAGCCTTATTGATGTTTTCATTTAAAAAACGTCAACAGTTGTCATGAAATTATAAAATTGTTTATCATTTCTTCGGGACCATAAAACACACATGGACAGACCACTTTGCTTGAAGCAATGCAATATTTAAAGGAAAATGATAAATATATCTTTTTTTTAATTGTAAAAATAGCATTCACAGCATTTGAATCATAAGCTATATTACCTAACAGGGGTTGCTCATATAACAAGCTGTATCTAGTTTCCATTACTTGCCTAAGGCAGCAATACTCTAACATGCATGTTTGTCTGAGCAGATCTGTCATTCATTTCCCATAAGTACTCATGTATGCAACTTTGAAGTTAGTTCTCACTTTTTCTTGACTAATCAGATAGTAGCAACTCAATTGGGACCATGTATAATGCAAAAAAATTAATCATTTTCATTGCAGAGATTTTGCTCATAACAGTGTATTTTTTCCAAAAATGGTCTCTTGTTAGATGATTCCCCATTCTGGAGGGTCAGTTCTCTCTGTATATGTGGGTACAACCACTTTGCATGAAAAGAAGGATTTTATTCCCAAGGGTTTAAATTATTTTTCCTAGATCGGATTCAGTCCTACTCTCATCTCCCTAAGTCCAAGACTGCTGAAATCAGTTGCTTAACTGCAACTACTTGTAAATAGCAGTGATTTCTTAAACTTTTTGAAATACTTTATTTCTATTATTTAGTCAACAGCAGTCACACATTCTGTTCAGAAACTGCAGGTTACAGTTAGAGCATTTAGAGCTGCTTTTTTTCTTTTAAAAACTTTGGCAATAAAAATGGAAACCATGGAATTTCGGCCTCAAATTAAAGCAGTGCCCCCTCTGTTTAAAATTTGCAATGTGTTTGTCCTATTTCTTTCTTATAGATGAAGGTTAGGCATAGCATGTATTAGTTTTAGGCAACACTTAGATAAAAACCCAGAGGGAAGCGGGAAGATACGGTGAATACAAAGTGACAGTGAATATTCATTAACCGTCCAAATTAAATTGCAACACTGAACACAGTACCTTAAATTCCATTATCTACAGTGAAATCTGACCAAAAAAAAAAGTCAACCCAGTGAGTTTGAACTTATTATAATGGCCTTATATGTATAACAGTATCCCACAGTGATTTTACTGGAGTAGGAAGCATGTGAGAGCCATACAAATATTAGCTCAAAATTTCTACTAAAGACCCCAACAGAAGGGAAAAAATACTCAGCAAATTCACAGAGAATTCATCCTTTCTCTGAACCACCGCAAATTTATATTAAATTACTATTTCCCCAGGTTTCTGAAATTCCTGCAGTCCATAGAAAAAGATTGTTCATTCCTACCACTCCTTGTAATGATGGGGCCAGCAGAGATTACAGCATTGCCAGATGTGCTCTGAGGGCTCCAAGTTGTCCTCCCATCAGCATCTCTCTTTTCTCTGTTACTGCAAATCTGAGTGGTCAATCAAAACAGTCACAGATTCAGAGTGGAACAGAATTATGGTCCTTCTGTGCTTCCTGTTTTAATGTAAACTCTTTGATAAGTAATACTACAACTTTATTTCTTAATATGCTTTATATTATTTTGCAATAAAAACACCTGTAATATTTCCTAGAACTGTATCTTATAAATGCCTGGCTTCCCATTGTATTTTGCCTTACTTTGTTTACAAAACTACATCACCGTTGTGCACAAGATCCATCTTATAGTATATTGAATTTTCAGTAGTTAATTTCCCAAAGCTATGTTTACAGTTTCCCCCAACAAATCTGTTTTGCTTGACAATCCCTACTCTAGCAAGATTCTCAAGTGAGAATGTCCACATTTGGAGTTCTGAATAGCAAAGACTCACACTAAAACAATCCTCAGCACTCTCACCTGGAATCTACCTTTAACACCTGTAACTTATCATCTACCTTGAGCATCTTGGGTACTCGAGTATGCTTTGACTAAGAGCATTTCTTTAATGCGAAAGAACATGTTTCTTGTGAAAGAACTTCAAAAACCTCAGAACATAAATTGAATACAAAACGAATTATGTAAAAGCGTAACATAAAAATATAAAATAATGTATAAAATTTCAGGAGTATACTGAACAGGTAGCACTTCAAAATTCTAAATGAGAAGTCATTCAATAGGAAATGCTGCATTCTGAAGATATCACAGAACATTCTGTGTTTATATATTTATTTAAATGTCTCAATTTCCAAAATGTATTTGTTGTTCCTGACACTCGTAAAATCAGACGATTTTGAATTGACATAACTTCATGAACTTCAATGAAACAGTAGTTTCAAAACTATAATGGAGGTGATAATAAACTATATGAGGCATAGGATTTCATCACTATGATGTTCTCATACTTCATCATCACTATGATGAACTCATACAAATTTTCCCTGTCAGTATAACAGCACTTCCTACACCTTTAAGTTTTCTGTAAATTCTATTCTAAGGCATTTCTATTCATCCACTGTGATTATGAATACCTTGCTGCTATTCTAAGAATATCAGCTCTAAAGCTGTCTGGGAGTTGTAACTTTTAAAAATTAAGGACCACAAGGTGAAAAGGTCATTTCTCATGTGTTCAACAATCTATGCTTTGCAGGTCTAGTATTATTTTATTTCCAGATGAGAATATTAATTTCCATATTCTTCATTAGTTGTTTCACATTCCTTCAGACACAAAAAACATTCTTAATTCAGTCCCCTGCAAGTCACCTTCATTCTGTGCCATCCAAACTTCCATGACATTTGCATGCAGAAGAACTCCAGTGCCTATTTTATAGCCAGATAATTAACAACAACTTCTGTCCGCTAAAACTTACTGGCACAAGAAAGGGGCAGTCATCTGCTCTGCACAACTTTGTCACGCAGTGAAGGAAGACCGTTGACATCTTCTGGTTCTTGTGTTTCACAAAGCGAAACACCTCAAAGGAAAACCGGCCCATTTGACTCTTGCCATTTTCAATTATCGTTGTCTGTGGGTCCTTGTCACAGCTGGTTTTTGCAGAGAAGAGTAAAACTAGGATGAGCAACTCTTAGTATTTTGAAGCTTTTAGATAAGAATAACCCAAGCAGCAAGTTCAATGTTTCAGTTCCTTGGAAAAGAACACAGTGCAACATGGGCAGACACAATCTGTTTGTCAGGCTGCACAGTCCTGTGCTGAAACGCATTCCTACAAAAGCACCACACTTTGTTTTGCAACACCACAGCTATAACCAAGGTACCATTTAATTCCAGTGCCCAAAGAAACTTGAGACCTGAAGCAAAAAGCAATCAGGTATGCTAACCAGTATAGACAGGTAACTCCAAATGAAGACAGTATCTCTCCAACAACTGTCACAGATAAAATTTTATCCGAGATACTGCCAAGATTTTTTTTGAAGTTCCAATTCAAATAAATGTTATTACTTGAAGTAGAAGCAGGAGAATCTATTTATATTTAATCATTTCCTTAACTACCTTCCTGGTCTGGAGTCTATGGTGTTTTATATCGCTGTCATTCACCACATTTACCTTTGGTTAAATAAAGGCCTAGTAGAGCTATTTTGGATATATGGTTTTCTACCTCCATAATTCTTACAGCTTTGTATTTGCTTCCATGTTTATGTTCACACACAAGATTAAGTTCTGACATGTTATCTATAAGCCTATCCCTTGGTCCTCCCTGGTAATAATGCTTAAACTTTCCAGGCAGTTTAGGGCACTACTACTGGAGAGATTTGTAATTTTTTTTCTAAGGAAGGACAACAAAATACTGGGTTTACGCAGGACCTACCTTAAAAAAAGATCATATCGAAGATCATCGTTAGGATTACCAGATGGAGTGGTGTAACAGTAGTCCATCAAAACATTCCACCTGCACAGGGAGTAAAGTGATGAGGGGAATTGGCAAGAGAAGAGAGGGGCGGAGAGTGAGCGAGGTAAGTAAAAGACAGACAGGAAAGCATATAAACTGATAATGTAGGCTGTTACATAGACCCTGAATTATTGTATTTAACAGGTCACATACAACTCATTCTGTTTCTTGATACTGCTTAAAATACTAAACAGCACAGCACATCAGTAGAATTGTATAAATCATATTATTTGGTTTTATGCAAGTCAACCACCATACCAACACGCTTGGTACGCCTCCTCTCATAAGCTATGGCCACATAAGACTAGAATTGAAAACAATCCACTTTCAAAAGCTCTGGATTTTCTCACTTGGTCAAACAGAGGCCTTTCCTTAAATATAACCAATATAAGAATTAAAGTATAATACAGGAAAACTTTCATAATGAGAACCTCAGCAAAACATGCATTCACCATCAAGAACCTGATACCCTCTGAGGGAGGGCAGGGATTATTGAACATCAATCATTATTTTGACACATAAAAGAGCTATGAGGAAAGATAGATGCTTCTAAATCAGAAAAATTTGCAATACTAAGAGCTGAATAGCAAGGAAGACAAGAAATAACATTCTTTATGGTACCTTCCATCAAGGTTGGTTGCTCTTACAGCTGCATATATTTTGGTTTTCAAAGGTAAACCTGTACTTGGAATAAGGAGCTGCTGGCTGTATGTTGAATCCTGAAAAACAAACATTGCCTCACTGTAGCAGAAATTCCACTGTAACAATCCACCTGCATCCACAGACTGAACTCTCATCTGATTTTTCTGACCTTTCTATGTAGGATGATCATTCACTTTGTCCTCTGTAAAGGAAGAAAAAGCAGTGCCAGCGTATTTGCCTACAAGTTTGTCTATGAAGATGAAAAACATTTGACAGGTCTCTTTCTATGCAACTATTTGGGAGAATTTGTTTATGATTTAATGAAGTGGTTGGATTAGTGATTAAAGAAAAGGTACCATTCATTGACACTCCAGTAAGTCTCCCAGGGCCTACAGGCAAATACAGCAGCTACTGCGGTTTCCTGAAGGAGGAGCTTAACTGGGTGGTCACAGTGTACCCTTTCCCAGGAAACGTTAAGGCTATGTGAACTAG
The DNA here is from genome assembly GCF_003945725.1 of Corapipo altera. Lineage (NCBI taxonomy): Eukaryota > Metazoa > Chordata > Aves > Passeriformes > Pipridae > Corapipo > Corapipo altera. Next base: position 526,762 of record NW_020884898.1, on the reverse strand, counting down.
TGGAGATAGCAATGTCACCAGGTTTTATATATCTTAAGATACAGTCCAGGAGAACAGACACATTTTGTTATACAAAATGTAGTTTCCGTGGAAGCTGGTTTATTGAAGACTACAAGTAACAAATATTTTCATTTAAATTCTAGTATTTCAAAAGAACTGTTTCAAGAAAGCTGTATTCAACATGAAAGCTGGGAATTCCCCATATACTACTACATAGATATAGTTGTTTTATTAGTTTCTTGTTGAAAAGTCTGAACCATTAATGTCACTTTAGCAACAAAGCCATGAAACAGATCTGTGTGACAGGTGTTAAATCAGCATATCAAAATGCACTTACTGGTAACATCACCTATGTCAAATAGGTTGCTAATGCCAATAGCACAGGCATTCAGCATGTTGAGACCTCTTGTGAGGGGTCAAAACACTCAATGTGCATGAAAAAATTTGTTAAAGAGTATTTTGACCAGGTTCCGTGTGGCAAGCAAGACCATGGCAAGCAGTAGTTTACAGCAACAATAAGGTTTAAGTACAAAGCTCAAGTGATTCTTTTCAAAGGTAACAATGCCAAAATTCACAGCATGCCCAATATCCAAACTCTGCAGCACTGGAGGCCATGAGAGGTACACATGCAAGGAAAGACCAGCTCAGATATGCACAGAGCAAGTCCTTGGAGATCCACTCAAGTGAAATCAGATAGGTTTGCCTTCTTTCAAATTAATTTTACATTTCTATAACACATAGCTCTGCCACATTTTGCAACTCATTAAAGAGTGCAAGGCCCTACTATTGCATTACATAGTAGTTCTTTTATTCTTAAAGAGTATTTTTTACTCATTTAGACAGATATTTCCAAGAAGCCATAAAAGCATATAGCCACTTAGGGTCTGTGAGAGCCCATTAAACATTTTGCTGTTAAGCTCTGAGTCTATCATAAGGGTTACTCTTTTCTTTCCTAACAATGACATGTACTAACATCACAAGGTAAATGTAAATAACATCTTGTGAGGGAAGATAGAGTTGAGTTGAGAAGATTAACAGTCAATCTTAAGAAATAACACTACAGCTAAAGTTTGAAAGTATGCCTGCTTGCAGCCTAGAGATGCCTCAGTACACAACCCCTCATCAATATTAAGAGTGGACACAAGTCTTGAGGCCCCTCCCAAAGCCAGAACTTCTAACAGGGACCAAGCGAACCCACAAGACATTAAGTGTCCAAAGAACTGGGCAAAATGCAGGCAATGCACAAGCTGTCCATCTATTTATCCAGCCCTAGGATGTGAAGCATCCACCATTTGAATCTGCCAGCCTTAGCAGTATTATTCATGACAGTGCTACTCACTGGGGTGAGTAATATGACTGAAATCAGAAAGAAACCCCTATTTATGGCCAACTGAAAAGCTAACCAGAGTAGGGAGGATAAAAGCACATCTTGGCATGTGGTATTTGAGGAAAAACTGCTCAGTATGACCACTGCTAACATTTATTTCTCACTGTTTTCTGAATTGGGCCCTAAAGGCAGCAAATACATTGTGGTCAATGATTGACCTGACTGAGAAATTTGCCTACCCTCACTCTGGCCCATCTTTTTGATCACAGGTTTATTTAAAAATGAGAGAAGCATAATCTTCATTTTAACAGATTATAGGTTGTTATTTGGAGCTCTGCACTTTCAAACAAACATAATTTTTTTAAAGCATGCCGTTGAAAAATGTCCTGTTGCAATATTTATAGCTCATTATGTTCAAAGCATAAAGCATTGACTTTTAAATCAGTTGCATGAATTATAACTCAGCAGCATGATGGCATGAATAATAATGCAAAAAAAATCAGATTCATAATTTACAAAAACGATGCTTGATAGATTGAAAAATTGATATTTAAATCAGGTATTTAAAATGTATGAGTAGAAATTTTAATCAACACAAAAATATAATTTCATTGATTAATATTAAGGAGAGGTCTGTGCATTTTTTATGTTTTATAGTCACCAACCATTTTTACATGGTAAAAGCTTTTACAGTAAATGCATATTCAAGTTACATTATCTAAAATATAAGTAAGAAGTGCTGGATGAAAACTGTTGTTATTATTAATAAATCTTAAAATCTTTAAAGTCCACACCATAAGGCAACATATGCAGCGGGCTATAGATTGGGAGCAAATTCAACATCCCTCACTACAATTACAGATGATCAAAACAATCTGACGAGGCTTGAACATAAAAACACCCCAGCCAAAGTGCTACAGTTTATTGCTAAGGGAATACGTCTGGAATAATTTCACAGAATACTACAAAGTACTCTCTGATTAAGTGCAATGTACATATACACATACTCACACATACAAAAATAATAAATTCAAACACAAGCATGCACTTCAGAGTATGATTGTTATTACTAGGACAATTGAGTGGTGACATGGTGTCACACGCTGAAAACCAGAGCTGTAAATAGAGGAGATGTATAAATACAGGAGAAAGAGACTAAGTGACCTCAAAGATGAACCATATAAACACAAGACAGCAGATACATGCAAACAAAAAGGAAAAGGGAATTCAGAAATGAAAGATGCCTGGAAGAAAGGTCTGCTTCATGGGAGGAGTGAGAAGGAAATAGCAAATAATGAAGAGGAGTCTATACTCTGGTCTGCTAATCCAACTTGTACCCACTTAGTGCAGAGATTAATTTAGTTCAAGTCATATTACTGTGCTTTATACTCACATTGTAAAGCAACAAATTCAAAGTGCTGATAAATGTACCATTGTTCTCTCTTACAGAAATAGCAGCTGATGACCTACAAGAAACCAGAAACCAAAAATCATCATGAAGAAAGATACCTTATTTTTGTGTTTGCATACTTCAGTGAGTTTTATCATTAAAAAAACTCAATGAGTCATATCACAAGGAGTTAATTTATGCATTTGGGTTATAAACTTCAGAAACAGGAATTTATAGTGGAAATACTGACAGTCTTAACTATGCAGAAAATAATGGATGCTACTGGAAACACGAATCAGAAAAATAATTAGCAGAGGCAAAGTAACAAAAAATAACCCACTTTTCATAATGTACAATGTTTACTCATGCATATATTTTCTCTTGCATTCTATGTTTACATGCCTACAAACTATTTCATGAAGAACTTTTTTTTTTTGCTGCTTTCATTTTTCATCAGAACATTTGAATTTTAATGGAAGTTTTACATTATCTAAGGGTCTCTTAATAACCACAGCTCTTCATAAACTATGTTTTTTCATATAATGATGCTACAGAATTTTCTTTTTCTTTGTATCACCTCTTCTTTTGGTGCTTTTTCCTTTCCCTTTACTCTTGCACACCTAAAAATTCCTATGTTGACAGTACTGCTATGGCATGCACGTATACATGCTTACACAAACATGGCAATGAAGCACATAGAAATTAAAAAGCACACTTACGAAGCAAGTTGGGTATTGTTAACCAAGTACTCCAGTGGGTAGCTACAACTAAATTTGTACAGAAGCCCAGGCAAATAGCTGATAATTGTTGGTGGGTCTGGCGTATCAATATAGCCCGAAACATTACCTATCTGTATCACTGAGGTATTTCCATAAGCATTGATACCTCGAGCTGAGGATACCTATTGAGGGAGACAGAAGATTACTATTATCTGAAAGTTAACCATGGAACAAAAAATACTTAAGGACAGCAATGCTTTAGCTCATAATTTATCCAGAAATATCTTCAGTAAATCCTTCAAAACTTAATTTGGTTTAATAACATGTTCCCTGTGTTCGACTTTTCACCTCCCTAAAATCACGTGTGTACAGTTCACAAGCTATACCCCTGTTCTTAAAACAGACTTGAGCAACGCTTGAAAAAAATTATGAATCCTGGAAGAGTATTTTTTGGTAGGTACTTTTTCCTGACCATTCCCAATGAATTCACACGACTTACTGGGAAGAACTGAAGGAACTTTGCTATTATTGTTAAAAAATATTACCTTAAAATGAGCTTACATATACAATAGTAAGGCAAATATACAAGCAATTTCATTCACAGAAACAATATTCCCTCACTGTTGAGCTTTGGTTTTGACATATCATAAACAACATACTTTATAAATAGATACAAAATGAATAGTTGAACTTTGTGGCTTTGTTTACATTATACATTTCTAAATTACAAACTATAACCTGTCAGAAATTGCAGAGCTCAAAAGTAACATAAGCTTAATGCCAACACAACCTAAATTCAATCCATGGGCATGTGCTATTTTTGCTCAGGCTCAGAGAATGTGCAGAGCCAGCAATAACATGCAGCTGTCAAGAAAACTGAAGGACACTTTCCTTCTGCTAGCAGCCTGACCCGACTTCGTCTGTAGCTGCTGACTTGAATAGGGGGGTGGTTTGCTGTCTCAGTAGGCACATAATTCAGTAAAGTAAATTAACATGGCACTGGACTTCCACTGTAGCATTTCTTTGGTATAACTGTATTACCAAAACAGATATTTTCAGCAGCTTTAGAAAACATGGTTTCTTAAAAAGGTATTTCATTATGGAAGAATCATCCTGAGGTGCACATGAGTTATAACACTTTGCAGTAAGTAGCACAGGACATTTTTGATTTCTTCATCTACAGAAAATATACCTAAAAGACAGAAGCAGCACTTCACCAGTGGCTTACCTAATGATTTGCTAAATGAAACAAAAATGTAAAAAATCAAATTTTCTAAGATCTGTAGTTTGCCTAAAAATTATAGGCTAGATCACTGATGTAGTATAGACAACTACAGCTCTGTTTAGCTTCCTCATCACCCCACCCCCATAAAATAAAAAGTTGAGTCTGCTGTATCACAGACAAACCCGGGTTTTACTTGAGTTCTGCCTGAGCTGTTGTCTGTCCTTTACTTTTATTGAAAATTAGTTTGAAGGTCTTTACTGTGAAACACTGCCAAGAAATGTACAGGACTGTACTACTCCAGAGTAGGGAAGTAAGAGATGCTCCCTGCTCTTTTATCCTCTTTGTTTGGGGCACAGTATGCCTAAACAGAGAGGATGGGGGGAATTTTTGGTTATATTTTTTACAGCTGCTGCTTTGTCTTTGTATCCTGTGCAGCCTTGTGGGGAACTTCATGGGGAGCTCCAATTATTTGGATTTACCAGACTAGGTTTGTTTTGTTTTGTTTTTTTAAACATCAAGCTCTTATGATTATAATTAAATGGCAAGTTCAGAGAGTTTACAATGTGACCAACTACACAAGAACAGGAAGAAGTTGCTTCCTAGAAAATTATTCTAGTGCAAGTCATGGAAGTGTTACGGTTTTTCAGTGAAAATGGGAAAAGAGAATCTTGAACTTGGCAAACTGTTCTTTTGTTGAAATTTTAAAAGAAAACTCAGCCTAAGGCAAAGGGGTCACAGAGCATATCAAATATTTCAGCCCATTTTTGGCACAATTAGCAACAAAACAGGGGGTTTGTTATAAAAACTGACAGGCATCAAGTGCAAGTATGAATGCCAGATAGAATAAAAGTCTTAAAAATAATATATTTCTACACTTGTTATTTTAAGTTACTCATAGGTATTTTGATACAAAGTTGTCACTGCTTGTTCAACGTGATACACACAAACTGTACAACTCTATTTCTGCAAAGTCTAGGCATGTTCAGCAAGAGTTTTAAAAATCCCTTGGAAAAATCTCATTTTTCCATAAAAAAAAAAATTAAAATTAGACTTTCTAATCAGTGAATAAATGTGTCCCACCACATTTTCTTATTAGTAATCAAGATTATAAATTATCAACTTTCTCCACTTTTCTTTGATGTATGCAATATATTGCTAACTGGGTAACACAAAGTATCTATAAAAGATACAATGCTGTCAAAGACATTCACTGGATCCTATGCATAAATAGCCATGCTACAATTTCACTTGGACTATATCTTACCACTAAAGTGTTTCCACAGGATTCCAAAGTACTCAGATTGATGATGAAAATGACCACTGCTGGAAAGGTGTTGTTATTGATGAAACCCCTGCAGTGGGCATCCCCATGTTTCCCATTCAGTGCCAGATCTGTCTCAGAATAACCAGAGAAAAGAACTGTGCAAAAATTTATCTTCATAGTTATTGTCTGTACTCCACAGAAAACATTGATATCTCGTTCAGCTGCAAGAAAAATACAGGGAAAGACATTGTAAGAAGATTTCAACTAATCACACGTAACTATTGTAGCAGTTAATCTAGCATTGTAATTTCCAGTCAAATAAACTTTTAGACCTCAGTCACAGCAAAATATTGGAATATAAAGGTCAGAATTGCATTATTCTGGAGAACAGATTTGACTCTACAACTTAACTTAAAAAAAAATAAAATTAAAATAGCAATATAGTCTACCGTGCAACAAAACCATTATTCTAAAATTCCCCCACAAATCTTTTAGTAGCATGTTCATGAACTGAAGCATTGCAATAGAGTAAAAAACAGCAAGTGGTTACACATTTGGAGTCTGATTAAACAGCTCCCTTCTGGAAAAGAAATTTCCAGTGATTTTGAGAAATTTGGGAGGTAAAGCTCTGCCTTCCAGTCCCCTCTGGCATAAAGTTGGCTACATTTGTCTAAGGTTGTCTGGAGTCCACTTTGTATGAGATCACAATCTCAGACCGTGCAGACTTTGAAGTACAATCATCAGTTTATCAGAGCAATTTATTACAAACTTTGTCAAGTTGGGATTTTTATTATTGTTGGGTTTCATGGTTTGTTTTTTAAGAACCATCAGCTTTAGCTTTGATGAAAAATCAGTTGGCTCTTGAAAGATGATGATCAATACTACAAAGCCTCTTGCGATCTTTCATTCTGTAGATAATGACAACACAAAAGCAGCAATTGTTAAAATTTATCAATTTTTGAGCAGCAAAAAAAAAGTCTTGGGTGAATTAAACTTTTTATTCAAAAGTTCTGAAGATTGTTGTGTCCTGAAAGGAAAAACAACATGTTAGGATACAGGCAAGAGTTTGGTTTGCTTTAGAGCTATAACATGGCTTTTCTGCAAGGTCTTCTTTACCCATAGATGGTTGGGATGCTGCTCTGGTGTTTTCCTCTAGTGCTTTACAAAAAGACATACTGCACTGTGTTAAACACAGACATTACTCCTTTATGTAACAATTAATTTATTACATCTGCCTGAAAATTAAGTGCTATTAAAAATTGCAGAACAACTTCAGTCAATACTATACCATTAAGACTGCTGGAATGAATTGTTTAACTGCATTGTCACAACAGAGAGGAAATGAAATCTCCATTACAATGAACTAGTTCTTCCCCCATGGTACAGGAGGACAAACAGTTTAATCTAGACAGCTTTAATGGTGGCTTTAAAGCCAAAAGAATCAAGTGCAGGAAATAACTGGGTATAAATTTGTGCAGACAGGTACTGGAGGCAAGACAGAAGTTGAAGTGATTTCGTATGAAATACTCCTGGTTTGTACATGATCATAATCCCACTAATATAACATACAAAGATCAAGAAGCAGCATGCCTTGTTTTCCACTACAGGAGGACCATTATGATCCATTTAATGAGTATACTAAGGTAGAGGGACCAGTACAAAAAGGCAAATGGCAAAGTGTGCATTTATGCTTACTTGGACCAAATACAGAAGCAGTCAGGTTGTAACAAATTGCAGCATTTAACATAAAGTAGTTCAGTTAATTTTATAACTCACTTCAAGCCTTTTAAAAAAGCAGGATATTAACTCCACCAATTAAGTTACCATTACCACTTGCAAAATTATCATTTGACACTATGGGAAATGAGGCCATACAGTACAAACACAATTTTTTGTGTGATACAGGGGGATAAACAACCTTTCCAGACTGAACCTTTTCTGCCATCTACTTCACAAGGAAGCATGGCTGCCAAATTAGTCCATTCTGGAATGGAAATAAATGGAAATAATTTCCATTCTGGAAATAAAACATTTTTTGTTCAGATATTAATCTGAAACCAGGCACAAACAGATCTAATGTCTCTTTAGATGCTAAACACCTAGCTCATTTCTTGTCAATTTGGAAAGGTAAATATTATTCCTAAATATGTTAAAACAAGTCAACTAAAAAAAAAAAAAAAAAAAAGTATTTGTATTCCTGCACTAAAATCTTCTGGTTTTCTGAGTAAGAGAGGAATAGATGGTTTGAAGGTTACGTCACCCACCTGATGAAGCCTTAAATACAATGACCTCTATGTCACAGAGTTTCCATACAAGCAAACCACTTGATTTCTTTCTGACTCAAATCACCCAAGCCACCTACAGCCAACAGTACTCACGGATGTGTCACAAGCAAAACAGAGTAAAGTTCGGGAGGTACATAGATACTACAGAGACCATCTTGAGTTAAGGACAGACACGTGGTGATGAGACAAATCCTGGGAGCTCCACTGCCTCCTTTTGCTGTGGTACCCTTCCACACATTGCCAAGGCTCACCCCAGAGCAGGCAGAAAAAAACTTCAGAGGACAGGAGTTTGCCACAAAACACTATAGATAAAACTCATTCCAGCAGAGGAGTCATGCAAAGGCACTTATAGTTCAAAATCAGCTTCTCTGCATTTGCTTCCTGTTTGATCAAAGCACTGCTTTGATATTGAATTAAAATACATAGTGCATTTTAGTGAAAAAGGTGCAACATTTCTTAGTTTCTGCTAAGTTCTCAATATGTACTTACAACAAGAGCCCTCTGAATCAAAATTGCATTTCCCAGCTAAAGACAGACTGCTATGGTTCCATCTCCCAAAAGCCTTCTAAAAGCTATGCTTTACTGCAATGCAGAAATAAAGTCTTTTTCTCAAGGTAAACTCTCTGAAGGATGTGTTCTTTAGAACCCATCTAGCTTTTGGCATAAGAAGTCACTGAATTTTCAATCTTCCAAATACAGGGATATTTTTAATTCATTCCTGCTGGCTATTGCTTACCTACACTCTAAAACAAACCTGCACAAACAGAAGTCCTGTCTGATTGTCATCCTATTTATGCAGCAGCATTCCTATGCAAGTCACCAAAGCAATGTATGATAAAAGAACAAACAAATGAAAAATGGATGAGCTCCATGGTTCCTTTAGGAAGGCTTAATTTCTCCTCTTTGCTGAAAACAACTTCTGTTCTTAACAACATTCAAAGAAAAAGAGCAGGCAACTTCAAAACCCAATGGCTTCTCCTGTATCTGCACACCTTTCTTGCCCCATGGCTGGAATTCCCGTTCAAGGCGATGAAGATTCCTTGTGAGGAACAAATAAGGAACAGGAAGAAAGTCTACCCATAACCAGATTCTGTGGGTACTATCTCAGCCTGAGGAGACACTCGTTCCAAAACATTCTCCTTTTTGATCTCTCTCTCACCTTTCCCCCTACATTTGGACTCTGAAGGCCCTGAGGCAGCTGCCTCAAAGCCATAGTGTGAGCCAAGATATGGGGAAGCAAGCACAGGAAGAGTGAGGCCCTCTTTCCTGCAAAGATTCTCTCACCCGTCTTCTGAGGTTCTTAAACTCAGAAAAATGAGTTCCAGTAGCCTCTCAGCTCCACTAGCTCCAGCCCATTACATAGCAGGCCCTTCCATATATTGAATATAATATCTTCTAAATTTGGGAACAAATGGGTTTTCTGGTTTTTACTCCCATCTCAAATGCATGACTAATAAACAGAATTATTTTTCTTTCCTAGCTCTCAAAATCAGCACTAAGACTGTTGATTAAAGTCCAACTTTTGAATCTTTACTGCCCGAGATGACAAACAAGAAAAAGTAGGACTCTGCTCTAAGTTCCTATAGGCAGTGAGGAGTCATTAGCATTTCCTCTAAAAAAAAAGTCTATTTACTTGTAACCTAAACAGATTTTCTCCCAAGTCACTGAGATTTGGCAGACATGGAATCTGATATGACCCTTTTTTATGAGGCAGAACTGCAAGAGGCCCCTAAATATCCACAATAAGAGATTAATTCAATTCACAGGTGTTGCATTGCAAATAAATGTTGGCATAGGGTTGGTGCAAAAATGACCAGAGAAAAATTTTAAAAAATGGAAAGAGGAATCTAAATATACCTCTAGCTGTTGTAATCCTCTCAAGAAGCCAGAATAATAACAAAAAATGACCCACAATTATATAAAACAACTTAAAAGGTAGATCTGAGACAGGTGGGCACAATTCACCCACACATCTGAGGCAAGCCTAGAAAAGTTGTTGCTAAGAAGGGAAATATATAACTAGCTTGTGAAATACTCAGTTAAACAACGATTTTCTCAGGAATGGAGACAATATATTTGATCTTCTTTGCATGTCTTATTTCTCTGTTCTTCATATTCATATTGATTAAGTGGAAGAAGGTTAAACCCACTGCTGGTCTTTATGTCAACAAAGCATCTAGCAGTGTGGTGGTAACAAAGGAAAACAAACACACTGTCTGCTTTCTGATGACTGAAGTTTAATAAAAGAGCTGACCCTTCCTGGAAAAAAAAAAAAAAAAAAAAAACCAACACCATCAAAACTACTATTATTCAGCAAGCAGCAACACAAAAGGTATTACAGCATAATACTATACTGAGAGTTCATTACTAAACTATTCAATTCAATTGCTATCTCAGAAAAACAAGATGTGACAGAGACAGCATTCCAGTATTCAGAGCCATTTTATTACTATTATTATTCTGTTCAAAATACAACTTGAAGCAGGAAGGATAAGCAATGTAATAGCGACTAAAAGGATGCTTTAGCTGAATAAATCCTGATACACATGTCACTAAGACTGACATTTCATTTCTATTTCTTATTGTATTAATAGCTCTGAACATCCAATATCCAAAAAATTACTTAATTTCCATTTACTTAGAGGTAAGAGCATACATCATACATAGACATAACCCATTGCTTCACCTGTCCCTAACCAAGCACTTAATGTTGAAGTGAGGCACTAAATTTTGCCCACTGTGTAATTAGAAGAAAGTAAACTGCAATATTAGAGAAGTTCATTGTCACTGAGACAGTCAACACTCACTTAACATGAAGTCCTACCCCCAGGCTTCAGACAGATTTAAAGCTCTGTATTTAAAAATAAGCACTGCTTTGAACTAAGACAATAAAGACACCATTAGAAAAAAGTCTATTAAACACTTACCAGGAAACCTGCTATGGAGGTTAGCATCACAGTTGTATCCATTGAACTGAGCAGTCACTGAAAGCACTTTAATCGTCAGCAGGAGCAGCAACCATACCTGTTCCATTGCAAAACCTAGCAAAACATTAAGTGGTTATTACACACATCTGTTCAGTGCATTATAGATGCTTACTGCAGACATTTAACTGCTCAGGAGGTGATGGTCTCCAACAAAGGAACTGGGGATAAAGCTCACAAACTTATGGGAACGAGGTCACAGACAGCAGGGCCCATTTCTCTACTTCTGAGTTATGTGTAATTTGTATTAACTTCTACAACTTTTAATCATAACTTGTCGCAAAAAGAAGACACTCAAGGATGATATAAAAGAAAAAAGAATCTCTAAAATATATTGACAGATGAGAATTGATTAAATATTTAAACTCCAACAGCTTTTTTGACATTTCTGTGTAAAAATTACCTAAGAAAGACATCTTGGCTAAAATAAAACTATTGTTCTAAGTCCTTGAAAACCATACAGATAAATGGTTTGCTGAGCAATTCTCAGACTCAAAGTCCTAGAATAAAAATTAGCTCATATCTATTTGCCAAACATTCATTCTTTGAAGCACACATGGAATTATATTGAGCTTACATAATGAGCTGCTACAGATACTTGCACCTACTTGAATTGTATCTGGAAATCAGATCAGGAGATCAGAATACATGAATTTCTAGTGTTTTGAGTAATTATTCCTTCTGGGAGGATATCTCCAATACCTGTAGAATTTAGTACAACCAAAAAAAATTTCTGATATATGCTTTTGTCAAAAATATCCCAAAATATTGAGATTTTTGTCCATGAATCCAAGTGCATTGACTTTTATTATAATTATTATTATTATTATTTTATAGGATTTTGTCATTCTAGAGAATACATCTGATCTGCTTACGTAGACCCGACGTGTGGCAATGGTCTCCATTTGCCTTGACAGGAACTGAGCCATTCTAAGAGTTAGGTTTGCTGCCTCTAAGACTGCAGATACAGATATGTTGATCATCACCTTTCTCCAAGTGCATAAAGAACATTTGCAAACTCCAGAGATGAAGCACCCCTAAATGCATCTGTATCTGGCATGGTAAGGGGCTGTCATGCACTGCTGAGAAGAGCTGGCAACTGCACATGGAGAGAACATTTGAGACAAATCCTCACTCTTAACTGAATCTTTCATGGCTACACAGCAGTCTGAGCTAAAGTCTGCTCAATAACAGAAAGGTTTTCACTAGTTTTCAAACCATGTTTACAGAGTACACAAACCTACAATTTAATGCTTTGTGTTGAAAGATAGATCCTTAGAGGACACTCCCAAAGTAATTTGTCAATTAACAGATCAACTACAACTGAGTCAAATTCTTCTAAAAAGTCAAGGGTGTGTCCAAATGTACAGGCACTGATTCCTGTGTAAGTCTGCTTAGAAGCCTATGGAATAAAAATTCAGAATTGAAAACACCATCTTCCTGCTAAGTATGCATGTTTCCTAAGTCAGGTATGACTTTTGCTGTCTATCACATCCAAAAGCAGTTTTCCCACCAAGTTCTGCACAACTTCCTTAAAGTGTGACTTACAGCAAGAATCCAACCTCCTTTTAGTTTCAGGTAGATACGAAACTCTAAGCAAAAGCACTTTTTGACCCTTTACTCTTTTTCCATTAGACTCCTGTGGAGGTTGGCAGAGCTTGAAGCTAATGTTGAAGAAGAACTGTGAAACCATAAGAAAGAAAATAAAATTTCTAACTGGGTTGTTATGAAACCTATGTATTTTCATGATCTTCTCACCCCCTCTATTTCTCTCAGATGGAGAAGAAAAGTAGTGGGTTTTATGTTTGTTTACTATGAAAATTCATATTTTATTTTGAAAAAAACATTTTATACTTCAGAAAATTGGCATTTCTCCATTGTCCCGGAGCCTTTCCTCGACTCGTACAGTGGTTACATCAATAAAGTGGCAATTACTGTTCTTTGTATACGGTCTGGTTTCTTATGTCCATTACAATGGTATATATTAAAGGCAATTTACCAAGATCTAAATCTGACTTCAATTTTCTAACATCCACAGTGGGTTTTTTACTAGCAAAAAAAAGCTATTTGAAAAGAATTTAATGAAAGATGCCACTGACAAAGTTGTAGTTATTATTTTAGATGAAAAGCAGAACTTAACAATGAATTCTAAAATTTTAATTATTAAACATAACTTATGCTGCTGCATTTTGGAGAAAGAAGAGATGATTGCTAAGGAACAAATCTGAATTAAGACATTAAGTATTTATAGCATTATTTCTCTAGCTGTATTCAGAACAATTCAGATTTTAACACAACCAATAATGTCCTACCTGCCTTCTGGCTATTGACTTATCTGTAAATGGATCAACATGCAGATCCACATCACCAGCTCAGCTGAATCCTGCTGATTTTTGTTAAATAAGTTAGGAACAGGCATTATTTTTCATTTCTCAAGAGAACTGCAGGGCTAGAAAGCACCCTGAAAAGCCAACATCACCTGTCTACCCACCCCAGCAAGAATCAAAGCAGCCATTCCTGCTTTTCCAGCCTGGTCTTAAAGGCCTCTGGCAAGTTATTTCTCAACAAAAATTTGTAAATTTCAGTCTCCCAAATGTATAAGGCATCCTAACCAAAAGATTTGTACCATATTCATACTGTTGAACATTTCATCCAATGAAAGAAGCATAAAAGCTGTATCAAAATAGTAACAGGAACATCATAACCTTATTGCCTGCTTATGAGTATGAAATTTAAATTCCATTTACAAAAAAATTAAAGATAATATGCAAGTCCTAGGAATGGGGTGATTTATAATCCAGGAGTCAAATTCATGTGGAAGATATTTGTGCCCTTTTTTCTTCAACTTAGTATGTAATTCTTTAAGCCTTTTTCAAGGAATACTGCTCTTGGTGCTTTCCAAAAATGGGCTTCTTTGATCCAGTAGCAAACATCCTTGGCTATTAAGGAAACTTCCAAGATTGCAAAGATGCCAACACATACAGCAAGGGAAATGTGACCATCTCTATATAAACTCTCAACTGGCAAACCCATATCAGGTTTCACTGATGTGCCAAGAATCAGATTCTGTGCTGCATATCTTTGAAGAGTAAAGAGAGGTCAGAGTTGCGACATGCAGTCGTCAATTTAATTGTTATCACTTTGCAAAGCCCTCATCCCTGCTTTGATGATCTTCACCATGTCAGAAAACCTGCACAGAATTTCCAAGTAAAGATGTTTATGATTTAAACAAGACAGGTTTTAGCAGTCAGTTTGGGAATTTAATTCCACAGAGATGCCATGGTTTGACCTATCTAAATTTCCTCTTCTTTCCTCTCTCATGACCTCATATTCATTTCTCTTTTTTCCCATCCTCTCTAAAAAGCTCTTCAAAAATTTTCCTTTGTCAACAGCATTCACTGATTCAGTCCTACACTTTTATTGAAATTCATTTGTGAGCCAGTTCTGACTTCTGAGTATATTACTTATTTCAAATATTTATCATGTACTTTATGAGAACTTCCTGTAATGCCCTGGTTATTCTTGATTTCTCATTCACAGGGTGTGGCAGTTCTGCAGAATAATATGGTGATCTTTGTGCCTTCTGACTGGATAAGTCTTTCATAAAAACAGTTAATAGCAATAACAAAAACTTCTCAAAGAAAATTGTATATGTGATAAGCACATAATAAAGCTGGTGGAACATTTATAAGTGTTCTTATATATATATCTAGTAACTGCCTAAATGTTGTTTAATGATAACATTAGATGTCTACAAGTAATGGAATAGAAGCATTACTTCTGCTCAAAAAAATAATTTCAAATTATCATTACATAGTTCAACAAGTACTTCTCAGTCATCTCAAGACAAAATAGTTCCTTATCTTTTTGATTTACATTCATCTTGCTGCCACACTTGCTTTTGCATGTGCACTCAAGTTGTGAATAGTTGTGAAGTGCATTAACTGAACCACTGTCAAGTCTTCCAGAACCACTTTGCCCCTAAACACATACTAGATCTTTTGCCACCGCTTAAAAGTGGTCTAGTGAAAAAAAAACCAGAAGAATACCTCTCCACCCCAAGTTCTTCAGTGGAACTTTCTCTTTTAACTTGTACATTCCATTGCAATGAATTATCCAGATCGTTTTCACTATTGCCTCCCACATTATCTCCTTGGATCTTCCCATGCAGATAAAACAGGACTCGGATCTTTACAGTAACTGTTTTGAAGACAGGACTACCAAAAAGTGATAATTGCCTTTTTTCAAAAGGCTTGTTACAGAAAAAAAAGGGCATCTGAGATTTAAGACACATTTAAGACACATTTCAACTATAACATTTCCTTCTGCTTCAAACACAGCATATCTTTTCTTGCAGATTTCTGTGATTTCAGGCTCCATAGTGCCATTCCATTCATTTCTGACACCTAGCAAAACCTGAAAAGCTGAAAAAATAAATATGCACTGACATGCACACACACACACACACATATATACATGACAAATATACACACACAGAGGCACACATATGTATCTTGAAGTTCAGCAGTTTCCCAAACAGAGGAATAAAGCTGATGATGGAGCCAGGCCTGTGAGCAGATTGTATGTTCCCAAAATTACAGTATTTGAGGGCTTACAGCACAGAAATACAACAAGTGTAATAATTTGACACAGATGAGGAAATAATAAAACTAAGAATATCAGAAATCAATGCGCCTCAGAATGTACAAAGAGACCTGATTTTTTTTCCCACCACAAAATAGGAAACTAGCTTTAAATATGTAAATAATTTCTCTCTTATAGCTATTCAGAACACAAAGAGCAGTTGCAGACTACACAAGGAAGACCATGCATTACATGTACACAGGTAGTCAGACATTGAGTTGCCTTCAGCATCAATTATTTGGCCCTAGAATGACCTGTGCTTATTTGCTAGTCATATATTTCCCCTCAATTTTTGATATTTAAAAACAAGAGTCCTGGATTAGCTTCATGCTATACCAGATTTGTAATTAAATGTTGGGTCAAAGCTTGGAGCCTCTCCATAATCAAAATTCTACCAGAACCAAACAGCAGCTTTACCTGAAAATTTCTAAATGATAGCTGAAGTCTCAAAATCTAAATCTCAAATGCTTGTAAATCAAGCAGGTGCCCACAGTGTCCAAGGAAAATGAGACTGGGGAATAAATTTTGCAGTTTTCAAAAACCAATATACAAACCTTTTGCTTTGGTTCTGAGGTTTAAAAAATGCTAGTTTAAATTAAAAGAATTCTGGTTTATTTTCCAGTCTTTTTAGAATAATCTCTTTCACAGAATAAAAAAGCCAAAGGGTCTGAGAAAGCCGTTAATTTTCCACAAAAGAAAGCCAAATCAAAATCATTAGACTTTTATCTGAAAGACTTCAAACTCTGACCAGCACGCTGCATGGGAAACTGATATTCAAGACCATAAAAAATTTATATGGAAGCAATCCATAGTGTGCTTATGAATTGAAATGAAACAATGACTCTAAACTCTGCTGAAAACTTAGATCTCCTTCCAAAAGGCATAGCTCAGTATTTTTTGTGAATCTTATTACTGGTAGTGAGAAATAAATGTGTATGTTGGGTAAATAATAGAAGTCTTCCAGCCATGCAGTGCTCTTGAATCTATAGAATCAGGTGTGCTTAGAGAGATGTGCACTAGGTCCGTCTGGAGCTTCATCTCATACCCTCAGACAGGCAAAACTCCAGCTGAGACTGTTTTTTCACCTGCCTAATGACTAGGGAAATTTAATTGGTGTACCATACTGCCAATAAGCTGTTAAAAAATTACATTTTAATGCTTCAAAATATTCATTAGAAAATTTACACATTGTACCTTAAGTATACATGTCTGTCTGCATTTTTACAACAAATCCTTGGATGCACTGAGGTTTTATTAATCTAGTCTGAAAAGAAACTAAGTTAACTGCATATTTATAATTGAAGAAGAGAAAGAGTGATCAAGTGGAGAATAAGACTATATTTATACAAAGCAGTTAATATCTTCTTTCAAGGAGACAGACTATTAGGGAAATAAAGTTATCAAAGCATATATAAATCTAAACAACCGTTTGTTGAACAAGCCAGAGTTACTAGAGTTAACTCATTCACTTCAGACTGTTGAGGTTATGGAGCAGACTGTTTAGCTGCTATTGTGTGCTAAATATCAGTTATTCTATCTTTTCCTGCATCCACTAGTGAAATACTAACATTGTTCAGATGTGCTGCTTTCCCCTCACACTATTCCATATTATTTTTACAATAGCTATGCTTAGTGATGGAATAGTTGCATTTTACTTTACATATTGCCTGAATATTTGCTTTGCAGTCCCACAAAGGTGACTTCAATAGTGTACATATATCTCTCTTCCAGATAATTATTTTAATGATTCAAGGAAACGTTAGTGTTTTCCAAATCACGCCAATCACACCACACAATAAAGGTTCCAAATTACATACCTGATAGATAAACTAAAAATTTAACTCTCTGTTTGAAATTATGTTCCTAACTCCATGTTTCACAGATACCTCAATAAAGTGTGAAAACACAAATTAGCTTTAAGTTCCACATATAAAAATGCACAGAAGGACACCTCCTGAACCTCCCAGAAAAGAGAGTGATCTCTATTCTGTTCTTCCAACCTGCATCAATTAACCACCTTTCCCACAGGACATTCATGCAGATACGAAGCGCAGTAAGTTGTCAGTGAAAGTAGATCTGAGAGGAAAACAGGTCTGAAGAAAGTGATTTATGGTCAAAGCTTCAGACTTGAATTAAAGAACTTTGAACAAATTATCCTCTCACTTTCACACTCTTCATACTGTCTACTGCATTCAGAAAAACTTTGACATCAGCAAGGGACCTGAGAAAAAAGAAAGGAAATTCTGCATAAGATTTAGAGACTATTGTAGTGAACAATCTGAGAAAAATCATTGTAGCCTAAATGTGGATGTCCTTGACAAAGTAAGACCTCCTTTTCATCATTAACATCCACATAATTTGATTTTTGTTCTCTGCATTTCTTCAATCTCGTGGTTTAGCTGTTAAATTCTTTACGACTTCAATGGATCCAACTGAAGTGCCAAAAATATAAACCAACTGTAAACATTGATAGATTCTCCATTGAGGTCACTGCATTTCTGACTCACATCATAAAACTAACAAAAATCTTTCTGGATTTTCCACTTCTCACTTCAGCTACAAAATACTACAAACAACGTGATTACCAAACAAAAGCCGCCAACTAACCACAAGCTGTGCCGCACTCACACACTAGATAGAGAAGCATCTGTAATGAACACAACTACAATGCTTAAGATGTTGTCTAATTAATCCAATACTAATAAAAAACTGGGCTTATTTTGCTCTATTGCAGCTTGCTTGCACTGTGTTTCTCTTTCACTTTTAGTGGAGACACTGCAATTTGAAAATCAATGAGACTAAAGCAAGTCCAGGCTCATCTTGGAAGGAAACAGAAAAGCAACAGTTGTGTCATGTCACCTGCATGGGGAGTGTACAGAGAGTGTCCCCAAAACCTGGAACGAAGAGACTGTTACTGAGCTCAAATACGTTCTCAGCACATACACATTCAGTCTACAGATTTCCTTCTCAGACCAATGATCATTATGGGAGTTTCATCAGCTAGCAAATTTACAGAAACTATCAAATCATTTTATATAGGCCCCTGTAGTGTCATCCCATGCTACTGGCCTTCAGTTGCCTCTAACCATGGTCTGGATTCAAACATGCTGATCTAGTGATGAGATGCTCTTAATCCTACTGCCTGACCGCAGAGCCCTGCAGTCACACAGGCAGATAAAGGTCTAAATGAGTATCATTCTACTTAATTACTCTTTTTATGCTTTTGAAGAGAGCAATATAAATCTTCAGTAAAATAATTCTTGATGTCAGTAGCAAGTAGATTATACTGCAGCCATCTGTTAGTAGCTTGAAAAGTTCCAAGTAAAATAAGACTTCCCTGACAAAAAGCAGCAACAGTTTATGCCATCATGATTACTTCAATTTCCTTACTTTTAGAAACAGCAATTAAGCAGCAAAGTTGTAGAATAATGCTGCAGTACAGTACAGTTTCATCTAATGCCTAGAAGTTAAATGAATTTGCAGTAAATAATGCTGCTAATATCTTGGTCAAAGAAAGCACGTAATACCACAGATTTCGTAAACTGTGAAATGAAAGAGCACTTACACTCTTCCCAGATTGATATTTAAAAAGAAAAACTATTTCTATTGTGAAATAGAAAAGATTCACTTATGGATATTTCTTTCACCATGTTTCGAGTCCCTCTCATAGCCATTTGGGACTCAAACCAAGGTTTGAAGTAATTTTTTAGCCAACCTCTAAAACAAGTCTGAGTGGTACCACTTAAGAGCTAGCTGAAAGAAAACAAAACATCATGCATTTGTAAAAACATTCTTTGATAAGAACATGAAAGCAGGGCCAACGCTCCTATCTTCTGCAGTTCTTAAAGTTTTCCCCCACAGTACCCAAAGCAATTATAGTAACTATGTCAATTTAGACTGTATCAGTTCATCAGCTTAACTGAAGACTTGATTTCAAATCCCCACAGTCTTCATTCAAGAATATATTGTCATTATTATTACTTTAAAAATAAACAAAGGTGGTGTAATTATCACGTCCAGTCAGCTTTGTGACCGGACATGATATAATTTCCAATCAGCAACCCCATGTCATTCAATTGCAGTGGAGCCAGATAAGAAGTCTCGTTATCAAAATTTCCTTCCATCAATGCAATGATTGTGGGAACAGGTGGATACCACAAGTTGGATAACATTGTCTCCTTCAAGCAATTGATTGTTTCCCTCCTGAAAGCAACATAAGTGGGTTTAACATACATTGACAGCCTCAGCATTGCATGGGGTTTGTAATCTTCCTTCCCTCCCATTAATAGTGCAAGTCTGGCCTGAGTACTTTCAGGTAAAAGCTAAGTTGCAAACATCAGTCACAGTTGGATGCTAATTTACCATCATGCTTTCATCAGCCATTCCCTGCATACTTCTTCCCCAACAAACTACCACTGAGATTTCCTAGTGAGGTTAAATTTGTCTGAGAGGCGATAAAGTAAGAATTTTCTTTTAGAAGTAATGAATACTTTGACATTCACCAATATTTTAGTAAGTTCTAGTTGGCTGACATGGTGGGCACTTACCCAAATCCCCTGTAGCTGTTGAGTCAGCTGTACTCCATCTATCCCGTGCTCCTGCATGTGATCAAGTGTTCAACTCCTCTGCCCTGCAGAACTTTTTCAGAAAATACTCCGAGCCTGTGGATGGGGGAAAAGAGACATTCATTATGAAAATTCTTTTTAAAATAGGTCTGGATTTCAGATGGGAAAATTTGACAGGTCTCAGAATACTTTACAAGCCTGTTCATCATCAGACTGAAACCTGAGTAGGATCTTTATGGTGGCTTTTTGCAATGCTTTGCCTCTTTTTTCTTGCAGGCTTTTGATCTGCTTCTCTCCACTTGTATGAAGATCTCCAGAGACCATGTGGGGCAAACAATCAACCTGGAGAAATTATTCTGTCATCAGCTTGTTGAGGGAAAACCTTGTCTGCTTGAAAAGAGGGGTGGGAGGAAGGAGAGAGATGGAAGCACTGAGATAGGATCAGTAACTAAGCTGCAAGGTTATCAATGTCCCGTTGTGTGTTGTGAGAAGTGTCTATTTTTTCCAACTCTGGGCTAAACTCCTAGTACTAAACAAAACAAAAGCAAAAAGAGCGACATTTCACACTGTGATGAAAATGTGATATAGGGGTGTCATCGTGAATACAGGTGTCAACAGAATGATAATTACCAACAGGACATCAATGCACACAAAGCCAGCTGCACACAAAGGCAAAGATCAAGCTGCTAGAAACTAAACCTGCTTCATAATATCTACTCCTCTATTTCTGGGATTTGGAGGGAGGGGAGGGGAGGTGCTTAACTGCATCAGGTTTTTTTCCTCCTTCCACCCTCTCCTTTCAGTTTATATTGCAACCATCTGTGCCTGGAAGCTTTCGTTACACCTTTACCAGGGAAAACAGTAGTTTATAGACTTTTGCACCATGGATTTGTTGGAACTTAGGTGCCTGGATTTGTTGGAACTTAGGTCAGTTTTTAGAAGAGAAAAGCCCTGCCTGTGCCATGCCTTCACTTCATTCAGCTCCTCTTAAACATCGAAGTGCTGTAGGGCACACTGTGTACGTTCATGGTAACCCAGGTAGGGCCCAAAGAGCAGCCATGGCAGAACTGGCAGTGACACAGTGCACTGACCCACTTTCTCCTCATCATCCTACGATGTCAGGGCACTGACAGAGGAAAGCAGATTTCCCTTTTAACACAGAAGCATCACACAAATCCACACTAAAATATCTCAATGTAATGTAAGTTTCACAAGCAAGTGCATTTAAAGCACTTTCTACTGTTGAGTTGGCTTACAAAATGGGAATGTCTATTCACTATGTTTCATTATTTAAGACATGTATAATATCAGAAGTCATCCCCTGCCTTTTGGTCTTCAGATGAGATTATTAAAAACATCAAATCATCTTAACACACTGACAGGAATCACAGCTTCTGCAATATCTGGGTTTCTTCCCTCCACAGGAGAATGCACACAATGTAATCCTGGCCCAGCATGACAGCTGTCATCCCATCTTTCCCTTGCTGCAGGCTGTGCCTTTCAATAAACAAAGGAAACAAAGCACAAGGCTGCAGGCTACAGGCTGAGACTCACTGGCCACCAGCAGCTATGCACAGAGGAGCAGTGGCATTGCACTTTTGGGAGACACAGGTCTCCCTGCAAGCTGTAGGAGCAGCTTGGCTGAGGAGAGCGCACTCCTACCTGCCCACACGTGTGAGCAGAAGCAGGTTAAAAGCTGGGCAGCACAGCCCACAGAGCTGCCCACATTGCAGCCCTTGTGCACTGCAAGACCTGCCTTCATCCCTGTAGGTCACGACATGTGTCCCCATGAAAAATCATCACTGACAAACACCTCTCTCACCATATACTTCTCAGGGAAATGGCGATTACCTAGATGTTCCCAACCCCCAGACAGGTTTCCCAACCTGGGACCACAGCAGTTTCTCCCTGATCTATTAAAACCCCATAGGCAAGGTGGACAACAGCCCTAACCTGTTCTATCAGTATTTAACTGCTCTGATTTATAGAAAGCAATCAATCAACAAATCTCTGTGCTTAGTAGAAACGGGCCCTTCACTGTTATCAAACTGTACGTATCACTGACCTGAAGATATGTTGGATGCCCCAGAAAATCCAAGTTTCTGTTTCAAGTTCTCTGTAGAAAATTCACTAATTTCACTGTATATAATGTGTTATTTATCTATTCTTTACATTTAAAATAAAAAGAAACCCCTAAATTCTTTGACGCAGAAAAAAATGAAACAAACTTGAATATTTCACCGTTGAAAGTGTGCCCCCAACTTTGATTCTTGAATCTTACGATGTATTTGTAAAGAAAACTATTTTCACTCTGTATAATATTCAATAGTTTTGCAAGTTTTTAGTATGATTGCAAATAGTTATTCTGGTCAGAAAAAATATAAGACCATAGTTCTATGAATAGATCACAAACAGCTTTCCAAATGTACCTCATTATAACTAAGAGACATCTTGTTCATTTTCCAAATTAAAAATCTGTCTCCATCCCACAAATTCCTCTGATGTCTCACTCACAATTTATGTGTTATTTGAGATCAGACAAACTGATACTTCTAAACAGTAATTTTAGAGGAGTTTTGGACACAGTCTGGTTACAAATATTATCAATTAGCCTCTAAGGAGCCTTCTCTATTCATATAAAGAGATACAATGCATAAGCAAAAACATTTCTTCTTTCCTCTACTCCAGGATTTAGAAAGTCCCCACAGCTTGCTGCCCATATCTAAATACCTGTGAGAAAACAGAGAGGATGCAAGAGAATAGAAAAACTCCACAGAAAAGAACAAATTCCAAATAAAAGGCCAAGTCCAAAGATTATTAACCAGTCCAAACAGAAGCCAAATTCTACTGCTGCTTTGCCCACAATATAACTTCATATTTTGCCAGATTTGCATTTCTCTAATAGTAAAAGTAATAAAAGTAAGATACACAAGATTATCCTTTATTATTAACCACAAAAAAAAAAAAAAAAAAAAGGACCTTGTTTTTATCACTACTATCCTCTTATATAGAGCTCTGGAGTTATCCTAAACTTGCATCTACCAGATATAGACAATATCAGAACTTCACTGTTAATGTGAAATTCCACAGACCTCAGCTAGATTGCTAGCTTTAAACACAGAGGCTATTTCAAAACAAAATACTCTCCAATTTTTTAAGCCGTATGGAATTCCCATGTTCAGCTGAAAACTGAAATGCTTTGCTGTGTGAAGAGGGATTCTGCCTTTTCAGAAATGATCTCTGAAAGTGCACAGTGGTTGCCGGAGTGTCCATGAAATGAATTCTGCAGCCTAAATGACCTTTTAATGGAAAAATTCAACCACATAACATTTCCAGTGTTTAGGAACGGAGGAAGTTTTACAGACAATTAGGTAGCTTTTCTAGTCATATACCTTGTCTAGAATATACATCAACATCAAACGTTTTAAAAAAAAGTCTTGGGGGAAAAAAAAAAGATAGTTAAAAGCACAACTTCAGTTGACAAGATGCAAACAAGAAAATCTTTCCCACAAAATAACCTGTCAAAAGTCAGCATGGTTTTGGGACATATATAGGCTTATATTTGAAAGTAATCTAATGGATTTCCTCTCTAGATGTTATTATCATCCACATACAGCTATTATGCCCCCTTTTACATACCTCTTTTGCAACCAGGCCTACACAGGTACTTTCGGTTCTTCTGACAATGAAATTTTGGAAGCCTCCAAACACCTCACCACTTCTCCAGTAGCCTCATCTTTCTCATATCTGTATTCATATGCATTTAAAACCCACACACACTTGCTTTTCTAGCCATTTCTCAGTATTAAATTCACATTAAGCCCTTTGGTGTAAGCAATTCACATTGTTACCCGTGTTTCTTTTCTAAAACATCAGATTTAATTCAGAACTCAGCTAATCTAGATTAACAATTTATGTTATTCTTACAATACCTAGCCAATGTGTGCTGCAGCCACAAGGAAAAAAAAATTTAAAAAATCAATACTGCATTTCACATGAGAGATTCCTCCCCAGTAATAATCAAATACACTTACAGAAACACATAGCTCAAAAATTGTCATGGCTGTTTACATTATTGGCATCTAGGGAGAACACGCACCAGTTTTAAATAACTGAACAGTATTCAACCTCAAAACCATCTGGTTCACTTTCTATCTTGCCAAAGCAATTGTAATTTAAGTCTCTCTAATGTAAACTGTTAGCAGAACACGGATCACAAGTGAAAAAAATGGTCATGAAATTATACTTGCACTGAAACATCAGAGAACCTAAATCCAGTTTAGGTAGAGTTTTACCAAAGGCAAAAACGTGATCTGAACAGACTGAACCCTGGCATCAGCTTCCTCTGGGTACAGCCCACAGAACTGGGATGGACAAATCCCTGTTAGTTTTATTAGTACGAAATAACATACATCAAAAAACCAACATATTTCAGTACTAGCAGAGGTAAATGTGAATGAGAAATGGTTGAGCTTACAAACTGGAAATGGGAATAAAAAATACACGCAAGATTCTTTCAGCTTCTCCAGCTTTACAAAAACCCACCTGCTCAGTGGCAACAAATATATTCTCCCGGTGCTTTAGAATAGCATTTAAAAAGCTCATTTCTTGATTTAAAATTCCTCTTTATTTCACAATTTGCCTGTTTTTTTTAGTTTTAGATGTTTAAGCCCCTACTAGCACGATCTACATCTAGTATCATAGATGAGCTTAGCTCACATGTAGGTGTTTTGGAAAAGACTTTTCATGTTACAATTAACAGATCTGACAATCTGCTGTCAAAACAGACCAGGAATTAAACTTCCTCTTGAATTATATAGAGAAGTTTTATTTTGTCCCATGTCTTGCAAAAAAAAGTAAAAGTCACCTTGCAATCACTCTCTCTTATCTTCAGTCATAGAGAATTACACTGTCCAAACACAAGATGCAAGTTTGTCTGTAAGACTTCCATTTCCAAATATACACACTCTTCGGTAGCATTAGATAAATCCTAAACATTGCATGCTTGCACGTATAACTGAGGCACACTTCTTTCTGAACATATTTTCACCTCCCATCCAAAACCATTCCTTTCCTTTAACAACTAGATTATATTTAATCTTTCATCAGTTATAGAATTTTTTTCTTCTACTGAGGCCCGCAGATTTTCAGATGAGAAAGAGAGGGGTTTTTTTGACCTGAAAGGAACATTAACCTGGTCCTCTTGCTTTACAGCATAGCCTTTTTCCTTGTCTCCCTTTGCCATTAGCTTCTTCAACTAAATGCAGATGTCACCAGCCTTTCTTTAGTGAAGGGAAATAAGTGTCCCATTAAGTACTTAGAGGAGTGGACAGATTCTCCCATTCAGCTGGTTCCCTACACACTTGCTGGTGCTGAACAGCAAATCTTCTATTTCTGAGAAAGGGCTATCACAGAGAGGTCATTTTCCTCTAAGTGGTTTCCTTATTTCATCTGTTCTCAAGTTTAGTGTTAAGTTGCTGAAAGATTACCTCATTCATATGATTGGGAGCCTGTTCGCCTCCAGAGTGTAGGGTGAACGAGGCAATAATTATTTGTTTGAAAAATACAGGTAGTTTAGCTTGCATTGCAAAGAAATATGCCTGAATTTGCCATTATTCCAGGGACAAATCCTGAAACCTTTATTTCCTTTTCAGAGAGTCAGGCCCTGCTCACAATGGTGAAAAATTACATGCAGATCATCCCAGGTGCTGCTCCCACTCAGTAAGAGTCCAAAGCGAACCAAAGCAAAGGGGCTGCCTGACCAAGCACTGCTGCAGACCATGTGTGCACCCACACTCTGGGGTTCTCCAAGGAGGAAAGCAATCTCAAGTAAGGTAGGATGAGAGTTTAATGTACTTTAATACACCAGTGAAATTCCCCAAGCCAAATAGTTTCCCCCTCCGCCTCCTTTGGCGTAAGCGGTTTTTTGAGTTTGAGAGCCTGGTTTACATTACGCTTAAAAGTTTCTTTTGGGGGTCTTTTATTTGTGGGTTGGGGGGGGTTGGAGCTGGTTTTATTCAAGGGAAAAAGGTAAGAGCTAGTGCAATAAATGCAGAGCTTCCTGTGTTTATTTAGTTCACAGACAGATCTATAAGACCGCTTTCCATGACCTTTTTCCCAGGTAAATACAGTTGCTGATATGGTTACTAGAACAATGCAAGATTAAAACTTCAAAACAATAAGACCATTAAGTGTCAGGAAACTCTAATAAAGAAGTGAGAAAGAGTGACAGAGATAAAAAAGATTTTTCTACAGAAGAACCCTGACCCATTCCTCCTAGTCTGTACCTCCTATCAGAATTCAAAAGCAGAAAACTGCCCCTAGGAAGAAAAAACCTCACTATACAATTCCTATGAACTGGATTTAAGATGCATGTTCATTATTTTGCAGAAGGAATGTTCAGCAGGATCAATATGCCATCAAGATAAAAGAAGAGAATAAATTGTCCTGAGAGTTGGTCAGAATTTTCTTTACTGTCAGCCAGGGAATTAAAAACAGGGCAGGAGGCATATTAAAACTGTGCTTTTATAAGCTTAATCAGTAGGCTGGAAAATGAGTTTCACAAAGAGATAATGAGCTCCCAAATCATAATTTGCCAAGGGTGCATCGATTTTCACTCGTCTTCAGATCATTTACAAGTATCCAGCACAAGAACAACTTTCTGCCCCAGGCCCCCACCAAGCAGGGGCATGAGCCAGAACAGGATCCCCCTGCACAAGGAGGAGTTACCAGTTTAACAGTTCCATCAGCTAAAAAGGTCACGAATTTTTATCTTGGGCACCTTCACAGATATAGCAAACAGCTAATCAAAACAATTAATCACAAAATCAGGGTCATGCTGACAGCACTGTGGCTTTACCAAACCCACAGTCCCTGGCCTCGTCCCCCTCCTTGCCCAGCAACTATTACAGCATTTATCCAACACATAGGAGAGCAGACTGAATGTCCCTCCTCCAGATCCACCTTGGGGACCACTCCGTTAGGTCAAAGGATGAAACTTACTCCTGGGTTACTGACAACAGGTTTTGTCCCCACCAACTCATACTGAACTGTTTAAACAAATACTCTAATTACCAATTATAGCAAATGAGAGAATAATCCAGTTCAGCACATGCTCTAAAATGCCTAAGCACTTGAGAAACAGGACGAAGTTGAAATAAAGCTCTCAGACTGGAGGGGCATTAAACCTAGGTCTTCTACACCCTAGTTAAGCAGTCACATTGCTAGACTAACAGAGAGGAGCTACTGAAGAGGCAGACTTCTAGCAGGGCAACCAAAATTTGTTATAAATAACATCGAAAGAGCAATAACAGAAGTTAAAAAAATGGTATTTTCATTCAAGTTGACATTAGATTTCTTCCTTTATGGCAGCACACAAAAGCCATATATATACATATATATATATATACACACACACACATACATTCTTGCTACCGTGAATCAGGCTTGTTTTCCTCTCCCGCCCAACATCACCAATCCATAAATGCCCTATACCAAAAGGAATGACTGGATCTTTTCAAGAGAAAGGTTGAAATATTTTCAGGAGAAAGGGAACAATCTTGTCATCTCTATATTTTGTATTTAGAGTTAACACTGATGTACAAAATTCAATGTTAACTCTTTCTCGCTTGTTTCACCCTTTAATGCTTTTATCTTATTTGATTGCCCCCTGCTCTTGTCAGCAAGTTAGACTGTCTGCGTATTAACTGTGAGATGTTCTGTTATGTCACTTCTTCACTGTGTAGCAGGTACAATTTAAAGAGTTATCTTCATTCCAGGACCTGGTTGAATTCCAAGTGAGCTATTTGTTTGTCAAGGCAAAATTCAATAAAAGATGTTGTTTATCTTTAGGAGTTATTTATCTTCTGCTAGAGAGTAAAGTAATTAAAAAATGGTATAGTTTGGAGGAGCTGAACAGGTGGGAGAGTTGAGGGGTTTTTTTCTTTTTTAATTTAGTGTTGTACTCTAAAGTCCACTAGCACTTCAAAGTCCTTTTTTTCTGTAGCAAAAGGCACAGGATTGTAAGGAGGGGTGCAGTTCCAGTCTTTGGACATACCCTTTCTTTTACCCATTCTGTCACATCTCTGAAGAATTCAGACTTTCTCTAAGTTGCTCATTTCTGTGGAGAATGAGGACCCTTGCCTTAGTAGTCAGGCAAATCAGACCAGATATTGCTCTTATGTGGAAGGTGGGAGGGAAGGAACCTTCAATAAATCCCGTTACTCACTCTCTTTCTTGTGTTAAAAACACATATTTTTAATAGCACCGTTTATCACACACAACAAGAAACTACCTCCCCTGAGTTCCGCATTGAAACCACTCAAAGTTGAGCCTTTCTTCCTTTGTGCATTAGATGAACATGCCCACCACCAGACCTTAGCAAGTGTTTGAATTGGTAAGAATACTTCCACTACTTCTCCCTTTGAGCCACCATTCTCAGAAATACTCTGAACTATTTTACTGTGCAGTGACCATGCACTGGAACAGGTTGCCCAGAGAGGGTCTGGAATCTCCCTTATTGGAGATAATCAAAAATCATCTGGATGCAATCCTGTGCCTTGTACTCTAGGATGACCCTGCTTGAGCAGAGAGGTTGGACCGGATGACCAGCAGTGGTCCCTTCCAATCTTACTCAGTTTGTGATTTTGTCTCATCTTTGTTGTTACATTACAAGTGTTGGCAAAGCAACACCTCAGAACTGAAAATGAAAAGGTACAGGTGTTACAGAATTAGAGGCCTTAATTTTTATCTTCCTTTATGTAAAACCCCTGCAAAGAGCTACAAAGTTTAAGTTCTGAACTTCATACTCATTTTCTGAAGAAAACATGGAAGAAATGAATGCTTGAAAATCTTCATTAGTCTGTACACTATGGAAAGATATTGTAGGCTAAATATCAGAATTGCCTATTAAGTACCATAACAACAGATCAAAGTATATGCCACTAAACTAAACAAAAACATTGCAAATAATAAAAAAAAAGTGAAACCCAAAACATTGTGATTAAATCTACTTTAAAATAATCCATAAAATCAAGAAGTGAGGAAAATATATCCTCTCAAGAATTACAGCTCCACTTGATCTATTTCTTTCCTTACTATTAAGTCCACTGCATTATTTATTCATTCAAGTGCTTTAATCAAGATAACCACTCAGAAGTTATTTGATTTAAAAGTACTGTTACTGCTAAATGTAGCAGTAACAGATTACAGCAATTTGCAGCCCATGGTGATGTGCAGCAGCACAAAAAATTAGCTGTATTGAGGACAAGTATTGCATGGTTACAAACAAGAAAGTCATTCTGTGGTGTAAAAGGAGATTTTTATTTTTCTTTAATAAAGAAATACTCTTGTGAGAGACAGTCCTCTCTCCCTCCCGCTCAGCCCCAGAACCCACATTGATCACACAGCACCACCAACCATAGTCTGAAGGCTTATTCTGCAAGATGAGACAATGTTTAACTTAAACACGTCCCAAACGCACAGCCCTACCCATCGGAAGCCAGGCTGTAGCAGCAGGGGCCCTCAAGCATTTTTAAAAACCTATCCAAGATCAGGTATCTATATATTTACGTGGACAAAACACCACTTTATTGTGGCTACATGATTTGCACGAGTGCTGCCATGCTTTTGAGTGTAGAGCAGCAATGGCTGAGACAATGCAGGGCTAGCTAGCCACAGACTCATGTTTGTTAACAGCTCCACAAGGATAACAACTATTCCCAAAACAAGGATTTTTAGGTAAACTTTTGAATTTGTGAGATGCCTGGACACTACAACGAAGAGTAGCATTATATTCCTTATAAGACATAGCTGAGGTTTTTAAGTTTCAACTATGCATGTTGACATAAAGTGCACAATGAATGCTATACACTCAAATAACAGGGCACCAGTTGTGAGGTTACATTGTCTGAAACGGTCTTGATGGGATGAAATACAGTTAACAATAGGCTATTTCATCACATGAAACAAATATCAAGACTTTTTTAACATCTGTGTGGCTGAAAGAAATATTGCCAGGTGAAGTTTTTTTGCGCATTTTTTTCAAGTAATTTTTAGCCTTATTCAAAACCTAAATTTAAATCAAAAGAGCTCTGTATAAAAGTCATGTTCAGCAGAAGTTTTATTTCTTTTTCTACATATGTTCTTATTGTGGCTGGAGAGTCTTCTGTACTTTATTGTGTCTAAAAGTACTTATTCTTTATTCTTTTTTAAGTGGTGAAAACAAAATCAGATTAAAGGGACCAAAACATTAACATTTTGGTCATTGAAAATATCTCAAGTAAAATGTTAAATAAATCATTAAAAGAGCATCAGAATTTGGGGTTGGGGGTTTTTTTAGCTTGATACATCTGAAAGAATTTTTTCAGAAGCTGAATTCCATAGAACATTTGGAACTTCATTTCCATTTCAAATCGGGGTGCTGGAGAAATAAAGAGATCCCTTCCTAAAATGAGGGTGGGGAGGTTCTCCTGTGAAATGGAGAAATCCATTTCTCAGCCAATTGGCTCCATCAGATTTCTTTCTGAAATCAAGCCACGGAGAGATATAAAAACTTTTAAGTAACATGAAAAGGAATACATTGAACACTCCAGCTAAATTGAAATACAGACAGTTTTAAAATTAGAACAGAGAAAAGAACATATGAATAGCAATAGGTCACAAAACAGAGAAGCAGCAAGAACTTTTGCAATGTTATTCCTGAACAAAATACAAATGGCAGCTTCAAGAACATTCTTGAAGCAAAGGAGAGCTGCAGACCTAAGATTTAATTAAAAAGAATACGGGAGACAGCTAAATAGCTCATATCACATTGCAGAGCTGCAGAAACTGAAGATCATGTTTAAGAAACCTGTCCAACACACCCCCAAAAACTCTTTAAAATAAAACTTTATCCTTATGCAATAAATCTTTTTGTACATAAAATATTATTCTTCCCCCAACAGGATTTGTGTACAACCTCGGAGACAGTCACATAAGAGGTAAAGAATCACATTTATGTCAAAATAGGTATAAGCCCATGGCAACAACATTACCAATAGTAAAAAAACAATCCAAATAAAGATGAAAACGCTTGCTAAAATAAACTACAGCTCTAACAACCAGTGATCATAATAGTCTCTGAAGAGATGCACCAGGGTGTGATCTTGTCTCTGCTTTAAGGCAGTATGTCCACAGACTACAACCATACTTGTAGCTTATAGCTTAAGCTAGTGCACAGAAAGGAGATTCATAAACAAGGCCTACTGTTTTTACACCTTTTCCACACAGGCCAGATCATTTTCAGCTTTACTTCCAAACACGAGCAATTACTATTCCTTTTTATGATTGTATGCAAAAAGCTGCTCTCTCTAGATGAAAGTAAGCCTCTTGCAAGACAAATACATTTGGGAAAACAATTGTGCTTTGGAGAGTTTACTGTATAGTTTAATACCAAACACTATAAGCAGGGATAAAAATAATCTATGGAATGAATATACAACATAATGCAAAAGTTAAAAAAAAAAAAACTACACTTAAATTCATTTTTCTTAAATAAATAACAACCTTTTCAATTCTCTGTCAGCTTTATATTTCTATTTTCTCTCAGCTAAAGTTCTATTTAAAGAACTTTATCTAGTTAAAGCACTCTGTGTAAAATCCATTGATTATTATATGCCGTTTCTATTGTAATAATCCTACATTTGTGCCAGAGACTGCATAAACAGAAAGATGATAGCATCTGTCCCAAAGACTTAGTAATTATATTTGCAGTACACAAGAACATGTGGATACAGATAGGACAGCCAGAAAAGCAATGAGACCCCACCCATCAGCATGAGGAATTGTGATCCTTGGCTGTGGTTCCTTGGGGCCTTCTCCTGGGGCAGGAGAGGAGATTGGTCAGTTAAATCCTTTCCCCAGCCATAGGCCTGGCCCCTTGTCCCAGCCTTCCTGTGCTCTTTCCTCTTGTGCTGATGCATCTCTTCTGGGAATGGAAGAGACATGTCTTGGACCATGAGCAGTCCAGCCAAGATGTATTCAGGCCTTAAGGTAAAAGAGGCCTAATAGGGAGGGAAACAGGTACATTTAAAGATATTTGCTAGGATTTCTTCCCTGGCATGAGAGGAAGCAAAATTCTGAAGATCTTTTCTTAAGATTTAGGCAGGAGTCATCACTGGTAACAGGGAGAAGGCAACATTTTCAGTACTGAACGAGGAAGGAGCTGTAACACCTAAAGCTATGGAGGACCTTGGCAAAAAGCACAAAGTCAGCGCAAAAGAAGGCAGCAGCAAGTCAAAAAACAGGCAACACTGTACTCCCAGCGTGGTACTGCCAGCTCAAACCATACTTTGGCATCCTAGAGGAGTACATGACATGCAGTCGGTAAAGCTGACAGAAAATGATGCAGTACCATCTCTGGGACAAGGCACTGAGTGTAAGGACAAGAGCTGTCTCATCTGCTCCCCCGACTAGGAAAAACAGATTTCACAGAAGGGATCTGCAGTACTTAAACACTGCTTGGAGATAATCACATTAAGACAGATCAATACACCTGGGTATGTATATCAATGTTTGAAAGGAATTACTTCCAGAATTCACTTACTTCTACTTATACTCACGTTGTTCTTCTGCATACAGTAAATTGTAGCATTTCATCACTTTATTTCAAAAATCTACATTAATTACTACCAGACAAAGACTCTCAGATTGTAAACACCTCAAATGCTCATATTGGGATTAGGTAAGGATCCATAATGGTGTTATTCAGGAAAAAAAAACAACAACAATCTATGCACAACAAGAGAAGAACAAAACTGCCTATCAGCATAAATACCTAGATCTGATTTATAAACCATAACTTTGCAAGGACAGCTGACCTTGCAGGCAGATTCTTTTATAGTAAGGATGCTTGTTCCAAGGATATGAAACATCATGCAATTAATGATGCAGACAGACTTAGCTTTCAATAAGTTTCATCTGAGTTCATTTATTGACTTAAGTTAGCATGGTAAATTTATGAAGAAGTATTGGAGCTAAAATACACTACAGGAGTAGTAATTAGGCCACATAATTTTCCCACGCCCTAAAGAAAAAAGCCTTCCAACCAACATAGCACTTCAGGTCACTTCAGTTTTCTGCCTAAATATTTATGTTAGGAAAAATTTAGGCAGAAACTCAGGTGAGACTTCAGTCTCTTCTATGCATATTCATGATCTCCTAGTAAATAATCGATGAAGCAGATTTAGTGGCTCCGTTAGATTAGGGTATCTTATATTTACATCATTATTTCATCACCTGTACCCTCTAATTTATTTATCTGAGAGAAAAATTATCTCAGCTTAGATCAAGCCTAAGGCCTTTTAAGCACTAAGGAGGAACACAGTAGGTTGGATGTGCCTATCTGCCTTGCACAGATCAGGACAGAAGGATGGGTGTTTGGAAGTAAGCATAAGAAGGCATAAAAATAAAAATGCCGTCTACAAGCAGCACTCATACAGAGCTGATGGCAATATAATCCAGTACTCGACAAAGAGGGAAGCAGGAAGGCAATGTGGTATAGGCAGTCAAATTATATCAGGACTACTTTCCTCAAAATTCACATTTCTCAGCACTTTCCATATTTAGTGTCTTTTGTACCATAAGACTCTCCCTTGGAAGATCAGACTTTACAAACACCTTGAAAACGTCTCTGTTTTTCATTTATGTGAGAAAGTAAACCCCATGTGGTCACCTTTCTCAGCTACAGAAATTCAGAAACCTTCTAACCTACGATGTACCTGACACACATCATCTACCTCTTTTTTGGTAATCACCCTCTACTACAGCCACACAATTGGATTCCCATGACTTTCAGTGTGTTTCTTGTCTATGACCAATTTGACTTAACCACATAAACCAAGGCAGGCCATCTTCCTGTTTTTCACACACCAACTACCACAAGTTGCCCTGCTCCCCACTAAGCAAACCAGAGCCAGCTCAGGTCACTACTATTGCGCTCACCTAGATCCTCACAGACCTCAGTTTTAAGTCCTCTGCTCACATCCTTTTGCACCTCTCCACCCCTCTGCTTTTTTGTGTCAAATCTGTACCATATCTCAGACAGAACTTCTGGACTAGGTAAATGCAGGGGTAAGACCCCACAGAATTCCGAGCAGAGAAGGTGAGTCTCAGTTTAGGGTGCAACCAAGACTAAGCTGCTCTGATGTGAGACAGCAGCACAAAGTTCTGCTGACTTTTGAGTCTGTGCTCCCTTCAGAACAAACATCTTCCTTCTTAAACAAGACAACACGAAACAAATGAAAAAAAAAAAAAAAAACAAAAACACAGACTCCAAAGAAAATCCAGATAGGAATCAAATTGTGTTGCTTGCAGAACTTGCATGGTTTGTATGCTTCTCTGGTGCACAAAATTTGTACCATTGACTTTCACCAGTTTAGTTTCCCATTTTTCTGCAACACACTGATGTAGCCATTCCTTCTTTTCTTCATTCAGGAGATGCTTACAGGAGACTTCACTGAAAGCTGAAATGTTGTGTTAACATAGGTAACATGAATAAAATGGATTTCTATGGTTCCTCCCTAATTTTAAAATTGCCATAGAAAAAGGAAAATAAACATTTCACCAGCTGAAACATTTTGCAAGATCATAGTTTCTCTGCACTTTCATACAGCTGAACAATTCCAAACTATTCCCAGACTTGTTTCAGCACCTTTGAAACAATCCTGCAACATGACGACAAGCCAAATCACTGGTTCCACTGCCTCTACCACCAAGATTTTCCACAGCCACCTTCTCTCTTTCTGTTGCAAAGAAAAGCATTGTGACATTCATGTGGTTTTATATGTAAGACTGTTGCACATATCTTGCTGGTTGTGGTAAGATTTTTCATACCACCAGCACGTTTCAGGTTTGTAAAGAAACGTTCCATAATTGAAATCCCAGCTTTTTCTGTTTTGTCAGTCTTGCAAAAACTGTCTTGCATGCTCCATGTCTGTCAGAAGAAACGGTAGATGCACCACATGTTTCAGATCCCACTCTGCAGAAAACCACAGTTATTATATTTTCAAAGGTCTTAGGCCATCATGGCAGATTCATTATGCTCTGCAAGAAAGATATCAAAGAGATATTTTCTGTCACAAGCTACCATAAATACTAACATTATTTCTCCTTTAAGCTAACACCCTGAACAACTAGGCAAGTCAAACACTGTTTCCAGGACTTGATTCCTCAAGTACTGACAGACATGCAGTATCTTCAGGCACCCAAGTCACTCAGTGCCAGGGAGCAGCAAAGGGCCAGCTGCTCACCAGGGCGAGGCGAGCCAGGAGCCCCGGTGGCCCTCAGCAGCAGGTCCCAGGGTCTGGGGCAATAGGCAGACCTTTGTCACAGGTTCCACGAACAGCCCCAGACAAGGCAAGAAAGGAACCAGATGCAAGGCCCATCGGGGGGCCATGGGCAGGACCACACAGAGCTCTCTCCAGGCACTCTGCTTTGAGCCAGACAGCGATGCCCTGGTAATCGCCCAGCCAAGCAGAGGTGGGTGAGGGTGCAGGGCAGTGGTGGGGCTTGGTTGCCATGTGTGGGACAAGGGGGTTTATTCCTCCCATCAACTACAGGACTGGATCTTCTTTTTCAGCAACACGTAAGGAAGTAAGACTGGGTTCCTACTGCCATTTATTGAAGCCACTGTCCATGCCTCCCCCAAAGGCAGCCAGCCTCACATGCCTGGCCACTCACGCATAGGAGATTTAGGAGCCCACCATCCTCATTGAGCATAGCACAGCAGTTGGCCTGCTCCCAAAATTAAGCTGTTTATTTCTCTCCTCAAGTAAATACATAAAAATGCACCCCAGCGGCTGTGATTAATGTTGGTTTTATCAATCATCCAAAAGCTCATCTTAAGAGTTAGCTACTCTTAATTTATTTTGATTTCTTAAGCCAGATTACTGACTAATCAGAAATATCCTTACTTGTCATTATTTTATACTAGAAGGATATAAACACATCAATGTCAGGGACTCCTTGTCATGCTGACTAATTATCCTAGTTCCCAGCCTCCAGATGAATTCTCTACTCCATCATCCACTTGTTTTTAGCTGCAAAGTGTCTATGCCAGGGCCTTGGAAATGCACTCACAGGAACTAGTTAAACAGGGACATTGAGCCATTTTTGGCATTTGTAATATCTGATGGGGGTCATTTTTCCTCCTGCCACCGCTTCGATTGTTCTGTCCTTTGGTACTTTAAAGGGTTTTGAACAATACCAGTTTTCATGTAAGAGATTTTTGGGGGTGGTGTTTCCTCCCTGCTGTGCCTTCGCTTCATCTATGTTGACTGCTTTTCCTGAATGTGTTAGTGATGACTCCAACAAAGAGACTTCTTGCCAAAAACAAAGTTCTGAGTTCTCTGTATCTTGCTCCATAGCATGATTTCAGTTAATGGTATCTCCACCACAATCAGAAACATTTGTACATTCCCTCTCTAGGCTGTGATTCATCCTTAGAACAGCAGAAATCTTCAAATATATATTGAAGGCCAGAGGAACTACTGTAGTGTTCTAGCCTAAGCCTCTGCATGGCACAGACCAGAAAGCCTCCCCAGCTCTTTCTATTTCAAATTATAACTCCTGCTTAAACAGTTCTTTGGTTTATTTCATTTTGTTATCTTAGTGCTGGTGGGAAAAAAGTAAAACAGTAAACAGAGTTCTGGGTCAATGGCAAACAGTGGTTTTGCTTTATGCATTCCCTGTAGCATTCAGGAGTTTATTCACTTCATATAAGTAGCATGTATACAAAACCCCTTACATTCAGTCTTTCACAACCAGCTTTGAGAAACACAGCCTCCTAAGGTAGCTATACCAAACAGTACACTATTGATACTGTTGCCTGAAAGAATCATGAGGGAGCCAGAAAATAGACTCACCAGGCAAATTTAGTAGAGATAATATAATAAAGCAGTTTTAATAGAAGGCCTTCCACCACGGGGGTACGGAGACACGTGCACTCGCCTGTCCAGGGGATTCCACAATTTAAGGTATTATCCCATCGAATCTCAGATTTATCAGCCCCCCCAGATCCTCCCTCCAGCACACCCCTCTGGAAATTGTGCTAAGGGGCTCAGGGACTCCCTTCTTTCTCATCTTTCTCTTCGTCACAGCATTTCCAGTCCTTGGAGCTCCTCCAAAGTTGTGGGTTTTGAAGGATGTTTGACTATGGTGTATCTTGTTGTTCAGGACTAGAACATTGTACAAATGTTCTTAAGCAGAAGGAAGGCTTACCTTGAGGGAAGTCTAAACAAGCTAAGGAATTTAGAAAGTTAGATATGAAATGGTGTAATAGGGTTGGGTAAATGTGTAAACTACTGTGCTAAAGGGTGAGCTAGCTACAGCTACTTCTAAAATCTACATAAATCTAAAAATCAAAAAATCCATGGGCATCAATGCAAATACTCCCATGATCAATACAGATTTTGGAATTAGATAAACGCTGACAAGCACACAATGCTTATTCATATATTATTATTGGTGTAAGGCACACAACACTTAGTCATAGCTTATTAGTGGTATGTCTCTGGGTGTATCAGAAGATACCAAAATGGTAGAACACAGTCCATGTGATCATAGGAAAACTCTACATTTTGAAGGAATTGAACATGACACTGACTCACCAAAAAAAAAAAAAAAAAAAAAAAAAAAAAAAAAAAAAAAGTTGGTACTGTTAAGATGGAGAAAAACATAAAATGTAAAGCAGTGGGAGATACTTTTCAATTTCAAGGCAAAAGTTAGTCCAACAAAGCTCAGACTTTAGTAGTAAGTACAACCCAAAAAATGCCATGCCCTATTTGGAACAGTTTTCCTTTGAGAAAGGGAGAGGCTTAAGCAGGAATCTCTCCCTACAGTTTTTGCTTCTTCCCCCAGAATCTGAGACTAATTGAGAAGCATTATAGAAGAATTTCATGTATAGCCTTATTTGAATTTACTGTGCACACCACAGCATCACATTTTCAAGAGCTGAAGAACTGGTTATAAAACTGATTGGTCTTTACAGTAATAAAATGGGGATCAAAAATTATCTGCTGGACCTAGCAGAACTCAGTTATTCCAAGTTCTTTTCAGGCACCAGCTTTTAAACGCTTCAGCTCTATGGAAGAGATAAGAGTTCAAACACAAAAATAAAGGAAATAATTGCAAAAGAAAAGCAAACCTTGTGTTCTTCAAAAATCAAAAAGACCAGATAAAAACTCTGATTAAAAAAAAAATGTACTTCATTATGGAAACCAAGACATTTGATGCTCAGATAACCTAATATATTATGAACAAATATCCTGATTTTTGATACATCGAAATAGAATTTGAAAAATGAGTAAGAGAATCTTTCTGTATTTGTTCTTCTTTAAACTCCATTAACTTCCAGGAACAGTTGTGCTCTCAGGCAGGGAGAACACATGAAAAGGATACACTTCCAAATACAAAAAAAAAGTCCTTCCAAGCCTCAAAATTAATTCTATAAACCCAAAAGCAGTTGTTGAAATATGCCTAATTTACAGTGCTATACTATTTGTCCATTTATATAACTAGACTTCGAAGACTTCCATATGATAGAAATACAGTAATTTGTACTAGTAACTTCACAAGAGAAGAAAGATACTATCATTTTTAGTTTAGATTTCTTGGATAAGAATCACCACACTTTCAAGTAGCTATTTTGAAAGTCAAGTTCTGTATATTCAGGTTCCTTACACAATATAATCTATTGAAAAAAAAAAAAAAAACAACTGAACTGTGATTAGTAAAGGGCATGTATTTCTTTACTTACAAAAATATAGCTGTAAATATCCAATTACATAAGTTGATTAGTCGCATATAATTGCACAATGTAAATAGACATCAAGTACAAATTAATATGAATAAATTTACATACTACATGGTTTCTTATGCATGGCAGCCACTGCTCACACGAACTTGCTATTTCATAAAGGTATTTCTTTCTGTTATTTCAAAGAATAAAAAAGCATAGAATATCCAGAGAAGCACCAGTCTGCCAGCATCAGCTGACATAGGACTTTAAATACCAGGGAAAATCTGTTCAGGTAGTGAAAGAAGCACAGAAACATACACCCAAGTATTAAACTTCTGCTGAGTAGTAGAAGAGTCATCTGATGTTCCTCTAAACCCCAAATCACCAGCCTGTAGATTCACTCCTCATCTTTGCCTCTCCATACTTATTTCACAGCCTTAACACTTTTTAATGTAGTTGTTTGTTGGTGCTGTGAAAACAAGCATGTGTGCATTTAGCTGCACTGAGCAGAAGGTTCATATCCCAGGTGAGAGACGACTTGAAGTTCCATTCCCACTTCATAATTACAGCACACATAAATGGAACTAAACATGAAGCACCCGCCCACCCCACACAAGAAATGGCAATCCTATATCATAAAAATGTATTCAAGGAAATAGAGCACTAAATGGACTGAAATACATTTCCATATGTCAATATGCTTACAAAGCATTCTCAACCAGAGGCCCCATCATACTCTTCCAGCAGTCCTTTTATTATGATTGTTATTATTATTGTCATTATTACAATACCTTTCTCCCAGCCTGGACAAGCAGCACAAGCACTGAGATTGATGAGACAGCCCTATCCAAGCAGGGAAATGATAGCTGTGCCACATGCCAGCGAGCAATGACACAGCCTTTTTGTAATCTAAAATGCCTGCAGCCATAACTATTTGCTGCAAGGTGTGGAGGCTCCAATACTGTATTTGCACCTCTACGGGTCTTTTCCCCTCTTTTTCCTTAGGAGTAAAATCAAAAACCCACAATGCTGTTTGCCTGCAAGATAGTCAGAAAAAAAGTGTTTGTGTAACACATCATCAGTGTGCTAAGTGTTTCATTATTTATAAACTGCATTTCCCCTACAACAGTCAGAGCAAAGGACAGCTTTCTTCCTCTCCTATTTCCTATTCCAAAACACAGAAAACAAAGCCAACTTTTACAAGGTCTTTCCCAAGGGTTTTCAAGATGCTTGCAAAAAGAGGGCAATATTTCCTTCACAGAGTTCCACTGTAAGTAGGTTTTCACAGCTCTCCCACTCTCCCTGCTGGTCTCACTGCAATTCAGTGCAAGTTGAGTGCAAGCCAAAGCAGATGCAGACAGCATATTGCTTTCATGGAAAGATCCTAAACCCAGAGAGGATCAGAACTGGGAAAGGAACTACTAGGCCTAGACAGGCACTAAGAACCTGGATTACCAGGGCTGAGAACCACCCCAGTGTCTTGTTTCCCATTAGCTAACCCTAGGTCAGATGCGCATCTTCAAACCACAGAGGCTTCAGGCAAAAGCTCTGTCAAGAAGTAAGTTGGCAAGATGGGCTCCTGTGCGAGCTCTCACATGTAGTACAGAGAGTAAACAAATCAGCAATATCATATCTTCAAGATTAATGCAGTAGGGATCATGCAAGGCAACCCCCCCCACACCATGTTTTCACTCCACTGTTGATTTCCAAGCCACACTCATGTTTCACTCTGGGCTAGGATGTGATGGTCAAGTTTTGGCCTGAAGCGCATTCCTCGGGTCCATTGATTTCATTAAATATTTGGAAATTAAAATAAATATCTGCTTTCACGCCCATCAAGAGGGGCTTATACAAACAAGCAAAACAGAACAAATTCAAGTTGCAGCATGTCTGCTATATAGTTATTCCCTACTGAAAGTATTGTTCTATAAAACCTAGTTACAAGGTGAAAGAAGTATATCATTATATTTAATAATCAACCACTTTGAATCTGAAAAAATACAGCATATCCTTCGTCCTCTCCATTCCCTGAACCAGTGTCGATGATTGGACATTACTTTTTGTTTAGCCCAGATTTCAAAATCTCCCATGATTAACCTCCATATGTTCAGGCAGTCCCAATCTCTGCACACAGGAAAAATTATTAATCACTGATTACATTCTGCCTGCAGACATCATCAGTCTCCCATGGTAAGCTAAATATTGATGCCAATCATCTGGCTACTTTTGGTTACTGAGACCAGTGCTTTAGAATTTCAAGTTGCTTCATTTGCAATGAATTTGTTCTGCTGGGTAAAGAGCTGAAAGGTCTGCAAGACTCCTCAGCTTTCAAAATCAGGGTATTAATCAGATGTGTAAAAGGTGTAATGTTTGAAAACCATGAAGATGGAAGGTGTGAGAGGAATGAATCCTTCATTTCTTTGCACTAGGATCTAGGTGTCACATACTGTACATGGCTCTAATTCCTATGAAAGGAAATCAAATGTGAAGAGGAGGAGAATTCCCTTCACAAACAAGTGAGCACTACTCAATCCTACAAATGACAGTAAAGGAGTGTGGCAATTTCTCACTGACTTCCTTTAAATGTTTCTTATTTAATTGCTTGGAGAGCCCCAAATAAGAGCCAAGATATGAAATATATGACAGTATATCAGGACATAAGTGGTCTACTGGGAATCAGAAGGAACCTCAGATATTTCCATTTTAGTCACATCATTGCATAGCAAGGAAGTCAGAACTAGGAACTTGCAAATAGCTGGTATTCAGCTTAAATGTCATGAAAACACTGGTTTTAGTAACTTCCACGAAGTAGAACATAATTTAGAAGTAGCATCATATTAATTGTGAAGTCCTCTGACAAAAGACAGCACTAACTGAGCAGTAGGACATTGAGTTACTTCAGTATTCATAATCTTTTCAACTTTTTTTAAAATATAATTGAGGACACCAATACCACTTTAGTTAGAAATGTCAAAATGTCAAGCTATTCAGAAAGCAAAACAAAAAAGTTTTACAGATCATTCAGAATTGAATTATTACACAGAACAACTCTTACAGTGCTCTTAGACTAATGCAGTGAAAGATTTGGACAGAAATCTATCATTTCCCTGTGACCAGTGAGAGCAACTACTATGTGTCAAACTGCTGTCTTGTGACCTATACAACCACAAAGAGGGGTCATGGCAGTGCTGCAGTCCAACTTCTTGCACAACTCTAAGAGCACTTGAGGAAAACAGGATTTTGGTACTAAGGAAATGGGAAGATAGGCAAATGTGGGGCTTTTCTTCTCAGCTTCACCCACTCATATGACCTTCAGCCACCACTACACACATGCATCACACACACCTACACTCCAATCCTTTACATGGCCTGTACTCATGCAGGCATATCTGTGTCAGCTTGAACCTACAGGAGCCCTGCTAAAGTATCCATCTTTGTCAGTGTTATGACAGAAATAACACTGGACGACATAACACATAACTGCACCCTGCTGTTAGACTGACAATTGGTGTTGCAAGTATCCTTGTTCCTCTGCTTGTGATCCCCTGGCAGCACTGATGGGAATGACAATGACAGAGAAAATGTGAAGGTACAGAGCCGTATGTTCACCAGAGGAACTGGATAAGATAGATAATACTCATATCTCCTTTGCAGTACATGAGCTGCTCTTGCTGCTAGCTGTGGCAGTCCCTACATTTGGCACAAAAGACATAACTAAATAAACAGGTATTCCTAGTAACTCTGCATTATTGATCAGGAACATTCATTTAACATCTCTTTCTTTGGGATTGTCAAAACTGATGACCTAAAGTAAAGTGCTCACTTCTGAGGCATTATGTATTGATAAAGGCATAAACTGATAACAATATTTAGATTTGTATTTTCTCTACAGTGCCATTTAATGACCCATTAGAATGCTTGGAAAGGTTATTTTAATTAGTTTGATCTTATTCCTCAGAAGGAGAAATGTCTTTTGTTGGCAGCTCTTCTAGCTTGGAAATGTGTGTAAGGAAGATAGGCAGGAAAAAAAAGACAAGAAATAGACCCAGTCCATATGTGGAAGTCCTTTGAAAAAACCTATGTCAGTACAATATATGATTAAGTACATCATTACATTGTCCATATGGAGAATAATTTTGGATACAGAACACTTCTAGGAGTCAGGGCTGTTCTTAAACAACCTTAAGCAAATGATGATCAGAACTGGAAAGGGGCATCTAAATCTTGTATCTGTATGGGAAAAGCTGTATTAGTATAGCTGTAGCAACACTACGCCAGTGGAGGTCATGGAATCATAAAATTATGGTCCCTTCCAACCCAAATAAAGATCATCTAGTTAAAGTCCCCACCATGGGCAGGGATGGTCACTAGGTCAGCTTGCTCAGGACCCCATCCAGCCTGGTCTTGAACACTTCCATGGATACGGCATCAAAAAGTTCTCAGAGTAACCTGTGCCAGTGCCTCACAACCCTCTGACTAAAGAACTTCCTCCCAACATCTTGTCTAAATTTCTCCTTGTTTAGTTTAAAACCATCCTGCCCCTTGCCATCTCATTATCTGCACATGTGAAAGGTTGCTCTCCCTCCTTTTTATAAAGCCCCCCTTAAGTACCAGAAGGTCACAATAATGTCTCCCTGGAGCCACCTCTTCTCCAGACTGAAAAACCCCAACTCTGTCTCTCTTGATTGGAGAGGTGCTCCATTCCTCTGATCATCTTTGTGGCACTGCTCTGGACTTGCTCCAACAGGTCCACATCTTTCCTGTGCTGAGGATCCCATATCTGGATGCAGTATGCCAGGTGGGGTCTCATGAGGGCAGAGGAAAGGGGGAGAATCACCTCCCTCGACCTGCTGCCCACCTCTCTTTTGATGATGCCCAGGATATGGTTCGCTTTCTAGGCTGCAAGCAAACACATTTAGCTCTTGTCCATCATTTTATCCATCAGAATACCCAAGTCCTTCTCCACAGGGCTGCTCTCAGCAGTACTTTTCCCAGTCTGTACTCATGTCTGGGATCGCCCCAACCCAGGCACAGCACCTGGCGCTTGGCCTTGCTGAACCTCATGAGGTTCTTGTGAATTCACTTCTCAAGTTTGTCCAGGTCCCTCTGGATGGCTCCCCTACCACCCTTAAACAACAGGAGACAGTATGGCATATAGAAAATAAAACTGAATGTCTATTCTAAGTATAATA
This sequence comes from Corapipo altera, assembly GCF_003945725.1. Taxonomy (NCBI): domain Eukaryota; kingdom Metazoa; phylum Chordata; class Aves; order Passeriformes; family Pipridae; genus Corapipo; species Corapipo altera. Next base: position 482,392 of record NW_020884898.1, on the reverse strand, counting down.
AGCAGTCTGTTTAACTTATTTAGTTCAAAAAAACCACATACTTGGTATTTTTGATCTCAAATGAAACCAAATAGTAATAAGACACATCCTGATTGCTGCTTTTATTCAAAACAAATACTCTTTGTTGCCTCAGCCAGTGGCTAATTGCCAATTTGTTTCATGAACAAAACCTGACACAGAAAACAGAACCCAGCTATTAAGTATAGAGGGCTACAAAAGAATGCAGGTAGTATTAAGCTTAAGGCAAAACTGCTCTGCCAGCAAGCATCAATGTGCAAAGCACACAAATCTCACCTTCTCTATCTCCTGATCTGAATCTAACTTTTTTGCAGCAGGTTATCTCCCTCAAGGGCAAGTGTATTCCAAACATTTAAGGACTCTTACAAAAGGCCAGCACTGATCTCTGTACTTGAATAATATCCCAAATGGACCCTCATTGGTAACACGATAACAAAATCAGTGTTTCAGTCAAAAGAGAAGAGTCTTTCTGCTCCTCTGTTCTTCTCTTTTTGTGCATTGATATAAAGATCAGAGTCATCAGCATGAATAAGATTTAGAATTCTGATGAAAACAATAAGAGGTACTAAACACTTTCTGGCCCTCCAAAATTTGTATTCAACCTCTCCTTTTGTTAAAGCTGTAATCACACTCCCATTGGTATTCAAGGGATTTATGCAAACAAGGTCTCTTCTGTCAAAAGTCATAGCGATTTAATGCAGTCACAGCCTGTTTGGTTGTGTAGATTTCTGGCATCAAAGACACAACTTAGTATTCTGATGTGTGTCAGCTCTATAATACAAATCAGATGGACTTAACAGACTCATCTCAGCCATTCTAGCATAAGATACTGTATCTATATGCAACTGAACCAGAGAAATAAGGAAAAGTAGCAGAGTGACTTGAAGCTACACTCATAAGGAAATTTAAAAATTGGGGTAAAACTCAGCCTGTTGCTTAATTGCAAACACAGTACTTGCTGAACATCTTAATTTTTCTCTCCATGGAATGTCACCCATTGCTTAAGGATGGACTTAAATGAATAAAACCTGCCATCTTTACCTCTGTACAAGTGCTATTTGTGCATCCGCTTTATATGCCCAACATGCAAAGGATTAAAAGGAGTTAGTTGTAAAGGTCCTAGACACAGGACTTAACTCTTTAAATCTAGCTGCAAAAACATACGCTTATAGCTCCAGTGGCTCCCTGCCTGATGTTCTCACACGCAATATCATCACACCCTCCTCCATCACTCAGAGCCATATTCTGTCTCCTTTGGGCAAGTTGTGCAGTTTATTTCAGTGGGCACAACTTAAATCCCTTGAAGTGGAATGGCCACAATTTAGCCATGACCTACACCCATCATATTATTAACTATTTATAGACAAATCTGGCCATGCTAGAGAAATTCTACCTGCACTTGCACAGGAGATTATGTCTGTGCTCACTGTCATCCTTTCAAGAACAAAGAATGGGTTTCTCTTCCTGGCTTAACATTTTTTCCAAAATCAGTTTGATGCTGCGAGAGGAGAAGGGGGGAGTGAGAGTTGATTAAAAACTGTGATGAAATGCAGGCAGTAGAGTGGAATACCTGCAGTGCGTTGTCACCTCCACCTACCTTCTCCCCAGACAACCAATGACACTTTACAGGAAAGTCATTACATCAATAGGTCAGTATCTAATTGGTTATATTCTGTTTATAACCCAAAATATAGAGGTCAGATAAAAATATACCATTCCTAATGTATGTTTTAATTGAGGCAGCATATTACCAGACATGCAATAATTTCTGCAACTCTCTTGAGTAAAAGAATGATGAGTTAAGATCCGAGTGAATACTATATATATAGCTTTAATACATATGTATATCTTTAAGTCTCAAAATATGCAGAAGACTTCCTTTGACCACATGGACCTCTTTGGAATTAACTTTCCAATATACTTATGCCACTGAGTCACACTAACAGATGTGGTGGAAAAAAGAATTTAAGATGCTTATTCACTAAAAGCAAGTGTTACATTTAAACATAGTCCCGGGTGCCAAGATGACTGTACAAAAAAAAAAAAAAAAAAAAAAAAAAAAAGAGTTGCTCAGGGATTATCCAAAACAGAAAAACAGGATAAATCACTGATTGTGGATTATTTACTCCACTGTAATACATTAATGGCTGGCAAATAAGGAATCGAGGTATATACACATCACAGAGCTTTAGTATAGAGGGTTCATTCTGCCAAGTGAATTGGGGCCAAATGCTTAATAAGTATCAAGCAAATCTAATGGGACTAGAAGTAAACCAGGTTCTATTCCTTACTTCATTCCAGTCCTTATCTCCTCTTTCCATACACACAACATGCATAACCCAAATAAGGCATTCTGCAAAAATGAGCCTCATTATGCATAAAAGGAGCCACATTAGAGAAATCCACAGAAATGGATAAAAAAAGGTGACGTTCATCCTTTTTTTCCAGGTTGACTTACAGCTCCTTAGGGATAACAATCACATCTGAGTCCTGTGTCCACAGGCTGCATATTACTGGTTCCTTTACTGGCTGATCCATGCACTGATGTGATCTAAATAAATCAACTAATAAAACACACAATATAATGGCTGTCTGAAGCTTTGCTCGTCTCTGTAAAGAGATGTTATTAAGCCTAACAATACAGAAACACCTACTTTAAAGAGAAATAAAAAGTTTGGCTGATTTTGCCCAATGTAAGTGCCTTATCTAGGATTATAAAACATGAATCAAATCGTGCAAACTTGCTCTTTGCAAACATTGAGAGGGCAGCATCTCTGCCTTACAAGTGCCCTCATCACACTATACTGCCTTCACAGGCCTCTGACACCTCAATATTCATCTATTTAGCCTCAGTTTAGCTAGCAAAGTTTCAGCTGCTTTTAATATTCAGTCTAATTAGAGAGACAAAAGAAGTTTCCTTAGATGTGTAAGTTAGCCTCAGTGGTGAATAAGATGTTAAAGAGTAGGTGATCGACTCTTTAAAACAGCTTCTCTGATCTCCCCCACTCTACTCGCACTCCTTTCAAGATCTTAGCTGGCCTGCCCCACTACTAACCTCCCTCCACACTGAGAATTAGCTATTTATTCTCAGCCTTTGTTCCTTCTCTCAGAGGGCTCCTCCTCCCATACTTTACCCAAGAATCCTGACATCTTCTATGAATGTGTATAGCAAAATCTTTTTGAAAGTCAAAATAAATTATTGCTACTGGTTGGGATACAGAGAAGCTTCTATTTTTGACCATTTACAGCACACTTTGAAAGCCTTGATGCTGATGTAATGCTGTTTACTGCAGCCTTATGGCTTAACTGTGGTATTAGGAGCACATCCAAATGAGGTCTGTAGTCTAGAATCTCTCTTTCTAGCAAAGAGTAAGCTCTTTGTCCTTGTGGTGTCCCAGCAAAGTGATACATAGTTAGATCTCTCTTCAATCTTTAGCATAAAACCCAGCAATTCATCTTTTAATTTAGAAATAGTTCCTCCTGCCCTGGAACTTCTGTCAAAGAGGTATGACAAGTAAAAAAACCATAAATTTGAAACCTACTTAGCACCATACTTCCTTAAAATTATGTTTAAATGAATCAGAAAAAAAAAAAAAAGAAAAAATCAAAACAAAACAGGTCACTGAAACATCTAAAAATTAAAACCAGCAAACTGTGAACAAACTGAACTTAATAAAAAAGTGGAATAATCTTTGTTAAAATTGGCAACCTCCACATTTGTCACAGAGAAAACTGCAAGCTACCTGAAATGCAATCCCTTCCACACCCAAAGGGTGTGCCCGTGAGGAATAACACAAACTAGAAACACAAGGCTTGGGTGTTCAGTAAACCAGGACCAAACTTTATTGAGTATGAAACAAATCTAACAGTTAACTAATTCAGTGCCTAAGGACAAAATCTCATTCCCAGCTCCTGCACATCACAAAATGTCACAACATTTGGCTGCCTCCTATCAAGCAAAAGCAAAATACCATGACTTCTCTCAGGGCAGTATTAAAGGACAGTGTCAGTGCTTCGTTTGAAAACTGGCAAATGTCTTCTTGTTTTGCTCAAAGTCACCCTGCCAAAGTAGCAGGGTGGTAAGAGGCTGAATGGAAAAAATGAGAACAGGGGAAGGAAGAAAGGCATTCCATCTGCCTGGCAGTATCTGAGAAAAACTGACCTCGTATTTCATCTCATAATTCTAATTTTCTAACAGAAAGATATAATATCTTTAATACAGCAAAGCACTTTGCCATCTTTATACTCCATTAGGAAACATTTCACCGGTCACTAAAATGAAGTCAAGGGACAATGTGAAAATAATTGATAAAAACCTTTCTTTAGGAAAAAAAAAAAAAAAAAAAGGCTCAGTATTTGGCCAGAGTCTCAGCAGTACATCACACTTGAAAGTGAAAACTCCATCAAACCTTAACGTGCTTAACACTAGCTCAGAGACTTCGGTTCATTTTGGACTAGTTGGGAAATGGCTTTGAGTCACCAGGACTTCTTCCTACTACACATAAATCTTCCCGTGAGGTCCCACCCAAGCACCGACTGAATTGATATGACAGGAGGCCACAGAATTAAAACTGCTCAATCGGATCTGAGGGCAATCAGACTTCCTACAGCATGACACAGCGTTACGGTAAAGCAGTGCTGTGGAACATTGCATTCAGGCTTGGTAATCAAATAAAACTGTCATTCAAGACTTACTATACTCCTGTGCATAGTTATCCATTATCTGTAACAAAATCCGAACTTATTAAATTACTTCATATTTTCAGTATTATGCTGTTGTTTATTATATAGCAATATGAAGGAATGCAGAAAGAGTAATTTTCTACTAATACTGAACAAGGAACATTATTAGATTAAGGGCAGAATATTACCCTTGAAGCTTTTCTCTCAGCTTTGTGCCATTGCAGAACATCCAGTTATATACTTCTCCCTGACACCTCCTGCTGCAGATTTAAAGAACCAAGGCAAATCACTCACATCACTCTTCTAACATTGTGGGAGAGGCAGAGAAGGAAATATGTTAATTTTGATAACAAACCAGAAAAGTACATTGGTGTCGTATTCCTTCCATCTGCAGAGAACAAATGGCTACTTGGTTCCCACCACACATCTATAGGATGAGACAGGCAGAAATGCCCTCTGATAAAAGGGGGTTTACAAAAAAAGAAAGAAAGATGAAAATTGATACATGTGTAATAGCAGTATCTGGGTAATGGACAGAAGGGAAAACATACTGCAGACAAGGCCCCAGAAATCACTTTTCAGTGTTTCAGAGACAATGCATAAGTATAGGGGGCCAGGGCACAAGAGCCTGGAGTCTCTGCCCTTACTCCTCCAGTTCCAGTCTTGTATGAGCATGGGCCCTGGGGGTAGGCATTCAGTTAGCAGCATTTCCTCATGGGTTTCTCTTCTAGCTGTTTGTCAGTCTGTCACAACTAGTTAGCTGCTTGCAATAGCCAAGTGCAGAGGCACACAGAGAATGGACAACAGTGCACAGATACTGCAGAAGGAGCTTTACAGAGGATCTTATCTCCCTTCCATTCTACAGTCACACCAGGAGAGCAACAAGTGGCGATACATCAATTCTCTGATCCTCTCAGAGAATTAATCAGCTGAGGCAAACGGAAACAAAGTTGTAGAGGGGCAGAGAAGTACAGCCAGATCTATTTTTCCAAGCGGAAGCCAGCAAAGTGATCTCAAGCCCTGATAAACTCTAGCCTCCTCTTGGAACTCTCTCCATATCTTATGATGGGGAAACAGCTTTGCATGCAACTGCCAGTGATTTACATTTAACCCCATAATTTGGCAATGCCACATGTGAGGCTGTGCAAATAATCTTTTCACTCGGCGCTTCCATGTGTTACAGACCCATTATTCAGAAGCTTTCTGGTCAGATAGCATTAGAAATTACATCATTTGCCAACAGTATTTGGAGTGCTCAGTATCTATAAAGAACAGATACAAGGTATAATCAAAATGCTACAGAACCAAGGATTACTTTTCAACCTTAACTAAGCTTTTTCTGACTTCCAGGTTCTTTGTTTGATCGAACAATGAGAGAGTTCTGCGAAGAAAACCTTCTGCAACCTCAAAGTCCTAATGGGGGCTTCTTAAGCCTTGTTGCAAGATCTTGGATCAGGAAAAGGAAGACATACCCAGGTGAACATTGTCTCAGGACACACACAAATTTACACTGCTTTTTTCAATGTGCAGGGCACAGGAGGAAGCCACAAAGATAGCATACCCAGGGTAAAAGCCTGATCAGCTTCTGATATGGCTGACCTAAAAAAAAATAAAGACTTGGATAACATTTTAGCCTGCAGGTAGAACAGGAGGTTTATACGGCCAAAGCATCTAGACTTACGTTTAACACACTTGTAAATGCAGCCTGCAACGTGGACAACATGTATTACCCACTTTAGTGCTGACTGCTGTCACCAAAGTGTGAGTAAACTGAATTCATGCAGCAGGGGTCTTCTGAGACTAACAGTGCCCTGAGCCCGCCTTCAGTCCCTAAACCAAACTGAACAGTGAAGAAAGTTAGTCTTTCCAAGAGACCTTAACAGAATAAAGCTATTTCTGTCTTTCAAGGAAGAAAAGAAAAAGACCTTATGTTGTTTCAAAAGTTAAAACAAGAGATAAGACAGGCAGGGAGATATCTACAGTTGCTAAATTAGTATCACAAACACAAGAAGGTGAAAACTGAAAAGAATAGAGTTTCTGAAAAATAGAAGCAAAATGGAATTGCTGCAGCTTGCTCACTGTAGTATGCCAGAAAAGAGATGGGGCATTCCTAAACAAAAGACAGAAAAGTAGAGAGAGTTGCTCTATGTGCTATCAGTATGCTGCAAACACTAATAAAATATGGGCAATGTCTCCTCTACTGTCTTCTGGACTTTTCTGATTACACCATATGTTGGAAATGCACATCTGCTCTTTACATAAAATGCACAGTACTTTAAAAGCAAATTTGAGGAATCCACAGAGGCTGATTAACATTGAGCTCAGCACATGAATTTGTTAGTCCAGTGCCGCATGTCTGACTCGCTGTCGTACTGGTGCAACATTCTTTAGCCTCATTGCTGTAAGCCTGGAAATGAAACATTCATTTAGTGTTAACAGCAACAACATCTCCAGCAAGTAGCTCCTGGGACAAATGAACACTCTGCACTGAAATATTGGGCTTTTAGAAAAAGTACTTCTTCCCTTTTACCAGGTTATTCATACCTCAGTCTCATTCGTATTTAAGAAATAAAGAAGCTTGGATTGTGCAACAATCTTTCAAACAAAACTGTGCTTCCATTCTGCAGTAAAAGGTAAATGCATGAATCTGCTGATGGGCTGCTGATCAATTTTTGACAAACTGATATTCTCATGACAGATTAAGAGGGCATACATTTCACAATTTATAGCACTGACAAGACACATGCAGATGTACGCATAGCAATAAGCACTCAGGGTACGGTTTCCTGCCTAGGAAGTTTTTGTACAAAAGCCTGTTTAAATATTTTCTTGTTACGAATATGTCTACCTTCTTAACATAGGATTGATCTAAAAGTGGGTGTTCCAGCAGATCACCATTATGCTCAAGTTTTCCTTGCCTAAAATACAAGTAATTTTACCTCAGAAAAGAGGAATTGTCCTAGTTCTGTAAAAATTGTAACTGTGTTTATCATTATTACTGTTAAATAGGGATATCAGACAATAGGAACACTGACACAATAATAGAAACAATGTATACTTTTTTCTTTTTTTTTTTATTTTGGGTAGTAATTCCATGACTACAGAGTGCCAGGAAACTACTTCAAAGAGCTAGAGAACAACAAGAAATCCCCTCTTCAAAGAAAAAAAAAATAAAAAAATAATAAATAAAAAAGAAAAAACCACTCAGAATATTTTTTAGAACTATTATTCTTTCTCTTCCTTCTTTTCAACAAAACTCTTTGAAACTCTGGGTTTAATAAAGTTAGTCACAATTAGGTAGTATCTATTTTTTAGGTCTAGTAATTCTGGACAGAAAATGTTCAATTGTTTCTTGTTTTCTTGCCATCTATTATTGTTTCTAACATACATCTAGATAAGTAGAACCATCCTCTTTCTTTGAACTCTTCAATATTGGACGCAACATTTCTTTTTAGGAAACTCTCTGAGTTGGGACAGCATTAAAGAGGTAGAACAGTCTGGCCTTCTGAGCTCTAACCAACTTCTGATAAGAAGGCTGGGTTGAAAATAATCTCCAATGCATAGAAACTACCTTGAAGTCTGGAGCTGAACATACAGATAAGGAAATTAATTTGTAGATCACCAAGGAAAACTACCACTTGGTAGTCTAACTCACATTTTGTGCAATGTAACAGAGGGTTTGCAAGGTTTTGCTCAAAAATACTGCTTTAACATTTAAAGAGCCAATAAAACAAGTTCTTCTAGGTAAAAGTTCTCTCTTGAAAAAAATTAGATAGCTGGAGACATGGGATGGGGCAGGATAAAAGGAGCACGAAGAGATGACAAAGCTTAAAATGGTTAGAACCACAGCACCATCATATTAAACTAGTTTTATATTGATCTAATTCCATCCTATACCATGAATTAATACCAAATAAGATCCAAATTTGAAGCTAATTTGACTTTTCAAAGCATTTCTTTCTAGGATGTTATATTTACAGAAGTCTATTTGAAGATGAACTGCCAAGAACATTAACAATGGAAAAGAGAGTATTTCCTGTCTTATTATTATTGACAAGCAATTTTATAGAATCACCTCAATATTTTTTTGTTGTATTCGTACATATTTCTGAATACCAGCACATATAAAGCCTTTATATCCACATCATTTAAGTATTATATTCCTACTTAAAGAGTTGAAGTAAAAATTCTTGAGTAAAGAGTAATCATGGAGAGAGATTATGTGTGTGTGTATGTGTGTGTAGACTGCTGGGTAAGTAGACGTTACCAACTGGAAAAAGGGGTGTTTTATGCAGCTCTAAAAACATGTGAGTTTTGAAAGTTGCAGACTATCCTAAGAGAGAACAAGATTCAGTTCAGTTACTTCTTGTGAGTAAATGGTGAAGTGTTTTCAAATCTATTTTTTCTTTGCGAGTCATTCACGAACCAAACCCATTCTTTATAACTGTATTTGCTGTTTGCAAATTACTCACTGAATAATTTATTTGAGGGAAATTCACCCCAAGGGTTTGCCTGCAAGCTTGTTTGCTTTTACTGTTCCCTGCCTATTATCCAATATGTTTGAGCAGGTTCCCAAGTCACACAACATTATTTCTACTCCCTTAGTGAATGAGTGAAACTTTAAGTTGCTATATCCATAGAAGAGAAATAACAAATCATGAATCAGGAACAGCCAGTTTTGATTCCTAGTGAAAAGTGATCTTTGCCTAGCTCTTTAGGAGCTTACAATATTCCCTCAGAAAGAACATCAAGGAGCATGACCAAACTCACAAACCACAGCAGCAGGGCTGGCAGCAAAAGGCAAATCCCATTTCAGACATACAGCAGGAAAAATGCTACATGAGGCTAGCAAAATGTCTTTCCTTTTGTTTCTGAAGTCCAGGAGCACCTTCCAGACCACTGATCTCTCTAAAGCAATGGCAAGACTACATATTTTGCATCATTCATTAAGCAGTTATTTGTCATTGCTGTGACCCCAGGGTTTATTCTGTGCTATTTTACTGCTGTACTGCACAAATTGTGAATCACAAGAACCCATCCAAAATAACTTCTCCAAAAGCTCATCACTGTTTTCAAAGGGCATTGTATTCAAAACTATGCAATATTCATAAAATAATCTGTTTTCTAAGATTTCAACCTAAGCTGAGATAGAGATTGATCAGAGCAGAGGAACTGAACAAAAGCCATGGGATGGACAAGCAGAGAGCAAGGCGACACAAAAAAGAGATACACAGTTCCAAACTGTAATTCAATTAAAATTCAGGTAACTTCTCAGGAAGACCGACCAGGAGACACTGTACAGACCAGTTTACCAGCTACTTTTAAGGCAAGATCATGCCTTGCTGTGAGCACTGTGGCCCTTGAGCCTGAGAAGTAGAAAGCACTTAGTTATTCTGATGTGAGCAACACTAGGAATTCTGACAGTCTGCTGCAATAAGATGGCAATATTTAGCACTTGTCAAGATTATGCCCACCAGGTAGAAACAACACTTGGGCAGTGTCATTTCCTTCTCACCTGATGTCACAGACTTCTTTTGCTTTTGATCCAAATCCAGACTGCCTCACAAGGAAAAAATTGCTTTTGGAATATTTTTATAAAAATAATCAATTTTTATGATCTAAATGCTATACACAGGGTCTATCAAAATAGCTACATTACATTTTCAGATACTTTTTTCCCTTTTCCTTTGTATGTGCATATAAAAGACATTTTTACACTAGAATCATGTAATACCAGCAATATTGACTTGCTTTTCAGTCTACAGAGATTAACAGTCTCTGGAGGGTTATATTGACCCTGGCTTTGTGCTTACCAATATTTCCCTCTTAGGTCAATGAATCTTGATGCTGAATACAACAGAAGTCAATACCTGCTTATTACAGTTAGAATAAGAATCACTGAGAAGGCTTATGAACACTAGGTTGCTGCCTGCCAACACTGCCATAGTTAAGGAGTCTGTCAAGGTCTTCATTGTGTCCATCTTCTTTTCTAATAAAACTTGTCTCAAGTAACAATGAAAAAATACCTCTTGATGACTCAATAATCAAGGCTGTTCTTATGAAAGGAGTTCTGACAAGCATATTTTAACATTTCAGACAAAAGTCTTAATGTGCAAGTATTTATTACTATATAAATTCAAATACACAAGCCCAGATTTTATGTCAGATAATTATTATTTGGAGGTTGTGTGTAATTGTTGTGGGTTTTCTAATAATTGCTGCAACTTTTAGGATTTCATCCAAGTCTTCTTGTATTTAATGTCAAGAGCTGGTCCCCAAGGAAGGCTTTAGTTCTCTGTCCCTATTTAATTTTATTTCTAAGATAGAATTCAAAGATGAACTCCAGAGCTCAGTTGTTGTTCACAACTTTCCAAAGAGAGAACACAGATAACTAGCCAAGTAATAACTTTATAGTCCTAACACCAGAATCCACAAAAATCGGTCTGTACATCCAAATCCTGAGGTAGGAGGAAACAAACTTGTAAGAGTATATTGCGGACGGAAAGCACTAGGGAAGAAGTATAGCTTCATAAACCTTAAGAAGAAAGGTGTGATAAGTGTGCAGCTTTGACCAAATTTGCAGCAAATATGTAGACATTCTCAGTTATACAAATCTGGGATGTCCATCCTTACCCTTCCAGCTAGCAAAATCTGTCCTTTTTGGGCAGATAAAGTTTACTGACAAATTTATACTTCATGTTTTATTCCATTTAGGTATCACAAGTGTCTCAAAGTCATAGACAACAGCTAAACCTACATTATACATCCTGCTTCCATGCATTCATTGAATGCAAATTCAGAGAAGCATTATCAAAATTCTGAAGACCTTCCCATCATACTCATCCCACAGGCATGTTCATCTCCATTGCATTCAGTAACACTTGTCTCTTGGTCCACTGTTTTAGTGGCCCTCCTCAGTCAAATGACTGAGAAATACTCTGCTTCACAGCCCAGTTTTCATGAGCATTAAGATGTACAAGACATTGAGGCTTCAAGCAAAAGTCACCAGCACAGATTTAAAAGGAACATTTCAAATATCTTCCAATTCTCCACTTCCTAACTGCCTTAAAAATTTTATAATCTCGTGAGGTCTACACTTAGTCTTAAGGTCCTCTGATAGGCAAGGACACTGAGTGTCATGGGGCTGCATTTCTCACAAGTCCAACACCCTTCCAGAGGTTGCAGTGTTTTTCTAGGGCCTGGGATTTGCCTTTCTACTTAATAACCTGCCCACTCTTCAGTCTTTTTACTAGATGAAGAAAAGGGTATTTGTAAATTGTTTGTTATAGTTAAGTATAAAAATTCAGAATAGATTTTTCTCGTCAGTTAACCATAATCTTAAGGGAAAACATAAGGCAGTATAATTATTAAAGAGCACTTTCAGTAATACTCACATCTTTATTGTGTCAACCCTTTGCCAAAAAAAAAAAAAAAAAAAAGATTTATAGTAAAAGCCACTTACATTTCTTCTTTGCAGAACCAAGCCATCTGCCTCCAATATACCATCAGCCCCTGCTAGATGAATTCACACATATTTTAAAGCCCCAGAGTAACCATTAGAATGGAAATTGGACACTGCTTGTCATTTGCAAAGCTTTCTTGACTGGAGAGGCTTCCCATTTGTTCAATTAAAGGTTTGCATGTGCAATACACTTTATGAAATTTATCCCAAAACAGTGAGGACTGAAATAATATTGGAGGCAGATGGCACAGCTGTTCCATTTAGAGCTATCCTCAGCAATATATGAAGTGATGGACAGGACTGGGAAGTGGGAGTGAAAGCTTGGTACTATGAAGAATATCATCCATGGATATTAGCAATAAACAAAACATTTCAGCTCCTGTCTTCCCTCCCCTATCGTATGTAGCTGCGTGACTCACTTCAGCTTATCCAATTAGAAAATACTCATTTGATTCAAGTCAACCACTGAGGCCAAGTAAGGTTTCCCCCTAAGAGAATCCATCCCTCTGACTTAAAAGCTAAGGGAGTCTGAAAACATGTCTTTCACATGGAGACGAGGAGGCACATATTCGTACGAGCTGATGAGGCAGCGTGCATGCAAAAGAGACATAGCTACCATTAGGAATAGGGAGCAAGTTCAAGCTGCTGCTTATTTGCATGCATCTCACAGAACAGAAACCATTGCACTGTGCTCCAGATGCTGCAAATCTCAAGACGCACATCCAGGGCTCATAATTAAAACTGGCAAACATTTTCACTGAGGAGAGGGAAGAAAAAACCCAGAGCTATTCCAACCAGTCTATATCTATTTTGAGATTTCTGGGGTACTGACCTATTCTACCATCTCAGTATCAGGAAGGTCAAGCTCTCAAAGGAAAGTGCATGCAAGAACACTTCCTCACACATAGAAGAATTGAAAGAACCTGATGAGAGCACACCTCTTTCTGTACAGCACCTAGAATAGGGCTGTAGATCCACTAAACTAAATAACAAAGTAATCACAAATTTCTTCAAAAATAATTTTCAGCCTTTATGAAAGAAAATTAGAGAATAGGGGAAAATATATTTAAACCAAAATAAGTTGGCCAGAAAGGTTTTCATCTTGAAAAGCACTGCTTTACTTGAAAACAAGGAATGAGGTTTACACTCTCCATTGCAAGCCAGCACATAGCTCACAAAAGCTTTTACTTAGGCACAAAAAAGAAACTACTTGGGGCCAAAAGACAGATCCCAATCCCATATCCATGGGCAGGCAATGACACCAGCTCTGTGGGACCCCAGTCACCTCTTCTACAGGTTTAACACAACAGCAACAGTCAAAAAAATTTACAAGCCCAAACTCAGTTAAGAAAGAACCATAGAGACCAAAGGACAGGTCTCACCACCTCCTTTCTTTCTCTGCAGCCTACTCTTTCCCTGCTTTCCTCTTCAGTCCTACAGCCTATTAGAGACTTTCACAGCTGGAGTGCTGTTGAAAACAGAGAAAATCTGTTTTGTATGGATTTTCAGTGAGATGAAGATAGTTCTCCATATGTGCCATGTGACAATAAATGGCCAGGGGAGAGAATGCTGAAAAGCCAGAAAGCACATCCCAGTTCACCAGAACACCCATAAATGTTTGCCATGTTTGAATAGGTAAAGCTGGAGACCCTTATGCCTAATGCCTTAAGAATTTTTAGATGAAAAAAATACTGGCAGTGCAGAAATAAGGGAGGTGAGAGGGCACTTAAAGAAATCCTTCACTAGGCAGAGTGCCATTCATTTCCTGCAACAGTGAAGGGGTATGAGGTTGTACATTCAGTAGTGTATTACTTTAAAAATCTTCTGACCTTGCTGTTTTGGTATAAATGCTTCCCTCCCAACCACCTCTTTCCCACTGGTAATGCTATAAAAGATGTGCCCCAAGGGAAAAGTTTCTAATAATGTTCTAATCTTGCTTTCCAAGCATTTACAACAACTGCAGTAGCAATTTTAAAATAGAAGAAGTAAATTCATTAGACTCAATTTCTTCTTTATTTGCAAGGAATTTTGGCTGTGCTGGAATTATTGCAAACTGTACCACCACAGAGAAATATATTTAGCTTCTAACTCTCATGTTCTCGTAAGTTGTACGCACACACTGTGGGAAACAGCACAACACATGGAAACTCCAGACAAGTGATAAAAATTAAGTGTCCTAATTAACTGGTCTTGTACCTTGGCTTCATTTCAGCTACAGCTTAAAAGGCCAGTATCCACATATGATGTTTAATAACTATAATTCCATAAAGTAGCTATTCATAATTAGTTATTTTCCACCAAAGATGTAAATATGGAAGTCACCACAAGGGCATAAATGCACTAGTCCAGAAGAAATGCAGCTTATGCAGAATACCTCTACAAAGCATCAGTGGGACACAGTGATAAAAACCTGCCAAACCAGAGGGATCGGTGTACATTTCAAAAAGCCTGTCCTCGTTGGATCACCATTCCCATAAGAGTAGTTCTTCCACTCTTTCCTGCTACCCCTGCCAGCCTTCTCATTCTCAGAGGGGCAAGGCATGGAAACTAGTTACCCTCAAATACAGCGCTACGATAACGGCAACTGCCCGCTTTCCAATGCTTGTCTTGCTCTACCCTGACAAGGTGCCCCTCTCAAGGGCTTCTGACAACCTTCAGGTCCCTTGGTATATGCCAACTTCTACTCATTCAGCTTCTCCTCCTAACTTTTGGAGAAGGAGTGGAACTCAGCTCATATCCATACAACTGCCACCCAGTAACACTCAACAGTTTAATTCTTTTGAACAGCCAAATAATGATGACTTAGAAACATTACCCTGGTGGACTGGGAACTGAAGGACATTCAGAGGAGATTCCCACCATAAGGTGTTGAAGTATTTCAGGAGATAGGAACCAGTCCACTTGCAAATCTGGAAAATGTGCAGTGGAGCGTTGACTCTTGCTTACCTCCCCTTTATCTTGCATGAGAGACTTTCACTTTGTACTACCAGAAAAAAAAAAAAAAAAAACAAAAAAAAAAACCCACAAAAAAAAGTCAAGGAATTGCAAATTGCTAAAAGCTGTGCAGGTGATTTTTTTTCCCTCTCCATTCCAATTATCTTCAACCTGGAAGTTATCACAGTGGTAAAATGCATTTCCTTTTTGAGGTTTTTGTTATTGGGGGGAGGGGGGCAGGAGCAGCAGATTGATGAGGTTTGTTTGTTTGTTGGAGTTTTTTAACTGTCAACTGAAGGAAAGGTTCAGCTCTTTAAACAGAATTGAAATGAGTTTTTCACCACAAAAACTGTAGATATCAGAAACAAAAAAAGACAGCAGTTACACTTTTTTCACTCTCCTAGGGGTTCATGAACCCTGCTGGAGCCTTATGTGCCCCCTACTCCCTACAAGCTACAGGATGAAACCTCAGTACCTCAGGAGATGGATGTCCTATTTCCAAAATGAACCAAAAAAACCTCAGGAAATAGCCAGATTCTGACAGTATTCCTGAGTTCTTCATTGGCACAAGACAATGCTTTTACAATAAAGCCCTTTCTGTACTCCTGGGACAGCTAACACAAAGGGAAACAGTCAAGATGGCCCTTCAATTCACTGACCTGCTGTTACCAGAAGAGTCACTGGCAGCATGTGAATGCTGGAATTATTGGAGACCAAAAGAGTATCAAGTTGGTGAAGAGTCAAGGTCCCAAAGCCAGGAACATAAGCTGACCATAAAGGCTGAAGTCTGTACTAGTCTATAGGAATCACTGAGGAACGAAGGCATTCCTCACATCTACCCAGAGAACACAACTATATTGCTCATCATCAGACCCCTCCTTCAATTTTACCTTATGGGAAACTTTGCTACTTGGCCTTACCTTTATCACTACTGCCTCTGTTAAAAGGCTGCTTGACAGGTCACATTGCTGTTGATCTAGCAGCTAAGAATGATGCATTAGGCACAATTTCAACAATGTTTAGAAATTATTTTATGCAAAGTACAAGATTTAGTTTCATCTAAGCTCTGATATCTAGCCCCAAGCCCCTTGCTGAAACCTCAAGACGGTCCCCTACACCAGACTTCAGTGTGTAAATACTGTCACTTCTGCATGGTATTAAATAATTCCTATTAAAACACAGGTTACATAGTTTTTGATTTAACAAAAAAAATATCCATAGGAAGGATTAGGTCTGTTGAGAATTTTAAAGCCATTAGACTGGCAGTAGCACTACAATGGTGCATTAAATGAGGACAAACTTACATCAGTGGTGCTCCACCAGCAGTGAGAAATAAAGTTCCTTATTGCTCAAATCACAAGTATATAAGCTTACATTTTCCAGCATTTAGCCTTAACTATATCACAAAAAGGTCTCAAGATGGGGACCACTGCAACTTTGAAGTCTTGGGCTTCTCATAAATCATTATCTCATTCCTTGAACAATGAAGCTGCATGAATTTTGCATGTTACCTCAAGCACTTTACTTTATTCCAAGAACAACAGCTCCATTTCAAAGCACATTAAGCTGACTCCCCATTTTATCACCCATACAAAATGGCTGCCAAAAGATTAGACAGGCAATGAGCAGGAGAGAAGAAACAGACATTAATACTTAAATCACTACCTATAAGGAAATCCCAAATTAATTTCAAAGATTATATGTCCCCTTATTAAAAAAAAAAAATACATTTTCTAAACTAAATTGAAACCTTTGCACCTATTTTAGGTGTCTGTGGAATATTCCATAAAGTTAGCAGGACAGTATATATTTAAACCTTTTAGTTAAGTGAGAGAATTTATCACTGTCACTGAGGTAAGGCCATGCTTAGAAATGAGAAGCTCAGTGCACCAAGCTATTAGAAACCTTGTTCTAACCAGTAAAATCAAAAACTTTGTTCTCAACAGCACAAAAATGCAAGAGCAAAACTGACACAGCCTGACCCATGATGGTTTGCATCTGACCCCCATTTTTCACTTCTTCTCTCACTAATCCTGATTTTAATTATCTACAAATTTGTACTTACTCAACGCTAGCACTTAATTTATCTATGGAAATTCAAATCATCCCATGTTAAAATAAAGTTTCTAAAATAGACAGGTTTGTCAGCTCCTAATGAGATCGTTATTATTCATATTAGGTATAGTTGAAAATACATTAATAGCAAAACGCTTCCCTTCATTTGCAGAGAACAAGAGGCAAGACACTGTTTGCAGATAAGTTTGCAGTCAAACCAAAAAGTCTTCCAGCCCTGCAGAATCCTTCTCTAAGAGACTTGCAGTCTCAAAATCCCAAATATTCTTCTTAAGACAAAACCACCTAACAAAGCAAACAAACATAAATCTTGAGGATTTGCTCTCATCCCCCAAAAGAGTGATGGTGCTTGAAAGGGCATATGCAAGATGACATCTTCTCTTAATATTGAATGATAAGAGTTAACCATGTTACATTGCATTTGAGATCCTAAACTATTCTAGAGCTCAGTACTAAGAATTCAGAATGGAGGTGGGCAGTAAACAGGGCAGGTTTACTCTGTCAATGACTAAGTTCTCAAATTCAACTAAGGGATGCTCTAAATTTCGTTCCAAAGAGGACAGAAAATGTCTAAAATCTTAAAGCATGAAAAGGTAGTCAAGCACCTAGAGTGACAGCTATGTCCAAACTCAGAGGTCTGGACAGTTAATTGGAAATACGGGACCCGCATTCCTAACGAACTTTGGATCTTCAAAAAAAGGAGAAAGATAATAGGGCTGTAGAGGACCATCAGATCATGCTCCTGCTTTTCAAGTTTTAGAAAGCATACAATAACTGCATGCATCCCGACAGAAACCAGCAAAGCTTCTCTTATTTATTGAACAGGTCTGTCAACTCAGAGCCCACACCCCTGCCTTGGCAAACTTCTTCCAGCACTTCCCTCTTCCCCGGCACCCATACGGGTTTCCTATCAGTGACCTACACGCCCACCCTGTGCTGCAACTTCAGCAGCCGCCTCTGCCCAGCCACAGACAGCGGATCCTTCCCTGCCTCTTTCTCAAAGAGCCTCTGTCGAGCTCAGCAGCCCCCGCCGCGAGCCGATCGTGCCCGGCTCGCTCCTCCCGCCGCTGGAACCCCGAGCATCCCGCGGGAGCGCCCCTCGTCCTTGTTTACCCACGGCGGGGCTGGGCAAGGCTGGGCTCCCTCCCCCACAGACGGGACGGCTGCTGCTCCCCCTGCCTCTTTCCGACAGCCCCCGGGCCGTATCTCACTGCGGAGCTCGGTCCGCCAGACACCGCACGCCGAGGAGGCTTTGACCGGCACTACCGTCCCGCCGCCCCCGCCCCGCTCCGCGTTCCTGGTCCCGCAGCTCCCTCTGGCGCCCGCCCCGCTCCCGGGGAACGGAGCCCTGCAGGGCCTCCAGCAGCCACTCTCCTGACACGGCCCGGGCACCCCGAAAGGGGCCTCCGGAGGGCTGGGAGCCGGGAAGGAAGAGCAGAAAAGCACCCTGGGTACTGGAGCAAGTGAGGAGCCCCCGACAGAGGCATTCACGGGCTGAACAGATGAGGATGGGCAGCGAGCAGCAGTGTGGGAAAGGGACAGATTGCGCAGTGCAAAAGTGTATTTCCAGATAGAGGGAAAAAGCAAAAATCCAACAAGATTTAAAAATCATGAAAGATGGAGACAACACTCAAAAAATTATTGAGGCAGACCAAATAGCGGGAATCATAGGTTTCGGGTACCACCCTTGGCAGGTGCTTAGTCTGTTTTTGAAGGCCTCCAACTGCTGAGTGTGCTCTCTGAGCAATGGCACTGAGTCCCTCTTCCCATCCTATCCATCTTAATCACTGCAATTTTCTCCTGACACCCCACCTAAATCACTGCTGCGGCAATTCAGGTCCATCAGGTCTCATCTTACCCACCACAGAGACAGGAAACAAATCATTGCCCTCCTCAACAACAGACTCTTTCAGTTTTAAAGACGTGTCCCAAAGGTTTAAAGACATGTCCCAACTCTACAGAGGAATACCATTTTCTGAGCTAAACACCGTAAGTTTGCTCCATCCTGTCACAGATTGTGTTTGCCAGATGGCTGAGCTCTCTGATGGTGTTCTCTGCTGGGGTCTCCCCAGATCACATCCTTCCTGGAACACTCCATACAAAATAGTTCACAGCACTCCCACAGTGCTAAGACAGCACTGTGAAGCAGTATGTCTGCTCAGCACGTTGAATGGACTGTAATCCCTTCTACCATTCACTTTAGTTGTATATTTGCCTCTTTTTTTAGTGGCATAGCACTACTGACACATATACTACTCATGATAAATTACCACTCCCTACACCCTCTTTTGAGAGAGAGACTGGAGTTATTCCCATGCCTAAGTCATACCCTCTGAGTTACTCCCCCATCCTACTTCTGTGCAAGTCACTGTCCCTGCTTGAGGTATCTCATACTTGTTCTTCTGAGTCATATTTTACTTCTTTCCTTCCATTCTATGCTATTTCTTGCTATTACGCACATGATTTTCCTGGTTTCTCAAGCTATTTTTCCTTTCCAACCTACCTGTGGTCCTTTTGAACTCAGGAAATTTAACATGAATGTCTTCTGTACCTTCTTAGCAGTATAGGCTCCAGAACAAGCTTTCCAGGTTATGGTCGTTCTCTCATTTTGGTGGCAAACCACTGAAAATAATCTAAATTCCATTTCCATTCATCTCTGCACCAGTTGTATTGCTGTCTCCATTTAAAACACACTTCTCTAGCACAGAAAGTTCATTCTTCCTCAGCTCAGATGGCTCACACGATCTCTTGGGGTCCTCCACCTTGTATAACCTCCATTCTCACAATGGTGCTGCACACAAATGCTGTTCAGGGAGAGGTAATACAAAGGAGTTACTCTGAGGTCTCCTGGAAACAGTGAATACTCAGGGAAGTCACATTGTCTTAAAAAATTTACTGGCATTAACACCAATGTTCCTTGCCTCAGTGCCAACCTCTCCTAGCAGTCTGTACTTTGCTACAGATTGCCAGTATTGGTTTTTTTTCAACAGTGCCTGAATTTACAGACATACATAACAGTTCTATGCAAACAAAATCCCACCCAAAATAGAATTCTTACACTGTGTACCAGGCTACAGGGATAGATATCATTGTTATAAACTCTGGCACACCTAGCATCACCCACATCTCTGCAAGGTACCATATCAATGTTTTCTCAAGCCAAGCTAACATGGAAAATGGTTCCTGAATGAGAAGTAGCTTGAGTCAGGCTACTGCAGCACATGAGCAATGCAGGCACACAGCTGACCACATGGGAAGAGCTCCAACATGAAAACTAGCTAAGATTCTGACATTCAAGGAATGCATTTCAAAGCCAGAGACCAAAATCAGGGGAAGAAAGATGGAAATATGGTTTCAGAAATGCTTCCAAAACCATCTTGCAGAAATTAGTCACTTAATGCTCCATTCAATCCATGGCAAAGCATCCACTCCCCCCTCCTCCCCAGCTGATGGCCACTTTTAGCAGAGGCAAAAGGCTGAACTAAGAGAATTAAAGTCTTAAGATTTTTGTGACTAAGCAACAGTTTCAGTGTCATTCCACTTGCATAGCCCAGGGTGGCCCAGTGCTTAGAACAATTACTGAATGCCAAATACAGCCAAGCACCTCTGGATCTATAGACCCTCATGACTAGATCAACTTCCAAGAGAAGTGCCCAACTGCCAGCTAATATATAAGGCTAAGTGGGACCTGTCTTCTGTCCTTTCTGCTGATATGCTACCTTAAGTACAAAATTTTGGAATCCTTTATCAGAACTGAAATTCAAATCCAGATATTTCTTGTGCCAAGAAGTGCTGTCACCACTGCAGATGTAATTGTCTCAAATTCATGAGTATTTTAAGCAAAACAGATCAAGACCAACCATACAAGACTGCAAATAATATCTTGCAGCATCCTTTAATCAACAGGTACTCTTCTAAGACAGAGTTCTTTTTTCAGTCTCTATCCTATCTGTTTAAACCTAGATATTTAAACTATACATCTTTTATCACACCTGAAATTTTGTATGGTGACCCACTTCATTTACTCCTAGATCCTGACACTGTGGCAGCTTTAGGTACCAAACTAGCTTGGGTCAGGAAACTGATAACACAATGACACTTCCGAGATTCACCATTTTTCATTTGACTAAAATAACTATTTTGAATTGAGATTACTGCAAAATATTGGGAGCCCGATGAAACTTTTCTTTATTTTAAACAAATATATGGGGGAAATAAACCCTCACAGCTGGCTAACTAGTGCTCTAGAGGTCAACAGGGCGCTTGGTATATACGAAGCCAAGCATCCATGTTGCTGACCCTTATGTTAAAAGCAAACTCAATTTTGAGCTCATTTTCAAGCCAGCAAGTACTACACCCGTGACTTGGAGTTATTTGGCTACACACAGGTTCATTGAGCTGTGTGTTACTGCTCAATATGCCTAATAAACCCCATTGTATAGAACACTACCTTTTGTTTAATTTTTATGGTTATTGTGAGAAGCCACTACCAGAAACATGACTGCAGACAAAACTGGGGTATTGGCATGACTTCTGGAAAGAGAGCAAGTACTGTGCTTAATTGTACATCTTCCAGAGGTTATGTACTGCCACCTGCCTGTGTATTAAAAAGTACATAATAAAAATGCAGCTGAAGAGGAGCTGCATTGCATGGGCAATAGCCTTTTCTCATAGCAGTCTTATTTTGATTGATATCAGAACACCAGATCCATTGCTGTGGGGGCTTTTAATAACAGTAAAATATACCAACAAATAAAATCAGCAGTTATTATATACAGTAAATGGCCTCTTCAGCCTGCTACAATGATTACATTCACCCACAATAATAAATAATCATAACGGACACCCAGAGCTAGATCCTGGCACATAAGCTAACCATGCAAAACAGACTCATAACTAGCTTCAGCAGCTGGCTGAAGATTTTCACAGAATAAACTGAGTACTCTGGAAGGGATGGAAATTCAGAGCTGAAGCCTGCTCCCACCTTGTAACACATATGGGAGGACAGCAATCAGGACAAGGTGCATTGAGAGTCCTACAGCTCTTGCAATTCATCCTTTAGCCCCAGCAGCAACAGCCCCCACTACTCAACAGTTAAAGAAACCATTCATGATGTTACTTCAACTGCTTTCCTGTCTAAGGGCTTCTGAACTCATGTCTCAACGAGAAAGTGTTAAAACATGAGGGTAGAGCTACTCTGTGAATAGGTTTCTCCCAGTCTGTATCAGTAACCTGTTTCACTTTGCCAAAAGCACCCCCCAGAGCTCAGTTTGGGAACAAGAGCATTCACCACAACCATAGTTAAGAACCTCCTCATGGGAACAGTGCTGTCGTTTGAGTTCCCTCATTAGCATTTACTCAGTAGGGCAATAACAGATACACTGAAAGGACATCACCTTATAATACATTATTAGTATGTACTCTGTGTTTGAGGGGTTTTTTCTCTTTACAGTTCACTTTCTTTTAAAGTGTTATTTTCTGCAATGCCTGAAAGCAAAGCATTGAACTTCGGCATGACATATTCTCACATGGTTTGAATATCTGATTTCACTGTCCTTGCCCTTCAACCTCGCAGAAGGATTCAATGGAAAATGTCCGAACTTTTGCATCTGAGGCTGAGCTGGGGATGTTGCTGAGCCGGGTAGCCCGGGCTCTCTCTTCGATGCGCTTCTGCTGCCATCTGCAGGGCCTGGCTCGGCTGCAGCTCCCATTTCACTCATTCTCGTGGCACCAAGCAGAGCCAGCCCAGGGTAAGGACTGGCTTGGATTTGAGGCATCTGCCAAAACATTCTGACAGTCACACCGTGTGTTTCTGATTCACCATGGTAGCAGGGACATTTCTGACCAGATACACCGGGGATTTGGTTTTTAAAAAACACCAGCACACAAGAAAAACAGCTGTCTTTGAAAAACATTCAGTTTTACATTGCACTAGGTCAGAACACAAAGACCTTCTGTGGGTCCCTAATCCCACAGCTACAGTGAAAGCAAGTTGTGGGAGAAGAAAAACAATTGCCAGCTTGGACTACAACAACAGAACCAACCTACAGAACTCACTCCCTCTGAAAATTAAAGAGGACTGTGTTACCTAGGAAAGGTTGAATCATTTTATTTACATTAATAATGTTTTCAGCTCCACAAGCTGCAATAAAAGTTGGAATAAGATAATAACCAAATTTCATGCTTTGCTGCACAAGGCAGATCACCCTTGCAGACAAGGAAGCATTTCTCACACATGGCTCTCCATGGTTTATGCAGGTGTACTACATTTTAAGGTGCTCATTTTATTTCTTTGCCTTTCCCTGAAGCATCCACTAATACAGAAATTAGAATATCGGATGAGAACAAATAAGATCTGAGCTAGCAGAAAAGGCAAATGTAACAAAACATTCTGCAGTT
Source organism: Corapipo altera (assembly GCF_003945725.1). Classification (NCBI taxonomy): domain Eukaryota; kingdom Metazoa; phylum Chordata; class Aves; order Passeriformes; family Pipridae; genus Corapipo; species Corapipo altera. The sequence goes on along the minus strand of NW_020884898.1, from coordinate 458,823 downwards.
AAAGGACTTCAAAGGTACCAGTTTCTTGCTATAAAATGAATTGTGTATCAACTTTAAACCTGTGAAGAAGAGATATCCTAGAAAACGCTGCTCAGACAAAGGTTTGCTTTTGTATCTTGTATCCTATTTCCCTGCCCTTTCCCTTGCAGAGATACTTTTCCTAGCTCCAGACTGCTAGGTGTTATCATGCACATGCACCCACAAAGCTGACTCCATCCTACCTCTCCTGAGTGTCCATCTGCACCCAAAAGGTGGTGACAGCACAGTCTATTTACCAGGAAAAGCAACTCCATCAGGAAGGTTTGACAGGGAGGCAGTTTTTCCAGTTTGCCAGTTACCAACACATTTTTGTCAGCTATTTGAATACTTTCCTGTGTCTATAAACAGGAAAAAGAAGTCCACATTAGACAAATACAAAAATTGATTAAAAAAAAACCCAAAACCATTGTTATATGAAGAAAAAAAGTCAATTAGCCTGGGAAAAAGCCTTGGTAAACAGATACTCATAAGCCCATTTTTTGAAACACTGTTGTGCGTTATGCATTATACCTTTCTGAAAACCAGATGTACCCTAACTGATCCTTACAATGCTCTAGAAGGCATATATTGTTGAGCACAATCACAAGAAAAACCACTGCAAGCAGGCTAAGTTGCCACAGCAGACACTAGGCAGAGGCAGAAGAGGTGTTAAGCTCTTATTTACGTCCCAGGTTTCTCCCTCTTGCAGGGTAAGGAAGGCTCTCCCTAGCTGCTGAGGTACTGAAATGGCACAGGGCTCTGGTTGGAGAAAGGAGAAGCGTGAGTTGCAGCCATGAGTTATTCCCAATTACCTCGGACTTTTCTGGGCATGCTGCAGGCATGACTCAGATGCTCACAAAGACTCTTCTTAGCTGCAGCACATTAATATATAATCAGTGCCAGTTTCAGCTTCCCTCAGTATGCCAGGCTGTTATTTGTGGTGTTCAGTGCCACAAACAGTTGAGTCACTGCTGAAGTAGGGCCAGATACCTCAGAGGAAAATAACCTCTGAGTCAGGAGCACGATGGATGGTCAGGGAAGGCCATCACTTTTCGCCAGCACAATTTTACAGTTTACTCATGTTTGTGAGTCAGCACCACAGACCAGAAGTACAGAGTTATGAAAGTTTCTTATTGCAAACAATGTATTGTACTTAACAAGCACTAGTGATAACTTTCTTCAATATCAAGGCATCTAAACACCTCAGAGTCGAGGCCAAGCATAGATAGGAATACATCTATGGCAGTATGCTATGAGGGATGAGAAGCATAGTTTCCAATCACAAAGTTCCCAAAAACTAAAAGCAAAACAGAAATGCCACTTTACCTTACCTGCTAGATGCTTACACTGCTTGGAATTAAAATGAAGGATAGATAAACAAAAAAGCTGATTGTTAGCACTGTTATTGTTTATCATTTAAGTCTGTCCTTCAGAGAATGGACAACTCAGGTTACACAGGCTCTGTTGGGCTAGGCTTTGCTTTCGTTCCTAATACACTCAGTGAGCAGTTTTGCTTCTGCAGCTGTCTTGTAGGAGGAGGCTGTAGATCCTGCTATAAACCAAGTGAAATGGGCTAGAGATTTTGAAACTGCATCCTCTGACATCCAAATCAGATGCCTGCTGTTAAGAAACTGCTGCACAGATCATAGAATATTTCTGATACAAGGGGCCAAAGACCCTACAACAGAGCTTTGCAAATTAGAGAAGTAAACATTTATAAATTACAACTCCCATGATCTAATATTTACTTTGCCTTTGTCTAAAAGTTCTCTTCTATTACAGCTTTTAGGTTACTGAAAGCTTCTACTATATATTTAGTGAAAGTACCAGCACCTTGGCAGTGAGATCCAATTGTGGCACCAATTCAAAAAGCAGGTGCTTAGGTGATAGCACGCAATCTCATTATCCCAGCTCTCTGGTTGTCATTTTCTTCTCTTTCATAGATTTGTCAGGCCTTAACACAGAGCACTAAGGATGGCAGCAGAGCAGCAGCCCAACGAGCCCTGACTCTCAGTGTCTGATATTAACAGACCACTAGAGGCCACACTCAGCTCACTCGGTATCTTTACACCAGCTGAGACAAGACCCTTCCCATTAAAGCAGGACTTAATGACTAGAAGATACAAACCAGAGGCAGCTCTGCATATTACAAGATATCACTGGCATTCACATGGATCAGATGGCTGAGATGTCATCTGACCAAAGAGGAAAACCTTTGCTTTCCCTCACCTGCTATCATCCCTCCCCATGTTCTAGCCTACTCTGCCATCCTGATGTCACCTCACTTCTCCTAGCCCAGCAAACTCCACAGGTATCCTGTCATCCTCTGCAGCAACCCACTGCCCATAGCAGGGGTTCTGGGAGAGCCCTGATCTGAATCCTGTAGGTAAGTGTAAGTAAGACACTCTCCTTCCAGAGAGGAGCCCTTCTAGAATAAAGCAGAAGGGAAGAGGTCCCAAACATTTTCTTCAGATATCAAATTGTACTTAAATAGGACCAAGATTGTTGTTCACTATCTTTCTTTGCTTTTTTGGGAGTGTATCATAGAATATTTTGAGTTTAAAGGGACTTTTAAGGGCAATTTTTTCCAATCCCCCCTCAATGAGCAGGGACTTCAACTAAGTCAGGGTGCTCAGAGCCTCATCCAACCTGCCCTTTAATGTGTCCTGGATGGGACACCTACCACCTCCCTGGGAAACCTGTTCCAGTATTCTAAAACCCTCATTTAAAAAATTTATTCCTTATACCTAATCTAAATATACCCTCCTTCAGTTTAAAATTGTTACCCCTTTTCCTATGCTGAAGCCCAGCATATGCTCTGAGGTGACCTTACTGTAGCCTTTTAGTATCTGAGATGACCTACAAGAGAGCAGGAGAGAGACTTTTTAAAAGGGCATGTAGTCATAGGACAAGGGCTTTAAACTGAAAGAGAGTGGGTTTAGATTAGATACGAGGAAGAAATTTTTTACTGTGAGGGTAGTAAGGCACTGGAACAGGTTGCCCAGAGAAGTTTTAAATGCCCCATCCCTGCCAGTGTTCAAGGCCAGGGTGGATATGGCTTTGAGCAACCTGGTTTAGTGAAAGGTATCCCTGCCCATGGCAAGAGGGTTGGAACTGGAGGATATTTAAGGTCCCATCCAACCCACACCATTTCATGCTGATTCCATGTTACTTGGGTATTTAGAGGGGTGCCAACACCATACTACTATCCATCCCATACAACGTACTATAAAGTTTAAAAAGAGGGAAGAGTCTTTTGTCAGGTGCAGACAAACTACTTACATTTGCCTTAGCCTGTGGCACCACTACACTAGCCATAGCCAGGGGCTTCACCAGCCAGTGCTAAAGAGGTGAGGACAAGTCCAAAAAGAGCAGTGTCAGGGCAGAGCTGGGCCTCTGCAGAGTTGGAGGTGCTGTGATAGTACAAGAGGAGAACACATCTGCTAATCCAAGAGGACAGTGGGCACAACGGAAAAAAATTTGAGGGTTCAAGCAGCTGACTAGTTATGGAAGTAGCTTTTAGTAGCATGGAGATCCACAGCTTGAAAACATCACAGCAATGTGGCTCGGGCAGAGTATAACATGTTTTTCCTTTCCTTGTACTCCTCCCTAGTCATCCACTATCCATCACTTCTGCAGGACCAGCTGGGTCTTTTGCCAAAGTGTAGATATCCCCCTTTAGTTTTTTAGAACAGGACCCAGAGCAAAAACACAAAGAGGACAAGGCCCATTCTGGTACCTACATCTGAGGAGAGTCATCTCAATGCCTGGCCCAGAAGGAAGCAGAAACCACATGCAAGGCCACCAGCCTAGGCCTTTTGTGCAAAATAAAGTTCTTTAAATCTCTTGCATCCTTTTCACCACCACAGAAGGCTAAAACACAGCCTGGATTTAGATAACAGAATGCAAAACAAAAGTCAACTACATGACAAGTGCTGAGAGAAAGAGCATTGTTAAAACCTGGTTTCTTTTTGTGACAGATAATATTTATAAGAGCAAGTGCTGAAGCTAATGGAAGACAATGCATGGAAATGGCACTTAGCATCAGCCATTTCAGCATGCAAAAAGGAAAGACACTGTTTAATTAAGAAAGTACTTATTAATCTGAGTTGAAATTTATTATTGGACAACACATAAATGGACTTAGTGTATTGGAAACATCTTACATCCCATAGCTGCATTTTTGTCCCACCGTCCAACAAACAGCTGAACATACATTGTAAAGTTAATTAAGCACCAAGTACAGTTTCTCATTCTGTTATTTTCTGTAACATTTCAATTAAAGACCATCTTGGGCATTTTAAAACCACTACGTGGAGAATTCTGTGTTTTGGTTTGATTAATAATATAATTTGTTTTCATAGAGTATCTTCCAGCAGTCAGCCTTTATGTTAATTTAAAAAAAATACCCAAGAGTATTCTGCAATACTAGATTAAAATATTGTAGAATGTTTTTATTACCAGGGTAAGATGCTCTATATTGAAGCTATTGCTATAGATTAGGGGTAGTTTTCTCATTAACAATGATGAAAGGGTTGGATTCGTTCTAAATCACAGAGAATTCAAGCACACCAAAGAAAATGTTAGAGATGTAAAATTTCCAAATTTCCTTCAGAGATGTTGAAAGAGTTCCATGTCTCACATATTCAATTACGCACTCCACCTCAAAAGTTTAAAAACCCCATGACAGCCTTGATATACCTTGTGATAAATATTTGGGGAAAGGGAACAACAGCAGCAAACTCAAATTCAGTTTCACAAACCACCCTTCAGTAGAGCAATTGTGTGGGCAACAAGGAACACTGCCTACAAAGCTCACAGTGACTTTCTCAAAGGAGCACCTGTGATACAATCAGGCTCTCATCTAGCATGGGAAGGGCACAAAAGGAAAGTAAAAAAAAATATTAAATATATTGTCAGGTGGAAATGAGACAGAAACGCAGCTAGGGGCTGGGAAAATAAGAGAAAGGAGGTCTTAAGCAGACAAAATCCTGTATGCCTTTACCAGCAAACCAGTTTGGGGGTTTTTTTATACTAAATTCTCCCTCCAGTTACTTTCCAACAGCACTAAGTTAGTCCATAACCAGAATCTGTAAGACACCCGTTACCCTTTGTGGTATTACCTGCTTTCACTTATTCTCATGCCTTACCACTAAGGCATGGTTCCCACACTCTTTCCCTCAGGTCAGTACATATTTTGCATTTTACACAGTAGTCCTGCAAGCTTTTCCATCAGTGTCCAGCCCCACAGACCAGATCCACCTGGCAAGGTCAGGCAAGGCCTCAAGTGTAGCAAGGCAACCAGAAGTGCTACTAGAAAGCACCTGGCCCAAGCCCTAACATCTCCTTGCTCTTCTGCTCTGGACCCGTGCAACAAACAGACAGGCACCATGTCTCTGCCAGTCTGTACCTTCCATATGAGACATAAAACCTAGAGCCTGTCTAAATGACTGCTTGAGGTCACAGTTCCCTCAATGCTCCTCTCCTTCCACATTCAAGAGCTGAGGTAGTATCTTATTGTACTTTCCTGAGAAGAAACCACTCTGCCAGCATAGTGCCAACCTGAGTCAAGTGCAATCCTCATTCCTCATGATCCTCGTAAGTATGTAACAGCCCTGATTCAATTCTCATGACACTTAACTAAGCACTACATTCCTCCCTGCCTATCCACAAACTGGGTTGCGACTGGTACAATCCAGGAAAGTAGGGATATTCAGCCTGAATTTAGTAGCTGCAAAGTTATCTTTAAAGAACTCTTTGATCTTGAAGTTCTAACACTTTATCCACTCTTCCCCAAAAAGTAAAACCCACAATTCCTGCAGCAATGCAGTCTTACAAGTCCTCATTTCTTTGGGTTGGTTATGTTTTTTAGCAGGAGCAACTTCACTCTCCTACTATTACCAGGGTGCTGACCTCTTTAAAAGTTTAAGGAAAGAGTAGTTTAGTTCATGGGGGAATCTGACATTTCTAGTTCAGTCAAATTTTCCATGGAGCATTTGAGTTGATTACTCAGTCTGTACTCTACTTCTTGTGATGTTTCTCGTCCACAAAATAGGACTGAAACCTCCCTATGAGTTCTGTCACCAAAGATACTTGGAGACACACTAAGACTTTTAATCTTTAATAAACTAGGTAGAAATAACAATCTGAATTATCTCAGAAGATTTCCTCCTTTCTCCCCCTGAAAAGAAAAACAAAATAAAATATTCAACATGTTTTATTGTTTCTCTGAAAATAGATTTGGGTTTGAGATCAACTACATCCACATTTTATTATCTTACATTTCTAGAACATTCTTTTACATTGCATTTGATATCCCAGTCCATCCTGCAATGCATATTCATAGACAATATTCTGGAGAACATAAAGCATGCTTTATTAGCATGTTCAGTGGTATCTTTAACTGTTACTTGCTCTGACTCCACTGAGAAACCAGAGTGAAAGGGTAAAGTAAAATCTTTAGAAAAAACTCTCAACCAGCTCATTATCTTTCTTTCACTACCAAAGTAAGCTTTGTTCTGTGGCAGCAAGAGATGTAAGTCTATTTTCCTTTTAAAGATGCACTTCACTTCCATCTGCCAACAGCTGTTCTCTGTGGCTCTGGTAAAGCTACATAGACATCAGGAGCATTACCTGCCATCGTGGCCCAAAATTATTAAAATCATTGCTAATGACATGTCTCATCCTTCACCCATAGAGCTGTGCAAAAGCCTGTAAAACATGTATTAAAGAACAAACTCCTTGTTTTGCCAGCTAGGAGAAATTAGAAGGCAGAGCTACAATTAGAGAAAGTGTAATCCACCAAAAAGCTCCCCTTTTCCCTAGCTCTACATTTAAGGAGAAGAACCTGTACTCTTCTCCCCAGTCATATTTACTTTCTCATTTTCCTTTTTCAGCCATTTATACCCTTTCAAAACACTCAGGAAAATTAAATATTTAATAGCTTTCGGCAAGTCCCATTTCCAAGACTACTCTATGTAATGGTGAGTTCAATGTGTATCCAGTCCAACACCTTTTAATAAAGCAGTCTTTTGTTTAAAATTGCACTGAAGGAACACATAAAACAGCACACGCAGTACCTTTACCGCATTTTTATCAACAGATCTCTAAGACCAAGTGCTGAAAAACTAGTCCTTATGAACAAATGGTCTAGCAAATCTCACAAAGAATAGGTATGTACATTTATTACTCTTTATATTTAAACATATACAGCCAAACTAAAAAAAGTGGCTTACTTTTTGGATAGAAGCTGCAGAAAAGAGTCTACCACAGAAAGGTAAAGCCTACATTCAGGTGTCTGCAGTACTATCTTCAATTAGTCTGATCTTGCTGGGTCTACTCTAGACAAAGAAAACTTTCCAGAAAACTGCACTTCAATTCTAAGCAATAAAGGCAAAGGAATTTAGTGATCTGCTTTGAATTTTCACCTAGATGCAAAAAGATTTAGTTGTCTATTTTATACTATGCAAAGCAGATGCCCAAGTAACTCTATTATCATGTATTATGGAATTTTGTACCCTATCCTCTGTCAACGTATTGGACATGATCCAAGGTAGACATTTGAACTAAGAACAACCAATCTGAACAAGACATCATGTCAGATTAAAGGCTCCCTGTCACCTAAACACATAGTAAAAAGTTCATAAAAGCTATAAAATCAGAGCCATCATTAGAATAAATATTTACTTAAACAAATGCCTGCATTTATCAAGCTTGCATTTCATACTTTTGAATGAGGCACGTGTTTCCTAGTAGTTGATTTTCAACTTGCTGCTATGAGGCACGCAGACACCCAAGACTTATTTGGCTTTACAAGGTTTAACAGTTCTATCAATTTATGTATTTATTTTACACTTTCCCCTCTTTTCCACCTGTATGAGATTTTTTAAAATAACTTCACAAAAAGGAATGTGCCCATGCATATATATACACATATATTTGTTTATAAAACACAAAAATGTATGTAAGTATGCACAGCTCCTCTATATGTTTGTGCATGTGTGCAATTATACACATCTTCTGACTTAATATTTAATACTGATGTATCATCTCTGACACAATCTGAAACATGGCAGCAAGAAATACCCTCTTTTTGACTGTTTATGTTTTTTTGCCAAGTTTTCCATTTTATCTGGATGTACAGAGCTTCCAAAAGGAACTCCCCCAAAGAGATTCTGATTTTGACAGGTTATTTGAGATGTATGTTAATAAGTTAATAGTATCATTGATTAAAGCTACACTAGCCAGGCATTATTTACTTGAGTTTCAGGAGTATTTCTGCAAAATTCTTTAAATCTGATCTGTGTATGTGGATCTTACTTGAAGTGGTATTAGATATCATTACTACTCAGGTTTCCAATCCTCGAGAATACCAGTAGCATTGCTGTAAAAATACCCCCATATAGCCTGATTCATTAAGCTAATCAGCTCAACTCAGAATTATATGCACAGTTTTCTTCTGCGTAGTCCAGAAGTCACAGATCTTTAAACAGGATGCTGCTCCCTTGCAGAAAACCCATGAAAAGCAACACCACAGCTCCCTTTCCTCCTTGTTCCCACTCCTTTTCCTTGCGTCTCCTGGCCACTGCAACATCTCTCCTGGTCTTTCCAAAATAGGCTTCACCTTTTGCAGCCCACACTCTTCCTCTTTAGAAATAATTACTGTTTCAGTTTTCTTTCCCTCCCTGCAAACTTTCCCTCTAACATTGCTTCCCCACCCCACAAACACACGTCCCTACAGCAGAACGCTCCCATCGCAAGCTGCCATGCAGGAGGCAATTTCTCACTCTCATTTAGATTCAAAAGCAAAGCACAGTTAAAACTCTTTTGTATGTTAGAAGAGACAGACTGATCATTTTAAAAATATAATCAGTGGTCAGGAAATACTCCAAATGACCAATTTAAGAGTCCTTGTCTTCTATAAAATGGAGATAGCGTCCCAGGACATCCAGGCAAGTGAAGCAGCTGAGTTTAGCAGTGTTTATGAGCTTTATATTTAGGAATTTCAATCGGAAAGATGATGGGAAAGAGCAAAGATTTTTCAGAAATATTTTAGTACAAGGCAAGCTAAATAAGTTGGCCACATGATGCCAGCATTGCCTGGGAAACGGTAGAAGACTCCCTTCCCAATCAAAGTATGTGTGGAATAATTTCTTTTTCATTCTGACTACATTATTTTAAGTTTTCTTTAGTGTGCACATTTCCACCCTCACACTCCTCATTTTGCTGCAACCTTTTCACCCAGCTTTTTTTACGGCTTACTTAGGTTACCCTATGAAGAGCACAAAGTCTCCCCTTTTTATTTTTCCAGTACTACAGAGTTTCAGCAAAGCTATGTTTAGCAGTATCGTGACTCCCACCCACTTTACAGCTTGTTTCTCCTTTCTGCTTTACATAACAAGCATCAACTCAAACTTTCTGGTTTTACATACAAGGAAATCCCACAGAATGATGCATTGTCACCTCATTACTTGGGTTTGGTTTTAGCATAAGTCTGACTGTTCAGTATGTTACCGCAGGTCACTACAATTTTGATCTGGATTGCAGAAGAGAATAAGGATGTTTATCCCTCACAAATAGAGTTTCCCTCCCTTACACTGTTTCTCACTTCAAAACTGTCTTGCAAGAACATCTAAAGCATATTCTTGCTCCCTTCCATGAGACCTTACATTCATCTGTGAGACATATGCACACTTCCATAACTTTTCCTTCAATGTTGAAAACCTTCAGAGAGAGCAGGAAAACTAGAATCATAGAATCATTTAGGTTGGAAAAGACCTCTAAACATCATCAGGTTCAACCATTAGCCCAGCACTACCAAGTCCGTCAGTAAACTATATCTTTAAGTGCCGCATCTACACATCTTCTAATTACCTCCAGGAATGGTGACTCAGCCACTTCCCTGAGAAGCCTGTTCCAGTGATTGACTTCTTCTGTGAAGAATTTTTTCCTATTATCCAATCTAAAGCTCCCCTGTTGCAAATAGAGGCCATTCTCTTGCATCATATTGCTTGTTACTTGGAAGAAGAGACCGACCCTCACCTCACTACAACCTCCCTTCAGGCAGTTGTAGAGAGCAACAAGGTCTCTACTGGCCCACTGGTTGGGCCACGAAAGACTTGGCTTCTGGCAAAGCTAAATCTTTCAGTATCAATAATTTGGTCCCTCTATTCTAAGATCATGACCTAATGAATTCAGAAGGCATTGTTACACTGTTAAACATAAGAGTCTTTTTAATAAAAATTAAATGGACTAAGCACTGCTGTCTTTTACAGTGATATCCAGCAGTTAAAGACTTTTCCCCCAAAGCATTTTATTTCTCTGTGCGTATGTCCACACTTTTAACAGTACAATTTCTAGTTGGAAGAATACAATTTCTAGTTACATTTTTAAATGGATTTGAGATGCATTGATCAGCAGGGCAGTTGCACACCTTGCCCCACCCAAATAAAACCTCTCTGGGGTCTGAAGCATATCACTCAAACCCTAGACAGAACCACACTTGTATCCCCTCAACAGGGCATTGCTTTGCTTGCCTTGACTCCTCACAGTGGCACGCTGAAACAGAGCAGCAGTACATCAACACCTGCACTTGCCAGGAAGAAACACTAGCAAATCAGTTATAGAAGAACAACAGCACTTCAAATCTCACATGTTTTAGAGGATAAATACACAACACCCAAGGTCTGGCACGTCAAGTACCAGCCATATTGCACAAGGATAAATATTTCCCTTTGAAAATCTTCAGCAGAGATTAACCGGAGTCTTTATTCAGTTGGATCTGCCATACAACCCTAGTATTCATCTCTCCTCACACCAAGTAAAATATTTCCAATGGCTCACAGCCATGCTGATCTCAAGACTGACATCCTGCCACAACAGAAGTTGATCCCTGTTGCCTCAGACTCTGGGGAATTGTGTCAATGCAGATTTCACGGCAAGGAGAATGAACATACGTCTACATGAGATATATTTACCCGTTTCATTTCCTCATTATGTGCCCTAGTGCCTTAAAAAAAGAGGTTGTTTCAAAGAGGAAGGTACTAGATAGAGTTGGCCAACAGCAGCTTCCAGCACTCCCAGTTTGTTAGCTCAGCATGCAAAGGCAAAAGGCAGCTGCCTTGGTGGAAGAGACAGAGCCTCAGCCCAGCTGGATGTCATTCACTGTTGCCACCAAAAATGACCAGCTGCAACACTGATTACCTTAATACCACAACCCATGTTTGCTATACATTTGAAAACACAAACACCAGATTGCTTTCAAATTCTTCAGTTAAAAACCTCTACTCCTCCTACACAGTGGGATAAAACCATATTAGGACAATATGAATAATATGAATTCAGATAGGACCTTTACATATGGTTAGAGCTCTTTGGGCAGAGTCCACCCCATAAATTGAGCATATGATGAGGTAGAAGAGCTGGATTAAGTGACATGAGGCAGGGAAGGGCCAAGTCTGGGTACTGCTTATCATCAGGACCCTGCCCTAGCTATCCCACTGGGATCAGTGGAGTACAGCAGCACAGATGCTCCTACCTCTTTCAGACATACTGATGAGATTAAGAGCAATGTCCATGTCCTGACCACCACCCCAAAGGCGCCAGCTTGCAACAGGGACTGAATTACAATCCTTGGACACCCTGGGTGCCACAGTGCCAGATTTTTCATTGATTTTGGCATCACCCAATGCATTGAGAAACCTCATCATTTCCCTGCAGCCCTACCATTTCTCAAAAAGCCAAGCTAGCATGCCCAATTTCCACAGTGGTGAAACAGGCAAGTGTACTTTCCTACAGATGAGCTGCATCTGCCCTGGAGGCAGATCCCACATCTCTGGGAGAGCCCAAATATACAATTATGCCAGAGAACCAGACATCAAAGCCAAAGGACCTTCATGTTCCTTGGCCACTGCTCATCATTCCTTCATATCAGAGTACACCCAACAGCTCTTCCTCAAATATTTTTTTCAAGTTAAAAACACAACTGACATTCAACTTTCACATGCTAAATGCCTTCTGCCCCAGAGGTGTATGCTGTGAAAACTGGGGCACTTCCAGGAGATGATGGGAAGACCATCAGTTTGTTCATGATACAAGAATCCACCACAATTTTTTTCTCTTCATGATAAATAAGGCATCTCTGCTATTTGATTTACCCAGACATTCTTGGTTCAACATTTAGAACATTTGAAACAACTTACTCTTTTAAGGAAACTTCTAAAATGTTGTGAAAGGGAGGAGGGTGGCTGTTCAAGGAGGCTGGATGATCCTGTTCCACATCAGAAATCTGAAAAAGGGACATAATTGAAGTGTCTGGAGAGTATTACAATCACTTGGGGCTCATTGTCTAGCACTCACTACCACATAAAGGAAGTTGCCAGTTAAGTAGGGAAAGAAAGAGATTTTGCATCAGAAGGTGCATCAGTGTATAGATCATAATACACAAGTGTCAACATCTGCCTTTTATTCAGACAATGAAGAGAGCAGAGAGCCCATCTTGATGTGAATGTCTTTGAAAAGTTGTATGCTTTTGTCAGAAAGACAGAACATTTTATTAAAAGTCATAATTCAAAAAAAATTCATAACTGCTATTCTTTGCAGGAACTGAAATTCAGTTACACCTTACAAGATGAATAGTTGGTTATTCTAAAAATCTCAGAAATGCAAATTAAGTAGTGAAAGAAATTCCACGTAATTTTTTGTTCATACTTACTAACCTCAACTGTTGAAGCAGATATAGCTCTGCATCTCTGTTTTTCTTTCAATTTACCCATCTCTTTCTTGAAAAAGGAGCTAAATGCAGAATTTCCAGTCTTCACTGGATGCTACTTTATAAAACTCCACAAGCTCAAGAAATGCTGATCTGAGGTACTAAGGCGTCCATTCTTACTTCAAGAAGAGACAGGGGAAAATAACAAGAATTTCAGTTTACAAAAGAGATTTTTTTTTTCCTCACCTCTAAAACTTAATTATTTCAAATATTCATATTTTGGCTACAATATGGCTTTCAACAGCATTGAAATGGAGAACACTCAGAAGATAACTGGAGTGTTTTTCTAACAATTATTCTCATCCGGATAGCTATATATTGTTATATGCTTAAGGTTCTGTATCTGTCATCTTAAGGCTGAGATCTGTCATGCTTAAGGTTCAAGTATCTGTCATCTGTTACACTCAAGCATATATTAAATGTGTATCTTTTCATAAAGCTGTGTGTCGGCTGGTTATTTGTTCACAAAACATGACTATGTTGACAGTGGAAGTGGGTTGAGTGTCCCTTACCATATCATGGTATCGCTTCAGTTTCCTGGCAAAGGTGCCTAATAAAATACCATTTGTCAAAGCAGCTTTGCAGAGCCTCTGGAAGCTACTTCACTTTCATAAGTGAGTTGGCAAATCTTCACTAGCAAAGCCAGAGGAATGTAGATATGTCTGTTTGTATTACTGTGTGAGTTCATATCAGCATTCCTTTAGCTTACAGGATGCCAGGAACTGGGATATTTGTTTGTACATCACAAGGCCCCAGATCTATAGCAGAGAGCAACAGCAACATCTAAGAGCAGAGGTTTCTGCTTTGTCTGTCCCAAAGCCTACCTGAGAGGCACTGTGCACCATCTGCAAGGCAGCAGCAGTGGGTTTGATGAACTGCTTGTACAGCCAGTGGCTACTCTGTATCTGAGCCAGGAGCCGAGTCTCCTATCACTGCCAACCCAGCTCTAGGGGTTGGGGATCACAAAAGTGAGGGAGAAGGGAAGCGCAAAACACTGCATTTTTCAGAGGTTATTTGCTGCTTAAAACCTTGACTCATGGGGAGTTCCCCATGAAGGCAGAGAACACAGTAAAACCACATGATCACATAATATCGTAAAAACCCTTAATAAGTGCATGACGGAAATTTTTGGGTGGCTTTTAGAAGTTATTGTGGACGCTCCCTCATAAGGGAAGCAGTAACACACGCACTTGCCTTGCTCTGCCTTCTACCAGGGTGCCCATTTACATGGCCACTCCTGGAGAGAGAACGGGCCAGACAAGCTAGCGCAGCTGCTCAGGTGTGCTCACCATGGCATTACTGGAGATATTTGTCCAGAAGAGTTTCCAATCCTGACCTTCAAGAGAGCTCCTTATGACCAACCTGCATAACACATGGACAAGGCAGGTTTAAATGGTACAGTTACATGAGGCCCCACATGTTAGAGGGCTACAACTCTCCTAGATGTATCCAGGCCACAATGTACCACCACAATTTCCACCCCCTACCATGTCCTGGGTAGCCCAGCCATGCATACAACACATTTGCTCTGCTTAGAGCTACCTGGACTGACAAGTTCATCTGCAGCTGAGAGGGTGTGTTTTCACTCCAGAACCAAAATCAGATAATATTCTCATCACAGTTGAGCAAACCCACACTGATTTGTCTGTTTAGGTCCCTCAGCATATTCATGCAAAAAGCTTCAGTGCTGGATGTCATGTGTTAACACAGAGAATGAGTCTCAGGCATGAATGTGTTGACACTATTCAAGACTAAGAGGCAGTATTGATTATTCCTGCCAGAATCAATTCTTGTGACTGGCAGTAAATCAAATCGTACTGAAATCAAGACTTGGAAATCCGAAAGAATGACCCAGTCATTTTAAGCTCAGATAGAATTTGTTTCTATAATTTACAACATATCTCCACCATTTTTGTGGCTGTGCTAGTTAGTTATGGCCACGTAGCCAGAGTTGCTGGCCCAAGTGCCCCAAAAAGAAGATATCCTGGGTCCCTACCACAGCATCATATATGCATACCACTTGCTCATACACCCTCTTACCCACTAGCCATGCAACAGGCAAACTGGCCAGTGTCAGACTGAAACAACCAAGAAGGACTTAGTTCATAGTCAATGGAGATATAACAAGGATGACGCATCAAACTTTAATCATTTTGTGTGGGCACAAAGCATTTCTTGTTTCTAGAACAGCCCTGTCTCTACTTGATTAGGAACAGCCAAAAGAGACCCCTCAGCCAAGACAGTCCCAGGCATCCACATGGCTTATGCCTGGCTGGGATCTGAAAGCCATCCAGTCTCATGAGTAGACCCACACCTCAGCAGTGCCTTGCTGATACAAAAGTGCCTCCAGGGCCGGCACCAACTCCTGCAAAGCCAGCCAAGGCATCTTTGCACACACAGCCCCATCATGCCTGTAATGAGGCAAGCCTTGTCCTGCATTAGGTGTATGACACAGTAATTCATGAAGGATATGGACATGGATAAGCCTAAAATATTTAGCTGTCAGGGAGGCCTCCTCCAAACCATCACTGGTGAACCTTTTGTCAAGTTAATTGGTGCCTGTTGGAACAAAAAAAAACTTCAAAGAACCCCCCCACCACACAGCCAGGAGGCAGGCAGCTACACAGCACACTGCCAGCTGCATATAAAACCGGGCATGACCCAGCAATGTGGGCTTGCAGCCCAGAAACCATGTCCTGGGCTGCATCAAAAGTGTGGCTAGCATGTTGAAGCAGATGATTCTGCCCCACTACTCTGCTTTTCAGCCTCTAGAGAAGAGAAGGTTTCAGGGACACCTTCCAGTACCTAAAGAGGACCTAAAGGAAAGGGAAGGGACTCATTATCAGGGAGGGGAGTGATAGGATGAAGGGTAGCAGAGTTTCAAATTTGATATGAGGAAGAAATTTACTCTTTATTGTGAGGGTGGTGAGGCACTGGAGCAGGTTGCACAGAGAAATTATGGATGCCCATCGCTGGAAGTGTTCAAGGCCAGGTTGGACGGGGCTTTGGGCAACCTGGTCTAGTGGAAGGTGTCCCTGCCTGTGGCAAAGGGGTGGGAACTAGATGATACTTAAGGTCCCTTCCAACCCAAGTCATTCTATGATTCCATGACCTGCTCCTTTGTGGAGAGGAAAGGAGGAAGCAGAAGTGCTGACTTGGTTGGGGGGAAAAAAAAAAAAAAAAAGGAAAAAATTGTTGGTCACTTCTTGGTCAAAGGCAGAATTTTTTTTTACATCATAGTGAAACCAAAGCAGCTGTTGTACATCAGCTACATCAGCCACACATGTGTAGTGAGCCAAGCAGCAAAAATCTTTTGAAGACCTAGTCCTATTCCTTTCACATCCATAAAAATATTTTTTCTCTAACTCAATATATATGTGCTAACTTCTATGCATGAAATTAGTAAACCATTAAATATTTTTTATTTTAATTGGTAAGGAAAAAAGTGGTTCTGCACTGAACACAATTTGCACTGAATGTAAGGCAGTCACATTTTCTATTGGAATAGTTGCTCCAGTTGACATTGTTTTAGCTCAGGACTGAGTCATCACAAATAACAGCTGGGAAATTTGCTCTACCAGTGAGTGGAGCTCTTTCTACATAACTAAATTTAAAGCAAGCTTCAGCTGATGTTTAAATCAAGAGTATAACTCCTTCCTCTTGTCACAAGTATTTACTTTACACCCCCCTTCTATTGTCTATTCCAAGAAATATCAAAGTCTTCATTACAGAACACGTTTAGCTTTTTTTTAAATTGGTAAGTGAAAAACAGTTCTACAGAACGACAACCTATTCATGCTGGTTTTATGGGTATGAATTGGTTGACATCAGCCTGCAAAAATGACGATTTCTGATACTCTCTACAAGTGCTACATAGCAACTGTGCTTGGTGTCTGTAGAAGGCTGGATTCTGGCAAGCTTGCACACTCTTTCACACCACAGAGGAATGGATGATGTGCCTATGCATACAGCCCACAAAGGCAAAACAGATGTTTAAAATTATGGTGTCATTTCAAAGACATTCCCCCCAAGGTGAAGTGTATCCTCAAACAGGGCAGGTAAGCAACGCAAAGCTCCATCATCCATGTGTCAACACAAAAGGCCCAGATGAACTCTTCACTAGTGACACAGTAGTTCATGTCTGCTCCAGCAGAGAAAGGAGCTCCAAGAGTCTCACTGAGCACCTCCACCTCTGTCCCATCTTCCTCCCAGTCCAGCTCCAGAGTTGGTGCAAAGGCCCAGGCCCCAGCAAAACATGAGTCAAGAGCACTTCACAAGCAATCACCTACTCTTCACATCAGGCCTATGGAAGCAGCCACACTGAATGCCCAAAATGGCAGAAGCACAAACTTCCTAAAACCAAGAAATAACATGCAAAAATTCACATACAGACACACAGAATGTTTAAAGCCTCTGAAATAATCCCAGCCAGGGAAATCATTTGCAACTCTATCACAGAGTGCTACAAATCACAAAAAATCTTATCATTCAAAAGCAAGTTCATGAACAAACTTTCAGTTTTCTCTGAAATCTTTCTATAATAATACTTTGGCATCCTGATCTTTTAAGTAACATTACAGAGGGGAGAGAAGGATTTTAAGTTTGTCTTTAAAAGTACACTGTTGAGAAAAGAGCACATTTAGGCTTCAGTCTTCACATCTGATGGTACTATACCTGTATAGCATCTTAAATCAAAGGAGAATCAAACAATAACAGTAAGTAGATCGTACTCTGTTCAGTGAGAAATGGGAGCAGGAGAGCATTAATATTTCAGTCAACAAGTAGAGTCAAGACAACTTCAAGCTTTGCTCAAGAAAAGAGGTTAAAGCCTCCTTAACTTCTGAAGAGGTGATAGAAGCCATGTTTTTATTGCCTGGTTGCAAAAGAGAGAATCTTTTCTGACACAGGTCAGGCAGACCTTTATTCTCCTGTGATTCTTGATAACCTACACTTCCCTCTCACATCATCCCTCAGCCCCTCCATTGACATTTCATATCTCCATCACCTGCCATTAACACATGTCTAAGACAACAGCTCCTTTTGAATAAGACAAAGCAGCAGCACAGCGATAACACACTTGAAATAGAGCAATGCTTCCTCTGACAAAGAGGGCATTCTTGAGAGCCTGATGTCTTTTTTTGATAGAAGACTTCAAAATATGTCTAAACATCAGTATGTCCCTTGAGGTGTTCTTTTGAACAGTCACCTTCAGAGCACTTGGCTTTGAGCTGTGACAAGGAGGAGGCATGGATAAATTCATGAACCCAAATTGGGAGGGAAACAATCAGTGCAGAAATGAGATATCAGGGTTTGTTTCATCAATCAGAGAGCTAGACTTTGCCTAGTGAAGAAAGTTTAGAATTACATTCCATTTTAAGTTATTACTGAATATAAATTTTCAATCCTGTGGACATCAGAAAGTGCTATATTCAGCCTGTTTACATTTCTTTAAGCTCCAATCAACACAGAGAATTTGCTTGGGCATTTCAAGATACCCATACCTCCACACCCCTTGGCCATGTTCAACAGATCTGGAATAAATAAAAGAGGAGGCAGGCAAAAAAAGGTGAGGAGGAACCATACCCTTTGGTTAGAAGATGTGAGAGGATTGAGGCAGGGCTTACCAGGGATCACCAGCATCCTGCCCCTGGAGCCAGGCAGTTCTGGCAGCAGCTCCCTTGCAGCCCCCCAGAGCTCACCCTGTGCCCTCCCTCCTGCACCCTGATCACACCAACATCCATACCTTCACACATGTGTTTCATCAGACTCCTGTAGCTCCCAGCCACCCATTACCAAGATAATTAATATTATTACACTTAATTAATAAGTTCCCTCAGAAAACACACACATATGCACAGGGTTTCTCCTGCAGCCCCTGTATAGGCCAACAGATTACTGACCTGGACTGATCAGACTTTCAAAACTTGCCGCCCAATGGGCTGTTCCTGGCAGGGCAGGAATAGGCAGCAGTTACAAGAATCCATGTCAGCAAAGCCATTACTTAACCTGGCACTGATCACACCCTTGGCTGACTGCCTCTGAGGTTCCTCCCTCGCCTGCCCTCCAACAACACAAAATGAAAAAAAAAAAAGTATCAATGAAAGGAAAAGAAAACAAAGGAAAATCCAAGAGGCAGCAAGCAAGAAGGCTTTGTGACCCTGAAGGTCCATTCATGGGGAATGTGACCAAGTAAACATGCTGGGAAAGGCTCTTTAGAGTAGCTGACAGCTGGGGAAATAGGAAGGGTCAGAGCATGAGAAAAATACTTGAATTAGAGGCACTGTTTCTCTCTAAAGAATGTGAACAGGGGGGTTGGTGGGTTTTGTGCTTGTTTTGGTTTTTTAACGCTTCCCTTCTGCCCAGGGATCCAGGCTTAACCAAACCAAACTGGTACAGAGAAGTCAAAGTCATGATTCAGTAATACGGGTTTTAAAGTTCTTGGCTTACACACAGATTTCCTGTGTGACCTTGGGCAAGTCATTTGTCTGTACTGCACTCCAGCTTCTAATCCATAAGGCAAAGACAATGCCTTACAGGCAAGTTATGAGGTTATTAGTGACTACAAATAGCCATGATGATGGGAGGCAGAGAAGCAATCAGGGAGATACGGAGATTCACCTCCTGTTGAATCCTGATCCCTTGCGGATTCTGTTTGAGATCAAACCTCCTACAAGCAAAATGGCCACTGTATAATTAACACTGATTTCTAGAAGTGTTTCATCCTTTCATACCAAAATTGTATTATTGAAATACACATAAATCAGAATAAGATGGACTATGGGCTCCTCCTTACATAAGAGTCTTCCAGCTGCCAGAGAGAGAAAAGGCCTTGTCCAGCTCTTTGGTCTTCACCTTCCCAACTCCACTCTCACTTTTCATACCTCCCTCTCCATTCCCCTTAGTGCTAGAAGGAATACAAATACAAAGAAGCCATGATGTCCTGGTTATAAAGGGTGGTTAAACATTAAAGTCAACACGCTAATGGGGAAGCAGATGCTCTCCAAGCCATTTTCAGATTTAATATTTCATTCAAACTGCACAACATTGTTTATAGGAAAGCACAGACAAGTAGTCATTGTTGCAAGTCTCTTGGGGATCTCCCACGAGGGTCCACACCTTGTGCAGCAATGCCTGGGCCCTTCAGAGTATGCCTTAGTTGGTTCAGTAAACCTATGGCACCACAGCCCTCACCCAAACCTCACGGAAGGAACAACAAGAAATACCCCCAAGGGTGCAGCTGATTTCTGGCCCAATTGCAGGGCTGCCCTTCAGCCCCCAGCACTGCAGCCATGCCCTGCTTCCAGCATGGGGAGCACACTCTGCAAGAGCTGACTCCTCTCCAGCACAGATGAGGATTCCTCTATATTATTAAAACAACTGAGAAGTCTTTCAACAAACTGTTTTGCTGAGTAACTTCGGACCTGCTCCAGCCAGGAACAGGGTCTACCAATTTGTAGCTGCCGAGTTCTCAGCTTTTTTTTTTTTTTTTGATTGGTTGTACTGTATGATTACTTAATGGGCATGTTTATGACCAGCAAGGATGTTTTACCGAAAGAGTTATAATATATGAAGTCATAAGTTAGGAAGAATCCAGTAACTAGTCGTTAATTAATAACTGCGATCCATTGCAGGTTTTTTACCTTTGCCCCCTTGAGCTGAAACCCCGAAAATAATTGTATTTGCTTTCTCTATTTTAGTTAGCTTTAGAAAGCGTCCCAGCTTGTGTTATCTACTCTTTAAAAAATAAAGACAAAGTGAGTGAGCAGACACTAGCTCTGCAATCTAAAACATACAATATTCTCTGCTGACACAGTATCCCATTTGAGAACAAAACCTGCTCCAAGTTACAGAATCATGACTAATCTAACATCATTACTTCTATGATGGTGTTGACTGAGGCAAGAAAACATTACAGCAAGTTATAGAAGACAAGTATGTAAGTTAGAAGGGATGACTGAAGACATTCCCAAGCACAAAATACCTTTCACGTTTTGAAATCCCAACCTTCACTTGACTTTAAATCACTGATCAGCCAGTTTTAAGGTGAAAAGAAAACCCTCAGTAGCATTTTGTTCTAAAAGCTTAGTAATTAATCAAGCTAACACTTCAATAATTTTGGAAGATCTCACCAGAAACACAAGCACAGCATGTGAATTACACCTTTTTTTCTAAGAGAATTTCCAAACATCTGTTGTTTGTATTTCTGTGCTGCCTAGCAGATTGCATAAGAAACCACAATATAGTTGTCTTTCAAATCTTCATATCCTCTTGGACAGCATGTGCTAAATTCTTAGGCCAAGCTTTTGGGAGCAGCTAATGATTTTGCTGCTCTGCTGAACGTATCTTAGCAGGAAAAGTTGTAGAAGCTGAATACCTGCTCTCTGAGAAGGAGCTCCCTCTAACTGGATTCACAGGAAAACCTAAAATTCCATGGCTCAGAGATGCTCCAGCAGCACAGCATTGTCTTATTTAGGAGACCAGAAAGCTGCACCTCTCTAACTTCTTTTATTTAAGAAGTCAAGGAAAGAGAAAATTTAAAGAGAAACCTGGAGACCTTGGCTTGGCACATTCCTACAGTGTTTGTCAGTGAGGAGTGCAAGAACTGAAACCACCTCATCACGCAGGAGGTGTTGCAACAAGTGTGCTCATTGCAGTGCCCCAGGCTTGCCCTCGCTCCCAAACAGCTCCTGTACACACCACAGTGACTCGAGTATCGGTCAGGGGTGGTGCAAACAACTTCCAGTCTAGGCTCCATGAAGAGGTGAGGAGAGAGGGAGAATAGGAAGAAAGGGGATGAAGGGGCTCCCAGAGAGGTTCCCATACACTGTGCTCATGCTAACACCAGTGTCAGGAGCCTGGCACAGGTGAAACAACCACCTTTCCACTGCTGGCATAGGGCACCAACACACCTTAGAACGTTTTGTCCCTTCTGCTGGGCAGCAAGGATGCACATGTATCCAGACTATTCTACCAGAGTAGAACAGTGCTCTGGAGTGGCTTTACCAGGAGAGTTGTAGTCAGGAAACCTCCTCTTCCCCTTTTTCACAGCATTATCTGACCATACCATATCCAGGTCACTGCCTAAGGTGATGGAGGTTCTGCACTGCTACCTGCCACCCCAGATTAAAAAAGCATGACACTTCCTCCTCCTCCTGCCCCCATCTCCAGATCGCAGACAGATAAAAGGAGCCAAGTATGTGTCAGCAATAAATGGAGGTGATTAGGAGCAGCATACCACAAGCAAGTGCAGAGTAACCCTTCAAAGACATGGGAACACCTCAGCAATTTAAACAAGATGCTAAACACAGGGGTGACTCCTCCAGAAACAGATAACACAGGCAAAGAAAGAAAAAAAGCCAAAACAACAATTCTGACACTTGCTGTTTTGTTTATACCTTGGTTTGGATTTTAGGCTGAGGTCATATTCACAGGATAATGAAAGCCTCAGGCAAGCAAACAGCAGCAGGAGAGATTACGCTGCAGAAGGGAGGAAGAGAATTTGAGAGAGGGGAAGGAACAGTCACCTTTGTAAGCACAGGCACTGAAAATTGTTCTCTTAAGCTATGTATGGCAAGTCTTGCTTACTAGAGTTGCATGCATTTGATGAGAGACAGTGTAATAGAAAGCCAAATCAATCCTCTTCTGCTCACGTGAGAGGCACAGAACTTCCTTGTAAGTGCAGCCAAGCAGCACTCTAACAGGTTTATCTTACACCAACATTTGGTGCCTAGACCTGAAAGATTTATTTACAGATCTATGGACCCAACAAGTCTGCAAATCAAAGGGATTTTGGGGTCAGTCCCATTCATGTTCCTGTCCATAAGTTCGAAGGCTCACTATCTTGAATCACAACTACAAAAATGCTTTGTCTTCCCTAGGCTCCTACAAAGTGCTACCTAAGGCTCATTAAGAGTACCCTTTTTTGTAACAAAACCAATGCCCAGACTTCAAACAGTTTTAAAACTAGGACTTTTTTGTTAGAAAGAAATAAAACTATTATTGCCCAGGGATGGACATTATCTCTGTTCATAGCTACTACCAATTCAATGGGTACAGGCAAACAGTAGAGGTAGTTCAAATTAATTAACAAGAATTGCTGTAGAAGACACCTTGACATAAATTTATTTACCTCTTCACAGATAGCTTAGAAAAAACAAGAGCATTAAAAAAGCTGTAGGTGAATCAAACTATTCACAAAAACCTCACCAAAAAAAATAAACAAAACTTTGTTGAAATTTCACACACATCAGCAAGAACAGCATCAGCACAAGAAAAGACACCCAAATAACACATGCAGAAATGAGGAACAGTCACAACTTTTGGGTTTGTTTTTTGTCACCACCTGCTCCCAGAGCCAAGAGAATGAACACACAAGCACTCTAATGGCCACAGCCATAGGGAAAGATCCTACCAGAGTCTTCTATCTCTGCTCCACCCATCAACACAAGAAAATATTGCATTTTTCAGGCCTTTTATAGCCCAAAGGAGGTACCTCAGAGCCCACTTAACTCTTCTTGACAGGTGATTCTCCCTGCTGCAGCACACTGATGTAACTATCCACAACCTCTTCCAACTTTATCAGCCCCTCTGCTGCCTCTCCCTCCCAATGAATCTCAGCTGGACCACTTGGCATCACCCCACTTCCTTTAAAGAAGCAGCAAAGCATACTGGTGACTTACTAGCCAAGGGGAATTGCAGTGGATTAATGAGAAAGAGAGCCTGGATATACTCAGCCCTGCAGAAAACTCTCATGCCATTAAAGATGGTGCTATTTTGTCTGAGCTGGAAATGGGTCAACCTCCATAAGCTGTATCCTGTATTGCTGGAGTCAACAAAACCAAGCCCACTGATTCTAGTGGAGACCAAATCCAGCTCCAATGGAGTATAACCAAAAATTAACCTGTTTCTTGATGCAAACTATTATAATTCAAACAGCATAAGCTCTCCAATCCATGATTAATTATCATTTCTGCCTTCTTCCATCTCTCAGGCTTTGAATTAATGGACAGAGTAGTTAGCATGTGTTGAGAAAGAGAAATCTGCTAGCAGTGATGTGAACCCACAAACACACGTGCTCACACAGGCACATTGAATGAACTGATGTGGCTTAGCACCATAATGATAAATACTGAGACAGTCGGCTATGATAAAGCAGTTTTTCATGTTATCCTTAAAAAATAAACAGAACTTCCAGGTACTGTGTGTCATATCAGATGTAGAAAACAAAGGTACTCATGACTAAAGTTCATGTCCACTAACTGGAAAGCATTAATAGTCAGCCACACCTGAAAACTGGGCTGGAGAATAAGACACATAAAAAATTACCCACAGGTTCTGGTACACCTCTGGCAAATATCAAAGGTCTTATGATTGTTACTGTTTTTCTTAACAGTGCCAAGTATCATGCAATTAAGACAATCTGGACTCTCATTAAAACAAAATTAAGTTCCCAGAGCTCAGAAGTGCTTCAAAGCAGGTATCTTTTAAGAATCAAAACGAAAGGCAAGTGAAACCTGAGTTTGTAAGAACATGTACGTTCAAATCAGTTTTAGAAGCTCAACTGCTAATTTGTGTGTGTGTTGGTGTTAGAAATATGGGGTTATGATAGCATTGTGGGATACACACTCATCACTGAAAACAGAGCTAAACATAGACATGAATGAGAAAAGGTAAATAGAATTACAAAATAGTTCAGGTTGGAAGATACCTTGTAATCTAGTCCAATCTGCTGCAATGAGCAAGGACACCTTCCACTAGACCAGGTTGCTTGGAGCCCTGTCTACCCCAAGCTTGAATGTTTCCAGGGATGAAGCACCCACCACCTCTCTGAGCAACTTCTTCCCATGTTTCACCACTTTCCTTGCAAAAAAATCCTGCTAAACACTGAGGCCTAAAATCATTATAGAGTTTTTCTAGCCAAAAAAAATTGCCCAATTGCAAGAAAACGGCCTTAGGAAGCACAGTACTGAGAGTTCAGATGTGCTCCCACACTTCCACTTGGACATCCTGGTTGTGGGTAAAGGAATACTGGAAAAAAATAACCAGACTACAACGTACTCTTTGTTTAGGAGCTGTGAGTCAGCCAGCATGAAAATTAGTATTAATAAGTACAATGCATAGAGGCATAAGCCCTATCACAGGACAGCTAAGTCCTCTCTTTATTGTTAGGTTTGGTGATACAAAGTGCTCATGCTTGCCCCAGTACTAAAACACTCCAATATTAATTGGAACAAGCCATTGTGTGGAAGCATTTTCCAGTACTCCTTGTCACATGGTCCATCCACTTTTCTAAAACTTCAGCCATGCAGCTTACAGAAACAGGACATCTGCCCACGCTGTCTGTGTCTTCTCAGCAGTGTGAATCACGGGTGGTGTGAAAGCCAAGGGCTCTCTGACCACTGCCAGACGGCTCTGTGTCATGTCCTGCATGCTGGGCAGGCAGGTTCTCCACTGCACACCCCCATCCCTGCATCAGCCCCTCACCACCAAGCTCCTGGCACACCTCCCCTCACGCAGCCTGGACGGTGAAACCCTGAAACTCAGGGAAGTTCTGGGAACAGAGAAGCAGACAGACGGAGTGGTGGTTGACAAAGAGCCAAGGACACTTTGATTTTGCTTCCAGTATGAATTTCTTCAGTTCAGCTCAAACACTGACATGGCCATTAAAAACACAGAAGTAGAAATTTCCTCTTAGGTCATCTTGTCCACTCTCCTGGAAACCAGCTCAGAGAAGGACAGCATGGCTCTTCAAACAGTTGTTGCATTTATTTATTTTAAAATAAGGATTCAAGGAGAATCAATCAACCAGTACACAATACTAGACTGGCACTGTTAGTACTTTCTCCAGTCATTTGTCCAGTCTTCTGTGAAAATCCAGACAAAAAGGACTTCTTCCCCCAGGACTTTGCTCTCCAGGCTGACTTCAATAAACACCTTCCTAAACTAAAACTTTGTTATTTGAGGTAGTGGAGGTTACCTGTCTTTGTATGTAATCTTCTAGGCTCCTAAACACCTTTCTCTTTCATGTTAATGCACAGAGCTGCTGCCGTCAGTAGCTTTTAATCATCTGGACCTGTGGAAATGCAATAACCTAGGTAAGCCAGAAAAAGAGATAATGCAACACCTAAACCCATTATATTTAGAATAGTAACCTACCTTGGCCAAAAAAAAAATAAAATTGGTGGATACAGAACTTGAACAGTCATATTTCTGCCTGGTTCATCTCAGCTATGAGAGAGCATCAGCAAGAGCACTGCCCAGTCTGGACATCTCAGTCCGAAGGGCTCTGTGCGGGCAGGATATGCACCTCTGGGATTTTTGGACACCCAGAGGCTCTGGCAGAGCAGCTGAAATTCCTCCTCTTGCTGCACTTCCAGAGGTCAGTAAACTCACAGCAGATGCACAAACTTCCCACATTTTGGGGAGTCAACAGTTCTTGACTGTTCTCACTGCATGTTGCATGTCCTCACTGTAGAAGGAGACTGCAAATGAGAAGTATTTTAGGGTGGCAGTTTGGATTCACCACCCCCCTCATTCGGAGCAAAGACAAATGTCACTCCTTGGGGCAACTACAGCAAAGACACACTGTGTGAGTTACACACCTGATAAGACTGTTGGGCCCTGTTACCACCATCATATCATAAAGCAGCACTATGATGGTGACTCAGGGAGGGCTGAAGGGAGAGATGGGACATGTAGGAGTCGCAGCACCTGCAGGTAGCACAAAGCAGGGGAAGAAGAGGACCCCACATGGCCTTAGTAGGACTGGAGTGGGATTTAATTAAGAGCAGTCTGCCCTGCTCTTCAGAGACAGCACACAGAGCTCAGCCCCACAGGTGCAGTCAGCTGCAGTACTAATCAACAGGACCTCACACAGCGACTTGGCAGCACAGGAACCCAACACCAGGGGACATCTCCCTTCCTTGTGCCTGTGGCTGGCAGGGACATCAGCAGCAACATTGGCAGCAATGCACCCATCCCCTGCCCGGCAGGGTCAGCAGGGTAGCTTAGCAGGAGAGGAGTTAATTCATCCCTCGCTGCCATGTCTGGAGGACGCAGAGAAAAGCCAAGTGGGATCACCATCCCCACACCCCTGTTTATTTTGGATAGCAATGGCCAAGATTCAGAGTTTGTGTTCACCTCATTCCCCCATAATGCGCAGAAGTCCCAGTGTAGGGACAAGTCATGGGAGGGTGTTTTCCAAGCCTCTAGCTGTCTCCTCTGGAATAATGACTTATTTGGCAAGGCAACAGTGTCAAGCATTTTCCTTGGCCAAGCACAGATGGGAAGCGGCATCCAGCATCCATCACTGGCTGTGGGCAACCTCCTCCCGCTGAACCCACCTACCCCCAGCCCCCAGCCTGACACGGGGAAGCATCGCTTTAAGTGCAGCCAAGGACTAGTGGCACCTGCAGTCCACAGCCCTTGCCCTCAGCGCTGCCAGCTGTTCATCCACAGGAATGAACAGCTCAGCACTGACAAAGCTGTCTGAACTGGATTTGGGATCAGATTCCTCAGGGGTGTCCAAGACCATTCCCAGACAGAGCTTATCCGCTCAGGGAGAGCACCAGCTGAGTTTTATGCATCACAGCTTGGAAGCAAACTTCAACAGTGAAGAGCAGGCTTAATCACCCAGCCTGACAAATCCCACACTGGCAATCCCAAGCTAAGAGAGCGTGGGGCAATTATTGCCTCCGTGTGCCTTAGTAATGAAAGGTACAGTGCCCAGGGAGAGGAATTGTGTTAGTAAGCTACGGTTTATGAAAAGAAGATTTTATCATCCTGCCCTGTGAGAAACTGGGTTCAAAATATTGATGTTTTTCAAGCTTCTCTCCAGAATTAAATGAGACCATGTTAGTGGCCTCACATACAGTCATAGAGATGAAAACTCTGCTTCTGAACACACCCAAATTTTGGGAAAGTTTGGGATTTTATGACTCAGACACATTTTCCATCCCCCACCCCCTCACTACCAAATGAATAAACACCACTTGAAGTTGCTCTGGGATACAGTGTTTCTTTCACATAACATGGATTAAAATCCATTGGGTGAGGGGCTGGGAAATACAGAGTTAACAGCATCACCCTTGCTGTACTGGCCGTAACTTCACACTGTTTTAGTGAATTTAGAGACAATACTTTAAGCCAAACACTGTGTACATTCACTGTGGTTAGTAAATAGTTTCTGACATTTTAATAAGGGCTAAATCAGTGACAGAAGAAAGTTACAGAGACTAGCATAACAACAGTCTTTTATAAATATCTGTGTCATGTTACCAAAATTACTTCATTGAGATTACTTTTGTAAAGGAGATTAAATGGATGGGAATACATTATTTTCCACTGACTGCAGCATAAACAGCACTACAAATTCAAATATAAAACGCTATATTGCAATAAAGCTGTCAAATTAACAGAAAACAAAGAAATGCCTTCCCCATCCCTTTTATCATCTGAAGATACTTACAATAAATGAGGACTGATTTTTTAATTTTTTTTCAAAATCAACCAGTCATCCAGACAGATTTTGAGCCTCTGTTTGTTTCGTGGTAGAGCCATTTGAACTGTGTTTCTTACTGTGGGTGGAGCAGTACGCTGACAACTTACCACCTTCAAAATCAAAGGCTTACCTAAACTTCGTGAAAGCAAAAGTCTGAGTAGATCGTCTTGCACGCTGTTAATACCAGTGCCTTTGTCTAAAGGCAAATGAAACTTGGACTAAGATTTAATGATCTCTATTGCCCCCATTTCCCCCTTCTTGTTTCATGGTCTCCAGCCTCAAATGCAGATAGTGTGGGCTGTCCTCGGTTTTTCCTGGATTTGCCAATGTGTATGGTCATGCCACAGACCATATGCCAATGCTAATCACTACATAGTAGATTGAGACTTGTTTTACAATCTGGGAAAAATTTGCACATTGTTCAGTGCCTGCATACAGGGCAGCCAAGCAGGTCTGATGGTGTTTGTAAGATTCTGGTGCTTACAGGGCCATGCTAGAGATGTGCACTATCGTGCATCTCTTCTTTTAAGAGGCAACTCACTCAGATAGGCACCCCAGCCTCCACCCCACACTCTCCACAAAACCCAGCAGGGACCCAGCAAGGGGGAAAGCAGTAGATGTTACCTCCCCTCTTCGCCTCCAGCCCTCTGACAGCTGGCCCTAACACCAGGCAACACGGCTCTGCAACTGCCCTGATTCCTCATCCTGTCCTGCCCTGCAACGCTACCCTGCTCCTGCCACTGTTCCCTATGGGCAGGGTGAGATGGAAGGAGTCATCTTCTGCCGGCTCAGAGTGGTTAAAGGGCTATGGAGAGGGTACAGGTCTTCCTTTCTTCCTTCTGGCCCCAGAACTAGGTCTCACTGCATAGGCAGCTAAAGGAGAAAAGCAAAAAAGATGTGAGACTGAAGGTACTCCCTGGGACTCAGCAGTATTATTCAGATTCCGGCTGAGACCTTCTGTTTATTTAGTTTATCAGATACTTTGGTGGCCTTTGGGTTTTCTTGTTTATCACTCTAACCTACAAATGTCTTTATAGCTCTCACTTGCATTATTCAGAGCCATAGGTCTGATCACACCGAGGGTAAGCTCTTCTATATTTAAGCCTGAGTGCAATGATTTTTTTTGTTATTGGTTAAACTGTAAATGCTATTCACTGAACCATTACAAGGGAGAAACTACAACTTTGCAAAAGGTCGTACCACAGAAACCAACAAACCAACCAAAACTGTCCTGTCCATTGTAACAGCACCTCTAAACCCTGAACGAGAATTCTCATTTAGGAGTCAGTAGGGGACCGGGACTCTGTTGCAATCCCCAGCATCTTTCCCAAACTGGGAATCTGTAAGCAGCCTACCTGTCCTAAGTCCAAGCATATGTTGGTGTTTCCAGAGCTGGAGCTCAGACAGAGACTTGAGAGATGACCCAGTTTTGCAGAGGCACCAAAACCAGTAGGGTGACGACACAGCTCTCTGAGGGCACATGCAAGTACCTGCCCACAGCTCTCTCACCCCCTGGCATTCAAGGTGCTAGGGTGAGGAAAAAGAAAAGTGATACCATCATCTGGAAAATACCCACTGCCCCACACTGAGAAAGCCCCAGTGCAAGCATTTCAGCCACCACCAGCTGTTGAGGTAAATATCTGCTGCTCCACTCGGAAAACTATTAACCTGCAAGCTGAAAGGCCTGGGAGGAAGTGCCTGAAGTAATATATGGCTCTTAGACCACAGGGTTTACAAATTGAACCAGGGCTGCTGATTGTCAACACATGGCCATTATTCACCCTCTCCCAGGAGCTAGTGGCAACATGAGCACTAAATGTGACAAGTTTTGGTGGCAAGACTCTCACAGAGTGATGTAGGAGCACAGGCAGAGGTGTCATGCCAGAGACATGGAGCATGTGAGTTTGGGAAGGCTGGGTCCAACCCCTCTGATGGCACAGAAACTGGGAGCACAGTGCTTTGAGAAGCCTATGGCTCATCACCAGGTGGGTTTTCCCTAACAAAGCACATTCTCTCATCTCACCACCTTTCCCACAGCTGGCAGGTTTACCACTGAACATGCCTGTGACAAAGCACAGCTCTCCCTTTTACCTGTGAAATGCACCCAAGGAGTGTGAAAGTGACTTGTCAGATGACTGGATACCATCAGAGCCTCCCAGAACATTCAAACATAGCTTCGATTCAACCTTTTCCTATCTCTTACATCAGCATACATCATGCAGACAGGTTTGCTGCAGGCCAGCTGTTGAGTCTGACAGAAAGAGCAGGAGACAGCCACAGCTGAGCTGAGAGCAGAGCATGTCTCCTCCACCCTGCCAACACAGCAATCCATGAAACCAGCTCCCAACCTACAGCTACCAAAGTGGTCCAGATAAACCTCCGTTACACTTGAGTTTGTGTTTAAAAGCAGATCTTTCTGACTGAACTAGACTGCAGAGCCTATATATCTATTTACCTGGCAGATAAAGGCTGAGAATTGGTACCGAAAGGCTGAGAGAGTTGGGGTTGTTCAGCCTGAAGAGGAGAAGGCTGCAGAGTGATCTTATTGCAGCCTTTCAGTACCTGAGGGGGCCTAGAAGAGAGCTGGAGAGGAACTGTTTACAGGGGCATGTACTGATAAGTCAAGGGGGAATAGTTTTAAACTGAAAGGGGGTAGGTTTAGATTAGATATTAGGAAGAAATTCTTTTCTGTGAGGGTGGTGAGGCACTGGAGCAGATTACCAAGAAGAGTCGTGGATGCCCCATTCCTGGAAGTGTTCAAGGCCAGGTTGGATGGGGCTTTGAGCAACCTGGTCTTGTGGAAGGGGTCAGTGCCCGTGGCAGAGGGATTGGAACTGGATGATCTCTAAGGTCCATTCCAACCCAAAGCATTCTATGTCAGACAGCAGAGACAACAGTCTGGGTTGATTAATACCTCACGTGTACTTTAGTCCAAAAAGTGCACTGCACAATGGCTCAGTGGGAAGAAAGATGAGACACCATTGCTAAAGCCGCAGCAAAATAAGGGTAACTTCTCTTCTTGCTGTCTGCTCTGTGTTTGCAACAAAGGCAAACAACAAGGCAAGGGAGTCCACGAAAACAGTTATAAATAGAAAATAGTTATAAATAGAAATTTGCTTTGCATGTTAATGGTGGGAAGCAGAGAGGAAAGCTGCACGTTTTACTGGGGTTTTTTACAGCTGGAATTAACTGAAATTGAGAGCCAGCAGATCACAATCTGGTCAGATTGGCCCTGCCAGAACAGTGCCAGGGTCTCCTCTGAATGCAGCAGAGGGTGGTTGCTCACTCATTTGCCCTTCCCTGGGTCACTGGCTCCAGGGCTGCCAGCTGCCCCGTGCTGCATGGGCACACAGGCACACTGGCTGATTTGTGGAAATGCAACCTGTGCAGGGCTTAGAAGGGCACGGGAGGGCACACTGGAGTCCCATCTCCTGCAGTGGCCCCTGGCCCAGGCCTCAGGAGAGCCCATGCATGGGGCACACCTGCAGTCTGGCCCCCTGCTCCCACTCTCCCCACACAGGGTGGCTGGCAGCCCAAAAATATTCCGTGTGGGAAAAGCCCTTTGGCTTTTATGCCCTCTTGAACCAGTGGGAAAGGAGCTAATAGGTCATGAATTGACCTACATGTGTATGCATCTACTGACAATACTTTGCTAAATAGTATTTCATCAAGCTTTCCCATGCTCACAATGTATCTCATTGTTCTCTACGTGCAGCTCTGCTGGTTAAACAACAGAAAGCTTCACCAAGCCAATTTCAAAATGCCTTCTCTTTTTCTGCTCCCTGCTTCAAGTGCTCAAGAAGTGTTAGCTCACACACACCCAGATTATTACACAACAGCTGTGTTGTTTCAAAAGCAATCAAAACAGTGAAATCCATTTGATGCGATTATAGGTGGACATTGGGAGATTAGAGGATCTTGTGACGAACAGCAGAGATAGGTCTGTGTCAAACTGAAATGCCCACTGTGTTATTATAACCTTCTATGCAACATTTGCTTTGCAATTTAACTTCCAGATTGGATCATAAAATTCCAGTAAGGGCATAAAGCAACTTAATCCTGATAACTGTGTTTTATTCAGAGGAGGTCAATGGTGGAGCACAGGCTGCCTTAGCTGAGCCAACTATGAGAGAGGCCAGACAGACCTGAATACCAAAAAGAATGATTTCTCAGTAAATATCTCTCTGGAGGAAAGGGTTGCTTTTTTTCATAATGAATTCTAACTCAAAGAGGGATGGGGGGTTTGAGGCAAGCAGCTGAGCAGTTCCCTGACACGAGAAGCTTACCCCAGGCAGAAGAATCTTGACAGGGGTCTAGATGGGCTGAGCAATTGAGGGGTACCAGGTAAAATCCTGCTTCAGAAGAGCAGCAGCATCCTATCCCAGCAGGCATTCAGGACTTGTTTCTTCTCGCAGCATAACTTTCCAGAAGCTCTGTTTTAAGCCTGAGTTCCATCCTTTCTAATGAAGAGTTGAACAGGAGCCCAGACCTCCCTCAACCACATGGATTTTTGGGGGGAAATATCCTAGGCAGGAGGCCTGGGAAAGGAGTGACACTACCACCTCTGCCCAGGGTGGCTGAAGGCAAAGCTGGCACAGGAGACCACATCTCCCTGACAGGTGAAAGGCAGGTTGAGAACTGCCGATGTGTGCTCCAGGTGGGATGGTTCAGTCGTGCTGTCAAAGAGCTGCTTCTTGGAAACATGCATAGTTTTCTGCCTTACTTCCACACAAAAATCAGCTGGAGGAATGGATTTGTTCCCAACTTCAAATTGTAGGGGCTGAATTTAATTCTTCTGCTAACAACAGCTGTAGCCAGTGGCTGTGGCTATAAATCAAGGCTGAGATTTTGGTTTAATATTATCAGATGAGCTGGGGTGGAAACTTTGCTTTTCTTCCACTCCATCCATCCATCATTCCCCAGGTTGAGCCCCCCACGATCCAATTCAAACACATTCAGACACTGTGGATGAAGCTGTCAGTCAGCAAAGCTAAGAGAGTAATTTCTCCGGGGAAATGACTGGCACCTCAAGAGCTTCTGGGCAGAGTTCATTCACAGATGCAGATAGATTGTAAATGCAGGTCACTCCTTCCTACCTCAGCAGATCACATTACACAGGATAAAATAAATGTACTAAAATAAGGAAATACTTTCTGGTAGAAGAGAACACTTTTACAGCTGGGAAGAAGCACAATCCCCCACGCTCACCCATATGAGCCCACATACAGTGTCACTCAGGGGAAGAGGAGGTTGCGTGGAGACCTCATAGCCTTCCAGTGTCTGAAGGGGGCCTACAGAGAAGCAGGAGAGGGACTCTTCATCAGAAACTGTAGTGACAGGACAAGGAGTAACAGGTTCAAACTGAAAGAGAGGAAATTAAGGTTAGATATTAGAAAGAAATTCTTTACAGTGAGTGTGGGTGGTGAGGCGCTAGAAGAGGTTGCCCAAGGAGGCCATGGATGCACCATCCCTGGCAGTGTTCAAGGCTAGGTTGGCTGGGGCACTGAACAACCTGGTCTAGTAAAAGGTGTCTGTGCCCATGGCAGCGGGGTTGGAACTAGATCATCTTCAAGGTCCACATCAACCCAAATCATTTTATGGTTATTCCGAGTTTGCTGCCTCGTCTCCAAAGAGGATGAGTCTGTGCCTCCGATTCACAAGTTCATGTCTAATCCAATGGTAGACTGAGGCCACTTCCTGCAAGCTTCCTCACAATACAGCTTACTGCTACCCCAGAAAAGATAGAAGACTAGCACAAAGAGGCAATGAAAGAACCTCTGGAGGCTACCAGGTTGCTTTAATTCATAATTCTATCTCAGTGTTGTAATTGAGATACAAATAATCTCCCTGTTTCCACTCCAGTTACTTTCATCCTCACTGATGTGAGAACACAGTCTTACCCTCTCAGGTAGGTCAGAAAGAGAGTTATTGCACCAGAAAGCAAAGATGATTTTAAAAATAATTTTCACATCAGTTCAAGTGATAATGCAATCACGCAGGTGTTTTATAACTGATATTATATTCATAGTAACTTACTTTTTGGAAGTGAAGTATAAACAATTCCAGCATACCTACTTACAAGAAATATGCTTACAAAGCAAGATTACTTCCTATGAGAAAAAAACCCAACACTTTCCTCTTTAAATTGGCACACATAATACATTTCCTCTTCCCATACCACAGTAAAGGTTTACAAATGAACGTCACGTACACATAAATAGACCTTCACATGTGCAAGATTCACCACAATCTAAAAAGGAAAGTGCCATAAAAGGACCCTGTAGTAATTGAGCAGCACATCTTGATGTAAATGAGCATATCTCAGAAAAGCTGCAAGCCTTGTTGTCTTGTTTTGCAGTGCTAACCACATGCAGACACACACACAGGAAACTACTTTCATGTTAGCTCAGTTCTCTTTCCATAAAGGTCGGTGGTAAAGCTCTCCCTGACATCCATCAAAGACAGGGACTGATGAGGTGAGAACTGATGAAAGTTTTAAATAACCAAGGAAAGTGATTATTCAAAGAACTTAATTCCTCCCATCTGAAACAAATGATTGTTTCCCTGGGAACTCATCAGAGCAGCTGTTCTGACAAAAAAACCCTTTCTTCTACTTGCCATACCCTGTCCTTAGGACAAAAGGATTCCTCTAGCAGGTAACTACCTATTTTGATTCCCAGTATGAGCAACAAAAAGGGATATATATTTTTGGAGCATTCTTTTCTCATCTCAAAGTGAATATGTAAAATAGGTCAGATGAGTTACTCCCCAAAAATGTATGTTTCTCTCTGCTGATGGTAGATGGAGGCTACCACAGTGAGTTTCCACACCAACCTTGGAATTGGACCATGCCTTACCCCATGGGCTGAGGGCAGGAAGGAAGCACTTCTCACTTGGCTTGTAGGAAATTTCCTGTTCAGCTCCAAATCCAGAGATTAGACCTGAGGACACAAACGATGTGTGCCATCTCTTCACCAGAGCACTGAACAGGACCAGTTTCTTACTTCACCATACATCCTGCCACTATCCATCCATAGCCAACCTTCAGGGTGCAGTCATGGGGAGAGGAAAGGGTATCATCCATGGCTCCTACATCCCTGTTGCACCCGAGCATGGGCTTAATACACGAAATGTGATCTAGTGGTGATCTAGTCTTCTTTCCAATCCCTTCAGACATGCTAGTTCATAGTTATCTGATGATATGTATTGTTTATTATTAAGAATTTTCTTCCTCTGCTGCACAATCACTTCAATAACTTGGTACATTCCATTTTGAAAAGGATTTAGATCCTTGTCTCCTTTACACTGCTTGAGAGACTGATCCAGAACTTTAGTCTTTGAATGGTTTTACTAATTTCAAGCCTAAACTCCCTCGTGACCAATTTCTAGCTAGTTGGTTTTGTGCCAGTAGTGTCACTTAGATGTTTCTTCCCCTGCTGTGATCTTTTCCCATCTCTCCTTGTTTCCAAAAATGTATTTATACGGAGATATCATTAATGTTTGTCTCCAGTTTCAGAAGCCAACTTCTTTTCATGGTTCTTCCAAAGGAAGAAATTACATTCTTCTCACTGTAACCATTTATTAATCCTATTGGAGCATGGGTAACCAAAGCTGTATAAAATAATTAATTGAAGAATATCAGTATAAATTTGTCAGAAAACAAAAGCCCTCACCTGGTAGTCAAGTTTATCACTGTCTTTTTTTTCTTCCAGCTCAGAGACATAGTGGTGGTTATGGCACCCTCTCACTGACCAATAAACCTAAGCCTCTTTCTTCAGCTTGTCCCTTCTCAACAGCAGCTGCTGTGAAAGGAGAGCACGATCCGGAGCAGCATCACAGGTGAACTCTAATTGCAAAGCAGGGACAAAAAGAGATTTAAAGCCTTGCGATGTTGGGCACTGGAGCGATGTCCACATTAGCTGCTGGGAGTGGTGCTGCGAGATCCTCGGCTCCAGAAGCAAAACTCCTTCTGCCAGCCCCATGTTCCTTTCAATCCCCACTTCCCAGCCTTGTTTTCCCTCCCAGAAAAGAGATGGCCATAACAGAATCGATGCTCTTCTCTCTGCTTGCCAGGTAGAAGCCATGGAATTGGTGGGAGCACCAGCAAGCACTCCATCCATGACATGCATCCATTCCAGGCAGACAGGTACCACACCTGGAGGAGACAGGACCTCATGTCACATTCTCTCACCCCTTCCTATGTGTTTGCCAAGGAAAAAGGATGAATTTAACACATGTTGGGATAAACTAAATAAACACACATTTAAAATAGAGCCGCCCTTGTTTACTCTTCCTTTGCAAACCAGTGTGATTCAGCTCATAGCATTTTGTTTATTTTACACATTGAGAAGCCTTTCTCTCCCCTGTGACGAACAAGGAAAGCACAGGGCATGGCTCAGCCTTCCCAGCGTGCCAGCTTCTCCAGTGATGATGGAGGCACTGCCATGCCCAGAGCAGCACATCTCCTGCCCTCAGCCCCTCAGCAGAAATGCTGCCAGGGTACCCAGGAGGAGTGTACAGTTATAAGGTCCAAAAGCAGTTGCCTACTTGGAACTTATATTTAGCCTGAGAACAAACAGTACTTTTGGCTTATGGCGTGGATTCCCATCAGAAGAAAGGAAAAAGAAGGTCTGAGAGGTTTCCAGATGCTTTCCCCAAAACCTTCTGATTTTATTCCTTTCTATGGAAAACATTTGTGGTTTTATGCTGAGGAGTTTCTTCACCATCTCTCCTCAATACAACTCATGGCAATGTGAAGGAAAGTTGCTGGGGTTTTTTCTGAAGGGGAACAGAAGTGTGAAAAATTAAAATGTTCCAGCTATAATTGCAGGAGTTTTGCAGTGTCATTCATTTTTCTTAAGTAATACCCAAATATTTCTTCTTGTTGTGCTCCAGCCAATATCCACTTGAGCTTTCATATGAGGAAAATAAAGTAAATGTGAATTATGCAAAGCTAAAAAAACCAAATCAACCACTACACAAACTTCATGGTTCATTCAGGCAATCTCACACAAAACTATCTAACCTATGTCATTATCCCCCGTTAAAAGGTAATGAGGTGGGGAAAAAGAACACAATGAGATTATTCATAGAACTGAGTATCTCACAGGAGGTTAGCTGAGCCCACAACATCGGCATCAGCAGTGTTAATTAATGGGGTTATTGTTACAGAGGGGGAAGACCCCATGTCTGATCCTTGGCTAGATTAATGCTATTCCATGGATATCAAAGGAATCATATCCGATAGGCAGTGCTAGTGATTCCAGCCCCCTGGAAACAAATGTATCTAGAGCAAACTACTAACCTTGTTTGAGCCTGTTCTGTTTCACCTCACACCAGTCCTAATTCCATTAATTAGGGCAGGGACTGCTGGACAAGGTGGCTTTTCATATACATCCCAACAATTTGGACAATCTCCTTCCAGAGCGAAAAGAAGCAAGGAACAATCACAATCAGATGAGGTGCTGGGGAATAAATTACAACTCTTGACAAATAAAATTTACACATTTCATATCAACTGCTAGTGGAGCACAGCTGGTGACAGCGCTCTGTGCCCTGGTGATGTTTTGGTAGCTGGAATATGGTGGCAAGCAGGACTTCCAGTGGCACCCGTGGCAGGGAAAAGCCTGTTAACATCACATTGTGTGCAGGCTTGGTCATTCAGCAAAAGTTTTAAATTAAAGTATGTGAGTAGTCTGCCTCAACAGCATGTTAAAGAGGATGAGTGAACCTGGGTCACAAGAAGGGATATTTTTTCTGTCAAAAAGTGTTATTTTATTCCACTTAAAGCTTCTGTCTCCTAAGACAGAGAAATGAGAATAACCCTGTGGATATTTTTCCTGGAAACAAGGAAACGAAGAGGCAAAGTTCCATTTCCTTGCTGAAAGCATTTTGCTGAACTATTTCCCTGTATCTAGCAGCAAAATTCACGAGGTGGTGCAGAGCCTCTGCTGTGAGTAACTGCTGGCTATGTAGCTTTACTGATATGGTTAAACTACAGCTGGTGTAGCAGCTGCCGTGGTGGTAAAGGCATCATTACATTAGATCTGAGCATCTACGCCAAGTGACCAAGCCACATGAAATACACCTTCTTGTTCTTTGCTAAATTAACATGATAGGCAACCAAACCACTTGCATCCTTAAAAAAATCCTTTAAAAGGTCTGATGGAGTTCAGCTCACAGTTCAGTTCAGTTGTAAAAAGCAAGGCACTAGACACTTTTGAAATTAATTTTTGAAAAGACTGAAAGGAACTATTTGCAAATATTTTGCTGTCTGTAGTGCATTTGTGGGACAGTCCTAATTTCCAAGAATGTGTCAGCCATTGAGTTTCTGCCATGGGAATGTCAAAAGAGCTTGGGGAGCCCTACAGATGTTTGCTGTTGAACTGTTTTGTTCAACTGTTTACAAGTCATTAAAATTGTTTTGTAATGCCAGCATTATTTCTGTCTCTCTGATTGAGGCATTCTGAAAGGAAAAATATGAATAATGATCCATTTATTTCCACAGCACACCGACTGTGGAAATAAATGCTTGCAACCACACAGAGATCCAGGCATTTGTCTGAATGAAAGTCATCTTGCTGAACATGCAGGCAAGCAAAACCCAAACTGATTGGCTCAACAGTCTCTCTCTGTAAACCTGGCCTGTTCTGTATCCCTGCCTCTTCCCAGCAGCACCACTGGCATCAGAGCAGTGCAGCAGTGCAGATACCATGGCTGATTCCCTGATGACTTTTCAGTACCATCTTATCAGTCCAACAGCAGGTGCTTTGCCATCAAAATACTTTCAGGGTTAAACACCACCTCTTATATATGCAAAGTGACATGGTCAAACAAGCATACCAAGGATCTGACAACAAGGAAACTTTAAGACTTGCCTACCTCACAGCTTCTGGGTGCTTTGTGGAGCAGTGGAGAAAAGCTTGATTTTGCCCAAGCCCAGTGTCTGTATCCAGATGGTCACCAAAGGCTCCATCCCTCTCCATCCGCCTGACACACGGGTGGCCATGCTGTAGGATGCTGGTATGAGGACTTTCTGCAGCACAGAGGGGAGCCAACCCATGAGGCTACCATGCCTCCCCTCTCTGTAACCCAGGTGGTGGCCACATGCTTGCTGAATGTGGCCCCCTGGACAGACTGTCATGACTGAGAAATTTCCAGTTGACCACTTACAAATTTAGATTGTGTTGGTAGGGAGAAAATTGGGTGCCCTTATAGATGGAGATGGCCTACGTGGGGCAGAAGGACCAAAAAAACCCAACCCAGAAAACAGTCTTATTGCATTTAGCCCATTTTTCATTCAGTTTTCTAAGGATATGAGGTTTATGCAAGCTAGAGCTGTATCTGGGTCTCTTCACACATCTGTTCCCATCCATCCTGCTACTGCCCCCTCACCAAACATAGCCAAATTTCACCAACATTGAGCTTTCAATGACAGCAACATCCTAGAAGTTTCTAAAGAAGGCAACTGACAACAGAAAGGAGTGTGGTGTTCTGCAAGTGCCCCCAGCTGAGAGAAGCATCACAGAGCCATCCCCGGTCAGGCAGCAGATCACACAATCACATTATCACTTAGGTTGGAAAAGACCTCCAAAATCGTCAAATCCAACCTTTGACCAAACACCACCATGCCAACTAAACCATAGCACTAAGTACCACATCCAATTATTTCTTGAACACCTCCAGGAATGGTGACACCACCACCTCCCTGGCCAGCCACAGCATTTTGACAACTCTTTCCATGAAGAAATTCTTGCTGATATCCAACCTGAACCTTCCCTGGTGCAGCTCTCGTCCTCTCATCCTGTCACTGATTGCCTGGGAGAAGAGGCAAACATCCACTGGGCTACAACCTCCTTTCAGATGGTTGTAGACAGTGAATAATGTCTCCCCTGAGCCTCCTCTTCTCCAGCTAAAGAACCCCAGCTCCCTCAGCCGCTCCTGATATGACTTACTCTCTAGACCCTTCACCAGCTTCTCTCTGACGCAGGACCTGCATGTACCTGCTCTGTTCTGGGCCTCAACACAGCAAACCCAAAGATGCAGAGCTGTAGAAAACCAGGTTTCACCCACTCTGGAAGGGGGTTAGGGAGAAGCACATCACGACCTGGTTGCAGGCACGCAGTAGGTACGTGCTGCCTGCACAGCAGTGCAGGTTGACAGCAGGAACTTCTGAGAATAGGCACCACCTGGTTTTCCTCTGCAACGGAAGCCAGACCTGCTGTGTGGGCAGGGCACTTGGGCTCCTACTTCTGCTGACCAAACACTTGGGTGAGAGGGATGCTGGGGGGCTTTTGAAAACAAAACTGTCCAGGTGTATCTATGTTGTGTCGTGCCCCATTGTTTTAGGAAGAAAAAAAGTCGTGGGGATGAGGGGAAGGAGAAGTACTTACTGAGAAACAGCACAGCAAAAGCTGGCAAGTGTCTAGGATTTGTTAAACAGCTACTTCAGTCTGCTGTTATTCAGGTCCATCAGAGACAAAGAGTCAGCTTAGAGAATGTCAGGCCAAGGTGAGCACTTCTGTGAAGATACAATCCTGCACAGAGGAAAATTACTTTGGTAATGGTTTTGGAGAAGACTCAGTGACTGCCATGCACAGTACAACACTGCATTGAGCTGTCTGCCAAAAATCCCTAATTACTGTTTAAGACCTCGTAGGAGGTGGTTAGAGTAGCAGACGATGCCACTTCCCAGCAATTTTCATAGACCTGAATGACTTTGGCAGTGGCACATAGCTACTATGGAGTTGAGTTGGCTTATGAAGAAGAGCACGAAAATATTTGTTCTGCAGGAGCTTTTTTGGTACTGGGGGTTAGAGGTCTACAGCACAGTGATGGCTGAGCTTCTGCCTCCACCTCTGGGAGCAGAGGATCTAATCAGACAGTGGAAAGACCTGAAGGTGCTCCTGACCACAACAAATATATGGGCAGTCCTTCTACCTCACAGGGAACCAACAAGCTTTCAGATCACTTTTCTCTAAAGAATAATTCTGAACACTAGGACACTAAGGGGTATGTAGGTGCCATACATCATGGAAGGGATACAGCTGAGTGTCAGAGACTACATCAGACTAATACCATCCCATGTCATTCCCGGCAGCTGCAGCACAAAGATCGATCTAATGCAAGAACCATAGGATTCCTCTCCTCCACGTCCA
This sequence comes from Corapipo altera, assembly GCF_003945725.1. Lineage (NCBI taxonomy): Eukaryota > Metazoa > Chordata > Aves > Passeriformes > Pipridae > Corapipo > Corapipo altera. The sequence continues at coordinate 417,380 of NW_020884898.1, read as the reverse complement.
CTCCCTAGAAAAGTAATGGCTGCAAATTTGAGCCAAAGTATAAGTCAGGCAAAAGAAATTGCATCTGGTGCCGAACATTTAAAAAAAACCAAACTTTTCCTGATAAATTGATGTCTGTGGTAAATCCACTCTATGTTTTTCCATACCTGTGCTAACATTTACACTGAAATAAAAGACTGTGTTCCCTGGTAACACAGGACAGCCCTGGGCAGATAGAGGCCTGAGCATCTTCCACATGAAGCTAAGGGAGTTCTATTCCGTTGCAATCAGCCAGTTAGTGAAAACAGAAGTACTCAGGAGCAGGGGGCAGAAATGGGACCCAGCAGGTCTCAAGTAAGCAGTTTTTGTCAATGTGAAGCTGAATGATGTCCTCCGTTTTGGCTGATGCACGTTTTCCACTCCTCCCTGAAATTTTTCATTTTTCATTTTTAGAGACAATAGATTTCCATCTCTTACCCTAGCAACTATTTTGGTGGTTAATTATTTTTCCAGCCCCTTCTGATTTGCTTAGAAGGGTCAGACAGGTCAGCTATAATAAACAGTCACAGGAAGTGCAAAATTTTCACAAGACTGAAACATCTCTGGCCTCTTGTTGCACCCACAAATGACAAAATCAGAATGAAACATTAAACAGAAAGCAAGCTGCCGTGTGGGGGTGAGATCTGATTTCAAATCTAAACATCCCTTAAACTTGCTGAGTGCTGTTTAGTAGAACATCAGTTGGCCACTTCTAGGGATAAAATATCACTCAGGGGTCCAGCATTGAGATGACTGAAGCCTTCAAAGGATGAGATCTCGCCTCTCAAAACAAAGTTACGATGAACCAAGAGTATAAATTGCATACTCTATTTTTAAAGCAGGGTGCATGGGCTTTGCTTTTCACTTGCTCGTCATTATTTCTATATTCCCAAAAGGAAACACTAGAAGCACATTCAGTAGCTCATTACATGTACTACCTGAAACATCCCTAGGCAGCTATCTCCTCTGGCCGCTCTCCTGGGAGTTGCCCACTTTATTTGGGCAGAACCCACCCTGACTTGTCACTATGATGCCCAGCAGACTTCTCATTATACAAATCATCTTTCATTACCAAGCAGATATAAAGCTCCAGCCACCTGTTAATAGAAGGCTACATAAAAAAAGCAAAAAACTCTGAAAGGGCCAGCACTGTTTTCCACCTTTTCGCAGTCACTCATGCCAGTGCAAAATGATCAGATAGTGTCTTACATGCACAACACTTTAAATTACTCTTTTAGCCTTTTTTTTTTCAATCAGTAACACAGAAAAGCATCCCTGTGATTTGGATGTAAGAGAAGTTGGGAAACATTACTAGTGGGTTTGATTTAAGAAGTTTTAAACCCATAAGACTCCCCTAGCCAAAGGAAAGTGTGAGACTTACCCAAAACTGCCATGCGTCACACTTTCCAGTAGTAAAGCCATAGCATGTTCAACCTGAGAAGTCCGTAGGAAACTCAGTCAGTTCTGGTTAAGGAAAATAAAAAAATCAAATTATCTGTTCTGCTGACCTAACTAAATTGAACCCAACAGATGGGCTGATCCTCAACAGACGCTCCTCTGCCAGAAATCACCTCAGCATCTTCCAAGTGTTGCCAGCCCAGCCATGGCAAAAGTAATGACTGTGGCATTACTAATGACAATCAGGCACATCTAAAATCCTCCTAGTTTCTGCTACTTGCCATGTTTTGGTCATGCTAAGCTGTTTTGGCTTCAATGTTTCACCAGTCTTCCAGGAGGCAATGTAATTTTGGTGAACAGGCTGATATTTATGAAAGGAGGAGCAGTCAAGGTTAATGGCCCTCTTCTCTAGAGGAAGCTTTGAATGATTAAAAAAAAAACATGTTCATATAAATTCTCCGTATGCTTTCTCACAGAAAAATAATTCTTGATGCAAAACATTTTCAGTATAGGAGTTGAACATAGAAATAGGAGTGAAAGACTGGCAAATATTTTTAAGGAAGCTCTTTCTTGTATATCTGCCAGAAAGTAAAACAAGTGCAGCCGTTATTTTTGTTTCCATGCAAGAGGAGTCTGTAAATCTCTTAGAAAGAAAGTCAAACCACAATCATCTTTCAGGTTTGTTCAAAGTAAATCTACGAAATTGCGGGAGAGGCACTGGTCAGTAGTTTTGTCCACACACCATGGAAGACTGACTGCTCTTTTTAACATTTGTCAATTAAAAAAAAAAAAAAGTTTGCTGGGGAACTACATAAACTTTGGTGTTAGAGTGAGGACAGCCCAAAGAAAGGGATAGTATGTTACCCAAGTGCTTGGCCCAGATAAACCAGTCTCAGAGAGTGATGAGGAGAGATTGGAAAAAAAACAACCAACCACTTCTAAGTAAGAAACTTAAGTGGGAATGCCTGGATTCAATTTTCACCTTGGTTTCCTCTGTCACCCTGGAAAGTCACTTAATCCTCGTATCTATTGCCAGCTGTAGGAGCTCTGAAGCAGCAAGGCCCAGCAATGACCTAGTGTGGAGAAAGTATGGTTGTGGAAGACAGTAAACTAAGAAACAAAGCCTCTAGTGCAGGAGAAGCTGGTGAGAGGATTGAAAGAGAACACAAAAACAAGCAAGTTACCGAGCATTAGCAAGCCCATAGTAAATTCCCAGAAGAGATAAGGTGACCTGTGTTTTTTACCACAAGATAACTAATGAGGACAACTTGCTCCACTCTACCCATGACTAACCTCACCACCTTCTTTGCTTCACTGTGCATATGGTATTTGCAGTGAGTAAACCTTAAGTAAACTGCAGATAGCACATCTATGCTACTATGATCTGCATGCTCTTTAAATCAATTATATTAATCTTCTAATTAACATAAAAAGTCTTAGCCGATGGTTTTGAAAGCTTCATTTCAAAAGGCTTCATTTTCCTAGGTGTGGATTGGCTCACTTCTCCCATAGACATGGACATACAAAATCAGAGGCAGCCTTTGAAATGCTAGAACTTCACTCACACACATATTTTCTTAAAAACACAAGAAACAGGGGTTTACCATGGTCACTCACAGCCCCAGCTCCACAGCAGCTTCTCCATGCTCTTTAGTCAGTAACATCTCATTGGGAGTGTGGTGTCAAAAGGTCATACACTACCACTTGCCTGTATATGGAAATGGTACAGGCTATGGTGTTCCTCTGTCAGAGCTTGAGAATAGCTTTGCCAGTAAGGGTTTGGGGCTTTTTTTAATTTAGGGGGGGGAAAAAGAGAGAGAGAAAAGAGAAATATCCTCCTCTTGTGCTTGAAACCTGAGGGACAAAAGCAGAAAGCAGAACAGAGTTCCTGGACAAGACCAAGCCCGGAAGTGAGGACAGCACCCCAGGCTTGGCTTACACTCCTCACAGCTCTGCCTCTGCTCCTGTCTGTCCTGCAGGTAATACCTGGTTTGTTCTTCTGGCAAGGAAAGCAGCCTGGACCACTGAGGCAATGAGAAAGAGAGGTTCATCGCAATATCACAATTTTTTTTTCAAGTGTTTAAAAACCTTTTGAAAGTCCACTGTGTTTTGGCACGGGTAGGGAAGGAGTGCTGTAGCACTATGGGACTTTCCTGTCCCATAGAGGGTTTGGCTAAAGGGCAGACAACTTCAGGGTACCAAGAGCTTCCAGCTCTCCTCATCTATGTGGTCTTTCTTGGAGAGCCAGTCCTCAGACCTTGATGGACATACCAGGCTTGCAAGTTGAATTAAGAGGGTGGAGAAAAGTTGCTGTTGTTCAGAGCTGCAAAGAAAAACTCGGGAACAAGAATTTCTAAAATCTTTTGCGGTACCAGGACCTTGCAATTTTTGAGTTGTAGGACCAGTAACACGGGACATGCGATTTGCATCACAGACGCTGGTGCTGTCTCTGATGAAAAACAAGACACCATGACAGCATAGGGCACCAGAACCCTGCAAACTCCTTTACCCTCCACGACCCAACAGTTCCCACACTATGAGCACTATGCTCAGCCTCTCAGGCTGGGAACCAACAGAAGCTTGTCCTCTCAGAAAGACCTGAACAGCTTTGGAAACACTGTGTGCCTGAGAAGGAAGCTTTGCTGGGGGTACTGCTCTTTGCATAAAGTAGCCAGGTTTGGGTCTGTTTGGGCCAACCTGGCTACTACCATGGGAGCCAAGTCCTCAACGACTTGCTAAACCTTGACTGGAGCACATGCTGCTCCCTCTCCGTCAGCAGCCCTGCCTATACCTCAGTCAAGAAGTACCTCCTTCTTCTCCTCTCTCTTCCTGTTTCCATCCCCACCCCCATGGGCCAATCCCCAGTGACACTTGCCCCTTGGCAAGGTGGACAACATGGGCAGAGGAGAGGAATGGTAATGATCCACGAGTGCCTTGGTGGATCCACGAGTGCATCCATTTGCCATCAGCAACAGGCAATTCACAGCTAGTGTGACCTGGTAATGTGGGGGATTTGGTAGAGGGCCAGTGGGATCTGGCCAGGCCCTCTATGGCTGGCTGACATAGACACCATAGCTGGGAAAAAAAAAAAAAAAAAAGAGAGAGATTCTGGAGGTGCTCAGCCAGAGCAGCACCAGGACTTCCCCACCATGTCTGGAGCTCAGACATGCTGAGATAGACAACATGCTGCAGTTTTCCTGGAAGTGACAGAGCGTGACCCACCATGATGAGAAACCCTGCATCACCCCTGTGCCAGCACAACCTGGGAAGGGAAAACATTGTTTTTCTCATTGCTCAGGTCACACTGAGATGGAGAAGGTGACCTATTTACTGAGTCCCAGTTGGAAGAGTATAAGCCACCTGTGATTTACCAGGACCCCTGTTTAATATACCTAAACTGGAAACTCTGCCTTGCTGCAGCTCCTAGCTGTGGAACAGTAGTTGCCACTTCTGCAATTAGGAGAAAAACAGAGCGGTTTATGAAGCACCGTTGTGGGAACGTAGTTTCAGTTTTCAGTGTGTTCATCTAAATATTTTTCCATTGTAGTTCATGTAAGTTCACGCCCTTTGGGTTTCACATAAAGCCGTAGGGTCTGAGAAGCTCAAAAAATCTCAAAATCAAAATGTCAAGTTGAAACGAAACCATAAAAGGTATTTGGATTTGCATGAAAACGGGCCCAGATTTGCTTCAGGAGTTCCTGAAGCCTGGTAAAGCTTTTGAAGAGCCTAATCTGAGTTTTGCGGTTTCAGTGCAGACTGAAACCAGTGCAAAAGAGCAGATGGGCTCCTTTCAGGAAGCCAAGGCAGAGGAGAATGATTAAGAAGCTATGAGAACAAGAATCATGGGCGGGGGGTGGGGGATGGGGAATTTCAAAAAAAGTCTCCAAAACCAGATTTTCAAGTGCTGTAACGCCTCATATGAGGAACTAAGAGAACACAGGTCATGCCAAGGCACTGCAAGATAGCGGATAGATCCCCTTGCTGAGGATCAGGCTCTGAATGGGAGTACACCTGTCTGGAAAAAAGTCCAGCTGTAATAGTGCCATGTGCCTTTCTGCCTGTACATTGAACATTCATCTCCCCTCACAAGCAATCCTCTTCCCACAATACTCCAGCCACACATGAGGCAGGAAAGCAAAATGAAAAGAATAATCTACTGGGCTTATGCTCTCTGTTTAACACCTATAAACCTGTCCCAACATCAAATATTTTAAATTCTGGCTTTGATCTATTTTTTAAAAGAGCTATTTTAATTTCATATGCTCTAAATTGATTCTTTTTGCATTCTTTTCATGACATAAAAATAAACATTTCAGAGTGACAAGTCAATTTAGTAGCTTACTTGAAGACATGCAAACACTAGAATAAATTTAATTGGGAAATTAACTTTTCTTTCCATTAAGAGTCTATACATCTCATTCAATTACACTCTTCACATTAACATCTTTTACACTGACAGGACATAGAGGAGGCACTCACTGATTACTTGAGATTTAGTCTCCTGAGTGAACAACAGAGTGTCTTAAAAACAATAATATCTCATAATGACTGATATAACATAGGCACAAAAGATCATGAAAAACATAAGCAAAAACTGACACTCACCAGTATCTTTTTTTGAGAGTATTTTGTCCCCTGCCTACACAAAAATTGAACATCTAACCTGAAAATTAAACTTTCAGTCCCTTCTTCATGTCATTTCTGAAAAAAAAGACTAATAGAAGAAAATATAGAGGAACAAAACACTGAGTTTTGTTCCTCTTCATCAACATGATATTTAGTTTCACATCTGCTCTACAGGTCATCTTGCCAAAGAAAATAAAATGGTTTCCCACAGCTTCAGCATTCGCTCAAGTTCACATGAACTCGGAGTGCTACTTGAATGCTGTGTTATCCTCCCAGGAGCATGCACTCAAGAGATAGGATGGCCCCTGCTGATATTGTCATGCAGCATTGCTACAGACCAGCCAGCAGCATTTCCATCATCTGCACTTTTTATAACAATGGTTTGCAGAATAGACTAAATCAGTATTTTGGTGTCCAAATTTCATCTTTCTCCAGCATTTCACCCACTCACAGGTTTACTTTCATGTGGGACATTAAACTCATTTAACCTGTGAAGCCGTTTACTTTCCCCATCCTTTCAACACCATCTTTTGTGATATAAATGAGTTCCCATTGGCTTGGCCTGTTCTCATAGCACAGACTCTTCCCAGGCACATCTTTTTTCTGGAGAGTCCATCACAAGTGCTATCACGTACTGCAGTCATGCTTTGGCTGCAATTCTTCAGAGAGGATGCAGAGAATGTTTAGTTCCTTCCACCTTCAAGAGCTTTCTGCATCCTGTTAGCTAAGATCGTATTCTGGCATTCCAAGGATGCTTAGTCAGACCATTTCCATTGAAATCAGTCGGGTTTAAATGCTTAAGGAGGCTCATACCTGGGCCAAGCAGGCTCACAGCTTGGCCAAAGAGTCCCCATGCCTCACCTGTTAGATATGAAGACAAATACTCAGTCCTACACTCCCGCACTTCAAAGATAGCTACTAGGTTTGTTTGGAAAATTGTTGTGAGGCTCCTTTGCCACCTGGCAGCTCAGCCTCAATTTTGACAATACCCTGGGTCGGGGTAAAAATGGTTGAAAGATGAAAGTTTCCATGCCCCAGTCACAGCCAACCAGACTGCTGAGGGATCATCTTCTTTCTAAATGAGGATGCTTCAATATGTTTTCGGTTCATTTCATAGAAATAGGCTATAGTAAATTACACAACCTTAAGATGCAAACCAAACCCCAAACCACAACAATTTACTCCATTTAAACAAAACTAAAGAGTTTAATTTTTTCCAACCTTCTTGGCAGGAAAGGTTAAGCAGGGTAGTCTGAAGTCCTATTGTTCAGACAGCTTGGACCTTTGGGCAGCAGTTTCAGAAAGACACTCCAAATGATAACAATCCAAATTCTCACAATTTCCATAAGCAGGATTTGAAGTGTCCAACCTGGCCCAGAGCGTGAACAGCAGAGTGTGCAGGAGGCAGGCATAGGCAGCTTTCCCTCCTTCATGTCTGGCATCCCAAACAGCTCATTGCCCTGTAGAGTTACTGATCCTTTTACAGTCACTTCTTTCCCTCCAAAGAATCATAGAATCACAGAATATGCCAAGTTGGAAGGGACCCACAGGGATCATAGAATCATAGTATCATAGCTGGTTGGAAGGGACCTCCAAGATCATCAAGTCCAACCCTTGATCCACTACCTCCACAGATTCAAAGGAACTGCTGCTGTGGCAGCCAGATAAACAGGAATTTCAATAGCTTCCAAGTGGCCTTCAGTCTTCTCGTCAGAGAAGAGAAATAACAAGTTGCCCGAAAAGCCAAGCTCCTCTCCCTGGGTCCATTGGCAACTTGCAAGGTGGTACAGGTACCACTGAAGAAGGTTCTCTCTCTATGGATGTGTATGATCTATGTAGTGTTGCTGCTGCTTCGGGGGCGGTGGAACTGGGTACACAAGTAGGGTCTTAATCATAACTAAATTACAGCTTCAGAGACTGGACGGCCATTAAACCTGTTACCACAGGGTAGTAAGCAGATGGTTCTGGCAACATTCCTGCTGGTTTCACAGAGTTTCTAAAAGCCATCACCTTAAAAGCCACCATCCAGACCCCAGCTTCACTGTAGATCATCTTAACAGCATTAAGTGAAAGAAGAGGTTAGGGAAGGGGAGAATATTTTAATCATATAAAAAAGAAAAAAAAAAAGAAGCAGAGAAGGAGTATTTGCGTTATCCATCCAGAAACAACATTTTAAACTCATGGGGAAAAAAAGGGGGAAATGGGAAATTAAAAATTTATACAGAGAAAGGGAAAACACAGCAGCCCAAAGGCATGACCCAAAGGGTAGCTGATCCCCACCACATGGCTGCCTGCATGAAGAAGTCTCACTCTTTAGCAGGTTGTAGGCAGAGGGAACACTGCAGGCAGCTCACTGGACTTGCAGTACTTGCTCTGAAATTTACCACTGCACCTTGTCGATGGCCAAAGGCAAAACCAAAAAACAAACAAACAAAAGCAAAACAGAAGAGCAGTGAAAATGTTGCACCACAATGTTGTGTAAAAAGAGAAGCACAGCTGGAATCATTCTGACAAGATTTGGGGTTTGTCCTGTAACATTCATTTCCGTGTTTTTTCTTGGTATCAATGCAGTGTGAAAAGCACACAGCTATGTTTCCCTTTTTAAAAATAAACATGCAGTCCTAAGCGGAAATTGCCTGGTACATGAGGGAGCCAATTCTGCCTGATGTCACCTAGTTGCACAGGCAGGAACTTCCCCAGAGGCATCACTGTGTTGGTCCCTGTGAGAGCCATACGTCACTGTGTTACCCAGGAGCAGATGCACGGGGGCACTGATGCCTGTCTCACTTCACCTCTGCTCTCTGAAACCAGCCAGGCAGCAGTGTCAGAAAAGTGCAAGAAAAATACAAATACACAGCACTACCTCCCCTGAATCCATTCCCAATCTACAGCAATTTACATCTCAGGGACTTCCTAAGTCAGAAGTAGTTTCTGTGCATTTAAAACCTCCACTGGGTTTTTTTTGCTCCACAGCAGAACAGAGCATTGTGCAAAGACTAATCTTGGTCTATTAATTTCAAATATGCCACTGGTGATCCCTGGTTCTTCCCAGGCTTTGCAGAGTGTGGGAATAGGCTTGTGTAATCCTTGTAAATGTCCCAGAGAATTGTAAAGGCCAGCAAGAGCCAAGGACCTGCACTTTGCCTCCCCAGGAATAAGGCTGGCTGGAGGTCATCAAAGACAACATGCTGAGAATGTGCAATCCCACCCAGAGCTGGGACACCATACCAAGGGATACAGCACAGGGCCAGAGAGGCTAGACTCAATCCTGAGCAGAAAATATGAGCCATAGTACCCAAGGAAACACAACTGCTGCAGCAGGGTACCAAAACTTCTCGGGAGCTCAGCGCTCTGGCAGACACCTAAACACAGGGCCGGTTTTTCCCATAGCTCAGCGCATCAGGCAGCATGCTCTTTGGAAAATCTGACTCACAACGTTACAAGCAGCATCAGCACCTTGAACCCTGTTATTTATCTGTAGGACAACAATGTCTAGAGGCCCCAGACACAGCGTAGCATTGCTCCATCCAGGCACTGCGCAATTCTGCTGGCTGTGAGCAGTAGTTCCAGGAGAGCTGACCTAGTGTTGGCAACATCATCAGCTTCTTGGGATGTTCTGGAGCAGACACGGCTTCCCACTGGCCATAATCCATCCCATTTCTCTTTTCTGATCAATCACATCACTGCAGGGAATATTTAGATTTTAAATCACGGTGCCAGACTCCAGCAGCTCTGTTGCTGTTGGTAAGGCATCCCAAGCACACATCGCGGGGCTTAATTTCATCCCGGTCAGACTCAACCCCGTTACATTTGCGTCACAGGTGAGACAGACACCAGCAACCAACATCTTTTTCTGTGGATTGTGTATGTGCTCCTAATCCTTCATCGATCCTTGGGAAAGAAGCTGCCACTCCCTCCCTGAGCTCATGTTTTGCTTCAGCCCATCAGAAGTTCTTCCCCAACACGCATTGTGGAGAGGCAGCATGGGTTTACATCCCTCTTGTGGTCCTGGACCTCCTGAAAAGATCCAGCTGTGACTTCTCCCCTACACAGACATTTAGGGGGGACTTAGAAAAACAAAGCTGATGCCAATGGGCATCAGTTTCGCCATGAAAGGAACGTGGAGCAAAATAGGAAGGCAGCTCAATCCATCTGGACAACATGGAGAGGGAGCTGACTGACAACCTCCTCCAGAAGCAGAGAGACATGGCTTAGTGACCTGCAGCAGTGATCCCACAGTTTCAGAAGCCCCAGGCAGAAGGAAATGTTCTCTGCCAACTGCAAAAGGAGGATGTTTTAAAATGCACAGGAAAAAGAGACCTTCCTCTAGCACAGGAGAGAAAAGGAAGAAGATAGGTCTAGGCCAGTGTAGCACATCAAGATCTAGATTTACTTCTCCTTTTTTTCTCCCAAGCTTCGCTGTGAACTTAGGCAACCTGCCCTAATCTTATTTGCAGAAATTTTGAGTGTTTTCTGCATCCACTGAAAGGGCTAGTGTTCAGCACCTTGGCAGACAGGTTGCATGCCCACCTGGTTCCCACTGGTCATGCCAGGGACAGCACAGCACCACAGGGACATGGAAAGGAGCCCTGACTGGACCAAAGCCACAGGCAAGGGCACCTTTTGTCTGCAACATTTACAAAACAAGAAATATCTCATGTTGCCATCAGGAGGAGGACTGTAGTCAGCTCTGAAAACACAGAGGAGCTTTCTTCCAGAAATCGAACTATCCTTTGCTATCCTCCCAATCCTAAAGTAATATAAAAGAGAGGAGACTGGTACCACTGCTAGCAGACATTATAAGACTTGCCAACCCATCTGGCCCAGAGCAAAGTAGACCAGAAGAGAAAGTCCTTGCTGGACCATAACTAATGACATAGTATGCTCTCTCTGATCCAGACCGAGTCTTACAGGCCTTCCAACAAAATTGTGGGACAACTCCTTACTCTGCATGAGTCAGTAGGAGCACATTGGTTTCTGTGGAAAGGAGGAAAAGTTCCCCCAGACAGAGAATAGACATACCTGTATGATTTTTGGTAGGTGTACCTGTTGGCCAGAAATGTGCTGGCTAACAAGATATCTGAAAAAAATGGCCTGCAATTTAAGTTTTGGCAGAAAAATAGCGATACGATAGGTCCTTGTTTGAAACCCACACCTCTAAGACAGGTCTTGGACATTTACTACCAAATGTCAAATATATTTATTGTAAAAATACTCAAGTTTCAGAATATGCAGTTGAGAACAGACACATCTCCAAGGGCTTCAGCTCATGGGTAGAGATACCAAGCCAATATTAGGAACTGTTCTCATCTGACTCATGTTGAAAGCGACAGGGGATTTTCAGTATTATCACAACACAAGACATCTTCCTCTGCTGGCAAGAGGGATTGAAAATGACTGACCTGATTTCATAAAAACGTCAGTGTGTGTGTGACGTGTGGTCTGTTGCTCTTCCACACTCCTGTGGTTTCTGGGCACAGAGCAGCAGCCTGCCTGCTACAGACTGTAAACCAAAATAGAGGTTGGGAAACTGAAAAGGTGGGAAAGGAACAAAAGACAAATGCCTGGACAGATCTGCATCCAGTGTAGGTCAACTAACATTTGAATCAGAACAAAAGCAGTAACTGAATAGGAAAATAATCATTTCCCCTCCTTCAGAAATAGCAGCAGTGTAAGGCACAGGAAGTACACATGCTCTCATGTTTTGATTTTAAAATATGACATCAAGAAGAGATGGAATAAGCTTGGGAAAGTCCTTTTTTCATTATTTTGTCTTTGCTTTTCTTTACATAAAGGTAAAGTTTTGGCTTATTTCTACATTTGCAGATTTGCTGAAAAAATTTCAGTGGTACCTGAAATTCAGAGTACTGTTCAGAAACTGGGCAGGATAGTATTTTCGTGGGTTAAAACCACAAGTTACCTCAAAATTGAAGTCTATTATTTCCTTAGAAAGATTTCAAAAAGAGAAAAAAGTGACAAGACCCAGAGCACAGAAATTAATTTCTCCAGTAAAGGCAAAAAAAAAAATTTTGTTAAAAGTTCTTTTTGTTACGTAATCCATCCCCTGTCTTCCTGCATGGAGCTCACTTTCACACTACCAGACCTGGTGGCACCTTTCAAAAGTGCTTCACTGCTTTAAAGTACATTAACAGGTAGGTGCAAAGGCAATGTTACCGTTTCTATATTGCTCCGTTATTTTTCTTGAGTTTCTGATTCAGCCTTGGCTTCCATTTGTTTTTGCTCCAATTTAATGTATTGTTTCAACTCTCCACCTTCAAAAGCAGCTTATATGGACCCAGAGACCTCTCTATTCCACTGATGGGACAAGGAAAAGAGTAGAGCCCTCTGGCTGGGAAGGATCCAGCCTGGGGGATGGCAGGCAGTGAATCAGAGGTGGACTCATTCCCAGCGTTTCACACAGAGCAGCAGCTGCTGGAAAGTTTCTGTTTCACATACTTGTTCTCGTGAATGCTCCGAATCCACTGGATCTTAAGGCTAATAGTGACAAATCCCATTTCAGCACCAAGAAGCATGATACAAACACCCCATGGATAGCTGAAATTGTGAGATACACTGCCAGAAACTAGAGATAATCTGAATTACTCTATTCTGCTCAACTTCTGACTGGTAGCCAGCATGCACCAAGAGCTCACACAGACAACCATCAGAAAGGATAGGTACAAAAACGGTAACACTGTTCCACAAGTCAGGTCTTGTGTGTAGAGATCTAACACTTCACAGGAGGCACCAGCATCTTGAAGTAAATGTTCAACAGCATCTTGCTCTCTATATGGTCTTCTTCCCAGTGCACCAGGTTAGGAACCAACCTGTGAAAAACAGATTAAAGGACTCATATCCCAAACCAGCTGAAAACTGAAAACTAAAACCAAACTCTGGCCAGGTTCATTTTTTGAAGAGCAGAAGAAGAAATGGATCAGGGCCCATGGCCCACTGTCCCACAGGCTTGTTCTAAACAGTTCTTCTCTCTGCCAGGCTGGGGTGGCATCTATACTCACTGCAGCTGGCCCACAAGCCAATGGATTTTTCTATCAAAGGATCCTTCTTCAATGCATTTACTCCCTAGCCAGTACTGGAGCACTATCAAGTTCTTTGCTTTCATCAGATGGCAGAGATCTTACCACTTTTAAAACTGTGAGCACAACCCCTGTGCAAGATTGCAGCCAGAGCTGTTCAACCTGGCTCTGTCAGAGCAAGGTCTGAGCAAAGCAAACAGACTTCCAGCAGCAAGCCCTGACAATCCGAGTAACTCATCTCTAGGGAAACCCCTACTAATATACCAGTTCTTCTTAAATAATGGTGCAGACTCATTTTGCTGTTAGAAGCAGCTGAAATGTGCATAAGTCTCACCTATTTCAAGGAAGCTTTCGCTGAGTAATTCTTCCTCAAACTAGTTTGCAGCAAGATGGCTCAGCAGGGCCTCCTGTGTGGTGATTCCCTTTGTCAAACAGGACTTTCTAGTTTTAGAGAAAGAGAGAAACTGAAAAGAATACTCTCATTTTTCTAAGATACATTTATTGTAAGTGATTTCAGCAGTGTAGGAAGCTAACTTCAGAAAGGCAGGTTGGGTGATTCAGCTGAACCAAGCATCTTGGTAGTCACTGATTTCCCCTTTGCTCTTGTCACTTCCTCTTTCGAAGACATTTATTCATTTAAAAGTGTAGGATAATGCGTATTTTAGAAGGTTAAAACCACACAGATTTGTGATTTTCTTTTCCTTTCGTGAAACTTAAACAACCTCCAGTGGGCACTGGGTTTGGAGAAGACAGGTGGAGCTGGGGAAATAGAAGCATCTTCCAGTAACCTGAACACACTGACATGAGATGTGGAACCTGCCTGTACACAAAGCATTTCTTCAGCTCATCAGAGAGAAACACAAGAGAAAGAGTGAGATGAAAAGGCAGGGAAAGGGCAATACTAAAAAATATCTGTAAACCAGTCTGCTTCAGGGTTTAATGCACAGCATCCATAGCAGGGCAGCTGGTGGATGAGTAGGAGGCTGCAGGGTATGAGCTCTATCCCTCTCATGCAGAGGCTGAACCAAGCCCTTTAATGCCTGGCAGTGCCCATGCTGACACCTCACAGTCAGCCTATTCCTCCTACTTCTCCCTGCACCTGCCTGTGTGTCATGCCAGTCTCCTGCCCTCAAGCAGAGGCTCCCCAGCAGCCAAGCACTGCAAATGGGACTGACTCAACCGATCTGTGGGAATTGCTCTGCACACCCACACAAGAACATGGCAAGGTTCATTCCATTGCCAAATCCTGTCTCTCACTGTCCTCAGCTCTGCACCTCACTCCTCTCCACAGCAGGACTAAGGAAGTGTCTCTCATTAGTCAGCAGCCATCACCTCCAGGCACCGGTGCAGCAATACGAGTTGTGAGGGAAGATTTTCCACCTCTGATCAAGGCTGCAATCTCCTGCTTGCTGCGTAAAATGCATCTTGACAATTCTCTTTCTAAGAGGGGTTGGGGGAAAAAATCCTTCCCCATGCGAGGAAGGAGGGAGAGAGAAGCCTCAGGATGAGCTGATGGGTTGAAGCAGGACCCAAAGTGACCCCTGATCCAGGAGCAGCTCCCATGCAAGACAAAGAACCAGATGGCAAAGGGGCACAGTACTCTGTCTTCCCATGCCATGCAGGTTTCTAAGGCTCCTGGAGCAATTCCGGGCCTGTGTGGGGCTCACTTGACTCTACTGTGTGGGTTTTACTAAAGTAAAAAAAAAAGAGCTTCCCACGATGCTTTGATTCCTGGGTTTGGTTTGGATTTTCACTTCACTTTGCAGATGACTGGCTCCTTTCCCCTGCACACTCCCTGCTGCTGCTGCCCTCACTACCAGTAAACTGCTACGCTTGCTGCTCCGAGTTTCTCTTCCCTCTCCAGTTGTACAATCTCCAAAGTTCTTGTTAGAGTGTAAAAACAACTATTGTCTGCCAAACTACTCAGACGTATCAGCTGCAATGATTAAATATTTTGCAAGATCTGATCCCCTTTCTGCATAAATCTGGCTTAGATGAGAGCATTTCTTACCACCTCTTGGAGGTCAGCAGAACATTTTTGGAAACTATTCTTCAAGGCAGGGTGAAGTCCTCTGGCCTTGCTTTTTCCAACGGCTCCTCCAAACCACATTATACAAAGAGAGATGTGGTGTCCTTCAACAACCCCACAAACAACATCCCTGTCAGAAACAGTGGAGGGATGAGCTTGGTTTCCCACTGGGCTTTTCCTTCTTTCCATCCCCATCTACTGCCCAAACCAGTTCCTCCCTCTCTGCCATGCTGCTTGCCATGGCCTCGAGATTCACATGCACATTAGAACCATTACAAGGGCTGTCAAGGGAAATTGAGTCCTGACCACTGCTTCAAGGTAGATCTGCATCCAGAGCAGCATGCTGAATTTCAGCCCCTCCACCTGCCGCATTCACAGTTGTGTTTTCAGATACGTATGTTTTTGGGGGAAAGTTCATCCTCAAGTCAGAAATTTGTTAGGCCAGTGTTGAGCTAGTTCAGATGGTAGCAGTCTGGTTTGGCCAGCTTGTTTTCTCTCTCAGGAGCAGCCAGGCATGAAGAGTTTTGATTTGAATTCAATTAGCAAGTAGGATATTTTCCTGCGATGATAATGATTACCTTTCATCAAAGTATGCTTCAAAAGTTTGCATACCAGGCATCTGCTGAGAGGGAAACCCCTTGATACATGACTTCTGGGTAGAGGACAACAGACTCAAACCATGACATCATCTGCTAGCTAGAAAGGACTCCAGGAATCTCCTACCTGAATGGCAGTTGCAGGCATGCAAGGAGACCACTGGTTCCTGATTAGCTACTTGCAGCAGGGAAACTTCAGCATTTTCCCCTCTTTCCTCTTGCTAAAACTTAACTGCAAAAACCTCACCAAGAACACCAGTTAGGAGGAAAAATGCTAGCTTCGAATGTGGTAGCTCCCAAGTACTTTACAGTCAGAGAGGCTCAAAGATAAACCCCACAAATTACATATCTGATAATGAGAAACTACAGATTCTCTGCTCTCCAGCAACTGACTTGCTGATTTCATCACAAACGAGATAAGCAGCTCTGAGCTGTGAAATGTCTCATTTGACACTGAAACAAGGAGTCACCCTAGTACATAAAGATCGCAAATAAGAGTTGAAATGGCTTTGGTTGGCATTCCCCACAGACTTTTCAGACAGCCCATGGAAATCCAAACAGACACTGGTGTTGCTTCCCATCAGATGTAAAGTCATTGTGCAGCTTAAAATATCTGAAAGCTCAGGGTCCACTTTAATTACAATAACCACTTGAAGATTTTCTGCTCTTTCCTTCATCCACCATTTAGTAATATCATTAGGCACCTTCCCATCACTGGGGATACAAGCAGTCTGTCCTGTTTACAGCCCAAAAGTATTTGGGGCACGTTTTGCTGGTACACATCCCAGTCCTCTCTAAGTCTGGAGTTATGGATGGACAAAGCTTCCACATCTTGCTGCATCAGCTCAACAGCTTAGCATCATGACATACTCATAACCTACTTTCCTCCTTAACATACTGCAGCCACAATGCCTTCATTCCAAGAGTTTAAATAGGTAAACAGGGCTGCTTTCATCTCCAGTGGGTTACAGATAACAAGGGGTTTTGCTGGCAGATCAAGTCAGGGCTTCACATTTGTCTTCCTGCCCAGTAGCTTGCCTTGCACACTCATGCTGAGGGCAAACCATCAAACCACCAGAGCCAGCTGCTTGCTCTAGGCAGGAGGTTTGTGCCTGGGAAATGCTCTCAGGGATCCCACCAGGACGCACCAGAGAAGGCTGTTGCTGTTGCAGCTGCCTCCCTCTGGCGCAGAAGTAGTAACCAGCAGGCGGGCCATGGTAATACCTTCCTTTAGCACAACTAGCTTAAAGTGAACTTGCCTTAAATTATAACTGAGCAAGCAATATTGCTTAGCCAAATATTTTAAGAAAAAGAAAGCTTTATCTGAAGAAGCAATCGAATTATAGTCCAGTTGTTGCTTACATAGTTACAGCTTAATTTTGAGGTTATAGACCCTTTTGTACAAGACTGAGATGGAAATATCACTTTTAACAAAATAATAACTTTGAGCTAAGATATAGATATTTATCTAAGCTAGACAAGGCATTGATAAATATCAAATAGGAAGGAGCTTTTGGCAAGCAGAATTTCTATTTTTCCTCTGATGCAACAGAAATTGAATTATTAAGTACTATCTAGCATTGACCAAACTGGACATGCATCTTAGACCACAGTCTTGAGGCACACAGAGCCCTTGTTTCAGGCTTTAACAAAGGTTTGCAGAACAATGCTCTGAGTGTTGCAGTCACCAAGAATGGGCCACTTCACAACACAGACTGTAGATAAAAAGGCCTTCAGTTGGAAATCAATGGTCATAAATCAGACATCATCCATATAGAAATGTGAATGTGGATAAAAAACAAGTGTGTGTGAGGAGGAGGGATAAGAAGAATCATTACACAGTCTTGGGTTAATTTTAGGCGTCTGACTTGGGTGCATATACCAGCCCTAAGGAGTCAGTAGAGTATCTAGAAGGTGATTCAGATCCCTGGAGTCCAAAGTTGGGTCGTGCCTCGCCAGGTGGGCTTCCCACCTGCACCCCTGGCACAGCAGGCATCTCAAGTGCCAGAGGTTCTACAGAGAAGCTTCCATCCTCTATAAGAGCATCCAGTTAAATTAAACCTGGAGGGAACAACAGTAAAATGCATAGCACCCAGACCCAAATAACTTGCCATGTAAGTAGGCTAGTGATTGCAGAAATAAAAGGCATATCACTTACAGCACCTTACAGTGGAGGATCTGAAAGTAGAACCTGGAGCTGCTGAAAACCCTGGTCTCTGCTCAGACCCCTCCCTGAAGTACTGCTGGGAGATGTCCTGCTCTGCACCTCCACCTACCCTTACTTTGTTGACTGGGTACCTCTCCAGGGACATGCCACCAACCCATATATCCAGCTGACCTTCTAAGTGACGAGACCCCGTCTTCTCAGCAGGAAGCAGTGCTACTTGACTCGAAAGAGTTCCTGGTTGATCTTACCTTCTCTACCAAAACACAATTACTCTCTGCATGTCACAAGCTGGAACAAACACTTGAACATGGGCAGCTTCAGAGGACTACCAGCTACATGGCACAACACCTCTTCCAGAGACTTGAGGGTCTACAGATGGAACACTACCCAAGCCAGCATATGCTTCCTCCCAGCTTTACAGGAGACACATTTTGGGATGAGATGAGACCAAGATATACCTTCATACAGGCACCAATCCCCATTTCCTCTCCAGGGTTCACATGTATCTCTCCCAGTTTAAGAAACAGATACCAGATGTTGGACAGCAGCCAGAAAATCACACTGAAAAGCCTTCTTTTGAGGAACAAACATTATTCTCTCTGGGTCATGAGCTAGATTTAAGGCACTCAGTTACAAATTTCTTTTTCATCTCTGCTGTGTACACATTCACACGATCACAGCTCCTTTCCACCACTCCCAGCAGCACCTGAAAGCATAGTGCACAGGCAGTAGTCACACACGAGGCAGCTCACAACACCCACAAGCAGATTGGTGACTGTCACAGTCAAGTGTGGCATGCAAAGATGCCACCCCACAGTCTCTGCCCTTCGATGAGCCATGGGCCAGACACAGCCAGATTCTGTCAAGGAGAGCATTTCAGAAACACCAGTGCAGGTGGTCAATTGGCCACATCCTGAGGCAAACACAGCATGATACATCAGCTGCTCGTGCGAGACTCTGCATGGATCCACAGTGTGAAAGAGAGGAGCAGAAGAAGGATGCTTGAACTATCTGACCCAGAGAATTGGCACTGTAAGACAAGAAAGGCTCTTCTGCCATAGAAAAGCTGGTCAATGCATGGAGAGCAATCCTACCAAAGGAAAATACTCAGCAGAGGTGCAATGAAGGGCTCAGCACTTCGGTGAGTCCCAGAGTCCCTGAGCCCAGAGACAAACTGTTATCCTGACTATCCTGGACCATCTAAACACTAGGTAAATGCAAAGAGCACAGAAATGCCACAGACCTGCCAGTTCCCTCCCACAGTGACAGAAAGAAAACTGGAGGAACAGCGCACTTATTTGCAACAAGTCAACTTAATTCCCTGACAGGCTGCTAAAAACAGCGAGACCTTCCCTGGAGCAAATGCTGGGCTCCAAGTGTTTATGAAACAAAAGCCATTGGTGTTCCCTATATCTTTTGGAGATATGTTCCTGTTGCTATTGTGAAACAACAAGAGCCAGCAGGAGTCAATGTAGACCTGCCATTTCACGTCAGCTGGAAGAGAACACCTAAGTTACTACAGCTCTGTTTTTCTCACATGACTACTCTATATGATAAAACTTCTAATTAACTACATAGTAAGTCCGATGGGAAGACTCTTTTGCTAATTATTTCTATACCCTTAGGCAACAGAATAAAATCAATATGTAGCAAGAAAATGATAGTTAAATAACCTTGGCAACTTGTGCTGTAGGTAAATTAACAATGTGGCAGTGGATGAGAATGCCTTCACAAATCAAAGTACCAGTGAAACTGGGCTTCAGATGTGTGTCACCCACCAAAGCCGCCTCTGCTTCCTTCAGTGCAGCCTCTCAACTCCCTGCAATGTGGTCCTATTGCCCTCTCCTTCGCAGCTGCTCTGGGGAGCTACTCAAGTAGGCTTCTCTACACTTTCTTGTATCGAAAAGTCTATGTAACAGTTACTTGCTTTAATGCTACTGGAACAGCCAAAAGGAGGGAAAATCGCTGCCATGCAATCATACTGGCATAACATTGCTTGTTATTTCTGACAGGGGAATAAGTTTTTGGATTCAGTCACACTTCTATAAAATCAGGGCTCACCACAGTGTAATTTCATGACCCTTCATTAATAGCTCCTGCACGGAAAGATGAGATTTGGAGATTGAAACCCAAGGGATTTGTCATTTTGGACTCTCTGCTTTCCTGTACCCACTTTCATCATTCTTGAGGGAATCTGCACTTCCAAAAACTACTGGAAGTTTAAAGTTGGGCACTCAACCTAAGAGCTAAGCACATCTGAAAGCCTCAGTACGTTAACATTGTTTGTCACCACGGAGTTTGTTTCATTGATCTGAAAGTGAGATAATGATTTACAAAACAAAACCACAACCACTTGTTACCTGTAAGTGCCTTCATATGCACTGCATTAATTCAAATGTGAATTAGACATGGAAATACAGCTGAAGCATTTGGTGCTGGTGGAACGGCGTTCCCCGTTCAGACTCCTCGAATCAAGTCCCGTCCTGCCGCATTCCCATGCCAAGCTGGCAAGGGCCAGGCCCCGCCAGGAGATAAAGCTGGCTGCTGCACAGGAAGGCGCATGCAGAAGGCATGTCTAGCAAGTACGCTCTCATGACTAACATTTCATTTCTGCGATAACAGGCTCAGCCACCTACACAACTAGCCCTCTGAATAAATACTTTTCTGCATGGGTTCCCATGAACAGCAGACTGATGGAAGAGCAAGATAGGCTTTTGCTGTCGCTCTCACAAGGGTTTTCTAGGTCTGGACTATCTTCCGGATCTCACACACAGCTCTTGTAGCTCTGTTTTCTGATAGTCGTTCTGGTCAGGTCCACTGCTCCACTACCACTCCAAGGCACCAAGCCTTGATGCTCCAAGGCAGCAAGCCACTGCTTTTGTTCATACCAATATGTCACTGAGCTCCCAAAACACCCATGTGAGCACAAACTGCAGCAGGGCAGATAGGACAGCACAGTGTAATCCCTTGCCATTAGTTCACAGAAACACAACCAACAAGCCAGATTGGATTTTTCAGACCCAGTGCTCAGCAGCCCCTACCTGGTAAAGGCATCCCCCTACCTGGTAAAGGCATCCCCCCACCTCCTTTCCTTTTTTTCTCTCCCTCCACAAGGTCCCAACCTGATGCATTTTGAGAGGTATAGACCATGAATCCATACTGTCATCAAACACCAGCAAAAGCCTTCACAGTTTCCAAATCTTCAACAATAGAAATTTCTTGGCTTTCAAATACAGGATCTCAGGCTTGTTCACAAGAATGAGTTTACATCAAAGCAAGCTGTCAGCATAATTGCATTAACTGGCACAAAATAGGCATATCCAACAGTTGGCTTTTCTATTGGCACTAGTTGTTGCTTCCATTTCTTCCACGTCGTGCTCTTGGCACTACACATAAAGTAAACTACTCATGTCTCTCAGGTTCTGAGCACCTTTCCACAACCCATGGTGAGTTAGCCATGTAAAAATCACTGCATCCCACACAGTGGGTCACACCTCTGCCAAAGATTAGTTGGACAGCCCATCCTCACCAGAAGCTGGGAAACGAAAAAGCAGTGGTTCCCTACAGAGAGCAAGGACAAGGCAGGGAGGAAATAATAGGCAGTGCGCTGTCACTGGTATGAAAGGAACCCATCCTCCAAAACATATCATCCCTTTGGGAAAGTCCCCAGGAGTTTGGGGACAGTGGGATTCCAGCATGGACTGGAGAGGCAGGAAAATAACCTAGGCAGAGAGATACAAGGCTGCAAGCAGGGTACACGCAGAGAGACCAGCCCTAGAAAATAGACTGATAGAAGAAGCTTTTGAGTTAAATTTTCTAATGGCTGCCATCATCAGGCAACGAATCACCAGCACTCACTGAGCCTAGACTCTGTGCAAGAACCAGAGTGGACCACCACAGCAATCATGGGCAGCTTTATTTCTCAGGGCCCTGTAAACTAGGGCTGCATCACCTCTCTTTTTTGTTTGCATGAGGAACCTCCTTTCCCTGATATCTTTAATTAAGAGGGTTGTGTGTTGTTTTTCTTTTACTGTGTGGTAGCTTTTATCTAACAGGTATATCTAAAAAGTGTGCCTGGGGAAAATCATATTCATGGGAACAAACTTAGCAAAGCCACTTTAACCCGGCTGCTTTTTTAAGAAGCACCTCGGGGCAAACCCTTGAAGATATTTATGCTCTGATGGTGAGTTAGAGGCTTCTGAAAACTCCCACTAATCCCATTTCCCTTTATTCCCCTGGGTACAAGCAGTGGGAAGCGCCACTGTCCCTCTGCTCTCAGTCTACAACATTCATAAGGAGCTACTTTAAAGCAGGGCAATGAACTCCACCCTGTAAACTGCTGAGGGCCCCAGCCCCCCCACAGCAACCAGTGAGTGCTCCAGCAGCTCAAAGGGTTCAAATGTGGTTGTGAAGCTCATACAAATCTAAATATCTGCATAAACCACTGATGATGAGGCGCCTTAAGGCTACAGCACATAAGCCAGATACACATCACAAATATTTTTTGGGGGGAGCAGAGGAGTTGTCAGTCTGGGGTTGTGATGTCTAAGTGATGCAACTGGTGCTGGAAAAGCATGGCACAGGTTGCATCACAGTCACAGAATCATAGTATGGGTAAGGTTGGAAGGGACCACTGGAGGTCATCTAGTCCAACCACTCAAGCAGGGTTGTCCTAAAGCACAGTAGTGAGAATTGTGTCCAGACAGCTTTTGAATATCTCCAGGGAAGGAGTCTACACAACTTCTCTGAGCAATCTGTTACAGTGGTCTGTCATCCACACAGTAAAGAAGTTCTTCCTCATAGTCAGGTGGAACTTCCTGTGTTCCAGTTTCTGCCCATTGCCTCTTGTCCTAGCGAAACTTCAAGAGAAGGGAAGGTTTTAAGTTGGGGCTGGAGATTATAAAAGTACAGTGTATTTTTGCTATGTTTTGTCATTCCTTTTGGATAATATCAAACTGCAACATTATTTCTAGACTTTAGTTTCTGTTAAAAAATCTGTACAAGCTACCTTAAAAGTTTGATCCAGCTCCTCCTGAAGTCCATGTCAAAGTGTTTTCTGGAAGGATCAGTCTCTTCTCAAGCAGCTCAGGTCCATGCTTTTGGGGAAGAGAGACCTACAGCAGAAAGAGGGGGATATAGGATCATGGTGAATAACACAGTTCTGTTGCCAATTTCACCAGCTTTAAGTGTTCAGACATGAGGGACAAGCCCCTTCCCTCCCGCCACACAGACCTTTGCCATACCAGCTGAAAAAAATCCCCACAAGGCCAGCTTGTAAATTCAGGACTTTAAGGAAAAAAAATTTAAAATAACAATATCAAAAAACCAAACATCTGGGCAGTTTCCCTTCAGGTGTCTGAGTCTGGGGAGTTTTCCAGCCACAACCTCAAATGTTTTCACCACAACCCCGGGGGCCAACACAGCTCCCTCTCAACAGGCACAGCAGGGCAGGCAGCTGGGAGGTCAGCAGCAGCTCCTTGGCATCCAAAACCTGGGGCTGCAGGATGTAAGAGAGAAGTATGGGCAAAACCAGCCCAATGCAGCCACTGTGAACTGTGACCCCATTTGCAGAAGCTGGCACGGCTGTGTGGAATGCACCAGCATGTTTGTGCCATCTGTAGACAGGGAGAGGAAGGGAGGGGAGAGCCCACTGGGCATCTTTCCTCAGTGGAAGTTGACGGAGTTAAAAATTGCCCAAAACAGGCAAAAAATGGGGAGGGTTCAGCAACTTAAATTCAGGGTGCATCACCCAGCAGCTGCAGCACAACCCATTATATGGCACTACCAGTCAGTGGAGAGGGACTCATGGTGTGAGGGTCCCACCAGTGTTGCTGCAGTTGGATTCTACTGCCTGCACTGCACCCAGAATGCAACAGCCCCCAGGAGAAACGGTCTCGAAGCACTTCCAAAAATGCATTCAGGCCCTTGCTGCCAAGGAGGCTGCAGCTGGCCCCAGCTGAAAGAGACATACTCACATATCTGGCCCCATGCTTGTGCCTGGCGTGGCACTGGGGTCAGTGTTCACTGCTCCTGGGGCACAATCCTGATCCACACCCGTCCCACCAGGATGTGGTGCCCGTGCACCAGGGCCTGGCCACAGTACTGGGAGTGGGGGGGAGCAGCAGTGGGGTGTAGGCTGCTCCCCTCCAGCCAAGTGCACTGCAGGAGGGGAAAGCTTGACCTTGCCATCGTAGTCCTACCACCCCTGCTGTGGAGCAGGGACAGAACCCTGAGCCAGGCAAACCCGTGGCCTGGTCCCTTACACGTGCACCTTTAATTCATGTCATTTATCCTCTGTCTCCAATATGAAACAAGCTCTGATTTTCACTTCTCTGCTGAAAATTCTGGACAGGAACCAGAGTGGTTCTTTCCACACAACTCCATTTCCTTTTTCCTGGACAGTCACTTCACTGTGGCGCTTTTGCTTCTTTTCTGGTTGTGGGCTGTCTTTTTCTGGTTGTAAGACTGGAGTGAGAGAGAAGGTGCAGGAGTGGGTTTCACTGTTGATAGGGACATTCCAGACCCTCCCTAGCTGCCAAGGCATGTGGAGCTGGGTATGTACCATGCATTGGCATTCTCTCAGTGCAGGCTGCTCTTGCCACATCTGCAGCACCAACAAAAACAGACAAATCCCCATGCACAAGCTGTGAGAAAATGAATAGAGGAGCATGAATGTGATAAAATAAAAACCATCAAGCAGTTGCACTGTTTTCTTGGGCCTCATTTACACTGCAAACATGAACAGCCAAGACTGGTCTCTTTGACTTTGGTTAAGCTGCAAAACAAAAGGGGTCAGAGCCAGAGGCCAAGCATCACAGCAGGGCTTACTCCCCTGCAGCCAGCCTTTCTCCTCATGGCCAGGATATTGGGACCCATCTGTGCTGCCCTGGGGAACAGCTCCCAGGGATGCACTGCCCCTGCTGCCCCGGGGCCGGGGCTGTTCTCAAGGCACCACACTGGCAGTGAGGCAGGGTGGCTGTCTGGGGGGGACGTGCTCCTGAGCTTGCTCTGGCTTTTGTGGTTGGTGCAGATCTAACTCTTTCCTCTCTGTGTTTGCACTGGGTGAAACACTTTGGGAACACTTTGAGGACCTCTGGGGACCAATTTGGAAGCCCTTTACAGCCTACATCCCTGTCTGGCAGCTCTGAGGCTGCAGTCTCACCTTTGAGATGATATACACATAGCTCTTACACTAACAAGCACAGCAAAAACCATCCTATAGAGTCCCTTGCATTGCTAACATCAAAGGTAACCTACTGGCAACACAAACAGACTTGACAAGAGGCCTGGAGCATCTGCTGATGTCACCCCATCACTGCTCCTTTAAGGATTGGGCAAGGAATCTGCTAAGTTTTCCAGACTAGGATACCAAAATACAAGTATGTGCATATTTGGCCAGGTTAGGGGTTTTAACACAGAAGATGCAACAGAACAATTATCATTATTATTATTAATATTGTTGTTGTTATTTAAAAAATACCTATTTCCAGGAGGAGTCGGGAGGTCCAGTCTTACTCTGGACTCCACACATAATAGGAGGATATTCCTGTCAAAAGAGCTGCTCGTCTCATCCCAGGCCACGGACTAGCACAGATAAAATACAGCTGCATACCTTTATTTTCTGCCACCAGCCTGTGCTGTCAGGAATGAGCACTGATGGGCTAAATCTCCTAAAACAGGCACTGGACCCCTACTTGAGATGTTCTTTTACTTGGGAACTAAGATGCAGTGGTCTAAATCACACATCCAGGCATATTACACTGTAAAACACCTCCAGCACAGTGTTATACGTCAAATGGCAGTCTACTGTGAGCTTCATATCAAAGCTTAAACGCTGATTGGAGAGGGGTGGAGAAGTGCAGCAGAGGGGTAAGTAAAAGGAAAGGCCTTAAGAGGCTTACAGCTGCCCTGGTATAAAAGAATCATCTTTCAAGCTGATAAAAATATTGTTACAGGCTCTGATAAGAATAATCTCCCAGGCTCTGATAAGACTATAATGAGAACAAGCCTTTTACAACACAGCATTAGTGAACCACAACCCCATCTTGCCCAGAAATACCCTTTCTAGGTGCCGCTTCCTTTTGTTCTTCAGCGGGGTAAGCACTGAAAAGAGCTACTGTAGCTTTGCTCCCCGTCTAGCAAACTGGAGAGACGCAGCCAGGAAAGGACTCAATGGACTCCACCCTATTGAATATGGAGTAATTCACTCCAAAGCAACTAAAGCATGCAAATAATTACATTGACTTCAAATGAAATTATTCCTATGTTTAAGTGTTCTACTGAATCAGGGCCAGGGTGCTTAGCGCTCTGCAGTATCAAGTCTTAAATGTTTTGGAAGGCTTTAAGTGAGAGGGAATGGTTTGGGAAATAGGGGGGAGGAAAGTGGGCGGGAAAGGAGTTCTCCCACTGAATAATAGGCCAATTATCTCTGGAGTTTGTGATGGGTATGAATAGAGAGAAAAATGTTGGAAGGTCTGAGTCTGTTTGGACATTTGTGTTAACCATGACTTAGCACCCACTGACCCAAAAACTGAACTGGCTATATCGTTAGGAAATTGAATTAGGAAATACATCCTGTAGTAGCCTATGCACACAACTTATCTTCCTTCTTTCCTTATTTCCAACACAATACAAGAACATATTCAGACAACCTGATGTTCTTGAAGGGATGGAATAACTTCTACAGTATAAAAAAATGACTGAAATCCTGCATGTCCCAAGCTGAAGAAGGTAGATACTTTTTTTGACTGAAGCTTGAATGCCATGAAGCTCCATGAAGCCAGCTAAGCATAAACACCTACCCATGCACATGGGAGGATCTGTAATGCAGGGCATTTGGCTGCAGACATCCAAAGTGGCCTGTGAGCAAAATTAAGGAAAATGTAAAGTGAGGATGGAAAGCCATAGCCTCAGTTTCATGCCAAAAGACCATGAGTATCCTTTTCTGTGGTCTCATCTCAAGGACCTGAACATACCAACCAGTTCATTTCCAGCCTCTCCCAGCACATCACTGGTTTCCTTCTGCCTTAACAGACACAGTTTACGCTTCTCACGCCTGGTCTTAGTTTATTCCAAAAACAACAGATGAAAGGCAGCAAGCACTAAAGTAAACAGGAGTTTTGCTCTCAACCACATTTGGAGCAGAATTTGACCCAGAATTAAGAGGACACTTTCTACTGGGGATCTAGCAGGTTTCTGATGCTGTTCCAGTAGCTCCAGGAGGCACACCTGCTCTTGGATCTACATGGCAATTTCTGTGGTTTGGCCACTGAGGATGGGTTTATATTATTTTTAAACATTACCATTAAGAACAAGGAGCTTTTTTTCCTCTTTTCTCTTCTTTTTGTTTCCCCGGAAAGCTTGGACAGAACTGAATAACCATACAGGTGACAGAGGCATACAGAACATATTCTCGGGGTTGTACACAGAAAATATCTCCCACAGTTGCTCTGGATACTACACCCAGTCTCAGCCTCTCATCCAAAACCCCCTCACTCAGCTGTGGCCTCTTGGGACTGACCCTGAGCAAGCCAATTGTGGCAGAAGACCACTGGTGCATCTGGTGTGCTCCTAGAGGACCTCAGCAGCCTCTGCTCTGTGTTTCTGCCTCAGTTCTCTCCCAGTATTCATGGGAACTGAATGGCAGGTGGTGCCAGGCTAATAGACACCATAAGCTTTGCAATCCAACCATTACTATCCCATCTTACGTAGGGAGACAGAGGCACAGTTGCTGACTCGCTCTGCGTCACAGAATCAGGCTGGGTAGGCGACCAAAACTGTGGTCAAGTGCTTCCCACCACTAATCCCCAGGATATATTTTATGCTTTGACCATTGCATAAATAGCATGAGATGACATTTGCTATAAATGACAAAATCAGAAGTGAAAACATTTATGAAAACATATGAAACTGTCTCAAGTGATATTGAGCAGCTGTTACAGCAGTTTTCCGCAATTGTTGCCAGTGACGCAGAGACACCAGTTCAATGGGGGCAGTTCACAAGCCATGGTGAAATAATCTTGTATGATGTGCCTGCTACAGGAGAGCTAAGGCAGGTACCTGGGCAAAAATAAGAGTCTTTAAGGCATTGAATATGATTTTAAATAGTTTCAGGCAATAAAAGAGTATGTCATGTAAACATATGTGAAATAATGCTTGGACAGGCATCAGGAACAGTTTCTATATATAATAGGAGTGGAGGAAAAAAATGATGTTTAAATCAGAAAAAAAGGCCAGAGGAAAGAGTATTTTACACCAAAAGAAATGAAACACTACTTTCGGTATAACCTACCTACGGCAGGAGCGCAGCCCCTGGGGAATTTACAGGTCTGCCTTCCACCAGGATATGGAGAGCAATAATAGTCGAGCAGGTCATTCCTGCCCGGGAGACGGCAGCAGGGCTGAAATTGGACCCCGTCATTTGCGTCATCATCAAACAATTAGTAACTGCTTCAGGTAACTCAGGCCACCAGCCAGTGCTTTTGAAAACGTCTGTGGCCGGATAAGGGCTGTCATATTCCTGATGTCAACACCGAGGCTTTGCAGTGAACTCTGCATTGTCACGTAAGAGCAGACAGGCTGGTGGAGGAAAAACACCTCCCAAGGTAAAGAGCTGCTCAGGGTAATGGGAGGACAGACCTGGGACTGCACGGAAGGAGATGCCAGGCCAACTTGCTTCCCACCAGTGGGCCAAGGTTGCATTACAGTGGGAATTTCCATGGGTAAATGGAAATAACGACAGGGAACAACATTCACAGATGAAATTTCCACAGCTTGCTGATGTTCACTTTGGCCAGTAGAAGTCATAATGCTCAAGGTGTTCCTTTAGCCAGCTTAGTTTTTAGCACTTTACAAATCAAACTTGATGATAAGCCATTTCTTCAAGTGGGAAGAGCAATAAAGTAGCAAAATTGGGGCCATTATGGAAAATGCTTTGGTATTCTCTGTAATGAGACACTTTCATGATTCACCCTAGATCCAAAGGAAAACATTTCTATTACATGTTGCGAGTCAGCCAATTCAAATAACATCCCTGAGACCTGACATCCCTGGCTCAGCAGCTCTCAGTTATTCATTTCTCCATCATCAAGTAGATGTGTTGACAACAAGAAAATGCTGTTGTCCTCTCGAAGAAACATGCAGACCCCAGTTTTAGCCCTAATAAAGAGACAAATATTTTAAATCATATACCTAGGCAATTTTTTGTCCAGTTAAAAAAAAAGGGGGGCAGAAAAATATACTATTACCACCATTTCCATCAGGTTTTCTTTTGGACAGATGTGGGTAGACCAAATCAGAACTCACCATCTACATACAGGGAGGTTTAGGGGAAACATTCGGAGGATTTTATAAACTTTCAATGCAGCTGTAAGTTACTGCACCAGATGCAAAGACATCACTGTGCATCAAGGACACAGGAGGCACATGAGCAGGTGAGGCAGGCTAAGGACAACAGCTCTCAGCAGGCAGAATGCAGCAGAGTTGACAAGCCAGAGCTTTTCACATATTACTTTTTCTCCTCTCAACAACAAAAGTTGACCGGGGGACTAACTGCAATTCATGTAAAATTCACACTTTCCCATTAAAAATTATATGCCATTACCATTCAGAAATGCTTTGGTGGGAGAGAAGGAACAAAGAATCAACTATCCAGGCTATATGCATAAAAAGAATAGCCAGAATTACTCCTGTAAATTTATGGAAGAGTTACTCAATCTCTGATTTAGATCTGAAAATAATCCCTAACCATTAGCTGGTTAGTCAGTTGATCTTATAGGCAAGATAATGACCCACTTTCACGGCTTTTGGATCACATCTCTAATAGTTTTTAGGCCCTGGCATATGCTGTCTTATTTACAAACAAAACTGGGAAAAAAATCCTCGTAAAACAGTAAACAAGGCAAATACTACAGAGCTGGAATGGAGACCAGCTACTTAGCAACACAACCATTTTCCAGAAAAAAAAAAATGTTTTTAATGTACACATATTAATTCCAGATCCCTCATACTTATAACCCTTAGATGTTTTTTCTGTGCATTAAATCCATTGCTGATGTAACAGTCTGGAGCTGAATGGAGCTCACAGCTACCATGGTTTGGATTCCACCCGGTTTTAGGCAAACCCTGACTTTCTGCTACTAGGCATATCCCTCTGCCAGGAGCCAGAAAATGAAGATAAACTGTTTTCATTGCTTTGCCATGGCTGAATTATATTGTTATAACACTCAGACCCAGTTCTAAAAGGCAGCAAAACTGTAGCAAATGGCCAGGGTGGAGGACTGTGCCAGGCAGGCTTATTGACCCATAGGGTACAAGTGCAAGTGTATATTTAACATATAGAAAGGATGTATTGTAAGGGTGCAAAAAAAGCATGTCTGTGCTACATAGGGAAATTTTAGAGGGAGCAGGGGAAAGCAAGAGAATAGAGAGCTTTTGGACTAAGCTATTAGTGCCTTTCTTGAGAGGACCTTGTATCACTGCTCTTCTTTTCCCATCATAAAAACCTATGTTGAGGAACTCAGAATATAAATCTACATAACTTACCATCAAAAGTCTATTCAGGTTAATGGTGGCACTCAACTGCAAGCCCAGTCTCAGAAGATCCCATGTGTCTAAACATCTGCTATAACCCCCTAGACTCCTAGCAGTAAAGCAATGTGATAAAAGGTCATTAATACAAAGTAAGCAGTAAGACTGAAGTCCAGACTGAAGCGGAAGGACTGCAGCCCTGACGATATAGTGGAGAACACTGTATACCTTCCCAAAGTCACAAATCAAGGCATATACAGTAACTAAAGAATACCTATCCAGGTGTGGAGAGATCTATACTTAACAGGAAGACTTAACTTGAGCTAATAAGAGGGAAATGTATGCCTGTTAGGGAGATCTCTTCAGTAGCAAGTAATGAAATTCATTTGATGCAAATGTAAGCCCCTATTAGGAAATACAAACCAGACATTGCATGTGCATTTCCAAACCAGCACAGCTATTTTTACTTTCATTTTGCATATATCCCCACAGATTTTCAGAATGTGTTTTCAGCTGTCTGGATTTTACTAGTCAATACATACTTGACATCGTCTTTTTATGCACCAATAGGTTTGGTCTCATAAGCAGCAGTATGTGCACTCTGCTTCTTCAAGTACCCAACATTTCTGTTTTCCATAAGGAACGAATCCTTTTTTACTCAGTTCAAGCAAACCACCAAGGGAGAAGGATGACCTTCATACACTCACAACACTTTTGTGTACTTTCTCTGCCTCCTCTAAGCCTAAAGCTAAGGTCTTTCTGTGTAAATATTTCTCCATCTGAGAAACCTTTTTTCCATTCCAGGGTTATAAGCCATTAGCAAACCATGTCATAGTCAGGAATTAAGCCCCATCAGAAATTAAGTAGTGTGTGAAATTCCAGGAAAAGGAAGTGCCTAATCACAAAAAAACCCTCAAATCCTCTTAAAATAAGGGGGGGAGGGAAAAGAAGGGGGGTAGAGCAATTGCTTAACTTAAACTGCCCAGAGTACCAGTGAGCATTTTGTGCCTCCTCTTCCACTAGACATGGTTGCCTACAGATGCCAGAGAAATAGACAATTCAATTGTTTCTTATCAATTTAATTTTCATAGCTTCTGGCCTCAGGGAGGCAGTAGGAGTTGAAGGGCAACAATGTTGCCAACAGTGTCCCACACTGGTGTGGGACCAAGCGGGCACAGATCTCTGGAGGTCCCCATCACCTGCACCCGACCTCCCTTCATCAGGTAGCCAGTGAGAAATGGAAAGCAGTGGGATGCCTGGGAGTAGAAAGGGGAGCCTACACAGGACTCCCTCAGCAGGACTTGAAATGCACCCCAGCCACCCAAACCCTCCCTGTGTGTGGCCATGGGCCCCTAAGCTGAGCTCTGCCAAAAAGCAGGCTCCCCGTGGCCAGGCTGTACAGTGGTGCCCAGCCAAAGCCATGCTCTGCCTCCCCAAGCACCAATGACCATCACCTTTTCTCTGCTGATGTTGGCTGACTCATTGCTGGACTTGACATTGTATTTGCCAGCACTCTTTATTTCCCAAGAGAACCAGAAGCACAGCTATGCCACAAGTTTATATGCTGAAATGGAAAAAAACACATAAATACAAAAGATAACCAAAAATAGCACACTATGTCTTCAGGGAAGCAAATGCAAAGAGCTGACTTTAAATCATTATATTTTTATTCTGCAAATAAAAGAGCAGTTTCTTCTACTTCAGTCCAAAAATTTTATCAAGCAGCATATCACACACAGTTGCAGCTCCACCTCAAGAATTAACAATATAGATAGACAGATATGTGTGTGTAAGTGTATATAAACACTTGCATTACCCAAGATACAGGTATATCTTGGATTATAATGGATTGTATAATGTTACCTGGTCTTGGTTTCTTTGCCATTCCAGCTGTTACACAGAATCCAAATACTGACATCATTGCATGTTATTTCAGCTAAAGAGCTGATAAAACTACCCACCACAGAGCACAGAGAGGGTTTATTCATAATTCATACAAGGGTTTTTTTACCCCTGCTGGATTCCTGACTGGATCCCACATACTGCCCATTTGCAAATGCAGACACTGGATATCAGTTTTGTAAATGGATATGTAGAAATTAACAGCATGTAAACTCCTAAGGCCACTGCTTATTTTTTCTGAATGGGCAGAAAAGAGCTAGACTTACACCAGGGTGAGAATTTATAAAAGGTATTGATTTGTTTTAAAATTTATAAAAGGCATTGATTTGCTTTAAAAAACAGGAGAATTAGGTCAAACAATCTACTCTCTGATATCTGCATGATCATCTGGCAGCACTGATTTTGACAGCATGGAAAGAACCTGGGACAAGATGACATCTGAGTCATTCAAAACACAAGGTCACCCTGCAAGACATGGTTGGAGCTTGCATAATTCCTGCAGCCCATGATTCACTCCAGCTATGCCGAATTTCAGCTCCCATCAAATCATTCTAGCCACTAAATACGACCATGATGTGCAGCCAGCAGCAGAGCCAACACTGTGACAGGTCAAAATGCCCAGACATTGCACTGGCCAGGCAGCTGTGATATTGGAGACAGCTTTCTGAAGCCGCAAACTGACCTGCACACGGCAGCTGTGCTGAGTTTTTCCTGAAAAGCAGGGAAGAGGAAGGCATGCTGATTAAGCAGGAATCCTGCATCTGGGGCCTATGTGAGAACTAGAGCAGGAGGCCCCTGAATCTTTAGAAAGCCAAACAGATAGGATGCCCAGCACATTGCCACACTGCTCCCTATCATCCTTCCCAATGTGCAGGGATGTGCCTGGAGACATCCGGGCTCTCAGCCTCCATGTGCTGGGAGCCAGCAGAAAGAGGAGCCCTCAGAAAGATGAGTTTCGCACAGCATCAGTATTGAAGGCAGGGAAATACCCAGTCTAGCAAGAACATCACCCACCTACCAAGAGAAGGATGAATCACCTAATAGCAGTTCTCAAACTACATGAAACCTTGATTTATTGGTAAATCGTGACAAGTGGGCTGGGCTGTTCATCTCCGAACAGGCTCTGCCATTCAGGCAAACACCCCCAACATCATTTGTGATGTGAAGTGCTGGCACAGAGCTGCTGAGCTCATTGGCAGGAAGGACCTGGTTTCTTCAAGCGTGGTTTTACTCTGAAGTAACTGCCTCAAAAAATTACCTTCCCTCCGCAGGCTGTGTCTCTGCAGAGTGAGTCAGAGTGTAATAGATGTCTTCGGTGACCGAGATAAAGTTGGCATGGCCAGACACAGGCAACATGCTGAGCACACTCTGTATCCTGAGCTCAGAGTACAGCCATAGCTGGAGGGCAAGACCACCCACCCCCGGGACAGGCTTGTTTCTGATGATCCAGTGGCGTAGTAAAAGCTATGTCTCATGGAAGGAGCCTTTCATTTTCAACTGTTTAGTATTTAAAGTGACTCCTTCTAGTGCCTTCAGATGCTTTTTACTTTGCAATATTAACCACAAAAGCAGTCACAAAAAGCACTCTATTAAAATGCAGGAGACCCAAATTCTGCTTTGCACAACACTAGGAAACTAAAACAATATGTCACCATGATTTATTAATAAACTGGATGTTCAGTCTTCAAATGAGAGATGTTACAGGTATGGAAACAAGCTCTCCTATTTTCTTTACCCTGAGTGTGCCACATCACATAACTGGGTTACCATGGACTATAAAATTTCCTCTGAAGTGTCTGATTTTGGTCCCCTCCAGTCCCATACACATGGTCAATGGCCTGAAGCAACAGATTATTATCATGGAAAGTTATTTTGTTAAAAGTCACCTGGAAGAGGAGGGAAAATGCAAGTTCTCTAATTTGCTCCTTGACTTGAATGTCTTTCTTGCTCTTCCCCTGAAGAGGAGGCGGTGGGATTCCCCAGCTGGCTTTTGCTGTTAAACATCAGTCTTGTCTGCCAGACTTTTCCCTGAAGGCAGCAGAGTTAACAGAGGAAAAAAAATTGCAAAGCAGAAAAAATTTCTTGTTGGAGATGTTGTTTTTCTGCATAGCACAAATACCTGAAATACTTGTAGAAAAAAAAAGTATTCTTGTTTTAAAAGAAAAACCTGCAGATTTTCCATCAAGGTTCAAGGAAGTCTAGTCAATTACTCGAACGTATGCCAAGGAAATCTACAGATATATGCTGTGTTTTTAATGTAGCCAAGTTATGAAAAAGGGGAACACTTCGGGTCTCAATTCAGTAATCTCTTTCTTAAGACATAAACTGCCAGAATCAGGCTGCAGCTTGAGAATGTCCTCTTTTGTATTTAATTTAAAAGTTCTAATTAGAGTTACTTTTCTTTACAATTTGTGAAAAGAAAAAATGTTTTAAAGTGGGACATAAGGATACTCTAAAAACAAAAGGGAAAAACACGCCACTCCAAATTACCTTCAGATCAAGTCATTCTCCTAAGCCCAGGTTCAAGCTAGCCACGGGTTAATACTGGTCTACCAAGATCAGCACTCTCTGTGCACCAAGTCACTCTCCACTTTTATATCAAGATGAGGAAAAAGAAATGGGAAAAAGTACAAGCCTATGTGTGAGGTCAGACCTTCTTAAGAAACCAAGAAAGAGCTGCCATTTTTTTTTCTTTCTTTTGTCTTCCATCTTGCCTTTCTTTTGTTGGGTGCTGCTTTGGAGCACACATACATGTTTACATTATCCGTGCTTATGGCCTGCACTGGGGGGTCACAAAAATGAATGCAAGCTTTAGTCAACTCACAGATGTAGAGGGAAGCCCAAGCCCATGCTTGAGGGCTTTGATACACTAAGATTCATCAGCAGGCTCCATGGCAGAGCCAGACGGAGGTGCTGAACACGCAGATCTCACGGCTGAAGAAACATCCCTGCTGGAGGGGCAGTGAGGGCTTCGGCCACAAGGTTTGCACACAGTGCAGTACAGAGGGGGGAAGCCCTGTGAATCACAATGGGTGCTTTCTCAAGGGCTTCTCGGGAGATTTACAAGTCTAATTCTAATTGTAGTTTACTCAAGCATGGCCTCTAGCAGAGCTGCAGGCATGCCACCCCCTCCTGCTCCACCTTCACATCCCCCAGGCGAACATCCCATTTCCCAGCCATCTCTTGTCCCAATACACCCGAATCCCCAGGCTCCAGCCCAGCACTTGTATACACCTCCACTGTCTGGGACTCAGCCCCAGCCCTCACCTTCATGAGCCAGGAGCTGCCCACACATCCCCTTCACCACCAGCCGTGACCCATCTCTGCACTCTGCAAGTAGGGCTCTTACTGGAAAGGTAAAACAAAATTTACCCTCATTCTGTACATAGTGGAAGTCTTTTTGTTGGACTCACCAGTTAGCACACTGGTGGATGCCTCTGAGCCAGCCATGATGCTTTAACAAGACTTAACCTTGCTGCTCATCAGCAGATCAGCTTTCCCAGAGCTGCTGAATTCTCAGGAGATAACTCAGTCCTGTGCAAAACAGGGGACAGAGAAAAATATGATTTTAGGTCCTCTAGTTTACACAAAGAAAAGTGGATGATGGTGGGGTACCCTGCATAAGGGGCCTGCCTGGGCAAGACGAGGGAGAGAATCCCAAACCAGCACCAGCACATCTACAGGGGAGGGAGGCATGGTACCGGGACCAAGTACCTACATCTTCCACCACAAACTGATCTGCATTAGCAGATTTCTGGGTGAGCAGGAAATATTGGTACAGAATATACTGATCAGAAAAAAATCACCCTGAGAATTTGGGCAGACTAAGCAGAGCATAAAGACCTTTTTCTGAAAACCCCATCAATGTCATTTGACTGTTTGCTCAGCCCTCCAGATTGTTGCTGACAATTTTGGGTTTTTCAGCAGAATTAGTCGTGCTGCAAATTGTTACACCTGAAATGAGAACCACAGTCACTAGTTTATCGCATATCTAATTAAAACAAACCTAAGTATTTCACACTATATATATAGTATGGTGTTCCTGTGCCAAACATCAAGATACGAAATGCTTTGGAGTTCATACTGACGTCAGTTTTTTACTTCAATCAACATTTACCTTTTAGGTCAATACTTTTTTGTGTTTGCTATAACAGAAGCTAGAATCAACATGCTTCACCTGTAATTATTTCATTTAACCCTTTCAGTGTTTGAAATAAAGTTTGCAAGAAAAAGGCAAAGCTAAATACAAGTGTGCAGCGGCTTTGCCTGGACCTTTTCTCAGCTAAATCCAGAAAAATAGTATTGCAGGGCTGTTATCTGGAAGAATCACCTTGCTCTTTGCCAGCACTGGCACAGAATATCTAACAACATTGCCAGTAATATTAAATACCAGTAATAGCCCACCTGAATAGCCGGGAGACAAACATTCAGTTATTAAAAGTGATGGTACAGAATTGCCTCATTAAGCCCAGTACCTCGCTGTTTACAGTGAGCTACTGCCAAAAGAAGAACACAGTTTTACAGCCTTTATTGCTATTGTCTCAGAGCATTGAAAAAGTAGTCTGTTTTCAGATAACCTACAAAAACCCCCCGATTTTAATCAACATGAGGTGTTTGAACTCTGTGACCATCATTTGATTCAGCCCTGCTGAGATAAGTAGGAGAACGTATGTTCCTCTGTTTTGTTTATACAACAAGTAAACTGTTGGCTTTTTTTTACCCCACACCACTTGCCAGCATTATCCTCACTGGCTTTAGAACTGGTGGAGAAAACAACATCTGCTGAGGGATGGACAATTCCTGTCACATGTGCTGCAAAGTCTGGACACGGGTAAACCATGACTGTAGGTACTAATGGTTTCCTCAGCACCCCAGATATTCAAGTCTAAAGTGGGATCAGTACAAGAAGAATGTGTAGAAACAGTATAAAATGTGCAGGCAGAAAGTCACATGTGCCCTGCCAAAGGGTACACACACGCACTCGCATGGTAGGTTTGTTGGCAGGCTCTCTCCCCTGATTTCTCTCTCACATGTATATGTATATATGCATATATATGTGTATACATATATGTATGTGTGTGTATATATCTTCTTTTTCTGGGCCACAAGTCTTCCTGCAAGCCTGTAATTACCAAAACCCCTTTCACTGGCCTTCCTCCAAATTGTTGACAAGGCCAACAGCTGTTCTGCTCCACCAATAACAAGGAAGTGAGGAAAAGGCATGTTGTACACACAGCAGGGAAGAAAACACCCCACTTTAGGGGAGAGAAGATTTCACCCTTCACAGATAAAGCACACCATCATGGGGGTGCAATACCCTCTGAATGGTGTAAATGGGAGTTTCTAGGCATCTCTCTAACAACTGCTAACCTGCCTCCATTCCAGGGGTGGGAACACTATCTCCAGTTTCTCTCTGGGATGTAGGCATGGGGTATTTCAGTGGTTGTTCATGCTCAGGGAGGAACCATGAAACTGATACCAGAAATTCTCTTGTGCAGCACCATTTCTGCACCTCACTGCACACATCCCCCTCCCAGTTACAGCTCCTCAAAGCAGAAGGGAGGAAGAAGGTCAGTGTGCTCCATTGCAGACTGAAAATAAAGATAAAAAAATGTGCAAAATTGGGTATTAGTGCATGAAAGACAGACACTGTTTGCCTCACTTTCCAGTAACTCACTATCTTAATGGCCAAAGATAGACAATTAATAGTGTGGCTTCCGTGTTAAATCACATTGGGGGCTATGACTTAAACCCACTTTAAAGAAACTAGGCCAATCATCTTATGAGGCGTGGGAATTGTTAAATTGGGCTACCCTTTCTGCTTTATACAATTGCATGAAGACTGGTATT
Source organism: Corapipo altera (assembly GCF_003945725.1). NCBI lineage: Eukaryota > Metazoa > Chordata > Aves > Passeriformes > Pipridae > Corapipo > Corapipo altera. The sequence continues at coordinate 379,232 of NW_020884898.1, read as the reverse complement.
GTGGAGAGGCTTTAATGAAGGCCTTATATAGCTCTAGGTAAGGACATTTGCATTTGTGAAGATTACATTGAAAACACAAGAAATGAAACAGCATGAACAAACAGCAGCGTTTTCATCTTAAAAATAAAAAAATAAAAAAAACCACGACACATTCCATTCGTGGGAAAATATGGTACAAGGGACTGGGAAACAATGGTTTCTATTTCCAGCTCTGTTGTCAACTTACAGGAGTCTGACCTTAAGCAAATCATTTTACTCTGGAACCTCATTTATCTGCCTCGGGTGTGTAGAGGCTCATTAGTATCCTTACTAATGAGCTTCATATAATCATATGCAAAGCACGGTATTTTAGTTGATTTTGGAAGAGTAAGATTTGTAAAGCCCTTTGAAATTCATGATGATGTAGATATGTAAAAATCTGCCTCTCACTCGCTCTCTCTCACACACACACTCTGTCTAGGTGATAAAGACAAATGCCATTAAAAATTTTCAAATTCCCAAGCACAAACAGTGTAAACTCAAAGTCCAGTTTTTGAAGTTTCATTACTTCTCTGAAATAACAATGCTAACACTCACACCCAAAAGAAACCCAAACATCAGCAGGGTACTGGAGCAGTTGGTCTTGAGCAAGCAAAAAAAGCCTATACAAAGTTGAACTTTGGATTACATGTTGAGTTATTGAATTTGACAGGTTAATTTGTTCATTTCTTTGACCTGGTTTATACACTCACTCTATACTTGCAGGACTCCTCCTCTTTAGGTGTTGCTTTTATAATTCCTACCTTGTTGTAGCCCTAGTAGTACAGACGCAGTCACCTGCTATGAGTGCACAATTGCAAACCTGTGTCTTTCATTAAACTAATTGGTACCAGTGGAAAAAACACCAGTTTTCATGCCTAAGCCAAAAACCAAAGAAAGACTCTGTTCCCAAAAGAGTGTCCTCATTTTTTGCAGTTACAACAGTCAGTTTAATAAAATATTGTCCACCCATTATTTTTTTGCAACAGAATACCAGGATAAAAGTTCTGACTCAGCCTCCTCACTGGAAATAACAGGTGCACAGGTTTTGACTGGGATAGAGTTAATTTTTTTCATAGCAGCTCATATGGTGCTTGTTTTGGATTTGTGACTGAAACAGTGTTGATAAAGCACTAAGGTTTTAGTTACTGCTGAGCAGTGCATTAAGGGCTTTTCTGCTTCTCAGGGAGCCCCACCCATGAGTGGGCTGGGGGTGCATCAGATGTTGGGAGGGGACACATCCAGGACAGCTGACCCCAACTCACCAAAGGGATGAGTATCCCGCACATTACAGTGTTGTGGTCAGCAATAAAAGTTGGGGGGAAAAGGAGGAAGGGGGGAACATTCAGAATTATGGTATTTGTCTTCCCAAATCACCATCATACATGATGGATCCCTGCTTTCCCAGAGAGGGCTGAACACCTGCCTGCCCATGGAGAGTAGAGAATTAATTCCTTGTTCAGGTTTGCATGTGTGAACAGCTTTTGCTTTACGTATTAAACTGTCATCTCAACCCATTAGTTTCCTTACTTCTATCCTTTCAATTCTCTCGCCCATCTGGCTGTGGAGAACAAACAAGTTACTTGTGGGGGGAGGCTGAGCTGCCCACCAGGGCTAACCCACAGCAACAGGCTATTTTTAGCAACCCACATACATCCACAAATGGCTGGAATTCAGCAATGCTGCCTTAACCAGAACAAACTGTAGTTACTTACGCTACTTTAAAAATATTGAAGTGTCAGGTTGAACATTTTCCAAAACTGAAAGTGTTGTTTAATGGGAAAAAAAAGAAACAAAAACCAAGAGCACTTTCTAAGTGCCAAAATGGCCTTAGAAGCAAACTGCAATATCCTTGGACAAAGCTGTGTCTCATTTCCCTTTCCACGTGCAGATAGTGAAAGGCATATCCCACTGATTTTTATTATCCGTGGGTCAAAACCAAGGATAATCCCTATGAACATCTGCAGTAGAGCATGATGGAAAGTCTCCCTTGCACAACCAGATGCATGAAATCAGTGATTAAAATAACTCTCATCTGCACATGGAAAGCTAATTTGGACGCTGAGCAGAGGCAGGACTCAAGTGATTCATCTGCTATGCTCACACAGCCTCTTCTCTCTCCCTCCTAAAGCCCCCAGAGAAGGACCCTGTTCATTTAGTGAATGTGAAGCTGAGGCCCCAGTGCCATGGTTTTTTAGCATATGTAGGTACACTAAGGAGACTCAGCAATCCCCATCAGGTGTGTAACCCTCGCAGGCAGCAATTGCTTTTGTAGGTACAGCCTGGGCAGACTCTGGACAAGCCTCCACATGTGGGCACTGAGGAGAGCTGTGTGCCAGCTCACCTCCACTCTCCACAGGCAGAGGTGAGCCCTCTCTGCTCAGGGAGCCATGTGCTCACACTTAAAATGGAACACTTTCCTGAGTAAGAAAGGAAAGATTTTCTGTGGGAAAAGTAGCCAGGGCAGCCCCGTATGAGGCCTCAGGGCTCCGGGAAGCCACACTCTCCTTGCAAGCGTATCCCAGCTATTTGAGAGCAAGAAATGGTATTGGAAGATAATTACAGTGGTGGGGAATTTGTCCTGGTTTGTTTGGGGCAAGCTTTGTGTACACTAAGCGTTTGCTAGGCTGGAGGTTTTGGGTGTTAAAATTAAAGAGAAATTATATTTTTGAATGAATAGGCAAAGTAAAGGTCCCCTTGGCAACTGAGGTTTTGCCAGAGAGAGGAACCAGCAGAAAGACCACAATTTTACAGGAGATGAAATCAGATTCTTATCACTGATCACTTTTCTACCATTTGTTTTTTCAACCTAATTGCATTACTTTGCATTTATCCTTGGGTAAGGAAAAGGAAAGCAGATTTGAAGTTCAATTTAAGAGAAATTAGGTCAGGCAAGGAGGTTAGAAGTCTTTAATTATAGCTTCATCTCACCAAGTGACTAGCTTTGCTCACCCTCTGCACTTGCTGTAACCTCTCAGAAACACAAGGAAGGCTCTCCACACCTTTCTACAGCCAGTCAAAAAACCTCACCTCCCTTCACCTCCCCCAGAAGCCACAAGGCTCTCTCAGGATTTCACAATATCGGCACCAGATCTCAAACCATCACCCAGATCCAGCAGGCTCCAGGGCTCCTGGAGCCAAAATCACTTTGCCTTCATGGGCCAAACAATCTCCAGCACAGCTCCCTCACCATGCAATTTGGGAAGAAGGTGACTGCAGCACGGTAGCCAGCTTTCTCCTCCCATTGCCTTCCTCCCTATGCTGCTGCTCATCCATCCCTGAGCTGCAGGGCTTGTCCCTCTTAATAGGATCCAGAAATTGTCCATGGGATCAAACTTCACTGAGACAGTGAAGGGGTCAAGGTTAAAGATAACCCCTAAAAAAAAAAAGCCTGTGGGAAGAGTTGCTGAGGCCATGCAATACCTGGCAGAACCAAGGAGGTGGTGATCGGTGGGAGAGGAAGGATGGGGCAAAATCTAGTGCCTCAACCCTGGAGGAGCCAGGGCTGGCATCCATTCCCATCACTTTCTGATGTTCCCTGTCCTGCAGAAGTGGCACTGGCACCAGTGCTTGAAACCTGGGGGTTATCGGTGTCAAGCCCTCCTTGGTGGAGACAGATCTTTCCCTAAGGGCAGGGAACTCTGTTCAGAGAAACTGTCTTCAGGGGAACAAGACTTTTTTTCCCAACCAGAGGCTGGCAGCTTGCCACCAGGCCAAACAACCACAACATTAAACAACCCAGAGCAACCCATTATTGAACCCCTCGACACACCAGCACAAGACAGACTACGAGAAGCTGTGTGCAACTGACATGGGGACTGCACTGGAGCAGTCACTGGGATGGCTGCCAAGGGATGCAGACAAGCCCAAGGGCCCAGTGCCTGAGGGAGAGAGCACTGCTGACACCCAGCACCTCAGAGCCTTTCCCTCGGAGAGAGAGAGGACCTGCAGAGCTCTCGTGCCCCCCGCTCTGCCCAGTACTGAGCTACCCCTGATATATGTGGTTTCCCCTATGAGAGGACTCCCTTACTACATCGTTGTCACAGAGGTGACAGCTGATGTATAAAGAAATGTCAAGCATGGGTTTAAGGATTCTCATCCCCCCCAGGCCAGCTGTGCCAGTGCCACTCTTCATGCTGTAAACTGGATGCGCATTGAAATGGGGAGGACATCACAGTTCCCCTTTCTCCACTGCACAAAAAACCATCTCTTTCCTTCCAGACAGGAATGAACTGGTGTGGGGTAGGGCTGTCAAAAATCCCCACACAGTTTGCAATTACCAACACAATTCTGTTGCCTACTTCTGGAGCCAGGACTGATGTTCGGGTGTTTCCTACCTCTCAGGCCCAGACAACTAGCAGGCCCACCCACTCCTTTCTTAAGGGAGGGTTTGTTCCCTGCTGGGTGCATGAGCTGGCTCTACATGCATTTGCATGTCTTCTGATGGCACCCAGAGAGTCACTCTTCCAAAATCTCGGCAATAGAGACACAAGGAGAGTAATATGATGTTATGATGATTAACACCGAACTCAATCCCCATCACGCAGACCTCTATCCCTGTCTCCAGTCCTCCCCATGTACTTGCACACACTCATTTGCATGGACAGTTTTGCAAGTGGGATCACAAGAGCACTTTGGAGTCTGAGAGCATGCTCCTGGTGCCAGCATCCCAGGTAAGCTTTGGCATGGTCTTGGAACACAGAGAGTGCTTTGCTGCTCCTCTGAGAGCGGGAAAGGGAAAGGGAAAGGGAAAGGGAAAGGGAAAGGGAAAGGGAAAGGGAAAGGGAAAGGGAAAGGGAAAGGGAAAGGGAAAGGGAAAGGGAAAGGGAAGAGAAGGTTTTAAGAAAAACCCTCTTCTTTCCCTACTGCTGAGGATCTCTTTCACTTGCGCCACTGTCCCCCCTGCTCCAAAACAAGTTTTAGCTCACCAGGAGGCAAAGAAAAGCAACAAGGAAAATGAGAAACAGGAGCACAGCAGCAGGGAGAGCCACGGCTCCAGCCTGGCAGTGCAGGAGAGAGCAAGCCGAGCCATGCCACCAAGAGCTCCCAGGTTCACATCACCTCCGACCCGCTTCCATAGGTGCAGGCATGCCGCTTGCATTGCCATGGTGCCAAGGCATATCCCCCCACGCCTACCCCTCCTGCTCCTCACCCATCCCAGTGCAGAGCATGCCAAGGCACACAGGCATTGGGCTGCAGCCAAGCACAGATTTTTTTTCAGTAAATTCACCCATCAGCCCAGTCTTCACATTTGCAGCTCAGTGATCAATCTCAGTCCATCCTCACCCCAACCAGCCACAGGGCATGAGGCATCTGTGGAAAAGGGCACCCTAGACTGATGCTCCAGGTTTTTTTCAAGGCCACTGTGTACTGTACAATCAAAATTACCAGGTATTTCCAAATCTGTTTGGTGGTCTTCTTTTCCAGCTAGCATATCTTGTGGAGAAAAAGCAAAAAGCAAAAACACAACTGGAGAACACTGAAATCATTGTGAGAGTGCTGCAGTTGTGACCCCTGCAAGAGCAGAGCAGGAATTCCTCCCCCACCAGTATGGCTACTGCCAAGGTGTTATCAGGTTGTGCACCAAAAGAGGATGGTGCTACTAGAAACGGGATACAAGGATCATTGTAAGAGCTGCAATGTTTCTCTACGTTGCCTACCCCCTAAGGCATCTCTACTCAGAATAGTTTCCAGCTGGGCTGACTGACTTGGAAGCTGAACTTCTGTTTAGCAAGAGAAAAGGCCTAACATAGATCTCCCCGTGGCTTTTTGATAAGGACATGACAGTCAGGAACCACGCCTAAGGAGACTCATTCCGGGCTTGTTGCAGTCTGTAAGGTCTCTGTCAGCCCTGGCAGAGGATGGCATTGTTGGGCAGAGGGGGGCTGTGCCATTCCCTCCACAGCAGCCCACTGGGATGTCCCTGGGCAGCAGCAGTCTCCTGGGATGTGGCTGAGATAACACAGGGAGAGCTGGGCACCGCGCTAGCTCTCAGACGCATTTCTTCACAGAGAGAGTGATTACTGCACGGGTGTCTCGAGAACCTGCTAAGATTTATTGTTAGGTAAAAATGCGTTGTGCAAGAGGCCCTGGGAGATGTAACAGGAGCTGGCAGCTGCCACTGCACTAGGTAAGGAAAATCAAACAGCTGTGTCCCCTACTCAGAGATATCACAGCCTTTCTATACCTTATGTCATACACCTGATATGTTCTGAAGGGACAAGCCACCAGGGTACTTCCTGGTGACCCAAGATGTTAGCTCTTTATTAAGAGGAAGACTGAAGACAGGCAGATACGGACATGCAGGGAATACCTTGCTTTAAAAAAAAAGAGGGGGGGATAAAATACAACTTTCTGTGGGAGACAGTCTCCCCACAGGAAGAAGTAGAGGTTTGTTTTAAGTGGGTTTATTTTTTTTTAACATTACAAGTATTTTGTTTTAGAGGAATGGTGTTTCACCTGCAAAACCAGAGTTCATTTTATCTCCACCCACTCCCCATTAATCAACCTCAAAGAACACTTTTACAATAAAGAGATACAATATTAGTTAAACTAATGACTTAAATTAGAGACAGGATCATTCCCGCAATCTTGTAGAATGCTTGGAGCAAGCAGACAGATCCTGAGAACCGACAGTGCTGGCTGAGGGGAGTGAGGCTCTTGAACAAGAATTACACCACAGAAGATCCCTGATTCCAGCAAAAACTCCTGGCCTCACCAGTCTCCATCAGCTGCATCATATAGTGCCATGACTTAGACCACAAAGATATGGCATAGCAAAGAAAACACTTCTGGGTAAACACAGACAATAGCTGGAAATCTTCATGGTCCAGTTTTGGGAAAGAAAGGGCAACACCAAGGCAATTCCTGGCCCCCATGCTGTCAGGCGGGATGCAAAGCAAGTCAGATTGACTGATCTAGTTAAAGCCCCATGTGCAGCATGGGCAGGAGGGTGAGCTGCAGGCTGTGCCAGCCTACAGCATTAGTGAACAGAAAGGCAAAAGGGCTGCTGGTCTACATGGGTGCTGGGACCTGCACATAAGGGAGAGAAGCAGGTACTCGACATTTCAGCAATGAGTTATGAACAGAGGCATTTGAAGAGGAGACCAAGATGGTAGAACAGGTTAATTCTAGGCACATCAGCAAAGTTTGTCTGTTTCTAGGTTTTACCACTTATCCTTCCTCTTCTAGTCTCCTAGGTTTCAATTTGCCTTTTCCACAGCCAACATTTTATAAGTATCCAACACAAAAGGAAATATGTTGGTGGTGCTACAAAGGGAACTTCAGCTAGCAGGATTTGCACAAGTCGGAAAACAGACACCGGAGAAGATGGATGCAATGGGGAGGCTGGAAATGGATGTGAGTCTGGGAACAGCAGCACACAGAGCGCAACATCAACTGGTGACAGATACTGAATGCTGTAACAAATTGGTAAGCCTAAGCTCCATAGAGGTGGAGCACTCAGAGGCACCAGGAGAGGCAGGATTTGACTGCCCAAGTACAGGAATAGTGCTCCAAGGAGGAGTCTGAGCAGGAGATGCAGAAAAGGCCAAGCTGGATGGGTCTTTGAGCAACTTGGTCTAGTGGAAGTTGTTCCTGCCAATGGCAGAGCAGTTGGCACTAGATGATCTTTAAGGTCCCTTCCAACCCTAACAATTGTATGACTCTATGGTGAGCAAGTACCAAAGCAAAACATGGTGGACTGAATACAAGACAGAGGCTCTTGGGAGCTGCTCAGTAGTCACCAAAGAGCCATCAGCAATAGTCTTGAGCAAAAAAACAGGTCTTGAGATGAAGTTTGTCAGCAAAAGGGTAGAGAAAGTTGCAAAGTGTATCCCACCAAAGTATTAGGGACACCAGCAGAGAAAAAAACAAAACCACTATCAAAGCAAGAAGTAAGTGTGATGGGGGAAACTGGATGGACAGACAGAGGACTCATAGCATGCATAAAAGCCAAGAGAGAAGACAGAGCAAAAGCAAATTGACCAACACTCTCCTGTCCCCAAGAAAGGCAGCTTTGATGCAGGCTGTGAAAGAACAAGATGACAAGGATCTGGCGGCACAAGACAAGGCAGGAGGGTTGTAGTAAGACCATTAGGGCTCACAAGAAAGGATGGGGAGGATACTCCATAGTATCCATGCAAGATGCAAGGAGATGGGGAAGGAGGAGTAGGGAAAGATGAGAAAATGGAACAAACCAGCCAAAAGCAAAGCTAATGGATTCAACAAAGGCACAGAAGAGTGTCTACTAGTACGGCAACACTAATTAAGAGGATGTGGCACCAAGATATGATGGCAGCAAATAATTAAAGGTAGTTAAGAGGAAGTAATTTAAGGCTAATAAGAGTCAGTAATTTATCAGAAGCCAACGAGAGTAAAGAGTTCGGGAGCAATAAATTCAACAATGGAGTAAAAATAAACAGGCAGAGCAAGAACCAGAGCCATTAGAAGGATAACAAGGACAATGCTGCAACAGCATATAAACTCTGTACACCAATGGCGAACAGCTGATGGAGGCCCAGATGGAGCTGTCAGGCCTCTTCCCCATCCTTATTCAAATCTTCGCTGAATACCCATTTGCACCAGGAGGCATTTGGGAAGATATCAAGCCAGTGATCAGGGAAGACACATCTTTTTGAAGTAGGGCCCCTATTGCACTTGCTCCTGCACCTAGCATCTCAAGTCAGAGCTCTTGGGGCAGAGGCTGTCACAGGATTCCCACCACAATGGGGTGGACAGAGTGGGGACAGACGCAAGGCTGGGGGAGGGTGGCAGCCACCAGCAGATCCCTGAAGGAAGGTGCTATTGCTGGGCTTGCAGAGCACAGGCAGTATGAGGAACAGGCAAGAGGGCTTAACAGTTGCAGCCGCAGCTAAGGAGTGACAACCAAGCACTTGCCTGAGGAGCAAAGGACCATCCTTCCATGGGAGTGGGGAAACAGGAGCCCAAGCATCGGCTTGGGAGTGGGAAAGCAGAAGGAGCAGGTACCTTCCCCACAGATCTTGCTGCATCTTTAGAGCACCTTGCTAGAAAGCACATAAAGCTTATTATCCATGCTCCTGGAGCTCCTGCTCTGTCCAGCCCAGTTGAACAGGAGACAACTGCTATTGTCCCTGCAGCTGGGACACCTCTCACTCGCTCATGCCCAATGTCCAAAGCTAAGCAGACACAAGTACGCACCCACCCTGCTGCTCCCCACATTCAATCTTGAAAATCCCAATCCTGAGCTCAGAGAGCTTCAGAGTGAGTGAGTGGCCAGCGACCGCACGCCGGCGGTCAGGTTTGCTCCAGCGCTCCCTCCCGTCGGCTGTGCCTGGGCTCAGCCGCAGCCACCGCAGCCCCGTCTGCACTCACGGTTGGGGACGCGAGGCATGGAAAGGGCTGCCCTAGAATCAAGAGACACACCTAGAGACATGGATGCAGAGAGCGTGGGAAAGAAGCTAACGACATTCATGTTCATCAGAAGGCAGATAAAACCACTACAATAATAAAATTTCATTATGACAGCTAAGGGAGAAGAAACAAAAATTCTTTGTTTACTGTGTCTATAATAAAGTACAAAGGTACCTGCCTTTGCACTACTGGTTGCACAGGCAGGTTTCAGCCCTGGGTGAGGACTAGAAGTTGCTGGTGCATTGTGTGTTGTTTTCCAGGTGGCAGATTAGCCCTTTGCAGTGTTAACTCAGCCGTCTGTGCCACAAGGTGCATGCAAAACACCTTTCCTGGGGTCCTTCTCTTTATGGGAACAGAGAGCAGAGATGGCAAGATTTACTAGTTCAACGGATGCACAGATTTACGAATTAATGAAGAAAAAGGGAGGACATTAGGGTCCTCGCCAACAGCTAAGGACTATGCTTCATCATTACTAGGCATGGGAGAGTCTAAGTTGATTTTCATTCTCAGAACAGAAAACCATTAGAAACCTGACTTTTAGTCTTCATAGTGTTTTGGTTTTCAGTAGTGCATTCAATTTGCAAATTCAAGGGAATAGTATTGGAAAAGTGTCTATTTTTAACAAAAGACAGTAAAAACTTCTGAAGTAATGAGCTAGTCCTGGATAAAAAGATTCATCTTCTTTAAAGAGTTTTGCTGCCTTATGTACTCCCACACAATAAATTTTACATACTTACATTTTGCATGCATATATATACATACAATTCTCCTACAGAGTACAAAAATAAATTGATCCATATTATAAACTCATTCTACATATGCATGTTTTTTTATTCACAGACATGTGTGAGAAAGTTTGAGAAAATGAAAAACCATACCTGCCTGAGACTAGAGCCAGGGGCAAGGACAGAGGTGGATAAAAGCTGTATAAAAATAAAAAAAAAAAAAAAATAAAAGCAGCAAAGCATCTTCTCCTATCTGCTAAATTTTTAAAGACAGTCTTTTCCCCTCCCTTACTATTTTTTTAAGAGAAGTCCATCTATCCTGAGCACCAGAGCAATTGATCCACTGGCATAGTTACCTCCTAGTGAGTTATCCATGTCTCGAGCTGAATCTCCTCACCCCTCTCCCAGTAGGAAGACTTATTTTATACAGTTCCATCAGAGCATTCATAGTGGTGCCTTAAGCACTGTTAAAAGCTCAAACCACTAAGACAAATGCTTATTCCTCAGTTTGACTCATCTTTCTTCTTTTTGTAGGAAATCCATTAATGACTAAGTATGTTTTATGATGATGTTTTTAAAATGTCTTTATACAATTTCACTCACTTTAAAAAGTTTTTCATAGTTTTACCTCAAATGTTTGCAAAATTTAATGATTTTAGAGACATTGGTCTAGCTCAGAGTTCACTTCCACAATAGCATACTCAATTTGCTCTGGTCTGTTTTTCCCTTGTCTTGTTCTGCTTTTTCTCTTCCTGTTCCAGCAATCATGGCTTAGAAAAATTAAATTTTTTGGGGGAAAAAGCTCCTTTTTGAGATTTGTCCAATGGTTGCTCTCAGCAGTCTGGCAATGCTAGCAGTGAGCAAAAGCAGTATCACAGGAAGGGTCTCTGAATGGAGCATGCAAAAGACATGAACTAAACATGAATACCTACAAAAGAAGTGTGAATGACCTACAAAATAATCATGAATGACCTACAGATCAGTCCTTGCTTACTGTCTTACTTGGCAAATTTTGAAAGAGCAGGCAACTAGAAGGATAATTGCAAGCCTGCACTGCCTTCAGATGAAGCTCCTGTGGTTCTTTGGGTATCTTCAGACGAGCTTCTTTCCTTCTCTCTGCTTCTGGTTTCTTATCTAGCTGATGGGACTAGTGATTACTACTGGCTTTTGAAGCCACCTGGGAATCTATTGATGAATAATGATAATAACATGCTACTATCTTGGTGGTTTTTCTCACATTGCTCCTAAAACTCTTCCCTGAAAAATGTACATGGGGTTCCACTGGTGACCCAGTTCTTACTCCTACACTGTATGCCCAACTACGCAGCACAGAACAGAGGACAAGGGCATAGGGAGCATCGTAAGCATCTCTCAGGATCTTTCATCACTGTGACCTCAGATTTCCAATTCTTCTTAAAGAAACCTCAGATTTATTGGCATCACTTACTGGGCTGTTTCTAGTGGAATGAAAGTCCTTGTGCAAGGACCTGTGGTCTGCCAGAGGATAATAACAAGAGGTACCTGCTCGGCTCTCCAGGGTTTATTGGCTGGCCATGAACAGCAGTGTTTACGTAGTCCCTGTCCTTTTCTAAGGCAAGCCTGAGTCTGAAGCTTGTGAGGCAGCTCTGGGCCTTCCCAGGAAGGCCTCAAGAGCCACATAAGCAATGACTGAAGGCTGTCTTAAGGAGCCATGTACTGAAATGATCCAAATTCTACCTCTCCCAGCTTGAGTCAATGGAAAGAGCTCAGCACTGCTGAAGAGATCTTTTATTTGGGGCCTAAAAACCAGCTACAGGAAGCCAAACATGCAGCATTTAATAACCATGACCTACCTCAGAAAAAAATGGTACCTACTGTGGTACCAAAAGGTCACCTATGTAACCAAGACCATCGGAACAGAACTACAAGCTTTCATTAAGCATATGCAGAAGCATCTCCGCACTCCAACCACAAGACATTTCACTCAGACTCTTCAATCTGACTTGCAGCCCAGACAAGTCTACAGAAACACTGTGTAACTTCTTTCAATTGTCTGCTCCCCCTTCTAAATCTAAAGCACCACCTCAGTCATCTTTCCCTCAGGCTTTCTGACTAGCAAATGGGAAGGGAAAAATTTCACCAGAAACTAAGGGGAAAACCACGTGTGAAGTACAAGTTGGTTAGCACAGCAATCACTTTCTCAAAACAGCCTAGATCATGTTTTCAGAGCTGAGTAAGGTTTACCAGGTAAAACAAAGACTTACTGAGTCAGTCTCAACCATGAGAGCTGAAAACAAACAAACCTTGAGAAAACACAGCCCAAGATATGCTACTCTTCTCCAACAAGCATAAGATAGGTGACTGAAGAAGAAACCAACACCCAAATCCCACTATTAGAAAAGAGACCGTCTGAAGGAGAAAACAATACCCAAATTAGAGACAACCTCTGATGTAGCACTTCCGTACTAGTGTGGTTCCCAATTTCGTTAGTGCTGCCTTGAGTGTTTTGCTATCGGTGATCGGATCAAAAGAAATACTGTAAGATTAGACACTGGTCCATTAGCCAACAACAGTAAGGAAATTTTACCAGGAAACAGAGCTGCCCATATGGGCTTTGTGGACAGATGAGCATTCCTAGGTAGCAAGACTACCTGTCAGGAACAACTTCATTTCAAGGCTAGTTCTACCTCATTTACAGGCAGAAATAACAGCAGTCCAGGGGCAGTGGGGGAAGGAAGTGAAATGCTGCTTGAAAGGTGCCCTGATGTCTAGGGATGCCACTTGCCTTTCTAAACCCAAGCATAGGCCAGTGTCTGCACAGCAATGTTGGTCCTCATCCTACTCATGAAAAGTAAAAGGTGTGGTATCACAGGCTGGATGACACTTCACCAATTTGAGAAGGATTCAGTTGTAGGACCCTCCCAAGCCACCAGTCTCACAGGCCAAAACTACCACCAAACACTCATGAAAAGTAATAGATAAAAAATAGAAGAATTTGGTTTCAATACATTGAAATACCAGGTCAATTTTTGGCAGATACTTAATTGCAGGACCCTGTTCTTTGTCTTTATATGTTTACTGCACTTTAATCATCCTCAGCCGCTCCCTTACACAGGAGAGCATATATATTTTTTAAAGAAAGGCAACCAGTTACACAAACTGTCAGGCGAAAAGAGCAAGCAGTTGATGTCGTATCTTTACAGTCACTTCTACCACACCCAAGTCTCTCTAATAATGCACTTCCTGGCTATGGTTTTATTGTCTGATAAAAATATAAAATGAGCAACGGATGTGGGAAAAGTACTTTTTCCATCTCCAGAAGCAGAACTCATTTCTTGTAAATCATGGATTGACACCTTCCACAACTCCAGCCAGATGAGTAGTCCACAAAAATCAGAAAGCAACTCTTTACTGAGGTTTGCTTACTTAGACAAACAAATCAGAAACATCTTGAGAACAAAGCACCATGTGTCTTAATATTCCTACTCAGACCTAAGCCAGAGTCTCTTCTATCTCTACTCCAACCAGAGAAATAAATGGTGAGCCTGCATCCACATAAATAAAAGCTATTCAGTACTTTCCCAGCACCATAAGTTTTCAGGAAAACACTATCAGCCTGCAAAATATTTAGTGTTGCTTCCTCTTCAGTAAAAAGGGATTGTTTCTAATAGCTAGTTATATCATGTTAGATATGACAGGCCTTTCCAAGATCACAGGAGAGAAAAATGAGTCAGTTAGACTAGGGATGCTTTGTTGTGAAATTGCTACTGAACTCTTGAGACAATGAAATTAGGCTCTAGGTAAAATTAAATTAGCTTCAAACACTTCAGTCTTCCCTTAAGAATTTTCTGACTTGGAGTGCCAGGAGTGCCCCTTCCAGAAGGGCACAAGTGCCACTGAAAGTACCACACTGCTTCTAAATGCCTCTCACCAGCACCACCTACTTCATGCTCAAGCATTGGCTGAACACATCTTAATATTCTGCCAACCTTATAAGTCCAAGGGACTTTATCCCTTTATGAGATGACTGAGGCAATGCCACCCAGAAAGGAGAGCCAGGCAGTCAGATCAGACTGATCTGAAGGCCCAGAATATCTCATCAGCAAATCTTTTTCTTGTATAATCACCTTTTATAAAGACAATGAAAATTATCTGGAAAGAGTACTATTGGGTTCTTCATAAAAAGTATATACCCAAGACAGGGTCACTTGCAGTGAGAGGAGCAGATGACAGCATCTTCAACACCATCTAGACCTAATTAGCTGTTCACATAAAGCAGTGCCATTTCATCTTTGCATATCCTAACTAGAAATTCAATTCCATTTCCACTCTCTATCATCATTTCCCAGTCTTATCTGCTAAAAAATGCAGTTTCCTCTCTCCACCACCTTACCTCAGCACAAAAAGCCATTTTTTAGACTTTCAGCAATTAGTTTTTGCACAGGGCAGGAGCAGAGCAACTGCAAGCATGTCCCTGAAGGACTCAAGTGGTTGCAAGGTGATATTCCTTCTCATGAAGGGTACAAACAGTATCGGTGAAGTAAGACTGAACCCATGAACCACTACCAGTCTAGGCACAGTGATTTGAGTAAAGAGAATAAATTAGTCTGGTATCAGGCCTGTGAGTGTCCATTAGCAAGTCCTCAGGGAAGAGTTGTGAGTAGGGTAAGCCTGCAGGACAGTGCCTCAGCACAGAGTGAGCTGCCTCACACGGTAAAGCTCTTCAGTAACTCTCCCCAAAAATGTTATTCTTCTAAGTACGCACCCAGGCTCTCCTGCATCAACAAGTGTCTTGTTTCTACCATTTTTCTACTATCTCTAGGAATTGCATCCTATTGTCTGTTGTGTGCTTGCTACCTTCATCAATATCTTCCAGGTCTCATGCTGGGAGAGCAAGCAGTTCATCCCCACCCAGTTTCTCTGGCCTGTCCTGGCTCTGCAGAACTGCCCTAGTTTACTCTCTTGCTCCCTGGAAGGAAGCTCCTACACACCTCTGGGCCTCTTCCAGTCCCCACACTTTCACCTGAGGGGACACCCTGACCACCCAGAGCAGTAAGGCAGGGGCAGACATAGGGTTTATACAATAGCATAGCAGCAGATCCTAATGCTTCATTCGCTTTTCCCTCTTGACTATTGCCATCTCACCAGTTTCATGCTCGGCAAGGACAGGCTGTCACAGCAGCTTTTCCTCCTGAAGGATTGCTGCCAGCTCAGAGCCCATCTTCTTATCTGTGAAGCACAGCCCACCCCCATGTGTATGGCCCCATTTGGCAACACAGACTGCCACCTGTGCTAAGGTGACCCTTGTGCCTGGGCCACAAGAACTGAGGGCCAAGGCAAGGAAGTCATGGGGAGAACATGAGAAAGTTCTTGTCAGAACTTTCAAGTACACAGGAACAAATGTTCAGGTGAAAACCTGCAATTTGGACAACCTGGTGACTATTATTTCTATTTGGGGCATATCTACTAAATACACAAGCAATACAACTGCACAGTGCATGACCCAGAATATCCAAGGCACCAGCTTCAAAACCAGCATCAAACAAGGGAAAGCTTAAACAGCAGGATGGAGAGACTTCATTTCATCCTTAACAAATTACCTTTGGGCCTCACAGTATTACCATGCTAAAATCAGATTTATCTCAAGCTTGATTCCATTGTCATTGTTTGTATCACACACAGTAACCACCAACATTTAATTATCATGTTTATTCAAACACAAGTTACATGTGACCCTTCAAGAAATACATTGCAACCAAGCCTCCACATATCAGATTTTTTCATTTAGCTTGTCTACAAGACATACTTTGTCAAAACAGCAGAATCAGACTAATTAAATGGTTATGGCAGAGAATTGCATGTGATGCAAAAACAGCTTAAGAGCAAAGACCATACAGAGAACGCATTACTGGATTACAGCCCAGCACAGATCATTCAGAAAGTGATAGGAGGAAGTTTTTTCCAACAGAACACAAGTATACAGCATCATTAGTATACATTTTGCATTAATAATCATAATTATTAAAAAACAGAAAAACATTAACTTCAAATATTACTTGGCTAACCACTATACCTATAAGGTAAAACCACAAATGGACTAACTCTGCTCAGGAGGTGGAAAACATTAAGTCTCTAGAATTAACTAGAGCTCAATTCAGTAAGCTACTTATGCATGTGCTTAAGCCCTACCAACATAGTGGGGCTTACACATGTTGAAGTATTACAATTAACATGGAGATATTTCAGCATGCATCAACAGTTTAAGTACATGCTAAATACTTGCACTGAATCAGGATCATATCCCTTAAAGTGCAAGTTACATATACACTATAAGAGCCACGATCTTTCTCTCTCAATCTATTGTTCCATCAAAAGAAAAACCCCTACTGGGCATGAGAAAAACTGGTAGCCCCTTGAAGAAGCATGGCTTTTCATGTGTTATTAACAACAGTGCCAGGACAACCTTAACTGTATTTTCCATCTTCACTCTTTCAAAACAACAGAATTTACCCAATTTGCACCAGTCTAGTATTAAAACTCTATATGCAATTTGCAAGTTCAGGATCAAGGAACTTGTTTCTTCAGGTCATTCCCTAAGTGATCAACAGATTCTTAGAAATATACAGCTGTACAATAGTGCCAGTGACTATATACAATCCTGCACAAGATATTGGAAGAAAGCTAAAAAGTTACATAAATAAATGTTCAACTTCAAAAATATTCAATTTCTCTTGCACTTAAGTGTTATTTAAAACACAAAACATTACAAAGGCTGTATTGTTGAACTGTATCAGTTCTCTCTAAAAAAAAAAAAAAAAAATCCTGTAGAATTTCCCTTGTCTACAAGTTATCTGTATGGCTGTTTAAATAAAATCAGTGTTGCCGTAGCTGTGAAATCCAGGTATCCAGGCAAATGTTCCGCATACTTGGGAATTAAACATTCCCGTTTGGTCAGAGGAATTTGATTGTTGGGGTTTGAGGTTTTGTTTTTAACTCTTATATAACCCACTATATAATAGTGAACAAAATGCTTTTGTTTCATAGAAACAACTAACATTTGCCCACACCAGGCAAATGGTCTATTTACAGATACATTAGGACTGCCTGACTGACAGTGAGTGTGAGTTGCTGAACTCCAAGAAACATGGAGCCTAAAACGGCGACACTCTCTGCTGAATCGCCTTCCCTTTTAGGATACGTCTTATCTGGAGAAGAGAAAGACACAAAAACATTAGTATTCATCACCCTAAAGCGAATCATAATCTGAAAATAAAACCCCACCCTAGACCCAGTTTTGCACTCCTCATTTATCTAAGCCTAGGTTTTGAGTTCAGTTACACAAGAATTGATCCAATTTTACACCACTTGAACCAATGAAAGGCAATAGTCAGCAACTCAGTTGTGCTTAAGTTACAAGTCTCTTATGCCAAGAGTCACCTCTTTGATCACATATTTAAAAAGTTCCCAGGAAAAAGGGATTTTCTTCATGTGTTACTTGGGTCTAAGAACTGCCTTTACTAATTACGACAAGAGCAACAAAAGCACAATCATGGGTCATACTGAGACAAACCGAAGAAGGAGTATTACCTCCAGTATGTTGCAAGGTTACAAAGACAAAACCTATCTTGACAGGAAAAAGCTTTTGAGATGGAAAAAATAAAAGCTACAAGTGAAACCTAAAATTTCAAGTATTTGTATATTCTGCCTGATCTTGACATTGAAACTAAAGATCTCTGAATAAAGTGGCACTTGTTAAATCTTTTCCTTAAAAGCTGCAACTCAAAACCCAAAAGAAATTTTTGGAGAGGAATAAAGCTCTTGGGTAGATAGGGACAGATGGAAGGAGAGGGTTGTTATGATTTTACCTGTTCTCCTACAAGGCCATCAGGAACCAGGTGAACTGGCTGTTCATTCTCCAAGTTTCTGGCACTTGGATCAGCTCCCTTACGCATCAGCAGGCGCACAGCATCCAGCTGGCTCACCCGATACTGCAGGCTAGCAGCCACGTGGAGCGCTGTGTTGCCATTGTAAGCCTGAAAACGACAAAGTAACTCCATGAAGAAAAGGTGGGGGCATGAGACTCAGGACACTCGCGGTGCCACACACGAGCACATCCCAGATTTTATCTGCATTACAGGAAAACTACCATACCTTGGCATTAACAAAAGAGAGGCAGTTGGGCAGCTCCAAAAAGAGACGAATAAGCTCCAGGTTTGCTTCTTCTGCCGCCAAATGTAAAGCAGAGCGACCACTTTTGCGATCCTATCAAAAAAGAAACTGTTAGTCTTCCCTGCAGGTGCTTCACCTATCCAGGGTGAACATGCAGACAAACAAAAACAGAAAGCAAAGTAATTGCAGAGTGTTGAACAAGCATAATTGCACTACAATTCCTCAAAAGTCAACCTGAATATATATTTTAATATCAACACCTGATGAACAGTGGACCTGAGCTCATCTGGAGGTAAGCTTACATGATGTAACATTTTGATATTTTGGCTAAGTAACAGTCTGGCCCAGCACAGACCTGAATGCACATGTAAGCCATTTTTAATTAAATGTTGTAGTTCAAGAAGAAAGTATCATCACTATCCCATTATGGATACCTCAGAGTGCTCCAGAGATATTCTTACTTTTACAACACTACTAAATGCAGCCAGTGTACAGTCATTTTTAATCCAGAAATTAGACTGTCACCTCCCTCTTTCCCTAGGGTTCATTTGCATTGATAATACCTTGCTCCCTGCTCTGAATAAATGCAACATTCTCATCCCATTTGGGTAAATTAAACTGTAGGGAAGCTTTCAAATTAGTCTACTTCCTTTGTAATAAAGCTGAAATGTGGCGTGGGAGAAAGCGACATGTTCTGCTTCCACATTCTGTCTGGATCTGGCACTTCAGACTAAACCATTTTACTTACTTTTGCTTCAACAGAGGCTCCCATTTGTATCAGAGTCTTGATAGTTTCTACAAGGCTCTTGTTTCTCAGCAGGAGCTCCTGGACCTCAGGGGAGTGAGGTGGCTGACTGTTCTGCAGTTCATGCAGCACAGCATTATGGGCCAGAACCGCACAGTGCAACGCTGTCATACCTTAACACAAAAACAATTAAAATCATCATTAATGAACAAGTACAATACAGAAGTATTGCCTGGCTGCTTGTTTCAAAGGCTGGATAAAATTGCTTCTCATCCCATTAAGCCCAGGGATGGTTCCATATTTGCAAGTGACAGCGACTGCTCCTAAGCAGCTTGAGATTTGGGTTGTCCAACACTGGAGGAGTTAAGTAGCAACCTACTGTGAGCTCTCAGTCAGCAGATAATGAAAGAATCAATTTCTAATATATTTTTTTACAAAATATACATTAGAAAGAGCTGTTTATGGAAAAGAAGTCCAAACAAAGCAGCTCTCGAGTGCCAGAGATTGTGGCTTCTGTATCCACTGATGTATCACTGGCACTCAAATGTTTTAAACAACAGCCAATTACTACCTACACTCTCAGTGCCAAACGTGGCAATCATATGCAAGAAAAAAGAGGTCCTGACAGACACAGACTAACCATGTTTTTATCTGACAGATGTCAGTTGCAACTGTAAAACTCAATCTGACAAAGAAATACTCCATTTTCTTGCTTCTCAATCCAGGAAAACATTCACATCAGCACCTATAAAACATTGTAATATCCAGTAACTCTGTAAATTATCTTAACTACTCACCATCATAGTTTGTTGCCTCAAGGTCCACATACTGATTGCTTCCCATGGCTCCCTTTTGGATTGCCTACAAAAGCAGGAACAGGTACACATTTAGGTCTTATCCAAACCACATACCGCTTCAAGTTTGTATACAGTCTTACTGCAACAAAGTTGCAATAAAAAGGGCATTCCTGTAAGTGTTCAAGACCAGGCTGGATGGGGCTCTGAGCAATCTGATCTATTGAAAGGTGTCTCTGAACACAACAGGGTAGCTGAAACTAGATAATCATAAAAGGCCCTTCCAACTCAAACCATTCTACGATTAAGGGGAGACTTATTTATTCGTTTGGTAGACTAGAGGATTCCAGCAAATGACTTCAAAATGTTGGTGAGAACCTTAATGTGAAATTCAGTCTCACTTCAAGCTGCTAATGTAGAGCCCTGAGACACACTCACAGGGCTACCCAGAGAGAAAAGATAAAGGAAGGAGTGATGTTTCCAGAGTTTCCCCAAGACAACTAACACAAAGTGTAAGTGTTAATGGCCGGGGCAGAGCTGTGCCTGCTGGTTCTTACCTGGAGGACCTGGGCATGCCCCTTCTCAGCACAAACATGCAGCGGCGTTCTACCCCAGCAGTCTGTGGTGTTGACTTGAGCCCCCAAGCTAACCAAGTCCTGCACAATGAGATGCTGGTTGGCAGCCACAGCAACCTGGAAAGCGCTCTGCAAACATCAAGAAGAAAATTTAAGCTATTAGTCATCTGATCTCTAACAGGAAAGAGCAACTAAAACAAACAAAAAGCCTAGTTGCCTGGTATTATTTAAGCAGTGATTATGAATACTAGGAAGCCAGGACAAATGAAGCAGAACACATAGTTTTACCAGCTCAAGGTGATCCCAAGAAGTATTATTAGCTCAAGGTTAATATTAGTATGCAGGCTAAATCTTGGGGTTAATATTAAATAAGCATTTCACCACATCTTTCTCAAGGTCCAGACATGCAGAAAGCACTCAGGTGTACAGAGCAGGTGCACAGGTTTTTGAGAACCTCACCTGGCCATTGTGCTCTTTAATATCCAGCATGTGCATGGCAGCCATCTTCCTTGCAAGAACATAGGAGAGTGCTCGACGACCCTGGGCAACAGCAATGTGAAGGAAGCTGCAGGAAAGAGGGGAAACGGTTACACCACCATACAAACCAGGGCTCAAGACATCAGAGATCCGAACACATGGTAGGGGGTGTTATGCTGCCAGCTTCAGACCTTCTCTGCATAACTAAGACAGGAACATGGATACTTTCTTACCAGGGCAATTTAAAGCGTCTAAATTTGAATGTTTTTCTCTCCACTTACCACAGTCTATTGATAAGTACTCAAAATTAGACAATACAAACACCTCATCTACTCAGTGTGCTGCAACTCTTTGCATCACACCCGCCAGCAAGACCGCATGCTTTGCTTGATTACCTTGAACTGCTGCACTCATGACACAAACACTGCTACTGAACAGCTTCCACTATACCACCCTGCCTTTCAACTGCCTCCCCAGCCCACCAAAACGCAAAACCATTCCCCAACCTCCCACATCAGAAACACCAAGATAAACGGCACTCACGTGTCTCCATCCGAGTCTTTTGCAAGGAACTGGTCTTGAGATATGTTAGCCAGTTTGTTTTCCTCCTGCTCCACTTGCCATTGAAAAAATGACTTGCCCAGCTGCGTCGTGCTTCTGGCAATGCTTTGATCGGGTAGAGAGACATTCAGAGCAGCCAAAGAGACACTGCGCTCCAGACCACCACAGATGTTGCTGGAAAGCAAGCTGAAGTTCGGGGCGTGAGGGGCAACATCAGCCTGTGGGTGGGCACTGGTCAGAGGCTGGAGGGGAGTGGAGATGCCCTCCGAGCCTTCAGAGTCATTCAAGAGGGAGGAGAAGCTCTGGGACGGGCAGTACTGCAGTTCATGGCTCTCAAAGGTGTTCTGCTGGTAGGCAGGAGACTGGTCATTGGCAGCAAACGGCCTGTACTCCAGGGAGGCATCTGAAGGATAACTCTGTGACAAATCTTGGTTCTGGGATGGGGGAAACTGGTAGTGTTGCGGTGGATCAAGTATATGCTGGTTGGTATGATCTTGGAATGGTTGGTATTTCTGGGATGGTGAGAAAGCCTGTGTTCCTCGGCTGTCCTGGTACTGCTCACCGGGCGAGCCGTGACTGGAGACAGAGTGCATCCAGCTCACCTGCACCGTGTTCAGGGAAATGGGGCTCGACTCGTTCTTGATGTTTATGATGTTCTGCAGCAGATCAGAACTACTGTCATGCTTTGGGTCATTTTTATGTGTCTCTTCCATGTTATCCATAGAAGTTGGTGTCTGGGGTGGTGTCTGACAAGAAGAAAAAAAAAAAAATCAAAACAAGCCCCAGAAAGTTGGAGGTATAGTTGTATGTAGTAGTTTCTGATTGTATAAAGCAAAAATTGCTACAAACTTACCAGGAGATGTGGGTGAATATTTGCTTGGCGTTTGAAAGAAGGTCCATCAGAAAGGAGCTCAGGAGCCTTTCTTTTGCCACTGTGACCTAGTATGCTCTTCAGCTCTGTTGAAAAGTAAACAAATTTAGAATCCATTTGGAGGTTACTCTTACAACTGATTTAATACTGCAAGGTATGTATACAAAAAAAAAAAAAACAGTCTACCTGTGTATGGCTCGTAGTTCACCAATCCTCCTTGTGCCTTTCAAGAAAAATCCAGATTATTCTGTTAGTATAATGTTATTACAAGGGGAAAAAAAACCAAACCAAAACAAACAACAACAATAAAAGCATCAAGAAAGTAGCAATGACTTCCTTCATAAACACAGAATACACCTTATAGTAATTCTAGTACATGGTTGTCTAACCCTAACTTAATTGCTTTTAATTAAGGTTAGAAAATGGAAATACTTTCATGAAATTTAAATGAAACCCACCATTTTTCTTTAGGCTTTTTAAGCTATTTGTTACAATACCACAAAACTCCAGAAAATCTAGAGAAAGATACTGTTCCTTCCCAAGGATTTCTTTTAAACATGAATAAGCCAGTCGATTTTACAGTTCCCCAACGCCGTGAACTTTTCTATGCAAAAATCTTCCAGTGACACACTCATCTAGAAAGCTTACAAATACACACTCAGAAAAACTATTCTAATAAAATCAAAAACACCCTTTATCTTCTCAGAATTTCCTGTATTTTTTCTGTCTTTTCAGACTGGAAGTGGAAGGGCCTACCTTTACACTGTGTGCTCCGCACAGAGAAGTGCAAGAGCTTGACACACAAATCTCTCCCGAGATGAATGATCTCATTGCAGTTAACAGGGAGTTTCTGTGGTTTCGTAACACAAATGTATCTTTACCCAAACTCCCTTTAGAAAATAAAGCTTCGTAAGAACATTTTTAAGTGCTTCCTTCTCCCACGGTAAACCTTTCCACAGATTTCTGCCCAGCAGTATTCTTCCATTATGCGTTGAAAAGGAAAAACACTGATTCCAGCCACATCAGATAAAGCAGCAGCTCATTTCTAGCGTTATCACAAGGCACAGTAACCATTAAAAGCAAATATGTCAGTGTACAAAAATGCCGGTTACCTTGCTTTCCTCGGTGGCGGGGCCCGAGGACATCTGTTTGCTGCTCCTGAAATGCAGCAGGAGCTCCTTCACGGAGTTCTTCACGCGGACGCCCTGGAAAGGTCCTCTGTGCTGCTTTCCCCCCCCCATGTGTTGGTCAACTGTGAAGACACGGAAACAAAGCCCAAATTTTAACCACTGATTCCGTTTTCACAGAACAAAAAAAAAACAAAAACAAAAACAAAAAAAAAAAACAAAGCCAGGAAACCACCTAAATCCCTGGTTAGCAGAGAGGAGCCAGTGCGCTGCCCCCCGCATCTCCTCCACCATCCCACGGGCGTGCGGCTCCTCCGCTGCCCCCTCGCCCGGGCACCCCCCCGGCCGCTCCCGCTTCCAAGAATGGGAACACTCCGGCGCTGGGCGTGCAGCACCTGCGAGCCGCGCCCGCCCGACGCGGCACTCCCGCTTTTCACCGCTTCGGCGGCTTTTCAACCCGAAAGGGTCCGCGACCGGCTTCGCTCCCCGTAGGGACAAAGCGCGGACCGCGGCCCCGCGCCCTCCCCGCCGCCCCCCGGGCCGGAGGACACGCCGTACCTTGCAGCGCGGGGCGGGGGCCGCCCCGGGGGTCCCTCCGGCCGCCGCCGCGGCTGCTCACCGAGAGGTCCGAGTCGGATCCCGGCGAGCCCGGCGCGGAGGAGTGCGCCGGCGAGCAGCTGCCCTCGCTGGAGTGGGGCGAGGCCCCGTAGAAATAGGCGAGGTTGATGGGGCTGCTGAGGGCGCCGCCGTCGCCGCCATCGGGCGCCGCGTCCCGGCTGCTCTCCACGATCATGGCGGTGCCGCGGGGCGGCGGGCGGCGGCGAGGGGCGGCTGAGGGCGGCGGAGCGGGAGCGGGCACGGCCAGGGCTGGGCGGGCGGCGCGGCGGGCACTGGGGGCGGCCGGGCGGCCGCGGCGCTTATAGCGGGTCCGCCCCCACGGGGCGGTGCCGGGCCAGGGAGGGGCCGTGCTTCCCGTAAGGGCCGCGGGAGGAGTCGCGCCCGCGGCGGGGCGGGAACCGGGAGCGGGGCAGGGCTGGGCTGGGCCGGGCCGGGCAACGCGGGGGGTCCGTGGCGTGGACGACCAGAGCCCTCAGCCCGGGCACTGGGCAGCGTCGCCAGGGTGGGAGTGGCGGGATGGGATGGGAACGGTGGGGGTGGTAGTTATGGATGCCACCTCGCACCCTGTCCTCCCAGTTTGCCCCTGTAGGCTTCATAGAATCACAGAACGTGCTGATTTGGAAGGGACCCATCGGGATCATCGAGTCCAATTCCTGGCCCTGCACAGGACACCCCAAGAATCACACTATGTGCCTGAGCTTTGGCAGCCCTCACTCACAACGCATGCAACCCCTAATTCCCACCCTCTTACGGAGCTGCAGAGATAGAAAGGACAAGCATCCGCCTCAGCCCTCTCCCTGTTGCTGATGCCCAGCTCTCGTCCCCGTGTGCAGGTACCTCTCACCCCAGGTGCGATGGCGTGGGAGTCTTTGTCCCACTCCTGCCAGGCCGCGGCTCCGGGAACGTGGTCTTGGGAGTACAGGGATTTTTTGGTCGTGTGCTTCAAGTGAGCAGCATCCAGGGAGAAGGGGAATGTGAGCGGTTACTCACAACAGAGATGACTCATCTCTGTTCCTCTGTGACTGGAGTGTGTAGTAGGCAGGGGGCAGACACAGGAGTTATTTTGGTTTTAAGTTGCACCATACCACGGTGGCAAAGCCTTTTGGTCAAGGCCAGCAGGGAGAAGCGGGTAAGCAACACAATGCCAAAACAAAAAGTGGGCGAAACCATGCACCTGCGATTACTGAACAACAGTACTGAGTTATTATCGATGTTCACGGGGAGACTTCTCCGGTTTCTACTTTTCAGACAAATATTTCTGCTTTCCTCATTTCCACTGAGGTCGCTGTCTTCTAAAATACGAAAGTGTGATTTTGTCTGTGAGGTTGATTAGGATGTTTTTAGTAGTGTGGGTGCTCCAGAAATTATGTAGTAAAACAACATGGTCTTTCTGAAGTGTATTATGCAAATTGGAGGTCTAGAATTTATATTATTATTAATGTTTCATTGTATTGAAAAACATGGGACAGGTGCAACATGAAATTATATTAATCAGCCCATGAGGAGGCAGGAGCGAATTACTTTACACTATTCAAATATTTCTTCCACTGTCAGTTGAAGCAAGGTTTTTGCTGGGAATTAGCTAGGCAATTTTCTACTCCAAAAACTGCTGTTTTACACCACAGATTGAATCTATGCAGTCACAACAAAATTTGCAAATGGAACCTATAAACTGAAATCAGATGCCAAGTAATAAGAGAAATAGCCCAAGAACTCACTTGCTCCCTGAGCAGCAGCTCTCTCCCAAGCACGGCTCCCTCATTAATGAACCGCTTTATGCAGGTGAGGGTTTCTGAAATCAAGCTGTATGGTTTCAACACACAAGGAGATGGTTCTCTGTTCTTCAAGCCTTGGTCCTCACTTACGATACCTTAGCCTTAGGTAGATGCTTTTAAGTATTTCCTCACTGAAAAGCACTTGGTGCTGAGAGATCCTTGAGCCCCCGAATGCTCTTTGCACACTTGGTGGCTAATGGGAGGACTCACAACTCAGATTTCTGAAAGCAGATCTGACTGATGGACCTTTCCATTCTCATCCCTGCCAGGTAGACCGGAAAGCAAGTTATTTTAATATCACCAAGAGGGTCTACAACTACTGCAGCAAATGGATTTCATCTTTTAACAAGCAAATGGTAACATGAATGCGAGAAGTTGATAATTCAGAAAATTAGATTTGTCATCATAGTTGCCTGCAATTGCCTTCAAAATGCCGAGATTAAATGAGATTTCAAACCAAAAGTGGATTTCTCTCCTTGTAGTTGTACTGTGCCGTGAAAGGTCCTTAAACCAGACACAGGTAGGGACAGGCACCGCCTTTATCCTTGCTATTCAGTAACAATTTTGGAATGGATTTAATTGAAGATTAGTTGCTACATATGAATGCAAACTATTCTATAAAGCAATTTAATGAGTTCTTGTTTGGGCTTTTTTATCTTAAAGAGGATGTGAATTTTTTTTCTCTTCTATTCCAAAGTTTCTATTCTCCTGAACACTGAATTGCTGACTTGCTCTCCTTTTACCAAGAAAAATCCACTTCAGGCAACACTCTGATACATCAGTTTATACTTGTTTCATCAGTGACATCTTATTTATCAGGTCTTCTGGCATAAACCTACTCCCAGTCAAAGCAGATTAAGACAAGTCTAATTCCACTGAGCTCTGTAACAAAAGGCTCTTTCAAAAATACACACACACCCATAGGTTGCACAAGATGAGCTGGCTTCCAGCAGCCTTGTGCTCTCAAAGTGCTTCCATGAGAGTTACTGGTAAATTATTGCTACATCCACAAATTGTAATTATTAAGGCTGCAGACCTTGAACATTTGGGTTTTGGCCCAAACACTACTTAATTTCTGTGGTGACCAAAACCCTGTGAGGCATCTTCAGCCAAAGTAAGTTCCTCTGGGGCAGGGTGGTGACCAAGAAAAAGCACTTGTCACCTCTTCTCCTAATGAGGAACCTGACACAGCCTGTACAGACAGCTACAAACTGGAGGGGAAGGGGGACCAGCTGGGAAGGCATTGCAGGACACATGTGGCATCCAGGCAATTTCAGCCTGCTTTGACTGAGCTGTAATTCGGTACAACCCATCAGTCCCAGAGCTGGAGAAGGCTGCAAGGGGAGCACAGAGGTGGCCCTCTCAGTTCCCTGAGCACTGCCTTTCCATGTTTTATTGCACCACCTCCATTTACTGGGATGTATCAATAATGCCAACTAGTGGCCGTTATCAGCAGCATTTGTCCTGAAACCCCTCTTCTACACACCTGCAAAAAGCAAGGTAGGTTTATCTTGGTATCACAAACAACAACAAAAAAGAAACAGAGTGCACTTGTTTCTGAAAACTCTGCTTCTTCCCTCCCTTCAGAACACAGTCTGGACAACTATTGTGTCATTAAAGCAATCAGTCTCGGTTTAGGTTAATCCAATATACTTGATTACTGAAAAAGCTTTTGAGAGGGTGATTTGTGCACACCCATGAGCTGCCTCAAAGGCATCTGAAAGTTCAGTTAAGAACAAAACCAAAATCCTGTTGTCTTGAGGCTTGCACTTGCTGGGCAGGGGTCTCATTGTAAAAATCAAAGAAGCTGAATACCAGCAACTTAAGGCTTTCATCACTGACTAAACATCTAGGTTAACCAGGGTCATATGTCTCTCTTTTGCTATCCTAATCAGAACCAGCACAGAGAAAAGATGCAGTGTGCCTGCACTGCTCAATCCCTGGGGCACATACTGATGTGAACTTTAAAGCCTACTGATGCAGGCTTTAAATAAATAAATAAATAAATAAATAAATAAATAAATAAATAAATAAATAAATAAAGCCCAGAAAGTGGAACTTTGTCTTCCCCA
Source organism: Corapipo altera (assembly GCF_003945725.1). Lineage (NCBI taxonomy): Eukaryota > Metazoa > Chordata > Aves > Passeriformes > Pipridae > Corapipo > Corapipo altera. The sequence continues at coordinate 351,333 of NW_020884898.1, read as the reverse complement.
TGGAGCAGCACGTAGTCATTCTGCCAGGCACACAATCCTTCCTAACCTCCCTCTGTGAGTGAGGAACATGCCAGCTCTCAGAGCAGCCCATGGTTCAGTCGGTATGGGAGCGGAATAAATCTCTCTCCTCAGTCTGTCTCTTAAGCAGCAGTGCAGGATAAGGGTCAGTCTCTGGGTAAAGTGGCAGAGCACAAGCTATTAGTAACAAGAATTCAATTTTGCAACATATTTCTGGAGCAGTATAACCTTTGTGGTATTTCTCAAACTGGAAATAAAAATGGTAGTTTACAGTCTAGTTGCTTAACGCAAGTTTGCTGTATGGACGTCAAATGTTCCTTACTCTCCAGTAGGTATAATTAGGCTCCTGCTGCAGGCTGAGTTGAGGTGACTGAACACCTCCAACACACCTCTGTACCCCAGCAGCGTTTCCACACAGTATGCAACCCCCAAACTATCCAGCATAACACCCGGATTGCTTTTAGAATATCATCAAGAAAACCAGAGATAAAAGCTCAGTAACTATTCCACTCCTAGTGAGCGTTCAGGATCTGTACCTCTATTTGCTTTACCAGTTTTGGAGAGTGCATGTCAGCAGGTTGGAAATGGTTCATGACACAGGTTTGCTCTAAAAGCTGGTACAGAGCAGTCAGTGTTTCTTCCCTCTTTGCTATACTTGTATTGCTACATTTTTTTCCTAGACTTTGGTCTACAAGACTGACATTCTGGAATTAAGCTGAACATCAAAAGGGGGCATGTATAAGCCTTCATATTAAAGGAAAACTCAGACTTTTTATTTAACATATTTCTTGTGGGCCTTGCTCCTTTGATCCAAAGAATACCCTCAATTCTACTTTTTTTTCCCTCCCAAGCTGCCTGATATAAAAAAAAAAAATAAAATAAAAAAAAAATAAAAAAAAAAGAAATTAAAAAAAAATATTAAAAAAAAAGTGGGATGCTCCTAAGCAGATCTTTTCCCACTGGGTATATAAGGCAGCTTAAATCAGTACAGACTAAAAGAAACCCTAAACCCAGTAAGTGTTGCAAAGCTGGTGAAGTGGACCTGAGTTCTGTGAAAGTAAACAGTTTCCTTGTACATACACCTCATGTTTGTGGACATTCCTCTCAAGATGCTCACTACCCTGGTTAGTCATGTTTTCTCAGAAGCTTACATATCTCATTAGTTCATTAGTGCCTTGCAGTAGGAACGCACGGCTAAGAAACACATCCACCACTGATGTCACACCGTGTAAACAAGGAGCAGAAGGCTGTTTCCCCATAGCAAAGGGAAACGTCATATGTCACCTGTAAAGAATACTGTGTGCACATAGATGAGGTAAATAGTGCTCAATCTTGCCTCAAAATATTTGGCTTCTTCCGGTATTCCAGTTTAGAAAGGGAGTTAGTACAGTTTCTCAGTGCTGTTAGGGAGACCCAGTGTAAGTTTGGAGGAGTAAGCACCAGTTTTCCTCGCGGCTCATGCTGAAGACATTTTTCCTCCTAACTCAGGTGACCAGCCTGGGCCAAAACCTGCCCTTTTGAGCCCACAATTATTTTATGTTATGCTGTAAGATGCAGGAGCCAGTGTTGCAAACACAGCAGGTGAGTTAGGCTCTGGTGTACTTCATTTCAGGCTTCCTACCTTCCACAAACAAACAAGAACTGTTTCAAGCCCCTGTGAAATGAAACCACTTTCTAGCAGAGACTGCAGAGCTGTCCCAATGAACATCACCAGTCAACACTCCAGTACAGGAATGGGAGGAAAAACTCTCAGTTGAGATTTGAACCCGGAAAAACATGATTTTTTGAACTGCAATCTACCCAGGAACTTGCATTCCTAGACTCTCAATTTATGTAACAGGTAACCTAGCTCAGGTTAAGGTCACCATACATCCAGGCTTCCCAAACGTGTTTTTCCACTCAAAAAATTGTCCAGGCAGATTTTGAAAATTTGCACTCCTCTTGGACATGGCAAACCAGTCACATCTATCAGACAGCAAATCTAACAGCTGACCAGTCCAGAAACCCCAGTCACAGTTGTCAGCATGCATGCAGCTCATCCATGCAGTGGTTTCATGGCAGGATCAACACCTGCAGGAAGCCTCAGCACTGATTTGCACAATCCTACGCAGCCTGTGAGCATATCATCAGCTCAGGGGTGCAGATCCATGAGCAGGAAAGCCCAGGCAGAAACAAGACAACCACAGTAAAAAGCACTTGTGGCATGTTAACACTGTAGAGATCATTGAAGGAAATGCCCTCATCTAATATCTTGATCTTATTTCACTGTGTTTTCCAGTCTATTGAGTTTAAATGCTTTCAGTTCAGACGTCCATTCACGAGAGAAATCCCAGCTTTCAAAATGCACGTCTGTCTGACCATTGGGAAAGTCCTGAAACTCAGCTGCAGAGCTGTCCTCCATTAGTCAGACAAAAATTCAATAAACAGGAAATTTTCTCATTTAAAAAAGCACCTAAATCAAGGCAGACAAATAGAATTTTATTATGGTAGGGAAAATGTTAGTTTGCTTTCAGCAGTTACAAAAATTTTCCTGTTGCTTAGGATGAATTGCGTGTACTAGGGCAGGTTTTATCTTCGTTTAAAAGTGTGCTGGGACAGCTGGGACAACATCACTGCACCTATGGATCAGAATTTGCTGTCACATAACTCTCAACCACAGTTGTCCTATGTCTGCCTAAAGGGCATTAATATCATGTAAAGGATACAAAGTACTATGTTCTTTCTACAGATTGAACAGCCAGCTGCTACACATTTAGAAAGAAATCCATGACAGTAATGACAAATTTACAGTAATATGTAAATCATGCACAAGTTAGCATAAAACATCAAGAAAGTTGAAAATAAACTCTTTGACTTGGTGGGGCATGGTGCAAAGCTCTGTTCCCAGGCATTGGCTCCCTCCTCCAGTTCTCATCTGGGAAAAGACACCTACCAAAGCCAGACATATCCTGTCTGACAGGATGCTGCTCTCCACAGAAGCCAGCCCATGGATGTTTAAGTTTCCTTTTCATTTCCTGCCAATTTCTTGAGAAGAAAGCAAGAGTAAAGGCAGCTCTTGTTTCTACCTTGCACATTTTGTCTCAGAAGCTTGTGACTGGGAACACGTAAAATCACACAGCGGTTTCTCAGCAGCACTGTCAGGACTGAGTTTTGCTGCTCTCAAAAGTCCAGGTGAGAAGCTAAGTGAGGTCAGACCACCTGGGCTGCAGCAGAGTAAAATCAAAGGGAGGGATGGGGCTGTGCCTGCCATCCCGCTGCTCTGGGCAGCCCAGGGATGGGAAGAGAAGCAAAGCTTCCCAGTGCCCAGGAGAGCTGCTGGAAACACATTTCCAGCAACTGTTAATGATTATGATGACAACGATGATGATACCCTAACCAGCCCCTCCAGGGCAGCAGAGTGCAAGGCAGCTGGACTGCCCCAAGCAGCCCAGGGCTTGGCCAGTGCTCATGCCCCAGTGGCAGAGGACATTTCCTCCCCACACACACCCTACTTGTACCAACTGCCATTAAACAAAACAGGAAATGTGGCTTGCTGTAAAGAAAGTTAAAAAAAGGTCTAACTAGCAAAAACAAAATCACATGCCGGACAGTGATCATCAAGCTGATACTGGAGTTTTGTTTGGAGCAGAAATGTGGCCTTCTTTCCAATATCCCTAGGTGACATTTCTCCCTGACCACGGGTCACCCAGTCTGGCTGAGGGAGAGCCCAGGGTGTCACCCATTCCCTGTACTCCACATGCCTCCGGGCAAGCCACAAAAGTCGCAGCTGAAAATACCCAGCTTCCATTTAAAGTACTTGCAAACTTAACCACCGCCTGCCGTACACAAGTCTTCAATGACACTATGGTGCACACATGCCCCCAAATAATTGGGGTTTAAAACCAGACCACAGTTTATCCCCTGCAAGATGCTTAGTGCAGAGCTGCCTTCCCTGCCTGCCAGATACGGGCACCGTTAATGAACTGGGGTACTGCATAATTGACCTCATGTGGTAAGCCAGAGAAACCTTCACCAAGTGATGAAAAGAAGTTTATGGTTTGGTTTAATAAATTCCTTAGCATAAAAAAATTTAAAGTGAAGTTTAAGGTCATTAAACTTACTTCTTTTCATTCCCACAGACTTTTTCTGAATTACAAGAATGTAGGTGTAGATCCCTATTTTTATATGTTTCTCTGTGTTGTCTCACACTGTACCATGACAATTTATGCCTCTCCTGTTGAAGCTGGCAGGCTTATATGCTGCTGATGCTCTGCTATTCCAAAATTAATGATGAGCTGCGAGGAAAGAAATTGTAATCAAGATTATACAAAACACCTGCTTTCACTAACAATGCTTCTTTCATTCAGTGCTCTCTAAGCTTAGCTTTCATCCACAAACAAACAAACATCTCTCCATCTAAACTCTGGAAAGCTATTACATCCTCCCCTAGAAAAAGCAGATAGTTTCAGAGACTTGCCCAAAACAGCTAAGCTATTTAGGGGTATTTTGCTACTAGATTCACTGTGGGCTTTCAAAAACCCCACTGTTCTTTGTGGTTTCTTCACCGTTGTTGTTGTTACCTATTACCTTCCCAAAAACCAACCATTCTTCCATATCCAATCCCAAAACAGGCACAGACAATTATAACACAAGCCCCTTGGAAGGCTATTAGAAGCAAAAAAAAAATAAGAAGAACTCAATATTGTTCCAATCAATTACAGCTTTTTAAAGCAGCAAATAAAATAAAATTATAACAGCATACCTTCATGTCAGAGCACTGAAGTTAGAAACAGCTCTACAGAAATCAAGCCCCTTCTTGGCACCCCACTGGCAAACAATCATTCCTTATGACCATGTCTGTGTGAATGACTGAGAGGTTCCTCTGAGGTTTAATGATATAAAACAGAGAAGCAGCAGTAAGGAAACTATTTTTTCCCCTCCCTCACAAAAGTCCTGCTTACTCTGACTTTCTAGTCACAAAAAAAAAAAAAAAAAGAAAAAAAAAGAAAGAAAAATACCCTAAACAACACCCCACAAGTTCATTACAGCTCCAGGCTGAGTACCCACAGGGCTATTTTTATTGCAGTGGATCACATACCACTTATCTTTTGGCTCAGGTTAGCCAGAAGGGAAAGGGGATGTTATGACCTGTGAGGGGAAGCAGCAGGGTGGAGGAGCACAGTGCCGTGAGTGTGGCTCCCTGGACTTTTTCTGCACGGTGGAATTTCCCAGGCGGGGTAAGCCCTGGCCGGGGATATTCCCTTGCCAAGGAGGCTGGCAGGAAACCCCAGGCTGGCGTAACACTGCCAAGAGAGGGTCTAGAAGACACTGATACAAGTTTCACAGCAAGATTAATGAAAAAGTGTGGTACAACAAACGGGTGAAGAGAAACCTTAAGGTACAACGCGGTGGGGTTTCTTTCCTGCCAGGGTCAGGTTCTCCTCCTTGTCCACCTTCTACCTGGAGTGTTGCCTGTATGGCCACAAGCAGCCAAGCTGCATCTTGTAGCCCTTTTCTGTCTTGGCACTATGGAGTAACCTGGACAAGCAGGTGCCTGCATAGCAGTCACGCAGGAAGCAAAAGAGATGCAACGTCCTGTAGGAAAAAACCCAGCTCCAGCCTTTGGGCGGTGGCACAGGACAAATACCTCTCCTTGGTGACTGTCTGGATTTCAGTGGGACTTTGCCCTCGGAAAGGCTGGAGTGAGTTTCACAGGGCTGGTGTCAGTGTGAAAGCTCCATACAAGCAGGAGCCTGATTAAAATGGAGGGGGGGGGAGGTCAAGTGTAAAAAAAAAATAATAAAAAGGCTGTCTCTGTCACAGATCTAACAGATGTGAAATAGTCACCTGCTCCAGTAGATATGAATAACCTCCAGCTTAAAAGAAGTCTCTAGGATTTTCCTAAAAGGTGAGCAGATCCATCTGAATCATGCTCCCTTTTCTTCTCCTTTCATCAGTGACACAGGCGTACCAAACACGGTGAGCAAGGACAGGACACACAAATCTTTTCAGGACAAATATCCCCCAGCTTCAGTGCCTTGTGTTACCCCTTCCCAAACGCACTTAATTCCTACAGTTCCCAGCAGCTGGCGCCAACAAGATACTAGCACTGGACCACTTATGCCCTGCCCACTGTGTATCCAGTGCCTCCTGCACTGGAACTTAGATGTTAAACAAACAGAACACACACAGACTTTACCTACACCCTTGCCCTGCCTCAGTAAGCTGCAGGAGGGAGGTAGGAGAGAACATCTCCATCCCAAAGGTGATAATTTTGAAACCCTCCCCCTGCAGGCAGGAAATGCTGCGTGGGCTCCACCTTCCTGTTCACAGATGTATTATATCACTGGAACGTGTTCAACTGATAATCTTGATGAGGTCAATACTTTTCCTTGAAATAAGGATGCTTTGTTCTAGCTGGGGCTGGTATTTGTTTGCTCACTGGAGGCCCGTGGTGCCCTCAGTCTTGTCCAAAATGTGGCAGGGCAGTGCCTCAACCAGACTCAACATCACAGGCAGTAGGAGCAGCACCTGGAGCACCACTCAGCTCATCCAGCTGCTACACCCCTTTCTCCCAGGTGTTGCTGCCTGTGGACCTATGGCAGCTCCGATGCTCTGGCTCCTAAAGCCATGGGGGGCACTTGTTACCAGCGATATATGCCAGGAAGGTCAGCCCCCTCCTGAGCACCACTCACCTGTGCAAACAGGCATTCTGTGCTGCAAAAAAAAAAGGAAAATCCAAGTCTGACAAGAAAAAAAAAAGAAGGGCAGAGTAACAATGCCATGGCTGATGTGTGGCAGGGCAGGATGAAAAGTCATTACTTCAGTTAGAAATGAAAATAACTACTTGTAACAATGTTTGCTGCACAGCAGAACAGGGGCAACAGGACATCAGGAAGAAATGTGTTAATGTGGGGAACCTGCATTGCAAACAGCAGATATGAAATTTCTGGGATTGGAAGATACACATATGTTGAACACATATTACAACAATGCAAATAATTATAATATCTGCTTGTTACTGGAGCGCCTGGTTTCTTTTAATTGGATTTTTAAGACAGGATCTTTTTTCTGCAAAAAGAACTTTTTTTTTCTATTTTTACTTATCAGAGCAAAGGCAAAAACAAGACACAGCAGGTGCAAATAATAACAATACAAATAGACAGGGGAAAATATAAAGGTGGAGCAGAAAGGTATGAAACCATTAGAAGGAAGAAGCAGTTAAAGACAGAAATAGCTGCCTTGCCAACAGCAAGTGACAATTCCCTGAGAGAAGCTGACTCAGACAGAGAAAGAGGGCAGGCAGGACTGGAAAGCGTGACTCACTTGGCACAGGGCACACCAGAGGGCAGCAAGCAGTGGAAAGAACTGACTGCAGGATGGCAAGAGGGGAAAACCCCCGTGAATTTGTCATGATTCTTTCACTGCAGGTACTTGTGCCATGCCTCTCACCTGCTGTACTCCCACGGGCATGTCCTACCTGGAAGGTCTTTTGTGAGATCCTTCAGAGTGGGCTGCCATGTCACAGCACAGCATTAGTCCTTGTCATATAAATAGTCCCAATCATTGCAAACAACCTGCAGCAGAGATTTAGAATAAAAAAGGGGAGAGCCTCATACCAAATTGAACCAAAAAAACAACAGGTGCATACAGAAGGCCCAAACATGAGGGCACAGGGTGAAAATCACTTGTCTATTTTCAGAGCTGACCAGGGAAGGGAGACTAACAAGTGGAGGGGCACGACAAAATGTTTAACAGGTGGCTGACCCAGCCAACATTGACTGCCTCATCATGGTCTTGCTGTCAGACCATACAGTCTGCTGAGTTTTCCATGTTTCAGAAAGAACTGGCACCAGATGTATTACTCTATCCCAGTCGAGTTTACTCCTCTGGATGCATTTGTGACTTAGGAAAAAAAAACCCCTCACTTTTAAAAGAATATTTAGAGCCAAAAAGAAAAAAAAAATCACCCTCTGAAGGTCAGTCTTCATTCTATGTTATCAACGTCTATGTCATCAACTGAGTCATCAACATTAATAGCAACTCTAGAATGGACTCCCAGTGAGAGAGCTTCATTCAGTGGTGTTTGTGACATCTGTTTTCAAAACACAGCTACCCAGGAGTTAGAAAACAAACCACCACCAGGACTATTATGTTGTGGCTTATGTTTTTCATTTGAGAGTCATCCCAGGCTCTTTTTCAGTGCCTCAAAGCCCTCTTCTGGCCACATTCATTAAGGATTCACTAATGCATTAAGCCCACGCCAGCTGACACAGTCGGGATGTGGGTGAGGGCACATTACACTTTCACTTAGGTTTAGTGATGTGCTTACTCTGCACCTGGGCCTCACACAAAGTGACTTACACACGCTTAATTCTTTAGCATTCTCCCACAAAATCCCTCTTTCCCTTTCTATGCAGAGAAGCTCCTGTACAATTCACCATGACATGACTTACAGAGCAGACCAGCTTGAAACACCCCAAAAGGCTATTGGATATGCCCTCAAGAGCCTAGTAATGCCAACAGAGAAGGACACAGTAATTTTGACAGGATTTTAGAGTCACTGTCCAGATATGAGCTAGGTTCCCTTACATGAAAGTTTAGATTTGGGTGAAAAGCACTGTGGTGAATTCAGGAAAGACTCAAAAATCCAGACTCGGGGACAAAATAAAACATTTCCCTGATTTCAAATACATTGATCTTGCATTGTAAATAGGACAGCTAATGTTAGAAGTTACCTGATACCTTGCTAATTGGGGATGCAGGACTAAACCATGGGATGAATACAAGAAGACCCATTCCAACCAGATCAGAAACCATGTGGTTTTGGCTCTTTGCTGGCCCTGGTGAGCTTCCTGTCCCTCTGTCCGGCAGTAAGAGGCTCAAGCCCCTTCCCTGCCAAGCACCTGTGCTGTCTCAGGTAAGTTACATGCCCCCTCTGAGTCACCACAGCCACGGAAGAGCACATGACACATGATGAAAGCCTGCCTGTGCACTCCTCATTTATATATGCTTTGGGTTTGTTTTAAAAAGTTCCCCACTATGATATCTGCCACATCTACAAACATGCGAAAACCCAATACACATGGCTTCAAACCAACTGTAAGCAGAAAGTTTGGAACTGTACCTAACATATGATTACTATGACATTGCTGTCAGAAGGGAGGAGAGGAAGATGTGTGTGAGCAGCCTGGGTGGGAAAAACTGTTCCTTTTTTGACATATTTGGAGAAATACGTGTATATATGTATACATATTTCAGTGTACTATTTCAGAGGAGTGAGTTTGTCCCACACAACTGGGATTGCCTTTGGGAACCTCCACATGACCAAATTCCCAACCTTCTTCCTCTCCTCAATGCCACAGAGAAAGACCTTTACATATTGTTTTTCCTTAAACCCATTCTTAAATCATTTTTCTTCCTCTCTTTTTCCTATTCCCCACTCCCATTTCCCCTATAAGGATGTCTGGGGCCTGACCTAACACCGTGCTGAAAAGCAGCTCATGTTTGCAGCATCTTCCTTCTATTTTTGGCCAAGAGAAGGCTGACATAGGTTGGACACAATGGCAGCATGCTTCACTTTCAGTTTCCAGAGCAAAATGCTGAGAATAGGGCACTTTACCTTCACCCTGTTACCTCATGGCTGTCAGGTGGCACTGGGAGAGCAGGGCATGAACTCAGCTCTTTGTTTTGGAGGAATGTAGGAGCAGCACCCTGGATCTTTGCCCTCCCCCTCCCCTCCCCCTTCAGTGGTCACCAGCAAATGAGAGGGGGAACAGAAAAACAGAACAGACACTGTTCTGTGCACTCTATTCTAGTTTCCAGGAACTTGTAGTTCAGCGATTTTCCCCCACCAAACAGGCTATTTTTGTCTACATATATTAGAAGTCAGCACAAAGGACAATGCACCCTGCTTACTGCTTTCCCCGCTGTGAATTCTGGCTGCCACCTAACCCCAAGGTAAGCTGGTAGCCATCCCCCAACTCCTCCACCCTGGTCCTCCAGCCATCCCAGAGGCTCCCCAGTCTGTGCCATGCAGCCACTCTCTCCCTCTCCCCATGACCTTGAAAACACAGCTCTTGGGCTCAGCTCCTATTATGTCAAGAGCTTCTATTATATCAGGATGAGAACAGAAATGAAAAATCATTTATAGATCAACCAAATGACATCTAAAAGCATCGTGTGCCCAGTCCTCATCTTAAAACACAAATCCTCTGTTTCTTCATTTCTCCTTCCTGTCTATTCCAGGCCTGATGCACCAACAACAGGAAACATCAGTGTGCTTTGGTGCTAGGTCTCATGTCAGGCACAGATCATAAAAACCACTCTAAGTGAATTTAATCTATAAACCATAGTGTGAAACTCCTACCCAACATACAGCACAAGAATGTAACAGGTAAAACTAAGGGAACTACTATGCAACTGTAAAAATATAAAGGATGTGGGGTTACGACAAACAAGATCAACTGAGACTAAATCAGATTAAATAGTTCAAGTAAACTTTCCCTCTTTATTAGGAACTTTTCATTCTTTGAGCTTTTTGGCTATTAAAATTGTTTTTCTGATCACATCAGGAAATAAGACAGTAGAGCTTTCTTCATATTGTAAGCATTTCAATTAATATACATATATTAGGAAAAATAACACCTTTGAAAACAAGTTCTTTCTCTAACACACAGATGTAGTCCTTCGCTGCTCCCAACATAGTACAAGTCTTCCAAACAGTCTAAACGTACCTGGAGTAATCTGGACTTAACAAGTAAGTGCTTTTTAAATTAAATACAAATCTATGACTGAAGTTTTTTGCTGTTACTTAAACAGTCATGAGAGGAAGAATGTTTTAACCCACAACTTGCAACCAGACCAAAGCAAAATCCCAATACTCTCAACCCTTCCAGGAGACAACTTCAAACCTTTGTTTTTGTCACATGTACATGGAATTGTCACCTGTAGTACATAAAAAAATTGTACAGACACTTGTGGTAAGCAAAGTTTCTGTTTTTAAATGCTTACCTCTAACAAGTAAAACAATGAAAAATGGTGATTTAAATCTCGTAAAGCAGAGTCACAATAGTGCTGCACTGCAGATGAAATTAGAAGCAACTGAAAACTTGAAATAAGGGAAACTTCTGCTTTTTATCCTCTCTTCTCATCAACAATTCAACTAATGTCTTCTAGAAGGAAGAAATCAGCCTAAGAAGATATACAGGAGAAACAAGATTCTCAAAATATTACAGTGCAACACTCTTAATATGTAAAATGTAGTTTACTTATTTTATAAATAAATTCCTCTGAAGTCTTTTAATAAACACCATAAAAGTAAAGTTTATTTCACTGGGATTTGAGGGATCTGGATTTTGAATAAAGACAATAAAAAGGGAAAAAAATCTGTACTGAAAGGTTAATAATCAAAATGCTCAGAACAAGAATGAACATATCAAAAATATAATTTTTTCCCTTCAAATTAAGAAAATGGAAAGAAAAGGAAGACAGGGTTTTGAAATATTTTGTGAAATAACTTCTTATGTGTAAAGAAAGGTACTTAACAGACAACTGAAATATTCCTTTCCAGTCCTGTTTTACATTAAGTAACTTGAAAAATAACCAACCTATTAACTCAAGTCCCTATTAAAATCCATTTAAAAGTTTAAATAAACTGATTTAAAATATTTTATTGCTTCTGTGGTTGCATATACTGTACATATACAACTGGTGTGATGGTAACAAGATGAGAATAGAAATGAAAAATCATTTATAGATCAACAGAATGACATCTAAAAGCATCGTGTCCCCAAACATTATTAAATTCTCAGTTTCTTGATTTCTTCTCCCTGTCTATTTCAGAGCCCAAAGAAATGAAGTATTGGTCCTCATCCCAAATCAACTGCCAATTTCCCTCAAGTTCATTACCTAAAAGTTAATCTGTTATTAAAAAATTAATCTAATTAAAGGGTGAGGTTCTACTAGAAGGCAACTAGACATCTTTGCTAATAGCAGTCCTGTTCTCTTTCCCTCCATTGTCAAAACATTCAAAAGAATATTTTCTTCTCTATCTGTGCTTGGTAGCTAACAGTGATATAAAGCTGCTGTTGAAGAGCAGTGGCACCACAACATTCAGAGGAGAAACATGCTGCCACAACATTTTCACACACAATATGGCTTTATGAGGGAAACCTAATGGTTAGTCCACAATTAGGTAGTTTCCTTCAAAGTACAAGTTTGAAGTCTTATTTTCATTAACATTACTAGGATAGATTTGTTATTCAGGATGAAAGTCTTACACTATACCTATTTTAAAAATCACACCTGGGAAAGATGAAAGGTCATTTTCCATCGTGGTGGTTTACTTTCCCAGACCTGAACCGGTGTGGTCTCTTCTTAGCAGAGGATAAATTTCCATTACCATATAAAAGGAATAAATAGTTACCTAAAGGCAGTATATGGACAGATGCTATGTGAGGCAGTTGTCAGCAGGAACCAGCAAATTGGACCTCCTTAATTCTGATTTGAAAAGCTAAGAATAAACATTATTTCAGTGTATGTGACTCGTCCAGTCATTTTTAAACATTTTTAAACATTTTTAAATTGCTAAGTTTATAGATGGATGCCTTTTACATGCTGAAAGCATTTACATTTGTTTTTAAAATAATTCTCAGTTGTCCTTTAAAATGAACAAAATAAAAAGCACTGTTGCTGTAGCTGGTAGCACTAACTTTCTTGGGGCTCCAGCAATGAGAGCACAATCTTTCTTAAGAGAGCAGCAAACGTGAAAAAGAACAAAACATTTCTAACATGAAGACACTTCAATTATTTCACTCTGTGCAACTTACCAATTTGCCTTATTAATCTTCTCTGTTTGCTTACAAAGACCCACCTTTGTTTTGACACATTTCTCAGTAACACCACTGGTGAAGACAGGCTTTGGCCCGAATGGGACCAGAAGTAAGACACCATGGAACACTTCTCTGCTGTTTAATTTGGGAGCTGAATTTAATCAAAACTCTGTTTAAAGCGCTACGAGTTAAAACTCAATCCAATTAGCAGCAGTAAACACCACACCAAGAGGCCCGAGAGCCACCAGCTTTCACACCAGCAAACCTGGGTCTCTACTAAGCAGCTGTATGAAGGCAACCCTGTGTGTGCTTGGCTTTTGGGTGCTACGTGTTTTACCTTTTGTATTGGCAGCAGTGGAGTTCATGAATAAATGATAAAACTGGCAGACCCTGACGAGGGCTCAGGGCATGGCCCTGGCCATTAGTGTGTGCCAGTTACTGTTACCCAGTGCCAAACTTGGCCAAATGCATTCGGGTTCCTTGGCCCCTTCACACAGACAGAGTGCACGAAGGATGTACATGAGTCACTGTCAGCAGCCTGGCTTTGCAGGAACATAACACAATAGCTTTATCTCCCAGGGAAGGGAAGCATTTCCATCGGAAAATGCTTCAAGTAGGCGAGTCTGCAACTTGAACCTGCAGAAACTGCCTGAGACAGTGTCTTCACTGAGATCACAATACACATCTCATCATTACAGATAAATCAAGAAGTAGACAGTGCATCAGAGCTCAAAAGAGATTCAGTAGTACAGGAAACAAAACTAAAATACTGGCTATGTGCACTATTTAGCAGCCATCTGTAAACACCACAGGTGCCCTATTAAATTTCAGCAAATTCTTCATGACTTAATACTACAGATATTTTGATTGTGCTTCCTTATTAGTGACTTTGGTACACTCCCTTCATGTCTCTAATTAGGACTTTGCAACAAGAATGGACACTGTGTTTCTCTGACATACAACTAGAGGAGACAACTCCTAAACTCTGGAATGTTAATAGAAAGACCATTCCCAAAAGCTTTCCTAGGTTTCGCATACAGTTCTGAGCAACAAGACCCTGACAACAGAATCAGTGCCATATGGATTAAATTAGGTATACAGTGCAGACAACTAGTAAAGCTAATAACCCAAATAATTTCTTATTGAATCCTGTCAATTTAATTTAAGGTGCTCTCTAATAATCTCAGATGTGAATGATAAGCTTGAAGGAATCAACCTTGCAGGAAGATATGGCCTGAACAGTCAACTCCTCTTTACCACCTTTCACAGCTACCTAGAGTTAAGGCCACTCTACTCATACTGCACACATTTACAATAACCAGAGTTCCTCCATATCATCCAGCATCATTCCATAGCTCTGACAAAGAGCAACTTCACTTCAGCTGTAGCAAAAGATGACATAGGGATTTGTGCTAAGTTTGCAGAGGGCATACATAAGATAAAAATGCATCTATTTGATTCTTAACAATTACTTCCTGTGGGTGCAAGTTATGCGGCAAATAATGAGCCACAGACATCTCCCAAGCATCCACAAAGTGCACAGCAATTCCTGAGAACATTTTCCTCATGACAGAATCAAGCTGAAAAGAATACCAATCACTGTTAAAGAGGCTCACTTCTGGCCCAAGCTCCTGAACATTAGCTGTTCTGATGACGATTAAAGTCTCGGGGCTGCGATCCAGCAGCTGAATAACTGATCTCCGAATGTTCCTCAGCCGCCGGATATACACTTCCACCGGGAAAGTGCTGAAGTGGGACCATATGGTTATGGCTATCACGGTGTTCCTCCCCCCCACGATGCCGTTCAGCTCGTTGGCGATGTAGCGCAGTTCGCTGCTGAACACTGTTGAGAAGCGAATGGGTGGCCCGTGGCAGCGGAACTTCAGCAGGATGTTGTGCTTCAGGTCCACAGACATGAAAGGGCCCACGTTCTTAGGGCTCCTCAGGTTAAATTCCACTAGATCTGAAAACCCAAGAGTAATCATTAGTGAAAGGCGGTGTAAGAGGTTAAAACTATCATCGAGATGCTGGGACCACAGGGCAAAAGTAGCAGTAGACAAGGAAATCTGAACACAGTTCTAAGAACTCCAGAATTAAACAGATGATAAGCAAAAGTTTTTAGAGTGGAGTTTATGGGTGTTGAAGTTGTATGTAAGACAAGACACTTGGACTCCACAAGGCTGTCAACACCTTTTTCAAGTTTCCTGAACTATTTTGTTCTCTCTAGTAAAAAAGAAATTTTCCAGATAGTCATTGTTGCCCTACAAATCCAGTGTTCACGAGAACCCTTCTAGCAATTTTAGGACTCCATTAAATTCAAGGTGACTTAAACTTGTAGGCATTAAGGAGTCCCAAAGTCTGTGTTCCAGTGCAACTGCTTTATGGAAAAGGGATGAGGGAGGGAGGAATATCTAAATGGCTAAGGAAATTCTGTTATTTAAGTTAAAATAAGGGAAACAACCAAAACCTATGAACACTACAAGAAGTTCTTTGCTACTTCATTCCAAAATCACTGCTATGACTGTGACTCTGCAAGACCTTACAGAGGCACCCTAAGTGACTTCTGCTGTGGCTCCTGGGGTGGCCACCTTAACTCACAGCCACAGCAGTGGTCCCTTTACCAGGACAACTTAACTGATACCTTGTGGCCACATTTCCAAAGCCTACATGTTTCCAGTGTCTGCTCAAACATTTGAATAACTGTCTGCCAGGACTTCTGATGAAGTTTTGTCTTCCCTCTTCCTTTGTTTTGCCAGTGTCACTGTCGCTCAGTAAGATCAGCTCTGTGTCTGAGACATGAGAAATAAAGCTTTGCAAAGGTCTTTAAAGACAAAACCAAATTAAAAAAAAATTACCTGGAACAAATGCTGTCAGATATTCAAACCACTGCCTTATTGTAGAGTCTCCAAACAAGTGGATTACTTTTCCTTGTAAGCACTCAGTTATATCATCTGATTTGTTAAAATTATGGATCCAGTGTGTTCTGGACCTCCACTGGTCTTCATAATAATAACCAGAAGGGGAAGCTGTGGGATCTTCAGCTCTGTTCATAGTGATTACATCTGGAAAAGAAAAATTCTTTGGAATTAACAACAAAACCAGCCTCCATAATCCTCATGGACATGCAGTCAGTGATGAATGAACATCTTCCCTAGTTTAAAGCAAAAAGAATGATGTGCTGGGTTTGACTGGGATGGAGTTAATTTTTATAGTAGCTAATATGTGGCTGTGTTTTGGATTTGTGCTGGAAGCAGTGTTGATAATGTGGGGATTCCATCACTGCTGAGCAGTGCTTACACACAGCCAAGGCCTCTTCTGCTTCCTGTACCACCCCTCCAGTGAGTGGGCTGGGGGTGCACAGGAAATTGGGAGGGGACAGAGCCAGGACAGCGGAACCCAACTGACCAAAGGGACATTCCAGGCCACATGGCATCACGCTCTAAGATAAACCTGGATAAAGAAGGAGGAAGGGGGAGGAGGATGTTTGAAGCAATGGCAATTTTCTTCCCCATGATGGAGCCTGGCTTTCCTCAGGATGTCTGAACACTTTCCTGCCCATGGGAAGTGGTGAATGAATTCCTTGTTTTGCTTTGCTTGTGTGTGCAGCTTTTGCTTTCCCTATTACGACGTCTTTATCTCAACCCAGAAGTCTTCTCATTTTTATGCTTTTGACTCTCCCCTATTCCAGTGAGAATAGGGGGGTGAGTGAGCAGCTGGGTGCTCCTTGACTGCCGACCAAGGAGCACCTGACGACCACACAGATTGAAAAACGTGATGCATCACACTTCTGTAAGCCCAGGTATTTCACCCCACACTTCTTCAGCAAAACCTGCAACTGCTGGCAGAGTAGTTTGAACAATCATAGTTTAACTTGGTTTAAGTTAAATGGTATCTCTGACATTACTGTAAAAAAAAAACCAAACCAAACCAAAACAAAAAAAGAAAACCTAAAAGTATCTGGCATGTTTCACACTGCGACAGAAGCGCTCTATCGTGGGTGCTTGCATAAGGCAGGGAGGAGCAGAGGCAGAAGGACGAGCAGAGCATCTTCCCTCATCCCGACCGTGTCGCAGCGCGCGGCTGCCCTCTGGCGCCCGGCCTGCGCCCGGCAGCTCCGCTCAGCACAGGACACCGACCTAGGGGACAACCTGCTACCACTCAAAAAAAAAACCCCCAAAAAAACCCCAAGCAAACCCACACACCAAAAACCCCTCCAAAAAAAAATCTCTGCCTACGGAATATGGAATAACATATATCGCCACAGTCCTGCTCTATCACCACTAATTTTATACGTGCCCTTTGAGTATGTTAATCATGAGAGTCTCTAATTCCATGGATTTTGGACTTTCTCGCTGCTATCTAGCCCCCTCACCCTTCACTCCCTGAGACAGGCAGCCCCCTGAGGAGCAACTACACACCAGGAAAGTTCTATTCTGTAGGATGCCTGTGTGATACCTTGCAAGCAAAGGCCAGAGATTACAGGAAGGGAGCTGCAACCTCATGGTTATTTAAGTCACATATTGCTATATTTCTCTTGGCAACCAGTGTGATATCGGTACATCAGACTTCTGTGAGGTCATTTCAGGTTTCTCCTTTGCCACTCATGTATTCAAATACTTAAACTGAACAAGCAGGGAGCTCTTCCCTGGCACAAACACCAGCTGCACGGAGCAGACACATCCAGCTACATTTAAGTTTAAATGTTTAAACGATTTAATGTTTAAACACTTTTACCCATCTTGGTGTGGAGATTATCTGTTAAGAACAGTCCCTGCCCTGTCACAACTTAGAGCTGTTTGATAAAGCACACATTGTTTGCCATGGCCAAAATCATGCCAGGGACCACTCTAACTATGTATAGAGTACAAGCACTGGAGGCCCAGGGCCTAAAAGCATCCCCTGGTAGATGCTCCATTATAACATCATGCATAAGCATCTTTAAACATCCATTCCTTATAAGCATTCTTTTGCCACTCCCTTTCTGTACAATATTCTCTGTGTGTTGTATTAATAGATGTTAACCTGAGAGCTTAGAGGTTGTTAACATCCTTAGACCTCACAGGGACACTGTAAAAAGCAAACTACTATTACATTTGTATAACACAAGTAATATAATCATGAGTACCACAGAAAAAAGCCTTCAGAAAATTTTATCTTTGGATGTTACTTTAAATTAGACAACAGGGACAATGAAGGAAGAGGAACCAAAACCCAACTAGCAATGTGGACTCATCCAATATTTGTGAAACAGGAATCCTACAGAGAAAGGAAAAAAAGCCTTCGTATGGTCGTGTAATAAAAGACCAATTCATAATGTGATTTCACAACTTGAGTTTGTTCGATTTTAAGTTTTGATGGAAAAGTATTTCCATTTTTTACCTTTTAAGTGGATTTTTCTGCTACACATATACATACAAAAATGGTGCTAGAACAACTTTTTGGTGCCTCACAGTAAATCAGCATTTCAAATCTGTGTATAGTATCATATCACTTTTGATCCAGAATTCAGAAAGCCATTACTTTGGGATTTTATAGAAGAGAGTAAAAGTTCCAACCTGAAGTTATAAACTAAAGATAGAAATAAAAACTTGTATTTCAGAAAAATAAAATTTTAAAAAACTTTATCTACATTTACCCCCAAACAAAAAAACATGGACAAAAAGAAGAACAATGAATTTGTGTGTGCCAGCAATTCTAACAAATCTGTACATTCACAATCATTATACTAACACATTAAGTTTATTTATTCAGAGACTGCTGTTCCTGGAAGGAATTTCCCTGAGGAAATGTGCTACTCTTATCTACCCTTTCTAACCCAACATTAATCCTTGGGAAATGTAGGCAGGCTTTGATCATTCATAGCTCCTGGAAGAAGGGTGACACAATCAAATCTCAAATTTGCAGCAGTTTCTGTGAGGAAATACACAAGATTAAAAAGGCAACAAAAACACATCATCTAAAGAGTCTAGAGAAAGAAAAGGGATGGAGGGGAAATGCTGCTAGCCTAGTAGCAGCACTCTAGTTTTTTAGTGAACAATAAAACTAAAAGCAAGAAATGCTGTAGGCTGCTCTCTGTTCAGACTTTATTGCACAGGTCAGGAACTCTAACATAAAAGCCTCTTAAAACCTTATGAAAAAAAAGTCTTAAAAGCTCTCAATCAAGAAATAATTCTCTGTGTATCACATTTTACACAGGCATAAAAAGTTTGCACATGGATACGAACGAGATACAACCTCTAAGTTTAATTTAGTACAGACTGTCTTTGTTCTGTTTTCAGACAGGGCACAGAACAATTAGGCTCTGGTCCACAACTGTAGGTTCTGGTATCCTGTGGTAACACAAAGGATAGTAATACCTAAATGCAAGATATCAAAATTTGTTCCGCAAAGTTCTTAACCAAGAAAGACACTAAGAAACACCCCACAGCTGTTTTTGCTAGATTGAGAGTTTGGTAAGCAGTTATTCTAAGACATTTTACAGCTGTGAGTAAATGCTAGGGGGAGAAAAAAGACAGTTTTGGCAAGAGAACAATATTTTCTCTTTTTTTTTCTTTTTTTTTTTAATCTCATTTGTGTATGTAATTTTGGAAAAAAAAAATCGTTATTAGTACTGAACTTATATTACAGTTAACAACCAAAAGCCTTTATCTTTTCAACACAAATCTGAAATTAATTTCTATTCCATGCTACAAAAACAAACAAATCAATTATTACCTCATGCCTGTTGTTCTTTTTTATAAATTTAATTATGAATTAAAAACAAGAATCTTATGAAGTTCACTTTACCTGTAAATGCCTTGGGCTTTACAATGACTGAATCAGGTCCACTGGAGAGTATTGGCCTTTTGATGTTCACATGACTTGAACAAAACATAAACATAATAATATTTGTAAAAATTACTGTAAAATTTGAAGGAAATATTAATCTTGTTTTTTCTTAATCTGCTTCAAATAAGTACGTAGTATTCACACAAAGAATTTTTTACTCCAAGTTTACTCTACTTCCTATAACTGAATTCATTCTGCATTAATTTCCTCAAGATCACCATCACTATTCTGAATCCAAATTCAAAATTTCACAGCACTAAGACACCAATCCTGTGCACACTTTTGCTGACACAAATCCCAGTAAAGCTATCAGAAGCCTGCGAGAAGCTCTGAAGGATTTTCCACAAAGATGGGAAGCTCCCAGCTTGCAGAGCGTGGGGATACAAACCACTGAAAGGGTACAGTGCTGCTGCAGGTCCCAGCTCTGACAGACCTCTACAGGTGCCTGTCACAGCAAATACCTCTGTTGAGGTGGTTGCTGCTTCCAGCCCCTGCAATCAGCAGCACAGAGCGGAGCTGGTGGCAGTGCAGCCCCACCACCACCTGCAGTTCTGTCTCCAGACTGGGCCACTGGTAGTGTGTCCTCTGGGGGAGAAGGTGGCACCAGACAGTGTCCAACCAACTTCAGAGACCTCTTGCAATAAGGTCTCCCAGCAGGACAGCAATTGCTAAGCACAGAAACAAAGGTCATCCCCCTAAACACCAAGAGATCTCAGAAGGACTTGTTTATGGACACCAGTGAATTCTGATCACTTTGTGTTGGTCACACTGTACAGCTGTGACAGATGCAGAGATTCAATACTAAGCTTTTGTTCTGTCTTTTGCTACTGTTCTGAAGAGACTCCTTGTCTAACATTTTTCTCCACTTAAGAAATAAATTATGTGGAATTTCTATAAGCCACTCAGTCAAGGATCTCAGAGCTGCATGAAACAAACAAAAACAAAACAAAAAGCCAAACAAACAACCCCCCCCAGCCAAAAAAAGCAAAACCTTTCCCATTCCCATTTGGAAACATCACCAGAAACATAAGCCATATTTTACAGGTGAGCTGCCAGAGGCACAGAAAGTCAAAAGACCCACTTACAAACTTGATAAGGAAGAGCCAAAAAAAATTCCACTGATACTTATTTTTGTTTCTAGTCTTGGTTTCAAACATGCACACAATACTTTCCTAATTACAGTATTGGGAACTGCCACTCTAAAATCTTTCCCAGCATAAGCCTTAACTGAACATACTGCCAAAAGTCTTTCCTTTAATATTTTTGTTGGAGAGCAAGGCAGCAGCCTGTAACTACAACTCTGACACTACAGAGTGGCTACCTTTGTCTAAATTCAGATGTCTAATTTCATAAAGAAGCAGTTCTGTCACATCTACCCAGGTACTAAGAGATGGTTTGGGTTTTTTTAAATGCTGAATGCAGAAGAAAAAGATGACTAATTTAGTTTGACACTTGAAATAACATGCACAGATCATTTGCACTTCCACATTCCAAAGATTTGACAGTCACACTGTCAAGCCTGGACTCTTTTTAAGTAGTTCAGATTTGGTCAAAAAGGCATCTCAAAACATTGTTATTGATACTGCAAGTGTAGATGTGGAAACAAAAAATAAGGAAACGGTCCCCCAAACCACCACACAATTCAGACAGCATGCTCTTGTGAAATTCAGCAGGTACAGCAGAGCTGAATTCAAAGCACAGAGAACTACCCACCAAGTTTCTGTAGTTTAAGATTGCTGTCTAAGATTCTTGTACAGCTGAATGGAGGAGAACAGACTCATATCAAACACCTCCTCCTGCAGATACACTCTTCCTCCAATGCCATGTGTCATAATAACCAATAAGCCAAATTTGTATAAAAAAACCCAAACAAAACAACTTGGCTGAGTATATATATAAATTCAACAACACACATACCTTTGGAAAAAGAGGCTTTCCTCTTTTGTCAGAAGACCTTTTAGATATCCACCTTTGGCATGGCTGATTCGGCTGGCACAGGACAGTTTTCGAGGCTTGTAACAGAACCACGGCTCACCTGTGTAGGGATCTGTGAAGTTACAGACTGGGAGATCTCCAGGCAAGCAAACGTTGCACTCGGTGGTTTCTGAGTACCTCCCAGACTTGAATGAGCTTTTGAAATAGACCCTGTCCGGCCTTTCTTCTCGTAAACGCAGGAGGACTTGTATTGCTTCACTCGGATGGACAAGTGACACGGAAACTTTGACCTCTCCTGGCCAAAGTAAGGTAAAGAAGACTTTGTAAAGGCCATTATGGCAATCTACAACCCTTCCTGTTGCTCCAGCTTTCAGCAGAGGAGAGTGAATTCGTGCCTGTAAGTAGTCTCCGCCATACCGCTTGGGCTTTCCTTGGAAATCCTTCATACGAACGAGGACCTCCAACTCATCACCCACTTTGAAGAACCTGCTGGGTTTCACAATCACAAAGTCACTACGTGTGGGATCAGTGCTCTGTGCAAAGGCAATTTTGTTATCGGGGGGTTTTGGCCACTGTATTGCAGCAAGCAACGTTTCCTCCTCCTGTTGTTCTCTTTTGGACAAAGTCTGCTGCATGTAACCGCAGTAAGGCTTCTTGGTAGTTTTGTTTGTCTGTGACAGAGAACGCTGGACATTGTTTTCTGTTATCCAATTTGATCCTGAAACTGTGTCATCATCCAGGTTCTGGGGAAGAAAAAGATCACCTGAAACTCTGCTATGAAATGAAACGCTGTGAACAATGGATAATGAAATGATCCCAAGAACTGGGCTTTCCTTTGTAGAGCTTTGAAGCTGACCAAATGAAGCAACTTCACTAGAAGACTCAAATCTATTACTCTGGCCATGGCATTTCTAAGGAAACAGGTGGGCAACACGTAGTTACCCTGTTTTGGCAGAAAAGATTTTATATAGATCATATCCAATATTTTCTATGGCAGTATTTTAGCTACCGGTATTTTCTGTAAACATCAGCAATGAGAATAAAAATTAAAAAAAGGTTGAAAGATTAAGTAGTAAACTGTAGCTCATGTTTTATTTTCTTCTGTAGTAACATTTTAGTCTTAGAGCACCATGAGGTCTAATAGGTGCCCCATGTAATGCAAGGAAATAGGGCTTCTTTGAGACACTACACTGCAGATGATGCTGATGCACCCCCTGCACATGCCTTCTAGAGAAGTCTGCTGCGTGTAGCAGCTGCAGTCATTTATCTGGTCACACTCACATTGCTTCTCATCTAATTATCTGAAATGTGTCTTTCCCTGTAATGTACAGATTGGAAGAAATAAAAGAATAAAAACCCAGATGCTTCAGGGACAATGAATTCATGAGCCAGTTGGCAAGTACAATAGTGTAGAACAAGCTAGGACTGAACAAGCAAAAAAATTATTGGTTTGTTTATTTATAAGATTGTAAAAATCTATATACAGCTCCTTCTAGAACCAAATGAAACAGCAGAGCATCCCCTAATTCACACAAGAGTTTAAAAATTAAAATAGTTAAATACAATGCTAGACTAAGAGAGGAGGCTTCTGCTGCAACTTGACATCAGTGTCCAAAACTGTATTTTCATGCAAATGACTGCAGAGATACCATCATCTTCATGATATCACATGATTTTGCAGGTTTGCACTAGGAAAATTTTAAAAATAGCACAGTCTAAGCCTCCAGAGCTACCCATGAGATTTCTAATCAGCAACTCCAAATTTAGCCTTCAAATACACACAAAATCAGCAGTTAATGAACAATTAATTATCAGGTATATATAGTAGAACTTATCCATACTTCTATTTCATAAAGAATGAAAATAGTTTTTCAAGCAAAGATTAAAATTATATAGTGCATCATTCACATGGCATCAGAGGATAAAGACTGCTAAAAAAGTCAAACTATGTTATTTGAAATCTTTTAAAATATGATTGTACTCACCAATACCCCAGTGTGTCCCATTTAATTCCTCCATAACTAACTGCCCAATAATGTACTAAAATTCACAGCACTTATATTAAAGCCTTATTCGTTGTAAATATATATATAAAACCTTTCTTAGTCCACTGAAATATCACCAGTGTATAAAAATCATTAAGAACATAACTGAGATTCAACACACTGTTTTAGAAGAGCGTAAACCTAACAAACAGTAGAAATGTACAGGCTTTTGAAGTCTGTGATACACGTTGGTTTTGATCAGCTTAAGAGTAAGAGGATGAGCACATTAGGATCTAGGATGGATACGCAAAATCTTCTTTGTATGATATCCATGTTAACAATAAAACCTGAAACCTGAAATGTAGACTGCTACGTGGTAACTCTAAAATGTAAATGACAGGTATCCAGAGATACATCAAATGTTAACATCACAATAGAAGCTTTTGCTTCTATTTTGCATTTCCATCCAGGATTTAATAAATTTGCCCTGAAGGCCACCTGAGACAATTAGTAATCATTTACATTTTCCATCACAGCAAGCAAAGCTGCAGATGTACTGCTGCATGTTACTCTCATTAGCCCAGTAAATTTCAGCCAAAGCTGAGAGTGAATCTCAGGTACAGTTCTACTTTAAATCTTGTCTACATGCATTCTTGAATTAAGCCAAGTGTCTATTTTTGGATACCTTCACAACTTCTTCCCTTCACTTGCTTGTGCATATCTATAACACAGAAAATACTGCATGGAAATATTTTTAAAAGGTAGCTATCTATTTTAATGCATCCAATAAGCTGGTAACAATGTATCAGTCAGCAAAAGTATTTAAGCATTTTTCTAAGGAGAAGTGGAGGGGAGAATATGTGTGTCTGATTAATTGTTTTCAGTGTAAGTTCTCAAGAGAAAATTTCTACAGTTCAGCTGATTCTTCAGTGGTTGGTACTTCGGGTCAAGGGGCATGGGAAAAAAATTCTTTCAAATTAAGAAGAGAGATGGCTATCTAAGACAGCCTTAAAAACAGACATATCCCTATTTTTAATCTTCTATAAATTTCTTCAGGGTTTTTAACCCAGTCTTTCTGTCAGAGTTGTAGAAGATGCCATTTATGGCCTAGCTAGGCTTTCTGAAGTCTTTCCAGGGGCATACCTATATTTTTCAGTGGAAAAGGGTGCAGAGAACAGTAAGCCAAAAAACTCATTCAGAAAACAGTTCAATGTCTCCAAATCAGTCCCCCTGCACAGCAAAGCACAAGGCCAAAGCTGTTCACTCGCAGCCGAGGCCAAGGACACTTCAACATCTCCAGATTATGACCCATTAGGCAGAACAGATCATACCACAAATATTTCCTCAGTCTATCTTCAACAGGGGTGAGGGCGAATCTCCATGAAAGTAAAAGCAGAGCTGCTTCAACTTCATGAAGAAGCCATTCTTTCTCCAGCATCCTTGTTCATCTTTACCTTCCTCTCTCAAGCACAACGAGACCATGCATCATTGCAGAGATTCTCTTTGCCAGCAAAGGCAGGGAAAGCTTCGCAGTCAACTAATATACTGAAGATCCTTGACTGACATAGAAAAGCTTTCCAAACCATCTTTCTCTCTTTAGTGTTTCCCAGGCTTAGCTCCAAACAAGTGCTCCAGTTCTCCTGCCCCTATGGATACATAAGGGCTGCCCTGAGGCAGATGATTAGCTGACTTTGCCCCCACTCCATTTCCTACTTCCTCTTTCATTAGCATTTCCAAATCTCTCTGGCTCCTCCATGGTATGTTGGGACACTGAGACTGTGCAGAACTGTGGGCTCTCCACTGTACCTAGTAGCCAAAACTAAATAAAATTCCTTTAAAACAAACAAACAAACAAAAAAAAACCAGATAAAGAACATTTCTCAATATTTCTCAAGAGTACTCTTCCTTTATGACACAGATACTTTTAGCTTTTATTATAGTCTCCGTGATAAATAACACTTGCCCTGCTTTGCTTATTTCCTTATATACTCCATTCAACGTGTCATGTATTTTAAGTGCAATTTCCAAGGGACTTTGTTTGTTGGTTTGTTGGGTTTGTTTGAGGTTTTTTGTTTGTGTGGGAGGCATCTGTTTGATTTTGTTTTGTTTTGTTGAGGGTTTTGTTATTGTTATTTTTACTTTCTGAGTTTTGAAGCTAACCAGAACCCAAATCTGACCACAAAGTACTTTAATGGATGCCTGCCAAGTAACACAGGTAGGACAAAACAGATTACATGTCAATTAAGCACAAACAAATATACAAGTGGTTCCTGGCATTACAGATGTCATAACAAGGGGGGAGCTAATGGGAGTTTCAGCTTAATTACTCAGCTTTTGGCATTCTCACTGCCAAATAAGCAAAAATGAGATAAAACATATAGATCAATAGAGACAATAATGCTCTCAAAAATATTCTAGAACGATCCCAGAGTACTTGATTAGATCTGCAATGAACACTTCAGTTAAACACCATAATGTAGGTGGTGTCATTGAATGAGTTGCTTAAAGCAACCTTAAAACACTCATTTACGACAGGTGGCCAATGAAAATACTGAGTATTTCAACTGCTGCTGAAAACGTGGAACTCCATCTCAAAGCCCAAGATCTTCCACCAACTGTAATTCCTGGCTTGGACTTCACAACTATTGCTGCAAACCTGCAAAAGTCACTATCATTAGAGCAGGAAACATCACAAGAGATTCCCAGCCAACAGGTATGGTGGAGGAAAAAGACTTCCAGTTTGACCAATAAAAACACTCAATTTATGCAGCAGACAGCATCTGAAACTGAACAAATTCCAATTACTGAAAGGTCAGTCATCTTATTCTCAGTAATTTTACTCCCAAGGTACTCTATTTGTAGTCTATGACAGACATGAAATCAGCTCTGTCATTACCATCTCACAGCACTGAGTGGGTGCTAAACTACTCGAAGTGACAAAGCCAATCCTAAAAAGCCATCACCTAACAGAGAAATGTTCCAGCAACACTCCGAATAAGATGAAGTTATCTTTTGTAGGCACCTGCAATTTAGTAGCAAGAAAAAAAAGACTTTGTTACATAGTTCTTTTGTTCAGTTTCAGCTGTTTGATTTCATACACCCTTACTTCATTCTGGCAAGAAACTTCCCTTCTCCCCATACACTCTTTTCTAAGTGCTTTTTAATCAAACAGTGCTCACAACCAGTCCTGAAATGGTTCTTTCACTCTAAAGGTAGTTGGTACAAATTCACAGACTCTCCTGTATCCTAAAGGCACGATGTTTGGCAACATCCTGATACGTGACCCAAAAAAATTATTGAACATTTTATCTCTGTTCACAGAAAAAAATTAAGTTAAAATAAAAATACATTTCTTCCAGAATACAATGACCTGAAGGGATTAGTGGACAGCTTGGTTTTTTTTCAATATAGAGTAAGAAAAGTAAAATTCTGACATGAGGATTATTGAGAGGGTGTCATTAGTAGCTTAAGAATTTAAGAGGCAAGATTCCAACATGAAAAAGCACAAAATCCTACAGGAAAAAAAGCAGGGAGGATAGCTAGGGAGGGGGGATAGCTGACAATTGCCTAGATCTTGAGCTTTAGCCAGCTAGGTTAGATGATTTGGGGATGAGAAGCATGTCTGATGCATTTACAAACATGTTATCAATGGCAGTCAACAAAAAGCCCACCTTCCAGAGCCCAAACAGATTAGGGTACAGATATTCTGTGAAAGCTTTCTAAGGCTTTTTCTCGTTTTGATCTCTGACTGAAAAGAATCAGCACAGATACCTATGGTAGACTGTCTGGAAAATTATGCCAAGATAGAAACAAATACCAGAGCATGTCCATTCAGAAAAGTCAAGACAACAGAAGGGGTTAGAGTAGCATGTTGTGGTGTAAAGATTTACCAGCAACACAATACTTAATCAAGTTTGGAAGAGCAGATAAGTAAAAGGTCAACAAAGCCACGAAGATAATATCATGAACAATGGCAAGAAAAAGCACAAAGCAAACCTGCATTTTCCATTTCATTCTCAAAGCACTGCCAGAGCCCTCTTCTCTAAGAAATGTAATTTAAAAAAGAAAACAGTCTAGGTTTCGAAATATCAACACTCCTCATACAACATTCTAGGTCATAAAAACACCCAAAACCACGGAAAGAGAAAACAAAAGCTACTTTATATGTTACACAAAAAGATCATGTTAACTTGAGCAAAAGGTCCACCAAACACAGTATTTTGACGGCCAATAGTTTCCAACAGTGGGTGTGTGGGAAAAGAATACAGACCAAATATTTCCTCCTAAAGACTTAATGCAGTTTCTAGCCCTTTATGGCTTAGAGATTTCTTAAACACAAGGGTGGACATCTTTAAGATCTAGTATCTTCTAATAGATTTTTCTTCTGTGTATTTTATCCAGATTCTTTGAATATATGCTTTTAGCAGCTACACAGCCTTACTGCAAGGACTTCTGCTGCTTTGCTGCAATCCGCAAGAAGCATCCCTGCTTCCTTTAAAAATCAACATCTGCAGTTTTTATTTAGTGTCTCCAGTTACTGGTCCTGTGTCACTTATGGGTTGACTTTAACCTGGGGTTAGTAACTCAGTAACTAAGTTTCAAAGTATGTCTGTAATAACACGCTAAGTAATATGAATAAACATGCAAGTCAGACACAGCAGAGGGAAAAAGGGAAAGGCAAATGAAAGTTGCATCAGTAGAGGCTGGAGATCAACTTGCCATCTAACAGCTCTGCACAACTGGCCATGTCAACAGGACAGCATTGTGGCAATGAATTAATGAGAGCATAACCAGCCGACTGAGCAAAGTGATAGTTCCCCTCAACTTGACCATGGTGAAGAAGACTGAACTCGAACACCGTGTCTGGTTTTTGGACAACCCATACCAGAGACAAACTGGAGAGAACAGCTAAGAATCCCTGAGATGATTAGGAAACTGGAGTGACACTAAGGGAACCAAACTTTTTTTTATTTCTTTTTAATCTGGAGAAGACCAAAAGGGGCTCTAACTGCAGTCTTTCACTACCTAAAGGGGAGTTACAGAGGAACTGAGTGAAAGTACACACTAAAAAAATAAGACACAACTTCCACCTGCACATGAGATAAACATTCTTCATTGCACGAGAGGTGCAGCACTGCAACAGGCTGCCTAGGCAGGCTGTGAAAGCTGACCATCCTTGAAGACTGTCAAAACTCAACAATACCTTGTGCAGCCCAAGCTAACTCTGACGTTGGCCCTTTGAGGAGAGCGTTGACTAAATACCTTCACACATCTCTTCCATTCGGAATTTTCTCTGATTCCAAGTTATAGCTAAATGCTGTCAGACACAGTTCTAACCTTACACTCAAAAATGGAATAATGTTACTCAAGTGCTCGTGGAGCGGCTTCACTTACCTCTAACTGAAAAAAATTATGGACCAGCACCACAACAGCCAGTACTGCCATAAGCAGGCAGAAGATCTGCAGTCTGAACGAGTCACGCCACATGGTCCATTCATATCTCTCCCTCCCATGTTAGACGCTGCCATGACTTCCATCCACCACAAACATCAATGTCATTTCGTCTCAGCAGTGCACAAGAGAATTCAGTTGACTTCCACTTCATTCCTGCAAGTGCATATACAAAAACTATATTAAGTCCTCAAAATATTACTATAAGTCAAGTTTAACACTGAAAGCGTACAAATGGTGGAATTTGGCAGCACAATAGAACAGTCAGCACGGATTTTTTTTTGTGGAACTAATCTGAACAGTACTTACATTACTTAATTCTCTAGGTCATGTCAAAGCAAAACCTTATAAAGGTAGACTCACCTGCAGCTGATACAAAAGAAAGGCAAAAGAAGAGTGCAAGATTTTGTTTTGCCAAACAAAAAAACCAAACCAAGTAACAACCACCCAATTTATCCATTAGGCCACACTATCACTATGCAGACATCAGGAGACCAAGACTTCCAGCAGAAACTTGTGAGTTTAGATATCTTCCATTTACCTGTTTACACATTCCACAAAGTTGTTATTAAAAACTAAGGTCTGAAGCAAGTTTGGATAAGCGAGATAAAAGATGTTTTCTCCAGTTTTCTGCTGGGGGAAAAAATTACTGTAGTGTTACAGAGGAGATATGTAACAGAGTTCAATGCACTAAAATTTAACTTTGCATCATACTACATCTTCTCTGTTTTTTTATCATTCCTTTTACCTCATGTACTCATATGCAGCTCTAATAGTAAAAAAAAATGAACTTCTGGGAAGAATGTGTTCAGTTTTGGTGTTTTGGGGTGGGTTTTTTTAATAAAATAATAGTATTGTTTTTCATAAAATTTAACTTCCGTAAATATATTGTTTCTTTGAGGTTGCTTGATAGCTGATCCACTATAAAATCACAGACTTAAAGCCATTGATAAGGTTCTCACAGCTTAATGCTTGCTCAGTAAGACTCTTATATCTTCCTTTCTTTTTGAGAAGGACAATTTTGAGGCAGTCATTTTGCAAGCAAAAAGGATACTGTTCCTGCAGAAGCTCTAAACTTGGAACCAGGAAACAGATGGCAAGGAGAGGCAGTCAAAAGACACCAATCTCTTCAAATCTAATATTCTCAAAGCAGTATTAGTCATACAACCATCCTCCAAGTGCAACAACATAATCAAATGATTACATTAACTTTGTATAACTTTCTATAAATAGTATAACTGAGAATTTATACTATTTCTTAAGTCTAAATGAAGAATGCTGTGTCAAAGTAAACATAGTAATACATAAAATATCAAAATTAACTAATTAAATTATTCAACAAATGCACATAGGTTAGAAAACTGAAATATATTACTGGGATAACCAGGACAGTCTCAAAATAGACCACACATCAAATTGCTTTACAAGGATTATAGGGATTATAACTTCAAATGCTTTGCTGAGAATTACAGAGATTGTATTTCTGACCAATGAACAAGCATCGAAAGAGCAAGACATCCATTAAAGTGAAAGTATCAAAATGCCACAAAAATGCACCTTTATTGGAACAGTTCTGCACTAACAGAAAGTACTAAATTTGCATAAAACAGCAGCTCAGGTTTTAAACAATAACTGATAGTAAATATACCTAAATACACAAAAATGCTAATTTAAGGCCACATATGCCCATTTGAGGAACAGAAACAAATATATTAGAGAAAAAGAGAATTTTCAATTGCGTTGCTGAGAATTCTCTTCAAATCACCAAAAAGCACAGGACACTGAAAATCAATAGAAAGTCATTTCAGATGCCTAAAAAGGCCACAAAGGCTATTCCCATGAATTTTTGTTCCAAATTTTCCACATTTCTGTAAATGTCACATGCCCTAAAACATTCAATGTACAGGTTTAGAGCTTTCTTTATGTTAAAGGCCTTAACGTACTGACAGTTTCACCATCCTTGACCAATTGATCTCGTTTATTTGCTGTATAAAGGAAGCCAATAAGTACATCAAAAAGCCTTAGGCTCTTACCCTACTCCTGAAATGTTCTCTGAAGTCATCCGTGCAAAAGGCCAGACAACCTTGGAAACAATACATTAAAAAAATAAATATCTCTATACACACATAACTATTTTCAAACAAAATTCATGCCCTGGTAGTTTGTTTGCAGTGACACAAAACAACATGGCCGTTATGACTCTTTATCAGTAAAATTACTTTTTTTTCTACAATAATCCAGGGATTTTTTTTAAGTGTTTCATTTTCTTTAAACTTCAATCCTATATCTTTGAATTTTCTCCAATTTATCATTAAGTATTAATTCTCTCAGCTTTATTCCATGTTATTACAAGTCCCCTTTTGCCCAAGGTTAAAAACACAAACCGGTTTAATTACATTTTTATGAAAGGTATTCTAATTTCCTCATGCTCCATTATGGCATTATAGTTTGGGGCTTTTTCCCAAGTTGTCAGTTATTGTCAGGTCTCTATCTCCACAACTCTCTAAGCCAGCAGCATTACGAAAGCATGAGAATTATTAGTATTAGTGCAACCGCTCCCAATGTTGGCATGCGAATCGCAAAGGCAGAGGAGCCACTACCTCTGGCGAAGCCCAGACCGTGCCACTAAGGCGCAGTGTCTCAAGGCTTGGTGCTCGCGTGGCTGCAGGCACGGAAAATCACATTTGCTGCTGTTTTCCCCTAATTCCCCCCCCCCCCCCCCTTGCTCCCCGGAGAGCGGGAGCTGCCAGCCCCTACAACCCGCGGGCATTCCGGGCCAGTGCCGCAGCTCCCTGCGGCGGTGCCGCTCCGGGGGAATCCCGGCTGCTCCCGCCGCCCCGCGGGGCCGGGACACGCACCCACGAGTGAGGGACGGGGGACGCCAGCAGGAAGCACCGCTGCCGGCAGTGCGAACCGCACAGCTGTATTTTACTGTCCCAAGCCACTTTACAGGCGCCGCCGGGCGGTCCGCCCGCTGCCCGTATCCCCCGGGGGAGCGGCACAAGGCGGACCCGGCATCCCCCGGGGAGCAGCACAAGGCAGCCCTGCATTTCCCAGGGAGCGGCATGAGGCGGACCCGGCATCCCCCAGGGAGCGGCACGAGGCAGCCCCTGGACCGGCAGGAAGCATCTTCAGCCGCCGCCGCCGCGATGGAGCGCGGGCAGCGCGCCCCTGCGGGCCCGGTGGCGGGGACGGGGCACCCGAGAGGGGCACCCGCCAACCCCGGCACCCCTCACTCGCCCCAGGCCTCTCCACCGCGGCCCCTGCCCCACCGCCGCCCCGCCTTCCCCCGCCGCGGCTTCCCCTCCCGCTCCCCAGACGAGCCCCGCAGGCCCCACCGCCGCCGCCCCGCGCCCTCTCACCGCAGCCCCGCCGCTCCCCCGGGCCAGGCGGCAGCCTCGCCCCCGGCCCGGAGGCTCTCGCCGTATATCCCCCGGCCCCGCCGCCCCGCCTTCCTCCCCGCCCCCGACACGGCGGCGGCGGCGCCTCCTCCCGCCCCGCCCCGGTAACGGGTCCGTCCCGGCCGCCGGCGCCGCATCCTGAGGGGAGGGAAAGCCCCGGCACCGCACGCGCTCGCTTGGGGATATCCTAGGTGCTGAGGAGGGCACTGGATAATGAGAAGGGAAAAAAACCCAAACAAAACACAAACCCAACGTCAAAAACAAACAAACAAACAAACAAACAAACAAGCTTCCCACCCACCCCCCCAAAAAAAAAAAAAGCCCCAAACTAAGTCCCTATAATTTTTTGGGCCACAGTGGGTGAAGCCAAAGATAGCAGGATGTGGAGAGGCTAGCACGCAGATGGCATTATCAGGCCCCCCCAGCCGCACCCCCGGTCAAGAGAGAAGGCTCTGACAGGAACCATCGCAGCTCAAACGCTGCAGAGCCTGCAGGCAAGTGGAGCAGGGAGCTGGAGAGGCGGCGTCTTGGCCAGCGAGGAGGTTGTGAAGGGGGAGAGCTGGCCCACAGACCAGCTGCAGGGGCTGAGCTGGGGGCACAGGCACAGCACAGCAGAATCGGGCAAACCCAGCTGCATTGAAGGCAGGACTCCAAGATGTGTGAGGAGATGCACGCAGCCAGCGTTGAGTTTAGCACCCTGCACCAGAGCTGGGTTGCACTTTCAATTTGCTAACAGGACATCTGCAATGGCTTTGCCATCACTTGTAAACACTGCATAAGTTTGGGAATGCCTCTTTCCAAAATATTCACCTGCTAGCAGTTGTTTGCACTACAGGGTAAGGGCTCAATCTTATTTTTACTAAGGAATATGGGGCTCACTTAAAACCTGGAAGAGAGCTAGAGCAGCTGAAATATTCCTGTGAACAAAACACTTTAGCCATTATAAATATAACTCTTGTCTTCTGCCCCCACCCCCATCGACCACAGCTATTTTGAGTAAGTTACCTTCTGTTTTTCTCTTCCTTTCTGCATCTTGCAATGGTGGTTACGTGGTAGAGAGAGAAAGCAAAATCTCCACAGGCACAAGCTTTTATTAGTACTATACACTGTGGGTCAAGCATTGAAAGTCATCAGGCTGTGTAAGCAAAACAGTTTAAGACAGTATTTTGAATGATTCCCCCCCCCCCCCCCCCCAGAGATATTTTGGCTACTGCTGAGCAGAGCTTACACAGAGCCAAGGGCTTTTTTGCTTCTCACACCACCCCACCAGCAAGTGGGCTGGGAGTGCATAAGAAGTTGGGAGGGGACTCAGTTCCTAGCACATATAAGCATTTCAGCCCATAAAATTAAAATTAACTATTTCCTTTTGAAAAAAAAAAAATGAGTCCATCCATTAGATATCCCTTTATTTTCCTAATCTAATAAAAGATTTTAATTTTTGATCTTATTACAAATGTGAATCAAAAACAGGGACAAGAGGGACCTTCAACCTGAGCTCCTGTAGTGTTATGGTTACTATCCCTACAATACACAGCATTTAAACTTAGTAGTACAGCTTTAAGGTCTTTACTCCAGGAGAAAACAGCATCGCTCTTCTCTTTTCAGACCTGAAGTTACTTTAGCTATGCCTCTTTCTGTCTTTTAAATAGAATCCTAGGATGGTTTGAGTTGGAAGAGACCTTAAAGATCACCTAGTTCCAACACTCCTGCTGTGGGCAGGGACACTCCTGCCTATGGCAGAACACTAGACCAGGTTGCTCGAAGTCCCATCCAGCCTGGCCTTGAACACTTCCAGGGACCGGGCATCCACAACTTCTCTGGGCAAATTGTTCCACCACCTCACCACCCTCACAGTAAATACCTTCACCGAAGAGCAAGAAGAGTCTCACTTAAAAAATCTCAGCTAATTTTCTTGGTGTAATGAAGTAGGAACACACAGTAAAGAGTTTAAAAATGCCCACTAATGTCCACATGTGAAATGAGTTAAACAAAACAAAGTTATCTTTGTTGGTTTGGGGGTTTCATTGTTTGTTTGGTTTGTTTTTTTTTTACTTTTGGGAGGATTGTGTTGCAGTAAAACATGACTTTCATATATGTCTGAGCTCCTGGAGTGTTTGTTTGTTAAAACTTTAAGGATGTTTAATTAATCTTCATTTGCTTAAGAACAGAGCAGGTATCTGACGAAACCAAAAGAGTAGGAGAGGGAACAACACTCTTTGCAACTGTGTTTCCCTTGATAAGCCCTTAGTCTTAATTCTCTTTCTAGAAAACTATACAGAATACTGCCACATCTTTTCATTTAAACACAGCAGGGAATTAAGAACACAAAAGAGAGGGCCAGCAGTAGAAACAAAGGACTGCAAATCATGAAGAACAATTTCAGTGAGGTTGGTGAACACATTTCAAGTACCCTACTACACTCTTACTGTCCTCAGCAGTCAAAGCGACCATGGAACGAAACAGTGGCCGTGGAATGCCTCGGCTGTACCAAGTAAAGAATGCTAATGCTTACCCTGTTATCAAATGCTTTCTGTTACCAAACTTCCCATCTCATCTCTAAAAGAGCCCTCCAATCCTAAAGAGATGACTACTAGCCATAAGGGTCAAGATCAAGTACACGTACACCTTAACATTTTCAATAAATGTACAAATCATTTATTTAAAATTCAAAACTCAGAGATACAAACAAAATACTTAAGAAACAATAAATCCAGAAATGTAAACACTTATAGAAAATATATGAACGGTACCAATTTAACCACCCGCCATTCTTCACAGAAAACAGCAAGAAGTAGAAAGACAAATCAATGCCCAATCGTTCTTTTTTTCTCAAATTTTAGTTTAGAGGTAGAATACTACTGTGAAAGACTCAACAAAATTTAGTTCAGTAGAATTATGCTACAAGTGAATTTAGCCCATATACTTATAAATGTAATGAAGCCAAAAAAGAAGATTCTTACTGAGAGCTCTTATACAGTAAAATTTGGTGTGGCACTTTCCAAGAGATAAAGCACCTTTCCTGATAAATACTGTTCTATGTTTTTGGAAGAAAAGGATCATGTGCTTTTCCCATTACTGACATAAAGAAAACAATTAAAAACAGACAGAAAGTCCCAGCTTTTCAGTAGGCATATAGAAAGCAAGTGTTTCTCAGTAACTTAGTCCCAGAAAAATCAATCTGGGGGAAAAAAGTGTAACTATGAAAAAGAGATACTTTGAAAGACTTCATGAATACTTGATGCATACTTATTCAGGTGGCACAGTCCTCAAGGGGGGGGAAAAAGTGTCTTTTCCACTATCAGGGGAACTGACCAGTTTTTACATTTTATTGTCATTCAGTCAGTCTCCACTCGATGCTACAATTCTATCCTCACAGGAAAAAGCGAATCTGTGTGAGACACAATAGAACATCAAGTCCAGTAAAAATTACCCAGGTAGTCTCAAAGGAATGCATATTCCATTTTTGTTCATCAAATGACCTGCTACAAGTAGAAATTAAGATTGGAATTCTTCAGACAATATATACAGATTCATAAAAAACAAGAACAATTTGCAAGCTCAAATACAAACATTATTCAGAAAAAAACCCAACTTTTTTTTATATACAGACTGGCTGCTAAGTGCATTATTTAAACTGCTGCATGCAAATAGTAGAATCTATGGTTGTTTAAGAAACTTAACTATCAACAATTGTTAGGCTTCTGCAGTTTAGTTTAACAAGGACTTTCTCAAGTATTTGCTGAAGGATATTTGTGATTTAGAAGCAGCAAAATAAAATTTACGGTCTTCAGGCATTCTTGCTTTATGGTATAAAACCACTTGTCCCTACCTTCAGAAAAACAGACAAAAGACTAATTTCTGCCACAGACTAGCTGAAAATAGGCTTGCATGGGCCAGCTATCTCATTTGGGGCAAAACTACCTGTGTGGCACAAGTTAAATAGTCTGAGCTATATTTAGCTGATTTTTCTGAAGCAAATAAAAGAAGCATTTAAACTGTACCCATGGCAGAGCTGACAACATTGCCTGGCAAATAACCATTAGTTACCTCTCCCATTACAACTGGAGTATCAGCCCAGCACAAAACACAAGGGACAAACTTTTATTGTACAAAGTACATTCTTCTGCTGAATATGAAGCCTTGCAAAAGGAAAATGTTGAAAGAATACAATATTAACACAGGAAATTTTCAGACATAGGTTTTCATATTTTAGGCCTTCCAATTCCTTTATGAAATTTCCATCATCTCCAAAGGGAGCTGTGCATCCCTATCCAGACAAAAGAATATTACATACCTAGATTAAGAAAACGTATCTAGACAAAGATGAGTAAATGTTAAGCCATTTTAACTACAATATTTCCAAATCATGATTCTTTGAGAGCTCAAACAGGACTGAAAGAAGCCGTTTTTAAGTATACATCCAGCTTTATTCCTCATTTTTCCACTGTATCCCTCCCTCATTACATCTTTTCCTGTATGCATTTGAATGGTCAGGATGAAAATATTTTCTGTATATACAAACTAATAACATTTTACCCTATAAAAACTAATCCAAAACTTCACCATTCTTTGATTTCTCTATATTTAGGCAACTCATCTTCTACACATGCAAGATACTTTTCAAAACATCGGAAAACAAAATGTTTTTGTATTTCACAGTTTCCCCAAAAAAGATAAAGCTGATCATACGTTGGTACATGCTTCCCTGTACCTACATAAAACCACCTTTGGATATACAGGTTACAAGTTAATAAGGACAACAGCTGACCTAGGCATTAGTTGAAATGCTGCCTTTGTGTTTGTGTTTGCATTCTCAAGTCCTAGTAACAAAGGAAATGTCAATAAACATCCAGGGCTTACACAAAAAATTAGCTTTCACCAAATTTTCCCCCTTTGACACCTCCAAAATTCAAGTTGTCTCTCCTCTTTCTGACTCTGCAGCAAAAGTGACAATACAAAATAGCAAAATATCCGTGCTCCCTCTGTGTCTTCAGTAAGTGAAACATTTTTATCCAGTGAGTGGTCTAGTTTCTCCCAGGTCTTGTGAATGCAAATAAAGCATTCTCTCATGGAAGAGATTACACCTAACCACTGCCTCTTGAGTGTAAGGTCCAACAACTGTTTCACAGACTGAAATAACTTATCTCTCAAAACCCAAAGAAAATCCCTTTAAAGGTTTACATCAAATTTCTTTTTCTGTAACGTGTTGACAGTCAAAGAGCCAATTCCTATGAACTGCAGATCCCCAAGCATGATAGATTTAAAGCCAAGTTCAGAACTTGCAGATGGCAAGGGTATGATCATGTGGACTACACACTTCTTTGCACAATTATTAGATGTTGTGATAATTAATGCACCTGTACCACTTTCAATACCCAAGCACAGTTGTGCTCTAATTATGAATATGGTTATGCTACAATGTGCTGTAACTAGATTCAGCGAGAGAGACAGTCCATTAAGAACCTACCACCTCAGTTGTTTGGGGTTTTTTCTTAAATGTTACCATGTATGGAAGGCACAGTCAAATGTCAGCCTGACTGCAGTGATAGCTCTTTTGAGAAGTTAGTGTCCTAGAACTTTTTCTGGGATAGGGAAAAAGAGATGATGGCTACTCTGTACACAGAGGCAAGCTTTATTCTTCCAAGGTGAACTTCACCACAGGGCAGATGGCTGGTAAAAGTCCAATAGACCACGTATGTTCTACATAAAGGTTATTTTAAGGTCTCAAGCAGATACTGGCCTCATACCAAACTCCTGAGTAGTGGTAAATTTCAGCTCAAAACCTGAAGTAGACAAGCAACCAAAGCTTTACAAAAACTAAATTATTTTACCTGGTAGTGTGGCCATAAGAGTCACTTTAAAACAGCACTAGTTGATTTTAATGACACCATAGCACCAGAAGTTAACCTGTGGATTCAGAGAATTACAATAAGCGTGTGTCTTTATAGCTGAGAAGTAAACATTAGCAAACTACTGAAACACTGGCCTTCCAGTAAACACTGAGAACCACAGCGTTAGCAAACTGAACTGACCCCTGTAACTCACAATATCAATTTTTATTTCACTAGTGTCCATCACAAACAACATGGCAAAACCAGATTTCCCCTTGCCACTTTTGCTGTATACCAAGATACCTGATCCTTTTCCATTAAAAAGCCAAACACAGCAATGGCTAGGCAAGATACAAGCCCTGTTGTTTGCCCAGTGTTTAAGTGGAAAGCATAGCCTAGGTATCTCAGCATATTTGCTAACAGAGAATAAATACAACTTTTTATCCACAACTTTTTATCCACACCTAGTTAAAGTGTCAAATACTGGACATACAGGGGGGAAAGAAACAAGCAAAAACCCAACAGAAATATGAAAAAATAATTTTAAGTCATGGCATTTGCTTTTAATATTTATACCTGTAGACAGGAGTAGTTGTGATCCATCAAATGCACTGTTTTGAAAGGCATGCAGATCCAAATCCCACAGTGACATCAGCATCTTTGTGGAGCAAAACATGCCATCAAGTCTGCTGCTGTAACCAAGCAGTGCAGCCTTGGAAATGATGTTCCCAAATCATATGCCCTTTTGAAATTCTTATTTAGTCCTGGCTGCTGCTATTTCCACTTTGAGTCTTACCTGAGCAAGCAGGGAAATTCACCCCAGGGCAAACTAAGGCCAAAGCTTGTTTGAAGCTCCCTAAGGTCTCTCCTGTAAGTCCCTGTTTCAGTGCATATGTAAACGACCTAATTCCTAGCCAGCAGCTTCAAATTATTTCCAAAAAGGTCACTGACTTGGACACTGGTTTTCTGGAATGCATCTTTTATACACTGACCAAACTACTTTTGTTAAAGTCAAAAGGTCTGAAAAGCAACTTCTTTCACCTTTCTCATCAGACTGTATCCTGCCTATGACAGGATGCACTGCCTGTATCAGTTCCATTTCTTCCCATATTGTTTCCTTCTCTTTGCGAAAGAAGAACTTAATCCTTCTTTGTAGAAAAAAAAAAATCCAATACTTACTGACACATTCACTCAAGTGAATTTACAGCAAACACTACCACTGCCACTCACAACCTTAATCTTCAGATTAATTTAATGGAAGCCAGTTATCAGGATAGCAGTTTTATGTTGGAAAATAAAGTGCATAATGATTGTCGCTGAGAACTTTGCTGATTTCAGGGTAGTATAGTTAGTGTCAGTCCTCAGCAACATAAATAAAATACTAAGTACAACATAAATTGGTAACGTGTCAAAATCTAAAACAGCACACATGAAAAATAAGTTTTGTATAAAAGAGAAAAAGAAAGCAAAGTGAAATGGAATCCCTCATCCTTTGTGGAACTGAACCTATTATACAGCTATTCCAACATGCAGCATCTGAAATGAAGAATCACAGTCCGTTTGCTTCCCTTCTACCATTTCTGAATCCAGTTTGTAGCTTTCTGGTGTCTGACTGATTTCACCTTGGATAGGGGAAGATGTATCTTGAGGGAGATCTAGAGAGACAGTGTCCGATGAAGAATCTTGGCTTTCTGCTGACACAGCGATTTGTGGACAGCTGCCCTCCATTTCCTCATTGCAATCTGTCACTTCATCAGCCTCTTCCAGCTGCTGAACAGATTTCAAATACTGTTGTATTAGTCCGTTGTCCTGCTCATTACTAGAGCTCTCTTTACTTTGCCCACCTTCCCCATGGCCATCCTCTACATCTGAGGAATATGCTGAAACAGAAGCGCCACACTGTTTGACAGTTTCCACTGAAAGAGAGCTCTCTGTTCCTTCAGCTAAGCTCTTTTCAGAGCTACACAGATCACTGGCGTGAGTCTGATCAGCTGCAGAAGAATGAAAACCAGAATCTGGGAATTGCAACAAAGACTTTTCCTGAAGATCATCACTAGCTGAAACTACCAAAGCAGAATTAACATTTGGTGGGGCTTCTTGCTCAAGTGTGGATGACTGAATAGGTGGTTTGGATGAGCATAAAATACTGGCTGAAGGAGTCCCAGTAGCACCTAAATTTTGCATCACTGAAAGCTGCCATTGTTGAAGGGATTTAACCTGTAAAACATAAATTCATTATGAAATGCAACTAGAAGTATTTTGACTTCTAGAGTACTTCTTGCATTCAGCAACCAAGCAATAGTATAAAACCTAAGATAAGAGACATACAAAAGGCTTGATATACCTTCAGGGAAATTTTGTTCTTCCCACTGATAAATCATGGCTTTTAAACCTAGAAGCCCTGACAGAGTACACAAGCTCTCAGTCCAAGTACCTCAAGAAAAAGGAATCTGTTCTTAAAAACAGAAAGGACGGGGAACCACTATGCAATAATTGATGCTTAAGAAAAGAGTCTTATTTTTGGATGAATAGCTTATTAAAAGATGTATTAATAACTTTCCTACTTCAGAAATGAGTTGCTCACAAGCAACACAGCTTGGTATTTCATTTGCCCTGGGTATTTAGCAGTCACATCATTCTTCACAGTTCTGCTAC
The DNA here is from genome assembly GCF_003945725.1 of Corapipo altera. Taxonomy (NCBI): domain Eukaryota; kingdom Metazoa; phylum Chordata; class Aves; order Passeriformes; family Pipridae; genus Corapipo; species Corapipo altera. The sequence continues at coordinate 310,417 of NW_020884898.1, read as the reverse complement.
ATTTATTTAGCTTCCCTTGCATTTTGTCTTCCTTCTCACACCAGGCCACAATTTAGCCTTTAGTAACAAAACCAATGTTCTTGCACTAATCCTTCTGAAAGTTATTTTCCCCCAGAATAAGAATATAGCAAACAACATGGCAATTCAATTCTATGAAGCCACTCAAGTCATCAGTGGAAAAAGTAAACCATATTGACTATCTCTTCAGGAGCTACAGTATGAAATAATGCCTTTCAAATTCATATATAAGCAGGAATACAACAGGACTAAAACCATTTACCTGGTTCCAAAGAAATCTGACAGCTTCCTCCTGTACAAGCCTTTGCATCTTGTCTTCCTCTCTTTCTTTTCTTAGTCTGCAAGAACACACAGTCAAAATGTATGCATCTTAAATAAGCAACATTTGGGTAACAGAGCAACAAGAATACATAAAAATGTCTACTTATATAACAGCACTCTTGAAAGATACAACAGAGCCTAACATTAAGAAATTACTGCAGTCTGGCTTGCCATCAATACCCAGCTGCTGACTTCAAGTTTCTTTTTCAGTTACATTTAGATTCTGCTTCCTTTTACTGCAGCACATTTGTTGGCTTGCCAATAATGTAAGTGTCTTTTTGGAAACTGAACCTGAGCTCTTATTTTTTCCTGCACAACTATCATCATCCCCCTCTACAATAACACTTCACTTCAAATTATGCTCTCCCCAGCTGATACCTGGACGCAGTACGATGCGTAAGCACTGGGAGTTTCTAGAGGCTCACCAAGCACTCAGCTTGATTCACAGAACTTACATCACTTGTGATAGTGAAGAAAAAGTGCCTGTCAGACTGACAGTCCCAGGCTGATAAGTAAATCCAGAATTTCTATCTTACAAATTGAGGAACTTTGATAATGATCTTATCCAAACATGGACTCACAGGGTCAAAAAATAAAGACAGAACAAAACAGTCACATTTTAAAATTGTATCATACAAGGCAGAGGGAATTCTACTTTTCACCAGCAACAGAGGAACAACTCATAATGGACACTTCATTTATAGACTCTGTAATTGCTAGAAGACAAGTAAAAAAAAAAAAGTCCAACTCAACAATTTCTATTTCAGGTTATCCACAGAAATATGCAAGTCCTGCTAACAGAGGAATAGAAAAATGTGTTCTAACCCAACCCACTCATAGAAGGCACTTTGAGAGTATGTGCATAACTGTGCTTACCTTACAGGAAGTGCCCCTGTAAATGTAACCACCATTTTATATTTCTGATGAGAGGTTCTACTGTGAGTAGTTATATCAAGATCCATTTACACCTGTTATGAAATACCCTGGAGTGATGGTTATATTCATACAGATTTGAAAATATATAGCATGACCTCAACTTACTTTTCTATTTCATGAGTTAAGCAAATTATGTGCTCCTGCATTCTGTGTAGTCGAATTTCATTTCGCACTTCCTTGGCTCGAGGATGGTAGTTCCTTGTATAAAATCCTCTCCAACAAGCTTGAAGCTTGGTAGCTGCTTTGGTCATCCTTTGCAGTTCAGCTGCACCTTGGTCAACAACAGCTAATGAATCAGAAGTTTCTCCTGTCATCTGGTCAGGACAGAGAGTTTTTACTCCCGATTTAGCACCTAACGAGGTGCTGGGGTGACTATGAAGAACATGATCTTCAGAGGACACTGAGCAGCTGCTGGTGTTAGCAGCCAGTCCAGCTGCTCCTGGGTCAGGAGAAGGCAACACCACAATCTCTTTGACATTCTCTTGCATTTCCACACCTCCTACTGCTCTGTTTGTGTGCTCTCTTGTAACACACGAAGCTTCTTGCTTGTTAGTTGTTTCTCTACTATTAACATCTCTCACACATTCAATCACTGTATCATCATCATCTTCTAGGCCCAAACTGATTCCATGTAGCTTCAGGTCCAAAGCAGGAGACACTGGAGACAATCCTGAAGTAACTGGCATGAAAGTAGACTCTGAGGATAAAAGGCTGCTGTTTAGTTTGTCTTCATCTGTCTGTACATCTTCAAGGTATAGATCCTTGTGAAAGCTTCTTTCAAGAGGACAAGTGTTCTTTGCAGCATAGGAATGATCATTGTTTGCACTTGGTCCAACCCAAGAATTCTTCTGGATGACAGGTTCTAGATAGGCAGAAAGCCATATTCAAGTGTTACAGTATTTCAATAACATCTTCATTCAACTCATAGGGATTCACAATCTGGTTTTGATAGTTAGCACCCAGGTGTGTAAGATGATCTAAAATACTAGTAAAGGTGAGCATTATTTCTATATAAGGAAAATAACCCCTTAACAAAGTAACATCCACAAACTTGGAAAATACTGGATACAATAAATTGCACAAACTGCATCCCCTTAGAGAAGTCAACTTTTATAAAATGGAACAGTCAAAGTAATAACTTTGTGTACATTGGATTGTGTTTTTCGCCTAACAAACCTACTAGTATTTCAAGACACGAATAAGCACGGAACAGTTTTTAGGCAACAAAGTATAACTTCAGTTGAAAAAGTCTCCAAAAATCAATAGAATAAACTAATAACAGGGTCTTGTTCTGAAATCCTCTCTGCAAAGTTATCTGTGTTGAAAAGAAAAATAGCTATTTCCACAGGTTAGATCACAGGTGTAGATTAGCTTCTTACCACTTTCAAGAACCATCTGTGGTGGCTGGGCTGGACTGCTGTGTTCATGAGCAACTGGCACTGTTTTGCTGGGAGCAGAGGTAGGTGGTCCCTCATTTTGGTTTTGATGCATCAGCTGCCTCTGGTGGAGTCTAAGCACAAAGTTCCAACAAATTTTGTATTTAAACTTTTTCAGTACAGAAAACATCTAAGAAAATATCAATTACTTCAAAGGAAACAAGTGATCAAAACATTCTAAACAAGAGGCTAGTTATGCAGATTCCTATACCTACAAGACATTAACAGGGCTACTCACAAAGTAGGGGATTGCACAGTCTGTTCCTGCTCCCCTTCCTCCTGCCCCTTTTTTTTTCATTACATGTATCAAAAAAAAAAAAAAAAGGAGGAAAAAGAAGAGAAAAAACCCAACACTCAATTCTGACTATAGACTAAAAACCATTAAGTACTCCTACACACAAGGAAGGCATCCAGATATTTTAAGTGCCTGATGCAGAATACATTATGCTTATAGGTGCTCGAGGAATGGAAGGAGTGTCTTTTCTTTTTTAAAGTGACTGACTCAAGGAATAGGTGTCCCCTTTACTAAAGAGACAAAATCCTAGTACGAATGAAGAAATATTGCCACAAACTTAAAATCATCCTTTATAAACCCAGAGAAAACACAGGTTGTTTCAGCCCAGCTAAATTAGAAGATCATGAGGTAGAGGTCAAAGTCAAACTGCCCTATAAATCAGATATGTGTGTGCATATATACATAGGTGGGAATTTCGAGGGGACTGCTTTTTCTGCTGAGGTTTTCTCGGTTTGGTTGTTGAGGTTTTTTTAGATTTTACAGTTATATTTAGCAAGCCAACTTCCCGAGTTTTCCCCAGAAACATCATGTGAATGTCAGAGCACTTAGCTGGAGATTCCAAGGTGAATATGCTTTTATTGCACCTTCTCCTCCAAAATGGCCACATTTCTATAACTTCTGCCTGGAGGCCAATCTGCACTGACAGTTACTCCTTCCAGATGCTCCCAGTTTCTGTTCCTTTGATGAGATACCACCCTCCTGCTTACTACAGGACTATTGTTGCTCAACTTTCTAATCACTATATCTAACATAAAATAAGACCTATAATTATATTCTCAATTACACTCTCTAGGAAAGAAACAGTAAGTTCTCACCTTTGCTTACTCAGTATTTTTTCCAGTTTGGCATCCTCTTCAGTCTGGAGTCCGTATGCAGATATGAGAGGACAAACAGTAGCCAAGTACTGAACGAGCTGAACATGCTGCCCAGGTCGATATGATCTTCCTTTACCTTGACTGTAGAGCCATTCTGCTTTCAAACTGTTAGGAAGGGGGAAAACGGTCACCACTAATGAATGGCATAAAACCACTAAGTCTCCTTTCCTCTAGGGGGTACCCAAGAGCTAATCTACAAATCTAATCAAAACCTCCAACGTGTGCAGTGCCCGGGGAACTGGGAATTTCATTTCCAGAACAAGGAATAAAGTATTCCCTCACATAAGCATCCAAAAAAAAAAAAAAACCTGTCCAAAACTGTGCAGTCTCTGCTTTGTCTGTGTGTAGTCTTTGAGCACTGAAACCACATTTGTGTCAATGAATTTATCATCAAAGCTTTCACAGAGACAGAAGAATTCACACAAACATACAGAACAGGTACAGCGAGCAAATCTTGCCAGAAGCATTCAATAACTGAAATCTGTTTTTAAATTAAATGCACTTCAGTCTGAGAATATTTAATATAATACATATACATAGAGTAACACAGTTAATAGACAAAACCTTATTAGTGACAAAAAAAGTTTAAATTCTAACAGACAACTTTTCAGGGAAGTTATACCATATTATGGTGAAACAGAGCTAAAGTTAGTTTACCTTTGACAAAAAAGGCAGCTTTTCATTTTAGTAATGGGAAAAGAAGGACATTAATGTCCTGGACTACATTCATGTACTGGACTAGAATGTGTTTATACTAGATAAACTGTTCTGTATACTAGATAGACTGTTCTGATGTGCAGAACTTTGTCATATCATAGTGATATGAATGATTACAATGATATACTAACAAGAGATTTGAGCAAAATAATGTGTAACTAATTGATACCAAAGAAAGGCCAAATGTAGAAATGCACACACAAATAAGACCCTTTATAAAAGGGGACATTTGAGTTTACCACAAGTTATAGCTTTAATATCTGCTGATTGTCACATTCTACAAAAAGGTTGTAAGCTTGGAAAGGGTAACAGACCATTGATAAATTGCTACCGGTTTTGTAGAAGTGCTAACATGAGTTGAACAACAAAACAAAAGCTTGACTATACTTCTACATAAACAAACTTGTGATCTTATATAATAATTCCAGTGTAACAGATGAAAAGTTTAGCAAAAGCAACAACGTTAACCAGCCTGTATCTCATACAGTCATTAGCAACACAAATATAATTTCAGATCATTAGCACTCATTTTTTTTTCATTACTTAAGAATGCAATTTCAGCTTAGCCAAATTTTACTTATTAATTTTAGAGATTTAATACAATTATGTCACCTTTCCTTCTGAGAAATCACATATCCATCAAGAACTTTCAGGTTCAGACACCAGCTGACAATATATGGCCTGTAGTCAAAGCCAGGGACAGAAGGTGTGGCCATCACACAAGGATTGTTCATAATCGACAGCTGTTCCAACTGACGAAGAGAACTCAGGAAAGAAACCTTGAGAAAATAAGACATTTGTTACCTGAACCCACTAAATGCTTACAGAAAGTACCACATTTCCTAGATGCAGCCAGACATCTCATGCAAAACAACAGAATTACAAACACATTAAAAAGCACATTTGCTTTTCGAACACAACACCTACAAAGGACCTTCTACCAACTACTGTCATTTTCCCATCAATTCTTATGTAAGTACTATTAGCCCTTGCAAAGTATCAGCTTCTCTTAAAATCTGGGAATGGAGCTTTATGTATGGAAAGGTTTAGTATTTCTATGATTCCAGTTTACTACAACAGGTGTTGGATTTTGACACAAAAAAAAAAAACCAAAAAAAGGCAAGCCAAAGAGCTGAAGAAACACTATTCTGTTTTGAAGAGAAATGTATTACCAAAACAAGATTTTCCTTCCGACATGAATTCCCAACCAAGTTTTGGCTGCTACTTATATTAAAACAAACAAACAAACAAAGCAATAAAGACAAGTCACAGGCAGATTATTTGTTCATCTTATAGGTGTTTGAAAAATAGGTCAGTTGCAACAAGTGCAATTCAAATCTCTGTTCTAAACACAGTAGCTGTAGAAGCTCTCTGCAGCAGTTAATCAGCTCAGCTTTCAACTTTCAATCATGACAAGCTACGAATTTAGTCCTAAAGTATACTTTTGACAGCCTTGAATAACAAAAATATAAAAAAAAAAAAAAGGCAAAGTTTCTTTCCAGGCTGAATTTTAAAGGTATCACCTAGCTCGTGTAGCTCATGCAAGTACAGTTATTGCACATAAACTATTACAAGTTACTTCCATCAGCATGGGTTGTTTCAAAGAAGAGAGCCCACTCTCAGCTACAAGTTAAAAAAAATTGTTGAACTACCTGCTTTTGGTCTACCTGATGGAAAGGTGATGTATCTTCTATATTTTACCTCATTTAAGTCTCTGATTTCATTTTCAGCCAAAGAAAAAACAGTCAAACTCTGAGGCAGGCAGACAGGGGCAGTGCGAAGTGAAGTTATAATATTTCCATGTAGCAACAGAGTCTATAAAATAAAAATATGGTGATGAAATGTATGTTTGATCAAAACCCCCATTTTTCTTGTTCAGGCATTACCTGCAAAAAACATGCAAAAGAACTATAATTAAGGCTTTCTCGTCACAGTTACCAAAAAATGTATTTGGAAACAATTTTTATCTGCAGTGTTCATGCTAAAGGAGTTAAGAGTATGCTTTGTCTCGATTCATGACAGAAGTTAAGAGAACAAAGAGCTATGAACAATATCTCACCATCATATTTTTATCAAAATCATTATAGAAAGTTATAGCCTTGGTTGCTGCAACTCGGAAACAAGGAAAAGAATTCTTACATGCTTCTCTTTAGATATGATAGTAATTCATTAAAATGCTTTAAGAGCTAGTTTGAATAATGAATGTTTTTAAAGGCAGAAATTTCCTTATGTAAAGAACATAATGAAAATAGAGATAAAATAACATCTACCTTCAGTGATGTAAGCTTGGAGAGATCACCTAACTGAGCTATGTTATTGTCTGATAGATCAAGATGCTGAAGAGACAGACAGGAATTGATTTGTTCAATGACCTACAAAAATAAAGAAGTCAATTACTCACAGTAACTCTCTTTTAATCACTAAATAAAACCAGGTATCAATAACTACATATTATTTTGAAAGCTAAAAAAACAACTGGATAAGTAACCCAAAATAAAAACCATGTTTTAACATAGTTTCATTTTAAAGCTGATACTTCTTTTTCCTATTTTCGTGACTGTTTCCTTATTCTCATTATATTTTGATATCAAACTTTTTATTTTGTCCTAGCCAACTGCAGTCCAAAAGCTGCCTTCTTCTATTTCATTAATCAGTAGACGCAAAACATCAACATTTTTGTTCCACTCCAAACCAGAAAAGTACTCAGATTTCTTTGCTTCATTTTTACAAAACGTGAAAGAATAAATACTTTACCTTAAGGTTATTTCCTGCCAAGTTTAGCCATTCCAAGTGCACCAAATCCTTCAGCCCTTCCACGTACCCAATGCTATTATGAGGCAAGTTGAGCACCCGGAGCTTAGTGAGTTTTGCTACACCCATCATTCGCACCAAACGGTTGTTGGCTACAGAGAGCTGCAGATGGACACACAAATAAAAGGAAGAGTTTTAACTACACAGACAGAATAGGCTTTTATGTTTAATAGTTGAAAATCTACTCCAAACAGGAACTTCTTCAATCTACGTATTTCATTTCCCAATAAATTAATAACACAAACAACCCACAAGAGCCAGGAAATAAATTACTGATCAAAGAGCGTTGTCTTCAACTCACTCTGTAAACTTAAGAGGAAATTCTCCTAGCAACACCTAAATAAAGGAGAAAGAATGAGGAATCGTGTCATACAGAAATAAGATTTTAAATCCAGAATTGCCAATTCACTGTGCAAATTGTTGCCCCATTCCTGGTGTAAAATTGTACTTACTGTCAACATGGCAGAGGACAAAATATGTTTCACATGATTAACAAAAAAGTCCTCTGCTAACAGGACTGTAGATCACAAACTGTTTAAAGAGTAGATCCTGATTAGACATACACTTCAGTAACATGACTGCAAACTGACTCTGGTGAAGGTTTGTTGTAGCAACAAACCCCACCTCTCCCATTTCAGTTTAGTTTGTCTATAGAAACTATTGGGCAGCTTTGAGTTTCTCTGGAGGCACTTTCAGTGATAATAAAGTTATTTTTAATGTTACAAAGCACAAGTATCCAAAAGCTAAGTAGTATCAAAATTTGGGTTATCAGTGAATTTTCTAAGTGTTCTTATGATGCCCCCTCCCATTAGGATTTATTTAGTTCATTTTTAGTTGCCTAGGTAATGCTCAAAACAGCCTCCTCCACAACCAACTGTAGACTGAAAAAAACAAAGCTATTTTAGTCACCATTTTTTTTATGAAGACAATAACTGCTAGTTTACTCCAATTACATAACACAGCCTTTAAGCAGAAGATGCTAACATCACAGTACCATTATTTCATAGCAACATCAAGTCAAGTAATACTGACCTGCATCAGATTCCTGCATTTTTCCAAGTGTTCCAATTTAATTATCTGGTTTTTGTCCAGAATCAGAGTCTGAGTATCAGCATCACAGGGTAAGGTTGGACACAGTTTTTGCAATCCTTGACCTGAGCAGTTGACTACCAAGCCTTAGAATAAAAAGGAGAAAAAAGACAAAAAGGGCACCACAAAGTTTATATATGAGAACATGGACTGAAAAAGCAATGCAAGATAAACTGATTTGTTTTACATTGCATGCAGATAATTTGGAAATACAGGTTAAGTTTCTTTTCCATGTAAAACTGAAGCAAATTATTTCAGTCAAAACACCTCAGAGTAACTGATCCAGTTACTCAAAGATATGCCTTCCAGACCCTGTCACAGTAAAGAACTCTGGTAGAATTCTGGGAAAGTCAGTAACAAGACCCTCTGAAGTGAGAAGCAGAGCAAAAAAAAAAATAAAAAAAAAAATTTGGTAGCTAAATTTAAAGGTGTCATCCTCAAAACCTCAAATTTCAAAAGAGACTAAACTTTTAAATTCTTCAGAGATTGCAAGTTTTGAGCATCTTGACTACCAACTATGTATGTGTAGGCATTCTATCTAAACTAAGAATCCATTCTTACAACTATACTACAGTACTGGTGGCATTGGGCAGGAACAAATTGTAAATAGGCTAGCATACCACTTAATAATGGAACACACAGTTAAAATGCTCCATGTAAAAAGTGTTACTATATAAAGTTAAAAGGCAAACATTTGCCATCTACAGGGAGCTTGAATGACTGCATACCCATGGTGACACCCAATAATAATAATTTTCACACATTAAGCCTCTGCTGTGTATTTGATGTACAAACACCATCGTAGTGCTTGATCTTCTCTCCCTATCTGCTCAGTTAATAACACTGCCTTTTTCAGCAGCATGTCTCAAACAGTGTTCTTACCCCAACGTGCCATACATATTAATATTCTTACAGTTTACAGGCTTTTTGAGTTTAGTTATGGTACAAGAAGAGACAAACTGAAGAGCAGTAATGCAGAGCCAGCAACACCAGAAACAGTCACACTCCTGTCTTTGCACATTCAGGGAGAAGGTAGTGCGTGTCTCCCATTTAAGTTGTCACCTCTGCAACCCCATGGTCACTTTAGCTAAACACAGAAGTTTTGTATCTGCCCCTTTATCGAAGGATTTGTTACAAAAATTCACAACTGACCCCTGAGGACCTAGGAGAGAGGTTTGGACCCACAGTATAGAATTACAAGAGTAAAGTTTTTATTCATGCATCCTTTTATTCACACAGGAGGCGCCCCTTTCAAACTGGGGCACCCGCAGTGGTGGCTTCACAAATGGTTGTTACAGATTTAAAGCACTCAGGTACAACATGATCTGACTACTTGCTACTTAACACACATCCATTTGCCAAGAAACTGTATTTCTACGGTGTCACCATCCACCTGCTTCTCTATAGATCGAGACATCCCTGCAGCCAGTCTTGCTATAATCACTTATGTATGATACCAGACAGTGGGAGGGTTTCCCAGAGGTGTTAAAGGGGGTACCTGCCTCTTTATTGTTTGTGAGCACACTCAAGATTCAGAGCAGCACAGGTTCCTGTTTCAAAAGGGTCTGTCCTTCTCCTTGCAACAAGCTGGGGTCCTCTACTTTGCTTGCATAGCATACAGGTATTCAGTATACAGCATGAAATACATATATAGTTCCTCCATCCCCGGCAGTGTTCAAGGCAAGGCTGGATTGGGCTCTGAGCAACCTGGTGTAGTTGAAGGTGTCCCTGCCCACGGTGGGGGGGATGGAACAAGATGATCTTCAGTGTCCCATTCCAACCCAAAGCATTCTATGATATACAGCTTTAAGAAATCAATATGATTTCATACTATAAAGACTCATTGGTAAAATACTTCGGAAACGAGATTTTCCTAATAGGCTTTCAGGAACCAGGAAAACGTTCCAGAAATCCTTATTACTCGTTTGGCAGGAAGCAAGGAACTGCACCCTCAGAAGAGGCGCTGTCTTCCCAAGACCTCTCAGCCCTCCACTGTAGGGAAAACGGGCCTTATTTCGTTCAAGTCCTGGCCTATAAAGCTCCTACAAGGCTGCGGGATGCTCCAGCACGATGGACAGCCGCTTGTCCTGCCCGGAGCCAGGCCCATTCCCCCGGGCGGGCAGCCGTGCCCACGCCGCTCTCCTCGCCCCGCTGCCCCGACCGCTTCCAGCCCGCCCGGGAGCGGGCACAGCGCGGGGGCGAACGGGGGAGCGGCCGAGCCGCCCCTCAGCCCCGGGAGGAGGGAGAGACCCCGGCCCCCCCCCAGCCGAGGCCCCCGCGCCCCTCCGAGCGCCACCGCGGCTTTCGGGACCCGCAGCACACAGTGGAGACCCCAAGAACGCAGCCCCGCCGGCCCCCGAGCGGGGCTGCCCTTACCCGCTCCGGCCGCCTCGTCCCCCGCCCTGGCCGTAGCGGCCGCCATGCCCCGCGCCTGACAGCGCCGCCAGGCAACCGAGCGCCGATCTGCCCCGGGGACACCGCGGCTTTTATCCCGGGCAGGGCGGCGGGTGCCGCGCTCGGGGCCGTGCCCGGGAAGGGTCGGCCCAGCCGGGTGAGCGCTCGGCCAGCCCAGCCCCCGCCCTCCCGCGGTGCAGCCGGGGCGGCCCTTCCCGGCCCTTCCCTCCCGCTCCCGTCGGGCCCCGCGCGCTCCTGACACCGCCCCCGGCGCGCTCCCCGCCCCTCCGGCCCTTCGCCGCCGCCATCATGAAGTGAGAGCCTCCGCCGCCCCATCCGGCTCCATCCGCCGCGGGGAGGCCGCCGCGGGGCCCCGGCCGCCTCCCCCGGCCCCCCGCGCCCTCCCCTAACTCTTCTCTCCCGCGCAGGGTCGAGCTGTGCAGCTTCAGCGGGTACAAGATCTACCCGGGCCACGGGCGCCGCTACGCCCGCACCGATGGCAAGGTGAGGCCGGGCCGAGCCCCTCGGGGCCGGGCGGGCGCGGGGAGGGCGGTGGGCCCGCGGAGAGGCCGGGCTGTGCGGTTGGTGTTGGCCGGGAATGAGCCCCGGTGGCTCGGGGCCTGCCCGAGTTGCGGGTGTTGAGGGGTGCGAGGGCAGCATCGCTGTCCAGGTGCTGTGGCGTGGGGCTGGGTTTTAGGATGCGGTTTGGAAAGCGTGTCTCAGAGCAGCAGGTATTCTGCTTGGACGTCCTGTATCTAATGCTGAGGTTTGCTGCTGGTCTGGGAAATGAGTTGGGTGCAGATGGTTGGGGTGGAATAGGGAGGAGAGCTCTTTCGGGGCGTCGTGTCACATGTAGACAGGACTGTCCTTTCAGGCCTGCAAAAGGAGGAGTTGGGTTTTGGGTATCCTAGCGCAGTCATCTTGCTGTATGGAATGACAGCTAAGGAAATAAACTGGTTGAATCCTTGTGTGCTCTCCTGGGAATTAGGCTATGCTTAAAATCGAATTGTACAGTTAATAATAAATTAACCTGTTTATTCTGCGTGTTGTTTTAGACAAGCAGGTTCGTTTATCTGTGCAAGAAGGAATTGGGTGGAGCACTGGTCTCCCTGTCTTCCTTAGGCCAAGTTTTGACTCACTCCCACATACAGGAAGTAGTACATAGTTACTTGAAGACAGACACTTGAAAAGTATGATGTTATCTTCTAAAATTTTTAATAGTCAGAGCTGTGTTAAAGAAATACAAAGGCATCACTGTTGGAAAACACTGAGTCAGAGATTTACTTCATGCAAACTGTGATAATGTCATTCATAAAACACTTTGCCTTCACAGGTTTTTCAGTTCTTGAATGCAAAATGTGAGTCTGCATTCCTTTCCAAGAGAAACCCCCGTCAGATCAACTGGACTGTTCTGTACAGGCGTAAACACAAGAAGGGACAGTCAGTAAGTATATACCAACTAAAGGCTGCCAAAAGATGTGGTCACTGGTCTGTGAGAGGTCACTTGAGCACACTGCTGTTCAGCAGAAGTGTGACCCATATAACCAGGATGACAACTGACCAATAAGGGTGAAAATGTGATCGCAGTTTTATGAGTTGATACAGTGCTTTGTGGTTTAAAGGTAACCAGTTCAGCAAAAACATTATATTTGGGTTGTAGCACTTCTTTGAGGAATCACTTAGAGCCACAGTAGGTTCAGTAGATCTTAACAGCTGTAGGAATGGCACGTTTTAAAAGATTAGTTTTAGGGAAGGTGGGTAATGCTATTTAATATGCAGACTTTCTGAAAGTTTGATCTTGTAAACTTCCTGAATGGTGACAGCATAGATGATTTGGGAGTTTAGGGGGCAGGGATGGCACTTCTAATGTACTCTCTTTGAAAACCTTGGGCTGTAGCTTAGCAGAAGGCCTTTCCTATGTTGTTACCACATGAAAAAGATAAATGACTAAGGCAGGTAGCATGAGGTATTTCCAGTGCTCTTGTTTAAACTTGCACAGCAGAAGAGCATTTAGCGAGAGCTCACATCAGTGCTGAAAGTCAGTGTTTTTACCAGTTTGTTTGAAGAAGGGAAGTTGGTGGTTGATGGCTTACACTGCTGCCTAGCACTTGATCCCACCTGAAGAGATGTGAAGTGTTTTCCTTTCAGAAGATTGAATCAAATGAACTTTATCTCCCCTCTTTTTTTTCCTTCTGTGAGTTACAGAAGGCTGAACTTCTGACATTCTTCCAAAATATTTTTTCTTAGTACCTTGCTGTAGAAGTCTCAAAGATAAGGGAGCTAATGCATGTTCTCAAACACCAAGACCTGGACAGCCATGGAGCCATCTGAGGATTTTTGGTAACACACTGAGAAAGAACAGGCAGTGGCTGGAGAAGGGGCCACACAGGCAGGGCAGCACTTCTCTGTAACCAACAGAAGAAATCTCCGAAGTGAGAAATAAAATTCTACTTCAGTGCCCACTTTTAGAACAGCTTCAATCTCAATAGCACCTTGTTCCTGTAATTGTCTTTAGCCATTTATTTAATGTCTTGTGATGCTAATTTTCTCCATCTTGTGCCATTGTAGGAAGAGATACAGAAGAAGCGCACGCGCCGCGCTGTCAAGTTCCAGAGAGCCATCACTGGTGCCTCTCTGGCTGAGATTATGGCTAAACGAAACCAGAAGCCCGAAGTACGCAAAGCACAGAGGGAACAAGCTATTAGGTGAGAAGTCAGACATCAGTGGGGTTTTTAGTTTGTTTTTAATCAGTATATTTGTGTGTAATATCTTGGCAAGAGACTGTAGCAGCAAAGAAGAGTCTCTTCTTGCCCTCTCTCGTATCGAAAATAATTTTTTTGTCCCACACAGTCCTGCTGTCTCTGTTGTAGTCACCCTAGAGGGGAGTGAATGCAGAGGAGAAATCTGCAATAATGCATCCCATTCCTGACCTTAGGGAGCTCTTACAGTGCTGAGACAAAGAAACAGTGAATGGCAGACTTGAATAACCGTTCCTCTTTTTGTGTTAATTAACAGAGCTGCAAAGGAAGCCAAGAAGGCTAAGCAGGCAACCAAGAAAACAGCTGTTTCTGCTGCAAAGGTGAGATATAGTAGACAAAAAGAAATCATGAAATGGAATACACCATGTTATAACACAACACACAACATTCTGCTGCAGGACTTCATTGGAAATGCCCATTTCTGTTTTGAGGAAGCATTTGCATATTTTTTCTTTTGATCTGAAAACACCTTGACCAGACTTTTAGTAAAGTTAAACATACCCAAATAGCTGAACAGAATTAACTTTTTTTTACAGAATAAATAAATATTACAGTAAAACAACTTTCTGGCTATATATTAGAGATACTTAATAGATAAAAAACTTGTTTGGATGTAACATTTTCATTGTCTAGGAACTTAATACTTAATAATATTGATGAGTGCCACCATCTATTTCATTATTACTTATGAATTAATACCCTATGCTGGCATGATACATGTTGTAGGCTTAGTGGTATGTGTGTAAACATCTATTAACGTGATTCTCATCTGATAGATTGTAATTCTAATCTGAGCTGATTTAAATTGCCTAATTTCTGTCAAAAATATATACAGGGATGCTTTCAGGACTGCAGATAAATTGCTTCTCTTTGTTCATACCTAACTATTTCTCTATAGGCTCCTACAAAGGCAGCACCAAAGCAGAAGATTGTGAAGCCAGTCAAGGTTTCTGCTCCCCGTGTTGGTGGAAAGCGCTAATTTGCCAAGCTGTTGGTCATGCTGAATAAACATCTTGTTAACTTTCATTGCTTGTGCCATGTTCTCCTCCACTGTGTGAGATACACTGAAGAGAATGAATCTGTGAAATAACCATGTCTGTTTTTTGCAGACTGAAAAACATCTTATTGCCCTAAAACACTTGTTTCTTGGACAATGTGCAGTATTGGTACGTTTCCCAAGTCGTTAACAACTGGCTCATTGACAGGGAAGGTGGAGCTGGTGTTCACAGGGAGTTCTTGCTGGAGGACAGCTCAGCACATAAGTTTATTTTGCATCTGTGACAAGTGACGTAAAAAGAGGTTTCTAAGATCAAGAGATGCAGACTGAAGTGGGGGTGAAGCAGTGCCATTTGTAAGACACCTAAAAGGGTTAATGCAGTTCCCGTGTTGCGCAATGCATGTAGCAAGATGTAGAGAATCAAAGGAGGAAAAGGTTGAAAAAAGGGACTGGATTGTTTCATGGGCTGTGTGGCTCTTAAAGGTTCTCATGCAATTCATGGGTCGGGAAGTAACAAAACGATGGATTGCTTGAAGCAATCCAGGAAAAAGATGCCTGTGAAGGTTGAATGAGTTCAAATACAGCTGATAGTACGTGCTTGCTTAAAGCCTGTTTAATTAGGTTCATATTTAACTTCCAGAACGCAGATGGGGTTTCCCTTAGTAATTCACCCTCCCACCACTAGAGGGATTGAAATTTCTCATGGGAAATACCTGCCTGCCTTAGTAATTGTGCTGTACAGACAACATGCCCAAACTTTGCCATAGTTTTGCTGGACAGCAGTAGCCCTGGCAAAGCAACGTCCTCTGAGTTACCAGAACTGTAACAGAAAACAAACCTCTATTTTCTGGATGAGCTACTTCTCAATTTACTGATGCCAAATCTTGATGCCTGTTAGCTTTGAGGGCTTGCTTTGCTATCCTACTGAACTGGTCAAGGAAGCAGCTGTGTTCTTACAGTTCTGCTTCCTGCAGTTCTTTAGGGCTTCAAACCCACAATGGCTGTAATGGGCACTCTGGGTTACAGGCTGTATTTCTGAGTTATGCTTTGTTTTGAGTTTCCTAATAAAATAGATATGGGTCTGGGTGAAGTCTTCAACCCTTTTAAAAAAGGCCTAGCTTGATTACATTAATGGAATTTGCACCGTTACCTTCCAAACAATTCTGCTTTTTGGTAATTGAAAAATGCATAGGAGCTACTCATGTTTAGAATGAGGTTGAAGGCTTTTAAACTGATTAAGATACTTGAAAGTGAAGGAGCCAGAATCTGGAAAGGATTTTTAGAGATCTAAAACTGAAGGCTGGAAACACCACTGCAAATTACCTGTGCTAGTGGTGATGATACAAATCGTGATCATGTCAGTGTCATACAAAGCACCTGGTACCCATCATGTGCCCTTGTGAAAGTTTTCAGCTAAAAAGCTAAAAAAGAAGATGAGCTTCCACAAACAATCTGCTTGAAATACCATTAATATAAACTGTCACATTGGACTAATTTATAAGACACCATTTGTTAATTCTTTGAAGTTTGCAGGCTTTGGCTGCCTGGTGTTACTGCAGAGGTGCCCTGAAATGCTTCTTCCTTGATGTTTATGGCTGAGTTCTAAATGATCTGGTGAAGTGGAGTAACAGGTCATCAGGTTACTCCTCTCACAAGCTATGCTTCAAGTGAGTGAGGCAGCTTGTTCAGAGCAGGACATTAACCTCAGCTCAAACATAGTTGTAATAGAAAGAATTAACATGGGAATTAATATCGTGTTTTCCTAATGCAATGTCATTCATCCTCTATCAAGTATTTATCTCCAAAAATTGAATACTTAAATTGGTCATAGGCCCAAAAATTAGGTTGAAAAGGACCTCCAAAGGTCAGCTACTCCAACGCCTTCCTCAAAGCATGGCTATTTACATCAGGTTGCTGAGATGAGTATCCAGCTGAGGTTTGAACAGCTCCAAGGACAGAGGTCCCAGAACCTCTTAGGGCAACCTGTTCCATTATTCGACCACCACCATCGTTAAAAAAAAACCCAAACAAGCAAAAAAACACAAAACCTCCTCCCTTTTATATAAAACAGAACCTTGGGGCAGCCTTGCTCCATCCCGTCGGTATCCCTGTGTGAGGGACCCCTGTGCTCCCAAGTACCGAGCGCAGGGGAAGGGTTAGGGTTCCTGCGTTTCATTTCCTGTCTCTGTTACGAGTGTAAAAGCCGGGTCAGAGTTCAGACAAGGAGAACCAGCAGCTGACGTTTAAAATACGTTCTCCCTCGCGTCTCACAGGTGATACAGAGCACACCGAGTCCCGCGCCGGTGCTGCTCCTGATCACAGTGCAGCCCGAATCTCACTGTTCGTCTGCTCGCTGCCCTTGCTCCCGTGGCAGTTCTGGAGCGGAGGCCGCTCGTTTCGGAGCCAGGGCTCCAAAGGGATTTATTTATTCGGGAGCGCTCACGGCGCCGCGGCCGCGCCCTCCCACGCAGCCTCTGCCCGACTCCAAGATGGCTGCCCCGGCCCCTGCGCGGCCTCTCCTCTGCCCGGTTCCAAGATGGCCGCCCCGCTCCCCCATCGCGAGCGGCGCCTTCCCCGCGTGCCCGCCCCTGCCCCGCCCCTCCCGCGCGCGGTGGTCCCTGCGTCACTTCCGATTGTGCAGCAGCCATTTTGTCTTTCCGCCGCGGCCGCTGCCCGAGCTTCTCCCTCCCTCCCGCCGCCCGGGGCCGCGACACTCCAGTTCCCCCCCGGGCGCGGCTCCCGCTGGCCCCGGGGCCGAGCCCCCTTCCCCGCCCCGACAGCGGCTCCGAGGGCGCGGGGGGCAGCTCCCGCGCCCCTCACCCCCCCCCCGCGTCATGTCCAGCGAGGAGAGCTACCTGGCCATCCTGCGGTACCTGACCAACGAGCGGGAGCCGTACGCGCCGGGCACGGAGGGCAACGCCAAGCGGAAGATCCGCAAGGCCGCCGCCTGCTACGTGGTGCGCGGCGGGACCCTGTACTACCAGCGGCGGCAGCGCGACCAGCAGCGCTTCGCCGAGCTGGAGGTGGTGCTGCAGGCCGAGCGCCGCGCACGCCTCATCCGCAACGCGCACCTGGCGCCCGACGGCGGGCACCGCACCCGCCTGCAGACATGGCAGGGGCTCTCGCAGAAGTACTGGTGGAGAGGTGGGTGCAGCCGCGGGACACGGGGCGGGCGGACGGGGCTGCGGCTACTGAGGCGCTAGGGCAGAGTCACAGGCTGGGACAGGCTGGGAAGGACCACGGGTGGGTCGTCTGGTCCAACCTCCCTGCTCAAGCAGGGTCATCCCAGAGCACACGGCACAGGGTTGTGTTTAGACGGGTCTTGAATGTCTGCGGTGAGGGAGACTCCACACCCCCTCTGGGCAATCTGTTCTAGCACACAGTCACTTGCACAGTAAAAAAGTTCTTCCTCATGTTCTGGTGGAATTTCCTGGGCATCAGTTTCTGCCTGTTGCCTCTCGTCCTATTGCTTGGCACCACCTAGCAGAGCCCGGCTCCATCCTTTTGACAGCCTCTCCCTTCTGATACTTACAGACACTGATGAGGTCCCCTCTCAGCCGTCTCTTCTCGAGGCTGAACAGACCTAGCTCCAGTCCCTTAATTACCTTTGTACCCTCCACTGGCCCCGCTCCAGGAGCTTCCTGTCTGTCTTGTGCTGCAGGGTCCTGAAGGGATGTCCTTGTTCCCTCCCTGGAGAGAGCAGGAGAGCAGATTACCGGTGCCACCTCGAAGCACATGGCCTCTGTCACTCCCCAAGGGGCAGGGCTCGCTCTGCAAGGTGCACCTTGGCCAGCAAATTGTCCCAGGACTTCTTACCCAGTAGTCCTCTTTTGAATATATGAAAACACAGAACAGGACTCTCCCCTCCAGGTGTCGCATACAGCTCGGTTAAGGCAGGGACTTCTTAAACGGAGTGCCTTGTATGGGGAGATAATCCGTTCCATGTGACCCGGGTTAGGTTTTAACTTCATCCGTGCATGTGGATGGTGATCATGTTTAGGTACTACAGCTGCCAGTGGTGGTTTGCAGTCCTGGCACTCGTTTTTATATTTATCTCTTTCTTCCAATGAGAAGCTGAAACAACCAGACCAATTCTCAGCTGAGTCCTGAGTGATATCACAGCTGTTGAAAATGGTGGTGCATGAACAGCAATAATTCCCAGTTGGGGCCTTCTTTTGGCTGAGCCAGTGACTTGATATCTTGTTCCCTTTGGATTGCTGTTCTACTTTTAGTCCTAGGTATCCATTAAAAAATATCCTGCTTTTCGCTTGCCAAGGGCCCAGATTGTGTCTGTATTGCTTCTCTTGTTCTACTTTCTTCATCAGTCAGCAGGTCTGTCATTTCAGCTTTGGTTTTCCCTATCTTAATTTGGAGGGGGTTTGCTCTGGATGCAGCACATCCTTCCGGTACAGATCTCCTTGACTTGAATACCCTTTGATGTGAAAAAGGATTTGTTGTCTCAAAGTTGATATATCTATTCTGGATGGTGGTTTCCTTGCCTTTATCTGCATTCTCATTGTCTGCCCAGTATTGGACTGTTCTAGCATCTGCTGTCACCCTGTGCTGGAAACTTCCCCGATGGACCTCATCACATCTTCTGTTTGTCAGGAGAGAGCATTCTGTATCCTGCATCTTTTGAGGTTACTAGTCACCTTTATTTGCACAACCTGTACTCTCCTGTTTCTCTTGCACTGAAAATACTAAAATTCATTCCCTGCTTTCAGTTCAAGTATTATGTTTCTTACCTGTGTCTCCTCTAAAACATTGTTTTCCTTTGCCATTACAATACTCTTGGGCTTCCAGTGGACAGCAGCTTTGACCCAGGTGTCATGTGGGGAGATGGGTGTCAGTCTAGTGTTTGTCTGCTCCAGGTGGGAAGCAATGGGCTGGAGCATGGCCCAGGGGCCAGGACAGGTGTTGGATACGTGATTTGAAGACCAGACAGCTCCTGTGCTGAGAACTAACCCTGATTTGAGATAAAATCAAGAAAATGTAAAAGTGTTTGAAATAGGCATGAATGTCTTGGGTTGCCTTAAGTGTGTGTTTTCCTGATCTTTACAGGGATACATATGGAATCATAGTGCATCTCATGCCCTGAGAAGGTGTGAGCAGTGCAAGTCTAAGACTCTGTCAGCCAAGTTTTTGAACTGTGCTGGGTTTGAACTATGGCTGTTACATATGTTACATATGTTCTTATGTTCTCCTAGTGAAGGAAATTAATTTGGATTGAAAGCCATACACAGAAAATGTCTGGGTACCTAGAAGAGGACCCTGGGTTTAGGAACTATGAAGTGTCTAAAATTATTTAGTTACACTGATTAGAGTAGTGGTGGGAATTACTTCGTTTAAATTCCAAAATCATAAGCATTTGATTTAAATCAGTGTTAATAATATGTATCATCATCATTGCATATAACACAGTTGATCTCAATTTTGTAAAACCCCTTAGGTGAGCCTTCCAATTCCTGTCCCCTTCAATAAGAACAAGCCATTGGTGTTGGCTAAATGCAGGACTACATTGCAGGTTTCATTTTCTTGGGATTCTTACATTAAATGTCTGAGTACCATTATTTTTTTCTAGCCTTAAAAATCTTTCTAGGAGAGTTTGCTTGATGTAGTGACATTCTAAATGTTATTTCAAATTAATGGATTACAGTAGTAACATGCAGTATCATGAAATGGTGGGAGAGAATCAGAACTGGTAATGTGAAGTAGGAACGTGTAGGTGATTGACTTCCCTTTCCTTGGTTAGCATGTAATATGGTTATGCTAATCACCTACATGTTTAATTGTGTGTTTAAGATAAATTCAATTACAATGAGAAGCCTAATTAAGCTCCATTAATTTTCCTTAGGTATCCTTAAGCAGGTTAAAGATTACATTAAAGAATGCAGCAAGTGCCAAGAAAAGCTGGATCGCTCTAGATCTCTGTCGGATCCTTCTGAAATGCTGGGGGAACTAGGACTGGATGCAAAATCTCATGAAGATAGCAATGAAACAGATGATGAATTGAGTAACACAGGATCAATTCCAGCTGCATCCCCAAAGCCTATGAAGAAGAAGCCAATAGCAAAGCATGAGCTTGTGTTTGTAAGTACCACTGTTTACCTCTGAATGAATTTGAATTGTCTGTTTCTGCATTCTTGGTCATGTACTTATTTTCCATTGTTTTGATAATCTTGTAATAGCAAAACAATATAAATTTTGCCAAAGATATTGAATATGTGCAAACAGGTTACTGGTATAGATGATATGAAATTAATTATAGTACATCACTGTTGGAAAAGAAAATCATCCTGACTCCTATTTGTGGATATAGAATCCAAGGTAAAATGAATGGCAAAATTACCAGTGATAAAACATCACATACAAGATTGTCTTGGACTCTTTATCTGTTCCTTAATAAATGATGCTATATTGATACATAAAGTTCTTGTTCATAAGTGCAGGCTCATGGGCATGTAAAGACACGAATCTAGAAACCATTTCAGATTGTAGCGTAGAAAAATATGGTCAAAGAACTGTTTGAACGTATCTTCCCATTTTTCCAGTTCTGTGCTTTAACTGTGTTTGGAGGGAGGGTGAAGCTTAAAGAAGAAAACAATAGTAAATTTAAGCCTTATGTTATACAGGCTTGAACTGATTGCATGGTTGCAGAAAATAATCCTTTTCTGTGTTTCAGTGTGAATGCTTAAAAAGGCACAATCTAAATGTAATGAAATTTTCATAATGTTGTTTATGACAGGTGGACAGTAAGGGCCTTGTGAAGCAGTCATCTTCCAAACATTGTCTGTCAGTCTTAAACCAGCTGAATCAGCAGAGGCTTTCCAATCAGTTCTGTGATGTGACTTTGCTGATTGAAGGAGAGGAGTACAAAGCTCACAAATCTGTCTTGGCAGCCAACAGCGAGTACTTCCGAGAGCTCTTCATTGAAAAGGGAGCTGTCACTAGTCATGAAGCTGTAGTGGATCTGTCAGGTGAATTGCTGTGGGTTTCAAAGCTAGAAATCATAATATCCTAACTAAGGTGTTTAATTCAGTCTTTTTTGAATGTTCAAGACAAATGTTTATCATGCTTTTTTCTCTCTTTTAATCTAAAAGTGTTTTGTGTGGATTTTAATGCTAAAGCAATCCCTCTGATTTTGTCCAATCTGATTTTCCATGGACAGTGGTATTTCATCTGAAAATATCTGAGAAGCTTTTGATTGATTTTTTTTTTTTTACCTTGCTTAAATGTGTTTCCTCCTTGTATTAGTCACAAACATTAAAAGGGGACATAATCAAATGTTGAATACATCAGTGGGGGATGTTGACTAGCTTCTTGGAGAGCTGTTTAGCTTACCAAATGCTAAATTGTTTCTTAATGCTCTGAAGTATTATGCATGTCTGCTTATTTCTCAAACCTTCTGGTATGTTAAAGGTTGGAGACAATTCTAAAATTAATGCTTTAAAAATAGGTTTGTAGCAATGAAGAATACTGTACAGAACATAGCCTTCTGCATTGCTTTCTCATGAGTTCTTAACTGTGCCTGTCTCTGCATGAACAGTACATTTCTAATATGAAGGTCCAGAAGCTCCCCCAGATCAAATGCTTGATTTATGATTTACACAACTGTGGAAAATTTTACCAAATTCTTATATTTAAGCATTTCTATCTATATATCCATATATTTGTTGTTTCCAATAGCTATTTTCTTGTTTTATTTTTCTGCCGCATGAGTTGATACTTAAGTCCTGAGTTCTTTCTGAATGTAGCAGGTCCAGAAAAATTTTGGCTAAATTAACGTATTTCAAAAATACTGTGGCTCTCCCAGCATCTTGAAACATTTTTCTAGGCAATTTTATTGTGAAACTACCTAAGTTCTGTGTAGTTATTGGAAAAGTTGTCTGAGCTTACTTACCCATAGAAAATACATGAGGAGGAAGCTTTTGTGTAAATGACAACTAATTGAGTCCCAGTGGAGAGGCTTCAATGTTATTTCAAAGTATGTTTTGCTCTAAATTTCAGACTTAACCCTATCAAAGGTGAACTGTTGTATTCATCATGGGATATTTTGGTGTAATTCCGGGTCATCAGTACTTGCTCTAATACCTTGTTTTGTTCCTGGTAGGGTTCTGCAAGTCCAGTTTCCTGCCTCTGTTGGAATTTGCTTACACTTCAGAATTAACTTTTGATTTCTGTAGCATGGCAGAAGTGGCCATGCTTGCCCGGCATCTCTTCATGACGGATGTCCTGGAAATCTGTGAAAATGTGCACAAACAGATGGAAGAGAAACAAATCACGGTGTACCAAAAGGGAGACATTCAAACTGTGGAGTCAACACAGAACTTAGCAGAGCAGGCTGAAGTTGAGACACAGCCCACGGATGGTGCTGAGCAGCTTAAGCTCACAGACAGTGAAGTGCCAGTAGCTGTGAATGGAGCTCCTTCCTCTGCTGAGACAGAGGAGGCAGCAGCACCCCAGCCCAACCTCCTGCACCCAGAGCCTCTGGAGGCCACTCCCAGTGATCTTCCAAAGCCTGTGGAGCAGCGTGAAACAGCTGAGAATTACATCAAGATCCAGCTGGTGGAGAGCATTTCAAACAGCCTCTTCAAAAGGTTGGGTGTGGAAGATGTGGACATAGAGAGTCAAACAGAAACTGAGACCGTTCAAAATGAAAGTGATAAAGCACATGTGGACACTGCTGCTGAAGACTCCTCAGAGACACTCACGCAAACAAGTAACGAACAGAGCATCCCAGTTTCCCCACAGGAAAACCTTGCTTCCAGCCAGGATGATACTTACAAGAGCAAGCTTCGCCAGCGTTCTGTCAGTGAAGGGGGATATATCAGATTGCATAAAGGAATTGAAAAGAAACTGCAAAGCAGAAAGACAAATCCTAAATCTGCAGTACAGCAGGTATTCTATCTGTCCTAAGACCTGTTGTCAGTAATTACCAGTGTTTCAAAACCTATCTGAAAAGACTGCTTCCCAAAAAAAAACAACCCACAAACAAAAAAACCCATTGACTTGGCATCGATATTCCTGCCATATTAAAGATTCTGAGAATGCTCAGTGACCTTAGCCCAGCTTGAGTATCTTCTCACAGCAATCCTCGATGATCTGTGAATTTAATTCTTAACTATCTCATGTGTATGTCAGTCATAGACAGATGTATTTATCTGTTAGAGAAGTGAGACCCTACATTTGTTCAGACTGGAAAACAACATTGGGAAAGAAAAATTTGACATCCCACGTGGATCTTAAGATGTAGTCGTAAGTCACAATAATGCAGTCCTGCTACCTTCAGATTGGAGTCAGTTCAGAAAAAAAGGTTCAAAGAGCATTGATGTTAAAAACTCTAGCATTCGAATATACTAAGTGTTTAGGCACCAGTTCCACACACAGGGGAATAATTTGTTGTCATTACAACACCCTCACAGCCAGAAACTGTAGCATTATTTTCTTTCCTACTGATGGACAGTTCAAATCCCGGGTGTTAGAACCAGCACAGTCAAAATACTTGAGCAGTCTATTTATGAGGGTTGGAAAATGGCAAGTTTTTGTTCTGTTTTGGGAGCGGGGAATATTTACCTTCAGAAACAACTCCTGTTAACTTACTTTGCAGTTTTTAAATCCAGCCCATTGACACATGAGGTCCACAAACAGTGGCCACCTATGGAAAAAAGCAGTTGGTTTAGATAATTGCTTGGGATTGGATTCAGGAGTGGGTTTCTCCTTTCCTAACTCATTTCACAGCTTTTAGCACTTTTGTCTCGGGCATCCCTCAACTTCCCCCTCTGGCACTGGATGTGTCATTAGCTTTGGGAAGGAGACACTCCTTTCTGAGTTCCCAGGTTTGATGCTGGCAGAATACCAGGAAAGTGACTGCAGGAAAAATGCTGCCGACTTGAATTACTGTGCTTCCACTTGGCATTCAGATACTGGGGATGAGGTGTGCTGTGTAGGAATTACTTTCCAAGCTCTTACTAACCACACACTGAACAAAATTATTTTTGTGGCTTCAAAATTTCGCTAAGTTTGCATAAGTTTTCAGATCAACAGTAACATTTAAAAAAATATATGAAAATGTTGTCTCTGTGTTGAGTTTGTTTGGCTTCCAGAGGCATGGAAGGGCTGGCATGTTTTCAAAAACTGTTAGATACCTTGCTTGTTGGGAGAACAGGACAAAGAAATAGGGATGCTTGTATTTCCTTCCCTTGCCTTATTCTCAGAACCCCAAAGGGTCCCGATACAGGAAATTTCAGCCTGTTCACTTAAAATTTGGCATCTAAAGAATTTGACAGTGAGTTTCTACAAAGAAACATGAAATTATCAGCTCCAGGTAGCACTGCCAATGATGCCTAACAAAAAACCACTAGTGCCTTACATAAAAAAATCTCCAGGAAAGCTGGAATACTCTTAATCTGAAAGAATTTATTTACTTAAATACTGTGAATTTTTAGTAGGTTATTAATAGCTCATAGGCCTTTTTTTATTATTATTTAATATGATGACTTTTCTAGTAAAGCTAATATAAATTCTGAAAAGGGAAGTTGGGGTTCAGCAAAGGGTTAGAAACACTTGATAGAAATTGTGACTGGTAGTACTTTGTGATTCCCCTGTAACTATCCCTTAGCTCTCACTTAGGGAGTTACTCAGGGCTGAATAGTTATTTGTCCCTGAACTGAAAAATCATCGTGTGCCCATTATCATAGGCAGTTTACAGTTTTAAGACCAGTTTGTCACTCACCATGAGATCTGTAGTTTTATAGTGAACTGAAATAAGGTAACTTTCTAGCAGCTGAGTTAACTTTGCCAAATTAACAGGTATTATAGCAACACAGAAAAATCAGTTTTTAGTACTCACTTGCAGAGGAAGTATGAAATACAGTGTAGTAAAATTCATTTAAGAGTTATGTTTTTCCAACCCAGGTTGCCATGAAGCTGGTACAAAGAGGGAAAAAAATGAAACAGCCCAAAAGAGAGACCACGGAAAATAACGAAGTTGAAGCTCAGCACAAGTGCACAGAGTGTGGAATGGTGTTCCAGCGGCGCTATGCACTTATAATGCACACACTGAAACATGAAAGATCTCAAGAATATAAATGTCCTGTAAGTTGAGGGTTTTTTTTTTTGTCTGTAAACCTCCCTCTTAATGAAAATTCATTGAGTAATGACGTTAGTAATTATTTTTTCTTGCCTTTTCTTGGTACAAGCTGCTTTTTTCCTTAAGGATTTCGGAGTCAGATGCAGTCTTGATCTGGGTGGGGTAAAATGTGGTGCAGCCGCTTGGCCTGACAGCACTGTGTGACATGGGAGTATGCCTGCTGCTCAAGACAGTGCTGATGTGGGATTTACTTTAGCCTTACCAGTAAATTTGCAACTGTGTTTAGATTCAGCTAGAAGTTAGTGTCACTGGGAAGTGATCAGAGGTTCTGTCAGTAGCCATAAGATTAAAAATGTGCAACTATTAATTAATCTGAGATAAAATACCTGTTGGAGTCGGGTTTTAGATTTAACCATATTACTCTACTCAAAATCTTTGATAACCTTTTTGGTTTTTAATATAATTCTGAGCATTAAAAGCAAAGTAAAGTTGTGATATTTTCTTTGCCAGCTGTGCAAAAAGGAATTCCAGTACGGTGCATCCCTGCGGGCCCACCTTGTCCGGCACACTCGGAAGACCGAAGCCAACCCCGCGGCTACGAGTGCGGAAGGGACGGGTGTGTCTGCGGTGAAAGGGAGAACCAAACGGGAATTCGTGTGTGATATCTGTGGGAGAACTCTGCCTAAGCCCTATTCTCTCAGAATACATATGCTCAAACATACAGGTGTAAAACCACATGCGTGCAAGGTAAAGTCATTTTACCCTCTAATCAAATCAGTACTGGTCTCTTGATATTTTGGCATTGATGCTGTGCCCTAAAATTCATGTTAGTTTTAGTCACTTCAGAATAGGGAATGCTGCTGTAACATCCTGATGAAATTGCTTGCAGTCCGAGAGCAAGAAAACTAGAATGAATTTGAGTCGTGAAAGTCCACATTCCTGTGTCTAGAAAAATGTCTTCCCTCGAGTATTCCTTTATTTAACAGACCAGTTCTGTCACTCGTGCAAAATCACAGGTGTGGCCATCCTAGTTCCCAAGAAATACAAGAGGTTTTGTTGTGTTTGAAGTTAAACACATATTATATAATGATTTTTGTTCTATTTCACCACGTACGGATTTTTTTAGGTTTGTGGAAAGACCTTTACGTATAAGCATGGATTAAAAATGCACTTGGCACTCCATGAAGTACAGAAACAGTTCAAGTGTGACTTGTGTGAAAAGTCTTTTGTCACAAAAAGAAGTCTTCAGGAACACATGAGCATTCATACAGGTAAGTGATGAGAAAGGAAATCCTTTTCCTTTGTCTGGCTGTTCTTTGCTGCTGAACTTCATTATTGTTCTTCAGTGTCAAAGACACTGTTTAAAAAAAGAAATGGCAGTTTCTCCTTTTTCCTCTAATGGTCAGGCAGCAGAAATAGAGGGAAGTAGTCATTTTCTGGGCTTATTTTACCATAACTTAATGTTATTATGCAGATGTTCTATACAAGAACAGGGAATCGTGCTTGGTCTTTTCCTGTGGTTTTATGTACATATTCAATGTCTGTATCATGTCAATTCAACAAAAAATAGACAGCAGGCTAGAATGTTTTAGAGCACTAACTCTTCCAGCCTATACTTTTGGAGGAAAACAAGTTAAATCTCTCAAAACCTCCATGTGTGTTTTACAAGACTTGCTGAACTAATGCTGACATTTTAAAAAGCCTGGTGTCTTGAAAGATCTTAGGATGTGAAAGAATGACAGTATAATAATTTAATATTATATATTAAATTATATATTATATTTAATATATTAGTACTCATCACTCCTACATTGATGAATTGGAGCAGAAATTTTTATTTTAAGGTATTGTTCCACAAGTTCAAGATTTAATACAATTAATTAAGCAATGCTGTGTTGCTGGAAAAGTTGCATAATATGTGAACACAGGCAATCGGGGGGGGTTCACACAAGAGGGCAGTTTTTAGGCTGCTCTCTTCTCATGACTGATTAGTAGCTGCAATGAGGTATTTGTGTGTAAAAAAAAAATGAAATAAAGCAGTTTAGAGTTGCTACTCCACTCTTTGTGTATTATTGCATTAGCACATACAAAATACACTTGAAAATTCTGTCTGTGTAATTGAACCAACTTCTCTTTGTAGCACTGCTCTGATTACTTAAGATAAACTATATAGGAATTAAAAAAAACACTCTCACAAAGCACTCCAGAGAAATGGAGGCCTGGCTTGGTAACATATTTTGTTTTGGTTTTTTTTCAGGAGAATCCAAGTATCTTTGCTCCATCTGTGGAAAATCCTTCCACAGGGCATCAGGGCTCAGTAAACACATAAAGAAACACCAACCAAAGCCTGAAGTTCGTGGATATCAGTGTACTCAGTAAGTTGGTTGGTGGGTTTCTTTGGTGGGCTTTTTTTCTTAACATTAAGATCCTCGTAATTTTAAAGGTCAAAAGCAGCTCCTTGATGTAGTGTAAAACCATTCCACTGGCCTGGGGTAAGACTTTTAAAGCATAAAAGTGAAAAGTGCATTTTTGTAAATACCTGTGTTGGAGAGCAAAAGCTTGGTTTTAAACTGTTACCTGGCTCTGGTTTCACACAGCTGTTCTCTAATGAGTGTGTTTGCACTGTAATAGGTGCTGTAATCTGTAGCTATGTGGGTTTACAGCTCCTTTGTAGGACAGATAAGAGTGGTAAAGTTGTCAGAGGCCAAGGGCCTTCAGCCTGGTTTTGCCCTCTCTAAGTGTGATAGTTGATTTCAGTTTAATTTGAAAATATCCTGTGTAGTCTACAGAGTCACGTACTTGTGTGCATAGCAGTGCACGCTGTGTTTAGCAAACAGCTCTGCAGGAACATGATCCTAAATTAAGACTCACTGACTGTTGGTTTAATTTGGTTATAAAACATACAAAACCACTTAAGTATCTTTGCATTATGGACTTTAGCAGAAAGTGTACTTGGAAAGAGTGCATCTCTTAGTGCATTAGTGAAACGTGGATACTTTTTCCATGACCAAGCAGACTGTAGGGGAACCTTTTTAAGTGACCAAGAAGGAGAAATAGTGCTTAATTTTTTTGGACTCTCGGTTAGGTCCCTGGGAAGCTCTCTCAAGTATTAAGAGGAGTTGCACAATTTATGAGTGCCTGTAGCATCTCAAGGTTTTAATGAAAGCAATAATCTGAAGTATTGTTTAAGGTATCTCTGGTAGTGCTGCTGCGTGCTAGCAAAAATAATATTTTCTGAGTGCTGAAAACTTACTTTAATTCTGTCAGCAATGTTTTTTAGTGCTTTTTAATGCTAAAAATATTAATCCTAGAAATACAAAGAAAGAGCTAATAGAGGCCACAGACACTATTTCATGAAACACACTAGGGAAGGCAGTTTTGGTTTTGAAGGCGAAATATGTTTTAAAAATGAATTTTTTTTTATTTAAGGCAGTAGAGTAATGGATGGAAAAGATCACCTAGACAGAGAAGATATTTTGAATCCCCAGCTTCTTCAAGACAGACACAGTCCTTGCTGCTTCTGCTGCAAAGATCTCTACTAAAGATATAATTGATGTTTCCACATCAATTATACTGCTTCACTAAGCAATAACCAGACTTTAGTTTTTTTAATTTGGTGGCTTGGAATGGAAACGTCACTGCCAGGCTTTAGTTTGAACTTGTGGCCAAGCTGAGTGAAGCTGACCATGAGTTATTTTCCTAAAATGGTCATGGAAGTTTTTCAGTGAAGTATGTGTTTGATAAATTGCAGTAATATGTAAGTGTTAGAGGGTGGTGGT
The DNA here is from genome assembly GCF_003945725.1 of Corapipo altera. NCBI lineage: Eukaryota > Metazoa > Chordata > Aves > Passeriformes > Pipridae > Corapipo > Corapipo altera. Next base: position 280,901 of record NW_020884898.1, on the reverse strand, counting down.
TGCTTGAGTTTGGTACTTCTCTAATGACTTCTCCAAATATGCAACCCTTGAGGAGAGATTACCGAGTGCCAATCTTTGTGATACTTTTTGATGTGTCTGTGCGAACCAAGGATCTCCAAGAGCCCTATTTGAAGAGGAGTTGTCAGTTTTTCCAGCCTAGGAGGAGGAGTTTGTTTGGGTGGCTCAAGGGTCATCACCTATTTTCCCCCCTGCCCTCAAAAGCAAAGAAGACTTTTTCTCCTCTCCAGAATGCCCATTATTCAGGAAATGTAATGTAAAAAGTTTTGTTCCTGCGTGGAAGCTATTTTATATTTTCAGATTCCACTGGAGGTTGAGAATTCTGAGATTTCCTCATTCCGGTGGTTGATTGTCTACAGAATTTGAATCCTCCACCTTTGCCTGCTGACATTTGTCTGCCTCTGTCCTTTTCTGAGTCATAGAGCTCTGTGATGTTACATGAGCGAGGAGATAGAGATGATCAGCAGAATTTCTTTCAAAGGGAGAAAGCATGTCTTTGATTAGGCCAGTCTCTGTAGTTTTCATACCAAGAAGAGCTATACAGTCATATTGTGGCAAGGTGTAAATGAAGGAAAACAATAAGGTTGCCTGGGTTTAGATGTGTATAAGCATCCAGCTAAGGAATGAGTATCACTACTTTCAGATGCTTTCTTGTAGGGCCATGGATTTGATATATTCATTTCTAAAAAAAACTACATTTGAACATTACAAACAACAAATTCCAGTTGTCTGTGTATCAGTAATTAATCCTCTTTGGTTAAGAGAAGAAGCAGCTGTTAATGCCCTCCTATGTTCATACAGTATAACACAAATTTCTGATGTCTCCCAGTTGTTTTGACTTTGATTATTCCCCATCCAAATAAAAGAAAGAATGTAGTTACTCATAAGACAGTGTGTTTCAGAGGTCCTCAGGTTTTATCCCAGGCTTTCAAACAAGCTGCTGTTCTTTTTAATTTTCCCTAGTTTGGAAAGGGATTGTGCTTTATATAAATACTGATGATGCAGTAGGTGTTCTCAAAGACTTTAGTTGCTATTAAAGAATAGGGTCCCATTGCCTTTCTTATATAGGGTGCTAAAACATTTACTCTTACAGGTGTGACAAGAGTTTCTATGAAGCTCGAGATCTTCGGCAGCATATGAATAAACATTTAGGTGTGAAGCCATTTCAGTGTCAGTTCTGTGGAAAATGTTACAGCTGGAAGAAAGACTGGTATTCTCATGTAAAGTCTCATTCTGTCACAGACCCTTATAGGTAAGAGAAAATTATCAGCTGAAATGTACTAATCAAAATGAGATTATACAGATCCACAGCCAGCCAACAAGGAACTGCCTAGTCCACTCTAAAAGTACCAATTGATTGGTGGTGACTGGGGTCTTGAGAATGGGTGGTTGACTTTAAATAGTGTGGTTTAGCTGTTAATCTGCTGAGATAGTTCTGGGATTAAGATACATGACATAGTATGAGGATAAATATAATTGATGAAGTTAGAAATGCTTTATGTGGGATCTCACTTCCCTAGAAGGTAAGTGGAAGCTTTGTGGCTGTGGATAAGAGAAAATGTAATTCAGTCCAACTGTGTTACTTCTAGTTAGGGAACTGCTTGTTATGAGAGACAGTATTCCCATTAAAGTTTGCCTACCCTAACTCAAGTGCATTTTGGTTTAAATACATAAGTGTACAATAATGGTTTTAATAGATTTCTCACTTAACCCATTTTAGGTGTAATGTATGTGGAAAAGAATTTTATGAGAAGGCTTTGTACAGAAGACATGTAAAGAAAGCCACACACGGTAAAAAAGGAAGAGCAAAACAAAATCTGGAACGAGTTTGTGAGCACTGTGGAAGAAAATTCACCCAACTCCGGGAATATAGGAGACATGTGAACAATCATGAAGGTATGTAGAAAACAAACACTGATGACATTCCTCAACCCCTAAAACCATGGTGGAGAGAGGGATAATTATTTCTTTGAGTCTGTGTATGTCCTGTCTGGTAAGACATGTAGGAGTTCTTACAGATTCTCCAGTTAGTTTTAAGCTAGTCCTGCCTTGATAACTTGCTGCCAGTGATTCCTAGAGGTGGCTTTTGGGATCTTTCTAAAACTCCAGTCACACACAGGGACAAGGCCAATTTGTCTTTCTCAGAACTTTAACGGAAGAACTTTTTTGCGAGTGATTAAAAGGTAGAAATCTGGCAAAGAATTGGATGTCATAAAACATTCTCCACACACAGTTAAAATAATCTTCAGATAGGAGAATGATTTGCCTAAATTGAAAAAAAAAGAAATACCAATGTTGGAAATCGATCAACTTCTTGATTTGTAACAAGCAGTAAACTATGGGATGCTTGGTGAAAATATGAAAACATTTTACAGTTTTCTTTTTAAAAAAGATGTGAAGTATGAAATTGATTTTTGAGTATTGTGTTGTTGCAGCTGTGCTGGGATTCTATATTCTCCTATTGGAGGGCAAATCCCACTTTTTTGAAGCATTTCTCCTTTTAAAGAGCTCTTTTGAGTAAATCTAATAGCTGTCTAACTATTGAAGTGGAGATTTTGTGTTTGTTTCTAAATAAAGTGTCCTGCAATAGCCTGATCTACAGTAACTGTGACAGAGGAAAAGCCAGTATTGAGATGGCATTGGTCACCACCCATACGCCCCATTAGATATTACAGACCATGGAACTTAGATGTTATGAGGGAGAATAAGATTATAAAAACATCAGGTGCTGTATTTGAACATATGCAGTGTAGAAGAGGAGGTGAAATAGGTATAAGTGTACAGAAGGACTTACAGAAACAAAGAAATACAGAAATAAATTAAAAATTAAGAGACTTCAGGCAGAAGTGTGGAAAAGGAAAGGAAACAGCTTTTTGTTAACAAAATCTGAATAAACAATAAATGGTGCAATCAAAAACTTTCAGAAGGAACAAAACAAAGTCCCAAATCCCCAGGCAGGGAGGAAGAAACCTGCGGCAACCCGGGGCAGAAATGCAGGACTGTCCCAGCAGTTCAAAAGCTGCTCGCAGCCACGTGTGCTTGCAGCCAGCAATGAAAAAAAACTGAAGTCCTTTTCCCCCAGGCAGTCTTGAAGGCAGAATACTTTGCTCTGAGATGGGTTGGTCTCTCTCAGTCGTCCTCCATGAGGTATCCTGTGGGGAAAAAAATTTCCTTTCAGGAAAAGAGAATGAGGTTGCCAAAAACCAGGCTCCTGCTCTGTCCGGTCCCAGACGAAAACCCCAAAAGCCCCCAAAAGACTCCAAGCCCTCCCCACCCTGCCCAGCGTGTGCAGCTTTGCTCCGCCTCCAGCCCCATCCTGGAAGAAACAGAATGGGGGGGGAGGCATGACATTGGGAAAAAATTCCAACATTTCTTTTCAAACCTATGACAGTTGGGCTGAGCACTTGTTGAAAATCTTACCATTGAATGTATTATGGTTGCATTATATTGTAGTCCAGAAGCAGTGAACAGGATCTCTTTCTCACGTGGCAGATGTTACAGCATTCCTTTTGTTCTTTCATACTCCTCTGTTCCCTGTCAGTTCTCATCATGGCTCATGCCTGTTTATGAACTCTGGTGGTCATCTCTTCCTTGCTTTCCCCCGAGCACAGGTGTGAAGCCCTTTGAGTGTCTGACGTGCGGGGTGGCCTGGGCCGACGCGCGCTCCCTGAAGCGCCACGTGAGGACACACACCGGGGAGCGGCCGTACGTGTGCCCAGTGTGCAACGAGGCCTACATAGATGCCCGGACCCTGCGGAAGCACATGACTAAGTTCCACAGGGACTACATACCCTGCAAAATCATGCTGGAAAAAGATACTCTTCAGTTTCACAACCAGGGGACACAGGTGGAGCATGCCATCAGCATTTTAGCGGCAGACGTGCAGGAGCAAGAAACCGAGATTAGCTTTGGTGCTGGTGAGGGTGAGACTGTGGTAGTGACAGGGGAGACGCTTGAAGCCATCGAAGCAGTTGCAGCTACTGAGGAATGTACATCAGTCTCTACTCTTTCTGACCAAAGCATCATGCAGGTGGTGAATTATGTATTGGCACAACAGCAAGGACAGAAAATGGCTGAAGGGACGCAGGCCATTGAAACTGTAGAAGTAGAAGTGGCCCATGTTACAACAACAGAGTCCATTTAATGTATGAGAGAGCGTGAAGAGTGAGGTATTACAATCTGTGAGAGGCAAGTATTGAATGGGTTATCTGGGGCTTTCAGTGATGCCTGTTTTCAAACAGTTACTCCTCAGTACTGAACATTGTGGTGACGAAATACTGCACCACGCACTAGAGGGAAAAAGTTAAGATGCTCCAGTGTGGGCCAAGGCTTTGAAAGCTCAGATATCTGTACTGACCATAACTGAAAGAAAAAAAAAGTTAGAATAATGTTTTTTGTGTCATGGAGTAAGTATCATGCTGTAACTTAAAAATTAAAAGAAAAAACATATAAAAAGGCTGCACTAAAAACTAGAAATGCACAGCTATCGGTAGCTTTCTTTTTTTGTTTTAATGTGCATTTCCTCAGGTTTGTGAGCAGATTACTTCTATTGGATTCTGTCTGTTTACTCCCCAAGACAAGGGTGTGTTAGAATGCTTTGTGCAGCATGTGCTTCATGTGACATACAGAAAAACTCAGGCTTTTTTATTTGGGCAGAGGCACCATTGCTGTCAGTGAATCCCAGTTCGAAGAACTGACTTAAATTCCGGTCGGTGGGTGGCAGTCCAAGGTGCAGCAAAACACTGTTAAAATCTTTTACACATAATGGGCAGGGATCTTCTGAAGGCTGAGGAAGTGGTTCTCCAAGATGATTGTGAATTCAAGTTGACCAGAGGACAGCCCGCTGCAGGAAGGCTCCTTAGAGAAGTCAACTCCATTTGTAAGGGAGGAGCTTTCCCTGCAGCCTCTGTGCACAGCCATGTTTAGGTCAATGTTTGGTTGTCTAAAGGAAGCTGTTGCCAGCACTGATGTCTGTACCCAAAGCAGGCAGCCTAATGATGGATGTTTCTAGTTTTGCTTTACATTTAATGTACAAACTCTCAAATGAAAAAGGTGTAGCAGCACACTTCTTTGGGAATGTAAACATGCTGAAGAAGTCCACCTGGTTAAGATCTGATCTTGTAAGGAGGAGGAGCCTTGCTAATTCCCAAATAGGACACATAGCAATATCAGGATAGAGAAACAGGAAAATCTTAGTATGGGGTAAAAATCAGATTTGTCTCAAAATTACCAGTGTCTCTAGAAGACCTTATTACTGCTGCTGTAAGAAAATACTTCTAGGACCAGTTAATTACCCAGTGTTATACCACATAGATGGAAAAATCCTTACTAGGTGTTTCTGCAACCAAGTGTGACTCACAGCCATCCTTAGCCCAAGTTTACATGTCCCTTATTTAATACCACCAACAGTGCACATCTTGATGTGTACAAGGTGTGGGTTCTTTTATTGTTGGTTGTTTGGGTTGTTTTTTAAGCAAGCAGATGTTTGTTGAGGTAACTGAAAGTGCTTTGCATATGAACAATCAGAACTGTCTTTAAATTATTCTCAGTCTATAGTGGTATCAAATATTTCCTCATTTGGACAGTGGCAAGATACCCAAGGAGCCAGAAACCTGTACTGTTGCAGGGTAAACTTCATAAATAAAACAACGTGCATATAATTCTGTGCTACAGAAACAGATCCACTGAACAAAATTTAAGAAACCCTATGGCAAAGTAACCACCTCATTTGAATTAGTATTTCTACCTTTCATCTTATTTAACTATGTGAGTATCTATCTACTGAGCTACAGAGTGGACTTTTTATACTTCCCAATCCTGTAGATAAGCAGTTATTGAAAATTTTTCAGCAATATGTAGTTTGAGTTCCTGTCTTGGATCCAAATTAATTTGTAGATGTCTATTTCAAAGGTCAGGGTCTTCCTTCAGAAAAATAATGTAGTTATTTATACATTTTGCAGCCCTTTACAATTCTATTATTTTCTAATTACCAAATGGAATAAAACTAAAATTAATATTTAAAAAAAAATACTGCTAGCTGTAACTTGAATTTTTTATGGTCAAGAATCTGGAGATAGCCATCCTGCTTAAAATTAAAATACTGCCATTATGATGAAAAAATATTTAAAAGAGCACTAGATAAACTTTAAATTTACTTCAATGTGTTTATCCTACAAATTATTACTAAAGTGAAGAAATGTTCAAGGAAAAATAGCTGTAAATAATGCTAGAACATTATTTGTATATTTAGTGTGTTACCTTACAAAAAGAATATTACCAGCACCTCAGTTTAATCTTTGGTGCATTTATTTATTTGCCCAACCTATGGAAGAGGCAGAAGTGAATGTGAATTTCAGAGCCTTCCTATCCACTGTAAAAATGCTGTAACTGACTCAGTAGACTGCTCTTTAAAAACAACAACCAACCAAACAAATCCCAAAAGGTTGTTTCCTAAACTAGGGTCAGCCAGGAATGTCAAAGCTGAATGCTGTGCACCCCTTTCCTGACATGCTGTGCCTTACCTTTCCAGAACAGCGTGAGGTAAGTAGGGAGTGTCACTTTTGGCTTTGCTGTTCCCACCTATGTGTTGCCTTACATTTTTCTTTAGACTTCAGCACTTAAGATGTTCACTACCCTTCTGCAATCTATTTGAAGTCAGACTGCAAATATGCAGTTGATATTTGATTTTTTTTTAAATAAAGTTCATGAGAAGTGTCCATTTATTAAGTATTCCTGGTGAATTCCTGTACATAATTAATTTGATTTGTACATTCTGCTCTTTTTATTTAGTGTTAGATGTATAAAGTTATGGTTAATTCTGTCATCAAATAAACGGAGCTTTGCCATGAATTACTCTTTCAAGAAACTTTTTTTGGCTGATGAGGAGGAAGGGGTTGCAGAATTGTTTATTCCTCCTCAGTATTTCTTTCCATATATAGGCTAATGTCTGGTCTGAATAGTTCTAGGAAGGCCTGCTTTTTGATTTCCGCTTAAGGCTCAAAGAATTAACATGGATGAGGAAAGGAAACACACTGCCCTTCTGAATTTTGTCAGAACATGGCTCTGCAAGAGCACAGTGCTAACAAAAGACCGTGTATACTGATACTGAAATCACTCTGGCTGCCAGGCCTCTTGCTGGGGGAGGCATCTGCTCGGCCCCCGGCACCCGCTGTAACCACTGTGCTTTGTTTCAGGTGGTGTTTCTCTTGACTTGGGTTTCCATACAGCACTGGCACCCCAAGGCAAGCATCAGACAGCACTTCCACCTTGGCCTCTGCTCTGGGATGAATATTTGAGCAGGGGTTGTGGAGTGGAAATTGTCCTCCAGTGTCATCCTGGTTGAAGGATGAGCTGTACAGCTGCTCCTGGGCTGGGAACAGTGTCCTGTGCCTTTCCATTTGCTGTTACAGGAACTTTCAAGGCAACACCAATGGCGCAGAAAGGCTGATTATCTTTTGTGGTTCATCCTGATTCCTCAGGGAAGTGATAAGGGAGCTTTTTAGTGTATTGGCTCTCTGTAAGTAAAAAAGCAAGTATATAATTAAACAAAGACAGGTTTCAAAGGCTGAGTGCTGAAGGAGTAACGTAGCCTACTGTTGAATTACTGCTCTTCCACGGGGATGCAAAACAGCCAAGTGATGTGTGGATAATTTTCACACACCCCTTTGTTTTTACTTGAGCTAGAACTGTAATTCCTGGCTGTTAAAGGAATCATGGTGAATTTCTACAGTCCCGGAGGGGCGTATATTATGGCAACATTCAGGAGCCAGTCTTAGAGCTGCTGCTGACAGCAGGGTGGAACCCAGCAGCTCTCAAGCAGTTCTTTACCAAGGCCTGTTCTTGTGCAGAAGAGTTCCAGCTGCGGAAGGCGAGAGGCCCCTGGTCACTCTGTTGTCACCCTCAGGCCCAGGGCTGTTGGGGAACATGCTCACAAATCTAGTGTGACCTTGAAGGGGCTCTGCAGAAAGTAAGTTGGTCTTCCTCCCCTGGGAAAAGTTTTGTCCTAAGGGCAGTATTTTGCCTTACAGATGGTAACAGCATTTGCTGAATGATTTGGTGCTTTTAGATGTGTAACAGTCCAAGCTCTTGTCATGGCTTTACATTTTACATGTGAACAGGACTCTTAAACAAGCATCGAAGTAACAAAAGCAAGGCTCACCCTGAGACAGGCCCCAGTTTCACAACTGCCTGTTACTGCAGTTCTAGACAGTGGCAGCTGCTCTGCCTGTGAACAGGGAGGGCCACCACAGTCACACTTCTTTCACAGAGGCACAACTGTGATTCTGTAACTACTGAGCATCAGCCAGCATGGTTTGTGCTACTACTATGTTTACTAATTATGGGAGGCTGAGGGAGAAAAGGAGAGATGTTTTTATTAGAACTTGCATTACCTTTACATTAATAAACTTGTGCTGCCAGGAAAACATCAACATACGCTCACGACTTCAAGTTTCAGTGGAGCTCTTGCTCCATTTGTGCATTCGTCTCATCGGGAAATCCAATCCCAAAAACCAGATTTATGAACTACACCACAAGCTTAGCAGATGTTTTTAAGACCTCACTGTACAACACCGCACCAGGAAGTTCATACTCTGATTAGCAGTGCTGACAGTCACTGCCAGTGCTCCCTCCTCTCTGCCCAGCCTGAAGGCAGCTGGCTTGGAAGTGTCCAGACCTCAAAAAGGCGTGTGCTGCAGTCTGAATATTTGCTTTGGTGACTAAATCTTGCTTGGACTCCCCCCACTGCAGACTGTTAAATGGAAGTTCATAAACAAACTGAACATGCTATATCCAGAGTTTAAGGGTAACGGTTCATGTTTCATGCTTTTAATTCCATGGATAACTACACTTCTACCCGAGGCAGTGGCTCCACATTATTAGATATTAGCAGCTTTCCTAGGTAAGCACTATATAAGATGCCAGTATTTCAAAATTACAGAACAGTGGGAGATCCCTTCATTTATAAAAGCAGAAGAAATAAGGAATGTTTACAGATAAAGTAAAAAGCAAACTGTTAATTGTCCCATATTTATGGTGTTCTTCCATCTCTTGCCAGAGGAACTAGACAACAAATTATTGTGGTTTTAGAACATAACCTTCCCTTTTGTAGCTTAAGGGCAGGACTGCTCAGCATTCCTCAGTTTGTAATTTTATAATGAATTCAAAAAACCTCAACCTTTTTGCAGAACACCCTTTAGGGCTACTAACTACAGAGAAAAAAAACCTTCTTAAAACTCTGCTGCTTCTCCAAACAGATGTGTCTCACCTTACTCTAGACAGAGTTGTACTTAGGCCAGTGATTTCTGATAGTTTAAAACCCATCTGCCTCTTCAGGAAGCAGAGGCTGCCTTTTTCTCAAAAGCTGATTTTTCCTCCAAGTTTCTTCACAAAGCAAACTTTGGTAAAGCCACAGCCAGCACACAGAGCTCAGCACAGTCCTGTCAAGGGGTGCTCTGCAAACCCGGCAGACACAGAGATAGAGCACAACACATGTGGCAGCAGCTGTGGCTGCTGCCGTGATGCTCATGGTGGGACACAGAGAGTTGGTTTTGCTAAAGGTCAGTGTATCCTGTGACTGGCCATCCCTGACATGGCACAAGCCTGAGAAATGGCACCTTAGAGACAGGCTGGCTGGGACTTCTTCCTTCTAAAATCTTGATTCTGAGAATCTGGACAGTGCACCTCCCACACCCTGAGGAGTGAAATTAGTCAAGCGCCTACACCCAGGATTACCTGAAACACTGCCAGCAGCAGTACACTGCACTGTTCTGGGGTTGGGTTTTGGGGGTTTTTTTGTCTTTTTTTGTTTGTTTTGGTTTTTTCTTTGGATTCTTTTTTTTATTATTATTTTAATATAGTTAGCATTAGATGAGTTTGGATTCATTTACAACCCAGCAGGCCTAAAACAGCCCAGCTGCAGGGTAGCACAGAGGAGGTTACCAGGTAACTCCTCACATCACCTCATGTCTTCAGCGTTCTGCAGGCTGCTCAGGTGCTAATTCCTGCTAAGGAAGCATAAACCTTCTGAGATAAAACTACACAAGTTAGATGGATAGACATTTCAACCACTGACAGCTATACATACCTTGCTATTCTAAGCAATTAATGGTCTCAGCACACCTTCTGGAAGCACTTAAAGACAGCTAAATCAGATAGTTTACCAGGAGTTTCAGGATTCTTGAACATTCTTAGAAAAAATTAAAAAAAAAAAAAAAGAGGCTGTCTGCACACAAAGACCATGACTATTCTAATATTCTAACAACAGCCCACAGCTTCAAGTGAATTCCTAGGTAACATTTGCCTTTCAGGTCAGTCAGTTTGTTCTTTCATGTGTCAGACATTAAACACCAGGAGCTACAAGATCCAGCTTGTCAGGCACTCAGTCCTACAGGGACTGAGGTCACCTTCATCAATTCTCTTCCATGAAGCATCAGGAAGAGACAACTTGCATCAGGTGAGGCAGGATCACTGAGCTTTAGAAGCTTCTGCAGCCTCTCCCAGTCTATAATTATTTACTGACCATAGGAGTAAGATAGATAAATATAACTTTTGCTCTCTCACTTGCATGGAAGGTATTTCCTAGTGTGTCTGCTCTTCTGCTTGGCAATTTCCTAGATGATTCTGAAGTACAAGGAAACTCTGGATATGAGTGTCTCCTTGAGCCCAAGATGTGGAAGACAGTGGTGGTAGGTCAACTAAAAAATTACCAGATCTCCAAGCTATCTTCTTATTCAAAATTCTGTTTTACTTTTTTCCTAATACAAGTGATCAACATAATATGGAGCAACTAAGGAGCACGAGAAAATAGCTGTTCACTATGAATTACCACTATCTTAAAGGGATTTATTTCAACAAACATAACCACATGTGACGAAAATAAGTGAAAAGTTTGCCTTGCCTAGTTCCAGTAATGCCCAAATCTGTTTTGGAAGTCCTGAAAGTCAGTTTTGAAAGTGTGTTTTGTTTTAAAAAACCCAAGTATTTCTGCTATGGAAAAAAAAATAATGTATACATTTTTATGTTATGTTTATAACAAGGCTTTTAAAGAAAACAGTTACAGGTATTCAACTGCATCAGACTTCAAAAGAAAAAAGATTACACATACAATACAAAAATACAAAAAAATATTTTTTAGAACTTACAAACTCAAAAGTCTAAGTGGTCAGAGCTTTCCTAAAATAATAATAATAATAATAATAAAAAAATACACTTCAAGATGCACTTTCCTTTCTGCACTTGCGGGTTCAACTTCAGTATGAAGGTTTTAGAGGCAGGATAAAAGCAATTTGTATACTGAATTCTACAACCAGTTCCTGGCTGAAATTAATTTAGGAGTTGACACTATCAGGTATTTGAGTTTAAAAAAAACCTTTATGCTTGTTTGGGGGAAGGGGAATGCAGGTGGTGGTGTTGCTGTCGATAAATTTGTTTAACCAGTTCTGATAGTACAATGTTTTAAAAATATGCAATCTAGATTAGACTAAAATTTAGACAGTTGTTACTAAAATCCTACAGCACTGTTCTGCAGTATGAAAGCCAGGAAATTAAACTGACCAGACTAATGTCATGGCTGAAAATCACTGCAAAAGGCAGACAGGCAGGAAAAGGTCAAGTTTTATTTCTGAAGTCAACACTTGTTAGAAGCATTAGAACTGCAGACAGAGTATTCTTTGACCTGATAGTGTCCACTGAGGTCATAGCATCAAGGCATTTTGTTTTAAATGGCAAGACAGGGAAAGTGCATCTTGGATTTTTCATACTTAAGCAGTGAGTTACTGATTTTTGGTGTGGCTTTTATTCCTTCTAGGCATAGTAAAGAAAAATATTTCAACCAAATGTGAAGCTTAATGTACATTAGCTTGTATTTTTGGTGGTGGCTTTTGTGTACCACTAGGAAATGCTAACAAGCACTACTCAAGGCTAATGATTTAAGAGGAGCACACTGAAAATACTGATTTACCTTTGTAGTGAATATTCTTTACAGACTGTATCTAATATACAGACAAGGCCCATTTCCTTAGGATGAACAGGCCACAGAAGGTTACACATCCTACATGAAGTTTAAAACAAAATTAGAACTAAGTTACCAGAGCCACTCAGAGCAACATAATTCCTACTTTGCAGAGACTTAACAAAAGGTGACTGCAGGGAGAAAAAAAATCCAGGTTCTTATTATTTCCTGTGTAGATTATATTCAAATTAATAGTCCAGTAACACTTCTAGCACAAAACAATGCTCTCTCTTTAGCAGAATTCCTAGAAGTCAACTGTTTCTCCTGTTATGAAGAGGGAGCCAGAAGTGAGAATGCACGAGCATTCAATTTTAACCTGATTAAAGAGACAGTAACCTTTTTCATCCACCTTATTTAATCACTGACCAAAAAAAAATTCTTAAAAAGGTACCACTCCAATTTCTTTATTATCTGTAACCTTTTCAAACTAATCACATGAACTACAAAATTAGCAAATGCCTTGAAATCTGTATAGAAAACATAAATTACCTCTAATTTCAAACTAATTCATTAGTGTACCACTCAAAATCTTAAAAAAGTGGCTCCAAAGATAGTCTCATACCATTCTTAAAAAAGGAAACTGTTCCTTTAACGTTACACCCTCCCCTCCCCCCAAACACCCAACTTGTAATCCACATCATTTAGTTATTTTCTTGGTCATGGACATTTCCAAGATGAGATTTTATATTTCGTTCCCATAGCTTCTGGTTGTCAGAAAATCCATGCTTTCCTTTATTGAAGGAATTTGGTCCTGCTGAGGTTGGTGTATCCCTGTGAAAACGTAAAACAAGAACAGTTAAGAAAGTCAGCTCAACTACAGCAGTCTGTGCAATGTGACTCTGAAAACACCAATTTCAAGTCCAATCTGCTGCCAGAAACTACCACACCTTTCTTTCTGTTACATCAGGAGTCCTCACTATCAGCAACAGCAAAATGGCCACAGAACTGATCTCTCCACAGCATCTCAAAACAGAGCAATGAGATGGGGCAGCAGGAGGTGGGAGTGGCAGTAACTGCTGCAGCTGTGAAGAATTCTTCTCAAGGATTAAAAAACTGAGGATCCAAATTTGCTACTGGAGAAAAAAACCCCCACGAAACTAGAAAACCTCCAGATGGATTAACTTTAAAAACAGTCTATCGTGATAAACACCTTTAAAATACATATTCTCAAAATTCATCCCTAATTTAAGCAAAGCCTACTCTGAAAAGGTCCCTATTAATTTTAGGATTGGCCCTCTACTCAAATCTGTAGCAAGCAGAAGAACTACATATATTTGTTTAAATAAACAATTTTTTTTTTCTTTCTGAAGGAGATGATTCGCATCTTCCCCTTGTACAAAAGTTAAAAAACCTCACCAGACTGCCCTACTTCAAGGCAATTCACAAAATGGAGAACCAGAAAGATACATAGTGGCAAGCAGGAACTCCCACCCATAACCTTTCCAAGAAGAAAACAAGCTTCTATTTAATGCAGAATCAATTTCTTCACCACAAAGGCGGCAAATAAGATTCAAAGTTCAAATGTAAATGCACTACTTTTAACCTACAGACACAACGTTTGAAAATTTTCCCGTTTCTGGGAAAGAAAAATTTCTGAGCCCATTCTATCTTCCTGTATTTCTAAGACATCTGCAAGACCTGACCTGTGCTGGAGGAGGTCAGTGTCGTTCTCACACACTCACCCCTCTCCAAACCACAGTTAAAAGCTGACCTACCTTCCAATGTTCTTCATGCGCATCTTGGCTTCTGGAGGCATTTCTTCTGGTTCACTCTGCAGAGAGAAAGGAGGTTAGAGCATGGCTGGGCACTTGCCTTTGAACATTTCAAATGCCTGACAAGATAAAGGAGGGACTCCAGCCCCACAGGAAAGCAAAGGGACTTAGGACAGAACAGAGGTTCTACAAGGTTATAGACCGAAATACAAATTCCTTTGTTGACCTCTGTGTAAGAAGGAGCGAGATATTTATGGCATGACAAGATATTTAGCAAACCAGAAGCACAACTTTCCTTCACCTCCCCTTTATTAAGTCCAGAAAAAGCAACCATTAATTCAAATTATATTGTGCATCTCATTTTCAAGGAAAAGTTATCAGCACTTTTAATGACTTCTTGAACCAACACAGAGCTACAAAGTTGTACATTATTAAGCAGAAACACGAGAGATGCTTCTAGGCTGAAAATTCCTGACATTTATGTATAAAACCTTAAAGAACCCACTCTCTCTGCCTCCCACACCAATGGTATTTTGTGTTGATCACTGGCTTATTACTCACATCTTCATCTTCATTGAAAGCTGCTGCTACAGAAAGGGTTTTTGGAGCCAGGGTTGGAACAGGCTCTTTAGGCTTCTGAAAAAGACCAAATAAACAAGTAAAGTAAGTCTACTAACTCAAAAAATCTACCCTTGGCCTTTAAAATATTTTGGTAAATGAAGTCAAACATCTTCACTGAAATGGGCAACCAGGGGGAAAAGTTTTTCTTTGAATCAAGCACATAAAGGTTTCTCTAACAAAAAAGGGAAAATGACTGCTTGTTTAAGTATGATACACTCTGAGCAAGCTCAGCCCTCTCATATTACAGCTCCCCACAAGCAGGTCTTAACTTTCTAGCACACTGCAGGGCTACTCAGCCACTGGTGCATGACAGGAACAATTAAAAAGATCCTGGGTAAGTTGTGGTATTCAAAATTTTACTATGTCACTGTTTCCTTTATTCTCTTGGAGTATTCTCATCCATCAATGTCAGAAAGATGAATATGTTTATTCTCCGGTATTTTAACAATATAACAGCTTTTTGGCTTAATTCAATACTTTCAAACGAGCATCAGTGTGTATCATACAGGCCAATTAATATAAGGCTCCTTTGAAAAGTATTATTTTTATTTCCAATGAAAACCTTCCTCTATTTAAAAGTGTAGGAAGCTGTCAAACTCACAACTGTTACAAGTAATACAACAGTGGTACCAAAAGTCGCTTTGACACCACTAAGAGCCAAGTCACCAGTAACAGTTTGCTTCTACAGTACTACCAATTATCTAAACCCATCACATACAGTGCTTCCTCCATTTTTACTTTATTGGTGATTATTTAATATATACTCATAGAAACTGATACTGCAGCAGAGTCCTTATGCAACTGTCTACAGCTGTTCTTTACTGGCAGTGTACAACAGCAAAACACTGTACCATATTTAAAGCATCTGCTCCACAGGAATGGGTAATGTTCTAAGGGACTAAAAATGACTGGAAAGAAACAGGATAAGTTTCAGCACTGTCCCATCTGGTGCACTGTCAGTCACCCACTAAATGCAGTGAACCAGAAACCCTGAGCCCAATTTATTGCCACTGCAAGCATCTTCTGACATAAGAAACTGAAGCATGCTGGTGGCTCGGAGAAGGCAGCTCTGTCAATTCTTCCTCAGTCTGAGCTGACCTGATTGCATTTATACCCTAGAACGCTGCCAGCCCACATCTCCCATCTCAAAGTAACAGAGCACTCTTTTAATCTTTTGCAGATCTGTAGAAAGCTGGCACTGCAGGTGCAAGCCTTTCATGATTACAGTTTGAATTTAACGCAGACAAGGATTTATAATGTATCCGTCACAGCGGTAGGCAGGAAACGTACATGAACTGTATTAGAAGGAGAGGCAGTGCCAGGCTTGTCCTTGCCCAAGCTATAGAGGACTGCTTCTGAAGTAAAGAGACTCATCAGATTCACATCTAAACAAGCACAAGGATACCTTGTACCGGACAGTAAAGGGCACAGAATTCCTAACAACCTGTGCAACGAAGCCTCGTGTCTTGCATAAAGTACAAATGAATCACACTGACCTTGCAAAGCACAGGCAAAGTCATGAAAAATCAACTGTGCTTCCCCATCCAGAATAAGATCTTTGGAGTGGAAGACACCCTATTAAGCCATCTAAGAGATGCTTTCTTGCAGCTTTAAGCATCCTACAGCATTAGGCTCCCAGCACTCATTTCAAAGTAGCCTGAGCAGTTTAACAAGTCTGCTCATTTCCCTCAGGAAATTATTCCAGACTTATCAAATCTCATTATGAAATTATTCTCTATGTTCAAAGATCAACAGTTCATTTCAATCAAGCCTTTCGCTTCCTAAGACAACTGACCTGTTATTAATCACCCTGAAGTACTTACACATGCACAACTACCTGGTCCTGCAACGCTTGCTTAAACTTTATCCAAGTTACCCTCATGGAATTCAAGGTTTCCCTCTGTGAGGAAGCCCCCCCAAAATGCTACCCTTTTTGCCTCAGTTTCCCTAAAATCAAAAGCCCTCGGGCAACTTACATTTGCTCCTAGTTTGATGGATATTGCAGATGCCTTCTTTGTTGTCTGACTGCCTATGGCAAATCCAAACTTGGACATTTTGGCAGGAGCAGGCTTTGTGGTGAAGTCTTCGGCTTCTTCATTAGCTGCCCGTTTCTCTGCGCTGCGACTCGAACTTTCTCCTCCATTACTGGAAGAAACAGTCTTAGTTTTCACAGGTTTTTCTGCCTCTTCTTCAGGTCCTGGTGAAGTCGAAACAACTTACCAAGATGAGCTACTTTTACTGAGCAGATTGATGGGAGCAGCAACCTCAAAAAGCATTATACTTTGGGTGCAATAGGTAAGGTGTTTTTAGTGACAGCAGTTTCCACCAACGTACATTTAGTGGACAGCAAAACACAAAGAGGAGAAGAAACTGCAAGCACTCCACTACTGGTAAAGAACTTCTTTTGTATGAGCCAGGAAAACAATCTTGAAGCACCATCTCTTTTATTTAGTATGGAAGTCAAAGTTCACGTAGTAAATTACATGTAGATGACTAAATCTTTTTAGGGTTTTTAAGTTGCCAGAGATAAGCTTTGATAACTGGAATCCCAATTCCAAATCTAGAGTAGATAATCTAAGTTAAAATTAATTCTACTAAATTTCTACAAAATCATGTCCATGCCAGTCTCTAGGCTTGTCTGGCACAACTCTAAAACCATGGGAGTGACTGCAGTGAGGCCGGCTGTCTCAATCATCTTTCAAGTCACTGCTTGTCCGCATCTCATCTGTAATAAATCTGCCAAGCTCTGCTTGAGGAAGGAATCAGCACTAAAAAAACATATATATATATATATATTTCACCTTTTCTAGGTTTGTCATGGAAAACATAGCAGCTGAACAGTGAACCACAGATTAAAAAACACTCCAGTAACATTTCCATTCCTACATTATCAGCTTCTTCAGCTACACCAAGAGACAAAGGTGTCCTTGGAAAACTCACACTGAACATAGTAAATGCTTCAGCAAAAAGACACTTCCCTGCTGCTGCAATAAGCAAATCCCTGCAGTAGCAGGAGGAAAAAAAAAAAACCCCAACACACATTAGGGAATGGACAGGGAAGTGCTCACAGCAACAGTTTAAGAAAAACTGGAGTTAGCACCAGTTCATCATGGTATCAAGTGGAGAACAGGACATTCCATGCACAGCAAGTTCAGACCATCAGGGAAAAAAGCTAATGGCAAAAAGCTACTAAGTAAGATGGAGCAATGGGAGAGAAGAAAGTCTGAACTGGAGGTCAACAATACTGTAGCTCTGAGGAAAAAAAAGCAGCAAACAATATCAGGACAGAGGAAATCTAGGGACACCATCTATATACATGTATTTGCTATTTCCCAAATCATAAGCAGCAGAATATACCATTTCAGCAGCATTTCTACCCCACTCTTCCAGCTATTAAGATAAGTGACTGAAACAAAAATAGATTTATTGTTTGCCTTTGGAAATATGGCAGATCACAAAAAATATTTTGTAACTTTAATCAGTTCCACTAGAAATTTGACCCAGAAAGCATAGATATAACAGTGAAAAACCAAAGAGGAAAGAGAAACAAGCAAAATTTATACAAGTGACCTTGGGTACTGGTAGCTGACTTAGCATAGTTTACCAAACAGCAATCTGCAAGACTAGAAGGTCTTTACAGCTAGTCCAGGGAACTACATTAAACAGAATATTCCAAGTCTAGCCTAGGTACATCAGAGAATGTGACTCAAGGGTAGGTAGGAGATTCACTGGCCTTAAAAGTGCTGGAACCATGGGCCTAAAAGTCTACTTTTTCATAATATACAAAATCCACAGCAGCCCAAATCTCAGGGCACACAGGACCAGTCCAGGTTCTGAAACTAGTGCTAGCTTGAAGCTAATTACACTGAAGCTTACTTCTTTAAGGGAAAATTCTCAAATACTGCTAAGGACGAGGTGAAGCCTAACACAATCTACTCACATCTGTTTTCTCACCAAATTTTAAAGAGCATCTCTCTCAAAACTAGCTCCTATCACTGCATTCTCAGTTTTACTTCTACTAGGCTTGATGTAGGATGAACTGCAGAACTGTAAGGGGCACAGGACAATTGGGGAAGGTGGGCAAGGAGCTGCTGTGCTGTTTGATTTCTGCAGAAAACAGAAATGCAGACACATATTAACCATGAAACGGGTCTCTCCCATGCCAATGCATGCATATATATATATATATATATATTCCAAAACATTAAGGTTTCTTTATTATTTCCTAGAGATACCAAGGAGATCACACTTCACCTACAGAAAGCACTAGCACTATTTCCAAAACTAGACTGATCGGTGCTGGTTTTGTGGATCACAGAAATAAAAAGCTGTCCTACTGCACAGAGGAGTTTTACTCATGTGTAACAAACCACACGAGAGCACAACTTCCACTCTCCAGGTGGTTGCAGTGACAAGACTGACAGTGCCAGCTGCACAGCATTCCAGGATCTCTTGTCTCCAGGAGTGCGACCACTGGTGGAGGTGGGAACAAACCAGACACAACTAAGTTAATTCTAAGGTAAACCCCACTAACCCTGGCAAAAGCTAAAGATTCCAAACTGCTTTCAAAAATCATCAAGGGCTAACTACTCTTCCTTAGGGTCGAGGTACCATAACTCATTAAGACCATGTTGCAGCACACCAAACAGTACACAGGGCACTAAGGATTACTTATGTACTGATGCTGTCCAGTTACTGTACTACTAATACAAAAAAAAACCCCAAAAAATCAAACCCAAAGGCCCACCAAAAACCATCAGAGAACCAAGAGTCAAGGAACTACCTAAAATCAAGTATTACTGTTCAAATGTCAGTGATTATCAGAAATAACATTCACTGTTTAGGCTGCCCTAATGTTTTACAAGCCTGATTTAATTTTTCAGCAGATCAAAGAAATGCCCTCTGTCTACAGATATATTTAAGCTGAAAAAACCCACCAAAATTCAACTACAACAAAAACAGAAACACACCAGGAAAGAAAAGTTTTATCTTTGAAAAGACATTATCCTCTCAACTTTAAATCAAGGGAAGAAAGAAGAAAAGAAACATCCCATTAAAAATTTTCGAATAGTGCAGAAAAGACAAGGCTGTCCAGTCACAATATAAATATATAAAACCAAACCATAAACTTACAGGTTGCTGCCAAGCAAAAAAAAACCCCAAGATGCTTAAAAAGGCAATTAAGGAGTATTCACTGTACTCATATGTAAAAAAAGGTACCACGGCAGCTAAAAGCAAAGCTTTAAGGTGCTGTCTTCATCCTTGCAGGCAGCAACAACCCAATTTCTCTCAAAACACGGCATAAGTATCCCGCGTATTTTTAACAAAGAGAAATAGCACATTTGCGTGGAGAAGATGTCACAGTTTTACAAAAGCGCCTGTAAGGCTGAGGACAGCAGGCCCAGACTCGGCCTATCCTCCAGCGCAGCCCCCTCAGGCCCGGGCCGCCCCCTCTCCCCGCAGGGCCGGGCATCACACGGCCCGGCCCGGGCCCGCCCGGCCGGGGGAGGCACTCCTGGGCCCTCCCCACCCCTGCGGGACCAGCGCGGGCCCCATTCCCACCCCACAGCTCCGCGGCGAGAGGCGCTACATGTTCACCTCCTGCGGGCTGCGGCCGCTTCGCCTTCTCCCCCTCGGCTCTGCCGTCCGCCATTTTCCCCCGCCTCCACCGCCTCCCGCGCCGCGCACGCGCCACGCGCCGGCCCCGCCCCTCCGCGGGGCCCCGCCCCTGCGGCGCGCGGGGACGGCCCGGCGGGCGCGGATGGGCACCGGTCCCTTCCCTCCCCTTCCCTTCCCTTCCCTCCCCTTCCCTCACGGGGAGCGCCAGCCCCCGGCACCGCCAGCTGAGCCGCTGCGTCACAGGCGCGTGGAGGAATCGTGGCCGCTGCCGCGCTGACCGGCGCGCCCTCCCCGCCGCGCGTGGTTTAGCGATTACGGTCCGTGTTTCACCAACATCGTGACCTCGTTACCTCATCAGGGTGTCTGAGTATCTATGGGCAGCGGGGACGGGAAGTGCCAAGAAGGATGGAGCCAGGCTCTGCTCGGCGGTGCCAAGCAGTAGGACAGGAGGCAACGGGCAGAAACTGAGGCACAGGAAGTTCCAGCTCAACTTAAGGGAGAACTCCTTTACTGTGCGTTTGAGTGTGCACTGGGACATCGCCCTGAGAGGGTGTGCAGTCTCCCTCACTGCAGATATTCAAGAACCATCGGGACACAATCCTGTGCCACATGCTCTGGGATGACCCTGTTTGAGCAGGGAGGTTGGACCAGATGACCCACGGTGATCCCTCCCAACCTGACCTGTTCTGTAATTCTGTGACTGTAACACGAGCTCAAGTGAGCAGTGACACCATTTCCCCTCCCCAGTGTGCAAACCAGCCACAGAAGAGGCTGTGTGGCAAACAGCAAATGACAGGACGGACATGGTACCCAGACCTCAGCGGGGTTTTGGAACTTCTTTAAGGTCCCTTCCAGCCCAAACCATTCCATCATTCTATGACACTCAGCAGCTCCATGTTGTCTCTTCTTCCTGTGAAGAAAAAGGGGCTGCCCAAGTGTGGCACAGACACTCACACAGTCCGTCCTTGCACCTGAGGGCTTCATAGGAGCTGAGGACAGCTCTCAAGCAGCACCTGAAACACCACCCTAGGGTGAAGCTTTGTGTACTGCCCAACCATAGTCAGCTGAAAGGAACTAGGGCTTTCCATGAGCCAGGGGTTATCCATGCCTGGAAACTCCTGTGCCTCACAGGCAGTGAGAGGCAGTATTGGAGCAGAGAATCTTCTGCTTTCCAATTCCCCCCTCGAAACGATGTGTACCAAGAGGTGAGACAGGGAGTGCACACCACCAACCCCTGGTATATTTTAAGTCTACTCTGTGAAATTATACTCCTCTCTCCTAGCTTTTTTAATTTTCAGGACCAAACTCACCACCTGCCATCACTGACTTCAAGCATCAGGGTAGCTAACTAAATTAACAATTTAAGCACCCCTTAAAACCCTTCTCGTGCTCCAGACAGAAGGGTCTCTCCTCCTGAAATACTAACAGGACATTTTATCACCTCAAAAGTTCCAGCACTGTGGGAAATTTACATTACATGGCCTGAAAACACATGCACTTGGGGATAAAAGCTTTTTTTTTTTTTTTTTGGACGGTGAAGAAATTTGATTTATTCCTTTCAAACAGGGACTTGATCTGTGCCAGACAGAACATCTAGAAATAAAATGGCCAGCTCCACAAACTCAAGCAAGGTTTTACCCATTTGTTTTTAGTTCAGCATCCAAAAGTCAATGCATCTGCACACCAAAAGAAGATCCAGGAAGTAATGGGGAGGTCTCTTCTACTTCATCTTAGTAATCTTTTAGCATAAAACTATAGACAGCCTCCAACCACTGCAAATCCAAAGCAGGGAGGTGTTCTCTGAAGAATGACCTTTGCATTCAGTTACAATTACCCTTGTCCCAGCATGGTTCAACGGAACAGACTGATATTCTTTGTGCAGAGTAATTTTTTTAGAACATGTTATCTCATTTCTCTTACATAATTTCAATAATGTGTGCATAAATTTAAACAGCTGGACTACTAAGGTAATTAAAAAAAAAGACAACCCTAACAGCAGTCATTTCAAACTTAAGCAACAAAGACATGTTTTGAGATAGAGCTGAACAGAGTTTTAAACATCCCAAGAAAGTGGAGCATTAAGGGGCATTTTGCCTGTAAAAAAAAAAAAAAATTCTCTTTCCCATCACTCTACTTCTGCTTTAGTTTATACTTCTTAGGGTAGTTCTTGGCAAATTGCTTTTGTACTTCTTCCTGTCTCTTTCCAAGTTTAAGCGTGTTCACCAGGTCTAAGGTTTTTTTCAGTTCACTTACAGGCTTGGTTACAAAGCCACGATATTTCCTTTTTGGAACAAACTCCAGAGCCTTCTTCCAGTCGGCAGTATCTTTCAAGGTTAATAAAATATTCATCATTTGATCCAGTGTAAGATTTTTGGCACCAGTATTCCAAAGCAAGTATTTATCCAGCGGAAGGGCTGCAGTCTCCAATCCCAGTCGCTTCGCCCGTGCTAAAGAGACTCCTGTTTTTATGCTCTTGTCAACCATCGACCCGACAATATAGATTTTATCGTGATCAAATGTTTTCATCACTTTGGGAGAATCAGCTGTCAGATAGATGAGCTTATCCTTTGGAAAGACTTCTGTGTAGCACTGCTCTGTCACAGTGATAAGCAGCTTGCCCCATGCCTCTCTATAATGCTTAAGAAACTCCCTGTGATAGAGGCTGTCATCCTTGAAGTTACAGAAGTGGATGTGGAACGGATCCACAGCCCTCCGATTGCAGCCTTCACTCTGGACCAACTGTTTCACTGTGTTTGCAACTTCTCGGACAGACATTTCTTTTTCGTAAGACATGTCAAATACCAGAGGCTGGCCAAAGATCATGGACTGAGCAGCCCTCCAGTTGTAGGCTTTATCCATAGTGCTGGCCCACAAAGCTAAAAATGGACTCTTTTTGGTCTCATCCGTTTTTGAAGTTTGCTCTTGTGGTTCCAGCTTCCTTTCCCTTTTCTCTTCCATCTTTCTTTTGTCATTTTTCTTGTAAAGTTCTTTGAGATACAAAAACTTTAAATACTTCTTTTTGGCTGACTTGGAAGGACACTCCATAAACGTTTTTAGCTGTTCTTCACTGACACTTTCTGGAACTAATTTGCCAGCTAGTCTCCACATCTCCAAAGTCTCACGTGCAGCAGCCAAACTGGAAAGCTCCTGAGGCTCAGAGACCGTCTCACTGACCTCTTCTTGCAACCCAGACTTCATTACCTTCTTCCATGCATCTAAATCTAGTTTTTCTGACGGTTTGCATGAGTTGTCCTGCTTCAGACAAAGTGATAAACTCAGAGTTCTACTGAGTGGAAACAAATCCCTTTTCATCCCATGTTGTGCGGCAACTGGAAGGACAGAACTTCTTACTATTTTTTTCAGAAGCATATTAGCAGACTGCATACTTAGACAAGTGCTGTGTTCAAACACTTATCTGCAAAACACCAATAAGAAGGAAAAACAACTCATCAGAAATCACAAAGAAAACATGCAACTAATTTTTATTCTTAGTAACATGGACAATAGCTTAATTCTTGGAGAATACTAGAAATTCCTATTTCCACTATTACTTTTTTTACTGTTTCCTAAATAAAAACAGAATGTGTGGCACTGCTGCTTAAAATAGCTATACTTACTGCAATTCCAAATGTGGTCAAACAACCTCCAAGTACTGTCCAAGATCTGTACCAAGTTTTCTGTACCATATGATGAGTAGGAGCCTTTTCAACCAAAGTCAGTGAAATGCTGCATGGACACTGAAAATATTTTTATACACTGAATTTATCTATGCTGTGAAAAGAGAAAGAAGAAATGGAAGAATAAGCAACCAGTATGAAAGGGCCATCTTTTTTCTTTTTACTAAACTGCCCATGAAGTTGGTATTGGCACATAAAGCTAAGGAGATAAACCCCACAGCCTCATTAATTTCATATGCATTTGTATTTAAATGTGAAAGGTCTGCAGAAAAAAACCACCCAAGAATGTTTAATATTTTCTTTGTCCTATGCACGCTACAGAACTAAAATCAGTGAAGTTTCAGTGCTTGAGAAAACATGATTTGGTCAAAACTAAAATTAGCTCCAACTTTTGAAAACAAAATTCATGATCTCCCTAATAACCTAAAAATAATCTGATGTACAGAAGAACAAGTTAAATCTAATTTTGGGGTTATATGAGGCACAGAAAGAGCTGTGTATTAAGAAATGTGACATAACCTGGCCTGCTTTTACTGTACAGTAACTGGTCAAACTGATGACCAACTTCTCATTTACTACTGTTCTTAAGGTAAAAGGAACAAAAACAAACAACCAACCCAACGATGTGAAAGCTGAGAAGTGTTACTACAGAGGTGTTCCTAATTTTACATTTCCCCATTAAACCTACTGACAAAAGTAATAATCAAAGAAGTATATTGTCCAGCTTGGAGAAATCAAGGGATAAGTTCCTCAATTAACTTATATTACTGGAGCTTCAATTAAATCAATATTTAAACACCAGATTTACACAATCAGAACACTTGGTGACAGCTTTTGATAGAGCCAAGTTACCTTCCAGTGTGTCCAATATTCACACTAACATCATTACTGCAAGATTTAATCTAAACCTCTTTTAAGAATTTAGATTTGTAACACACAAATGTTTGGTTTTTTTCTTTTTTAGCATGGCTTCACCATAACTAATCTCAGGCACAGAAAGGCCCTTTACTGATACTTCAGAGACTGAATAACTCTTCTTACTTCCCCAGCACAGCTGCCCACACACGGAATCACAGCCTGGGACAGGTTGGAAGGGACCACTGTGGGTCATCCGGTCCAACCTCCCTGCTCAGGCAGGGTCATCCCAGAGCACGTGGCACAGGATTGTGTCCGGATAGTTCTGGAGTATCTCCAGTGAGGGAGACTCCACAACCTTTCTGGACAACCTGTTCCAGCGAGTGCTCACTCACCCAGTAAAGAAGTTCCTCCTCGTATCCAGGAGGAACTTCCTGTGCATCACTTTCTGCCCACTGCCTTTTCTCCTATTACTTGGCATCATCGAGCAGAGCCTGGCTCCGTCCTCTCGGAACCCTTTCTTTAGATGTTTATGCACATTAACGAGGCTGCCCGTAGGGGGACGCGCCAGGCCAGGGTATGCAGACACGCGGCTCTTCCAGAGCAGCACTACCCGCTGCTGGACAACTCCTAAACCAGCCACGATCACCCGAGACATTACCCACGCCAGGTCACCCTCCAGAGACCCCACTGTGCCCTCTCCCCTCCCCAGGACACCGGCGCGCTCTCCCCGCGCTGGGCGGGACCCACGGGCACCGCGGCCTCCGGGGCACCGAGAAACACCCGCCCGAGCTCCGGCCGCGCTCCCCCCCGCCCGAGCTCCGTCGGGGCAGGCCGGGCAGACCCCGGCGGCTCTGGGCGCACCCCACGGTCACCGTGGGCGCCGAAGCCGCTCCGACCACGCCGCCATCCCGGCTCACCTCACTGCGCCTGCGCCCGGCGGGCCCGGCCCGATGGCGGTGCCGTGCCCCTGTCCTTCCGCCGTGCTCCGCGGCTGCGCGCCCACCGTTCCGGGCTCCCTTCGTCCCCACGGCGGGGCCTGCGGCGTGCGGTGATCCCAGCTTTTCCGTGTTCCATCCCGGGGGCGCGGTGGGGTCTTGATGCGGGGCAGGGTCTGGCCCCGGGACGTGAGGCAAACGCTGGGAGCCGAGGGGTTTGTCAGCTCGGCGTGGTGGTCCGTGATTTCCCTTCTCTCTCTCCTTGTCTGCCCCCTCCCTCTCCCCCTCTCTCTCCAGTCTCTCTCCCTTTTTCTTTTTCCAGCTTTTTTTATTTAATACCGCGGAGAATTTTCGTTTATTTTTATCTCAGGTGGTTGTTGTTGTTGTTTGATGGTGCCTTGTTCTGGTTTTCTGTTGTTTCCCGACCCTCCCCCCCAGCTGTCAGGTGGGGATTTAACTGGAAGCGGTGATCTGTCGAGATGAGTTTTCTGCTGCCCAAACTGACCTCGAAGAGGGAAGTGGATCAGGCAATAAAAGGTGTGGCTGAGAAGGTTTTGGTTCTCCGTTTTGGAAGAGATAGTGATGCTGTTTGTCTGCAGCTCGATGATATTGTAAGTGTAATTTTTTTTTTTTTTTTTTATGAACTCCACAAATACAGCTCTTGCATACAGGGGAATATCATATGTTGCTTTTGGCTAGTATGATGCCTCATGAAAAATTTGTTGACAATTAAATGTAGAATGAAATTATACTATATTCATAAAAAGGTTTGAAAAGCAAGTAAATGTTTGTGTTATTATTGTATTGGGTGTAAAAAGTGTTTGAGGTAGACAAGACATGATATTCTAGCCCTGCTTAAACTGATAAGACATAAGAGAAATGGGCTTTATCAAGCTTGCCAGCCTCTTTTCTTCTTGTGTCTCAGTACATTTGTCATGCACTTTTCTCACTCTCTTCAGCTTGCAAAAACAGCTCATGACCTAAGTAAAATGGCAGTCATTTACCTGGTGGATGTGAACAAGGTCCCAGTGTACACCCAGTATTTTGACATCAGTTACATTCCATCTACTGTGTTTTTCTTCAATGGACAACACATAAAGGTTGACTATGGGTGAGTCATCCTACCTGGCATTCTCTGTTATGTTTGTAAGAACAATCAGTCTTTCTCTGTTACCATGGGAAGGGAACGTGTAAAACCTATAATGTTGTTACCAGCATCTGCACTGAGAACTCTGTGGGAAGCCAGAAGAAAGTAAAATAGAGAAGCATTTTGAAATACGCTCTGATGCAATAAGTGGGTGTTGACTGTCAAATATGCCTGCCTGTGCAAAAATAGTAAAAAAATGGTTAA
Source organism: Corapipo altera (assembly GCF_003945725.1). Classification (NCBI taxonomy): domain Eukaryota; kingdom Metazoa; phylum Chordata; class Aves; order Passeriformes; family Pipridae; genus Corapipo; species Corapipo altera. The sequence continues at coordinate 254,100 of NW_020884898.1, read as the reverse complement.
AGTCTGAGATGTGACACTGCACCTGTTTGAGCTTTGGAGGTCCCAGTATATTCCTGGTTTGGTTGTTCCATTCCAGGGTGTTTGTTCTTTCAGCACGACCAGATCAGAACCCCTCACGTCATCGTACATATTTTCATGTCTTTAGGTGTTTTTGCTTTGAACACTTTAACATTATAATTCTACATTTATCTTATGCTTATATTTAGGTCTCCAGATCATACCAAATTTGTAGGAAGCTTCAAAACAAAGCAAGACTTTATAGATCTGATTGAAGTGATCTACCGTGGAGCAATGCGCGGAAAGCTCATTGTGAGAAGTCCTATTGATCCCAATAACATTCCTAAATATGACCTTCTCTACCAAGGAATTTAATGGGTTGACCTGAGGTAAAGAATTACAGAAATGGATGATGTTCTAGATCCCTTTTTCTTCACCTCTGATGCGGTGGGACAGTTTTGAGTGTTTATGCCGAAGGATCATATTGGTCTCCTTCTGAAGACAGACATTCTGTCACCTCATGCTTTTCTCGTAAATAAAGCTTCATGTTCTTGCATAGAGTTTACACAAGTGACTGTTCTTTGAGTTTCATGCTGACCAGCCCCTATAGAACAGGCAGGTTGTGTGCATCCTCAACCTTCTGAAGTGAACCAAGGCACTGTAAAGTCTATTAGGTGTCTATTCTGTACCATTTTCATTCACATATAATGACAGTAAACCTTACTTTATTAGAAAAGCTGTCCTTGCTCTCCAGAGCATTCAACTAACTGTGCCTTTCCAATGGAATTTTGCACTTTTACCCATGCTGGATAACAGGACAGAAGCTCCTTCCAACAGTATTAGCGATGACTGAAATCCGAAATGGATATTAACACAAAAGGGAGGTTGATCTTGTTCTCGAGTATTACTGTTCAACAGTTTTTTTGACTGAGATGGGAACCTACTACTACACTTGCAGGAGAAGGTTTTGCCATCCTTCAAAGCTCTTTTGCAGCCACTGAACACTTAATTCCCACAAGCAGAATTAACTGGTTTCTTTACATTCACTTCAAAGATTATTTGAACTTCTGCTTGTATACATTGCAAACCTTGAGTATGTACATTTAAAAACTGTTTCCCACCTCTGTGTAAAATTAAACAGCTGAGTGGAAACAGCAATGTCATTCTTTTGCATTAGTTTGGTAACTGCAGGCTGCTAGAGTATTGTATTTCTACAGCAGCTCATGTCCAGTGTTCTCACAGGCCTAGTTGGCTTTAAATGGAAATTACTTTAGCTCACTGTATCCTTTGGGGCACACCAACTCTGACTGGAGGGAAGGTGGTAGTATGTAGTTCCCTGAAGTATTGTTCAACTTAACAGTAAATGTTTCAGGAAGAAGGTGGATGCTCTGGCTCTTGAAAGATTTTAAGCAATGTATGGTACATAGTGAGGAAGAAACAGATTGTTTACATGTTTTTTCTATTCCAGATTTGTCCTTTTAAGGAAGCTAGGCACTTAAGCAAGTGGTTTACTACTAGCTGAGTCTGATTATAGAGCCATAACTGTAGAGTGTTTATTTTTAAAAATGATATACTTGAGTTGATATGCCTTAACATCTTTATTGTGTTCAACTTTAAATTTCACAGCTAGCCAAAGGGTTGTGGCTTAAGGCTTTCAATAATGCATTTCTTTCCTAATAGTTAACTTTAGTGGTTTTTTAATAAAAAAAAAAAAACCAAATTAGCTTAAAACTTAGAACTCTAAGTTGCTCCACAGTGAGATGAAGGTTCTTAGGTGATTGAAAGGTGTAGAGGCAGTTATGAAAGGAAGGGACTACTATCAAGAACAAACCAGTGTGCCTTTATTTACTGGCTCTCTTCTTCTTTGTCCTGCTTCTGGTTGCAATAGGTGAATGCCTAAAAGCTGTTACGGTCTTAGCTTTCAGGGAGCTCTTCAGGTACTTAAAGATGGCATGGAGACAGCAGGAGGGTGCTAAACCACACTTTTCCGTTCCAGCAGAGACAGTGGGACAATTTGTTCTCAAGAGAAAGTCCACAGTCTTATTTAGAGGTTTACTGTTTGACACCCACTCGCGGCAGCATTTCAGTATCCATTCCTGTATCTGTGGATTGTTCCTGGTCTGGTGCTGTGTGTTGTGCACAGAGTCAATGAAGGCCACAGAGAACACTTTATTCATCACCTCACATGTTCTCTGCACCAGCAGATCAACGAACACCAAGCCACCGTAGCCATGGGCAACGAAGGCCACGTTCTTGGCTGCGCTCTTTGAAATGAAATGATCCCACACGTACATGGTGTGCTCCTCAGGGCTGCTGCTGCCCCTCTTGGGGATCCACCAGACAGACTGTGTGAAAGTAACTGCTTCTTCCCTGGTAGAAAAGTGGTGCTTTTCAGTCTTCAGATCCGCAAAGTTGTCATTGGGATTCAGTACGATCACTTCCCAGTGGCTTTGAAGGGCCATTTTGATGAATGGTATTTGTGTTCCATGTCTCAGGCCATCACTGACAATTGTCTTTTGCCCCCACTGTCCAGCACAGAAAACTCCACGGTCTTGAAGAAGTATAATGAGGCTAGAGGAACTTGTTAGTGCATTCTTGCTCATGAAAAAGAAACTTCTTGGTTCATCCTCTGTAGCATCAGTAGGAATATAAACCTTCTGTAGCATGCAGACCCTCTCCAGGAGCTCATAAACATACTGGGTAATAAAATGTCCCAGAACTTCATAGCGTTTATGATTCTGCTCAAATCTGCTCTTGTAATAATTGAAAACAAAGGACTCATTTGTATCCAGATGCCTCAGTTCCCCTTTTATATTGAAGTCATACTTCAGATCCTCTTGATACTCTGAACCTTCTATTAGTTTCCTCAGGCTGAGTTCATGCTGTATTTGTAACCACTACAAATTAAGAAGACTATGTCAGTGTGGCGATAGACCTCCATACAACACCTGCCTAACCCCCCCCCCTCCAGCCTCTGTATTAGAATTCAGATTTAAAAGCAGTTACAAAGAAAATACTTGTTGATCCAGACTCTCTCTTGGTGAGCTTGGTAAACCAGCTGCTTGTAAAATCTCTTAAGAGATTTCAGTTGGTAATTTCCAACAGCAGTAACATATCTGCCTTTATTATGCCTTGATTTCAGTTTGCTAGTTAAAGTTTGTAAGCTAGTTTGTTTATTTAAAGATCTTTTTAAGCTAGTTTGAATTAAAGGCCTTAAGGAGGAAGTTTGTGTACCTGGTTCATTGTTCATTTTAACAGCTCTTCTATCGTGCTGTGTCCTAGACATTATCTTGAAACTCTGCTGAGTTTCAAGGCTGCCTTTGAAGTACATGCCTTGTCAGTTGGAAATAGTCCCAAGTATCTTACTGGATCCTAAATTTTTAAAGAAAATCAAGCTGCACTTACTAAAGACTTCAACCTTCACATTGCTTGTGTACCAGCACACTCTCCATGTTCTACCTTCAAACTACACTAGCACAGATAATGCATGTGTGTGTTTGCTTTTTACTCATCACTCCGGTTATTCATTCATCATTGCAAGCACTTGCCACATGGATAGGAATGGATGGCAGAATAAACTAGCCACTGGAATCCAGGAACAGGAGAAAACAAAATCCATGCAGGTTGGAATTATCATGAGGTTGGATTGAGGTCTCTAGTTTCAGATTATCTCCAATGACTGATATGAATTATATAAATTTATCCTAACGTCCTATTTTCCTAATAACTCTTCAATCTACTCTGACTGTCAGTGGCTGTAGAATGCTAAACAGTGCATGACCTTTGGTGTGGTTAAAATCCTACCGTTTCAGGAGTTTTGTCCTGACACAGTAATTTATTTTTTTTTTAATGTTTTACATTAAGTTATATTTGTCAAGTTATTTGGTACAAGCTACTCTATACCTTTAAGTTTTTCTTGCTGAACTAACAGAGGTTTTTAGAACACAGTAAAGCACCTTCTGTGTTAAAACTCACTATACCATCTGATAAAGCCAATTACTAGGACTAAAAGTGATCTGAATATTTTCATGTAAGAGACTTGGGCTGGAGCCCAATGCTTTCAAGGAATGCAAGTTTCCCTGAGTAAACTGATTACCATATTGAAAATTATTCCTTAAACATCCAAATTTTAAAAAGTTTTTAGCTTTTCAACATAGCAACACCACATACATTTTCTTTTTGAGCAATCTCCATTGGGTTAATAATGTTAAGTCCTCACTTCAGGATCATTCCTGTCTTCTGATTAATAGAGAGCAGGCTAGAAAATGATACCTTCTCCTTTTTTATCTCATGTAATCAGTACATATAGAAAAGGGGGGAAAAAAATCAGATTCTAAGACACATAATCCATTTACTGTCTTGCCAGTTTCTTGAAAAGGAAACAGCACAAAGAAATTGCAAGTGCACATGCTCATCGGTGTTTTTTTTCATTCTGCAGGAAGGCACGAAAGACACAAAGGAGATGGGAGAACAGTCTTTTTGCTATACTACTGAACTATGGGCAATTCATAGAAAAGAGATCATATTTAGTAGGGAAGAAGCTATGCATATTCATGTTGTTGTCCCCAAGTGATGAAGTGGGAGAAAAATGGAGATATTTTAAGGGAAGATGTCTCTGGACAAAGGTGAAGCATTCTATAACAATTATGAATAGATAAATGCTATTTCCTTACAGAGTGGCATGCTGTGGATCACTTCTCAATCCCTTTCTCTCCCTAAAAGGTTGAAGACTAATTTCCCAACTTACTATGAGCAGGAAGTTACTATTCCCTTACTTCAGCTACTAACAACAACATTGCTTTTTCAGTTCCAAAACAAGGATATGTGATTCCAAATTAAACCCTGTGTATGTAATATTGAACATCTACTTTACAAAGCACTGTGAAAGGTTTCTGAAGATTTCAGGAGGCAGAAACATAAAAAAAAAGAAAAAAGTTTTACATGAGGTGTATGTATGACTTCCCTTCCTAAAATTGCCTTCAAGGTGTGAAATAAAAAGTTTTGAGGCAATTTATACTAGGTTATCACTTAAGAGTTTACCTGAATAGCAGCTTAGAATCATATACTTATTAGTCCAGAGGCACAGTAATGCCATTTACAGAAAAAATAACCACTCTTTTCCTTCCTCCCACATTTCTGTTTGGATTGTAAAATACTTCAGCTGTAAATTCAGCTAGTGTTTGTTACAGCAATTGGCTCATTCTAAACACTACTGCAGTGTAAGTGCTACTCTTTATGAGATCTGTAAAGATTCGGGGTTTTTTTCTCTTTAAAACCACTTTATTAAAGCCCAACATTACCGTATGCTCTCCTGTAAAATCTGTCATCATCATAGATGGAAATCTTTTTCTCTCTGGGAGTGTAGACAAGTCCTCTGCATGAAAGAAAATAAACCCATCATAGTTTCAGGTTTCATTACTTTATGTACTGGGGTGTATACCTCTAAAACCTATCAGCAGGTGATAGTTAGGGCCACCTAAAGCACTCAAGATAGTTCCAAGTTACAGGTTAACACCCTTCATTTGTAATTTACACCTAAGTTAAAGCTAAAACCTCTCGAGTGTGAGACTAAACACTTGTCCAAACCAGTTTTACTTCCCACTACCCAAGAGGACAAAACAGAAAGCTACACACATAAAACTTACAATTCTGAAGCTGCTCTGAAAAAAAAGACAGCAAAACCAAACCCCCCCCCCCAAAAAAAAAAATTCCAACCAGTAAATCTTTGTCTCCTCTTGGCTGTTAGGAGGATTTCCAAGGCCATCGGCTGCAAACCGTGGCCACAGCCGGGTTTATAAGGCAGCCGAGCCCTCCGGCAGGGGATTAACCCCCTGCTGGGGTCTGGCTGCCAGCTGAGGGAAACCTGGTTAGAGAGGGGGAATCTAAATCTGCCTCGGGGTGGGTTCTCGATTGCTTCTCTAAAAACAATGAGGTTTTCTCCCACCGGCGGCTCAGCACCGAGCTAAACTCCCGAAAGCTAAAGCCCGGAGCGGCTGAGGGGCAGCGCCCCGGCGTGTGGGGAGCACGGTGCCCGGCCCGGCCCCGGGGGGCGGGGCGAGGCGGTGCCCGGCCCGGAAGTGCCCCGGGAAGCTGCGCAGGCGGCGGCGGGCCCGGGTAAACAGCGGCGGCCGCGGCGGTGAGTGCCGAGTGGGGCCGTCCGGTCCCAGCCCCTCGGCCGCTGGAGCGGGGAGTAAAGCGGGAGGACGGCTGGCAGGCAGCGCCCCGGCGGGCCTGGCGCCGGCCGGGGTGTTTCAGGCGAGCGAGCGAAGCTGGCGGGGCAGGGCGGGCGGACGGAGGGCACCGGAGGAGGGAGGGCGGCGGCGGCGTTGCTGCTCCTCGGGAAGAAGGCTGAGGAGGGAGTGCGGAGAGGTGGAATTGCCGGCCTAGGCTCTCGGCACTTGTGCGTTTGTCACTGGGAAGCCCATTACCTTCCTAGCGGGAGGAGCCGGCGGTGCGGGGTCGGGGGCCGAAGGAAGCGGGGATTGGAGATCGGGAGCTGAGGAAGGGGAGTTCGGGACCAGGAGCCAGGCCGGTCCCTGCGGTGACAGCCCGGGCGGTGCCGCCCCCGGGTGGTCCCTTTGCCCGACCGAGCTGTCAGGAGGCCGCCGCTATTCGGCTTTCCCTCTTCGGAACAGTAGGCAGTAGTTTGGGTTTTCTTTTTTTCTGTCAGTCTGTAGATGTTGCTGTTCCCCACGCTGGGGGACTTGGCCTTGTAAATTGAAAAAACCCGCTGAGGTGAATGAAAGTCCCTGAACTTGAAGGGCTCCTTAAGAGACTTAAAGCGTTATGCCAGAGTCATACGGAGTATTTATGAAGAGAACAAACACCTATGGATGCTGAAAACTCTGAAGCTGTGTCCTTCCACTGATGAAGTTTATAGACCACCAGGAATACTTGAATAGTATTTATTCTTAGAGCCCCTGTCCTGCAGTGCTACAGATGTCTTCTGTGACTCCTTTTCACTCTATAATCAAAGTGTTAAATGGTTATTAATTGTGTGCTTGGGGGGGGGACAGTTGATCATTAAATGGCTTCACTAAAGATAAAATTCTTGTGACAATTTCTTTAATGGTTCTATCAGTGCTGACAATCCAGAGCCTTGCCCAAGCGTGTGTGTCTCTTGTATTTTGCCTGTCAATTACTTTTTACTAAGGCTTGGAGTGACAGGACAAGGGACAATAGCCTTAAACTGAAAGAGGGTAGGTTGGACATGAGGAAGAAATTTTTTTGTGCTGAGGGAGGTGAGATGCTTGAGTGGGTTGCCCAGAGAAGCAGTGGATGCCCCATCCCTGGAAGTGTTCAAGGTCGGGTTGCATGGGCTTTGAGCAACCTGACCAAGTGAAAGATATCCCTGCCCATGGTAGGAAGGCTGGGGGTAGCTGATCTTTTAAAAGTCCCTTCCAACCCAAACCATTTTATTAATGTGTTTTCTTTGTCCTAGTTTGCTCAAAAAAGATTTTCTTGTTCTTTCGTAGTACCTACTGCTGTGGTCCTGCTTCCCTCTTAATCAGTAAACCACAAATTTTTTGTTTATTTTGTTTCTTTTTCTTTTTCCAGTAGAGAAAATCATGTCAGGAAGAACATCGTCTTCAAGTCATGTCAGTGTAAGTTTTGCTATAAATTACAGCAATTTGCAACAATTTATTTTGAGGCTGTGAGTATCCTAGGGCATTCTGATGTTTGCATAACCAAATCCATTCTTCAGCAGTCCAGCAAAAGCTGGACAGTTTATTGTGGTAGCAACCAATACTAATGTCTGCTGTTGAACCTGTATTAATACATGATAGGCTTAGCATTTGATTACACAGAAACAGGGTGTTTTCAGGGGCATTTTAAGACCTAGGCTAAAATACTAGAGTCAGTAGAGTGAGGTCAAGTAAGTAGAGCAGCTGCACAACTGTGTAATATTTGCTAGTGTTTATTTTTTCTAAAATATCTCTATTAGTAGTACTTTCTAGCAGTGGAAGTACTGATGAAAACAAATGGTAGGCACAGGAACTGGTTTGATCCGGTAAGGTCTGGACTATCTAGTTGTGTAGAAATAGGCTGTTTCCAGCACCTTGTTTATGCACTTTCTCTGACCCTTGTTCCTACAGGTGACTGTAGCGATTTAATTTGCACAGATCCAGGTTGCATGGACAAACTGAATCGTTTATTGATTACAATCTTAGGTGTATATATAGGGTCTGGGGAAGGAGGGACAGGCATTCCATTTATAGCCAGGGTTAGGGGTCAGGGAAACACAGAGAGCTGTTTTTCATCAAACAGGAGAGCAGGCAGTTCTTCATTACAGTTACAATGATTGATGGTGCAAAGCAAGGCCATAAAGAGATTTACTGCAGGATTTGGAAGTCTGTTTGTTTATCTCAGATAATGCAAGAATGTCAGGGAGTGAAGGCAAACAATTCAAATTGCTTTTGTTTAAATCCCAAGACTTCTTGCTAAGATCTCTTATCTCTGCAGTGTCCTGAAGAATTTGCATTCCTACAGGTGACAACCTTCAGGAAAGTACTGCTGGTTTAGATGAGTGCTATACACGTACATGTCTTGAGTTAGTCACCTTTTATTTGGGAACAGGTGAGGCAACTGCATAGGTTGCATTAAGCATAGATTTAGAACTCTGTTTATTTCTCCATTTTGTGCTTGTTCTGTAACTTAATTGTGGACACTGCAAACCGACATCTTCTTAATGAGTGTGAGCATTGAGAAGATGCTGTATGGTGAGCTGGAAATGTTGCTGATGAACGTATCTTGTGCTTTTTATCCCTTTCTGTCAGTCTGTCTGCCTCTTCTTATCTTCTGAGTCTGACCTTATCTGTTGTTAATGTTATCTGTTATGTTATTACAGAGATTATCTGAACCTCTTCACCTTTAAATGCATATTAAAATTCTAGATAACTATGTGTTCTTAGCAATCTCATAACAGAAATCTCTGGTCAGGAAGCTGGTGGAGTTCTGAAGTAAGAAATTTGTACCTGGCCATTAAAGTGCAGATCAGAAGAATGCATTCTGACTGATGAACATGTTTATAGGCCGCTTCTAAAAGAAAACCAACCAAACAAATTTAAAACACTCTACTTGTAGAAGTCCTTGAGTAAGAAAATGTCTCGTTCAATACTTTTATGTTGATTGGAAAGGAAGGGAGGTACTTGTATGAGAAGTTGTTGCCTGTGCGTAACATTTATAATTTATTTTTTAAGTTTGTAATTTGAAGAATCTGTTATCAAAGGCATATTTGTTATTACAGCCTTTGACCGGCAAAAGCAGTCTGAGGTACTGATTACAAAAGAACTTAATCTTTGTTTCAAAGAAGTGTAGAGAAGGAATAAGAGCACTCATGATTCAGACTGAAGGACTGAAGTATTATCTCATTATGGTGCAGCATGCTGCAGTATGGTCTGTCTGAAGGACTGCCTACTGAGCTAATGGATGTAGTTGATGTATTAATTATTAAGTTGTTAGCACTGCTGTTCTAGAATCCCTGCTTGTAATTTCATGGTACAACATGGGGCACCTGGTGGCTTGCAAATCAAGTTCAGAGTACACTTGACAGCGGCCATCATATGGAGTGGCTTCAGCTTTCTCCTGGCTGAGACAGACTCAGTTATCTGAAAGATGTAGATGTTGCATTCCCTCTCTGATTCATTCTCATCTGGTTGTATTTGCAATGTCAGGTTTTGCTTCTCAGGATACCGAGAGAAAAGGCAATGCTTGCACTTTTATTCTTTCAGTTGATATTATTTTAACTGGTTTAATTAACTGATAGGAACTGCCATCCTATTTCCTTGTCTTGACGAACTAGTAAGAATTTAGTTTGATAATTTTTGGGTTGAATTTCAGTAAACAAACCTTATTTCCTACATATTTTTTTCTAAATAGGCAAATTTCCATGGATTACTGTTTTCTCTGACAGTAATTACTTTCCAAATGCTGGTTCCATTTCTGCAAAGGTTAGCAATGACAATAGGTTATACCACTTTCAGTACATTGTAGTCTGTTGATTCTAAATTATCATACCACAATGCTAATACTATTGTAAGATGTAATTGTTCTTCATCCTGAATTTTTTGTTTAGTGAGAGCAAACCTGGTGTGACAGTTTTGATATTCAGCTATTTTCTTTGTTCTTTATTGTTCTCTAAGCTGAAACAACTTAACTGGAGTGTAAACAAATCAGAGTGAACTAAGAAAACTGTCAGTACATTGGTTGTCACCTTTTAGGCACATGTTCTAAGTTGTGAAGTTAATAAAATAGGAAGAGCTTTGTCAGATGGTTCATGTGTTAAAACTAGCTCCTCGTGAGGTGTGACTCATGATTTGGGATCAATTCCTCGTCAGTGAGGAATGCATTTAAACTAAAGTCACACATCAGTGCTTCCCCTTACAGCTTAGTTTTGCCTGACAGTTAAGAAAACTTTGTACATGGCAGAATGCCAGCTCATAGCAACAGGGCGTAATTTAGTTTTATCATGTGTGTAACATCATCTGTTTTCAGTTTCGTATACCAAAGAAGAAAATAAACACCGAATCAGAGGCTGTCCAAGTTCAGTCCCCTTTGGCAAGGCTCTCAGGCTCCCACCATTGGGACTACCCTTTAAAAGAGGTAAAGAGAAGTTCTTCTGAGTGTAAAGTGTGTAAGAGAATGGTAAGTGAGGTTTGGTTCTGGTTTGGACGCTGGCTTTTTTAATACCAAGTGCTGCCTTGGAGAGAGACAGGTGTGTAGGTCTGAAATCTGCCTGCAGGCATACATTTACAGAAATGGAAGTCTTAGTGCCATGTTTCCAGCCTAAATCATTGAAAAGCAGAGTTGGTCTTCAGGTGTAGTTTGAAACTGTCTTAAAAGTCTTTAATTTAAAGATAAATATAATAATTTTTTTAGTTGTCTTCTGATTTCTGAACTTTAAGTTATATTCAGATCACATAGTAAACTTTTTGTTATGATATGGAAATAACTTTTACGTTGAGTTTTCAGATAGTTATTGTTTATAGCTTAGATCTTAAACTTTAAGAGAATAAATGAAGTGCTGTATCACTTTTGACAGAATTTTAGGTGCTAATACAGAAATAAATGCCGTAAGTACTCTTACAGTCTTTTAGTCTTAATACAGTTATCATAAATTACTGTCTTGATCATCTCAGTCATATATAGAAGCAAATATTTACCTCTATAAATCTGTTCCAAATTCAATGAACATTTTTAAAATGCCAAATGTTGGAAACATATTTTGCTACTCTTATCTTCTTCAGCTCAGCATCAAGAGTTTGTTGTAGGTTTTAGTGCTTTCAGAATCATGAGGCGGGACAAACAGGCTCATCTTCAGAGGAATTTTAAAAGCTTGGTGAGGGTAGTTAGGAATTTTTCTGTGATAATGTCCCCTAGGTCTCTTGGTAGGTCAGGTCGTTTGAGCACACTGCAATAGAGACTCACTGTGTGGTTGTATTCTATACTGCTAATTCTTTAAGTGAGCAGAGCATCCAATAACAGCCAGGTTCTGAAATTGGAGGTAATGTCTCCTGTGGTTACAAGCAGCAGCCTCTTGGGCAGATCCAGACAGCACTTACATGGAATTCTTTCTGTCTTTCTCTCTGCCTCTGCAAAAACAGTGATTACACTGGATGAATGGAAAAGTACTTTTTTTTGTTTATTTCCTGTGTGTTGTCTAATTTTCCATTTCTTATTTTTCCTACCTGTGTCTATGTATTTTAGACTTTTCCATGTGGTAAAGGGTTTTGTGTGCTTCAAATGCTGACTAGTTTTTATGTTCTACTTTAAAAGAAAAGCTTGCTCTGAGGTATCAGAATTTGGTCTGTGTTGTTTGAGGAACTTTGTGCAGCTTTAAGTGATTTGGATGTATAGGTCTCTACCATGCATGGACACCAGTGATAGGAAATAAATGATGTTTGAAGGCAGGAAGAGGGCAGAGCACCTTCAAGGCAATTTCTTGCTGCCAAATTTTTCAGTAATGGGGGTATTTTTCATTAGAGTTAGTCCCTTATGGTAGGGAGAAGGTAATTTGGGATGCACATTCCAGACTTGCACTAAAGTTTGTAAAATGTGTGGGCATGAATTTTTCAGATGCCCTTTTACCCCACAATTAGACAGAAAGGAAGATGTTTGCTTTCAACCTGACTGGCATAATTTCCCGGCATCTCTTTGGTTTTATTATATTTTACATTTAAAAAAAACAAGGAGAGATTAGTGGGAGGTAATGGCAGAGGGAGGTAGGTTTGGGGAATTGCAGCAATAACTGTGTTTTGGTGCAGCTTCATTTATTTAATTTGAAAATATAAGTGCTTTCTGGGAAGGTAAGAAAATTTGGAAAAAAATGAAGTCTTGCTGTTAAATTTTTCCACCTCAGTGCCAAACCTTCAAAGTCCTTTTCCTTCTCAGAATTTTATATCTTTGTGTGGAATATAATTGGGTTAAATATATGGAATTAAAGAAAGTATTTGTGTATTTGTGATTATGTAAAACAGGCCTAATATTTAAATCCCTGTTTGTGATAATCCTTTAAATAGGGAAACAATTGAATTGTCTTGTATTGTCATATTTTTTAGGAGAAATAAGTTCCATTGAAGATCAGGTGGTATGTGGATGCTTTAAATGAAGCAGATCCATTCTTTTCAAAATTGTTATATGTGCTCTTTGTGGCTCTGCTCTGTTTGATCAGTTAAATTGTTTCTGTGTCTGGCATTGTTCCATTTTTTCCATTTTTTTAGTGTTATCCATTATGACATTTATGATGAAATCTGAATCTTGAAACCTGCCAATTTTATTTGTTTTGTTTCAGTGGAGATTAAGTGCCAACTACAGAAAGCCTTCCACAAAAGGAAGAAGGCAAAAGGACCGTGACAGACACAGCTCTAATGAGGAAGAATCAGTTGGGTAAGAAGTCCCCTTAAAATTAGTTCCTCTCTGTTCATATATTCAGAGTTTTGCAATCTGTCTTGAAGATGGGCATCTCTGGTCTCTGGCTGTTTTTTGTGTCATGCAGAGGTGGTTTTCAAGCTGTTGGGTAGCTCACCTTCAGGGAATCATGCTTCAGTGATCTCATGGCAGTTGTAACTTTTTCTTTGTTTTAAAACAACACAAGACTGTGACATTTGAATGGGAGTGCACCACTTACTAGAGGAACTACTGCTTGTTGACCTACTTGGAATCCTGAAGCGTGTTTGTTGCTCTCTAAGTGCAAACTGTCATTCTAGCTCTAGATATTTTAGGTATTTAGGTATTTAAGAAGCTTCCCAGGTTATCTTTTGCTTAGCCTTTTTTGCCTTGTTGTCCACACTCATTAACCTAGCTTTATCAACTCATAAAAACAAAAAACCCCTTAAGCAATATGGTGATTAGTAGGGGAAGGCAGTAAAAAAACTAGAGCTTTTTCACCTCTGTGTTATTGTCAAGACTCCTAAGTAAATAATTAAGGCAGCTGATGTGCTGCTTCTTTGTGCTCTGTTGACAAGAGCAAATGTCTTGGTTTCTTTGAGATTATGGCAAATAATTTAAAGTTATCTTCTGAGAAGCTGTCAGATAGATAATTGTTTATCCAAGAAAATTTTGAAGCTGTAAGTGCTGTAGTTGACAAATAGAAATGACAATGCAGAACTAGATTTATTAGTGGCAGCTAGGAAACAAAATGACTTTGTGATGAAATGAATTATGTTTGTCTTAATGAAGCAATTATTATTCCACAAATCATTCAGTTCTAAATAAATGAGTAAGCATTCTCTGCCCTGTTTTCTGACTGCAACTAAACTTGGCCATAAGTGGTTTCTTGTCAGGAGATGTGGCTAAAGACCAAGTGCACAGGTAATGAAAATGCTTAATGACACTGCTGAGTTATGTGGTTTTGTGACCTATGAATAGTCATTGTTTAGCCTGGTCTGTATATTCAGAATGCTTCAAAGTGTTGCAGGGAAGAGCTGAACTTATAAATGCCTCCTCAGAGGCATAGCTGTGAGTTTACATGGATTTACCTCAAAATGCTTCTGTCAGTAACTTTAGCTGAGGGAGCAGCTCACAGGGTCAACCTGGCAGAATTAGAAGCTGTGTTAATTGCAGTTTTCTGAATTTCATTTATGTTGATATCTGATGTCAGTCTCTAAAGGTCTTTCAGTAAACTTTGAACTGATCTTTCAACATTGAGGAGGTGGGTTTTTTTTTTTAAAGCTACCTTTGGATCTCTTACATATGTTAATTTTCTGTTACATATGTTTATTTTGATATGTCAGAGACTTTCAAATAGCATTTGTAGGTGTTCCATAATTTTTACCAAATTTAACCAGCACGTTAGTGAGAAATGATTTAGACTATAAAGAGACAGCAAATATTCAGATATTAAACCGGTACATTTTTCACTTCCACAAAAAAAGATGTGTGTCTAGAGACTAGCTGGAGGTTCTCTGTAAGATAAATTTACTGTCTGCAATGAAGCTTGTACTTAGTATTCCATCTGGGTATTTGGTGTTTCTCAGTAAGTCAAAATTGACACAGTAATCTCATTGCATGAATAGAAAGAGCACATAGGTTCTAAAGAAGTGGTGTTTGTTGAGCAAAAGTCTGAGAACTGACAAAACTCAGAAGAGGAAAGAGTGAGGTTTCATGCTGAGAGTCTTTCTGATGCAATAGTTTCTATGTTCTTTCTTCTCAGTGAGGAATTTTTCATTTGCATTGCAAAGCAGGAAATAAGTCTTAATGACAAACTTGTATTAGCTCCCGGTGTTTTAAAAATGGTCCACTTTTATTGACAGGAGCTAATCTCCAATGTTTAGGGAGACATGTTTTATCTGAAGTGTTGCTTCAGCATTGTTACTGCCACTTCATTTTAGTCAGAGAGGACAAAGTGGATATATTAGCACAGACCCACCTTCACATGTTGTCATTTTTTGGAGTTTTTTTGGGTTTTTTTAACTTAAATTTTGGATTACAAAATTTGGTAGTTGGTTGCTTTTGTCAGTTGTGCTGTGATGTGAGACCACGGGGGTTTGTAGCAGCAACTGCAGCTGCTTGCACTTATATACCTCTGCTTGTGGCCTTGTGCAAAGTGACTGTCAGGTGATAGTTTTGTGATCCCAGAGAGGGCTCTCAGGGCAGCTTACTTCCCCTGTCCTTTTCATGTGCTGGAGTTCTCTTACAAATTTCTGTGATTGTGTCACAAAACAGAACTGTCATGTGATCTCAATAGTTCAGTTTATTAGGGTCATGACAGAAAGTCACTGTAATTGGTCACTCAGTGTTTTGTATCCCACTTAGGAAACTTTTTAGTAATCGAGGAGGTGGATAAGACTATTACAAGGGTAGCTATCACTGCCTGGAAATAGTGTTTAGAGTGTCCACTTACCTTAGCTGTATTACTACTGCATTCTCCAAAGAGGGGAATAGAGGTAAATAAAAAAATAATAATTTTTAAAAAATCTGCCAAAAAAACGTCAACAAACCACAACTACTCAAAAACCCAAACAAAATGGAACACTGTTCTGAAATTCAAGCTTCTTGTCCTGGTCTGGTTTTTTGTTTTTTGTTTTTTGTTTTTTTTTTTTTTTAGGGAGGAGCACTTAAATAAGACATGTGTGATTCTTTCAGCCCAGTATTTGAAATGTTAATTGAAATGCATGTCACAGCTGAATCAAGTACTGACCCCTTAGCAGTCAGGTTTTTGTAGCAGTCATTTATATACTGGTTCCCTCACAAATGCATTCTGTCAGTAATAACTTCCTGGCCCAGCAAAACAAGGAGGTGTTCAGGGATATTCATGTTTGCTGCTTGTTGGTCATTGACTTCTCATCAGTTGATGAAAGGACATTGAAGAAGAAAGAGGACGGACAGAGGCTTTCTTCCCAATAGGGTGTAGTCAGTGAATGTATCAGAATTTCCCATTAATGATAGTGTATCACATTATTCCTTTGGGTGCTAGAAAGTCAAGGACCTCCTGAGCTGTGTATGTTGCTGCAGAAGCTCAGGTAGCTGGATACGCATCAAGTCTATCAGTGGCTTTATTCTGTGAACTCAGAACAGATGTTCAGCCTATATGGGATCTAATGGGGTGACCCTCGAATGGTATGTGACATCCCACTGGCACAAATTTATATTATTAGTATGTAGAATGTAGGCATGAAGGCAGTGGTGTAGACAATAATAATTTAGTCCAAAAGGAATTGGTAACCTCCAGGTCTCATTTTGATCACTTTCTAATACAGATTTGAATTAATTGGAGGCAGCAGTTACAACACTGGTGTGCACAAATATGATCATTGAGAAAGGAACTGGATATAGTAGCTGTGATTATTGTGTGAAATAGGGGTCAAACATATTCCCCAAAGGGGCATAAGCAATTAATAGCTTTTCATCCTGTGCTTTACAAGGTAGGATAATCCTTTTTTTGCCTGTGAAAAGTGGTATGAGACTTGCCAGGAGCAGCTAACAGCATTTTTCATAGTATGTTTTTTGTTTATTCCATCATTACATGTGTAAGTATATTTTTGTTACCTTTGGGTTTGTATTTTTTCCATTTTGTGGAGGTAGTATGCTAGGTGCTTTAGAAACAGAAATAATTGCCTTTGGTTTTCCCTCACCAAGATGCCTCCAGTTTTACTGTTGTGCAGCTTGCTTGCTGGGTCTGCTGGTGGAACTTGCTTTTGATGTACACTTTGCTTGCTTTTTTTCTGCTTGACACTAATTTTTATCTTTTGAAATGTCTTTTGTTTGATTTCCAGTAGTTTCATGGGTGTGTGTGTGTGCTTGAAATTTTAAGTTCATTTTTGCAAAAGTTCTTGGTTAAAATGTATAAACCCTATTTAAATCAAGGGAATGGAGACATTACAAATTCAGTGTTGAATAACAATGATTAAACCAAATTACAGAGGAACCTGGAGCCTAGGGCCTAGCATGATGTGAATGTGAGCAAAGCATGTCAGACCTGAGTTTCCAAGGTGGACAGCAAATTATAGGTGGTGAAATTCTGCTTCTGACTCCTTTACCTCCTGCTGTGGACTTTTTCTATCATTGTGTTGTTTAAACACTCAGTGTTGGAATATTTTCTGTTATCTTTACAAATCCTGTTCATACAGGGTCACAGTGTCTTTGTAACATGCCAGGGAGACAATTAGATTTGCTTGCACAGTTTTCAACCCACTGAGGAATAGTAACCATTTGCTTAAGATATGTTACTGTAGCATGTGTGCAACATGTGTGCAACATGTTACTATGTGTAACAGCTATGTGAGTAATAAAAGGTTTTCTCTAACTATAACTGTTCTATTGTGTGAACAATTTTATTTGTTAGGCAAGACAAGCAATAGAAAAAAGCAATTCTTGCCTCAGTGATCTTTTAAAACCAACAAATTAACCTGAACTTCAGTGTCCTCTTAGGACTAGCCCTTGGAAAACAAGTCCAGTTCTCAGTGGTTTGAAAATAAGTAAATCTGGACAAATCATCTATGATCTCTAATATTTATCTGCTGATAAGTTAAATAAGGCTTAGTGTTGGGGCTGTACTTGAGTCACAACAACCCTGTGCAGTGCTACAGGCTGGGGAAAGAGTGACTAGAAAGCAGCTCAGCAGAAAAGGGTCTGGACATACTGGTTGACAGCCACCTGAACATGAGCCAGCAGCGTGCACTGGTGGCCAAGAAGGCCAATGGCATCCTGGTCTGTGTCAGCAATAGGGTGGAGAGCAGGACCAGGGCAGTGATTGTGCCTCTGTACTCGGCACTAGTGAGGCTACACCGCAACTCTCATGTTCAGTTTTGAGCCCCTCATTACAAGGAGGGCCCTGAGGTACTGGAACAAGTCCAGAGAATGACAACAAAGCTAGTAAAGAGTCTGGTACATAAGTCCCATGGGGAGTGGCTGAGAGAGCTGGAGTTTTTCAGCCTGGAGAAAAGAAGGCTGAGGGAAGATCTTATTGCTCTCTACAATGACCTGAAAGGAGGTTGTGATGAGGTGGAGCTTGGGCTCTTCACAGAAAGTTTGCCTCTTCAGAATCATGTGTGGATATGTTAGCCATTCATGCCAGAAGAAGAAACCTTGAAAGACTATCCTGATCAAGAGATGTGTTTGTGATTCCTGTTCTCAAAAGAGAACTGCTTTGTAAATTGTCAAGGCAGCGAACCTAATCCTAGTGAAGGTATAAAGTATGATGCAGAGACAGTGAACTCATAGAAAAGCTTTGTTGGATTCATGTGACTTAAAAAGTTCTCAGCACCCTATTATTAATGTATTATTATATGTATGGCAGGCAACCCAAAGTTATCTTGACGAATGTCCTGAGGACGAAACTAGGAAGAAAGTACACACAGGCGCAACCTAAAACTGGTGCTAATTTTTCTGATGCTGGCAAGCTGCAGTCAGATCAACCACTCTCATCATCTACTGCCAACCTAAAGATATGGCAGATTTTAAACCCTACTCTCCAAAGTCTTTTACTGTCTAAAAGGTATGTTGTTTTTGCCTCATGTCACTAAACAAAAAAATTTTCCTTGCAGTTATTTTTTCATGAGAAAGTGTTATTTGTTGTACCACAGCTGTCTTGTTCATGAACTGTATTTCATCTGACTTCGCTGAATTCACTTGTTCCTGGTTCCATTTGCTAATCATTGAGAGAGATGGTGCCAGGCACGTTGTGGTGGTTTTTCTGTTCAAATGGCTTCTAGATGATCTTGTGCTGATGAGACCAATTAATTCTGATTTAACCATTGGATTCTCAAAATGTTCAGGGTTTTTTTATTCTTGTGCAAAGAATACGCTTGAATTTAACTGCAACCCTTTTCTCAGAGAAGGTATCAAGGTGTATTTTTCACTGTTCCTGCTTTAGACTACTCATGAAAATAGGAGAACTGGCATAACAAGTCAGAAGAAAAGCATATCAAGTCCAGTATCATCCTGACCCTCCTGCAAGCAGTGGTCAATTGTAGATATCCAGGGAGGGAAAAGTATGGCTATAGTGAATGCTTTTTTCTCCGTTTTTTTTCTCTGAGCTTCTGATGGTAGACAGTTTAGGGACTTTGTTTATTGGAGGTTACATCCAGTCTACAGTGTTTTTCTGTATTAGACTTTTTCTCTCAGTGGTATGCTCATTGTTTTATCACCTGCGTGCATCCGCAGCATCTTGTCTGTAAGGTAGTCTCCTGTTTAAAAACAGATTTACATCTCTGTGCAAGAGGAGATCTGAGTGCTCCCCAGACATCACACAGTCTGTGCTGAAGTCTGCTCTGTGGATGAATACAGACAACAGGAGAATTACACAGTCAATTCCCAAAAGACTGTGTTTTTCAAAACAGATTCAAAAAGGCCAGGATGTTGCATCCTAATCCAAAACAAAATGCAATGGAAACGCTAGAATTTAAATCCCAGATTGAGAAATTTAGGTGGGTAAATTGAGGGCTATACAACAAGCTGGCTGCAGTAGAATTGCATGAAGTAAGTTGTGTGTGCTCAAGTGGGCAGTTTTATCTTTGTATTTCTACTCGGCTTATTTTTGATGCTTGTGTTCTAACACCTGGGAACATTTTTCTGAGTCTTGCTGTTCTGTAGAATGCCACCTCATAATTGAGGGGAGCAAATTCTGATTCTACCTTTTTGTGTACCTTTTTTCTACCTGTTTGCTAAGTGCTTGGGAAAATTCAGTCTGTTTCACTGGAGGCTTCTTGTTCACAGGAAAATCCAGATTGTTTGCTCGAGATTTCTGAGAAATGTGTATTGCATGAAAGCTATTTAGAGATAAACATTTACCAGATTTTAAACAGTACTACATGATGTGTTAGAGGCAATGCAATGTGAATTGTATTTGGCTGAGGTGAAATTATATGTCTAGTTTTTCTTACCCTGGTCTCTTGTTGCTTTTTTGTGTTAATCTTCTTACCTTGTATTTTAAGTTTCTTAGTGGGATTTTTTTTTTCTCTAAGGGACTGAAAATACTGATGTTGATTATCAAACCTCTAAGATACATGAATTTTACAAGAAGTTTCTTCCTCTAGATTTCAGTGCAGTATTTATGATTTACTGTTATATATATGGCAGGCAACCCAAAGTTATCTTGACGAACATCCTGAGGACGAAAATTGGAAGAAAGTACATAGACAACCACGTAACAATTGATGCAAATTTACCAGCTGCTGATAAATTGCAATCGGGTCAACTACCCTCATCATCTGTTGCCAGCCTGCAGACATGTCAAATATTAAGTTCTCCTCATGAAAGTTCTTTTCTGTCTGAAAGGTATGTTACTCACTGCTGATTTTGCCAGTCTTCCTGAAATGGCATAACTTCACAATGGAAAAGAATTTCCCTGAAACAGTTTTGGTTCTACTCCTGTCTATGATCAGGAGATCAGTCTTCTGGGTGCAGCTAACTTGCTTGTCCAGTGAGCCCTTTTAACATTACATCTGTTCTGATTTGCTGGACCTGATGATAATGACCTACTTTCCAGTGTTTTGATTTATGAAGATGGTCAAATAATTCAAACACATCTGAGTTGGTTTTGTGTCCAGAACCAAAATCTTGCTTTCTTGTAGCTGTTAATGTGTTCTAGCATGATTTCAATTAACTTCTTTTGCAAAATTTTCCAAATTACTCTCTGTGATATTTAATTTCATAGTAACCCACCAGTGATCTCAGTCCTAACAGGGTGACGTTTAAGGGCTGTGTGTGTCATCTCACCACTTAACCTCTACTTTTCCTCTTTTGTTCCTGTGTTTAGGTTGACTGAGCATCACAGTAATGCTCGACATAGAAAACTAGTGGAAATCAAGTATTAGAATTATATAACATTTTGATATAAGAAGGCAGTTGCATTCAAAGTAAGCTGTATCCTCTTATCTCTTATGGCTACATCTTTGCTCAACAGCAAGTTTTCCACAGGAAAATTTAGCAAGAAATTCGGAGGAAGAAGGTAGAAGGAGGAAGAGAAGAATGTTTGGGTTTTTTTGAGGGCAGGAGTAATTAACAGTTCCCAGGTAAAAGTTGAGAAAAGTAAGTCATATTCCTCATTCTGATACATCAGCATCTTAGAGAACTGAAATTAATAGGCATTAATTTTTAATTCCTTATTTTTTAATATTGGGTTACCCATTGCTACTTAAATTAGCCTGATAAAGTTGCAATTTAGATGAGGGATTTAGATAGAACAGTTTATTAGACTGTCTCAAATATTATATTTGTTGCTAATAGTTTTCTATGATTAGGGTTGAATGAAGTGTGGGGATTTTTTTCATATTGTTGGGGTTTTTTTTGTTTTGTTGAGGGTGTTGTGGGGGTTTTTTTTGTTTTATGGCAAAATCTTTTAGTTTTAGTGTCTGATTTTTTTCACTTGGTAATGTTTTGGATGATGGAAGGTAGTGGGTTTATAGAGAGGAGAACGTGAACTCTTGTATTGCACTCTCTAAATCTGAGGAAACATCTTGAGTTCTTTTTCAAGCTCATATTTGGATGGTGGCTGTTGAATTTTATATTAAGCACAATAATGGTCGGAACTAGTAATTTTTTTTAGCCGTTGGTGTACTCCTCAACTTGCTTTAACTTTGGATTGGTTCATTGCTTGAAGGATTAATATTCTGTTCCTGCTACACAACTTTCTAGTGTATTATGTAAAAGACTTGTCATTAGCAGGAACCAACATTAGGATGATTTTTCACCCCTCCCCAGTGACCAGCACAATAGTACAATTTGTAAGACGTATCACATGGGAAATGGAGAATTTAGGAATTATTTCAACAAAGTCATGGCTTGATCCTAGTCACCTCTCTGTAAGTAAAATCTGTGCATTACATACACTTGGCACTGATTCTTTTGAGGTCCCTTCTTTCAGAGGAGAATAAAACCTCCCCTCTTATAAAGGTTATGCATATGAATGCACATGGTCATACAGAGAGTCTTTTGTATCATCAGAGTAGCTAGAATGCATACTTTGTTTTACTGAAAATTGTGCCAGTTTTGTACTATGAAAATTTCAGATCAAACCAAAGAATTGTCTGATCAGAACAGGGTGGTAATAAGTTAACTAATCTCTACCAGCTAGAACTTGCTGCAAGTTCCCTATTTTCTTTCTTGCTTTTGGTATTACGGAGTTGGTGGACTTTGAGTTGCTTGTTCACTGCAAGCCAGTGTGAAATGCATTTGTTTAAGTCACCACTGACCTATCAGTATAGCTAATGAATTTGAGGTAGGTTTTAAATGTAAAGAAACATAGGGGTTTGAAGTGTTTAAAGTACTTCTTTCCCATGGCTGTTGAGAACACTTTCTACTATATGTATGCTGCCTTAGCTTCATAGGTGATGCATATGTCTGTTAAAGGGTGCTGGATTACCAGCAAAGTTTGAAATTGCAAATAAAATGTGCAGAATTTATGTATAAAGTCAACATGTTTAAGGAAACTTGTTATCTGAAACAGTCCTATTGAGATACTTCCTATTACTGAATGCCTGAATTGTGATCTTGGTGTAAAACAAATGCTGAAAAACGCTTGATGGTTTTTTATGGTCTTTTAAGGCAGTCATATCTATGCAGCTGTTATGCATACAAATATTTAAATTGAGAAAGAGATGTGGTTCCAAAATACAGTTTTCTATAGTGAGGTTATTCCAGAACTAGAGCTACCCGATCTATGCAAGACCCTGTCTTGTTCAATACACAGAATAAATAGTAGCACTTACTGAGCGCTTCTTCTGTGTATGGTCCAATTCATGGTTCTTTGTGAATGGAAAGATAATCAGTAATTTCTTCACAGTCCTTGTACATACTGTTCATTGCTGTAGTATCAGAGCTCTGTGGAAATCTTTATTTGTCTTTGCAGTGTTCCCAAAGAGCAGCAATAATCTACAGATAGGCACTGAAGAATAGGCATCTTTTCAGAAAGTGTCCAACAGTTTTGACTATCTAGTTAGAGATGTCCATGGTTGGTGATGTTCTTTGTGAGTTCAAGCTCAACTGTCAGTGATTTCAGTCATTGTGATGGGCACTTAGCTCTTAGCAAGTTTGAGACCACAGCATTCACAGTTAGACACATTATAAAGCAATGAACATGAAATCCATTTGGATTAAGTATTGTGATCCTTTTCTGTTTCTTTCTCTTTCGTATCCCATCCTCCCTTACTTCCTTCACAGGTTTCAGGCTCTTTCAAGCAGGAGTTTTTATTTCAAATAGTTTCTAATTACAGGGTCTTACTCAATGGATTCTGTTAGTCATGCTGAATCTAAAAAATATACTACATTGTCTCATTCCCACCACATTAATTACAAGTGACTGTTGTTCTCTCTCTCTTTTTCTTATGTGTTCTTGTTGCAGTCACTCCTTACAGCAAATTAATATTTGTGCCTGATGTCATGCGTGCCAGATTTTCGTACTTTGTGCTTTTTGGAAGCATCTGTTTCATTAACATTGTTAGAATACCTCCATATTTCTGCAGTTGGACTGAATTAATAGTGTTTCATTTGCCAAGGTCCACAAATTTTATGAGAAAGGCAGAAGTTTGTGATCTAACCAACTCTAGTTTTTGTTATGATTTTTCTTTCAGTATTCTTTCAAAATTAAAGATAAGTCATAGTTAATATTATTTGCAGGTCTGAACGTTGCCTGAGAAAGACAGATGATGAGCTGTGTAAATTGACCAAGTCCTCTAAGGAACCAGGAAAAACTAATGCTGTCACGTTAAGGAGACGAGAGCTGCAAAAGAAAGGTTTGTAGTGAGCAGTCATCTAGCATTTAAGTATGAATTTTGGAGAGTGTTGGAATAGGAGAGCACAGAAATAGAATAGGTGTTGCAAGCAATGTATGTATTTCCTCACAATGCAGTTTTTCACAGGTGTGGTAAAATATGTCAAATGCCTGATTTTAAATAGGAATAAAACTATGGGGAATCAGACCTGTGGAAGGAAAATGAAACTGAAGAAAGCCTCACTTCACTCTTATAATCCTGATTTTATAAGAAGTCTTTTATAATCAAGAAAGTAATCCATTAAGAATGCTCAGTGGTTTGTGAACACTGCTAAAATGTTTATGCTATTTGACAATACTTGTATTCACTGCTGAAGAATTATGACCTCTGTGCTCAGTCTCCAGGGATAATGTACTGCCTTTTCATACTGATTAGTAATATATGCAGATTAGAACAGGAAATTGAGAATATTGTATCTGGCAGAATATTAAAGAAAGACTAATTCTTACTTGGAAGGGAGCTATGAATTTGTTTATACCCTTATCTTAAGTAATTATGCAATAATAATATTCCTAATTATTTTAGGGAATATGTTTTGGCAACCACTCACAATTTAAAAAAGGAAAGAATTATTAAAGATACCTGTGGAAGATAGCTGCTCCCATGCATTTTATTTAAGACATAACAGATATGGAGAAATGTAAAGGTTTTTAAGGATAATCTGTTAAATCACCTCCTTTTTAGATGCAGAAAACAAGCACTATGATGAACTGGAGAAAAGGGGCACACAGATGAACAGCACTACTCTTAGTCAGAAGGACTCGGGCTCTTTTGCTTCTGAGAAAAGGAAAAGAAGACATAGTGGCCATATTTCTGATGATTGTAATGCACACATTCCAGAAAAATCACTTGTACTCTCTGTAAGTTGCACTTAATTTTAATGTATGTGTTTGTGTACACGCATGCACACACACTTCAGTAGCAGCATTAGCAATATCCCAAATAAAAGAATTATTGTAATAAGTAGGGCTTATTATAGCAGATTATACCCGTTGAGGGAAAGTAGTTCAGTGATGCATCGGAAGGAGTGAGTAAATGTACTTCTGTCCACGGCATCAGAATATGCTTATTGGAGCAAAAAACGTTGTGAGAGGTGAATGACAGTGTTTCTTTCAAACAGGAGCATGGACTAAAAGAATTTTGAAAATAAGACATCTAACTGCTTTAAGGGAAACTTCTTTCACAGGTGATATAGAGTTAGGGACTAATTAGGGGCTTTAATACAAAAATTACTAAATGTACCTGGGGTTGTTGAAATCTTGCAGATGTCATCTTCCTCCCTTCTCCTCAGTTTATTGTACTCTTCCTTAAAGTTTTATTCTTATCCATCATTAAGATTTAAAAAACAAAAAGAAAACAAAAAATCCCCAAAACAAAACATAAACAAAAGACTGAGGGAATCAGTCAAGTACAAAGATTTATATTCAAGCATTTGAATACAATAAAGGCATCCCTGTCACCTTCTGATTAAAACCCCACAGAGACAGGCAGCTGCTGAATCCTGTTAGCCCAGCTGACCAAGCCACACTTTTGGGAAAGTGATGAACATCACTGATTTTTGGTCTTTCAGTGTCAGGCAGAGAGAGAGCGAGTAAAAAATAAGACCTAGTTCCTTGTTCAGTTTGAATGGGGGTCATAATAAACTTCTAAAAGGTTGTCCCTTATGTCTTTATATAATAATAACCTTTGGAATATGAGGAGGAAGAAATTGTCCTGAACTGAGCATTAAATGTTACTGTGTTACACTATAATTATATTTTCTAGCACATAACTAAATCTCAGCGATCACTGATATGAACCATCTAGAAATGTCAAGAAATAAACTTATATCCTGTCTCTGATTCCTGTTTCTAGGAAAAGCAAAGTTTGAGTTCAACTCCTGGCTGCAAAACACCCTGTGAGGACAGACAAGGTGACAGATCTAATACTGTTCTGGTGCTGGATTGTATTCCCCAGCCATTAGATGGAGACTGTAAAGACACTTCCACACACAACCACTTAAGGCCTGCTCACAGCCACACAGAGGAGTCTGGCTCAGAGTCTCCTCCCAGAAGTTTGTCAGAGAAACAGCTTTGTGCCACCAGTGAGGACGTGATTTTACCACGAGTTAGTACGATCAGGAAATGGAAAATGGACCCATCTCAGTACCTGAGCAAGCTGCGGAACAGAATCTGCAGGGGTAATCAGCAACTTGTTTCCATTGACCCAAGTATGTACTATGTCTGTGCTGCTGACAATTACTGTTGGGACACTTAGGTACTAGGAGAACTTGAGCCTGGCTGGCTGGTTGAAACACAGAGAACAAAAGATTGAAGATGGAGAGCACGTTGTGTGTAATGCACTGTGCAGGTTACAGAACAGTGCCTGGAGTCAGAGGCTCTTGTACTTGAGAAACAGGATAGACAGCAAGATTTTAAAATTCCAGTCTTTATTTTGCAGCTGATTTTGTGGCTATGGAAAATGAGCCTGTACTTAAGCTGATGCTTTAGCTGAGAAAAAAATATTCTCTAGTTTGAAGCAACTGAGTTGTGACCTGTTTCTTTTAATAGCTAAATACTTTTAAGGATTGTGGATAGAAGGTGTTCATAAAGATACAAAGCAGTACTTGTTGCATACACTTTCATGCACACAGATCTTGACTGGTTTGGGCAATGTACCTTGATATTACGTACTGCAAGAGAGAATTCTTTACTTGTCTGAAATCCACAATGAATGAAATATTCTTAAGTCTGTGTCATGTAGTATATATATACTTTTTTTTTCCTCTTCAGTCGTCCTTTCCAGTGATGATGAAGATTCACCTTCTGAACCACAGTGCACAGATCTGATGCAGGATAGTATCACTGAAATCAAAGAAACAGACCAACAGTCTGACTTCTCAGCCAAGCAATTGGAAGACAAGATGGAAAGCCACACAGAGCAGGTAGTCTAGTTTTTGGCCTATGTATTGTTATGCCAACCCTTTGTTTCTACAATGTTTGTTGTAGAAAATTGTTTATAGTCCCAGCCACAAGCAGAATTCTCTGGCTCTGAAGCTTCAGTGTTTCTGCAACATACAATGTATTTCCTGTTTTGAAAACAAACTTTTGGAAATATTTTGCATCAGAAAACAAAGGATCCAATAATAACCTGAGCTAGAAATAGACATGATGAAGATACATCTGTGAAAAACTTGTTTTCACACAGCGTTTTAAATTGATTGCAGTTTCTTCTTGTCAACCAGTCCTCTGCTGTAATTCAGTGCATGGAGAAATTCAAGGATCTTTGTTGACAGCAGAGAGAGATAGGGTAAAGTTCCCTTTTCTGTGTGGCTAGCAGTAAAATGTGAATCTAGAACTAGCCATAAAGGTTGTTGCCTCATTTTAGACTTCATTAGCCTTGTGCTGCTTGCTTTGGCCTGGATTTGTGTTATCCTGAAACAAGTCAAGAGCCATTGCTGCCTCCTCTCTCAGGTGCATCATTTTGATCATAAGCATTGAATTGGATCCTGAACCTTTGATATGAAAAGAGAGGTATTATTTTGTTGCTCTGTTTGAGTTTTTACTTGGCTCTAGATTAGTAAAATGCACAGATCATTTCTTGACCATGAAGGTGAAACAAGATCTTTTTAGGCCCTTAAAGACATTGTCAGTAATGGGTGTGTTAACACTTAAAGCTTTTGTGTTATTTTTCATATGGAAGCTGACTTTGGGAGTAAATTCTTACCAGTGTGATGGAAAACTTTCCCAAGTTTACCGAAGGGAAGTATCTCATTTAAAACCCTGTAGTAAATATACTTTTTCTTCCAGTTTTTAACAGAGTCAATTGAAGATAAAAGTCTGATCACCTTACCTTCTGAAAGAACACCTAGAAAACAGATGAACCCATCACTGGAGATTACATTTGATAGTCTATACGTTGGGAGATTTAAATGCTCATCAAGAGGTCCTGCTAGGGTAAGTTGTTCTATTATGATGGTGTTTTGAGAATATTTAAAAATTAAAATTCTGGTAGGCAAAACCAGTGGTACTTAGTATGGAACCACTCAGTTTTGATTATTGTTGCATCAAATTCCTTTGGCTAAACAATGGAGTGTGTATCCATTACCTTGTACATTTGGATTGCTGTCAGAAAAGCTAACTGATTTTCTCTGGCCACAGTTTTCAGATGTAAAGGTTCTGTATAAATGCTGTACTTGAGAAGTCACACTGAGGATGCTTGTAATGAATTCTAACAGAAAATAATGGCCATATTAGTGCCAATTAATGTCACTTAAAAGAAACACCAATTACTTTTCTCAGAAATAGTAATGATTTAGAATAAAGTAATCCATAATGATCAGAGTTCAGATATATACTATGCTCTAATCTTGCCTTTTAAACAGAAAATTGCTTGTTTTGTGGCTTTAAAGTGCATAAAAACAATACTAAAACCAGTAGTGCAAAGGCAACATGCTACTCACTGGGTGTAGAAACATAAGTGAAGATGTGCTTAAATGGAGTACCAGTTCCAGAAGTTTCAACAGGTCTTTCACCAGGCTCATTCTGTGTATTGCAACTGAAAAAGAAATGTTTGAACCTGCATATGTTCTGTTACTTTCAGTAAGACATCTTGAAATCTGGGATTGTACTAATAATAATAATTTTAGGTTTTCAGAAAACAGCAGTTCTGTGCAGCAGTTCTCATGCAGTTATGGAAACGTTTCATGGTAACTTCCTAAATTAACAGACCAAAATAATTTGAAGGATGAATTGAAATAATTTTAGAATCAATGCTTTAGGTGTAAAGTAGACATTTTCCTTGGAGAACCCAACTTTGTGCTTACTATGGTAATGTAGGAGAAACCTCTTCTGTCAATGTACATAAGAACCTTTTGTCAAAAGGACTCTTTATTTAGCAAAGTCTCTTTAACTTAGCAGCAGTGCAAGTGGAATCCTTCAAGGCCTTTAATTCAAAAATTATTGTAAATAGCAAAGTAACACCCCAGCGTTGAACCGTTTCTATCGCATCCTTAATTCAAATAGTGCATCTGACAGCCTATCATGGGTTGCTTTAGCTCCTTTTGTCTCAAGTGTTCATCTTTTTTTCTTCTTCTTCTTAAAGAGCCTATAGGCAGCTCTGCAACTTTATGCTTATTTCTCAGTATATAGCATCTATGCAAGTTATTTGCTGTCATTTAGGTTCTGCAGTATGTCTTCAGGAATGTTCTTTCAGGTGAAATAGGCAATATGAAGTCTCAGACTATGCATATTTGACTTGATAGTGTCAGGCTAATGGTTGGACTTGGTGAATTGTGTTTTCCAACCTAAATGACTCTATTATGTTTTCAGTGTATTTGGCTATAAGAAAAGACATGCAGATAATTAAAAATTCTTATATTGATTTAATCAATTTGTAAAAATCAAAGTAATTTTTTTTTTTTTTTATTATTCTTATTTCAGTTTACAGCAAAGAATATTGTGATCCCACTCCAGGGTAAGAGAATTTTTTTCTTTAAGGTTCTCATAACTGTATCTTTAAAGTATTGCATTAAAATACTAAGTATGTATTTCTGTCATGAGTAATTTATACTCTTACTTGCTTTCACAAAGACATTAGATAATTTTCACTTATTTACATTTTTCAGTAAAGGAGTTTTGGTGTCTATAATGTAATCCTTAATAACTTATCAGTTTCCTGTACTTTTAAGATGGGCTTTGTAGTTTTAATGGCCTTTCCTCCCATATTCCTACATATCACAGGTGTTGAACTATAGTAAAAATGACTGTGCATATTTTTGAGGTGAAACATTGATCTTTTCAGATTAGGGATTTATACCCTCAGGTGAATTAAACAACAATGTATGAGTTGACTAAAGATAAGAGGAATATAACGGTAGATTTGCATTAAGTTGGTTTTTCAAAGGTAATGTGTGCAGTTCTGAATTAGATTGACTAAAAGCAAATAGGAGTTCGTGATTTTCAATTTTTTTTGTTTGCTTTTAGAAAAAATACAACTTTTTTTTTTTCAGGAAGAATCCCAGGTTTAGATGTTTAGCTTTTAGTCTTACAATTTGGTAACTTTGTGTTACATAGTTTGATGTAACTCATTTCAGTGTTGACTTCTCAATATTTTATGTAATACCAGGAATAAAATCTACAAGTACTGTGTTAATATGCTCTGGTTGTACTTAGATCTCAGCATGTAATTACTGTAATATATATGACTATGGTTTTATAGGTATGGTTCTTTTAAATTCTGTTCTCTACAGTGGCTCTCAATAGGAACGTTAAGCTGGCAGTGGATACTCTGGATCTCAGAAGGTTTGGCTTGTGGAGAAGTGATGGTGGCTCCTCTTCAACAATTATCATTTTTCTTTGGTTGTCTGTGGATTATGTAGAAAACATGGAAACCCAATTGGGAAAGTTAGTTATCAGCAAGCCATGTGAGTAATCTCTTTCCTTAAATGCAAAGGAGAGGTCTAATTTATGGCATGTCAATAAAGTGGTTATTTTACAGTTGTGTTTTTTGAATGTGGAGGAAAGCTTATTGCATTTTAAAGATAATGTGGCCAGTATTGCTTTTCTAAAATGCCTTGCTATACTTGTATTTGGAAGAAAAAATCTAACGTAATATGATTCAAAACCACTGCTATTTAATAAAAAGACCTCAAAATGCAGTTTAATTGTAATCTGTGTGAAAAAGGCCTGGTAACTAGGCTTGTGTATAAAACATCTCTCCCTTTAAAATATATGGGATGTTTTACTTGTCCTTACTCCTGAGTGTTGTATATGCTAGATAAAAGGCTTGGCAAGTAACGATTGAGTTGATCTTTGACAAGATTGCATTGGGCCATTGCATTATTATTGAAGAAAATTTTCCCTAAAGGCCAAGTGGGCTCTTTAGTCTTTAGGTTATTATAGACTGACTCTATTTGTTTATCTAGCATGCAACTCTGTAACACTGAGTATAAATTTCGCTCATATGTTCACAGTGGCACAATTACACCAGATTTTTACATAAGGAAAATCATTGCAAAATAGCATCTACAAAAATGATAATGTCAGAGTTGCTGGTAATTTAGTAGTATGTATTCCCTGTGCAGTCACCACCTGTATGAAGAAAAACTATAAGTGATGTTAGTTTAACATAAGGAGTGCAAGTAGTTTGAAGCAAAATGCTGAGTGAAATTTTAGCAGAGGGCTGCCTTTAATTGATGTAAGTTTATTGAAGTTACTGGTAGCTTCTGTAGACACAGTTTCCAGTGAAATGAGTGGAATCTGAGGCTGTGAGGCATCTTTTACTCTTAGGTTTAT
The DNA here is from genome assembly GCF_003945725.1 of Corapipo altera. Lineage (NCBI taxonomy): Eukaryota > Metazoa > Chordata > Aves > Passeriformes > Pipridae > Corapipo > Corapipo altera. The sequence continues at coordinate 223,121 of NW_020884898.1, read as the reverse complement.
TTACCTTGGTTACATTCTTGCTGAAGAAACCTTCTGCTCTGCCTTCTTAGTGTGTTAACATTAGAGGAAAATATAACTTGGTGCTGCTGACAGCCTGAAAGGGGTCAGAGGAGTTCCTCAACCAGGAGAGTTAGAAAGGACTTTAGAAGACAAGATAGGCTGTGCTGATCAATGCACACGGAATGGCCAGACAAGTGTAATGACCAGCAAAGTATTTAGATGTGACTGGTCCTTTTTATGCCCTTAGCCCTCTCTTTTCCCACACATCTTCCTCCCCAAATCACCTGAATGCCTCCCTTTGCCTCCCTTTAGTTCTTCCCTTAATCCATATTAAATTCTTAGTAATCCCAAAATGCAATTCAGTATCAACCCCTTATCAGTTCAGAAAGTGCTCTAGCATCGACTTCGTGGGTTTCAGATCTGGACCCTTGGGCTGAGACTTTCCTGGGAAGGGCCCAGAGTGTGTTTATCTTCCTCAAAGTCCTTAATTTGTGTTCCTACCTGTCATTTTGCTCCTGTGCTCCTCTGGGCTTATCAGGTGGGCCATTGGTGGGCTGATGGCCCCTGTGATGAACCTGGTAGGGTATTATTTGGGCTCCCCTGCCTGCCATTGTCTCTCTGTGCTCCTTTGTGGGTGTGCAAACAAGTTCTTATCACATAATCTAATAGTTAATACTATCCATTCTCTCCTTTTTCCAGCCAAACCTGGTGAATTTGTATTTCTTGAATTGTCCCAGCCACTCACAGAATGGGAAGAAGACAGACTGACTGAACTGATTACAGATGTGAGCAAGAAGAACAGAGCACCAGATCTCGCCGAGTTTTTGTCTTTGAAACAAGCATTTTCCTTGTTTAAGGATCTTTCTCCTGAAGAAAGCTCTTTTGTGAGATACCATAAGGATCTACTAAAGCAATATATGCCAAAAAAGAATACCTCAGATGCTCATGAACCTGCAGTTCAGGTTAGTGTGTAACTGTTGCTTTATTTATCACCACCTTTTGGCATTCACACATTCTAGTAAATTTTCCATCAACCTTCTTTCTTAATCCACGGCTCAAAAAAAATCAGTCGTGGTTGTTGCAAAATTTGCAGTCAACTAGGTTGTGTCCACAGAGGGAGAGTGTGTAGACCTCATCAGTGAGTAGCAAGTACCTATGCTTTAGATTGACTCATGGTTGTGTATATTTAGAATAGGGGTTTCCTGCCCTTGTGGTGTCTCCAGGGCAGCAAATGGGAGTTAATGAAGTTATGAGTGGTGGAGACATTTTTTGGTTGAGCTGGAAAGGCAGCAGAGGAGGAGCCGTGTATATTGTTCTCCAGACACCTCTAGATGTACTTTCAAGCTTCTCCACAGCTTGAAATGCTGAATGATTCCTCAGGCTGCTGGGGAGATGTCTGTGCAAGTTAATGTATTGTCATGGTTTAAACCCTCTGAGGAGTAAATGTCTAAATCCAACTCCACGTCATTACCACTTCAGAAATTACATATATTTGTTCCCACTAGTAAAAAGCACAGAGACAACAGATAAATATGATCCGTGAAACTGGAGACTTAAATAGTGAGCCAGCCAGTTCAAATCTGTATCGTTTTTCAGGCAAATCATTTAAGGGCTGGATTTTCAAACCTTCCAAGCACACACAGCTCCAAGTAAGACAGTCTTATACTTGTCTCCATCCTTTCAGGTCATGTTTCTTCTCCAAAACCGATTCTGCATCACTTGACTAAATAATACTTGGACAGTTTTGGAGAGATTATGACCTAAGACCTGTCATCATTTTAAAAGATTCATTACTTTTTTATTGCCTGAGTGGTGGCACATTTGCCTAAATCCTGAAGGTTACACTTTTGCTCTCCAGCAAGAATCCTCTTCAGTGATGCAGGTTATTCCTATGGTCTTTAAGCCTGAATTTTCTGTATTCTGTTTTACATATGTATCAAGCTGCATAATGCTTTTTACTACTATTATTGTGGTTTTTTTCTCATAGGAATCAAACCTAAAAGTGATCAGGCCCAGTTATGCCCTTGCAAATAAGCAGAACAGTGGTTGCTATTCTATCTCTTTGTCCTCTGCACTGAATGAAGAATGGAAAGAAGTAAGAGAAACAGGAGCAGTTAAGAAGTAAGTAATATTTCATATAAATGAGAAAGTAAAAGAAATTGAATAAATAAGTTGTTAAGTGAGGGCTTTTATTCCAACTACCATTCTTTAGTTGATTTTGAAGTTGTGTGAAAGTTGCTTTTAGATATCTAAAATATCCCCAAGTCTAAGTGTAGTTATTCCTATTCCATCCTGATAATTAACAGACAGAATGGATGTATTACAGGATTACAGAAAATCTCACAGAAACTGAAGAATACCTGAACTGTGACTACAAGGTCTCATCATGGGTGCATCAGTGGGGAGGGTAGGGACCTCATGGGTTCCGTAAGTGTCCATCTAAGTCCATCTTAGCAGAACTACTACTAACTTAAGATGAACCTTTTTTAAAATGTAAACTGTTTTCTTTCACTGTGTCACACACTATTTATAACTGATGTGTCATACAGTTTACTTATTAGTACAGAAACTTGATTGAAAAAAGACACTAGTGTATCAAGATGCTGGGAGAGCACTGACATGCCCTCAGTTCTGTCTGCACTTGCCTCTTGTAGTACAGCAAACATTACTGGATTAAATTGCTCTTAAGAACTCTGGCCTTTTGCTGTCACTGTTTCTACTGACTGTTGGTTTTGCTTCTTCAACAGCAAAAATGCTCAGTTCATGGTTCCAGTTAGTTAATATGGTTTTTAATCTGGAGCCTTTTATGTACATTTTAAATACTAGTGGTAGGAGTAACTTGGGCAGTTTTAAACCACTTACAAATACATATGCTACATGAGGTGTAAGCCCAAGTTCTCTGACTGGAAATGTGGGAGTCCTTGTTGGACTGTTCATTCAGACCATTTGTCCTCTAGTATTTCTCCACATTTTATATTTCTTCACAGAAGAAATTTTATATTTCTTCACATTTGTCAACTTCTTTTATGAAGAATAGAAAAACAAGATGAAGGTAAAAAATAGTCTCCTTTCAAAAGTTTTTCTCAAAGTTTCAGTGTGCATTGGAGTGAGTATTTCTTTTGAAACACTTAGCTATTGGCAGAAGAAATGGTAAAGGACTTTTGAGTTAGCCAACAGTTTCAAGAACTACTACTTTTAACAGGTTTTCTAGAAAATCTTCTACATGTGAAACAGCCATACTAAGAAGAATGTCATGTAAAACAGTTTGTCACTGTTATCACGTGATTTATGTTTTCTAGTTTAATTGTTTACCCACCCCCACCTGCAAAGGGAGGACTGGGAGTCACAAGAGAAGACCTAGAGTGCTTAGAATATGGAGAGTTTCTCAATGATGTCATCATTGATTTCTATCTTAAGTAAGTAATCACAGTCTTGTTTGTACCTTTCTTTCTAGGGCCTGATCTGGACTTGAATGTTACTGTAAATGTTGGTCACTAAACACAATACAACAATTTCAGGAGTAAAGAGTGTGATGAATTCGTATGTTGGATTTTTCTAAAAGCTTTTTTATATTCTTAGCAGTTTTATTTGTTTTAATTTAATTCTTTTTGTCCCTCTAAAGAGCTGTGATATAATCCAGACAGAATAACTAAAGGAAAAAAAGCCTTTTGGTGACCTTACATAACAGAAAGTGCTGAGCAGTGTTAAGTAGGCAGTTGAACAAAGTAGATGGTCTGCACTAGTATTTTATTTACTAAGTTTGCATGAAGTGGAGCATCCTCTGCTATTCTTTGCAATTTCAGGCATTTTTCTGCTGCAGATCTTCTGCAGAAAGGAACACAGCTAATACTTCTTGAGGAAGTTGTGCTTGGCTGAGCTACTCCATGCCACCCTGCTAAAGTTGCTTGTGAAAGCAATTTTTCAAAAACTGGCACCGTGGCCACCATTCCCTGAAGTTGAGGTTTATTTTCACTCTGTTGACTTAGACCTAAGAAGAATTCTGGTTCGTTAAAGGTTGTCAGCAAGAATTCCATTTTACTTGGCATCCAGATGGCTGAAGGAGCAGGAGCCATAGGAAGCCTTTTCTAAAGGAGTGAGAAAGGCAATGTGTTACAAAGTGTTTCAATGGGATATTGCAGCAGACCCCCCCCTTGTATTTTGCCCTAAAATAGAAATAAATAACGCAGCATGGTCCTCTCAACAACTGTAGCTTCATCTCAACAGAAAAGAAAGATTTAAATTAAAGAATTTAATGCAATCGTTGCAAAAACTTCTCTGCTTTTAAAATTTGTTAGACTTCCCACATTCTCAGTTTTCATTGTGTTGCAAGTTGTATCATGTATGGCTGTGTTTCCCAAGTCATCAGATGAAGCTAGAGGCACCTTGTGTAGGATAACTGCAGTTATGAGAGCTTTGGTCTTCTAGGATGACAGAAGAAACACTCAAGCTGATGTTTATAGTGAAATTATTGGCAGTGAAATAATAAGTACTTGTAGAATATTTGACTTAACTTTCATATGCTTAAATTGTCTGTTTTACTTCTTTAGGTTATTGTACTGACCTTTGCATGTTGTACTATGCTTTTTGTACATGCAGGAGTATATCACTCCATAGGTTTATAATTGGTCAGGTTTTAAGCCTGTCTTAATTGCAAGGGCTAGATACCTAACATTAAAAATAAATTCAGAAACTTGAAGCACAAACCTAGGACAAAAAATTATTGCATTCTTAGTAGTTTCTTGGCTGCTACACACTCTGATGTCCATGCATGTGAATAGTTACAATAGAGCAGAGAGAAAAGTTTGTCATAATTAGTGGCTATGAAGACAACTGGTAGTAAGTATAACCTGAGTGTGATAAGTCATTAAAATAACTGTCCTTTTTTAATCAGTAATGGTAGTTTCTAGAAAAGGAATTTAATAATTTCCTTTTTTTTCCTCTTTGGTAGGTACCTGTTGTTGGAGAAGGCACCAAAACGTCTTGCTGACCGTACACACATTTTTAGTAGTTTCTTCTATAAGTGCCTGACCAGGACAGAAAAAACCTCTGAGGGGGATGTCAAAGTTTCGTAAGTTTGTTTTAGGTGCCATTATGACCAGAAACAAGCTATCTATTTATACCACTTGGAAGTTCTCCAGCTCATCTACTGATTAGTACATGAAATAGTAATTGGTGTTCTCCAAAGGATTAGTGGTCGAATATTGTAACTCACAATTAAGTGTGTTGGTGTTTTTCCTTAAAATCTACATGTGATTCATACTGAATATGAATGAAAATGTTATCACCTTTCTCCAACTTTATCCGAATCTTTACTTCAGACAGTTATTTATGTATTTGGTATTTTTATCAGAAACTCAGAGCAAAGTTCTATGAAATGTTGGTTTCTATTTCAACTTGTGCAAACTAAGAAAACTGAAAATCTAAATTTAGTTTTCTTCCTAGAATTTTCTTATTCTCCTATTATCATCTCCTCATGCTTTATGTCTGTAGAACTGGAAATGAAATGTGCTCCAGCACTTAAATCTCTGGACTGGAGGCAATCTGTTTCTCTTCTGTGTTTGCTGCAGGTGTGCTAGATGACCCTGTGCAAAGCATTTAGCTTTTTCCCTTCAAAAGATAAGGTTGTACAGACAGGCCTTCAAAAGTGGCACTGGAAAGTTAAATTCATAGATGTTTTTATATTACTATAGATCTGGTTTTACACTGGTGTTTAGATGAGATTTTTGCATTTGGTGTAGTAAATAATAATTACTTGATAAATAACTGCAAGAAATCCATTCAAATCTATGAGTAATTTTTTTCCAGAACAGTTTGAGATGGTTCAGAAATAGCTTGTTCGTCACTTGGGCTCAATGGTGTGCTGATTTATTTTTAATCTGTGGGGAAATTTCAAGACTAAGTGAAAAACACATTGAGGGACTGGGGAGGTGTAGGAGTCCTAATTGCTGTGCTTGCTTTAACTAAATAGAACAAAACCAAATAACAGTTGTCATTTGGTTTCTTCAGAGTGGCACAGAGAAGACACAGAAGAGTAAGAACATGGACTCGTCGTATAAATATCTTCAGTAAAGATTATATCTTTGTACCTGTGAATGAGGAGTAAGTCTGTGTGTTTTCAACACTTTTTTTGATATTTAAAGATTTAAATATTTGAATGTTGTGGTGGTAAAAATTTATGGCTGTAAGGTTGGATCATTGGACGTGACACTTAAGATTTTGAAGAAGTAACAGGTGTGAAATGGGTAATTTTGAAGTCTCTTCTAAAGACAAAATGCTTATTCAGTTGTCACTAGTAAACTTTGCACTTTTGGTGTTTACAAAAAGTAGTTTGTAAAAGTAGTCTGTGCCTTGGCCTGGTTGAGTAACTGACCTGGACATGGAAACTCTCTTGTAAAACTGAATAGTCATGGAGAGGTATATATGGAAAATAGGTGCAGAAAGAAATGAGGCTAAAGGTATGCCAATACCTTCAGCTATATTCAAAACTGGGATCACCATCACAGATTATTACTTTTTCTTTTTCCTTACATTTTGGGATGGGTGCTCAAACATTGATAAATTGCTGTGATGAATTTTTGGGGTTTTTTTTTTTCAAAGGAATTGATGCTGATTTTTGCTGTTATGCCACAATGCAAAGTGAAAAAATGAATGAGAGGATTGGTATGAAATGCCATAAAGGAACATGGCAATGATGGTTATGTATCACAGAACAGTTGCTCATGAGCTCTCAGTATTATAAAAGCTTTTCATAGCCTTTTGAGAACCAAATGTTACACAGTTTTAACATTTCTCCCCGTCTCCCTCCTGCTGGGCAGGTCTCATTGGTACATTGCAGTTATCTGTTTCCCTTGGTTAGAAGAAGCTGTGTATGAGGAGTGTCCCCATCAGAATTCCTTATCTCACCAGTCTCCACTTCGATCAGAGAGTGAGAACACTAGACCTGGTTCAGTGTTCTTCAAGGGTGAAGAAGAAATGGATTCTAACAGAATTTTGTTCTCAAAAGGTAGGTAATCTAGAAAAGAATGATGTCAAGCGATATACGGTTCTAATAGTGTCTTAATCTTTGAAGGAGGGAAATTAAGTAAGAGATAGTTTTTAGGATATCAAGGCTGATGTAGTTTGTTTTTATATTGCCATGCATAGCAAGGACTGCAAGTTATCTGCAACTCTGGAAAATACTGGAAGGGACATGTAAAATCAGTGATGATTGGGAAGTCATTTCAGTAAGAATTTTATCAGGAAAATTACCCTCAGTAACTCTGCTATTTGAACATTCAGATGGGAATGTTCAAAATTAGTTTATAAATTAGTTCTTCACTATCATATTTTGAATACTAATAATCAGGAGCTTGAAAATAAAAAAATTTTGGTTAGAAAATATTTTCTTAAAGACTTACTAATTTGTTCTTTTGTACTAGGTGGCAATGAAATTGCTGCTGCTGCTTCAGTTCTAGATTCAGCTATTTCTAAAGTAAGTACCTTTTTGTACTGACAGAGGAAATGTATTACTCTGGTTCTGAAGGCTGTGAGACTTTGACCAAGTGATTTTGCATCATCTTTTTTGCAGTACCTATCAGTGTTTGCATAGCCTGCAGTATGTGCAAGACATTTTTGATTAACTTTAAGTCCTCCTTTGCCTACCTATGTTGCTCTGCTATGCTTTCACATGTTTTTAAAAATGATTTATCTGTCTTTCTGAAATGAGAGCTTCTCTCACTACCTTTATATTTATAAAGATGGTAGTTTGTAATTGCTGTTGGTTTCTTTAAAGATTATTTTCTTTTCTTTTCTCTCAGATCTCCCTAAGTAATTCCAAAAGGCAGATTTGTAAAAGGTATGTTTCAGTTTTCTTTCTAATTTTGTAACATTAAATTACATTAAGAAATTCTGCAGTAATTCAGTTATTTTTCATAAAGCCACAGCTGTAGGTACTTGTCCATTTTTACTGCATTGGTTCAGATATTGATGCTCTTGGTAAGCTCTATTCTAATAAAATACTTGCTTCAGTAGTGTGATAATGAAAGACTGCAATGATTTGTTTGTTTATTTTTGTTGTATACAGGCCTTGTATACTCATCTTAGATTCTTTGAAAGCTGGTTCTGTGCAGAAAACAGTTCAGGTTTTGAGAGAGTAAGTACAGTTTCTATCCTTTAACAAGAGGTGCTGCTGGTCATATGTCTGTATTCAAAATACTTTTCTCTATAAAGGTGTATATTTCTAATGCTAAAGGAAAATCCAGGAAGAGTCACAACAAAGAAAACTATGACGACAATACAGAGGCTTCCATGAAAAGCTTGTCTTTATTCTGCAGTGCAAATATAATGCAAAACTGTAAAATGGACAGTTTTTAAAACTGGAAAAAAAAGAGAAGTACTGGGGGTTTTGTTGTTGAGGGGTGGGAGAGTTTATCCCATCCAGTTGAGTAATTGAGGGTGTTTTTAAGGATGGAAAAACATTTTTTAAAACTAATACTTTGAAATTTAAGTTTTGGTTTTCCAAAAGGCTGATGTTCATTGTTTTGATGGTAGTTTCAGAATTACAGTGTTAAATCCACTCCTATATATGTACAAAAATGTAGAAAGTAGACTGAAGCTGTCTAAAAGCTTGATATGTCAGTATAGTTAGAGTGGAATGGTATTATTTGTTTTGAAGAATGAGAGTAAAAGCATATTCAGTCTTTTTTGTGATAAGTGTGTAAGTATTGGAAGAATGTCCTAAAAATTTCAGTACTTTTACATGTTCCTCGTTACTTTGACATCTATCAACAACTTTTTAAAAAGTTGTTAGTTATTTGAATCAAAACAGAATTGTTCATTTTCTGCTGACCTTCTAGGATGAATCCAGGAAGAATCTGTGTGATAGCCAGGAAAGATTCCTGGAGTTATTCCTTAAGATTTAAAAATGTTCTGGTATCCTAATAGCTCAAAGAAATTCAGCACAAATAACTGTTTTTAAGTAATATCATGCCTATTTCTGTTTTGTATATTTCTTATTATGTGGTAGAGATGCCTCTGAGTGCAGTAGAATATTGAATAGTTGAAATAGTGTATAAATTTCTTTGACAGATTCTGTTAAAAATAAATTGATTAAAGCTATTTTAGCTTTTTGGCCAGCTCTGGAACGATAATGAATAGTATCCCCAAAAAACTGAACTATTTCTCAAGTATTTCAACTGACTGCTTTCTCTTGTAGGTACCTTGAAATGGAATGGGAAGCTAAGCGAAAGACACATCGGGAATTCAGTAAATCAACAATGATTGACCTGTGTCCCAGGGTGCCTAAACAAGATAACAGCAGTGATTGTGGGGTCTATTTGCTGCAATATGTGGAAAGCTTTTTCCAGGTACAAATCAAAACTACCTTCCCCTTTCCACCAAATTACCTTAAACCCCAAAAATGTATTTTTGAAGGAAATAGCCAGACACAAAAGTCTGTGATGCACAGTGTTAGAAGTGTCAAAGCCATTCGAAGAAGAGGAGATTAAACCCATTCTTCACATAGGGGCTGGGATCTTTATATCTGGTTTCTCATCTGTCTGTCAGCAAACATTTCTGACCCTATAGTTAAATGTTGCTTTTACATTGACACATTCAATATCCCTAAGTGTTTGGGTGTATTTGGAGTCTGTTTCATGGTATCTTTGCATCAGTTCTTGTAGCATCTTGGTCAGCATTTTGGTCAGCTTGTACATTGGCCTTTGAGTGACTCTGCAGGCAGCAGCTTCTGGAGAGAGTGAGGGGGTAATTCTTAAAAGGGAATGCACAGACCTAAGGGAGCCTCTCTTTTTGTTCAGCACATACCTTTAGACATCTGCAGATCCTGGGCTTCAGGCACTGCCTTCTAGGGTGTCCCCAAGTCTTCCTCATCCTGATCCAGAGCACTGCCCTCTTACTCTGTCCTTTGAATGGCTGTGTTTGCTTGGTTCTTTAGATGTGTGGTCCACATTCTCTGAGATTCCTGTGCATGCAAAGCCTTGTGTGGGACCTTGGACAGCGGACAGGTTTTTCTTCTGTGGGAGAGCAGATTGCCATTCCAAAGCACCTGTACACTAATGCACACAGTGTGTGGGATAAACGTGAGGAATTGCAGATCTGCATGCAGTTGCAGGGCTAAGATCTTGCTGGGTTCGTGGGGATGTTGTGAGATACCTTACGTGGCAGGTGTGCCACAATGGATAGATGCAGACTCTTCAGAAAGGACAGACAGGGAAGACAAGGAGGTAGAGTTGCCCTTCATGTGAGAGCAGCTGGAATGCATGAATCTCTGCCTTGGATTGGATGAGAAACCATCTGAGAGTTTATGGGTAGTGACTAAAGAGCGGGCTAATACGGGTGACATAGTAGTGGGCATCTGCTGTAGACCACCTATCAAGAAGTGGAACCATGAGTACCTTTTGGTAAGGGTATGTATATATGTGATTATGATGGAGGAACTGGAATTTGACTTTGAAGCCTGTCACACTCGTGTGGGAACTTGTTTGTGCCTCCTTGGTCTCAGCAGCAGTGGAAGGGTTTGAAATTCTTTTTGAAGGTTGCTTTGGGAAATTCATACCGTAAATATTCCTTTTTCTGTCACCAGAACCCCATAGTTAACTTTGAAGAGCCACTGCATCTGGAGGATTGGTTCCCTCGTCAGCTAATCAGAAGCAAAAGAGAAGAAATTCGTGACCTGATCTTGCAACTGCACTTTCAACAGCATAGTGGCAGCAGCAGCTAATAAATCTAATAAGGCAGACCTAGCAAAGGACACTGCTGTATAAAGTAACTGGAACTCTGCCTAGAAGCACTTGGTCTCTCCCTGCCTTGCAAGGAAGACAGAAAAAACCCACAAAAAGTATTTTTTGCTCAGCATGTATTTATTTAAAGATTTTTTTTTTTTCAATGGTGTGTGGTCTTAGAATGCTGGGAAGGGGGGAAGGGAGAAGGTTGTAGCTAAGAGTGTAAATATAAGTTAAAGCTAATGCACATGGATTGCTAATTGAACCTTTGTTTGGCTTATGAAAGCTGCTTACAGTTATGTGCCACAAGGATATAAAAATACTTTCATCTTTTGGAGCCTTTTCTTTATATTTCTATATCAGCGTGAATGGTATATAAACATAGAGTTGGCCCTGAAGACAGGATTTTGATCCTGTATGTGTCTTTTGATTTTGCAACTGATACAAATAGAGTGAATACTATGTATTGTTTTAATTTAAGGACGTAATATGGACTCTCTTTAGAGATTTATGTTTTTGTTTTGTTTCTGTTTATATACAGACATAATCCGCATGTATGAGAAAATTCTGCCAAGATTTGAGGCTGAGTTTTTGTTGTATTTTTTATTAGTATTATTTCCCTCCCTGTCATTTTCTTCATAAAAATGAGTTTTCAGGAGTGGAAGACATTTGCTTGAGAGTGACTGTTGAAATACTCTGAAGTCAAGAGTGGGGTTTTTTTTAAGTATTTTTTATTATTATTTTTCTTATCAGATTTCAAAAGACAACTTGCTCTCAAAGTACATGCCAATACAATATGTGTAGGCAGTAGATTTTTAATGCTGTTCACCTATTTTTTGGGAATAATTTCTACAAATCTTATGGTATCACCTGCATTAGCAAGGCCAGCGGGCTGTGCCTTAACAACCTCAAAAGTCTGAGGGGTTTTACTGAAAATTAAGGTCAATATGTTTGTGTGATGTGTCTTTAAGATATGTTATTTACATATAAGAAACAGGATTTACACTTTGCTTAGGAGAATTGCATGAAGATGCCTGAATATTGAGTATTTGAACTCAGTCTTGATTTGATAAACTAGCACAAGTTTATCAGTCTGCCTACGTATTTATGTAGTTTTTGTCAAATAGTGATCACATAAAATTTTAATAACATTTTCATGTGCACACTTTTTTCTGTACTTACTGCACAATAGGAGGTGATCATTTTAAGAGGATGTTTTCTCCTGTTCTCCATTGTAAGTTCAAGTGTCGTCTCACCCTTCAGAAGGTGTGTCAGATAACCACAAAAGCCACTTGTGTCATGAAATAATCTACAAAACCAGAGCTCTTAAAGCTGGAAGTAGGATAGAGAGTTAAAATAAGAATTGAGGGCAACCCAAAGATGCGAACACTTTTATGTCGTTGCAGAATTCTCAGGGCCCCTTCCCTCAAGACAGAGTAACTGAAACCAAGCACTTGGAAAATCCAGTTATTACTTCAGGTTCTGTACAGTCATCCAACACCTCCCCACCCCCCCTTATTGTTTCTCAAACCAGGAAGCATTCTTGCTGGAGCAGAGAGGCAATTTGAAAACAAAGCAATTTGCTGAGCGCAGTTACCTTCTGTATAGCTGTGAGCAGCCTAGTACAGTTACTGTATGGGTTTTGTCTTTGTTTCTACTTTAATTCTGTAGTTTGTCACTACCCCTCCTCCCCTCCACCCCACCAACAGCTCTCCCTCTCATCCTGGAGTCTGTGTCGTTCAGTACCTAAATCACAACACCAGCATTACTTACAAGGTTGATCTGTGTATTTATTGTAAAACAAAGGAAAGATAAAATGCAGAAATATGTGCCCTTTGTTAATTGATGAATATTTTCAGTGTTTCCTTATGAAAAATAATTTAGGCTTTTTCTTATGGTAAAGTTAGTTTTTATCATCAAGTGACTTGTTCTTTTTCAGATTGACTGGTTTATAGATGTTTAAAAGCAAAAATAATGTACAAAATTTTCTAAATTGATTTTATAGCATGAAAGGATTGGCTTTTTAGATTTGCTACATATGTGCTATGAGAATGCCAATGCATTTGATATTAAAATTACCTCCAGAAGTTACTGAATGTGATTGTTACTGTTCTTTTCCCAGCTGCCACAAATAACCCATAAGTGAAAGATAGGCCATCTTGCTACTTTTAAGGTGTATACAGAGTATGTGTCTCTGAATGAAAATGTCTGTCAAAGGCATTATTGGACCACCAGCTGCAGCCCATCCTATTCCAGCCATTTGCATTTACCAGGTATGTGGTAAATGCTGGGAAGTGTCTGTGGAAGAAGTTACTCTCCAGGTACTTTAGTACTTCCTTTTTATTTGCTAACATTCCCCAAAGTTAACTTTTATCATCTGTAAGGCACCAGTCTGACTCAGGGACCCTTTTGCACATTCCTGTGTTTCCATTTCCTGTATTAACCCGTGTTTAACTGAAATGGTAGAGTGACATGGTACTTCAAAGCAAACCAATCTTTGTAAGACTTTATCGTAAGCTGTGTAATTTTGGTTTTAAGGCAGTCTATTGTACCCAAAGTGTTAAATGTAACTATCAGTTTCGTTCTTCTACATTCTGTCTTTGTGGGACCAGAAGGTGGCTTCCATGAAGAAATCTGAGTCATGGAGATCCGTTTAAGGTACTGTTCCCAAGCACAACACAACATCTTTCAGCAAAAACACTTAAAAAACCTAAGATTTCATCAAGAACTGGAGAAGTGAACTTGCAAGTGTGATTTTTTTATTTATTTATTTTTTTTTAAAGCATCCAGGGACTACTGTGTTTTTCCTCTGGAATTGCAGGCATAGATTCATCACAGTCCATCTGTGCTTTTGTGGGACTTACCTCCTAGAACTTGACCCTGAGATGAGCTTGCAGTACTCAGTACATACTACTTTACAAAATAATAAAAGCTTGAAGACCACAGTATTAACACTTTTATCTTGGTTATGGCAAAGAAGCAGAATTTCGCTTCTGACAGCCCCCCTGCCTGCCCCTCCCCCATTCCCCACCCAAAAAGACCCCAACTGTTTCCAGATGGAAAAGCAGGAATGAGACTTGAGAGGTCTCAGTATTGAAAATGTGTTGAATAAGGCCAAGACTAAGCAATAATTCTGTTCAACAAAATTGAAGTTGGAAATAGTGTTCAAAGATGAAGCATGAACACTGGGATCATCTTTGCCTGTTGAACACGGTAAGAGATTTCTGATCAACAATTCAGAAAAGGAGGAATACTGGGGATAGGTCTACATTACACAGGCAGAGTAGATAATGAAGCGTGAGTTTAATTTGGTTGACCTCGCTTCCTAATTTTTCTGCTCCAAATACTTTACAATACTACACAACGGAAGAGATGTCAGTACAACAGGCTCTGGGGAGCTGAATTTGGTCAGCTGGAGGGTTAAACAGCCTCAAAATGTGTTTATTCTTGAGAGGTGGTTCACCAGAGAACTCTCCAAGAGCACAGGTAAAAAGTGGTGATAGTAAAGTGCTTGGCAACAGCAACCACAACAACTGAACAAGTGAAGAGGTTTTGTCTAACCTAATTGCCTCAGCTAAACTGATTAGGAATTTTGTTGCTGAATCCTGTTAGATACCATAAAATCAGTTGCTGTATCCAGTCACAGGGGGCAATTTATAATCTTGATATTAAACCACATGAGCTTGGAGATAGTGTCTGCCATGATGTGGTTCTTTATTAGAGGCATTTTCATTCAAGTATACCTTTATTTTGTATTTTGTAGTTACAGATGAGTGAATTTAGCATTTTGAATAAATTGTATTTGAACAACAAGGACATTATTTGGAACAGTATGTGTGCTGTAGCAGAATTTCAGCAAGCATTACCCTGTAGAGAACTATAATTCAGCTAATCACATTTGCTATATGAAAGTACATGTCATTTCTTCTCAGAAATACAAACTGTCAGAAAACTGTCTTTATTTTTGGAGGTACTAGGGTGACCTTGGCCTGTTTCATCACTAGAATTACACTTCCCTTTTTTTTTGTCATTTAGCAAGAATATGCTTTTCCTGAATAGTTTCGAACAGATACAACTTGACTGCTGGAAATAAAGGATTCCACATCTTCTGGTACAAAGTGTTACTGTAAAGGCTGTGGTCAAATCAATGAAGGAGTTAATTTTCCAGAGTTACTTTGGAAATCTATTGCAAGAGTTATTTTGCTTGCTTTAAGGAACTGTAGATGATGATTGTATTTTTAGTTATGCCTTTTGCTATTGTATATGTAGGAGATTTTCAGCTGTTGCAAATCTACATTTCAGTGCCGAAATCAGTTGAATTTAACATTGATAGCTTGAACTAATATTAATAAAACTGAATTTAAATTTTTAAAATATTTTATCACACAGAAGCTGACATAACCATACTACAGAAAACAAATTTTGACAGAGATATAAAGGACTTGTGTTTTATACTATCTGCATTCTCAGTGACTTTGAGTACTTTGCTGATGAAAGAAACAGCGATGCCGTAAATCTAAAAACTCTCCAGGAAAGCTTTTAATTGGGTTTCATACTTTTACTGAAGTATGTGTATTCTGAGAATTGTCTGTAAAAGGATTAGTTGTCACATATTCTGGGCACCATTGCAAGGCTGGTCCTGTGCTGTTCAGTTTTCAGCTCCAGTGTGGTGACTGCACTTGATGGTGCTGCCAGCATTGTAGTTAGCTTGACAGAGACAGACTAGCTCAACAATGACAGTTTGATAGATCAAAAATGTCTGATTCTAAGAAAACTGGGGTCGTTCGAGTAGCTCAGTGGTTAAACTGAAAGTGTAATGTAATAGGTTTGGGGGACGGGGGGGGCATCCTAAAGAACATATGTTGGTGTTTTGAAAAATGCCATCTGGAATCTGTTCCATGTCAGAAGACAGAGCCTAAAAACAAAGGTGATTTTATTTGATTCCTGTCAGTGTCATATATATATATAGTACTGATAATTCCTGATATGTGAGTTCCTGGGAGCTCAGAAGAGCAGCTGGAAGAGAGGAGTGAGCACTGTATGCTTAAGCTGCTCTGTATAAAAGCTCTGCAGACAGATACCTGGGAAGCCTTGGAAATCCAGCTTTGAAATGCTTACACAAAACCACTACCAAAAATAGTCACTTCAGACAAAACAGCAGTTTGTTCAGATTGATCTGAACACAGTAACCAGCAAGTCCTGAGTACCACTACCCAGGAGACTGCCCTGGAGATCTCCTAGTCATCTGAATACAGTCTGCCATTGCAGGACAGCTTCCGTACACGTTTCCACAATGACCTGACCCCAGACAGGATGTGCTCCTGAGAGTGCTACTGCTTTCCAGTTCTCTCTCCTTTCTGTACTTGTCCTTAGCTGATGATCTCTTCAGGTGTCTACACTGATTTGTTCCTACTGGTTGTGTCAGGTAATACCTGAACAGAGATGAAAGAATCACAACCTGCCCTGGATTTATCTTTGGGGGAAGCACTGTTTTTGGGATGCAAGGGATAACGGTGTAAGACTTTCTCCTTTAGCACAAACTTGGGCAGCAGCCCTGTCACCAGAAAAAACAGTCCTACAGAAAGGTTGGTTCAGTGCTTACACATGCAATGGTGTTTAAGCAAGCCATACATTTAGGTATGTGTATATAGTTGTATAGGCAGAAGACAAAGCACACTGAGACCTTCCACTGGAGACTAGCATGCTCCCTCTGATGCTTTGTGGTCAACATGGTTTTAAAAGAGAGAAGAAATGGAAAGGCCAATGAAAAAACATGGTTAATTGGATGGGAAAGGTGCTGTCCTTGTTTGGACTGTCTGTTAATGGTATGACAAGCTCTGGTAAAGAGCTTAGCTGGTCAGATTAAAATTAAAAAATTGTGTCAGTCCATCTGCTAGCTCTAAGGAGTTCACTTCGATCACCTTTTCTTGTTTCTTCACTGAAGCGGAATACTGTCTTTGAAAAGAACATTCCCAGGATGTCTTGGTTGACTTGTTTTACCTAATGTTTTCTCCGAAGATAATGATATGTGACGTCAAGACATTTTCAAGAAGGGCAATGCTCTTGGTTGGTTCAAGGCTACCTTAAAGGCAACAGCTCTTTTGTTAAAAGGGATTTTGTTTTTTGCTTTTTTATTTATTTTTTTTTGTACACAAATAAGTATGTTTGGCTTAATTTGGAAAATCTTTCTTTGCCTTCCGGGAATGATTAACGCCGATCTTCAGGTGGTTGCAGGTAATGCAGAAATCTTACTTATGTACTTGTTTTCTAAGTTTACTTATGGCAGTGTGTAGAATTAGAAATATGTCTCTGCTTTAATTGTAACAAAGGGGGCTAATACAGAGAAATGTTTGGTCAAATCTGTGCCTTGATAGCAGTGTAAATATGGAATATTTAGAGTGATTTCCATGAAGTATAACAGCACATTTGTGGGTTTTTGAGTGTAGAATGTAGCTACAGGAGGCAATTTTTCCAACTTTAGGAGATTAGTTAAACACTGGTAATTTTTTTCTTCTTTATTGATTTTGTATTAGGTCTTAAAAAGGAAGGTTCTGTCGTCTGCTTATGGACACTGAATATGTGTCAGTTTGAGTACAGATTGGGATTTTGCCTTAGTGACATTTTTGATGTTCTTTTCTCTCTCTGGTGTACCATCTGGTGGTGATCTTCTGCACTAGAGCTGACTATTAATATGACATCAAAATAATCACACTCTTCATCTTTCAGTCACAGAAGTCAAAGGTGCTACTGACTTTGAAGTTGCAGAATAAACTCATAATCTCTGGAATGAAAAATGCCATAGAGTTATTACTGTTCTTTCTCCAATAAATAATTTCTTGTGATTCTTCTTAAGGCATGTTTTCTGGGGAAAAAGTTAGAGATTGAATTAAATAATTTTGGATCAGCTGACTGTGAAGGACAGAGAACTAGACTGTCAGACTAAATCCCAATATACACATTCTATCCTCAGCTGTTTCCACAAGTTTCCTCTGGAATGATGTGGAACAACTAGTATAAGAGGAAATTAACCAAACTCCTATAGCTGATGAGCTCTTTTATTACTTTTTTTCCCTTTGCTCTAGTTGAGTGGGGACCTGTCTCACAGCAGTGAAAGGTGTACTTGTTAGCTGTCCATTCAAGCAGCTTTTCTTTTTGTGAGGGATATTAATGTTTCCTGTGAAAAGAAAGTATGGAATAAGAGTCCTTAATTAATGACTTATTTAATTTCTGGCCCTGAAAGCTTTTAAATACATTTTTATTCACAAATATAGTCCCATTGACTTAGCCAAGCCAAATCACAGAAGGGAAGTTAACCAAAAAGCGTGAGAATTCAAAGGGTTAGAGCTTCAGACTGTGTAACCATTTGATGGGATGCTGTAAAGAGCTTAAGGTTGTTTATAATAGGACAGTCATACAGACAGGTTCTGTTAACAGAAAAAAAGCACAGTTTTGTCCTCCAGGGACGATAGAAATGACATGAAGATATATATGATTTCATCATTATCTCATCTGAGAAATTTATTTGTGGTTTTAATTTTACAGCAGAAGTTTATTCAGCTACAGGAGGAGGACAGGCTAAAGGTGTTTCACCAACCCCTCAGCTCAGTGGCTGGCAGTTGGCAAACCCTTCTCTGCCACATGAGTTGAAAAAGCCCAATGGCATCATGGAGGCTGAACAGTTCAACAGGCATTTGCTGTTACGAAGGAAGCGATCCATTCTGTTTCCCAGTGGAGTTAAGATCTGCCCTGATGAATCTATTGAGCAGGCTATTGCCAACCACCTGAAATATTTCAGGCTCAGAGGTAAGTGACTGTAAATCTCATGGGTGCAAAGAACATGTAATTTATGAAAAGAAATAGATTAAGCTTTTAAACGCAGTGAATACCAGGCCATAGGAAATACACTATTACCCAAGAACTTTAATTTTCTGTGATAATCTTCCTTAAGAGAGCTGTTCTGAGCTAAAAACCCACCTTCTGGTTAGACTCATATATAAGAACTCTGGGTCCCTGGAACCTCAGTGTTTAATAAACTCATCCTTTCTCATAGAACAATTTGAATGCTGAGAAAAGCAGGGGTTTATCAGGTTAGCAGGTTATGCAGGTTAGCTAAATGACTGTTTTTATTTAGTATTCTTCAGGTGCTAGCAGAATTCACTGGGAAACCAGTCAGAAGAGTCAAATCTGAGACACTGATGTCTCAAGCATGTGACTTTTGACTATGACTGGTCACACAAAGCATAGTATGTTCTGTCTAGAAAGCCAGTATCTGTTTATCAGGCTGTAGTGTAGTAGGCAAGAAGCCTCTCTTTTAAGATATGGGAGTTGGACAGAGCTTTCCCTGAAAAGTTGAAATATTCTTTCACTTGATGAAATATTACAGCAATATGATGTACCTCAAACCATTCTGGCTGACAGCACTGGAGTGGGGTGTCACATGCAGTACCTTCTGGTATTTGTGTCTTTGTATCGTAGCATTCAAAAAGTTTGTAGTATCTTAACATTTGTACATAACTGGCAAAATGGCAAAGAGGTGCTGTCACAGGAGAAGGAAGGATGTTCAGAGACTCATTTTTAGTGAGACTTGATTGCCTATAGAAGAAACTCTAACTGGTAACACAGTTTATTCACTTAGAGAAGTGAAAAACTATTAGAAGCAGGAGTTGCTTAGTGTCTGCATAAAAGTAAACATAAAGAATATACTTGGAGGACAAAGTGGAATTATATGAGATTAGACCCTCATTCAAATATGAATTGTGCCCAGCTGGCAAGAGTTGTTGATATTGATGATCATGCTGGCAGTTTGACAGGCTTTGCCATCGTCCTGTTTATTTCCACCCAATAGCACTCAACTGCTCTTTGCTTTGCTCCCAATGAATCCATACATACTGTGTGCTTCAACTGCAATCACCCCTCAATTGTCTGTGATATTGGCACATAAGGACAATATCAAGTAAGCAAAAATGAGAGCTATAATAAAGAAGAAAAATTCATAAATTATGTTGTGAAAGTGTATATAGGACTTAATGATCCTAGGCTGAACCAAAAATCCACTTATTCCATCTGCTTCCTTACTGTACTTAACAGCTTTCACAATCCACAAGGATTTCTTGAGCACAAATTCTATGACAACCCCAAGCACTTTTAACTTGAAACTTTTGAAAAACATCTTTGCAAGTAGCAGGGGTGACTTTAAGTAGCAGCTGGTCGAGCAAGATCTGGTTCAAGCAACTTGTCATCTTCATTTTGGTAGGAGCAACACTTTGCACCGTGTTTGGTGGTGTCTAGTTAATCACATCCTGAGTAAATGCACCTGAGGTACATGAGAGTTGATGTGCTGTGGGATAGGTTTGTGTGGCAAGGTTTTGGTAGCAGGGGGCTACAGGGGTGGCTTCTCTGACAAGCTGCCAGAAGCTTCCCCCATGTCCAATGAGGCAATGCCAGCTGGCTCCAAGACAGACCTGCTGCTGACCAAGGCTGATCCCATCAGCAACAGAGGCAACCCCTCTGGAGTAACATATCTAAGAAACAGAAAAAGCTGCTGCAGAACAGCAATTGCAGTTGAAGAGAAGAGTGAGAATGTGTGAGAGAAACAGCTGTGATGAACTGATCACAACCCCAATCCCTCATCCCCCTGTACCACTGCAGATGAGGAGTTAGAGAAAACCAGAAGTGAATTTAAGCCTGGGAATAAGGGAGAGGTGGGGGGAAGGCATTTCAAGGTGTTTCAAGATTTGTTTTCGTTTCTCATTGTCCTGCTCAGATTTGATTGGTAATAAATTAAACAAATATCCCCAAGTTGACTCTGTCTTGCCCATAACAGTAACTCGTGAGTTATCTCTCCCTGTTCTTTTCTTGACTCACAAGCCTTTTGTTATATTTTCTCTCCTCTGTCTGACTGTGGAGGGAAGTGATAGCACAGGTTTGGTGGGCACCTGATGTCCAGCCAGAGTCAACCCTTCATTCACAGTTAAACTGTTTCTTGCGTATTACTGAATTATGTATAATGTTTCTACTAGCTAGCTGAATCACCACAGTCCTCTGTCAACAAAATAGTCCTAGGAAAGAGTGTGGTCACTGCCACTCAGAGACCAGCTACTGTCAGTGACTAGTAAAGTAACTGACCACAAGGGGAATAAATATGAATGTACACAGAATCTGCTGATTTTTTTGAATCCCAGTGTGTATTTTTAGAATCTTCTTTTTATTCTGTATCTGTTGAAGTAAGAAATTGCTTCAATCTCCCATACTTTCTCTGGAAAGGATGATTTCAGTACAATCTATTCTTTCCTTGGTTTTGTTTTACTGTCAGCAATAAACAGTGCCACTACCTTGGAAGGAAAGGTCGACTGCTATTTTGATGGAAGATCTTGTTAGAAAAGCAGAAAAGGTTTGCATGTGCTGATTATCCAGATTATGTTTGTTCTATCTGTGTCTACCTTAGAAGGAAACAGGTAGGAATATAACTATCTACCTCTAGCTCCTAGCTTATTTACTTTTGCTAGCTGGCAAAAGCCTCTGTAAGTGTCAGAGACTGACAGATGAACACTTCTGTCATAGGTTTTAAGGAAGTGCTTATGTCATGTTGCTGTAGGCTTAACAGCTTTTTTTTTTTTTTCTCTGACTACAACATCTGGATTTCAGATAGTGAGTGGGCAGTGTATGGTAATACCTATTATGAATAGTGATGTTCTTTACTGCTCACAGGGAAATGGTAGTCTGAGCCCCAGTCAAGTAAAATTAATTACACAAAAAATACCCATACTCACTCAGACCAAAAGTCTGTTGTGACCAGTCACCTTGCGTAGACAAGTCAGTGAATCTGTTGTGTAAATGGCTGGTAGATGGCTGAGGTAGATGGCTGGTAGATGGCTGAGAATTTGTAATAGACTTAGAAGTTGAATTAGCAGGTTAAACAGAAACAATATAAAGATTACAAAATAGCATGGCTTGTACTGTTTCCCTGTCCCATGTCTGTTAATTGGGTAAAAGAGAGGCTGCTGGATTCTGCTGGATTCTAACACCATGGTTCAGGGTAATACTGTTTCTCTTTGCCACCTCTGAGATGTAATTACTCTGGTGGCTACCTTTCCTAAATTCTGTTAGCAACTTTTCCTGCTGTGACCTCTGTCTTAAACTATTCAGTGTATGCTTGTGAGCAAGTACATCTTTTCACATGAGTAAATCAGATAGTCTCTCTGCCAGAACTGTGTTTGTCAGCCAGAACTTCAGATAAAGTTGAACATCTAAGGATAGCTTTTGAAGATACTGACCAAACAAGGAAATGGAGGGCATTGTAGTTTGTCATAGCTGATGAGACACGCAGACATTTTTGAACTTTGGAAAGAGTAAAAGCTGTTTCTCAGGAATTAAATGCTATGTATGATTATAATCCCTAAATTTGGTAATCTTGGGCATGGCACTGTGTTGCTCATCTTCCCATTTCTTGAGTTCCTTCAAATCTGTTTACTTAAGCATTAGGAATAATGTTATCTTCTGCATATTGATAAAGAGTAAAGTTTCCATTTGATACTGAAATCCTAAATGTTATAGATTATTCAGATCTTGCTAATAATGATGAAAGCAAACAGTCAAGTAATAAAAAGTAACTGACTAAAAAAAAATTCAATAAATAAAGAATCTGGCTGAGTGAGCCTTTTTTCCTGTTTCCCCCTCATCCCTGGCACGTATTATGCATAGTTTGTACCCTGCAATAAATTTCTGAAGTTTATTTGTAGAAGGACTAATTCTGTCTCCCTCTACATTTGAATTTTTAGATGTCAGCACATGCTTCTAAGAAGCTTGACTTTTTCCATGAAAAACACTCCTTTGTTGTTACTGAAGTATTACTGGTGAAAATAGTTTGTGAGCTAGAGATTAGTATGTTAGTGTTCAAAGAAAAAATCTTTCATGTGAATTAGCTAATTCACATTCAACTCCTTGTCAATTTAATATCCCGGTGTGTTTTATAAATTGTTTAAGAGTTGCTGTGTTATAGGCCATAAACAATAGCATTACAGCAATAGATGAGTCATTTCTCTGCCTGTGTGTTAGTTCATTTAACAAGTGCTAATGAAGTCTTTGCAGGGAAGACCTCTTAGGAGGTGTCTGTCACTTTAGTCTTAATCAAACCCCTTTGCAATTAAGCCATTCAGTTGTGCAGAAATTGTTAGAGAGGAGGAGTTATTGGTCTCATGTTGCCTCAAAATAGAATTTTCAGCCTGATTCAGTGCTCCTAGCCACCATACACGATTCAACTCTTAAGAAGCACTAATGAGATTTAACTTGGATTACACTCCAGCACTGCCCACTTACACAAATGGCCAGAAAGCCACCCTACCCCCTACAGGGTGCTCAGTGCTGTCATGTGGTGCCCCTTCTGTTAACCTCAGAAATCCCTGAGCACAGACAGAGTGTAATAGGCTAATTGTCTCTGTTTGAGAGATAAATGCATTCCCGATGGTAAAGCTTGAACCACAAGAATACCGTGTCCTACCCAGGTGCATGAGATGTGTAGCCATACTCGAGAATTTCAGAAAGAGTGAGAGAGATCATCTCATCACATCACAGATCTTAGCTGGAGGCTTTGAAAACGATTAAGTCTTTAAGAAAGGAAGCTTGAAATAAATTTTTTTCACTCCTTCCTGCAGATTTGTAACACTGAAAAGAGCTTGTGCCTGCCTATGTGGAATTTTTTGGGCTGAAACACAACTATCTTAAGCTTTTCAGGATATTCTCTGTTGTCCGTGAGCATCACTTGAGTGTAAACACTGCATTTGAAGTAGACAAGCTCCCAAGAGCTGGGCTTTTCGCCTTTTGAATCAGATATGCTAGCAAACAAGTCATATGGTCTTACAACATGTCCAACTTTCTGAAGAAGTCTTTGAAACCTGTTATGGCCTTTAAAGGTCATGACATTGCCTACTTTAAGTGCTTGTGGCACTTGGCTGAAGCAGGAGTTTGCACAAGGGCATGGACCACACATTCCGGTCTTTCAATTTTCTTCTGTCTCCTCTCTCACCTTGAAGATGATTATCTAAATTATGAGTTAAGTGACTTTTAATTTCTGAGGTTTTTCAGGATGGAGTACATGGAAAATGTAGTACATGCATACAAAGTGTACTTTGGAGACAAACTGCACAACAAGCCATGTGATTTGCATTCCTGGTTTGAATTCAGGTTTATTGTGCCAGTCAGCTACATGTCTTCAGCATACCTGTTTCCTTTCCTGTAGTCAGTTGGAATGGTCACATCCCTGTAGCAGGAAGTCTCTCTTTATATCATAAGCCTTCATTTCTTTAACATTTGAATTACTCAGAGGAAAATTACAAGGTAGCCAAGAGATCTGTTAACAGTAAAATACAAATAATTTATTCTTGCAGCCATGGGACGATGGAAGAAATTTCCTGGAAGAGCTTACCTTCCCATCTATGAGTAGCTTCAAGACCCTTAGCTCACTGCCTTAAAAGATTGATCTCGATTTTATGATTCTTTTAATCAGTTTTGTTTGCTGGGGATTAAAGGCCTCATTGCAAATCCTGTCTCCTCCAGGGCCCGGTGCTGCTAATGCTGTCCCGCATATCTGTGCCAGTGGCCAGCCCTGTAACGGGCTAGTGAAAGTGTGGCATGAGATCTAGCCATGAAGACTGGCTCTTCACACGTGCCCTGAGGGCTGATCTGCTGTTCAGGTGGCATGTGGCAATGCTGCTGGGTCTGCTCAGCCATTCCTTCCTGATGCTGGCAGGACTGGCTGCTTGATCGGTTGTTTTTAAGAACTTCATAGCTAGTCTTAGGAACATAAATCCTGGAAAGATCATAATGCAAAGCCTATTCAGCAGCTTCAGTCACAACTCTGAACTGTTGGGCTCCTGGCAAGTTATTATAAGCTCTAACGTGGCAATTTTTCTTCCATTCCCTATCTACTTTAAATGTTTTATATTTAAAAGTCAAAGTTACATTTCTAATTAAAAAGTTTAAGGGGTAAACTGTTTGGTTCCCCTGACACTCATTTTCTTTCATTTTCTCTTTTGGTTTCAAGGAGTTTTTATTTTAAATCTTAGTCAAAAGCTGCTTCACATATTGTCAGCATACATAGACAGTGTATGTGACACAGATACTGGCAAGTTTCTGGAAGGTCAGAAAGAAAAGATACTGAGTTATTTTTATACAGTAAGCTTTAGTTATTTACCGAAGCTTCCACTAAAGTCCTTTTTAACTTTATGGTTTTGTTCTCCAACAAAACAAAACTCTGTTTGTCTACAGAGTCTCAGAATGCTTAAAATGTAGTTAATGAAAAACATATTTTTCTTATAAGAGAGTTCTCAAGAATTTGTCGATAAGAAACCTTGAAGAACCTTCCTAGTAAAGAAAAACCAAAAACTTAGTCAAAAACCTGTCACAGGGGTGGACTCCACCTTCAAGTTAAAAGCTGGTTAATCACATTTATTAGGTGACTTGAATGCACTGTGAACATAGTGTCTCTTCAGTTCCCTGTGTGGACACGTCAATGAAGCTGGCTTCTGGCTTCAGAGAACTAGCTCCTTTTTTGACATATCTGAAGCAGAGATGGTAGATAGAATTGTGCTTGTTTCCTTTACATATATGTGGTTTGAACCCCACCAAATAAACTGTGCTGCTCTCTTTCTGTGCTTGGAATCGCAACTCTAACTACAAAACAATGAAAACATTTATAAGAAAGACTGAAAAAAAATTGTTCTTTTTCTTAGCCAGGCTTAGAATTTGTTCTTGAACACCATATAGATAAGCCTATCTGAGGATGGTTTTTGTGTTGAGCCCTTACAACCTGGATTTGTTATCCTGTAAAGCAATCCCCTGCTTTACAAACTGGCCAGTTGGAATAAATAGGACAATGACAAGATGGACTGTGTGTCAACAAGGTTGCAGGGTGAGTGTGTTGGCAAGCAGCTCACCATGGCTGAGGATGTGGTTTCAAGTATTAAATGGCAGTTGTGGTAGATGTTTGCCTGCTTTTAATCCCTCCCTGTGTGTCAGAACTAACACACTCTCATACTGCACAGGAGGAAGAAATGTGCCCACCTTTTCCTTCTGAATACAGAAGGAATTTGTACCATGTTGTCCAGCTTGTTACTGCTCACCTCAGTGGAAACAGCTGGGTAGGACAGGCTAGAGAGAACAAAATGTGACTCCTTATCCACGTCCCACTTCCTTCTTCCACAGAATACATGACTGTGTTCTGACAACTTAGGTCTAATTAATGGGCTTGGAGCCCACAGATGGCACAAAGCCTTTGGGACTGGAATTCAGTGGGGTGTCTAATTCCAAATGAAAGGATGCACAACAAATCCTTAATCTGTTGGGAGCCAATTGGAACAACTATTCGTATGGGAGCAGCTTGTATTCAGGCAAGACACTGTCTCATCACATTTATTTTAAACTTATTTAAGAGCATTAAGGAAAACTGTCTTCAATTACTTGCAACTGGAAAGCCAGTCCTTTGCCTGTTGCCCTTTGAAAACTGTAGGATTAGACAGTGTCACTGCAATGTGCAAGCTCTTTTGTCATAGCTTCAGTTCTTACTGACAGTCTGCTGAGGACTTATCCCAGCCCAAGGGAGTAATCTCATTCCAGGATTGTTGCTTTATAATGTTGCACCTGGAGTGAAAGATCCATTAGTCAAAGTGTAGGATACAAGTACCACCAAAAGAAATGAGAGCCTTAGTGTAGGCCTCTGGATTTGATACTAGACTTTGGTCTTTTCCCAGATGCCTAGCTCTTACAAGTGGGATGGTAGAGAGAATACTGCAGATGTTGTTCTGCCTCAGGAAGCTTATTAGTACTCTAGCAGGATCCAGAAATCCCAGAGCAGGATTATAGCTTCATTGCCTGAGGTCTGTGCAGAGGTCATACGGAAATGTGGTCCCTACCTAAAGAATTTTGCAAGGGCAACTTGAGGGGACAATATGAGATGGTACGTGGATACCTGTCAATTTGTTTCTGATTGATGAAGATGCATAAGTGAAACTGATTGGAAACATATCCAGTATTTTCCAAATTACTGGTTTTTACAACTGCCTGTAGGGGTTCTGGAATAGTATTATCCTACTGACAGTTAATAATGCAGAGCTTGGGGACCGTGTTCTTCTCTGGTCAAACATATCAAAGGAGCTACAAGGCTGATCTCCACCCAGGAAAGCTGTCAGGAGTGTGGCATAGAAATGAGACATATCTGTGTATCTGTAAAGTTCCACAATGGAGAAATGGTCTCAACTGCTCTGATAAACTAAAATTCAGGGTCGAAAAAAAGAAAAGAACTTTTTCTCCATGGTACCATCCAGTGTGCCAGAATCAGCTAAGCTTTAAGGGTGTTACTGCATGGGAAACAGTTCCTTAAGGTCATTATTTGGAAAGCCTTTGCATTTAAGAAAAATGTCTATCTCTTAGTTGAATGAAAATATGTTTCCATATGTAATCTATGTGTTAAGTTTTACACGTGCACATATAAACAATTTTGGAATCCAGAATACAAAGCATCAAGAATAAATAACAGTAAGGTGCTGGTTTTGGCAGCCTAGAGCTAATTTTTAAGCTGATTGAAGAAAATGACTTTCTGAAAATAGATTCATGGTCAGTCTCCTGCAGGGTTTTGCTTACAATGTCAGGGCTCTCTCGGAATGCAAAGTATTCCTCTGCTGGACTGTGTCTATATAAACGGTGAGATCAGATTAAGGCCAAAAAGCAGGTTTGTCTGCTACTACTCCAGCCTGGCATTTGTTGTGAGTGATTTTTAGAGTTCACCTTTTAATGTTATTCTCTTCTAGGACACAGGGAAAATCCTATCAATCTTCCTCTCTTCCAGTTATCCTGGATCACAGAGAGGTTCTTGCTTAAGGCTAGTGTGACCAACTGCTCTGATTGGCAAAGAGCACATGCCAGATAGAGATCGGGAGGTTAAAGCAGCCAGGATAGTACAAGATAATTTAACCCTTAATTCTCAATCTGACTGTTCATAGCTGTCCAGTTCTTTCTCAGTGGATATATGCAGTAGGGTTAGAGCTTGCCTTATTTCTTAGCATATTATTGTTTTTTCATCTTCCTGCCTTGTTTTTCAAGTTATTAATGCAACTATAATTCCTAAAACATATTTTAAATTCTGTGTAAAGATGAGTCCAAAGGAATTGTTCCTACTTGAGCCTCTAAAACTTTGAACAGTGCCACTATCATTCTTACAAATTAAGTTCCAGCTCTACTTTCTGTGAGGACATTTGCCATACTATTTTGATTTTCTAAGTTTTCTAATTTGACCCATTGATCAAAGAGCAGTTTCACTCAGTAAAAATACTATTGTTCTTGATGGTTATTAGGAAACTATGGAAGCACTCCTATTATACTAACACCAGACCTTTCTTGTGCCTTCAGTGTGTCAGGAAACAGTGTGGGAGGTCTTCAAGACATTCTGGGACAGACTGCCAGAACGTGAAGAGTATAATGCCTGGATGAGCCTGTGTGAGGAAGGAATAATGAGTATCTTTGAAATGGGCACAAACTTCAGTCAGTCTGAGGAACACCGGAGTCTGATTGTGAAGGTGGGTACAGCACCTGCTTGGTGTTTTCTCATGGGTGAGAACATGATGTCCCACTGCAGTGTGGAACTTGGCATATCACAGGCAGTAATGTGGGGAACAGGTATGAGTATTCCAGCTCTTGGATGCATAGTTCTGAGATCAGTTCCAAAAGTTATGACTGATCTAATGGAGGGAGAACAACAGCGATGAAGAGAATGTTGTTTTCCATAAGTATGTTCCTGACAAGTAGATGGTGTCTGACACCTTGTCTGAAAAGGCAGCATGACATGGGTCACGTTGTGGCACATTTCCCCCTGTGGCATGTAGCTGCCTTCCTGCTCTGAGCTGCACACTGAGATGCCTTCAGTCCAACTGGCACTTTGAAGCAGGAAGCTCTGAACTGTATTTCTGATGCTACCAAGACATGGCAAAATTGCCTGTTTGATGTTCTATAGGTTTGTGTTGTCTTCACACTGCTGCCTGACTGAAATGAGAGTACCTAAAAACATAAAAAGCTTTGGTGTCCTATGAAGGTAATTGATAACATTGTCACCATGGGGAGTTGCAGAGGTTAAAATCAGAGTACGAGTGTAAAACAAGGTAATAAAAAAAATGTTGAATATCTTGGTGTATTGTCTGTTATTTCAGTTTGAGCAAGCTTATTTTACCTTAAAGATAACAAAAGGGGCATTAAGCCAAACTAAAGAACCCTATCTCAAATGAAATAACAAGATGTATTTTCAGGAGTTTGTGAATTTTAAAATTAAGTGCTTAACTTTGTATTCATCTGAGATACAGCAGATAGCTTAATTTCTCTGGATAAAAGGCTGTCTTAAAACGTATGGTGGCTTATGGACTTCCTTAAGATTAGAGTGGCTTCTACTTTTGAAAGCTAATGGATGAGTAGTTTTATGAAACTTATGATAAGCCTTAAATGTGTGATCCTATAGGATCAGTGATTTTCAGCCAGTGTGGGCACACTGACTTTTTTCCCTTCTGTTCTGTTATGGACTTGTATGCTAGGAATGTGCACTAAAGAATGTGAATATGAAACTGTTGTGGATAATGAAAAGAGGGTGTTTTGTTTGTTGTTTTTTTTTTTCTCCTGAGCCTGCATGTTAGTCTTCACAGGTGATGCCAACCAGTTTGCTTCTGTGACGTGTGATGATGCTGTTATCTTTAGAAGACTTTGCAAAGAGATTGAGAGAAATAGAATTCATTTGATTTGATTTTTTTATGTGTAGAGTGCATGTATCATTGTTTTATGTAAGATTTTGGCAGTGAGATGATCTTCAGTGGCAGCATATTAAAAGAAATCAAAATGACTCTTGCAAAGAGGGTGATGCATCTATCTTCCCACTGCTGCTCTACCTTTTTTGGGTATGGCTCTGCAGCATTACAGTGGAGTCAGATAAAGTATTCTGCGTTTGATCTGGTTTATGTGTCATTTAGGTTTCCTTTTTCCTGTAGATGGATATATTCCTTTCAGCATTGCAATATTCTGGAAAAAGACTGTTCATCCTTCTATTTGCTTTAAACACAGTTGGTAAAAGGTGACAATTGTTGGGCTGATTTGATGGCAGACTAGTCAGTGATAAGATGGATTGAATGCTGTCACCATTGTGCTCCACATAAAATGTCACAAATCTGTCAGGTGATTTTTTTGTTGAAATAAAAACCTGAACTCAGTTTAACTTTGAACCAAAGACTGAAGGCAATAGCACTCTCTCACATCCTCCAATCAGGTACCTTCAAAAGATCCAATGGCGTATTTTTGAATACATAGGTCAGTGTGTAATTGTTAGCTCTAGTACTGACTCACCATTCTCATCTGTGCTCATGCACAAAATTTTTGTCAGTGTGAAACCTTTTAAAGTTCAAACAGATCCAGTGAATACATCTCTGCTTTTAAGAACATCCTTCTTCCTACCCTCTTGTTCTTTCCACTCTCACCAGCTAAGTTGACCAAGTTGTGTGGTCAAGCCTTTCCGCTGTTTATGAGGTTTTGTTTCCCCCTCATTACAGCATGTTCCTTCATTTGTTCATGGTCAGCTGTTGCCATTTGTTTTTCCATTCCTTAGACATGATCTCTAAAGTGCTGAGTACTTCTTATCCAAGGGCTGCCATCATGTCACAGTGCACAGTAATCTGTAGTGTGCAAGTGTGATACATGTGAATAGTCCTCACTCTGTTGCTTAAAAGGAAGATTGCTTCTGCCTGGCACTGTAGAAAAGCAGCATACATAGTTAGCAGTAGGTTTTTTTGTTTGGTCATTACATGCCTCATTAAATACCACTTCTCTCTAATCTTCCTCTGCTCTCTAATGTCTGTAAATCACCTGTGGTTAATTTCAAGAGTTTAGTTCAGAGCATGCAGCTGATAAAAGTAATCCTGCTTTTCTTTTGGCATATATTGGCTGCTAGTGGCACATCATTGCTCTACTGCCCCTTTTATATTGGGCATGTTGGCAGTTTCTGGCAGTCTTATTTCAGAGTGTCTTTTTGCTTTACTTTTTGGTAGATAGCAACATGAAATTTAATTTTTAGATGTCCTGCATGCTGTGAATTTTCCCTTTGCCTCTCTCTCAAAGGAAGTTCAGCGTAACTAAAAATTAGGAAAAATAAATCTGTGGGGTTTCCAAGCTGAATCTCCTTCCAAATCCATAGTAAAATGCAGCTTAAAGCATGATATTGAGTGCTTCCAGGGTAAAGTTCTATCTGCCTCCCGCATTTCCAATGTGGGCATGTATTATGGCAAATCCATCCTTTATGGCAAATTACATGTCATAATTTCTATTCTCCAGACTTCAATCAAATTTCAGAAAATAAAGTTTTACTGAGTTGCTGTTCCTTATGGATCTGATGACAATCTACAATGACAAAACATTGAGAAAAGGTGTAGTGAAAAATGAAGAATTAAGGGAGCTCCCATAGCTTAATCTGTTGAACTATACCTGCTAAGGGCTCATATACAGCCCCAGGTGTATAACAAAGCCTATCTGACAGTGTTGGGCATATGAAATGGGACAACATGGATTAGGTTATGAATCCTTTTCAAAGGAAGCAGATCTGTGTGATTTTTGGTTTCTGGTGTGAGAGAGATTTGTGCTGTGTGCACATTTTAGTGGGTCTGAGAGCCACGAGTAAAGCTCAAAGTTAGCCCTGGAAAGGAGTTGTAGCACAGCTTTGTTTGAGAACCAAAATGCAGTTTGCCCAGGAATCCCCAAAACTGTGATGAGAGGTGCTAACCTACCAAAAAGCAGCTTGAAAAGCTCCTGGGACAAGATACAAACCCCGTGATGGTGTTGACTCATCAGTACTTTTATTTAGTATTGACTTTCCAGCCCATCAGCAGCTCCATCTGTTTCAGAGTATTTCCAGCACAGACTAACTGCTCAGTGACAGATTAGGGTAAAAGGGGCAGAAGACTTAGGATGCCTGAAGGGGCAGCATAACAAAACACCTCCTTAGCATGCTGCACTGGGCACTTAGCAGTGTAAAAGAAGTGATTTTGCCTGAGTTCTGAGAGCTGTGTTCAAAGATGGGATGCAGCATCCCAACGATGTAATTTGTAACCACTTACTCCCAGTGCTGTAGTTTGAATACCTCACAGAAGTAGATGATTTTGTCTTCCCAAGGTTCCTGCAGCAGAAAGACTCCTTCTGCAGTCTCTTCTCTTCCTTCTCTGTGAACTAACCATTGTCCTTCTCTGTTTAATCACAGAGTTGGAAGGGACCCACAAGGATCATCAAATCCAACTCTTAAATGAATGGCCCATACAAGGTCAAACCCACAATCTTGGTGTTATTAGCACCATGCTCTAACCAAATGAGCCAATCTCGGGGTCAATCAAATGTCCCAACCACAGTTTCCAGTCCTTTACATTTTTTTCTTTGAATAGAACACCTCCAGATTCTTCTAGACCTGGAAAAAAGCAGACCATGCCTCCTCTTTCACACTCCCCATTCCCCCTTATGGATGCAAAAAAGAAATTCCCTTGCCCTCCTTTGAGCCATAATGTCAGATTTCCTTCACCTTCTTTCTTATCCCTACACTTACTGTTCTCCTATTGACTTAGACTCTTTTAGTTGCAAGCTTTAGTCTTCTCTAACTTAAAAAGAAAACCCCACACCCTTTGCCGCAAATATGCAAATAGAATTATTACCTTTAGTTGCTTCTTCAAATCTTGCCTCATCTCTCTTCCATCTCTTAGGCAATTTCTCTGGTCACTCTGCTCCAGTTCCAGCCTAAATCTTCCTTTTTGATCTCTCCTTTGCACCTGACAGAGCACAAAAACTGTCAGCCATGAAGCCTGTGTTCATCTTTCCAGGCAGAGCTCAGAACTGATGCTTCATCCTCATCAACCCTGTCCAATCAGATCCTTTACTTTGCAAGTCTCTAGTTTTTCCTCATTTTCTGTGTTTTGCTCTTTGTTTCTAGATAGCACTACCTAACACACTTCTGTGTTGAAAGTTCACCTCTGCTGTGGAGCTGATTCCTTTTGGACAGACTGGAACCTCAGCTTGTTTCTGACACCATTCCATGGATCTCTAGCCTTCATTTCAAGTTGAACATGGTTAAAACAATATCTGTTCCACTAAGCTGTCCCTGTTATCTCTCTTCTTACTGTAGGCCTTATTTTTTACCTTACCTGTCAGCGATGTGCCTCAGAGCACTGCTCCCCATCCTTTCTTTCCCTACAATTTCAGTTCTGGACATTGTGATCCATTTCCTTGAATTATCCCCTGTGGCCTTGTCTTCATGAGAGCATGGTTCTGCCATGCACCATGGTGGGACAGGCAGAGAGAGAGTCATTTCTTGGTATGACTTTCCTCTTGTAAATGAAGTGTATATGTGGTGTTAAATCAAATATGCTTGGTACAATACTACACAGATAGGATTAAACTAATATGAGATTATTTCAGGTCTCCTTGACATTTCCTCCACCTTTTTCTCCTTCCTGGGATTACCTCCAAGATATTTTGTCTTCTATGCATAACAACTGTCTCTTAGGATCAGGCAAGAGTATCCTATATAATTGCTTTTCTGCAAGTTCATAAGTTGACAGAAGCTCATCCAGTTGGTACTATATGTGCTTTGTGGTATTGTGGTAGCTTGTATTCAGTGTTCTGGACTTGTATTAATTTGTGAAAATTTTGCATTATATAAAACTAACTGTTCAGAAAGGGGAGTGTTAGTGCAAATGACACAAAACTCAGCTCCCAACTTTAGAAGAATTGGTATAATAATAATGTTAGGAAGAGAACTAATTTTGTACAAAGCATCAGCCAGAGGTAGCTTCACTTAGTAAAAACTCCCCTTGAGCTTTGGTGTGGCTGCTGCTGTTATGTAGAGCTATTTATAGATCATTTCCAGTATTCAAAGGGTAAAGACATTAGCTAATCTTTGCAGGTCCATGTGCAGGAGGTGTGTTTCTAACTCTAGCTTCTTAATGATGGAACTGAGTCAGAGAGTTGAGGTGTTTTGGCAAAGGCTATTCTGTAATAAATGAAAAACAAAGCCAATATTAGAACTCTAGAGCCTGTGTCTTCTAATCAGGGGAAAAAGGTGCCTGTTCACAATGAAGTTGAAGTATGTCAGTGCTTGCCCACACCCCAGGCCGGAATGCAAATTAGACCTTTAATAGAGGAAGACAGTCACACTACAAACTATTGCAGACCGTGCTAGTTTAGCAATAGGGAATGCTTCGTTTTCACATCCTAGGTTGAAAAAACCCTACATTTAACAATATAAAAAACTAGGCTTATATTTCAGTCTGTAGGACTGATCCAAAATGTGTGAATCTGTTTTTCAGTCCTCTGAAGACTGTAGGAAGCTGAAGACTGGGTGTTCAGATCAAACTTTCCTTTTGAATTTACTGTAAATGCTAAGATTTTACCCCTGGCATAAAGCTGCAAGGTGGTAACTGTCTGTGTGCGAGCTTTACATTGGCATATGGGTTTTGATGGGTGGTGGTCATACTTTCATCAGATCATTTGTAATTCAAAGTTTATGCCTTTTTTTTTAAAAAAAGCTTTACAGCATTATATAGCAAACAAATATGAAGTGACAGTTTTTACCATTATTTTGCAAAGCTGCTGTTGAATCCAGTGGGATATTTCATCTGAGAAAACATGGTGAAAAGTCCAGTCATTTAAACAATGTAATCCTTTAAAGGTATTTTATTTCATGAAATACATGATTTGCAGTGAAGAGAGAATATTCTGTCCTGAACTAGGTGAATTAAGGAAAGTCCAGCTACCCTATGCAGAGTCTATTGTTCACAGGTGTAGAGTCTTAGTTTACTGTTCTGGATAAGAACTTAGTAATTTAATGCCCTTTTAAAAACATAAATGTGGAGATGGTGTGTAACGTTTGTTTTTCTAGGCCTTGGCTGTTAAAATAATAATTTGACATTTCAGATTTTGTTCTTAGAAGTTCATCTTTTAATTTATGGAATAGATAACTTGGAAATAACAAGATATGTTGGTTAAGTCCAGGGACCCAGGCTCAGGAAATCTGGGAGCCCTCAGCTCCTCAGGTTACCCTGCAACAGACTTTTCACCCAGGCACCCCTCACTGGGGCATCTTGCTCTAAGAGGATTACACTGACCTCTGCTGTCAGTGACCTTTGAGGACCCGTGAGTAAAACTGCTGGGTACGGACTAGCAGGTGGTATTGAAAAGATATGTGAGGCCTGTAATAACCAGGATTGTTTTTAATAGCACCTACAAACTGTCTTGACTGCCTGAGCGTGGAATAAAGTCTCCTTTTCTAAAAAACAAACACTTTTTACTTTATGAACTACTACTTATAGATAACTTTTCAAAATCTTGTATAGAGGGGATCAGTCTCTCTGTTCCTTGTAGATCCCAGTGCACTAAGGCTGAGTACAAGCACTGTATAAAGCAGTGTAATGACCCCTTAAAAAACCATCCAAAGTCCAGTATAGCTTTAGTGGCCCCAAGTTAGAGTTTTCACTGTAGACTACCTAGTTTCTGTGTTTGTCACTTAAAACTAGTCTTACTGGGTCTTAGTTTTTCATACTAAAGTATCTCCAGATGCTTCATTTAATGGACCTGTATAATAAATGTTGGTCAAAGAACATGCTAAAAAGCAGACTGACTGAACTTTGTGTTTTGGCAAGCCCAGCTCAGGCTGATATCCAAGCTACCTGCCATTCTAGCTGTAATCATACTTAATGTCCACAGATGTCCTGCAAAGAAGAGAAGGGTAGTCATTGACATGGCTCCAAATCAATAATGACTGAATTTTGACACTTCCCTAGAAAAACAGGTGAAGAGATAATGAGCAGGCTAACCTGCTCAAGAAGTCTCTTTTGCCTTTTCACCCCTCCTTCACAAGAAGAATGATCAGGTTACCTTGGAGTGACAATCCTTAGGTCACTGAATACATATGGGTGTTTTGCAGAGAAGTTTTCAAAGTGGAAATAGTATGTGTTGAGTTTATTGTATTTTAATTTCAAAGGAGATACTTGAGTTGATCCACTTTGTGTTGTTTTTACTGAAAAATATATCTGCATTGATCATATAAAGAAAGCCAGCCCAATAAACACTCTGCCAAACAATCCCTTCCCACCACTAAAACAGAGAAGCAGAAATGTTTCAACTGGACAATAATTTAAGTATTTTGTATTCTGTTCAGATTGGTACAGCAGCAGGATACAGCATTGTTTCTCAACAGCTATCATGCTGCAAACTGCTGATGACCTACTCCTCTTCTTGTGGCATTCCTCCCAGAATCTCCTGTGACTCTTATCTAGAACCAATGGCACTAATGCCACAAGAATTTTGATGGAAAAAATATGAATTGCATAGCTCTGCTTAGTCTTTATACACTAGTACAGGAAAAAATGTCATCCCTATCACTTGTATAACCATAAACAAAGTCGTCAGATTAATCCTCGTATGTTACTTTAAGATGTAACTGTACTTCCAAAAGATGATTTTATATCTATAGACAAGTAGCAGAAGTAATATTGTATTTCTGAAGACTACTTTCTTAAAAGGATCTTGTTGCTGGCCTCCTCTGGGTTGAGAGAATGTTGTACCTGTAGGACAATGCAGGACAATGTAGAAATACAGAGCATCTCTGACAAACGTAGTACTCTTTATAGTGTCTGATGTTGAGTTTCAGTTGTATTTTGGAAATGTAGGACATCTTTTCAGTGGGGACTTTGTTAATAAATTTTGAACTTAACAAATGAAAACACAGAGGATAGAATTATTTTGGCACAGAGAAGGAAATAAACTGCATTTCAATTCCTTTCACTTTATGTTACTCAAATATACTTAGGACTTGTTTGTTTGTTTGTTTTCCAGAAACTGTCCTATATAAAGGAAGCAATGGGCAGGTGAGTGTCTGTGTTCTCCTTGCATTTTATTCTCTCTGGAGATAACAACTGGTGTTGTGACATTTTGTAACCTTTTCTCTTTTCATTGTCAGCTCCTGCACTGATTGGGCATGTGGGTAAGTAATTTTCCCTTTCTAAAGGCTCCTAATAGGTCGTTTCTCTGGTTTTTGCTGCTGCTGGAGTTGATTTGTGCACTGAAGATGAACAAAATTCACCTTTGTGCAAAAGGGCACATAGAAAAGTACAGCAGAGAAATCTGATAGTTCTTGCATGTGAACCTCTGTCCTGGCGTGCTTGGCATGCTCAAAATATCTCAGCCAATCTGGGGCTTGTACTTCTGCTTAAGTATGTCATCACCTTGTTGACCATCAGGCTGTCAGGTGCAGATGCAGGCTATTTACCTGAAGAGGTTTAGTGGGGGAGATCTATTTCGGGAAAAAGATGTGTCCACAGCTACTTATGTTAGTGTTCTGGTTATCCTGCAAACCTTTCCCAAAGGCTTTCAGGTAGTTCTAGTCATTGTTACAGAAAAAAAAAAAAAGTTTTGAAATGCTCTTTTAAAAACAGCTTCTGAGAGATGTGTTCTGAAAACAGTTACGAGGGAATTGGCTACTTGAACTCCTCCCGCTTTTAACAAGGCAATAAACCCGAAAACTGGTCTGATTTGTGGCTTCTTTGTACCAAAGTGAACCTGAACTTGACATGTTATTTTCATGTCTTTTTGAACTGAACAGAAAACCAGTTCAAATTATTATTGCTTCTTTCCTACTCAGAACGTAATCTAAGCTGTTATTTTTAGGGCAATTCAAACCCAAACAACCTGGTGCTGAACTCATCTGAAAAACTGGCATGTTCAATTCCTTGCTTTACAGGCTACATAAAGCTATGATAAGTATGCGTAATTAATTTACTGGGAAGAGTAATAACTTAACAGAATTCTAAAAAATCCCTCAACTTCCCAATCAGGTATCCTCATAATAATTTCATAACAACACTATATATTAAAATTAATAACATGAGATGATAAGGGCAAATGTGATCCCTAAAAGATTGGTTTCTCTCTGTCCTGTGGAGCTGAATGCTCCTTTGACAAGAGCACTCCCCAGAGCCTCCAGGTCAACTGGGTAGCATACATGTCTTCTGAAGAAGTTTGAGTTTGGAAGCCTACTGCATCCATGTGTATGATCATTCACAAAATCAAGTAAATGTAGAGACATGCAGGAAGTATTGGAGTCACTGCATGCACTGGGCTAAACCACAGAACAGTGCAAAAAGCCTAGCATTTTCAAGGTGGGTCAGAGTGATTGATGTACAGAAGCCATCTTACCAAGTGTTTTGTGGCAGGCATTAAAGGGGCTTCAGTAGAAAATTGGCAAACTTTTCCAACTCAATTCACTGTGGGGCTGTATTGGATCTTTCTCAGAAATACACTGCTTTTATCCCAGTGTATATTGCTTCAGACTGTTTATAGCTTTAGGATGGGATCTTTATAATCACCATCAGTTTATTTGGGTTTAATATATCTTTTCCTCTAGAAGTTTTTGTTTGTCTTGTGCTTGGAAACTGTAGTGGTTTGTAGCATAAAGAGCATGATACAGGACTGAAGCAGTGAGAGAAACAGGTAGATTTGCTCTGGGTGATGGAGCATCAGAAAGAAATTAATATAAATTATTTTGGCAATATTAAGAATCCAAACTTATTCTCAGAACATTCTGGACATCTTAGAGCATTTGTGGTTTAAGATGTGAAGTCTGTAAGCCAGAGCTGTATAAAAAACAAAGCCATGGTCATCATGGGTAGATGTCTCCTCTAACTTCAGATGTCTTCCATCAAGAGCAGTAAGTGAGCCATCTCAGTACTGCCAACAGCTCATGTTATTATTTCCTGCAAAATTAACCTCCAGCTACACATCAGAATAAAATGAAGACCTTTTAAAAATGTTCTGTAAGAAGTCAGAGTAAGTACCCAACCCAGAATCACCATCAGCCTCTAAGGCAGCATGGGAAATCCAGTGTGAAGTCCCTCCTGCACAGGAGAGGTGAGTACAGTTCTGCCATTTCCTGGGCATTGCTGTCCTTACCTGCTGGCACACATGTGCAGAGAGAGGCTGGTCCAGTGCAGGGCACTGCTGGGGTTTGAATGTGGCTGATTTGCCACTCAGCTGTGTCATCTGTGTCAAAATAGGCAACTGTTCTGGTATTGTCTCAAGGGATGGCAGGACTATTCTAAATATCTAGATATCCAGGGTATGATAAATATCTAGATATCCAGATGAGATGTTCAGGTGAGGTACCCCCATTGCCAGGGAGGGACAGGCTACTCCAGATGATGCCTAGAAGTGGGGGTCTAACAGGAGTCTTTGCTTTGTCCTCTGGTGAGTTCCAATGTCTCTGATACTGTGCAGAAGCAGTTACTTCACTTTGGAAACCTGGTACTAGGCAGATTTCTCAGTCTGTTTTCTCACTAATAAGGACAGGAAATTTTGCAGTAGAGGTTCATGTTCTGTAGCATAGCCCCCACAAAGAAACTAAAAGAGTACTATCTTTTTATGAGATTTGACCAATCTACTGTTTCCTGTGAAACTTTTTTTTTCTTTGAAACAATTTTGTAATTTAGGGCTGACCTGGAATGGTAGACAGGCCCTTGATATCTGTTGTTCATTTTAACTATACTACTAGATCAAATCAAAACTACGCTGAAAGCTGTGAACAGCTATAGAACTGCAGCTATGACTTAAATAATTTAATACAACTCATATAATCCTACCTAGATGTCAACACTGTGAATCTCTCTCTAGCTGGAAAAAGCTGATTTCAGCTAGTTCAGTGCTAGGATAGTTTTAACGTAGCCTACAGAAAGGTGTTTTGTACTCTTGTAATTTAGTTCCCAGAATAACTCTCAATCCGGCATTACTGACAATTACGCAACAGCAGGATGAAAGTTTGTTCCCGTAAGGTTAGTGCGCTTGTTCACACGGGTTGAATGCTCAGGTACCCTGGCCTTTTAAGGAACTGAGGGATTAAACTGAGTACCACTGAGGAGAAAAACCTCAAAAGGAAAAGTAATATAATATGACACAATCCAGATGTGTACACAGCAACCCAGCGGACATTGTGAAGGTTTTGTCCCAGATGGAAGTGTAGAAGTGCTACGTCAGACTTTTACTGAAATTCTGTCTCTTAATGTTGGAGTGTGTGTCATGACAACAGGACAGCCCTTTTGTCTAATTCCTAAGCCAGACCTTGAGAATCAACCAATGGCAAAGGGCAACAGAATTGTTGTGGTCTAGAAAACTAGGGCTTTTATACCATAGCCTCACTTCATTTCTGTAAGCACAATAACATACTGAGGAACAGATCAAGAGTATAATAGGATAGTTGAAAAGGATTAATATAATGCATTACTTTTTCACTTCTTCAGAAGGAGCTCTTAATGTCAAATTAAATAAATAGAGGCATGTGACCTTTCTGATGGTACTTGCTGATTCTGAACTCACTGAAATTAGTCTTAGTAAATCATTTCAAGACTTCCTTTGTTCTGTTCATGTTCTCTGCCTTGAGATAAATTGGCAAATTTACGATCCCTATTTCATCAGTGATGGCAGCAAAGGTGGTTGATGTATCAACTCAGATTTTCTACTGTTTATCTAAATGTGCTTTATGAAAGAAAAAGTTTGTCTTCTGTGCTGGGATCATTTCATCAGTTCAGCAGTTCTACCTGCAGTGAAGTAGAAACATACCTGAGCTTCTTTACTGTTTGCATGTGGACTTGGCAATGATGTTGCTTGTTTCAGAAATTTTTTATTATCTGCACAGCTTTACCACTTGTGAAGAGTTCCACACTGCTCCTTTTCAGTTGTGTATTTTCTTTTGTGCTCCCTACTGTCTGTTAGCAAATTTGAAAGGTTTGTCCTGCTTTAATTAAAACAAAAATAGATCAAAATTCAAGAACTACCTAAATGAAAACTAAGACAAATGCATGTACAATTTGAAAGGAGAAGAATCTGAATACAAGGCTCAGTCTTGCATTCTGAACTTGAATAAAAATACTTCTTAAATTTCATAGTTAGTTCAAGGCTGTGTAATTAAAATATTTAAAAATGAGAAAATCAGACAATAAAATGATTTTCCCTACTTTGTGTAATATGAACGTTGAAGTAATATTGTTCAAGAAAAATAAATAGTTGACATAGCAAATTAGACTTTAGAACATTCAAATTGATAAACAATGTTATAAATAATTGAAAAACTGATGGATGTCCAGAACAGGTAGTACAAATCTGAAGATGTTCAACCACAAAGTTAAACCTTGAGGAGAAATGTAGAGAAAAATCTAATACCTTTTGTAGAATTTCATGGGGAGCTGTGAAATGGTATCACTGGTGCCCCATTTGACAGGTTCAGAGTGTTGTTTCTCCTCAATAATGCAGTATGGCTGCACATAAAGAACCTGTTTAGGCTCTACAGTTGTCTTTGAGTCAATGGAACTCTGTACATGCTTTGGTGGACTGGAACCTACCAAGTCTTCTCCTGACATGACTGATGTCACACAGAAGTACGTACCATGGGGTTTGAAAAAAGGGGAGTGTAGGCAGTGTTTGTGAACTGTGTTTGCTGTATTGATATGTATAGGCTGTCCATAAGCACTGTTTGTTTCAGATCAACTTCCGAGGCTCTTACGGATCTTGTCTTACACCTGCCTAGATCCTGCTGTCTATCAGAGCTGTGTGATCTGAAACCAGGTGTTTCCCTCAAAGAAACACAAGTGCAGTGTTGTTCGTTCTGGTGCTTAGACAGTCTGCTTGTGTGTATTCCTTCCTGCATCTCCATACATATGTGTATATTTTTATATTTTGCTTACTGCTCAGCCAAGATGATCCAGGGCATGACTCATGCAGGTAGGACAATAGAAATTACATTTCATATGTCTGTGTCTCAAATTCAAAATAAACTCTTGCTAGAATACAGTCCCTCCACCTGGAGTGGTTTACTTGTGTAGGTAGAGTTAAAAAAAAAGTGTGGGCCCTGGATTAATCCTGGGGCAAACAAAAAAAAATCCTTTATATTTTAAGTTATGTAACTGAAGGGGAATTTGAATCTATGTTTAGCTTGAAAAGTGATGTGTTCAAACAAATCAGCGTATGCGTTGCTATGTGCATTTTGAGTGATTTCCTTAGAGATGCCTAGTACTATTGCTGCTTTTTTAGGAGATCAATAAAGTGGGCATTTGAAAAATTAATATGTTAACGGAAGTAGAAGTCTAAAAAAATGCATGTAAAAAGAAAGCAAAGCTCACCATTCTGGTAAAACCCTGAAAAAAACAACACTGTGCATAAAGTGAGGTTGATTATAGCACAGTTTCTTAAAACAATATTTTGTCTTCCTGAGAAAACGTAATAACTGATAATTTGACCAAATTTGATACTTGATTGGTCTTGTTTCATTAGATTGATTACGGTTTTACTAGGTGGTGTTTAAGCCCTTGGCTTTTAATTTCCAGCCAGCTGTGCACTAGTATTTTGTCAGAAAATTGGGTAGCTCTTGAGGGCTTGTATTTGAAAGCCCCTCGGTGCCAGTAAGCATGTATTACCTAGCCTTGACAAAGAGTGTGGTCTGTTGCTGCTTAAGGAGATGGGTTTGCTATGCAGCCTTAACTCTCACCTTGACAGTGGCCTTAGTCTCACCTTGATTTTCAGCACTGTAATGGTTGCCCTATGGCCTGGTTTGGTCTGTGGTTGTCACCACATGGCTAACCTGGTGCTTAAGGTGACATTAATGTTGGAGAGCTGCCATTTGTTGGAATCTGTGACAGAGAGAGTCCTCTGGGACCTTTGAAACTTGGAGAACTTTATTTTTATACCAGTCTATAACTAATAATCTGATCTAGAAGTAGTACTCTAGAAAGCTAATTTTTTGCTTTCTTATTTGCCAACTCCTTCTTCTTTGGAAGTGTGATTTATACCGTAGCATCAGGCAAAGCATCACCAGCCAGTCGAGAGAGGTAGTTGTCCCACTCTGCTCTGCACTGGTGCTGCCTCACCTTGAATATTGTATGCAGTTTTGGGCGCTGCAATATAAGAAAGATATTAAGCCATTAGAGAGTGTCCAAAGGAGGGCAATGAAGATGGTGAAGGACCTTGAGGGGAAGCCCTATGAGGAGCAGCTGAGGTCACTTTGTCTGTTCAACCTGGAGAAAAGGAGACTGAGGGGAGACCTTGTTGCAGTCAACATCCTTAGAAGGGGAAGTGGAGAAGCAAGCACTGATCTCTTCTCTGTGGTGACCAATGATAGGACCCATGGGAATGGCTTGAGGCTGCGTCAGGAGGTTTAGGTTAGGTATTAGAAAAAAGTTTTTCACTCAGAAGGTAGCTGGGCACTGGAAGAGGCTCCCCAGGCAAGTGATGACAGCACCAAGACTGACAGAGTTCAAGAAGCATTTGGACAATACT
Organism: Corapipo altera; assembly: GCF_003945725.1. NCBI lineage: Eukaryota > Metazoa > Chordata > Aves > Passeriformes > Pipridae > Corapipo > Corapipo altera. The sequence goes on along the minus strand of NW_020884898.1, from coordinate 180,039 downwards.
CTGAGGCACATGGTGTGATTCTTGGGGATGGCCCTGTGCACGGTTAAGAGCTGGACTTGATCCTTGTGGGTTCCTTCCAACTCAGCATATTTTGTGATTCTGTCTGTTTTTTCTTGTCTGCTTTGAGGATTTTTCCTCTAAAAACTCAAGTAACTTAGTTTAAATTTACCTTGTGGGTACACTGGCAAACACAACTGTACTGGGTGCAGGTGCCCAGGTGCTGTCAGTAGGGACTCCCTGTGAGGGGAGACCGGGGCTGCCCCACATTGGTTCCAGCTGGCTTTGACAGACCCACCGCAGGGCACAGCTGGGCCCTACACTCATGGCAGTGGTGCCTCAGGGAAAACCTGTGTGAGAAAGGGCAAGGGCATGGCACAGGGAGAGGAGTAGGGAACAAAAAGAATGAGAAACTGGCATAGGGAATGCCAAGGTCAAAAGCACCCTACCATGGCAAAGCAAGTATTCCCTGAAGCCAAGGGAGGGCTTAGACTGGAACAGGCAGAGCATGTGCTGGGTAGAGGAGTCAGAAGTGAAGTTGAGCCTGGGTGGAGGATAAGTGGTGTTCTAATGTCTGGCAGTTTCTCACTATTCCAACATACTTATATGCAATAAATCAATTTTCCCCAACCTGAGTCTAATTTGCCTATGGAGGTAATTGGTAAGCGACCTTCCTGTCTTTATCTTGACCCAGAAACTTTTCACCTTATTTTCTCACCTGTCTTGTAGAGAGGCTGGATGAGTGTTTGGCCCTTACCCAAGGCCAACCCACCAGAGAACTAGGTGCTCAGTTGGTCAGATGGTCATTTTGGTCCATTTGAGATGCCCTGAGTGCAGAAGGCTGTCAGTGATGATGTGGGAACTGTGGGTGACCTGTGCCCTGTGGGGCAGTAGCTGGAGATCAGGAGTGCCTGAAGGCTCCTCAAAATATACTGGGCACCAACCCGTGGGCAGCTGGATTGAGTCCTGTGAGTCTCAGGTTAAGATCAGAACTTACCACAATAAATCATGTTTCTCACTGCCCCCTTCTAAAGAAAAGGGGGCTGATACAAGACTCAGCTAATTTTTGTATATAGGTTTGAACTGAATAGAACATTGCAAATCCCATAGCAGACTTTTTGCTGCACATCGCTTTGCTTTTGTTGAGTTTTTATTCTGACCCTAGTTACACTAATCAGTTTGTAAGAAATAAAATATTAGACTCACCTCTGCTGAAAAGTAGAATCATACTTGCTTCTGAACATTAAACATGCACTAAAATGCTTTTTTTACTGATGCTGTAATTTGGTGAGACTGTAATCTAATTCCTATTGAAATTGGTAAAAGAAATGCATCCTGGAGCTGGGTGAACCTAATTGGAAAATATTTCATCAGACTGATCTATTGCAGTTCTAAGATAATTTAGACTGATTTAGTTTTCTTGTTAAATATAACAAGCATTCTTAAAAAAATATCCTTAAGAGAGGTGATCTTGTCTGTTATACTTGCTAGTAAAATTTTCCAACCTTGGAAATGATTCCAAGATTTACTGAGGTTGTCAAAGAATTGGTAGAGAGTTATCTTGTGCTGTGCTGGCTGAAAACAGGTACCAGTGTCCACGAGATGGAAGCAGATACAAATAACTACATTTCAAAGCTTGCATATTGCTCAGCTACTTTAGTTGTTTAAAAAAACGCATGAAGGTACTGAATAAACTCTTGAATAAGCATTTTCTGTTTTATCTGTAGATTGTTTTATTTTTTGCTAATGTAATTGTTGTGGAGATCTCACCCTGTAAGTTTAACATTCCCTGAACTATATTTTGGTATAGTTAATCATTTCATGCAGGACTAACCTGTGCCTCCTGGGAAAGGATGGGTGAAAAGATTCTTAAGTAGAAAATTCATCAGGTTTGACTTCAGCTCTGTTTATTGGCAAGCCTAATGTGTCTGTGAGAGGTAGGGGGAGAGACTGTTTCAGGCATTTAACTTAGTGCAATTGTCATGTCTTTGATCATATGCTGGTGCCCTGGTATCTGTAGTGTGTAACTTTGGATCTGGTTGTCTGGCTGGTGCTGGAAGCCTTTATTTTTTTTTAAGAGATAAAGAGACTGATTATACATCCTGAAGGAGGCAAAATATCCATTGAGTCTGGGTGGAGTTTTCCTTGAGGACAGACTGCAAGACCAGTAAAATAATATGTGAATCAAAAATCAAATCTGGCAAGACTTGGAACCGTGGCCAATGTTGTGTATATTAGAGTGAAGACTTGCTGCCATACTTATTTTATGGCACAGGTATGACCACCAATAAAAAAGGAGTTTCTTTAGAAGTGAGAGAAATATCTCAATACAATGAACTTCAATAATTTTCTGAAGATCAGTTTCTCTCCAGCACTTAAACTTCTAATTTTACAGCCTGGGCTGTATATATTAACAGTATGACAAACCTGAAAAATAATTTTTCCTTCATTCAGGAATGACTTGTTTCTGTCAGAGCATGTTTCCTACTCTTGGTAACTTGACAGTTGCTCGGGGCTTGCAGAATTGGCTCCAAGGAGCCTGGGTTTACTGTAAGAGCCATGTCAAAGCTGTTAGTTTTTCTTCAGGCTGGCAGTCTTCATCTGATTTTAACTTGAAATGTTTTTCACATTTGGCCTTGAGTTGTTTTATGTGTGTGTGAATGCAATAATTGGATTTGGAAGCTGATGCCTTCTGAAAATTTCCAAATAAGCAGAATAAAATTAATGATAAAAATAACCCATCTTCTTGCAGTGATTTTGGTAGAGTTATGGTGTTTGTACTTTAAAAACTGAACATTTTATAGAATAATACAGGTTATCTTTGTGTTTTATTTCTGGTCTTCACATTTGCCTTCTTTACAATACTGCTAGAAGGCAAAATGTATTATTGGGTAGAACTACAAGTCAGCTGGAATACAAGGGGGTTAGCAATCTGGAGAGGCACATGGTGTGTTGTATGATGCAAGTGACCCAATATCTAAGTTGCAAAAGATAACTGAAATACTGCAAAACCTAATTTTTATGAAGTTATCAGCAAAGTAGTACCATGACAAATTTCTTCTGCACATATGCTTTTTGGTGTGCCACCAGAATCACAGAAATATAACAAACTAATGTCCAACATGTCCAACTTCAATTTCTGATTTTATTTTTATCTGTCAATAGTGGGACTCCAACTCCAGCTTCAGATGCTGATGTTACCACACTGAGAGGTCAGTTTTCATCTAACTCCTGTTAAGGCTGATTCTGAATTCCTAGATAACTGAGAAATTTGATGGTGTTCGGACTTCAGAAAGAGCTGTGAATTTTTGCATCTCTATAATGCTGTTTGTAATCTGGAGATCATGTTATATGCTGACATTATTTTGTTACTGTATGAATCATGAAAATCCTACTCGACAAATTAGTTCTGTGCACTTTTTACTGCACTTAATTTCACATTTCCAAAAATACATCTGCTTAGGCAGAACATTAACATTTTATTCTGATTAGTGTATTTGGTACTTTTCCTCCGGCTCTTCAGGTGTTTCTTGTGCTGTTGCTACCATGATGATGGGAATAGAAATCAAATTTGACTGTTGGTTTATTCTTGCTGAACTGCTTCTGGGTATCTACATGTACATGGGTATAAACCCCCCCCCCCCAAACCAAACAAAATAATACTGTTCTCTTTCAAACTCAGATGCAGCTGCCAATGTTCCTCCCCCTGATGAGATCTCCATTGAGAGTCCTGCGGGTGGTACCATCGAGGAGGTAGATGGTGTAGACACCACTGTGAGTGATTTTTTTTCATGGGGTTCAGCATTCTGTTGCCTTTCCTAAATTATACTTTTCATGGTCATTTACATTTTTCTAGTATTTGAAGGTGTTAGTATGGTGTGTTAATACTAGCTAAGATTTTATAAAACCAGGGCATGGAATTTCTAAAGTTTTAACATAATTTCCTGGGGAGGTATTTTTCATTTGCAGAGGCTCTGCAATGCCACTTCCCTGGCAGTGGGAGAGAACAGATCAGCTGAGTTATCAGATGAGGATTTAGCTAGAGTACTAGGACTAAAGAGGGGGAATGCCCAGTGAAGAATGTGGAACATTATTATTCCTATGGAGACACAATATACCTTAGGTTGCTGTAGTAGTGGTACAATGTGTAGGATGCAGAGAGGTGGCCTGGACAACCTTGAAGATTCTGATTCTCTGCTCCTTTTCCTCTGCTGATATAGATGAACTTTTATTTAACATAAGTCACCCTTACTGTCATATTTAAACAAAGCTTACAACACAGAGAATCCTATACCCAGTACTTAAATCATCTTTGTAGAAATGAGCTGAAAACCACTTGGCAAATACCCAGAGAAGTATTTGCTTATAGGAAAGAGCTCCTCCGAATTTAAACTTTAATCCCAACTCTAGAATTCAACTGCAGTATTTGTGGTCCTACATGACTGAAAAAAATTTTGCAAACCAGTGGTATGAATCAGCTGGCTTTTGTTTTCTTATAAAAATGAAACTCTCAATGGATTATGGAGAAGCTTACAAAGTTTCACATGCTGCATATAAGTAGAAGCTGATTTATGATACTGGGTTTTGTTCCATAACAGTATGGCCATGAAACAAAGCTGAGCCAAACTGTACACTTCTAGAGCTTTCAGGGCTGACTGGAACTCTGATATTGGAATGAATACTGAATATGAAACAGGCAGACAGCTTCAGACTCAAGTCCAGGGTCTGGCTTTATATTATGTACCAAGAATACTTGTGGTTTGGTCTCATGTACAGCATTATTCTTTTTCAAAACAGAACTGCCTCTACTACTTCTGCTGGAGCAGAGAATAGGACCACTCAGTAAATCAGAAAGAAACCAGAATCAGATTGCTGCTGCTGCAGTGTTTTCACTCTATACAGTTACATCACACCTCATCATCGCTCAGTGCAGCCAAAATGCATTGCAGATTACAAGACCAAGAGTGAGCAAAGCTCATATTCTGCACTTGTATGTTGACTGTACCAGGTTTTTGGGGGACTGATAAATGATTTAAAGTATATGTTGTTGCAAACAGGCATATATATGCCTGCTAAGTGTGTATCTCTCAAATGCTAACTAGCTTGAAGTAGTGCACCAGTCATTATGGTCTTTAATGAAGTTATGCAGTGAAAAAGGGATGGAGTGGAGGAGGAAGAGAATTTAACTAAAAATTTTTAGAGGGTCCCTAAACAACATATATGTTATTCACTGGAAGCAGATAAACTTTCTGGAGAAAGGTTTTTCCATTTCCTGCACCATACATAACTTGGGCTGCAGTTTTGTTGAAAAGGTCTATTTTGGTGGGTCTCTGTTTTCATTTTTAATGGGGAAAAAGCAACAACTGCATGTAAATAGCCAAGGACAAAGCCCCTAGCAAAAGACATTTGTCTATTTGGCTAAAGTTAACTTAAGCCAGCCTTCCCTTCCCTGCCCCAGAAATCTGGCTTTTTTTTTTTTTTTCCTCACATCTTTCAGTATACCACAAGGAATAGCTGGTTTTAAAATACTAGGGAACTAAGCAAAAAACGTTCTTTCTGTGTTGCTCAGTCATTCAAATCAGATTTAAACTTGGCATTGCCTGCTGCCTGTGGCAGCTACAATAAGCTTCATGCTTCCCTCATGCGTTGCACAGCCACTGCCACGGGGCTCCTTGGGCAGCTGTAGACCCACCAGTGTTGAAGGCCACTGCTTTAGCTCAGCAGAGGTCCCTGCAGGTTTCCCAGTGCCCATTGTATATCTGTGGGATCCTTCACTTACTAAAGCTGAACATCAGAGTGTTGTCCCAAATGTAGAACTCGACAAAGGTAACTTGTCTTCCAGTTGGAATAGTAAGTAGGAGCCTTGTGATAAATGAGTACATTTTGGGTAAATCAACCTAGGCTGACTGGGCTCAAGTGAGCTGTTTGAGTATCCATGGCTGTACTTTAAATTGCCTCATAAACATTCCACACAACTAGATTTCTGTTTGTACCTGAGGTCAACTGGATAGACTTGCACTACAGACGTCCATATGGAAAATAGAATTATCTGCAATATGAGAATTCTCAAGAAATGTTCTTGCTTAGTAGATTGCCTCATTAGTTGTTGCCTCTGTCCCTGAGGCTTCACAAGCACTCCATTATAGTGCAAGGCAAACAAGTGTGCTGATGGCTCAAGTGAGCATGCTGAGCTTTGCACTGCAGTTTTCATGTGTCATTAAGTATACCCGTGACCAGCCCACCAGTAGTGCCCTGAGGTGCTCCTGTCCATACAGGGCTCAGGTTTTTTGCCCCACCATGACCCAGAGAAACTTTCAGATTTGCAGCAGCTGGAGAAGTTTCTGTCCCATGTAAGAAAGATATTTGGATCCAAACTTGGGAATGTAGTGCAGTATTGACAGATGGCAGACCATTTGTACACATACACGTTTAGGGATGCTTTTTACGTGGAGTAAACCCACATTAGGTAGGAATCTCATCTGTGGTAAGTAACAAGGATTTGTTTCTTAAAAAAAAACCCCAACAACCAAAAACAATGGGCAAAACAAACAAAAAAGAAAGTATTAAATCAACTCCTGTTTTTTCCCTTCTTCCTTCCCTTCCAGATCAATAATGAGATAAAGACGCAGGATGAGAAGCTAGTGAGACCTGTAACTGAGCAGATGATTGAGTTCAACATTTTGATTGCTGGTGAAAAGTACAGTGAGGAGTTGAAGGACCCAGCTACTGTGGAGCATCAACTGCTGTCTGAACGATTCATTTCTCAGGTGATTACCTTCCCTAACTTCCTTTTTCCTTTTGCTGGCTCTGCAAAGCAGTAGCACCACAAAGCATCAGTGTCAGGGCTGCTTTTTTCTCATGGGCTGTGCGGAACCAGCTTAAGGCTTTTGTTGGCCTGAGGCAGGCTGGAAAATACCCACCCGCTATGGGAATGCACTGTTCTGTCTGACATGCTGCCTTTTGAAGCAGAAAAGTGCCATACATTGTGTGTAGCATGCCAGCTGCTGGAGACCCTAGTTTTCTTTTTGTGATTTTAATGATATATCCTGCTATAATTTTTGCAGGCAAAAGAAGTAAAAGTATGCTTTTGGGAGGATCAGAAAATTATACTGAACGCCTGAATGGGGACACAGTCTAAACAGGATCTTTCTGAGGGATTGTGCTCTCATTTTCTTTCCCCCATTTTCTGATCTCCTTAATTTACTTTACCTCATGTTAGCAAAAGAAACAAATCCAATATTTTCACTTATTTTAGTCCTTTTAAAGACCTACCAAGGCTGGCATAGACCTTACCATTCTTTTGGAGTTTTTCAGTACCTCTCCCTGTCAGTGTTACTGCAGTAGAGCTTTTAAACTCACAGAGAGGTAGTTAGTCTCTTGTTTACCTACTGGTGCAACTTCATTAGTTCTTAAATTTGCAGGACTTGAAAATCTTAAATTTCAAAAAGACATTTAACATCTCTCCAGTGACCAGCCTGCTTAGAGTTTGTTTCAGTGTTTTCTAATCAAGTCTTCCAGTTTGAATTCTTCTGTAATTAGCTGTTCTGGGCAGTGAAAAAAAGATAATTTGAGGGTCTGAGCAAACCAACCTGCCAGCACTCTCAAGTAGACAGGTCCATCAGCATCTGCTGATTTGGACATGCACTGAAATGGGATAGAGGATACCTTAACAATTACTGTCTATACAGAGTAGGTGATAAATGGGGAGATCAGAAGAATTCACAAACAGTAGAATTCATTTGTTATTTGTGCTCAGAAGTAACATTTCTTTGAATGGATTGTTTGCATTGCAGTGAGATCCTCTCTCAAATCTAGGCTGCCAAGACAACTCTTGCTCCTCATTTATGCCCAGAGTGAGCAGTTCATGGGACTGCATTTTAAAACCCCTTCACCCAGTTCTTAAACACATGCTCAAATCCCATTGGAGTCAGCGGGAATGAACTATGGTTTAGACTGTTAGGCTCATACTTTAAAGAAAAAATACATAGGGGCATTATACATATAAATATACACATGTATGTATGAGTTATTAAAAAAATTGTTTCAATTATTTTCATTTGAATGCTACAAATAAAGTTACTGGCCCACCAATATATAAATGTATTCCTAAAGTATGATAATATACTGCTGTGTTCTAATTTTCCTCTCCCTATTATTTCCAATTTTTTAAAATTTTGTCTATAATGGTGGTAACTTTATTACCATAATTTTCTTGTGTCAGGGAGTTTGTCTTTCTTTTTTCTTGGGAGAGGTATTTAGAGTGCCATATGGCAGCTCATCATGAGGCTTATCTTTTCTCTAGCTTTGCTTCCTTCTTTGTCCCATCTAATTGGGGTTCTCTGTTGAATCCCTTTTACTGGGGCTAACCCTGTGCCAGATCCTGAGCCAGATGGGAAAGAGATGTACTCTTCACTGCAGCCAAAAAGCATCACCACAACTGTCACAAGTTGCTAGCATAGGCTAGACATCTTAATTTTCCTAGTTGTGTGGCCAAGTAGCAATGCCATAGTGTGTGTGTGTGCATAAGAAATGTCAGATGGGACAGAGTCCACCTGGCACATGGATGTTCCACTCCTTTGATCCCTTGCCTGGTTTTCTCTGAGCATGAATAAAGAAGCTCTTGAAAAAAACCAAGTCGGCAGCACTTTGATTGTTTAAGTCTCACCAGAGACAGTTTAAAAATAGGGATATCAGGGAGCGGAATAAGAATTTGCAGTGTAAAAAATAATCCTCAACTGGAAAGGATCTTTTGGGAGCTAAAACAAACCTCCAAACTAGCATGAACCTTCAATATTCTATATCTAATATTCTATATTTGTAGCACAGTTGACTATTGAAATAGGTGTGGATGTGCTTCCGTTTTGCTGTCCCCAGTTGTCTTTTTTGAACAGCACTGCTGGTCACTCCTGAGCTCTTTCTGAGTTTAGGGCAGTGGAGATGAACTGTGTTTTGCACTATGTTGTGCCTCTTTGGAATCTGAGAGGTCCCTTTCTTATGGCAGCCGCTGCTCCACTTAAGTTGCTAAGGTCCAGAGCATTTTCCTGATTTCTTTTTAATCCAGAGGGGTTTGGGAAGTAATGGAAACTCTTTGGGCAGAGAGGGATTTGTGCTGCTTAAATAACAAAAAAGAATGTAGTCCACTATGGGCCGTGCAGGTCTCTGCAGTCTCCTTGAATGTTTCTGTACAGTTGCTGGGGAATGATGGATGTTGTTCTTCATACTTTTTATTTTCCCTTTTCCTTTTCTAATAACGAAACAATGTCACCAAAACTACTCTTCCATAAAGAAAGAGAATATTCAACCATTTTTTTCCTGTTAGATATAACAGCTCAGGTATATTTATGGAAAATGTTGAAAACACTTCCTGATTTTTTTTTTTTACCACATGAGTAGGGTGAAGGTGTGTTAATCTTTTGTTTTTTCCTCAAAATAGATTAAAAGTGTATTTGAAGTACTACCTGGATACAAAAACATCCACATCCTGGATTACAGGTAAAAAGATACTGATGCATACGTGGTGGTTGGAACTGATCATGTATGATGGTGCAGTGAGCTAACATGATGCTTGGAAGAATGTTGGGCATGTGCGTGGGAGTTCCTAGGATGTATTAACCAAAGGACAAGTGCTTTCATATTTGGTACCTCTATATATAACAGTTGAAATGGAAATACAGAGCTGTATGCAAATGCAAATATCATGGTTTGGGGGTTTTTTAATGGTTCTATCGTAAAATTAAAAGATACACTAACATCTAATACTTCTTCTGTACTGTTGATATCTCCTAGTATTAAACAAGGAAGAACACAAACCTTTTTGGGAAAATGTGGTGTATTTAAATTTCTTTTTCAACTTCTTAATGTTAATTTGGGATGACTCTAAACGTTGGTGTTTAGAATACGTAAAGGTCTTTCTCTCTTGGATCAAAACAAAGGTGGACAAATAGTTTGATATGCAATGTTTTTACTCTCTTTATTGCTGTAAGTAATTTTTTTAAGACTAATTTCCTGAATTCAATATGTGCTTCAGAATGACATTTTAAGTTAATTTGCTAAGTTAATGCATCAAACATCTGATATCTGAGTTTTGGGGTACATGGATCACAAACTGTGATTTTTCTTGAATGGACTGGATATAACTTTCAGAATCTAATGATATTGTTCATGAGTTAATCTAAATTGTGTTTTCTTTGAGACTGTAAGCTGTGTTTCTTAGAATTTATTGCCTAGGGAACTGTAGCTAGATTACATGCAGGTAACAAAGTAGCTATAGTGAGAAAGGTTTTGTGGCTGGAACCTTAGACTGTGTCCAGTTTTCAGCCTGAAAGGTAGCAAAACCTTCCGTCTTGGTATTTTCAGTCTAATACATTTGCAAGCTCTTGGTTCATTTGGGGAGACAAATAAAAGGTTGGTATTTCTGGCAGAGCACAAGAACTCTCTCCTCTGCTGCGCATGACAAAACCCCAAGGTTGTAGACTAAACCTTTAGGTGGAATTAGTGAACCTCTATCTCCTTGATCTTGAACTGCATTATATGTAATAAGCTGAGATGTCTTTGCTGATTCCTTGGGATCAATAGGAAATATCAGTTCAGTAAAAGAAGAACAGTTTATGTAGCAGAATAACTATGCAACTTAGTAGTATTTTGCTTTGTGCATTTTCAAATTATTGTGCCCTGTAGAATACCAAAGCAAATTTGTAAAAACTGTAAGACTTAAAGGAAATTATGACACCAATTTAACAGGTTTTGCTGTTCTGTTTTGTTTTTATATTCAGCCCTTCCGAGGAAGACAGGTAAAGACAACTTTTTTATAAATATTGTCATAATACAGATGGAAAAAACATGTTTAGCTGGAGGACATTGTTTTGGGGATTTGTAGTTTTGGCTCCAGAGCAAGATAGTTATCCAGCATAAATATTATGTGACGGGTTCTACCAAAAAATGCAAGTAACTGATCTGTTTTGATTAAAGATAAATCTATTTTGCTTATTTAAGTCCTAATAATAATAATAATAATAAAAAATACTCAGGGAAAGTCTACCTAAACACAAGTCAACTACTGGGCTAACTTGTGTATAAGAGTCTCTTTTGTGAAGTAAACAAAATTGCTTAATGATTACTCAAGGTCTTGCAGCAAAGTCTTGAATATATGAGGGGTGATTATTATTACTGAAATTAAAGTAGGCAAGAAAACCACAGTTCTCCAGCAAAGGCAATTGCTTTAGGTACTTAAAGGGCAAAGGTGCTGTACGTTTTACCAGAATTTTCGTAAACGTTCTTTAGCAGAACATGGGATCAGTCTGGACTTGTTTTTCATCAGATATATGCAAGTTAAGAATACTACATTTTCTTTAGTATTTTAAGAATTTCACAAGACAGAAAATGAACTGTGGCATTAACTTACTAGGTGTATTATTTTCTTTTGTGTATATCTCAACAAAGGAATAGCCAGTTTCCATGGAGAATTTTAAACAGCATTCTAATTTTAGGAGAAAGGTTAGATAGCACAAATCTCTTCACAAACTGTAGTGACTTAAAGCCATCCCCTACTACTGTGCACTTTTGGAGGATAAGATGCATGCAACTGTTCACAAAGACTATGTTCCAGCCACCAGATGTTTAGCCTTTTCCAGACAGATGATGGTGTTGTAGTTATTTATTAGGAATTATTAAAGGCAACTGACAGTACAGTTTTATTAAATCTAAAGGTTATGTTTGAGGAGCATGCTCTGTTCCATCTTTGCTGTGCCTTTTCACTACTGCTGTCCTTTATTTCATCTTCTGACAGTCAGTGTCCTTGAGGAGCTTATTTTGGACTTATTTCAATGATAGAGCCACCAGGAAAACTCCAGCAGGCTCCTCATTTTAGTCAGTGTGTTTGCAGATTATGCCTCTGTTGTATCTGGTGCTGGGAATTTAAGACTTCCCTGATCAGATAAATTATTTTAGCAATCCAATTCAGCTCCATGGAATGAGGAAAACCTGTATTCAGGGCACATTTTTCTAACACTTTATAGGTTACTTAATTTTTTTTGCTGTATTCTGTATGCAGCCAAAATACGTTATATTTTCTAAAGCTCCCTTGTGCTTATGCCCAATGTATGGTAAATTGGATTGTCGCCTACACTGTCATGTGGAAAAGGACATGTAAATGTATTCAGAAAAAGAATTAAGATAATGGAGGAGAATTAATATGAAAAAAACCTAAGCTGTACGCAGATACAAAACCGAGTTATAGAATAAATGATCAAATGAATCTAGATAAATATTTCCAATTATAAGCTGTATTAAATACCATTTTATTGCTATTAAAGACATTCTTTCGAACAGGTTGACACTGCACAGTCACAGTGATCAGGGCTCTCACTTGCTACTGTAGATTGCTGCTATATACAGCCTGTTTTTCCTGTCTGTTTTCATACCTCAGAACCATTCCCATCATTGGCATGACCTTAAAATCATCACTCTCACCACTGCATGCTGTTGGGTCCATTAATAATGCTGGTAAAAAGCCAGCCTTTTGGTCTGCTTGTGGTCTGTCTGCCATTCATTAGTAGAAGTACAGGGCTGGGACCAGACCAGGTGTCAGTTTTTGGTAGCCTTTTCCTTGAGAACTTTGCATTGGTGGAAAGCACAAGCAGATACAATTGTGAAAAGAATTAAATAGTTTTTATTTAGAATCCTTTAAAGCCATATATTTTTATATTAAAAAGTGTATTGAACAGGTTCTGGGGAAGAAATATCCTAGTGTTTGCTATACTTTGGAAAACCTGGCATTTCTCATCTGTGTACTCTTTCTCTTTGAACAACTGAAGTGGGGTAGAAGTTCACTATGCTGTTACATTTGATGGAAAAGCCATCACCAATGCCACCTGGGACCTGATTAACCTTCAATCCAACAAGGTGGAGGACAACTCCTTTATGGGCATAGAGGATAATCCAACAGTTGTGTACACCATCAGTGATTTCCGAGATTATATTGCTGAAATCCTCCAGAAAAATGCTTTGCTTGAAAACACTTCCTTGTCTTTAGACCCTAACTCTCTCCAGCTTACTAATGGTGAGTATTAATTATGATGCACTGGTGTGTCACACGTCTGAATTTTTATAAACTAAATCTCAGATGAGCAAATTATTCAATTGCCCTCTTAATAATTAAACAGAGAGAACAAAACCAACTATGTTACAGCTTGTTTTGCTCTGATCTTAACTAGGCCAAATCATTAGCAGTAGCATCCCATTTTTTTAATCCATTAGTTTAGTCTCTTTTTTTTTATTTTTACACTAAGGTTTGTGCTGTGCGATTCCAGTAACGCTTCCAAAAATTAATAGGAATAAAAAGGGTTCACATGATGCACCTTGTACCAAGGTGACCTTCAGCTTAGTAGCCCTGTGTTGGCCTTGAGCAGCACAAGGAAATACCTGGGTTATTGTTGAATATTCAGTGATCCTGCTAGAGGTGATGAAAGAGGACTGTCACCCGTTTGTTCTTATCTTTCCTCTGTACTTCCTATCAGTGATTTGGGGGGCATTTCCAGGAATAAAATCTCTCTGACAAATTTTTTGAGAAGATTTTACTCACAAATCTGATATCAGAGAGGGTTTTTCAGTCAGTCTTCCAACATAACCTCCTTACACTGCTATGGCAGCCTTTAGATCCCAAGTATTTATGTTTTCACAGTGAAAGAAATACTACACCCCACGTCAGAAGACTCATCCTGGATTACTGAGCATCCAGTTGTGCTGGAGCGCCCGGAGTTCGATGTGAGTATGGTTCTGAGCAGAGGCCTTTGGACACATTTGAACAATTTAACTCAGCAAGGTGGAATTGTAGCCAACACCCAGAGCTTCTCTATCCCATTGTACATGCAGAATAAGTAGTAATGAAGGCACACCTTATATTAGAGTAAAAACTGGTGAAATCTCTCATATAACAATTCTGGTATCTGTTGCACCAGTTTTCTGTGATCATCTTGTTTAGACTGTAAACTGCTCTAAAGGCATGATTCTTCCTTCCATTATCCTATGTTTTTTTGGAAAGCAACAAATAAATGTAAACCCTAAAGCTGGCTGCTGGAAGAGATAAAATACTAAGTTTCATATGCTCCTTTTGTTACTGTATTGCCTTCACAGAAAATTCTCAGCTTGGTTTTAAAATTATGTCTATCCCCCTAATGCCAGCAAAGGAAACAGAAATATAACAGGTGGTGAAATTGTAATTTTCTCCTCTGATTACCTCTGGAACAAACCAGAACATAGATTGAAGTTCCCTATTGGACGGGAGGCTCAGTATCCCTAACCATGTCTGTACAATGCAAAGGGACTTTAGGCAGAGATACTGAGTTAGGTGCCAGCCACACTGAGATCAAGCCAATTAGTTCTGCCAACAGTGAGAACTTCTGAATGGTGGAGCATTGTCTGGGCAGTAGGTTTCTGCTCTGCACTCAGCTGTATAACACAGATGTGCCTTACACGAAGAAATGAGCTCAGATTGTGCCATAAAATCCACATCCCCCTGTGCTGGATGGTAGGTTCTCACTAAGCCTGTTATGAGACAATGCCGTGACAGACACATCTAATTTCAGGTCAGCTTCTGAAAGCTTTATGTAAGCAAAATTTTTAGTCACTTGACAGAACCCAGTTATTAGAATGGAAAAAGGTATAATATCCTTAATTTCATGCCAGCTTTTCCTGAGTTTTAAAAACTAATCACTGGTGTCTAAAATACAAATTCATATGGATTTACCATAATGGCTTAAATGTGGTATGGATTTAAGTTAACTTTCAGGGAAGGTCTTTCTCTTTACTAGAACTGTCTAACTAGTTTAAAATATTGCACATATTTATTTTAGTAAGACAAAGAATTCTTCCATCTTTACATTCTATCTGTGGATAATCTGGCAGATGTGCAGGAAAGAAGATTTTAGAGTAGCAGTAGCTTTGCAATAATAAATTTTAATCCAATTTTAGGGAATAGTATGTATGAGAAAAAATTGTGGAAGATATATTTTTCTAATTATGAGCTATGAATAAAGTAATCTATGACTTCAATCAAGAACTCTAATTACGTAAAAGCTATTGAGTATATCCCCAAACCATGTGTGTACAATCTACAATACACAGATAATTTGGGAATTAACTTAATATAAATTTAAGAAAATCATAAACATGCTTAAACAGTAAACAATTGATCAATTACTTCCACAGATGTCAAATCTTTATGGATACACTTAAGTAGAACTGCTACCTATGGAAAAGAATTTTGCTATGATTCTTCTTAGCTGATTTGAGAATAAGTTGGATTTGTATTATCATACATACTTATGACATAATGTGGGACTGTCATGACTTCACCATCTAATTGCTAGCAGATGGTACCACTAATTTTTTTTTTTTTAGTTTTACAGATCTCTTAAAAAGTAAAGCAAAATCAAGTCTATTATTTGAAATCCATATTTTCTTGTTATTTCTGTGAGTTGTAACAGGTAGAATGCTCTGGCTTGCTGAATACAATGCCTTTCTGGCAGCAGAAAATGGAAAATCAGGGAGGGAGTTCTGTGTTTGCAGTCATCTGTCATATTTGTAAGCCTTTCAAAAGACATTAGCAAAAACCAGAACTTGCCAAGATGATATTAAACTTGTTAATATAATATATTGCACTGTAACAAGAATCTTTGAATAATGTTAGTTGCCATAGGAACATCTATCCACATTCGAATAAATGATGAAGTGCAATCCCTGGCAACTAAGTGCTCACATAAAAAAAAATATATTGAGAAGCTATTGCTGGTAGTCCTTATTCATTCTTTATGGAATTTATACATGTAATTTGTTTCTAATTTTGTATAGTAACTGTTTTTACAGCTTTATTTATAGTGGTCAGTTTTGCCAAAAAATATAATTGCTGGAGCACATGTCTGTGTGGTATATATACTTTTCAACTGCTTGTTACCATATAAATTAAAGAATGTGAGGAGACTGTGGTGGCATAACAACTGGCATTTTTAAATGTGATCAATGTAGGTAAACAAGTAATTTAATAAAAATACCTTAACTGGCCTGTTTCCAAAGCATTCAAGTACAGTTTGAATGAAGCTGAAAATTTAATTCACCCACATTTCAACCAGGAGTAAAATTTCAAAGTGTCTGGATTCTTCCTGTTATCCCTGCTGGTCAAGTAATAGAAAGAGATTTGACAGGAATGGTGAGCTACAGAAATAGTTAAAATGGTTTTGAACTGTAATATGTATTACAGAACCCTGTGTCCACTGCCCACTTAAATTTGCTCGTCACCATCAGTAGTTGGTTAGTTCTTAGTAAATTGCTGCTTCTTGAAAGTGCTTGGCAGGTTTTGTATCCCATGGGTTTTTTTGGTCCATATCACATTGATATGTGGGCACGTGTCTGTGTGAAACACTAATTCCCGAATTTTAGGTTGGCAGCTTGCTTTTGTAGCCTTGACCAAATAACTTATCTCTTTGTTGGCTTTCCCCGACATAATTACCTCATCAGACACCATGATAGTAGATTAATATTCAAAGATGAAATGTGCTAGCTATTTTAACTGTAAACTAAATAATGATTGGGATGTGAAGTAGTAAGTAAACAGTGTGGAAATTGGAGATGTAAAACCAAATTATTTTTTCACATTCCAAACAATTAGTTCTGCATACTCTTTGTTGTTCATAGTTACTGCTGATAGATTTTTTTTTTTTTCTGCACAGGCATCTTGGCTTTGAGACTAAAGTTATTCCAGGTTCTCAACATTCTTCTTTACATTATGATTTTTGTTTCCCTCCTGGGTTCTTATGCCCAAAAATTAAAAGATACCAATAAATGATCACTGGGCATGCATACATTCAAGCTCTGTTTCTGTGCTGTTTTATGTATCATAGTAACTGCAATATTATAATTAATATAGTGACTGCGTACCTGAATAATAGCTGCTAAAACCTCATCATGCTTTAGGAAGTCAGGCAGAATTTATCTTTGGTTTAATTAGAGATGGACAGATTCATTTTTTTAGTACAAGAAAGGATAAGGGGTTGGGTGTAGATACCAAATCTGTTGATCCTGTAAGTGATGCTGTACTCCAAACAATCTGAATGGCTCCTTTCCCTTTTCAATGGACATGACTGGACATGACATATGCCACAAGGACATGCATTTTACATGTATATTGCACACAATTAGCAAAGGGTCTATATTTGCCAATCCTTCCAGTTTAGCCCTTCCTGCTGCTGTGCATTGCTCTCTCACAGAGGCAGTAGTACAGGACTGCTGCTGCCTGCTGTTAACACCCTCTATGTGTTCAGCTCAATGCAGATAATCAATGTTTCTCCTGTAATAGTGGAAATATTAATAGTAGGTTTATGTTCCAGGACAGCACCTTTTTAGCTGAACGTCCCTCAGCAGATGAATCAACAGTCAGCAATGCCTTGCCCTTCGATTACACCAAACCAGACTCCACTTCAGACAGTGAACAGTCCAGTGACAGTGAAATCCAGCCAAGACCAGAAACCGTGGACTCAGAGGCCGGTTTGGCACCTGAAGCTCCACTCTCCTCAGAGGCTGATGATACTTCTTTGCCTGATGGGCTGAATTTAGAGGATGGGAGTCAGACTCCTCATTTGGTCCCTGCACCAGTGTTAGAGCATGATTCTGAGGACTCTCTGGAATGGTTTTCACCCCCCAGTTCTTTAGATGGTAAGTTAATGCCGTTGACTGGAGCTTAAATTTGGATGCCAGTGTTTCCTGATACTCACCAAATTACAGTTCACCAAAATGACTTTTCAAAACATCTAAAAATTGGCTTTCTTTCTCTGCTAGTTTTTACCTTTCTTGTATGCATATACTTAAGAACAATACACCAAGGTAAAATGTTTGTAATAGCTAATAATGCCTGTTTATCCCTTCTGGAAATGATACACACATGATGCTTGTTTAATTTCATAGAATTAATTTTGCATGTCTTGACTTGGCCCATATAATATCTGAATGGAAAGTGGGACAGGTCAACATGGGTCCATCTGACTTTGGCATACAAAGGCCAGGATATATTATGGGAAACATGTGGAATACAGATCTACAGATAATAAAGTTAATGTAATTTGACCCTTTTTATCATAAACAACAACTAATTGGAAATTTATTTTTATTTTTAATAGTTGAAGATACTGGACTATCTGAAGATCTTTTGCCTTCAAGTCCCTCTCACCTTGTGCCTGAAGAATTTCCATCTACAGATGATTATGCAGTTCCTCTGCATCCTGCACCAACAGTGGCCTCTTCATCAGTCATAGAGACTGATGTTAAAGAAATAGTATCTGCTGAGAAGGAAGAAGAAACTCAAGGTAGTCCTGAGGGCAGTGACAGTGCAGACTCTGTGGAAGAAATTCCTTTTCCCTTAGAAGTACCCCCTATGGAAGATGAAACTGATATGTTTCTTGGAGATAGAGTTATATATGATGATGGGTCTGGTTCAGCTTTTGATGGTTCAGGAAAAGAAATGGAATCAAGTATCTGGCCTTGGGAAGAAGCAACATTGGAACCAGTTTTTTACCCTGGTCCTGATAGCTGGCTTGAAGATGACAATGAGTCTTTGTTAATCAAAACTGAGGATATTCCTGAAGGCATGATCTTAGACTATATTCTCAACTCTGAGAATAAATTAGATTATGATCCTTCCAAAGATGAGAATGAACGTATAGTCAATATAAAAGATTTCCTTGATGAGTCTGAAATATTTGTCTTTCCAGAGACTACAACTCCGCCAGTACCTCTGTTACAGACAGAAGAGCCATCATCTCTGGAACCATCTACACAGGCAGAAACACTGGGCATGTATGATTCTTCTTTTGTTAAACCATCCTTGGTTTTGGAGCCTTCGGTGGATCAGTCCGCTGTAGACATGCCAACTGGAGAGGTGCCTGTCTCACCACAGTACACAGATCTGTCTGTGGAAGATCGTCTACTTACATCTACAGAGACTGTCAGTATGGAGCAACCTGAAGAGTCTAGTGTAGATCAGAACATAATTTCTGAAGAAATTGAACACCAAAAGGAAGACAGGACAATGGTAGAAGAACTATACACAGTGAAGCAGTCAGATGTAATGGAAGCTGCTACAATAGGACACTTGGACACAAGCTCTTCAGGAACCATTCTGCCTGCAGGTCCTTCCACGGTAAAGCCTGATGCTTCCACAGAGGAGCAGCAAGCCCTAGATTCATCATTGGCAGGCCAAGACACTACTGGATCAGCAGTGAAGAGACCAGCTGATGTTTGGCCTACTGACAGAACACTAGAAACCTCCTTAGATCAGACAGTGCAATTAGCAACGCCAGCTGCCCCTCAAGTTTCAACTGCAGTTCCTTCTGTGATAGATCAGACCGCTGTCCTGGAGGACTTGGCTGGGCAGGGTGGTACAGACCACGTTTCCGTGAGCTTCAGCACTGCTGTGAAGTATGAAACAGTGAGAGTAACAACAAGCCCCATCGAGCTTCCATCCCATCTCCCTCCTGTGGGATCCACAACATCATTGTCTGTGGCTGCCTCAACAAAGCTGGGAGATGAAACAACAAGAACCCTAGATATTTCAGTAGACCTGGACCGTGTCAGCACTGTCCACTTTTTTCCTGAGCAGACTGAGGAGGGAAGGAGAATGACTGAGAGTCACATGGAGCTAACAACTCGTATCCAGTCCACAGAGATGGCCAGTGTGGCTTGGGCCACACATGAAACTCACTATAGCAGTACTGTCCCATCCCGAGCTCTAGTTGTGTTTTTCAGTCTTCGGGTTACCAACATGATGTTTTCAGAGGACCTCTTTAATAAAAACTCCCCTGAATACAAAGCGTTGGAACAGCGCTTCCTGGAACTGGTAAGAATGACTTCTATACTAAATGTCCATGACCAGATAGACACAAATTGTTGGCAATGATATTTAATAATCTCTCTTGCAGAGAGCAACTCAAAACTTGTGTTTACAGATATGATTATTGTCCCCCCACAGGAAAATTCTGTCTGGAAACAGGTGGTGGGATGTTTGTCTTTTATTTACTCAATATTGTCTCTAAAGCAGAACTTTTTAGTTCACTTTTTAGTGATGAGGTAACTTTTCTGCAACACATTCAACCCATCCTAAGAGGTGGCTCAGGGAGCTAAGCTGTTCCTTCCCTGGCTGATGACTAGCAAAGCCTCACAAGAGTTATACAGCAACAACTGCCAAGTCTTAACTGGGAAATTCACCTCTTCTAACTGAAATGAATATTTTTTTGTGGGAGATAAGGGAACAAAGAACAGAGGGGGAAGTGGGACATGCTTCAAGGAAAAAGCCTGTGAAATAGCAGTTATGGCTGGTGCTTAGATCAAGGGAGAACACGATTTATGTCCTGAGAACTGTATTTCTGAATCATAAGTTTTTAGAAACTGTCTGACAATTGGTATACTCTTAAGAGATGCCTGAAGTACTTGGTCTCCTGGCAGGCTGCCAGCACAGAACTCAGTTGGGTAAAGGTTAATGCCTTTGCTGCAGGATTTGGATAAAGTCATTCAGACTCCTGCTGTCTGATGCAGTAACAGTGCAACAGAATTGAGTAGAGAGAGATTCAAAGATTCAGCTTTTCTGTCACATCCCCTATGTTGCAGCTGGTGCCCTACCTTCAGTCAAATCTGACGGGATTCCAGAATCTGGAAATCCTGAACTTCAGAAATGGCAGCATTGTGGTGAACAGCCGAATGAAATTTGCCAAACCTGTGCCTCGGAATGTCACCAATGCTGTGTACTTGATCCTGGAAGACTTCTGCAACACTGCATATCACACCATGAACCTGGCCATTGATAAATACTCCCTGGATGTGGAATCAGGTAAGGACAGCAGGGAAATGCAGTTTGAAAGCAAGAGATTTAGAACAATTTCTGCTTTAAGTACTAAGGATCCCAGCAGCTCAGAGACTGCCCACTGATTTTCACAGACTGGACTTCAGAAACACAATCTTTCACAGAGTTTAAACAAACAAATAAAAATCTGTTATGGGACTAAGGAGATGAAAATAAAAGTGGGACTCAGACAGAGCAAGCTGTATGGGATCCATATAGAATTATGGAGACAAATTGACTCATGTAATGCTCTATACAAAATCACTGCACTTTACCTGGGGAGTGAGGGAGTAGCCTGCTCAGGTAGAACAGTGGTGCTCATCTCTCTTTTGTTTAGTTTCATGTGTGGTATGAACTTATTCCATGTGGTTACTCCGACAGGTGGTAGCCAGTTTAGCTGCCAGGTGAGCATCTGCACAGGTAACAGCCGCTGCCTCATTCTTGTGGTAAGGCCTTGATTGCACTAAATAGTTACAGGCCCTCTTGGTTCACTTCTCTGATACAGGGAGAAAGTTTTTTTTCTCTGTCCAATTAGCCAGTAGTTTACCATATAAACAATTCAAAAATATTGCCTGTTTTAAGGTTAGAGAAAAACAAGAGTGCTGACCTGTTGGCAAATGGTAGCTGTTCTTCACAGCTTAGATCAAACTTAGACTATCTTAAAAAGATGGTCTAACTAGCATGAAAAAATCTTCTGATATTGATCATTTAGGTGTATGCCAGCCTCTTAAGCTTGATACAAGTGAGATATCTTGAACGCTATAAGCTTGTGTTCCTTGCAGACAAAAAGGCAAATCCCCTCACAGCAGATAGTGAGTGCCCGGAGTCCCACTGCCCTTCCCTATATGCTGCCTAGGTTTTCTATAACAAGAAATGTTGGAGTTCAGCTGTGTTTTACTCATTTGCAAAATATAGTTCCAGCAGAGAGAGAACAGTAAGAAAAAGATCACTTTATATACTTGATTTTTTGATTGTTTTGTTGGGTGGTCTTCTCCGTGCCACTGGCATGCACTGTGCAGACAGAGGAATACTTGCTAGTGCTTGTTCACTTTAGCAGAACCTTTTGTTACTTGGGAAAGATGCACACTGGATTTTTGTGGATTAACTAAGAGACCATTAGAGAAAATGGCAGCAGACAGGCAGCCCTTTGCCTCAGTTAAGGTTCTCCTCTATCATTAATATATTCTGCTCTATGTATTGTCAGGTGAGCAAGCAGATCCCTGCAAGTTCCAGGCCTGCAATGAATTCTCCGAGTGCTTAGTAAATCGCTGGAGTGGAGAAGCTGAGTGTGTCTGCAACCCTGGCTACCTGAGCATTGATGGGCTGCCATGCAACAGCATTTGTGATCTGCAACCAAACTTCTGCCTAAATGATGGGAAGTGTGACATAAGCCCTGGGCAAGGGGCCATCTGTAGGTAAGTCATCCTGCTGTTTGAAGTTGTGCTTCCTGTATGAAAACCCTTTATTGTCTCCTGTGTTGTAGCATTCTACAAGATTTGTCTAAAATTCTGTACAATAATGTATAACAAGTGAGTAGATATTATCGTTCATGTTATGCTGCTGTGTGCAAGTCCCAATATTAACATTAGTTTTCCTGTGTATAGATCAGAAATGAGACAGTAACAGATTAATAGAATAGAAACATCAGGAAATAAGCTAAGTAGGAAAAATGGTTGCACACACAGTTGTTCAAATCATTTGCATTGATCTTTGGGGACAGAATTTATCTCCAGAGGTTCTGTGAAGTAGCAAAGTGTTAGATAATGTCATATAGCATATAGGAGTTAATTCCATCACAAAAGTTCATCCTTGAAAGGCAGACTGATAGAGAACAAATATTTTAAATATAATGCTTTTGTTTAAGAAAAAGTTATAGGAGTAAATACTGGACATTTGGCAAAAATCATTTGTGATTCATAAAAGGATCAAGGCACAGGCCCTACAGTTCAAATTTTTGCTTAAAAAAAGATATAGATGCATCTGAACAGGACTGCTGTATTTTGCAGGTAATAGAAAAGACTTAGTACAAGATACAGACAAATTGATGCTGCTGCTGACACTGCATTTAATTTTTTACTTTTCAAGCAAAGTAACAGTCTATTTTTAAAAGCAAAATATACCTATAAACAAAAGTTAAGAGAATTATTGCAAAGAAGAATATTATTACTAGTAGTTATTATTTATTTCATGTGATTTTCTTTTTAAAGCTTACCTAGAACATCTTTCAAGTCAGAGTCCTAGTATTTAACAGAAGAAAAAAATTTTAAAAACTATAAAAATGGATACTATCACAGATGTATTATAACTTTGATCATATCTGTATAATAGTGTTAATTAGAAGCAGGTAAGTATCTGAAATCCAGCATATTCCAGCCTGTATTTATTAAGAACTTTCTGAAAAAACCCTGAAGTATTGCTTGCTACTTTCAGAAACTATTTCAGATAATTACATTAGAAAACTTAATTTACTGATGTTTCTTATTAATAAGGTTCATTGCTGTGTCATACCACCTTACAATTCCTTGAGTTTTTACAGTAAAAACTCCCTAACACACATAATGCAAATATATTATATTTCCTGGTGTGTTTAAAGTCAGTATTAACATTAAAGTTCTCATGTTTAAAACCAAAGTAAGGCAGGAATACTGAATACTGTTTTGGGCAACCATTCCAAAGATACAATCTTGAACATACGCTTCTTTCTGTCATTTATTTTGTGTATCTATTTAACAAACCATTGTGGAGTTCCCTACACTATAACATTTTGCTCAGTTAACACACCTTTGTTTGTATTTACGTTACAAGATGATAAAGGCAACTGCTATATCAGTTGTACGGTATTGGATATGTCACAT
This sequence comes from Corapipo altera, assembly GCF_003945725.1. Classification (NCBI taxonomy): domain Eukaryota; kingdom Metazoa; phylum Chordata; class Aves; order Passeriformes; family Pipridae; genus Corapipo; species Corapipo altera. The sequence continues at coordinate 156,309 of NW_020884898.1, read as the reverse complement.
GTGAGGCTCAGTCAAGGCAGGACTTTTCACTTAGTCTAAACACCTTCCAGTTTTAACAAATCACAGGATACTCTAAACTACAAAAAACAGTGACTTTTTCCATCACAAATACATTACCCTTTTACTCTTTTACCTACCTTCATTAAATTCAGTAATTGGGGTAGTTCCTCCTGGAGAAGTCTCCTAGGAGGTCTTCCTATGGCCTTTCCATATTTAAAGGGAGCTTATAAGAAAGATGAGGGCAAACTCTTTATCAGGGCCTGTTGCCTAAAAGAGGGTAGACTTAGACTAGATATAAGGAAGAAATTTTTTTACAATGTACATAGGGAAGCACTGGAACAGGTTGTCAAGAGAGGTGATAGATGCCCCACCCTTGGATTGGATGGGGCTCTGAGCATCCTGTCGTAGTTGAAGATGTCCCTGCTTATTGCAGGGGTTTGGACTAGATGGCTTTTGAAGGTCTCTTTCAACCAAAACTGTTATATGATTCTATACCAAAAAGAATGTTTGCAATAATAATAATAATGATGAAGAAAATTGGTGATTGAACAACACAAACGTATTTATTGAGGTGACTTAACTGAGGGCCCACCCTAACGGGAAGTTAAATACATTAATCAAAGCTTTTGGTGGTGCTTAATTTCCCTGTGTTTCTTTGTGGCAGGTGTCGTGTGGGAGAGAACTGGTGGTACAGGGGGGAGCACTGTGAAGAATATGTGTCTGAGCCACTGGTTGTGGGTATTGCAATTGCTTCTGTGGCAGGATTTCTTCTTGTGGCATCTGCTGTCATCTTCTTCTTGGCCAGGACCCTTCGAGACCAGTATACAAAGAGTGACAGTGGTGACTCACAGGGGTAAGTGACACCATCTAATACTTTAGAACACACCAGCTGCAATAAGGATAATTCTGTCGTAAGTCTTATATCACACAGTTGACAAGCAACAGGATGTACAGGCACCTCCAAATGCCAGGCTTCCTGAGTCTATCTGCTGCCCTTCCAGGCTGCAGAGAAGCTCACAGTTTGTTTATTGCTCCCCCAGGCAGGGTGACAGCCTCTCGTCCATTGAGAATGCAGTTAAATACAACCCCATGTATGAAAGTGATACGACTGGCTACAGCCATTATTACCGGAGATATCCTCAGCTAACGTCCTACAGTTCCACCAGTGCAGAGACATCCACAGACTACAGCAGTGAAGAGATCAGGCACATTTATGAAAACAGTGAGCTTACTAAGGAGGTAAATGATCTTATTTTCATAGTGTCATGGGAAAGATCATGTAAGCAGTAAGCTTATTCCACACTTCTGACCTCCGAGGTGGGCCCAGTCTTTCCCCAGTGTCTATGCTCTGGATAAACAAAATGCAGCTATGACTGCTGCAACTACTTAAGAGAAGACAGAAAGGTTTTTTTTCCCTGCTTGATTTTAGGTGCAGAGAAAGGAATGGGTTTGTTCTGACCTGTAATGAATTTCACATAAAAAAGGAGCTGACTCTTTAAGTGACTTCATGGGAGTTGGGAAGGTTTAATGTGGAACTCAACACAACCTTCAACTTTTAATGCTAACTATCTTATGTAAGAGGAGTTACACAGTGAAAAACTGGTACATCCAGGTCTTTTCACAGGGTTTTTTGTTTTGGGTACTTTTTGATGTTTTTTAAAGTTTAGGTCTTTCTATAACCTGCAAGGTAGATCACATCCTTCTCCTTTCTTCCTGAATACACAGTATCCAAGATTTACTCTAGAAAGCTAAAAAGAAGGGATTTATTTACATCCTGGAACTAACCGCATATCCTTAAGAAATTGTGAGAGGAGTGAATCCACCATGTAAATGGACTGGTAGGCAAAGTATCTGTGAGAGATAAATGGTTTGTTAAAGCCTGTTGAAATAACACATTCTATCCAAACCCTGGTTTTGATTTAAAAGTAAAGTATTACTGAATTCAAATAAAGTGCTTCACTTAAAAAAATAAAAAAAATAAAATAAAAAAAACCAAAAAACCAAACCAAACCAAACCAAAACAAACCAACAACAAACAGAGAAACCCCACAGAGTGTTGGAGTGCACGGTTTCAAGCTCTACTCCTTGCAGCAGCAATGCATAGGAGTTTTATTTTCCAAAAACCAGAAACCAGCTATTTCAGTAGTATTCTAGTTTCTATTATGTACTTACAACTCTGTGTCTTGTATTCTAGGAGATTCAGGACAGAATTCGAATTATAGAGCTCTACGCTAAAGATCGTCAGTTTGCAGAGTTTGTTAGGCAGCATCAAATGTGAGTGAAATGTCTTGTCTGCATATCTAACTCCTTTGATATTTTCTCCTGTGGCCTTTACTACATTACAGTATTTTTTAAGGGTCTAGAAACTCTGGGACACTAAAGGCTAAGATTTCAACATTATTTTTGAAGAGGTTCAACCCTTTTAAAATACTTAATAATCACTGTTAAAAGTAGACAGCCCCAGAAAGTATGTTAAAAACAGTGAAGAGGAATCCCAAAGTTAATGGGTGTCAGAGCTCTAACATCAGTTTATGTCCTTGAAAGCATAGATAGAACCTTCTTAACTCTCCTGATGTGTTTCCCATTGCCTAGTGTTCTACTTAAAATAGAAATTTTGAAAGCATGTTAGTTTATCTTGGCAACTAAACCAAAACCTGACAGATCACTAGTACGATCCTGTCTGGTATGGTGGGCTCCTACCATCATAGAAGTTTACAGTTCCAAACAATTAACCAATCTGAGTTGTGTGCATTGATGAAAGCTAAGCAAGAAGAAGGTCATCAAGGAATTAATTATTAGCATATACACTCTCATGAACTCCCACTGTAGCAAGCAGCAAATCACAGCTTGCTGAGTTAGTTTGAAAGATACTGTAGTAAAATTCCTTGGGATTCTGTTAAAAATAACTACAGTAGCAAACAACTTATGTTCTCAGATCTTCAGCTATAATTTTTTTTAATTGAAAATAACAGCAGTTCACATTTTTCCATGTCAGTAGTTCATTTTTTCATCTTGAAAAGCATCAGCGTCTGAATTTTCCACAGCTGGAAAGCAGTAAGGGCTGTCTTATATAAGCCTTGAATCCAATGTTTGAAAGAGATGAGCTTAATCATTCCTTCTCTGTTTTTCATTTCAGGAAGCTGCTTTAAGAAAAAAAGAAATTGATAGAATACACATGGGAGATAAAGACTACCTTGTTGCCACAGCAACGGGCTCAGATGTAACTGCAAAGTTACTTATAGTCTTAACATTGCATGGATGGATACAGATGTTTTCTAAATGAATGACTAAAATGTACAGATGTCTGTTTATCTCAATTACTTCTGGCTTTTCCGTGTAAAGTGACATTTTTGAGAGGCGATCAGAAGTGGCAGAGGTTATGAAAGTTCATTTTTCTTTAACTCCAAAATGGACAGTGAAAGTTTTGTACACAAAGTCAAAAAAATCTCCTCGGGCAAGAGAAGATACATGCACAACCAAAATAAAATGCTCATTGAAAATCCCTGTCTGGCATTTATCCCCTCACTGGAGGCTCCAGTAGTGATTTCATGGGTACAAAACACTAGTGGAAAGAAGGGAAGGAGGGAAGGAGTTGTAGGGGAGAACTATTGTGCTAGAATTATGTTAGCATTATTTTAAAATATTCCTGTTATCCACACAAACATAACTTCACTGGAAAAACCTTCCTTCTGTACAGATGCCTGATGTATGTTTTGCCACCTGGCATCAGCAAAACAGACGACAGCATTGAGCCTGCAGGCCTCCTGAGGGCTCTCCCCAGCAATCAGCATCCCCACTGCCTGTGACCCCAGGGGAGCCTTGGCAAGGCAGGGCAGTTCTGCTGCAGCGCAGTACAGTGTCTTTAAAGCCAGGATGGTTGGTTCTCCAGCTGTTTCTGGCAGACACACCAACTGAGGCACTGAAGGGCTTCTATCACACAAATGTTCTGTGAGGCTTAAGTGACTAACACTGACTTTTTTTGTATGTGGATAATTGGTTTCATATTTTGTAAGTTGATATGCATTATTTATTTGTTGTGTGTTTCCTTATCAGCTTATTTTCATCATGGATGTAATTGTTGAAATAGAAAGATGGCAAGTTTTAATAATGAAATGCTACAGTGGCATTCGTGCCCATCCTTTTATATATATTATATTTAGTTTTTACTTAGTGTTGAATTGAGCCAACTAATGCTTGTATTTTCTTTATTGAACTGGGCAATAGCCTTCCATGAGCTCCCTTTCAAATCAGGCTGTAGTACTTAAGTGCATCCATATTTAGTAGGTTGCAGCACTTTTCTGTGGGGAAGGGGAAAAGTGAGATTATTCTTAGTTTAGTGGAAATCAGCATAGAATTCCTTAAACAGAAGAAGTCGGCCTGAAGCATTTTAAAATAACTTGAGATTTACAGAAACAGAGTTTTATCTCCAAGTTATGAAGAGAGTTCTGACTACATGTTAAGGTGTGTTGGGGCTCTGTTCAGTCACTCAGTGACTCTCGTTTAAGGCATTAACACAGCTGTCAGGGTTAGGGCACAATTATGATCATATTAGCTTATGCGAGCAAAAATGGCCAAGTTATTTATATCTACTATGTCTCTAGTTCTTGGCCCACATGTGCCAACAGCTACCTGATACTTTTTAGTATCTTTAGTACTTTTATTAATAGTGAGAATTACTTAATCATTGTCTGTAGGCAGCTTAGCTAAATAACTGAATACTTCAATGCAATTCTTCTACGTGTCCCAGAGAACCTCACTGGATCACTGGTGTAGTACCTTCTTGCCTTGAGTGGCAGGGGATGGGGATCAGAGCCACACATTTGTCTAAGAAATGCTTATAGAAACCACTGTAAGCCAAAATAATGCCAGACAGCAGTAAGTAATATGGTGCTGCTCAACACTTTTGTGACCAGGTGTTATGAGACAGAGGCCCCATTCTACTGGGTGGCCCAAGGGCTGTCAGAGCAGCTGGTCCAGAGTTTCTGAGGCACAGCCCACTCCTCCTGGCCCTGCAGCAGAATGGCTGAGCCATCCTGTAACACCAGGGCCTGTGATCATAGCAGAGAACTACTGGGCTCAGGGTAGGAATCAGCTTGTGACTCCTTTTTGTGCAGCTCAGCTGCCAGCCCTGGGAGCTTCAGTGCTGCTCCTGCTAAGTGCAGCAGTGGATGGCAGCTGGGATCAGGCATGTTTTAGAGGTATTTTTAGTATTTTCTATGCACAAGCTGAGAATAGGCTTGAGTATGAGGTATTTCAGTGTATATACAGTGATATTTTCTTTGTGTGTGTGTGTATACATATGGACATGACGGTATCTTTTCACAACAATAAAAAACTATTTCCAAAATATTTTTTTCTATAAAATTCATGCAGAGACTATGAGTTGGACATGGATAAGGCATCTTAGCTATGACCATTTAAGCATGTAGGACCAGAAAGTCTAGTTTTTGTTTGTTTTTTTTTTTAGACAGAGTTGGCTAAGCTGTTAAACTCCTTTGCTAAGGAAAGTGCCAAATGTAGTTCATTAACGCTTGTGAGATTGTAGTCTAAATATTCATTCTGGAAAGCACATACCTAAGTACCTTGCTTTTAGTGAAACTCTTTGCCCATTTTGAAGATGTTTTGTCCCTAATCAAAGAGCCAAAGCATGTCATTACTAAGGTGATCTCAAAATCTTAAAACCAAAGACTCCCTCTACTTCAAACCTCTTCACCTGAACTGTTTGGTGATGCATCTTGCAACATGCCAAGAACTTAGTGAATGACTGACTGTCTTTGACATTTTCCCAATCTAAGGCAGAGATAAAGTACTCTAAATATCCTAACAAAAAGAATTAAAAAAGCCCAACCCAAAACAGTTCAGTGTCCAAATCTACCAGTCTGTTATTCGTTAACATGCAGTTTTTTGATTGCTAAAAGTTAAAAATGCCGGTTCAAATGACTTTGCTTAATATAAGAGCATAAAAAGCTGTTATTGTTTACTAAACACTGACAGGTCTATCAGCATCTGTGGCCCTCCTCAAGGCTTGAAACACAATAAAATGAGGCCCTGCAGAACACTACCAGCTGCCCCTTTAACAGGGGATCTTGAACAAATAGCAACTCATGTTGGAGCACATCTGCAAAAGCTACTTATTGCAAGTTCTGCCTATACTATTTCTGGGGTCTCTCAGGGCCTTCCCTGGTGCCTAAAGGTACCAGAATTCTACCACAGCTGGAAATTCAAACAGAAGACAAGTCTTCTTAGCTTCAAGACTAACAGCATTTCAGGAACTGTGTGCTTGTCTTTTATTTGGTAGCTTTTTAGCAAAGCACTTTTTAGCCACCAAAAAGCTAAAAGGCATTGAGTAACTGAGTAGCTATTCTGTTAAGCTCCAGGCTTCCTCTACTGCTGGGTAACAGTTTGGTTCCAGAAAACAGATTTCTTCAGGTCCTCAGAGGTAGCTGAAACTATGAATTTCTCATCTCCTCCAAAACAAGAAAGCATAAATAAACTTGTAAGAGTTTTAAGAACTTAGAGCTTGAATGTTAAAATGGAAAAAGTCTTCAACAATCAAGACTTTCACTCATGTTCCTCATCAGACCCGCTGGAATCAGTCCGTGTTGTGAATGGCTGCAGAAGGAGTATGGGAGGACGCTGAGCACTCTCCCACGTGGAGTCTGCAGACAGCAGGCGTGCTAAGGTGCCAGAGCTCCAGTACAGGGTCAGTCACCTCATTCTATTAAAACACAAAGCAAAAATATTGACCAATACCAATTTGTCTGTCTATCTGTAAGCACTGGAGGACAGACACAGCCTGACTTTGTATAGCACAGGAAATGTGCCAGGGTATTGTTACTGTTTAAAAATTAGTAGAAAGCACACAGGACTTTTGTGGCCCTTTGTTTACTTGAAGTGTACAATAACACCAGCAGTATTTCTGTCTTTCCACTACTTGATCCAGTTTGGGAACAGATGTGTTATGTTCTATGTAACATTGATCCGTTTGCTTTTGTTTCTCAACTGAAAAAAAAAAAATCCAAAGCTGTTTCTGGGCTAGGAATTCTTTTCATTTGTCAATCCAAAGAGGAAGGTTTTGGCATTGCCATGTGCAACACTAGTTAAACTAAACTATTAATAACCCCCAGAAATTTTAGTTCAGTTCCTGTCCTCTTAGACTCTTGCCCATGCTGCTTCTCACCCTCCTTGCTGGGTCACCCACTGCACTGTGTGGTGGGAAACACATTCATGGTGGGCAGGTCTTCTTGGAGGATGGCAGCAGGCTGCAGGGCTAATATGATGTTTTGCCTGAGGTGCTGCAGCTGTTCTGAAGGAGTCAGCTGAACACCACCTCCAAACCTGCACTTTCAGATTTCCTGTGTTTCCAATTAAACACAAAACCAGATTTCAACTTTCATTTGTTTCAGGTTGAGAAATACCCTCAGTACTGGAATTTTGTGGGACAGATGCCAATTTACTATATTTTTTAAAAATCAGTTTTACTGTCAGCACATCTAAGGACTGTGTTTCTGTACTAAATGTGTAAGTTGGAGTAAACTACACTTAAAGCTTGACCTTTTGTAAGGGGACACCAGCCCACTGCCAGCTCCCATTTATACAACCAAAACAACAAAAAAATACTGTCTTGAATCTTCGGAGGTTTAAGTGTTGTTCAAAAATCTCATATTAAACACAAATCAGACTTAGTCCTAACTGGAGTTGCGATTGCATCTCCACAGCTGATTACCAGATGGGGAAACTATGCCTTTCTGGAAAGGCTGACGTAGCTTGAACAGAAATGAAAATGGGAACAATAATGGATACAGCCATACATCAAAACTTTATGCAGTAACACAGGCATGTGTCTATATAAAAGAGGGCAAGTGAAGAGGTAGATTGTCAGAGGTGAGCCTACAAACAATTCCAAGAGGGAAAGATTTCCATCTGCTCATGGAAGACAGCTACAAGGAAATTCACTCAGCTCCACCTAAAGGGATTATATGATCTCTCATCCCAGAAAGGGAGGGGAATGCAAAACAGTGCCAGCAGCAGCACAGGGCTTGAGTCTCCCAGCATGACCTACAGGTAACTGCTGGCTCAGTTCACTGTTCACAGTTCCCATCATCTGCTCAGTAAGGGAGTGGCTGTTGTTCCTGTCCCTAATTTGAGATGGGAAGATCAGAACTTTTTGAGCCACAAAAATGCTTTATACAGTTTTCCAGTAAACCAGAGACTGTTGCACAGCTTTTTATTTTTTGTCTTTTATTATTTCTTCTTTAAAGTTTTGATTAAAAAAATCAAACCAAAACACACCATCAAAAAAAAAAAAAAGAAAAAAAAAAGAAAATCAACACAACTTTACCACACTTATTTTTAGGGTTTTCTTTCTACCTCCTTCCCTTAGGCATGAATGGAAAGCCACAGCCATGATAGGAAGGCAGTGTGGTGCTACAGAGCTCTAACATATGGAGTTCTCACTTTGCCCTTCTTGCCACCACAGTAGCATTTATAATGTCAGCATGTCCATATCTGCTTAAAAAAAACATCAAGCCAAATAATCCCACACTAAAATATTGTCCCAAGGCTTGCAGGAAATGTGACTTGGAGCCTCATACACGTAGAGATTGACCTTTCAGGAGACTCAAATCTTTTGCATTATGCATAAAGCTCCTGATGGGACATGTCTAATGCAACACTGAATACACCAAACTAACAGAAAGCAGATTCGGTGGGTATGTGACTTATGAGTAAGGCTGATGGGAAGTGTTTTTGAGGCCATCTCTCAGTACACCATATGACACCACTGACATTTTTCAAGGAACAAAGCATACAAGAACTTCGCCCTTACCTGCCAAGAAAAAAGGAGACGGAAGTTTCTGGTAAGGCATTTAAAGTAGACAACCAGTCTACTTGCAGAGAACAACCAGCTTGCAGGCAGCCCAAAACAGTCTCTAAAAAGGGACAATTTAGCCTGGAAAGAAGGAATAAAGTGATGCTAGGAAAAATAAAACAAAATAACAGGTTGTTATTTTAAAGGTTAAAAACATCCCATAATCACTATCATTTGATATCCACTCAAGTCAGTAAGCTACCCCTGGCTAAGCAACCTTAATATTGCTTTGAGAAGAGTAGGGCAGAAGTCTGACCATTTTGCCCCCAGTCAGGCCCTCTGCAACCTGCTGCTGCCACATCTAGAGATAAACAAGGAGGAAGGATTAAGTACACCATATGTATCTATCAGTGGAGGTTAAATGGAAAATTTTACTTCTGAAATATTAGTAAGGGATGTGCATGACCAAGTATTGCTGAGGTTCTGCATTTCACTGCTCAGCGCCTATTAGAGAACTGTCCGGTATCAAGTACTCAAGCTGCCTGTGAACAAGCTTGTAAACCATCAACCATTTCTCCAGATGGAAAGCTGCAGCATCCCATGTCATGATATAAAAACCTGATTAGCTGTGATGACCAGTATTTTCCATAAACATTTAACAAAACTTCCCATTGTTTAATTACTAGTGTGCAAAAAGCAGATGATTTTATAACATGAAAGACTTGAGCTGGCAGATCATGGGGAAAAAAAAGCCCACAAGAAAACCCATTAAAATAGGAGAGTTATTCAACCCTGTAATATAAAAACTCAAAGATGTGAATTTTTCAACCCTTGTGTGAACCTCTCATGAACATTTTTAAAAACAGCTCTAGTTAACTAAGCCTCTTGACATACAAGGTCAAAATGGTTGTGTGCAGTCCCCATTCTGCTCTGGAAAATGGGAAACCTCAAAACTAGCAAAGATCAGTCAGCAAACAGAGGACACATTCAGGGGCCAAATTTGAAAATCAAAAATATTTATCCAGTTTTAAATGAAAGACCATGCAAAATCCCACATGCAGTTAATTCTGAAGAACAGAACTGGTACAGCAAAATACAATGACTTACTCTTTGATAGGATTTTCTATCATCAGGTGTCTCACACATCTGGTTTTACTTGTACATTTCAGGACTTCTGCTGATCTACACTGTGCTTACTTCAGAACCCTGCCACTTTGAGCTTTCTTGCCTCTAGTTATTATCAAAGAGCTTCAGCTTGGAGTGGCCTAATTAGAACTTGGTTCAAATTAAAGAAGAAACCAGCCCACTAGCAACAGCAATACTAACTATTCTACATCTGTGTGAATTGGATTCCACTTCAGAATGCTTTTGAGGGTAGGAATAATGAGAAAAAGAAGGGGAGAAAAGCAGACAAAAGACAAAGCTTGGGTACAGTCTGGGTCAGCGCCAACAGCTCAGATACAAGTCTATAGGAAGCTGTAGAAACAGAAAGCAAACTGTCCCATCCATCTGTTTTTAAAGGCTTTCACTAAGGGTAGAAATAAGGACTGATGTATTTTCACAACAGGAGTGAAAGGAGCAGAATTCCTTGAGCTTTGGAGGAAGCCTGGAGGGACATTTTCCCTGCAGGACATGAGACGCTCAAGGAAATAGTAATTTCAACTTTGTCTGTTTGGTATGTGCAGTGAAACATCTGCTCTGTTTTTCCATACACAGAGCATGGTAAAATCAGAGTTAAAAAACCTAACCTCTGAAATGAACTCTGAAATGAACTAGAGCCAAAGCAAAGAATACCTTCAAAATGGGGGAGGAAACGCTAAAAGAACACTCGAGTTTCTTACTAGTGCCAAAGCTCACAATTTGAAATCTCTCTACCTTTCCACATTTTTTTCCATGAACATATAAAGAAAAATCAAACTCTGTTTCAGACTTTTTCAAAACATAGGCCATTCTTCCTTAATTTCCCAAATGAAATTTTCTATTTTTATTATCCCTTACCCATAATGACTGCATACGCAGATGCCTTCCTCCAAACTCCAACCCTGCATGCCACTGTGGCAACACATTTATCTGTAGCAAATTCCAGATACCACTCTGACTACACTTCCTTTATTCAGAGGCTGAATGTCCTCCTATCAATCCAGCTGTGTCTTCATTTTCAATCTTGCTGTAATAAAATACTGCAAGAGTTTTTTCCAAAGCAGGTGTAGTGGTTTTTTGTTTGTTCTGATGCCAGATGCATAAAGCCCTTCTCATATTCATTCCAATTCCATGGCACAGCTGACAGTCTGCACCTTTATACCTGCTGATGTGGGGCGGAGATACTACGCTTTCTGCACTGCTTATGGTACTAAAAGTCATATCTGGAGTATCATTCTACATCTCAAGGAGCAAAAAGAGATGCATCAGCCTACCCTAGTTACATTTTTGGTTGATTCCAACTGACTAAATCTCATTTGCAGCTGCCTTCAAAGACCATATGGATGGAGATACGTGATTCTCCAGAGCATCAGCAAGAAAGTCCAAAGCAACCATAGCCTGCCAAGCAACTGTCAGCTCAGAGTCAAACTCTTTTCCCAGTATAACTAGGGTTATACTGTATATATATATACTGCCAGTATAACATGGCAACAAAGTTGCCACGTAATATGAGAACCTCAAACAGTCAATATCAGACTAAAATGGAAGACTTCTAGCTTAGCTTTGATTCAGAACAATGGTCTACAGGTCTTGGCAAGACCCCTATCCACACCTTCCCATGAGTAGGGAGGCCAAGCTCGCTCCCTCATGATCAGTTTGACCAAGAAGTGTTTCTCTAGTTTTGTTGGGTAGTCACTTCTGGCATACTCACAGCACTGTTCTGGTTCTCCAAACATAGGCAGGGTTGAAGGGTGCTGGGTACTGCTCACTGCCAAGGATGGTAACATGAATTGCAGTTGCCGAACAGACATTGTCCAGTGTCTTCTGGGCAGACAGAACCACAAAAACAAAAGTGTTCTCTGGTTTAAGATTCTGAGGGTAGTTCTCCTCATAGCTTACTGTAGAAACTGGTTCCACAACTGACTCCTCTGCAGAAGACATTAACTACATGTATAGCCTTTGCTTCTTAAAGGAAGACTGAAAAAATGCAGTCCTATTCAAACTATCAGCATAAGCCCTCATATTTTTCTTACTTTGAAATTATTTCTTTAAATCATGTTGGAAATCTTAAACCTATTACTATTAAAAAGCAACCTGTCAACTCAGATATCGACACACTACAGAAAAATCTGCTGCAAGGTGTTTCTGAAGATTAAATGCTTTAATTTCTTTTTACATAAATGATATTTACTAAAATGCTGACAGAGCTGACAGTATAATAGAAAACGTTCCTTAGAAGAACACAGCTGTTCAGCTAAACGACCTTAATTCAAGCACTAGTGTTTTGCACCTACCATTGCAATATCTGGACTGAGGCAGAAGCTGTTTCAGTGGTGATACAACCACATTAAACATATTTCTTCATTATGATCAAATGTTAAATCTTCAGTCCCATTCTAGAAGCAGTGTGTTGTAATCAGGGTGCTTTCTGTACAAATCTGGCTGAACATCCCCCTCTGGACATTTAATAGCCCGAAGAACATCCAGCCATTGAATCCCTAAGTGTGTCCTACAGCTCCAGAGTTGATAATTGACCAGTCTCAAAACATCCTGGTCTAGATAAACTCCTTCAACTCTCATCTTTTCCATAGCATCTCCCTCCAAAATTGCCATCTACCCATCGGTCACCAAGGTCCAACCTTTAATGTCTTCCCTGTATCTTAAATAAACCCTTCTCCCAGAACCTCAGAACAGTCTCATCCCAGTCTGGTAGATTCTTATAGCAGTGACAGTAAGCACTGGCCATTCCTCACAGTATAACACTTTTTTTGGTAGTAATAATTAGATATTATCCACCAGAACACACATCACTTCCCAAGTAATCACACTCATTTGCAGTTTGCCTCTCTGCTGAGGCTGGTAGTGACAGTCCACATCCACAGGGGACTGCAATGATGTCACCAACTCATTTCATGGAAGCCCCCAACTCACTATCCAAGGACAATTAATTTTCTAGTTGGCACTGAATCTGAGGAACACACATAAAACTCCACATACTTTAACTTAACTTCATCTGAACATTGCCCACATAAATAAGCACAGACACTAATGAAAGAGAGATGTCAACACTAAAAGGTGTTGAAAATTATTTTAGGAATAATGAATGCTTTGGGGATTAACAGTACCATATGGTACCTTTCACCTCCAACTTACTGGTACAAATCCAGCTAGACCAGCGTGGATAAAAGCCTTTGCCATCTGGTGACTTATTACTTTATGGAAAATAAACAGGTGTTTACATCTCACACATACACACAAAATCCACCACCATAACTGGAAATCTCATTGGTTTTCACAGTAGAGAGATCAAAGAGGGACAGAAAACTCTTCTCCCAGTATAACAGGTCTATTTACGTGAGAAGTGAGGACAGCTGAATGCCAAGTACTACTACCACCCACTACCAGAAACTAAAATATGATCTACCATTTTTCCAGTCTTTATTAGGAAACAGGAGGATTTATGGCTTTCAAACCTAAATCTCATCCACTGCTTTCCTCCCACACACACCCCCTGAAGCAGTAGATGTAACAATATGCTCTTTTCCTACAAGCTTTATCTAGCTTGTATTCTTAAATCATCACTGCTGTAACAGCACTACTATACAATATTTCACATCTAGCAGCCCTCATATCAGCTGTAACAAGGAAGTCTGAAGTAATCAGCACTCATACCTCAGTGAATTCTTTTGAACATTTCCCCTTTTTATTCAAGAGAACTGTCTGAGTTTGAATTTCCTGGTTTCTTTATGAATTTGCTCTCCCATGCTCCAATTTCTCCCTATGGCATAGAAAGATTTAAAAAAATTAAAATTACTGTTGTCATTATTATTTTATGAAACATATAAGCATATTAATTTTAATAAATATTAATAAACATATTAATTAGCAACAGGAACATAAATATCCTCTGAGTTTCCTCTTCTCAAATTATCACTTGGAAATGTGAAAATCACTTTTTGTATAGCAGAAGTTACAGGTAGTTTAATATATCTTATCTTTGTTAGTGGCACAGGCAAGCTTCTCTGAATAACTCGAAACTGGAATAGTCTGAAGCTAATTTGCTTGTCTTATTTAAAGCTCTCTTTTTATCCTGGAGCAAGTAGTGGTTTTTTTGGCTATGGCAGAATGCAGCTACTTTCACATCACTTAATGACCAGAAGCACAAATCACATCAGAGAAATCTCTTAAGTTTCCTTGGCAAATCTGCGCCTGTTGTTTTGCAGCCTCTTAATCAAAAAACCAATAAGTATTCTTATTTCGTTATCCCATGTACTCATTGGACACTACGGATCAAAGGCGTGGGGATGCAGTCTAGAGAATTTCTGTTCTTCCTCCTTTGACTGCTTTATCAGTACAATTAACACACACCAAGTATGACAAAGCTAGAAATAACTAAGAGAGATTAAGATCTACCAGAAACATCATCATAAAAATCATCTTATATCTTTTGATACACAGTCACACTAGCTCCCTGGTCTGACCACCTGTGTCTGGATACACTGCCTGGCAGGGCTCCCCAGGGAAAATTTCCAAGCGTCTGCTAAACTTTTCCAGGTAACTTTGAGCTTTTATCCTTAGTCTGACAAATACACACATAAAACATCCGTGACTACTAAGTTATCAAATATCTGGAGGCAAAAGCAGCCCTGTACAACAGAGAACAGTTTGCATTACTTCAAAATGACCAAGCTCCAGGCTCTAGTTTAAACACAGTATGCACCTAGGTCTCTGTAACAATTTCTCACTTTGCTTCCAGTTCTTGTGTGCTATTAATCATACAGCTGCTGAACCACAGTGGAAGTCCTGGGTGAATTAATGTGCAAGGTTTCAAGGGGTGCTCTTCCCAAAATAATGTGCAATGCATGAATGGTGACTCAAGAATTTCAAAATGACCAGAAAGTGCACAAGCCCAGATACTGTGACATCAGCCATGGCCTGCTAGAAAGTCTTAACTCATTTTAGGATTTGCCTGGTAGTTATCCATTTAAGATTTTAATCCACAGTCTTTGTCCTTTAGATTCCTGTATGTATTTGTGGCACAGACAGAAGGTAAGACTGCTTACTTTGAGCCTTGCTTTCAGATAGTCCTGATAAGATTCCTGTCTCTTGTCAAAAGGAATGACTTCTTTAAGGCTCTCTGCTGGTGTACTAGTCTAGCAAGCTTTCCCAGGAGAACAACAACAATAAAAAAACCAAAACCATTTGACACATTTAAATGCAATTAAAAGATGGCTGAAACTAGATGGAATCCTGGAAAAGAGATAAAGGGACAAAGTCTGCTTTGAAACAGACCACAAAACATCAACATAAGCTTGCACTGCTCTAAAAAAAGTAAAGCAGGAGCGACGGGAGGCACGAGGGACTCTGTCATCCCCATAAAACCAACTCATACCAGACTGCAGTGGCATTTGCAAGGCAAAACAGGTGGCTTATTGGATGCTGCATAAAAACTGAGCAAAGATCCCAAGAGGGTTGGTAAGCTGCCCAATTCACAAAAAGGGCATAATCTAAGCTTTCAGTGCCTTCCCACAATTTTCAGCTCCTCTGGGACCATGCATCCCAAAAGGCAGAGAAATGCACTGAGAACTCATCATTGGTTCATCTGCACATTGCAAAGACTGTAAACTCTTAGAAGCCTTGTCATCCATGTAGGAGAATACATCATCACAACGATCATCATAACCATGGATGCAGTAACACTATTCTGGGCAAAGCTTAAATCCAGATTTCAGACATAGGTGCTAATCACCTGATTTACTTTTGTAGTAATATACAAGGAAAACTGCCTCTAATTTTGAAATCAGGAAGCTTCCTCACTGTCAGAGAAAGACTCTGAGTCTGTGGATCTACCTATGCAACAAAAGAGTCCTCAGCAAAGCTCAGGTGGAGCCTATAGGTAAAACAAACATTCAGGTGTTCAGTATCAGCTACCCTAAAAACTGTGCCATTGCAGAGGCTGCTAAACCTACATACTTTGCACCTTCTCCCTGTACCCACCTGGACACTTCTGCTGCCAGGCTGTCATGGCTAGATGCTACACAGCTTTGTGCTCAGCTGAAGCAGGGAGGCCAAGGCAGCAGAAAGCCCCCGTCGTAACAAGTGTTTGAGCTATATCGTATGAATTGGCTGCTCACCTGGCTTCATTCGTGTCAATGCAGGCCCAGGGGCAAGGAATGCAGTCTGAGTACAAGGGATGGTGGGACTTCTATTTCTGGCAGCAACCTATGTGTTTAAGTTTCATAATCAACATAAGTCATAGTGAGTACTTTGTACCCGACCAACAGACTACACAGATTTCTGTAGGAATACCACTACTCTCTGCCCATCGGCTTCTTCAGTATTTTACAATATTCCCTTTCAGCCCTCTCAGTGGGATTCCTATTAAAACCTCAAACTATCAGAATATCTGAGGAAAACAATCAGACTCCCAAATCCAGCATGCTCTTCTTCGGTAGAGAGAAGGGAAAGTGCAAGAGAGAAAATACTTTCTCATACCCATGTTCACATAAAGTTTGAGGCTGGGATGTCCTCTTTCTTGGCTATTGAAGACAAAGTTGGAAGGATTGCAAAATCTTTTTGTTCATTAATGACTCAAAAGTAAGGATACAAATGTGTCTACACATAGACATCTCTTACTTGTCCAGTTAACTCTCCAGGTGGGGAGGGGAGAATAAAATAATAAGTAAAATAAAACATTGAATTCTTTTTTTTTTAAATGGCACACAACTATTGCAGCAGACCGCAGTGCTATTAGATGTACCAGAATACACTCAGAATAAAAGTGGGTGTGTGCTAAGAGTATATTCTCTATATCTTGTCATTTTCCCTCCCCCAGTTTCTCTTTTAGTCTCCGATTCTTTGCACTCTCCTTTAATTATCTCAACTTTACCCACTCCTTAGCCACATTTCTTATAGTATAAATATAATCTTTCATTTTCTCCTTTCATAAAGTGTAACTTGAATGAGTCTTGCACACTGAATATCACCTGATTTTCTCATGTCCTATCTCAGGTGTCTCAACTTTAAACAATACTTTGTGTCCATTTATATCCAGTTGTCTTTCCTCGATCATACTGTTATGCCCTAAGTTCAACATCATGAGCTCATAATTGAAAAGAAGGACTAAAATGCGTCTGTCTTGCTATTCATCTGTAATAAGAGAAGCTATCTGAAACTGCATCATCTTCTGAAGGAGGCACCTTGCATACAAAGACATTTAACATGATCCACTGATCTGATAATGAACTTAGAAAAACTGGACAGCAAATGAGAAGCTGTATTCCTGCATTTAATCACACAGTGGCTCTGGACAGGCTGCTCAGATTCTGGACTCACTCCCACTTGGAGTCCTCAAATTCAGATATTCTTCCCCGCAGCTTTCTAAAATGAGACACCTTAATTTAACTTCCAAGAGGGAAATGTGCTGGCCATTCTTGAAGGCACCTGATAGCAATACCTTTTGACATGAGCATGTATGTGTACTTCATCCTTGTCCTCATCTGCACCCCTGATTCAGCTGACCATGCAAAGCTAACATACTGCTTCAGCCTTCGCCATCTGTCCTCATCCGCTTTTGGCAATTCTGGCTTACATTCTGTACATGACTACCATGATATAGATAAGCCTCACTTACATGAAACTGCTTTTACTAGGCATAGTATACCTGTGTAGTATGCATACAAAAGCATAATTTTGTACGCACAGCAAGTTTGCACTGTCCTTTTCTCTGATACAGAGGCAAAACTCAGGACCAAAGGGAATAATGCTATTGAAAGTTAATGCATGCACACACATATTACACTGGAATTTTCCTCAGTGGCTCACATTCTTAATTCTGTCCAAAGGGATCTTCTTCCCTCAAGTCTACACACATGACTCAAATACGATTTTCACAAACTGTTCACAAAGGAATTAATTAAGTTTTGATTAATCTTTTGTCAACTTCTGTACCCTGACTTGAATCTCATCTTTTTTTCCAGACCATTCTGCCATGGTCTTAAATACGACATGGTTTAAAATAATCTTGTATTCTTCTGTAGAGATACCATACTTGTGACACTGACCACAGCATTTTTATCTGTTTCTCTCTCCTCTTTGGCCTGTGCTCACTATTTCTTTCCTTGGAATACCTATAAAATCTGATCTCTCTCATCAGTCTGATTTTTTTTTTCAGCACCATCACCATTGGCTTTCTATACTCACCACATTTCTTTAGAGCTATTCAGTGTAGTAATACTTAGGTAGTTACCCTAACTAGTAACTTCAGTTACACTTCACTGATCTGCCACCTTCATAAGCTTGGGAGCTCTATCAGGACTCATCGTCTGTCTCCAGGAACATACTAACCTCCTCTTCCATTTCACTACCTCTCTGTACTGACATCCCATCCCACTTTGTGCTACCATCCTTTGCTGTCCCATTGTCTGCACTACCTCCAGTAGAAAACTGTTTTTCACAACTATCTGTAGAGATTTCCCTGTCTTCCTCTTTGAAACACTTTTAATCATGATTTCCCACCCCAACCCCACAGACAGGCTTCTCCAGTAGGAAATCTGCCCAACAGATGTATCCAATTAGTGCTGCTAACTTAAAAAAAACAACCAATCCGAACTTACCAAAACCTAAGAAAAGGAAATTTAACTTCTTTGTAATAACACAGAGAAATACATCCCATTCCCAGTTTTTTGTATAGCCATAAACAGACCATTCTCATATTCTGAAATTACATCTGGCCTCGTAAATTTAGTTTGCAGAATCATGTTAATTTTTCTCAGCTCTGGGCCACAGTGCTCATTGTCACAGGCTTTCTATATTATCTTAGGAAAGTTACTAAGTTACTAAACATCTGTAAGTCTGGAGCACCTGGTTCATCTTGCTCAGATGCATGGTAGAAAAACAATTCTGATCTTTTCACCTGTTTCCCAGTTCATTAATTTTTCTCCTCTAATAATTAGACAGGGATAATATTAGTGCATTATCTGGGTGTTGAAGAGGGTAATTAAGCACTTGAGGAAGGTACACATATGAGTTGTACAAATGTATTGCAGTAAAAGAGCAAAACCATAACCCAGCCAAAGCTAATAAATCTGCCCAACAATAAACATAGAAGCAAAGCAGTGAAACTATCTCAAACTCCAATTGTGGAGAACAAATAAAGATT
Source organism: Corapipo altera (assembly GCF_003945725.1). Classification (NCBI taxonomy): domain Eukaryota; kingdom Metazoa; phylum Chordata; class Aves; order Passeriformes; family Pipridae; genus Corapipo; species Corapipo altera. The sequence continues at coordinate 137,200 of NW_020884898.1, read as the reverse complement.
TATGAAAGATCCTGTCAGCTACTAAACATATATTACCTATCCTTCAAGTTACATCTAGAAAATTCTCTGTGTTTGTATTGTTCACCTTGTGTCTCATTAACCTCAATGTCAGGGTCTAGCAAGCTGTCAGGTGGCATAAGTATAATTGTTGTCTTAAATTAAAACTGCATGCTGAACTACCAGCACAAGGGCTCATTAGAAAGAATAAAGGAGAAAACCTGGCCAAACTTCTCTTTAATTTTCATTTATCCTTTAAGGACAATCAAGAGAGCAGATGGTCTATCGTTCCTGAACAGCTTCTGACTAAAGAGAGCTGATCCATTTATTTAAGAGTCTTATCTCCTGTCAGTCCTGTCTTTGGCAAATAATAAGGTTTCCCCTTATTACAAGAATGCTTTTCCGATAGGCCTGGAAAAATTTAAGCTTTCCTGTCAGTCAGATGAGCCCCTTTATCCCATTTGGCAACAAACCCAAACGTCTGTAAAAATAGACTGCCATCTGACTAAGCAACTGGGAGACTGAAAGACACATGCTGGAATGCAACCAACCTGAATAATAGTTAATCAGCTGATGCTTTTCCAGCAACACCTTCTGGCTGCTCGTAAAGCATATGAGACTTCTTTCAATACTGCACTTAGAAACAAAACAAAACAAAAAAAAAAGTGAGCATTTGCTTTGTTTTCTTTGGTGTGGGTTTTATGAGTTCTCTGCAGAAAGTTTCATGCTATTTTCTTTTCACCTTTTGTACTTCTCTCACCTCTTTCACTTTTTGGGAAAGAACGGAAAGACTCAAAAGCAAACATAGTTCAGAAGGCCTAAAAGACTTCTATGTAAAGACTATTTAATGTAACACATACCAGTCTGACAGTTTGGCATAGAGGAATGACCATTGTTGGCTATTTGGAAGGCAACAGACCAATATGGATCAGTCTTTGCAAGAGTGAAATATTTCATCGTACTCTGATAGTATATTACTAGATAGTCTTGAAGACATTCCATGGAACACTATAAGACTAGGTGAGCAATTAATTCAACACATCTCCAGAAAACTACCATGTTTTTATAGTATCCCAGAGAAATGTGAATTTTAGAGGAAAACATATGTGCCTCAGTCCTCTGCTAAAGCCTTCTAGGAGAGAAAGACATCTCCAAGATGTAACTACAACTGGTTTAGGGAAAGTTTCCACTTTCTACTAAAACTTCACAACAGAAAAAAAATTCTGACTGGAAATTGCACATCACTGACTGATCCTTTGAATGCTGCTGGAAAGCAAGCAAGCTATTTACCACTTTGCAGTAGAAAAAAGCTAAATTACTTGGCACAACCCATTTGCCACCATGTAGGAGTTTTGTTTGCATGGCTGCTTTTTAAAAACCAACAATAAAATCCTTTTGCAAACAAAATGGTAGCAAACAGCTTGATACAAACAATAAATGTAAATTCTCCCTATTCTGCCTACTCTGCATGTAATTTTAGTGGGTAGTGAACGCTTCAGATCTTGCAGAGGATATGTCCTTAGATCCCAGAGCAGACAGGCTATTTTCCAACTTGCTTCCTTTTAAATACGGTAATTAGTTCTTGATCTTGAATTTTTTTAATTGGGTACCAAAAAAGGAGTCCTCTGAGAATCAAATTTTGCTACTGGAAAGCCTGTAAAGAGAAAATTGTAAATATTATATGTATAAATATAAATGTGTATATTAAAAAGGAAGAGATATTTAGATCACAGCAAAAACGGGAGCTCCTCATTTCTTCAAAGGATACTCTAATCTGTTAGAAGGAAGGTCAATTTAGGATTATTGTAGTACATACTTTCTATTAGCTGGGGGCCTCCTGCTCACCCATATGCTGTTTTTCCTTTTAAGTGCAACAAGGACTACTCATCCCAGTCAGGGAGCTGCATGCAGTCAAATTAAATTACTGCCTTTGTGCTGACCAGGATCAAATGAACATTTGGGGTCAAAAAAACCTGTAGCCACTAAGCTAATTATAGCTGGGGGTGAGTGTGCGGGGGAGGAGAGATGAGAGTTGGCTGGCTGGACTTGAACAAGTGATGCAAGTAAACCTGCACAAGTGGTGCAGAGTTTATTGTAATGGCAAGAGTTTATTGCAATGTAAATGCTGGCATGAGAACTTGAGTCATAACTTTCTCCTAGCCCAGAAAAATAGGAAATGTGAGCTGTTGATTGTAACATGTTCTCAGCTCTCAGCAGCATGAGTAAAAAGAGCATGTTCTAGTGCCAGTTTCTATTCCTTTTTCTTTCAGTACTTATTTCTGGGGTGTGTGCTTTCCAGTATCTGTTTTTTTGGGTATTTTTTTCCATCAGCTATCAAAGCTGCACTCATTAGTATACTTTGAGAGGCAGCTGAAAGGAGAGAGGAAAGTGGGTGTCTTATGGCCATAACAGTAATAACCATTTAGAGAGTTTTATCCTGCTCAAGCAAAGCCAAGCTTCTAGTCCAGACTGGCCCCCAGCCTTTTTCCTCGTAGTCTGAGTGACCATCAATGGCTGGACAAAAAGGTGTATTGCAAGGAACTCTCCCTGTAGTCAGGCTGAGTTGTTTTGTGATGTGTTACAGATTTTCATGAAAGAAACTGAAGTTCAGTAACCTCCTCTACAGAGGCAATGTGTAAGCTTCTGATTAAATAAGATCCAGCTTAAAAAAAAATACATCTGTTGATAAACTTGCCATTATTTCAAAAGGATGTGTTTGAAGCAAGCAGTACTTGAGGTAATGCCTTGCTGACCCACAGATCCGCTTCCCATGATAACTGGAAGGCTTATTTCACTTTCCAAGAAGTTCTGCCTCGCTATTGATCATGTTGGGCCAATATCATGACGGAAGTAGGATTTAGTTCCTACATCATTACATAGCAATGCAATCACTGCTCCACATTCTCGTTCTGGTAACAATTATGATGTTTTTCTGGCAGCCAAATTCTTCATGTAACCGGTGGACACATACACACAAATAATAATAATAATAAAACCAAACAAAATTCTAAACAAACAAAGCAAAGCAAACAAAGCAAAACAAACAAAAGCCCAAACCAAAAACAAAACCCCCAAAACATAAAAAAACAAGCAACCAAGAAATCTTGCTGTCACATCCCTCTTAAAAGAATAAGAAATCCTATTATGGCAAAGGATTCCATCACAGACTTTTTCATCCCTTAGAGATGACTCCCTCCTTTAAGCTTCCCCACTTTTATTGATCCAAGACATTTTTATGAGTCTCAAACTGTATTTTTATATATTCGACCACGAGAAAATAATTTCTGTTCACTGAACTATTCACTATGTCTGTACTGCACAATAAATTCCAATATAGAAACACCTCGTCTGGCCTTTCTGGACAAAGAGGGGTTGTACCATGACAGTTCCTACCCAAATGCAGAGACAGCACAGAGCTGCACACCAGCAAGCTGCACCACCCTGGGCTTACTAACAGTGTACTGACACAGCAACAATGCATCCAGCTCCAAAATGGGTGCAGCCTCTGCCAGGAAGGCACATTGTGCCCCCATAGCACAGTGCTCAGCACTCAAAACCTCTGGCCCAACTTGCTGAGTTATCTGTTGTAATGATATCTAAAAGCCTACAGCAATATAGCACTGGAAAGAACAGAAACCTCATGGTTCAGGCCTAAATCTAACCCCGGGATTAGGGATTAAAAGCATGGGCTTTCAGGGCAAAAGCAAAACAATCTGTTTCAGTGAGTGAAAACCTCATGTGAAGAACAGATGAACCAATACTGGTTCTTGCCACCTGAAGGTAGTACAATACTGGGAAGTTTCTTTAGACAGTACCTAGTTCCATACAGGGGCTAAGATTTCAGAAATATATGTCACACAGCATATATAAGAGAGAGATGAAGTCCTGCTGCTGCTACCTCTCAAAGACTCATCTCTTTTTGCTCCCTGCAGTTCCACCCTTGAACTAAAATCAAAAATCCACCACTGCTCTCACTACCTTCTCTCTGTTTCCAAGACTACTAAGTGGGTTAAAAGCCTTTTCTTCAAATTCTTTTCCAGGCTTTACTGATCCAGCTTCTATCTTCTGCAAGCTCAGAGTTCTAACATCTCCCACAATAAGATGAAGAAAGTTTTCTTCATTCTCACTGAGCTTAATTTTGCTACACTTGTTAAATTTAAAAAAAATTAAAATATTCAGCACATACTTCAGCAAGCAGTACTTTTTCTTCCTACAGCTTCTTGAAGAGAATTAAGCCCAACTAAATGTAGCATTTTCAACAGCCTATAAAATATGTTACCACAAACATGTTCCTCCTATAAAAGAAAGTGCCCTTTACCATATCCTGGTTTTGTCCCTTAAAATTAGCTGACTTACCTATCACTCACTTTGCCTGCATTCAAGAAAATGTGTTGGTACAGACACCACATGAATCAAACTTCTTTTGGTAAAATAACCAAAAATCACAAGAACACCCAACAAATCCAAATCCAACAAATAGAATTTCAGGGAATCCTTGCTTTGATTTCAGCGAAATTTTTCAGTGAGTAAGGCTCAACTGCAAGCTAGTTAAGGACAATGTTTGACAACTTGCAAGCACAGAACCAAGAAACACTTGTGACAATACTGTATGAAAGTCAGCTGTGCATCCTATGTATTTCAAAAAAGAGATTGAGGCAACATGTAAACAGCACAGGAGCACAAGCCACTAACTTTAATGTAAGTCAAAATATGGACAGTATTACTTTACCACAGTATTATTAGACAGATGTAGTGCTAGTGCAACATGCTTAGAAGTTTTGACCTACAAAGTCCTGAATGAACTGTGACTATTCAGTAGTAGCCCCTCACCCAGCAGTGACATTTCTTACAAGATCTTGAGCAGGAGACCCCTGCATTATTCTTTATAGCCTGACAACTTAAGACAAGTCTTTTAAACTTGGTTTTTCTCTCCTAATTTATGATTAAAAGAAGAAAGTCTGGAGTAAGAAGCAAGATATTAATATATGTGTGAATTGCTGCCTTTCTATTGTATCACTGGCTATGGTCTTGCTTCTGGCACAATTTCTGTTCCATTACTGCTTGCCTTCTCATCATGTTGTCTATGGAGCAGCAGCACACATGCAAAAAATATTTGCCTTTTGGTTTACCTGGTCCTCTCTACTAATTTGTGATCATACCAGTCACATCCAATACTGGAACCTTCTCTAAATTATCTCTGCTACAATTGTGATCATGGTCTTTTTGATTCCGCTGTAAGAGGGGAGTAACACCTTTGATTTGAACTAGGAATAGAATCATGGAATATCTTAAGTTAGAAGGAATGCATTAGGATCGTTGAGTCCAACTTGTTCCTCCTCACAGGACTACTTAAAACTAAACCATATGACTAAAAGCACCAGCCAGACACTCCTTGAACTCTGACAGGCTTGGTGCTGTGACCTCTTCCCTGGGGAGCCCATTCCAGTGACTGGCCGCCCTCTCCATGAGGAACCTTTTCCTAATGTCCAATCCAGACTGTGTGCTGGAGATGCTTAAGCCCATACCTCATTACTGCTGGTTCACTTATTTCTCAAACAGAATCATTATGCACACAAAGCTGGGGCAGCAGCGCGGTGTCCTCAGAATCAGAGGCATAGACACAGGTGTGCCTGGAAATGGTCAAGCCCGAATCCAAGCCGTGATCTCCGGGTAGTCTCAGCCTGCCGTCTGCCACGCTACTCGGAACGAACGGTCCCCAGCGAGGGGACCCAAGCAGCTGCCGCATCCCACATCCAAGCGCTGGAGTGGGCCGCCCAACGGGATATCCCGCTCCCGAGGACTCAGGGCCACCCGGGGCTGCCTCGCTCCGGTCGCCAGAGGGAGCCAGAGGTTCAGGCGTCGGGGCCGGGCCGGGCCGGACACCATGGAAAGTACCGCGTATCCTGCGTGATATAAGTAATACTGGCAATAATTACACATTAACTACATATTAAAATACATTTTAATAAGTCTTTGTACATAATTTTATGTGACTGGTATTTCTGCACCTGGCATGGGGCAACCCCGGGTGTTCGTACAGACTGGAGAATGACATGCTGGAAAGCGGTGCCGTGGGAAGGGACCTGGGAGTCCTGGTCAACAGCAAATTGAATATGAGTCAGCAGAGCCCTGGCAACCAGGAGGGCCAACCGTGTCCTGGGGGGCATCAGGCAAAGCATCACCAACCAGTCGAGGGAGGGGATTGTCCTACTCTGCTCGACTGCAGTTTTGGGCAGCACAGTGCAAGAAAGATATTAAGCCACTAGAGAGTGTCCAAAGGAGGGTAATGAAGATGGTGAAGGGCTTTGAGGGGAAGCCATATGAGGAGCAGCTGAGGTCTCTTTGTTCAGTCTGGAGAAGAGGAGACTGAGGGGAGATCTCGTTGCAATTACAACTTCCTTGTGAGGGGAAGAGAAGGGGCAGGGACTGATCTCTTCTCTGTGGTGACCAGTGACAGGACCAGAGGGAATGGCCCAAAGTTGTGTCAGAGGAGGTTCAGATTGGATTTATATTCTTTAGAAAGAGGTTCTTCACCAAGAGGGTGGTTGGGTGCTGGAACAGGCTCCTCAGGGGAAGTGGTCACAGCACCAAGCCTGACAGAGTTCAAGAAGCATTTGGACAATACTTTTGGGCACATGGTGTGACTCCTCAGGGCCAGGAGTTGGGCTCAATAATCTTTGTGGGTCCCTTGCAACTCAGCACATTCTGTGATTTGACTGGTATGTATTTAATTTCCTATGAAATCATGCTTCCATAGGAATCAAAGCATCAACACACTGAACTCCCTACCCCACCTGTTAATTGGCAATATCATCTGCCTCAGACCAAAGTTTTTCTCTAGGGAACTATTTTGGCACTGAGTGTTTTACGGTGTTGAAATCCAGAGGTTGTCTGAACTTGGTATGAAGCAAATCATATGTGAAGTCTGCTACTTCTGTTTGACCAAAAGCCTTTGCAACGTAAAGACATACAAACTCAGTACCCATGTACTTTCAACAGCCACTTATTGCGTACACTCCTGTATGTTGTCTAACCATGGAGATTTATGTTCCTGTTTATTTGCAATATTTTCATTCTTCCAAACCTCATGACATTTCTATCACCACTGTTTCTACCACCTTTGTTTCTCTGTGTCTCAGACAGAATTCTATTTAACTTGTATACCCATTCACAAGGCACATAAAGCACTGCTGCTGAGTGTACACAGATGAGCACAGGTGGTGAAACTTCATCTGGTGAAGTGACTCAATATGTTCAACTGTGACAGCAAATTTGAAAGAAATTCTGCCAAGTAAATACACACATAACATCATGTCAAATGCTATTTCACAAGGGACTATCATACGTATTGTACTTCCTAAAGATAAAGCTCATTAGTAACAGTAGGACAGCTGAAAAACAAATACTAAGTTCATTCTCCTTGCAAGGTACAAAGCATTCTTTGCAAACCCCATGATTTTCAGTTCCCAATGCCTAAGGTGTAGTACTGGACTAACAGCGGCAAAATCTCAGCCCTCACTTCAGTGCTCCTTGAGAAGGAGAGAACAACTGCTCTCTCCAGTAAATACCATTCACTCATAAACTCTTTTGGTTAAAATAAAACTTAAGTTCATAAAACATCCCATGCTTAGACCCATGTAATGGTCATACTCTCATAACACAAGAAGTAAAGGTTTAACATGAAATTGAATTCATCTTCATGTCACTCAGTTTTATAGATATTTTCTACATTCCATCTCAGTTGTATCCTGTGAATGTATCATCCAAGCTGTCAGAGCAAAGAGAAGCAGCAACACCAAATAAAGGAAAGTTGTATCTTTGTATCAGCTAATCTGATCCTGCTTAAGCTTCATATTTAAGATACTATTTTTCAGTCCAGTTTTAAGAACTTTTCTTGCAAACAGGTGAATATGAAGTAATAACTGACGTTTGCTGGAAAAAAAATAAAGATGACTCAGAACCCTCAGAACCACACAAATGTCAGAAAACCATCAGGCACTTCTGATCCCACCAAGAAGAGTCTTTCGTGACTTTACGTGAAGAAACAGCTGCAACTCAACACAATGCAATGGGTCTAGATCTTTTAGCAGTTCTTTGCACTACCTCCGTTTTGGAAATGCTGTCACTTACGGGTATGTCTTCCAAAAAAATCACACTCATTCTGTGTGTTAAAGATGTGGATAAAAACCCTAACCACATCAGTTCAAATCAGCAACTGTGCCACTTAACCAGGAAAGAATTTATAATAGGGAGGGAAGGATGCTCCAAGATTAACATCTATTGAAACTGAAGGAGGTAGAGCAGAAATTTGCCTTGCATATACTAGGAAGAGGAGTTATTTAAGTTCAAACTTTGGACTTTATACCCAGCAAATCATGCATTTGTAGGAGTGTGTTGCAAGCCAGCATCACCCCAGAGTGCCTGTGTGTCCCGAGATACTATGCCCTGCTTCTCAGAAGAGTGTGCTAGCTGAGGCTCATCTCTGCATTTCATGGCTTCAGCCCAGGGCTGGCCAGCAGCCACCTGGCACCAGGCACAGGCGAGAGCACGCTTGTGTCTGCCTGCTAAATACCATGCAAATGACCCCTTACTTTACGGTTCTGGTATGAAAGGGACTGCACTGTCCAAGAACACACAGTGAAAAGAATATAGTTACACAGTAAAAATAAAAAGAAGATAGGAAGAGGATTCAAGATAGCCAATACACATCAGCTGGACTGCATTCATCCTGGTGGACTGAAGGGAATATAGATCAGAGTACATTTTATCCTACTATTACGTTGCCTAACATTAAGAAAAACTCTTGTTGATTTTTTATAAAATTGCTATTAGAATGAGATCTAACCTCTATATAAACTGCAACTAATTGCCTGTGGCACCTGTAGTTGACCTGAATTTAGAGCCTTAGATACCTAAACTGTAAGTGATGGTGTTTGAGAGCTCACTAAACCCGTGCACATGCCTAGCATGCTGGCAGGCTGCTAGAATTTGACTGGCATTCTGTAATCCATGGAAAATATCAACTCCATTAGCATACATACAGCTCAGCTTCAGATGTAAACACACTTGCATTTCATTAGCTGTTCACCAGCTAAGAGTCAGGCAACAGCCAAACTGCCATGGATTGTGTTTAACATTTTATTTCATCAGTCTGTATTACTAACCTCTCATACTTTCTACAAGTATGAAGAATGCAAATGGCAACTGCACTGAAAATTGTGCAGAGTCAGCTTGCAACAATTATCTCATTTTGATGCATATATTATCTCATTTTGAACATACAAGCAGTTTAGGCTTTGGATCTTCACCTTCAGAAAGTTTGCTTCAGGTCTTAAGAACCTTGAAAACTTCCAACTTTCTCTTCCCTCCTGCAACACCTCCCCCCACTTTCCTGCAACCCCCAAATCATATCCAACCAAAAACCCCCCACAAACAAAATAAGAGTTTCTTTCCTGGACAAGAGACTGATGGTATTTTCCAAATTTTACAAGACTAGTTGTATTTTTCAGACTGGTCAGGAATAGGGAAGAAAGCCAAGTGAACAATAAGGAGTTGACAATACAGCTGCAGTTTGTGTTTCTTTCTGTGGCGGTTAAGGATTTTATATGAGAGATATTCTTCTTTTCCTCCATAAGAAAAAAGTTACCAACACATTTTAATTTCACTCAGACCCAGATATTCTCATAGAGAAGTGCTCTAAATGATATTGTGAATTACCAGTCAGGGATTACCTCACGTGTTTGGCCAACGAGGACAGTTTACTAAATTGCCAGTCCTCTGTCCAACAAAATTATTCCCTTGCCTACTTCAGGATACAGCCTTGAGAGGCCTATTGCTTGTTCCCTCCTTAGTCTGAAGAGTCTGTGCTGACTCTTTAGAGACACACTGGATACCTTGAGTCAACGTTGCCATCCTTATTGAAAGTACTGCCACAGTTACTTTGGGGACTGTTAGGCTTTCCTGGCTGCAGCTGCCAATCATCCCAGGAGAAGGGACTTATTATGACATTGCTTGTTTCTCTTCTTCTGCAAAGATAAAGCAGCAGGACAGACATCATTGTGCTGTAACTATCCCAGCGCTGGAGTGAGGGAGGTCTATACCACCTGAAATTATACTACAAAAGAGGAACTGACAAGGGCCAAGTCAGATACGAAAACCAAGAACCGGCCAACTGTTGTGAAAAAAGAAATAATCCAATATGCAGATAAAACCTCTCAACAAATCATTCACTTTCATAGGAACTTGTGGTGAGGTAGGTGGACATAGGGCCATCTTACATTCAGTAACATAACACAACCTCTCTCAGAGTTTGAGTTTGTTGCCTGTATCAGAGTTGAAAGACTGAGGAATTGGGCTCTTTGAATAAGATGGTATTTCTCTTCATCTCATGTCTAGCTATTGTATATTGACTGAAATAGCAGTTTTGCATGACTGTATTTACCAGCTTTCAGAATATTGTAAGATTTATGGGCTAACAGTATTCCAAAATAAGTATATCAAAGCAACTCAGGCAAGGCCAAGTAGCAACTATTTCTTGTTAATCTAAAGACACTAGCTTGTTAAAAAGGCACAGGTAACTTTATTCAATGTGTGCTTTAGTACAGTAAGTCAACATCATGTCCAACTGCTGTGGATAAAGTGTTCCTGTATGAACAATTATAAACCTTTTCCAGTGCAACACATTCAGCCTGGAAAGATGCAATGGGCATCAGTGTACATATAAACTGGAAATTTTTCACCTATTTTATAGCAACAGCCAGGCTCTTTCTCAGAATTTGATTTTTTCTATGTTGTTTGCTCAGGAGGAATGGGACTTACTAAACACAAAACTCACTGTTCAAACCTGATAAATTCAACAACTTTCTAAGACTCTCTTGTCAGTTTGGTCTTCACGCTTCTGTACAATAATAGCATTTGGACAAATCTGGGAAGGGTAAGTGAGGACACATTCTATTTTGACTAAAACTGTGAAAAGGTACTATATTGTTTATAATGCACCTATCATAGTGGTATCTGAATACTAAGAACTTTAGCAGACAGGCTTTAAAAGCAAATAAACAGAAAGGATAATTTACATTCCTTTCTTAGGCATGCCATTTGGATGTATTACTTTTTTCCCCTCTCTTACAGATGTTAAGAAAGCAACTGCAGAGAAATCTCAAGTCCAATTATTGCAATACTCCAGAATAATAAGCTTTCTGCAAGGTTTATTCTGCTCAAATGCAATTCTCACTGATGACAGTGGTTTATGTGAAATGAGCTCCAGATCATTCACCCCATATTGGGAAGCAGAGAAAGACAGCTATTTCTAATACCAGTATTTGGGACATTGTCTTCCTTGTAGATAGGAAATAAAATGTGAACTACAGAATTTAGATTTAGTTTACATTAAAGTTCTTGGTGTTGTGGGTTTGAAAGAGAAGAACTATTGTTTAATATGTGATGCAACCAACCAAAACAAAAAACTATATTATATTTTGGTTGATGTTTTAAAAAATTAATGAAATCCTGTCTGGTCTGAACAGGATCCATTTCTTTTCTAAGCTAGGATAGCATTTTGGAAGTCAAACTACTTTCTGATCAACATACCACACCAAATGAAGTCAAATAAGTACAGAGATGGGCTATTTAATCTGGAATCTTGGCCATCAGTGGCTATCATCAAAAAATCACCAGAAGACAATAGAAATCTCACATTTCAGAGATCATATCTGGGCAATATTTCAGTAAAATTTGGACCTAACAGTAAAAATAAGCAAAACCCTCGTAAGTATAGACACAGATCTCTGGTTACTCTATGTCCTAAATAGATCATCACTATGTCAGAAAAATTAAAAATGTACCTTCAGAAGTACATTCACAGCTGTACAAGTGTAAGGCAGCTGCTATGTAGAGTAAGAATATACTTTATTTATTTCTGCCTGATAAAAAGGAAGGACCTTCTTTTATGTCATTGCATAACTCTGACAGCAAACATGATTATTGTCCCCAAAGTAATATATTGCTCTAAAGAAAACACATCTCCATCTACATAACTGTGTTACACTCAAGATGCCTAATATATTAGCATGACTAGTTTGGGTTTTATTATTTGGAAGTGTCAAACAATGTGCCTGTCTTTGGAAATTACACAAGGGATAACATCTGCTAGTATTGCTGTTCCAGTAAGAGTCATGGTGAGTCCAGCTCAGATGTATAAAAAAGTAACTCAGGACCAAATTCATGCTTTGCATTAAAGCTTACTGGAATCCTTAAGGCAATACTCAAAACCGTGAAAACTAAGTTATGGCTAGAAAATTTTTCTGTTGGAATTGTATCAATCACCAATGCAACAACAACTGAACACATACTTTTGTTTCACAAAGGTCCAAAACTCAACCATGTGCATACTTAAAAATCTCTATGATGAAGCTAAAACCCAGTCCGCAAACAGTAACAGCAAGACTCATAAGGTGTCTGGCATCTCAAGTCAAACAGCTAATAAGCTGAGTTCTTGCTGATCAGTGTTGTCTGCTTTGCTGCTCTGTGTTTTCCCTCCACCTCTGCAAATCCGCACTGTCCTAAGCCTAGTTGACTTTTAAAAGTTTCATGAACATAGTTATTAGGTGCACTTTCTACAATAGAAATATAACCATGTTTATATCACTGTATTTTTATGCTAGTTCACCTCTGATAAAAGAAAGCAGAAATATAAAAAAATAAATTAAACATAAGAAGCAGCTAGAAAGGGCTATGAAAACAAAGAAAGCAACCTGGTATGATTATAGAATCGGAGCAAGAAGAAAGACGCTAATAAAAGGGTGATGGCATCAAACAGTGTCCCCAGAAATTGTTTTTAAAGCTGCATATTTCAGTTATATAAGCATAAAAAGACTCACATCTCAGAGTCTGCAAAATGGATGTTCTAATAACTGGGACAAAATAACAAAAGCCTAGAGAAAATATATCTGTGCAGCTGAAATAGTAAAGCTGTATCAGAGCAGAAAGCACTGACAGTGTTTAAATGTCAACTAGACACAATTTTGGCTATCAATCCAAATTCATTAAGTAATCGCTCCTCCCTCACAAAGAAAAGAGACATGTCAAACCAGTGGGACTAGGTATTTAAAAAGATATGACAAATTTCTGAGGCCAGACACTATAGGTTTAGATATCCAGTAGCCTGCTGTGAGGACAAAAAAAAAAAGTAATTCTTAGATGAGGTCGTGGGGAAAGGTTTTTACTAAAGAAAAATACCTTGGCTGTGAAGGTGAATGACAGGTAGAATGACAGCATAGGTCCTCTACAGTAATCGGAGGGTGGCAGATGAAAGACCTCAGGTTTTGTGCGTGCCTCTGCAGCCCATTCATGAGGCACTAACAAAGTAATGGAGTACGATTTCAGTAGTGACAAGGACACAGTCTCTAGTCTAAAGGTATATCTATGAATTGTCAACAGCTAGATTTGTACTGGAAAGAGAGACTAGTTGGAGAAAAATACTCTGATGGAAGAGTAACAAGATATGCAGAAATTCATACACCACAGTCATGTAAGCCAAGAGAATGACTTGTGACATTTAAGGAACACTATGGTGACAGTATTAAAAAAAAAAGGTAGAATAAGGAGAAGAGTGAAACACCACTTTTTAATTTTGACTTGAGAAACACCATGGGAAATTTTCCAAGAGTTGTTTCAGGAACACTAAGGGAAGACAACTGATTGGCATAAGCAGTTACAACCACTAATGCTGGATACATAAAAAGACAGAAGATAAATTACTGCAGGCCAGATGATATAGCTCTGTATAGCCAGCCATGACATTCAGAAATAGTTGGTTCATAGAAGGATATTCCATATTCAATTTCCTATCCAAAGAGACTTCTTGAACAGGTCACTGTTTATATCTGAGTGAAAAGGCATTCTGTGTCTTTAAAAATATTCATCAACTGCATATTCTTGAGCAGACAAAGTTTTGATAACCACATATTGGCAGACCTCAAAAGAATTCAAGTTGTTTTGAAGGGAACGCAAGGAAGGAAAACAAAGAACCAATTCCTGTTAAAGTAGTGAGAAAAGAAAGCAGAAAATATTCTGCAAGAGCCACAAACGACAGAGAGCGGCCAACAGCAGAATCTCAGAACACAGACAGGTACAAAAAGAAGAGGTGCAGGTAGGATACAGGAAGATTCAACAGTAAACAAACAAAAACATCTGCGTGTCAAAACTGGGGATGAACAATGGATCCAATGATAGAAGAGATTCTATAGTAGCCTTTTGGGGTATAAAGCACTATGTAAACAGGCAGCAGAAATCAGACATGAAGTCATCAGGAATTTGATATTATAAACTGCAAATAATCCTGTCATTCTATTCATCAACTTCTTCGACAAAAGAAAAAAAAAAAAGCAAAATCCCCAAAAATATCTGTCTTAAAATGAACTCACAAGTTGGCTGAGGATTGTAGTGGTTTGAACCTTGTTTTCCCCCAGAGGCTGAAAAGTGGTAACCCCCAGGGGTGGAAACCCCTGGAAGTTTTGAAGTTCTGCCCAATTAACACTCCTGCAGAAATGTAAACATATCACAAGCACCGGAAGAGAAGGGTTGTAGTTTGGTTGGTAGAAGAAGTTGCCATGTTGTGAGACCACGAGGAAAGGGGCCCGGAGCACCTCGGGGCCTCTGGCCCCCCCCAGCCCCAGCTGGGGGCTACAGAGACAGAGCAGAAGCGGTGGCAGTGTCCAGAGACTCTGGATAAGAGCCAGGACAGATAAGAACTGAACCGGAGGAAGCAGCAGAAGAGAGAGCCCGCAGCAGAACTTCAGAGTTCTGGGGGTAGGAACTGTACCAAACCCCCAAACTCCTTGAAACCTCCTGGAAGGAGGAAGATGATGGACTCTTGCTTGAAAGAGCCTTGGAGTGCTACAGCACTTGCAGAGAGGAGCTGAGAAGCTCAAAGGCGTCCTGGGAAGCTGGACCGGGACGGAGAAGGAATGCGGGGGGGGGGTTGACCTTGGCCCCCCTCGCTGCTGCTGCTGCTAAGCTAGCAGCCTTGAGGCAGAGCACAGAGCTCTGCAAAGGGGAATTTGAATCCCCTGAGGAAAGGGACTGCCACGAAGACCCCTGAGCTTCGTGGTATGACGTGGTGACGCGAGCTTGTCCCTGCTACGCAGTCCACGGAAGAGAAAGACCCTCGTTTTGGAGACGACGGGCCGAGGGGCCTGGAGACCCCCTTGTGTGTATTGAACAGAGATCCAGCTACAACAATCCAGTTACTGCTGCATGCATGAGATGAGGAGACCTGCTGCCCTAGAAGAGATTCCTGCCCTGAGAGACTGGAAAGGATCTGTCCTTCTTTCCCTCCTGGACTTTTATTTGGAGGGGAGAAGAGATCTGATCCATTGTAAATACTATATGTCATGGTAGAGATAGTTGTGATCGTGTGTATAATGTGTTATAGTATTTATTTGTACAGTCATTGTAATATATTCCCTTTCCCCCATTCTGAGTCTGGTTGTGTTTTGTCTGGAAAAACTCATCTCACATTAGGTTGAGATGTGGGAGGGGGGATGGAGCTAGGGAATCGGATTTTGGGGCTATCTCAAACCATGACAAGGATCCAGAAGGAAATATGGGCATGAGAGATCTTAAATAAAAACCTCACAAAGCAGATGGTAATTTACACTACAATGTTTATTGTCAAAAGACAAATACCATTGGATCAGACCCTTTCAAAATATTTTTTTTTCTGAGAAGATTTTAGTTTGACAAAACAAAATAAAAATCACACTGTCCAACATTTTCTCATTTGAGAAAACTGATTTTCCACTAAAAGAGGTTTAGAATTTTTTACTCAGCAGTAATAGAAATTTAAGACTACTTTTTTTGTAAAAACAGAAGACCTGCTCCAGTCTGATGACAATATTAACCCAGTTATTGGCAGGTTTTTTTTCACTCAACATCTCATGTTAACATTGCTGTTTAAAGATAGATACCTAGACCAAAAGAAGTAACAAAAGACACCTAGAGGAACCAGATGGCAACAGGAACAAATATGCATGAAATCCAATAATTTTTTTAATTCTTATAGAACAATTCAAGACCAGAAAATAATTTGAAAACTGAAAATGTGTAAGTCACAAACAAAAATCGGACATACTCCAAAGAGTTGGAAAAAAAGTTGTATTTAGTATAATTATTCTAAATTGAAATGTATGAGCCTAAAAAATTACATACCACAAACTGTTTAGCAGGCTAATAATCCTAAACTTGAGGCAAAAAAACCACTCCATGTTTAAGTTTCACCAAAGCACAGCCATGGTTTTCTTCTAAGGAAGCCCTGATACTCTTTGAAGAGGTGAAATAAACCCCTTGTTAGAAGGAGATACTGAAATAAAATTCTCAGTCCTAAAAAGGAACACTTAAACTGGGAGAACAAAAGCAACAACAAAATATCTAAATAAGTATAAAGCTTAAAAAGATCATGTTTATTAATTTTTTGGCTTTTCAAATTCAGAACACAGTATCAATGCATTTCACAGACTCACTCACATGAAGCCTTCATTGCTTTCTATGTGCTGTTTAATACTTTGTATTACATCCAACTAAGTGCTATGCACTGTATTTATAGAGACACATTAAGAGTGATTTGTGTAAGACAGCACCTACTTACTCAAGACAGATGGGAAAGAGCAAGGAAGATGGGAGATATGCTGTGAGATGTGTATGATGCATTTGATAGAATGAATTAACAGAAGCAAGCAGGGCTTGGTCTTTTGTTACTCATACAGAACCCATTGTGAAGAATCATTTGTGTAGTATTGCTCTGTACTACTGCTGTTCTATAAACTCAATATAGATTTAGTAGCAAGCATCACAGGCATGCTGAAAAGTATATCCATATTGTTTTAATTTATTTTGCACTTTTTTTGAGACAACAAGTGAACACTCACTAGATTGGAAAGGAAAATTAAGAGACACATGAAAAGAAATTCCAAGTTGCCCATTGCAACCAACCTCACCACCCACAACTTCAGAGAAACCACCAGGAAGAGCAGAGCCCTGAATCCACTCATCCAAGCAAAGATTTTTAAAAATCTCAGAATCTCATCTTTATTTTACATGTTTTTAGAGCACCTACCAAAGAATTAACCACTAAACCACACTTCTTTACTAAGGGAGTAAAAAAGATTCTGGTCTTTCAGTCTACCAAAGAGCTGTACACTTGCCTTCCTCCTGTACTGTTGATAAGACTGAGGGAAAAGCTTTGTTTCTATTTAGGTTCTATCTGTGTCAGAAAGAAAACAAACCTCAGGCCACAGTTAGTTCCCCGTCTTCAAAACTCTTCATAGCCCTGACAATGCCAGGAAGATACTGCCTTCATGCAACTGCCAGAGACTTTCTCGAGAAAGAGATAAAAGCTGTCTACTGAGCTGCTTGCAAGTCCACAGCCAACTGCAGTTGCCACTGCCTTACTATGAATCCTATGATTCTTACTATGAAGAGGCACTCTGCCTCTTCAACAGTTTGCACCAGACTAGTAGTAAGAGCACCCACCTGGCAGGAAAGTGAGACCACCTTCCAGAGCTGCCTTTCAATCTGCCCACTGCACTACTGACTTTCTTTCACCATGATACTATCATACTTAGTCCAATGGGATTTGTTTAACTTGTCATTAGTTACGGAAATGAAGCTCCACAGCTCACTGCACAGCACCTGTGAAAAGAAGTGATCTCCAAACTGAAACACAGTCCCTCTGTGCAGTCTATATCCACTCCTCAAAGTTTCCACTTGCTTGTTTGACAACCTCCAGAGCTTATGAATGCATAATTTAATGGCTACAGTTACAGATGAAACAATTCTTTGTTTGTGAGGACAATTGGTGTTTTAGGAAGATAAGGGCTGGTATTAGTCAGAGCTGGCATCATCTGCGAATGTTTGGCAACCCATCTGCTATTTCTTGTTTCCTTCTCCCCAAGTAAAACATTGAGGGGGTTTTGCTAAGATAGTTGGAACAATGTCCTGGAATGCATTACTCTTCCATGCTTAATGGCTTTTTTTTTTTTTTTTTTACTAGAACAGTTTACAAGTGGATATATATGATTTTTAAACTCTCGGGCCTAGAATTACAGCAAAGGACCTTGAAAGTCAAACTGTGATCTTTTTTAGCAGTTTCACAAAAAGAAACCTGCAACTTGAACTTAACTAACAATAATAAATGTGGAAGCACATGCCCACAATCTCCAGTAAGAAATTACTAAGAGAAAAACCTGTGTCAGGAAATGTATGACTCCACCCAGCACGTAGATCTTTCTGCATATCAGGCCTTTGCATGTCCAATAAGAATGCTAATTGTCATTCACCTGGCTGTGGACACATGCAAATACTCTGTCAACATACATGATTTTACAGCTTATCTGGCTTTGAAATCCACCTCAGTGTAATACATAAATATGCAAGCCTGTTACACTATTACCTGGTAAGTCAAATTGCAGCATGTGCCATGACTAATTCTGGAGCACTTTGATCATCCACAAAGCAAAAAATGTTATTTCTTAAAGAGGACTACTTGCTACCTCTGAAAAAAATTTGTGATTTATTAAACAATTAGTTTAAACCCTGTGCACCTACAGTGATCCTAAACACCTCTGTAATACCTGAAGATGTGATTCCTGATAATTTTTAAAGCAACCAAAGGGAAATATCATAGATTCCTATAGATAATTACAACCAAGTATTAAGCTTCAAACTCAATTAAGACACCATTTTGTCCTTTCCATAGAATTATTCTTAAGAATGGGTGCAGAAAGTTATAACGTAGACTTTAGAGGTATCCACCACAAGCAGTTAATACCAAGTTGTATAAGAAAACCCTTGCAATAGCAGTTATGTAATTTCTTTCAAACAGACAGATATCAAGTTAACCCAATTTTCTTCCATGAGACAAAGGAGGAAATTACTGTGGCTTCTGATATTGGATAAAGCTGTGCTGAACACATCTAAAAAATCCCTTGGTATCAATAGATCACAGCATATTTTTTCTCTGTTCAGCACCATTCCTGTGCACAGCCATACATTTTTCTGTTACCCTCTCATGGAAATGGGACTGAGAGTCCACAGGTTGGTGTCTGTTCCTGGCCAACTCAAGATATTTTGGATGCTTAAACATCCTCTTGAGGACATTTTAGTTTGCAAACAGCTTTTCCATAGCTATATTTTCACTGAAGAAAGTAAACAGATGGCCTTTGCAAAGGTTTCAAATAACACAACTCCAACACTGAAGTTTTGTTTCAGTTAACCAGAATCTAGATTTTTCAGCACGACAGCTTTGGTAAGATGCCTTAACTTACAACAGGTCTCAACAGTCAGCCTAGAGAAATGGGGCATTACTTTCCTTATTTAGAGAGTCCAGAATGGACCCAATGGATCCAGAACTGTACCCTCAGTCTTCTGTACAATTCCAAGTCTGGATGTAAGAGAGTGTCAGGGTTTACCTGACTTCAGGCTTTAAATAGTTTTTAAAGTAAGCCTGAAGAGAACTAAGTCACAGTATTACTCATATACATAAGTATGCCTCAAATAAATTTTCTAATTAATTTCCTCTCTGGCCGTTATACTGATTAGCAGAAACTTTTTATTGAAACCATGTTTCTAAGCCTACGCTTGACAATATTTTTTTCTGCTGCAAGAGATAAAAGTCTTATAGATTCTAATATAAATGCTGAAACTGAAACTGGCTTTTAAGTGTGTCAGCTGGCTTTCCAGATCGAATTCCAAGCAGCCAACGCTTTCACAAGAACAGCCTTTTCTGTCAACAAAGCTATTCCCATAAAATTGCTTTTAATAAGTAAGAAAAAGACAATCAAAATCCCCTCTGAATTAGGCTGACCCAGTTTACACATGTTGAATGATTTGGTCTTTGCTCTGTGTAGCCAGAAATAATTTTTTCATTCGGGGTCATCTCTGCATAGTTCATCTAACAAACTGCAACATCTCTGTGCACACATCCTACAGTCTTTTTGCAAAGACAATGGATGCTGAAATAAGACTTTTTATAACATTTCTAAGCTTATGTTACATACTGTCATATACTGCCAGAAAGTTGTTAAGCAGAGAAAAATTATTAAGAGAAAAATTAATATATTAACAATTTCTGTGAATCTTTGCAAAACATATTGGCTGAGATATGTCACTGGATAGCCCAAGTACTATTGGTTGGAAAGAATATTTAGTTGTCATAATGAGTGACTGAACCATCCTTTACTCTTAACTATGAATGTAAAATAAAATACATTCACAAAATTATTAGATGTTCAAATAATATTTGACCGAATAACAAGGGGCCGTGCTAACCCTTCTACACCTCACATAGGCTGTAGGCACACGTTTGTTGGCTGAGATGCATTAAGAATTATATTACTAACCCCAGCTCCTCGTTATTAGACTCCCACTCCATTTCACTACCCTCTCAAATCTGCTGAATGAATGGCTTGTCAGATGTCTCTTTAACTCATCATGGGCAAAACAAATTCTTCAGCCAATGTAGAAAGAAATGAATCAGGATATCTGTCCACAGCCTGAAACTTCAAGCAGACTCTCAGCAACAGAAGAAACCCAAATATCTGAAGCTGCCATTGCCCATGAGCATCAACCTCACAGGTCAATGGTGGGTCATAGATCTGCTGCTGAATTGTCACAGTTTTCAGCCTAACATGGGAAGATAAACTATTCACATCTGGCAGTGATTGCTAGAGCAAGCATTTCAGAGCCAGCCATCTTTTAGCTGCCTGATTTTAACCCACTTCTGACAGTCTGTCTGATCCTGAATCATATAATGATGGTACTATCATAATATAAAATCAACCTTCTTAAATAGTATAGTTAAAACACACGTATTGGATACTGATCTTTGTAACTAGACCTACATTTGACTGTATATTTGGTTTGGGCACAAAAATTTCACTGGCTTAAAACAAGGACTTAAAACATCCTAATTACGATGGCTTTCTCAGACAGTGGGGAAAACTTAATCAGTACCAAGGCAAATACTCAGTCTTCCAAATTTGTCACCATCATACTGTCTTCTAATGAAAGTACTTTCTACCACTTCTTCTGCTTTGATCATATGCAGCCATCTTTCTGTGAACAACTTGTCAGGGCAAATGAACACAAGGGGCTGTAGCAGAGGAAACTGAAGTTGAAAGGACAACACAAACGCAGTATACAAATTCTCAATGGGTTCAATAAATCCTGCAGATGTTGGAATCACCATTTCTTCTTCCAAAATCCTGCCAGGACGGCATTTGCTTGCTTCCTTTCCTGTTCTGCCTGCCACTGAGTACAAGAGTACAGCTGCTCAGAAAACACAGGGCTTGCTTTTCTTTAAAGCTGTACCAGATGGGATGCTCATTTACCGACGTTGTCCAAAACAATAAGGTTCAGTGCAAGACGGTTTTCCAGATATGTGCATGGCCAAGTCTTCTCTTCCTTCCTCTACTCCTCTGTTGTAACTAAGCTCAATTTTACATAAACTATTGATTATTACACCATTTTGGAATGGATTTTTGAAGGTCAACTAATTGCAGGTTCTGATTTTATTTTCTTTATAAACGAGTGAACTATCACTATAGAGAAATGTACAGTATTTAAATAAATTTTTATTACAAAAAATGTTTAGCCATTATTGCTCTGCTAAAAATTTATTTAAAGAATGTCCACTAAGGTCAGAAGATGTAAAAATATTGCTCAAAATGTTTCCCTTCCAGTATTCACAACATTTTTGGCTGTATATCCAAAAAGCCCTCCAATTTATTAATTTAAGGGTTGAGTAGAAGGAATCAGATTAATCTTGTGTAAATGATCTTCCCATAAACAAACATTAGCACTGCCAGTTGCATTTTACAGCTTGTTGTGGATATCAGAACCAAAAATACTTCCAAAAACAGACTCAAACTATTTATTAGTTATTTGCCCTAAGATTTACAGTCTGCTATGGAAGAGCTAGCCATAAATATGTAAGCAGTCCTGACTGACACTTGTAGAGAGTAGTACTATGTATAAATACAGCGACAGAGAAAAGGAGTAAATCAGAGAGGCATTGTTAAAAAAATTGCAATCAATGCCGACAATTGTTTCTAATTATAATAGAATAGACAGTTAAACAGACCTTTTCTTGACCCTGTATTAATTCAGCATTTATTTACTAGTTGTAAGTCATACAAACTAAAAAATAACTCTCCCCAGTTCCAAGTTTAGAGACCTATACTTGGAAAGTCATTACGTTATAACTTCATTTAAAAAAAATAAATCAACAATCATGACAATCTTAGATGCAGCTGATTTTAAATCCCATAGTCAGTCATGGAATTGAAATCTGCAGAATGACCTAAGCTTTTCACAGCATGCTACTACCTGTCAGACCATGACAAGATAGATAGATAGTTAACTGGGTGCCATCAAAGTGCTTGCCAAGCTCCACTGTGAGTTTGCCACATGGTACTTTTGATACCAGGGAGAGCTTCCTTGTACCTGGGCCGGAATGGGAAAGTGACTCAAAGCTTCTCTTACAGGCTGAGGCAGGCAGAAGTAGAACATATCAGGACTAGATGTGCTACGGAGGTGTGTGAGGCAAAAGTCAAAGGGATTCAAAAGCAGAGACATTCCCCATTGTGTCTCTTCCTCCCCCACTATACATCTACCTAAGTAGATATGCATAAGCATGAATTTTTGAAATGATTCTCTGGATTTATCTGGTCAGAAGGAGTCTTGAAGACTGATTTAGTTGCTGAATAGCGAATCATTACCATTGCTACACCTGCAACCTCCAAAAGGGTTCCAGCAGCATGTGCTCTAGGGCACACTGCCTCTGGTATCTACTGCCCCTGTGCAACACTCATGTAACTACTTATAATCTGGTTATAGATATTGTAACTTAACCTGGAAAATCTAAGAGTTAACAAAATGTATTTCTCTAATTCTCAAGTTCTCATTATTAGCACAAAAACTAAATTAGGTAATATTCTAATACAAGCTCCATTAACTACAGTTTCCCACTCATAGAGCAACAGTTATTTTCCTTCTTAGTTCCTCCCTTTCCATTCTCCTTCCCTCTTAGCAGGGTATGTTCTCTTTTCATAACTGAATGCATAACTATCACTGATGGTGATAGTCCTTGATGTCCCATAGACAGAATAGATAATTTCTATTGTCAAGCATAGAAGAAAAAAGAAAAAAAAATGATTTGTGGACAGATTGAAACCATCTTTGCAGAACGCTGGAAAAAACCACACATGTTAAATAGATATTGAGTAGTTACTACATTTAATATAAACAGTAGTATTGCTTTCATGCACTTTTTTTCTTTAAGTACATTAGCTCATATATTGGAATTGACTGAGTTTTTTCATAAGCACTGTGCTGTCTAGTGTTGCTCTGACAAATAGGGCATATGTCTTTAATTTGCCTGTTTTGCTGTTCAGCTATGCTATAAGTATATAGAACTTGGGTTGCACAAAGTAGTTTGACAGTCCAAATATCTGGAACACAATCTGATTATTTTTTCTTCTTATAGAAGAGTGCTTTATTCTTTCAGAGCCTAACGCTGTATTTTGCCCAAGCATTCCTGAGGTCAAATGATATTTTTTAGGTACACACATTATTGCTTTTTTTTTCTACTAATTTTTTTTGCTCTTTCATTTGCCATGAGTTTCTTTCTCAACCCATTTTGTACCAGGTTCTGTGATTCCTTGTTCTTTGCATCCTCATTTGTTTCTCATCATTGTTTCCATTTCTTTCTAACAGCTGTTTTTTCCTCTTAATCAGACTCAGAGTCCACATCACAGTGGTGTGATGCAGAGACACCCTATGAAAGCTCTCTAGGTGGCTGACATATCTGAAAATCCTGTTTTGGTATATCAGCAAATGAGTATGACCTTAGAAGAGAAGAGTACAAGTACTTTTGTTTTCATATGCATTCTGAGCTTCCATTTCAGAGAGCTAAAGATTTAGTGAAGGATTAAAACTGTATACACAATCTCTGTAGTTCCATGGATGTCTGAGCAGTGTTTTAAAGCCAAATAGTACCATAGTCTTGATACTGTCAGACGGCCTTAAAAGACAAGTCCCCCTACCTCTACCTCAAACTCCTTATCATTAAAATCATACTTACAGAACCATCTAACCCAGTGCTATTGAAAATATTTATCTCCTACCAATATTTTATCTTGAGACCTTGCAGTAAATAAGTCTTTTCACTGGGGACTGATACATGAATTTGAATTTTTAGAAGTTACTATTTGGCTTGAAAATATGATCAGTTTGTATACAGTTACCATGTTCTCTGTATTTCCAACTGCTATGAGAATCTAAATGAGCTTTGACAGATATTAGCTTGGAATCTTAAACGGTACATTCAGTTAGTTAAAACTGAAAATTGGCTTTGCACACAACATATTTCAGCTTTTGGAAAGTTTCTACTTTCTCCTTATTCCCAAAAGGAGAAACCTATTTTATAAGAGAGCCTGTGGAGAGAGTGGTATAAATTCTTTTCTAATTTCTTCTGTCAAACTACACACAATGACCATGTGAAAAAGCTATTTCAGAAAAAATTGCATGACAACTAAAACGCAAGAGAAATTTGTTGTGAACTAACTTACAACACAGTACAAGAATTCAAAGCACATGTGTATGTATGTATAGTAAGTATATTAACATTTTCTTAGGGTCATTATGGTTTAGTTACTTTCCATCTGACTGCCGTTCCTTTGTGGTTGCAATGTTTTACTTGCATATTTACATGGCTGTCAAAAAAAATGAGATAAAGTTTATTCATCTATTAAACAGTTCTTCAAAACCCAAGTTCTATGGCATATCAAACTGCAAGCCACGTACACTGAGGTGTGATGAATATACACAGTAGCATTTCCCATCGTCGCCAAAAATCACAGGCGTGTCTGACCAGCCCATTTCAAACATGACAAGGAATTTAGACAGTTATATTTCATTAGCTCTTTCATTAAAGGAAGTGCATAAAGTAAAAGCACACTCAACATATTGGCAACACTGAGGGTGAGGGAAACGACCCCAAAGTGATAACAAGGAGTTTATTATTCTATCTCATAACCAGAATGTGTTAATATCCAGTACGTGAAGACTAAAAGATACCCAAGATAAATACTTAGCTTGATGTAATTTATATTTAGCTTAGCTGAGATACCTCACAGCTGTAGCTCAAGAGAACTGACATAAACCTAAATAAACTTTGAACTCACTTGTAAACTAAGAATGACATAACTTTGGGTGAATTTGGCTTGGAAGTTTACTAGGAGTCTAAAAACGAATTAAGTCAGGAAGAATTGAAAATAATTTCTTTCCTAATTATATTGGGAGTTTAAATGGTAACCTAGTGCCAATGTTAAAAAGAAGCAAATCTTAATTTCATGAATGTTTCGATTTCAGTAATTTTGAACACATTTTATATTAATTTATCTAAATTCTAAACCCCACATTTATTAGAATTATTTTCAGTTTACTTAACAATACTTATTCCTGCAAGATGACTTTGTCACATAAAACTAGATTTCTTGAAGCTTTATATCTCCTTTTTATTTTCCAAATTAAAGCTCTAACAGAGTAATAGTGATGTCTAGCACCAGTTTAGTCTTTCTTTCTTATTTTAGGTAAGGATATAGAACCAAAAATAATGAGAGATACTAAAGATAATCACCAGAAGCAGTCATTACACCAACTGTACATGTAGTTCCCTCATAACAAGGTAAATCTTTACATACATGGTCTACACCTTATGATATCTGAAATACCAAGACCTGCATCCTGAGTCTTGGACCTTAAGCTGACAGAGTAAGAGCTTAAGATTACAAAAGAAATACAAAAGCTCTAGACCTAAGTCTTTTTATTTTTTAAAATAAACTCACTATCAAAATGTAAGTTTTCAAGGAAAATTTTTAACCATAATTGCCCTTATATGTCTTTAAAGACAGTTGCCTGTCTCCAATGATACTGAATAAGCTTTTATCATCTTTGAACTGAGTTTTCAAGCATTCTTATTAATATAGCAGAGGGATATGTTGCTAAAATGTTTGAAACTGGTTTTCTCAGAATTCCAGATAAGGTCACTCATTGCTGGACTAGTTAAGCCAATTAGGCTATTTTTTATTTGTGGCATATTTTAATTGCTTGCATCCATTTAGAGATTCATTTTAGTATGCACAGGAACAAGTTTAGAGAAATACCAAATTGGTTATTTGAGGTCACATACAGTGAATCAGCATTTGCAGACATCTGCAAGCTCCCCATGGTGTGTAGTTTTGATTCACAGCTGAAAAACTTTATAATAATAACTCAAACAAACTGACTATAGCTCACTCATAATAAAGCCAAAATGTAAATTTCATTAGCTTTTCTGCCTTAAAATGTATTTCATTCACCATAAATAATCTGCAATTTGCAAATCTGTATGTTGCTTCCTCCTCCAAGTTTAAGTATTAAGATTTGGGGAATCTATAGACGGTTTTGAAGCCTCCAATAAAGCTTGGGTTTTTTTGAATATTAATACTAAATCTCATTTCAAGGTTGCAGTAGTATCATGGTACTGTAGTAAACTCCAACTTATTTGTTAAAATGGAATGCATATGCAAAATTTAACACTTAGCAGGTAGGTAATATTTAAGGAATATTCCTTCTATTCTGAAGATCACCAATGACATTCAGTTCTGTCCTTCTGTGGACAAAAATTATGGATATTAAGCACAATGGGGCTAATTATAGTTGTTATTCTATAGGCAAAAAAGTTTTGAGTTTGCATCATAAATGTTTGGGGCTTTAAAGAGCTGCAAAATCAGAATGTAACTTAATACATGCAAGAGTGAAGGCTTCTGCTCTTACACTGGACCAGACACCAAGCATTCATTGGTTTGCCAGTTGGGAACATATATAGCTGAAACAGATACAATAAAAAACCCACACATTCAAGAATATAAGTGATCTAAAACTCAGGTAGGATAGCAATATTAAAAAGTAAAACAGAAAAAAGTGTTTTGATTTTTAAAAGTGCCAGTGTACTATTCACTTCTACTTTAACTTCTTGGAAAGCATGGATAGCTTTCAAGAATTCTGGCTGGACCTTTTCCTGAGTGTAGTGCTAATCTCAGCATGGCAACTCTCATGTGCATTCCTTTTTCATGGGTCAGAAGCATCTTGTTACTATATAATAGGATAGCAACATAAAGCCAAGAAATTCATAACTTTTTACTGGGTAAGGTAATAATTCTGAGCAAAGTACTGACACAGTAATCTGGGGGCATGGAAATACCAAACTGATCCTAGAAAATAATCATTGATTTGTGCCTGGAGTTCATTTGGCAGAGACCATACCACATGGGATGCTGAATAGAATTTCCTGTAGTTTACAGCCTCTCAGTGGTAATTAGATCAAACTATCTTAAGACACTGCCAGTGGAGCTTTTAAATGCACTGCGAAGAATTTCTGTAGAATGCCACAAGCCTTTCACCTTACTTCTCCAGTACCCAAATAAAATCTTGATTACTTCCATATGATCCTATTTTTCACTACAAAAATCTTACTTGAAATGATTTTACATATTGTAAATTGTCATAAAATTTTGTTGGAGAGACCATTAAACCACCACAGAAGCTGCTAGAATAAAACAGATTTTAATATAAAACTTAGATTTATATTATCTGAATATATTTCCAGCAAAATTATTTTTAGACATTTATTTTTTTGTAATACATAGAATATTCTAAATAATAAGAATAGAAATAAAATACACTATATTAATATATAGAGCCAGAACAACATGCTCTTAACTCGCTAGATTTTGTAAAGAATATACTGCTGACTCATAACTCTCCCCAATTACATTTAAAACCTTATAGGTCTAGATTAAATAAAAAGGTACAAACTAGTTCAGGCATGCTAGTGACCTGCACAAGAATTAAAAGTTACTTTCTCTAAACACTGTGTATAGCAATAAATTCAACTTTTTAAAATGCCACCTCTTTAGGCATTCAAGCAAAGAACTTGCCTTCCGATTAAGATTTGTAATCGCTTATTTCAAAAGGCTTTTGTAAAAGTTTCAATTGAACATGCATTTTATAAAACGAATAAATATTTTACAGGCAGGCTTTAGAAAACCCAGCATTCAGCTGGAAAAGAAAATACAGTTTTTAAAAAAAATATAGGTTTTTTTCTTCAGATGTATAATGGGAATATGCCTTTACATTTCAACTACCAAAGCACATACATGCATTCAAATTTAAAATGCAGCCTGAAACGCCTTAAAAAGAAAAGATATCTCTCAAGTAGGTGATGAGAAAGCAACTCTCCTCTCATGGGGCACATAGGACTCATCTTTCAATTTCTTACTCTTCCCAATGCTTAGTGACCTCTCCTGAACTTATTTTTCTTTCTCCTTTCTCCAACCACACTCTAAGATAAGCCTCCCTCTATCCCTACCTGTTTTTACTTCTTTTTGATCTTCTTTCTTCCTTCGCCTCTCATACAGTGTAGCTGGGTTTTCCAAAATCCCCCAGGCTCTGCTCCAGCCCAGGCAGCAGCAGATCTCAAACCCAGACTGGTTTCCATCCACAAGGAACATAATGGAAATTAATTTTACTCCTAAAATATGCAGAGAGCAGCAACTACTGGGATTAAGAGCAGTTTAGCTTCAGTACCATAGAAAGCAGAAAAAAGAAAGCATTTCTCAGTAAAGGAATTTCAGAAAGTTGCATATAATTAACACTTAGCTATGTGGAACAAAACAAGTGGGTTCAGAATTTCCCAAGTATACTGCAAGTACCTGTTCCTGCAATTTTTGAAAACGTTTTTCTGTTAGTTATTAAATGAACAAAACATTGCACCTCTAGCTATATTGTACAACATACAGCACACAGAAAAAACCAAAACCACCCAACCATTTTCCAAGCTAAGTGCTGACTTTGTTCTCACCTTCTCCTACAAAACAGAGACTTGTAAACTCTCAGATAATCCTGAAAACAGTGAAACATTGTATCATACAATGGGAAAAGCAAGATTACTCACCTAAGGACAAACACCCAGCACCTGCATTCCCTATGCAGCCACCATGCATCGTGCTCCATGGCCATGTTCTTCCCAGCATGCCGTAGCACAGCCACCCTGCAACACCATAATACCTGCTTCCTGCTACCTGGGGAGCAAGTACCTCTTGTTTTCAGTTCCCTTTCCTCTCCACACAGTGCCTAAAGAATACCAATGACAACAGTTGCAACTTGACACAATCATACACATCTCAAAACAAACAGGCTGTCACAGTAATTAACTGGGCAGTCTCTTCCAATGCTTGACGATGATTTCCATGAAAAAAATTTTCGTGATATCTAATCTAAACCTCCCTTGGGGAAAGTTGTGGTCATTTCCTCTTGTCCTGTCTCTTGTTACCTGGGAGAGGAGACTGACCCCCACCTCACCAGAACCTCCTTTCAAGCAGGGATAATCTCAAATGGATGCCCCGCTGGCCTCTCCCCCATCCAGGGTGTGAGGGAGCCACTGCCATCATCTGTGGTTTGTGTCTGACATACCAATATATGAAGCATGACAATGCTGTTTTATGTGAACTTGTCTTTAATCTTGGTAGAGAGTTGTTTTAAGGAAAAAGGCAAAATGGTGCTGTAATATTTCTTTATTTAAAAAAAAAATAAATGGCCAAACCAAGTCAGCTGGAGTGACTGCAAACTTTGGTGTTCAGCTACTGTGAGGAGAAACAAAGCCCCAGAAGGCCACCAAATGGATGGCTTTGCTCATGTGTTCTGAGTTAACTTCACTGGAAATGGCAGAGGGACTGTACCTGAGCCCCTGGGACACAGTTGAATAATCCTTCACAGGGGCTTGGCTCAGGTCCTGTGAGAGCATCCAGTTGCCCTGATAAAGCAAAGCACATTTATGTTATTAATTTTGCACAAGAAATCCTACTAAAAATAAGATCACTGGCATACTAGCAGTCCTAGTGTGCTTATGGACTAGGGGAGAGGAGTGAAAGAGTTGGAGGATCCTACTTTTGGGTCTATATGAGGCTAAACACTCATACCCTCAAGACCTGTGAAGATTTTCTGTAAAAAAAATAGTAAAGTTAAAAATTGAATTGGCTGAAGTCTTTGATTCATTTCCTTAATGTTATAAACTTCTAAGTGATGTGAAACTAGTGGATAAAATACAGGTTTTGAAAGTTATCTAAAGCCTCTCTGCATTAGTGGCTGAATTTAGGGAGAAAGTGTTTGAGGATCTATGTTCTATGATGTCATGGAATTTTGTAGCTTTTTGTCATCTTTGGATTGCAAAAGTTCCTAATACTTAGCAGAGTAGTGGATTTTGTGGAGAGATGATAAACTACAGAGCACAGTAAAACTTTTTTTTTCTTTAATGTAAATATCAGAAATTGGCAGAAGGCTTAACTCAGAAGTGTAGGCTGACTTTCTACACATAATTTCATAAAGAATTCTAGAGAGAAGAAATCCCTCTATCTTTTCACTTTAACAGGCTGTACAGGCATATATCTCATATTATTATCCAAATGTCCGTAGGGTGCTGTCAGGTAACAGCCCTAAAAAGGTGCTAATAAAGGCGCAGTTGTAGCATAGCCATGATGGCTTTTTAGTGCTACCATTTAGTGTGGTCCTCTGTGTGAGGTAGATTTTCAAAAGTAACATTGCTATTGGTAGAACTGATTTAAATCAACTCAGAAGGAGAAGCGTCAACTAACAGTAGTTTCAGGACCTGATGGAATCTGTTATACCTTTTTGAAAATGTTAAGCCTTGAAGTTGCTTTTGACTTGTACTACCAGTCACTGATTTTGACAACAATATTTGTAGGTGAATAAAGCTTCTTTTTATTCAGAGCAATGTAGAGAAAGCCTTGGTGAGAACTGCTTCAAGGCTTTTCCATTTTTCCAGAGTATTTTATGTCATGCCTCTGTGGCACACTCATCAGCAATGCCATAAATGAAACATACTGTCTCATTATTAATTAATGGTACAGGTTATTTCCAAGTATATTTTATGAAGTTAGTTATGAAGGTAGTAATATGCTGTTTACTGGAACATGCTGGACTTTGCTTCTTAAAGCTGCAAAGATAATAAATTAGAGGGAGAGACCAGAAAAGCATCAGTGCAGAACTACAAAATCTAAAGAGGCTTCTGCAAGAGAGATTGATCTGGTTAGAAGGTCCATCAGCTGTCATCATGCAATGAACAGTAGAAAAAATTCTATTGAATGAGTTGAAAATTATTAAAGTATTTAAGATGATTTTCTACAGTGTTTAACATTAACTGGGTGCCTCACTATGCTCTGAGTTTTCACGGTGTTTCTGACATAAGCCTGTATGATTTTGCTGTTTTCTTAGAGCCAGTCTTCCTCATGCCAGTTCTGTATGACCTGGCTTACATTTCTATCACAAACTATTTGCTTCAAAGCCACTAAGCACAGTAGAGAATGTGAAATGTTAAGTTACTCTTCTTACACATGTCCCAATAAAATATTTTCTTCATGAGCATAGTGAATATTATTAATATGTAGCTATTTAGGGGGTTGGGGGGGAGACCAAAATAGTAGTGTTCTTCATAAAGTTTGTTGTTTGAATCCTTTTTAGACAAAGAGTTATCTGCATGTGCGTGTTGGTTATCCTAACATAGACATACGTCTGTGCTTCAGGTTACAATTTTTTCTAATGAGAATGAAATTAGTGGGAATTGAAATATTTGTAAAGAGTCTATAAAAATCTCCATGATGTTAGTGGTTTAGTATATTATATCAGTATAGAAATCTGTATTTGTTTGGCCTCAAAAACTGGCTGTCTGGGAAAAACTGTAAAACTAAACTGTAAATACAAAATTTGATCTTGCTATACTGTGAGGATCCAGTACAGGTGTTTCCTGGAAAGGAATATCACAGAAAAGAAAAGCAAAAATATAACCTGAACGTATGATGAAACTTAAAAGAATTCAAAGGCTTTGGCATGAAAAGTAAGAGAGATATTCTGGGTTCTGCTATTCTGACTAGTAAAGAGAATAAATCTGTGGAATGTGCTGTTCTTTCATATTTGCATACAGTTCTTTAAGGAAACATGATAGAACTTCTGAACTCAGTGGTGTGTGACCTCTGTATGACAGAGTATGACAGAGGTTTATTCAGCTTTTCTTGATAATGTGTTGTCTCAAATATATAATATCACTAAGTTGTTTTGTGCCTCCTTCTCCACAGGACACTTGAGTTATAGTTTCCAAAGCTGAGCATTTCATCAGTTTTGTTTATAGGGTTGTATTTCTCTTCTCATTTATTCTTACTTGAAACACACCTCTGTTTTTCTTATTATTATACAGGCTTTTGATTCTATATCTAGGAATATCAGCTTGCAAAGTAGTTTTGTTTGGGTTTGTTGAATCATTGAATGACGTCATCTAAGATTGAGTGTTTTTGTTAGTTTTCCATGGTTTCTATTAAAGAACAGCATGAACAGCTGAAGGGGTCACCGCCCTGCCCATTTTCTGGAAAATGTTCTTTATGTAGAAAGGATGACTAATGGGGGTAAGAGCCATGCTGAACTGCTGCAATTTAGTTTTAGGTGTATGAAAATTTTGCTTTACTGCAAAACAGCTGCTCTTTGTTGATTCAAACATTGCTATGTATCCTACCCATCTCTTCCTCCATTTATGACTCTGTTGAGTCTTCCCAATATGCTGTTGAGTCTATAAATGGGGTACTGAATGATCATGATCTACAGTATTTTCACTTAGAATTATATTTTTATTTATAAAGGGGCACATAGCACTTTTGTTAAGAAAAAATTTTGTGGGTTTTTTTTTTCCCTCTTGATTTGTGTTTAGCCTTTTTGTGACATTTTTGGGAATTTATTTTGTGATGTGGAAAACAGAGTGTTCTTGAGTAAAAAGTGAGCTCACTGTTGAACAACCTTGAGTATCTAAAAAAGTCAACCTAATAAAGTTGACAACTGTGATGAAAGTTGTGCAGTACATACAGTAATTCTATAAAGCAACTCTGTTTAAATAAAATACTTACTCAAAAGTTAATTACAAGTAAACCTGGACTCATGCAATTAACTCTCTTTACTTTCAGAGTTGTTCTATGTGATGGCTTCTGGCTAATGTTAGAGCAACCATAATGAATACAAAGTGTACAATTGGATTTGAGGAAATATATTTCCTAAATTAGAAAAAAAAGGCATTTTAATATTAAATTGCTTATAAACACATACTGAAGACTATCAATTACTGAAGAAGTCATACTGGATACAAATGTTAATTTGTTTATAGTACGATAATCTTTGTTAATAAACTAAACCCTCAAGCCTCTAGCTTGAAATATTTCATAAGAATGTTTAAAGCAAACACAATAAATGTATTTTACTTTGGTAGTTTGGGTAGCTGAGCTATTAAACATATTGATAAAATAGCTAGTTTTTAACAAATTATCACTGATCAAATGTTTTAAATGTTGTACAGTTAATTCTGAGTCCTATCTGCCATTTCACCATTGGAATGGTAGAAGCACTGTATATTGATAGTTCTTAGCTTTGGTTCAAAGAGATTAGCATTGCTTACTGTAGATAAAAATCTGTGGGACTACTAAACCATTAGATAAATTCCATTTAACTTCCAGTAAATAGTGATACATTTCACTTTTGTCTCAAATTGCATTTAATCTGTTTATCAGGAAAAAAGATACAGTAACTTAAGTGCACTTTCTTGTTCCAGAAAGATAACAGTCCAAATATTTCATTATAGTTTGCAGTTGTGAAAATGGGCTGAAAGTTAATGAATAAACTTCCAAGGCTTTGTTTTCCTATTTATTGGCAAAATATAACCTCAACCAGCCATGTAATCTGTGGGAAATAGACTATTCTGCCAGAGACATGCAAGTGATAAATGATAGTTTGGACATGGCTTTACTTTAACAGCTTATTTTGTGTTAATACCACTTATTACTATTATTTGTACTCTGTGAAATTGGGCCACTGCTGCCCCTCAACTCTTTTGCATATAAATGTTGAATTATATAGTAGTTTACACTAGAAGTGGCCTTAGTGAAGCCATCTGATTCAACCTCTCATTCAAACCATGGCCAATTTAGTTTGTTCAGGGTTGTATCTAGTGGCATGGTATGATAGATCATCTGTTATCTTCCTCTACAGAAATACTATAAAATGTTGCTGGGGCAGTTAGGTAATATTGCAGGAATCTTGTATATGGACCAGAGCTTGTGTAAGTACAGAAAGCAGACCTTCTAGAAGCCTCCTCTAAATAATCCTTCACATCCTATATTCTAATATTGTTGTCTTCCAGAAGCAGAATTCAAGTCAGGAAGGAGTCTAGTGTCCCAGGCCTCTGGCCACTATCAACTTTCTAATGCCTTTGACATTTTTATGGTGCTCAGTAGCTATATAGTACCTAAGAATACAGAACCACATGTTTGATGAGAGAGAAAGGAGAGAAAGTGCAACGTACAGACACATATATGTAACAAGTTTCATATTTGTTAGGAGATGCTTGAAAATTGTTTTTCTTTCTCAGTCTATGGACTCTCTAATTCAACATCACTTGCAAGCTCAAACTAACATCTCGCTATTTTCCCTCTCCTTGTAAAGAACTTTTGACTGGGGGATGGGTTGAGAGAATGACTCTGGAGAAGAGGGTGGGGCTTTCTGTTTTACACAGAGAACAAGAGAGAAGTGGGATGTCCTGTATTTACCATGAAAATAATCAAAGCTGCTAATCAAACCTCTTCTGGGCTGTTTCTGTGTTAGGGCAAGGAAAAGAACAAGAGTCTCTTCTTGGAAAGGAATTGTCTTCCTTCCAGAATATCAAGTTTGCTAAAGGAGTGAAGGGTCTAATTCACATCTTTTAACTTGATCTAAGGAACTTCAGGCTAGTGCAATTGTTCCTAGTATCTAAGGGAAGTCCTTCCTTTAGTTTTTGGTTTTGTTTTGGTTTTGTTTCCCTTTTGCCCCGTCTCTTCCCAATTTCAGAATGTAATGTGAATAAAACCTTACATTCAAGGCAGGCGTAGAGCTGTGGAGTAGAAGGTGCTTTTAATGTTTGTAAGAAAGAAATAAAGAAATTGTATAATTTTTCCTGGTGCACTTTGTAACTTGCATAGATATGATACACCATTTCAAGACTGGGACAACTGGTGAGAAATAAACCTAGAAGTATACTAAGGAGCTATATGCTGCTGAATATAGAATTCCATATATTCTTTACATTTTTGTTGGAACTGTAAGGTACCTGGTGATACTTTTTAAGTGCCAAACACAACTGGAACATTTTAGGATTGAAAGTAAAGATAAAATTATGTGTGTGAAATATACATACTTATTATACACTGATATTCACTATTCAGTATACACAGGCTGTTGCCTGGTTTTATACTCTGAGAATATATTAAATGTATGAAAACTTAGTTTCAATAAAAAGCAACTTTAAATATTTATTTTCTTCTTCCCATTTTGTCTCAGGCAACTATGACATTCATTACATACCAATATCTTTATCTATCTTTACATAAGCAATCTGTTTCTTGCTCAGCTCACTAAGGAAAAAAAAAAAGTAAAAGTAAAATCCCTACAGCACAGGTGAAGAGGGTAAAATACAGAAGCCAAAAATAGGAAATATGGCTGGAATAGCTTTAATGTACATCCTAAATCATAAGTAGTAATGATTCTGCAAGAAGGAAAATTTCTTGAATTTATATACTGTGGTTTGAAATGAGAGTATTGATGTTTCAAGTACCAATAGACAGAATTAAATCTAAAGTCTGAGAAAAACACGTTTAAATCCAAGATCAGTGATGTTTTCACATTGTCATAAGTTCTTTAACAGGAATATTGCACGAGCTGTGGTTGCCGAGCAGTGTAATCTATTTTAAAAAGTTCAGCTGAAATGAGATTGGATACTAGGAAAAATTTCTTCAGGGGGAGTGGTGCCAAGCACTGGAACAGGTTGCCCAGGGACGTGATGGAGTCACCAGCCCTGGAGGTATTTAAAAGATGTAGATGTGGCACTTGGGGACATGGTTTAGTGGTGGAATTGGCAGCGCTAAATTAATGGTTGGAATCGATCTGAAAGGTCTTTTCTCTAAGTGACTCTGTAATCCTCTGAATACTCTACTGTAATTGCAGGATTCTTTTGCAGCTGGAGAAAGTAAAATACTGGGGATTCTTAAGTCATGGTTACCTTACTATAATCAGCTGTTGAAGGGCTGCTTCTAAACATACTCTGTAGACTGATTCTTGCAATTTCTGCAGCCAGTTTTTGGACATGTTTTCTGTATGAAGAATGATGAAGTCTATACTAAATATATATTTTCTCAGTGTAGAGGATGTGAGAGCTATTTCTAGAGATCTTTGTTCTTAGTATTGAGAAACATTAAGGGCTCTAAGGTGATTAAAACTAAATTTAATCTCTGTTTATAGTACAAATCTCCTGAACTAATGGAAATCTTGTCAAATTGAGCCTTTTGTGCATATGTGTGCTGGGTTTGAAGCCAAGTAAAACTCATCAAGCCTGGTGTGTTCTTCTGACCTCCTCAGGTCATAGAAAATTACTGTGTAGTACTTGTTAGTGACAGTGTAATAAGTCTGAGGATGAATATGGTGGAAAAAAATCTTGCTACTTGTAAAATGATATGGTTACACAGCATTTAGCATCTCTAACTGGTAGAGTGTCTCTCTCTACAGAAGCTTGCTGCTCCCGGAAGCTTTCCAAAGTGAAACAATTTTTATATTTCACTGAAATAATAAGACAAATTAATTTTTTAATTGGGCAACAACTCAAGTTTTGCTGCAACTTTTTTTTTTTTTTAAATCACTGGAATGTGGGAGAGTGCTGCCTTGTTTTCCAGTTGGCAAGAGGCACTGAAGACTTGTGTGTTAAGTCAGGATTTGATTGTCAGGATTCAATGAAAGGAGATGGCTTCTTGATTGACAGTTTTCATATTTAATTTTGTAGTTGTTGTTGCTTACTAGTAATTTTTTTCTATCTTATATCCTCCAGTGTCAGTTTTCAGCCTCTTTTTGTGTGTGCATTACTGACATAAGTGCTTTGCATTTAGTTTTTCCTCTCCAACTAACAGCATTTAGTTTCTTTACTCACAACTTACTAAATAGCCCTCTATTAGGAAATGCTTGACTATGTGCCTCCAAAAATAAGATTTGCCTTTTATTTTAAAAGATTATTATTAATACTTTCCATCCCTGTGTTGTAGATTAACCTCTGATTAATAGAAAAAAATAAAATGCAAGTTACCTTAGGTAAATGTATGCTTGTAAATTTTTAAGTGTTCTTGCAATGGTTAGCAGTTCAGCGTACAGTGAAGAAATTTTTCCTATAAAAGTTAAATATAATAGATGAAAGTGATTACATGAAGTTGTATATGTTGTTTAAATACTGAATATGTAGCATGGGGACCAAGAGCCAGGAGCAACATTGTGTGGATTGGTAATTGGAGGATGTGCTGGCTTTTCAGAATGGATCACTGCTCAGATGTTTTTCATCTGTGAGACTGAATTTGAAACCCTTAGCCCAATTTTCCACCCTTAATTGGCTTGATTGGCCTTGATTCATTTGGGCAGCTGATGAAAATGTGCCGTCAGAGAGAGTCAGCATGAACTCACAGTGAAAGTTATAGATTACGGTTATTACATTAACTGTGGTGATGAGACATTCAGTAACTGTGCCCCAAAGAACTAAATTGAGTGTTGTCAGTGATGTAGGGCTACACAGTCAAGTAATTACTGTAACTGGAACTGACTCACTTGGGCTAGAACTCACAGATTTTGGGCTTGTAAAAGTCCCTCCTTTTACAGATTAAAACCTTTAGTAGAAATTTTGCTAATATGATCAATAGCATGGAGGAAAAAAACCAATAAAACAAACTAGGCAAGTCTGCTACATGGAGTGCCTTTGGTGTAGCTCATTATGGCCAGTAAAGCTTTCTGGTGTGGGCTCTTATCTTTCCATCATTTGTAATATTTTTCAGGTGAAGAGTAAGTGCATATCTTGTTGTTGTGTCGTGAAGTCACTGATTTACTCAGTTTCTTTGCGCATTGGAATAGGAATTGCAATGTCTCAGCCAGCTTCCCACTTAACCCTTTTGCATGTCAAAACCAAAAATTTTTAACGGGCTTGTCAGAGGATGAAATTTGTACTTGACCTTTTGTCACTGTCTTCACCAAGAGGGGGGAAAAGAGGATTCAGTGAGGAATGGAAGAACTCTGACCTACTTAGCCTGTTCCTTTGGATGGTTTTGATTTTGGAGCTTGAATCTTCTTTATTGTATTATTCTTCAGCCTGAAACTCAGAATAAGAACTTATAATTAGTACAGCTTTAGGAAAGTTACGTTATTAACATTATAACACTATGGATCCTCTTCTCTTATTACACTAAGTTATCTAAAGGTATGTGACCTAGAGGGAAGATCTCTGAGGGTGAGTAAAATGTTGTTACTTTTACCTTTTTAGTCCTTCTTTTTTCTGGGACCAGCAAGTCAGGAAATGTTGTACCGTCTTGGGAGCAATCCCCAGAAATTTGTTATGTTTACTGAAACTTATTGTAGTACCGTATTTGTTCATGGTAGGATTTGAAGGTGCATTGGTGCAAAACTAACTTTGATAGAGATAGCTAAGGATGCTGAAGGCAGTAATATATCACTGTTCCTATTTATGTCTGCTGCTACACAAATTCTAGTCATAAACTATTCACAGAAGTATTCAGTGTTTTGGAAAATAAGTAATCATTATGTGCAGGGGTTTGTGTTATAAGAGCTAATTACTTATGTTCATCACATTATTGCAGACATGGACAAGAGATGAGATGAATAATTTGAATACATGTGTCCATTTTCACCCTCCCTAAAAGGGAGTAGACAAAACTAGCTAGAAACTAGCTGGACAGACTATCTTCTCATGTTTGAGATGTCTGATCTAAATTTCCTTATTGCTGTTATAAGGAAACATCTTTGTCTTGTATCTTTTGATTATTTAAGTAAGTATTCCATTTGGATATTGGAAGAAGGAAAAAAGAATAAGCTAATTTACTAGTAACTCTGACTTTCCCCGAAGAAGTCAGACAACAGCCTGAATTTGTGCTGAATATCAGAATTATTGGTTGAATCTCAGCTGCTAGGCCCACTTATATGTGTATGTGTATGTATAAACACAGAAAATCTTGTTTTATATGCTATGTGGTCTCTGCTCAGAGTATTGCACTGCATTCATTTTGGTGATCTGAAATAGCACACTGAATCTAACATTGTTATCAGTATGGCAATTGATTAGTTTAAAAAGTTCTAAGAATGAAGGATTTCCCAGAGGAAGCTGGAAAATTTTATGATTGAAGTTGGCTTTGGAATTCAGGGATACAGCTCTGATTAATTGATTGCTTGCAAATTTTTAATTTCTTTTTCTTTAGATATGTCTTACAAAAATAAACAGAGTAGTGAGAATGTTTAGAATAGAGTCATAGAAACATATAATAGTTTGGGTTGGAAGGGATCTTTAAAGGTCATCTGGTCTGACCCCCCTGCAATGAGCAATAGCAACAGGGTTTTTTCCCTTTTTAATGGGATACAGTTTGCAGTACTTTGGCTCAGGATTTTAAAAATGAAATAATTTTTGGCAGAGCTAAAAAGTGGTAGTTATTTGTGTACAAATTAGGCTTAGGAGTGTCTGTTCTTTGATGGTGGATGGCTGCTCTGCTTTCCTATGCTATTAAGGCCAACAAATACATAATTTTTGCATTGTGTATCTATATACTCCCCAAGTTGCTGGGTTTCCACTCAATAATTGCTCAGAAGTATGTCTTAGTGTACTGGGTGATACATGGAACTTTCAGTGGATAATCATTTACTCTTTGCTATAGTTCCAGGCAATTAAATGAAAGGGCTTTTGATTGTTTGTTAGAATGCGTTATTCTAAATCTGATGTGTAGTTTAAATTGGTATGGTATAAACCTGCTCAAGCTCTGACCTTTGCCTGGTTTTAGGTTTTTGAAGGTTTTTTTTGCAGTCCCTCTTTTTTTCTCTATACTCCCCATCCCTACCCTCTCCCCACCAGGTTTGTAATTTGAGCAGATATTTCTTGACCAGTCTCACAACTGTGTCTGTAGAGACAGTTGTTCTCTATAGAGAAAAAGACCAGTTAACTTTCATGGAAAATTTTATAAATTTATTAATTCATCTCACAATGTATCTTGAAAATTCATTTTAGGAAACATCTCCAAAATGTTTCAAAAAGTTTCCAAATTGAAGCAAACAAAATCAGAGTTTAGAGACTTTTGGGGTACTTTTAAAAACAGCAGAAGTTTTTTACTCCTAACAGGCTTCAGAATTGCTACTGTGCAGTTGTGAAACCAAGTGTGTTTATGCTGTCTAGTGACCGACGAGGGGAGCAGGTGTGATCTCCAATGCAATAACCTTTTTCTGATCAGTGGCTAGTATGGTTCCAGCATAAAATCACCATGCAGTGTGATAGACTACAGTGCTTTCTCTAGAACTTGAAGAGTTTTATAACATATTTCTTTTCTTTTTTCCACCCCCCTTTTCAATGTGTGTGAAGTTGTATATTTAACCACTGTTAGGCCCATTCCTACCTCTATACTGTACTTTCTCTAGTGGCCCATCAAGAAATTAATTAAAAATGCTAGCAAGAAGCCAAGATAAAGGCTTACCCTCTAGCTTCTAGCCTATGCTCAAGCAGAACACAGTGACATTTGAGACTGGCATGGCATAAGGTTATGTTACTGGTGTAGCTGTCTCCTCAGTTATTCACCAGGAAGAAACTGGAGAATGCTAGATGTCATCACTGAACACCAATCAGTGGTGTTTCAGGATAATTTTTGGTATGCTTTCTTGGATGAAATTTGAAAGATGATCATTTACATTTATTAGTAGCAAGATGATAAGGTCAGTGAAGGCAATTACAAGGAACTAAAAACTATCACAGAACTGTCAGAATGCCTTCTTTAAATAATACTTCAGACAACACTACAGTACGTTAATTTAAGGAGCTGAAGGTGGTTTATAATAGTTCTAAAATGGCTCTGAAAATGGAAGAATTGATCCAGCAGGGCTTACAGGGAGGTTTTGTAAGGGCAGCATTACAATATTTTCAGTGCTGTCTAGGACACTTCCTACATTTGGCACTTTGCTGTGAGGGAGAGCCAGCAGCAGTGATTCAACTAATGGAAATCTTTGAAAAGATGATCATGATTCCACTTTTTCTGTCATCCTGCTTTATTAACTGAACTAACGCAGAAACAACTGTGCAAATGCAGTTGTTGCTACACTTAAGATGATGCAACATGCTTTCTTCAAGTGTATGGCACAATGGCAGACCACAGCAAGAGCTCTCTGACTACCTTGAATACATTTTCAATGCCTGCAGCATGTTTCCAGAATCTTTAAATGACAAGTAGTGCCTGAAAGAATCACTTCAACAGAAATCCAACATAGTGTCACACCTGTGACATTAGGAATTTTTGATGTGGGTATGTGCATGATGATGGCAGAATCAGATTCTGTTGTTCCAGTGATTATTTAGAGATTAGAATTATATTTTGCTTTGTAACATCTGTAGAGATGGTAAAACTAATTTTGTGAGCTGCTGAGAAAACAAATCTTGCCCTGATACTTGTTTATTTTTATTTAAAAAATATAATATGCTAAAAAAACCCCCTCTAAGGGTTAGTAACAGGAGAGATTAGGAACACCAAGGCACCCTGCTTGCTTCTATACTGTTCTAAAAACTTCAGCTTATCTATTTGACACATAATGTGGCCAATTCAGCTGAGAAAATTTGTGCCAAATACAGAGAACATCTGTTCTCTGGGAAGTAATTTTTGTGCAAATATAGTACGGTTGATTAATATAATGTTTTTGGCATGTCCCAGTTGTTGATCGGGAAGATAGTAAAAGAACCAAGTAATCTTAAAATTCTTCTTAATGCTTTTGCTCATCATCATTGTTTCTGAGAATATCCTGCCTGTTGGCATCCTCTTGCTTTTAATACACTCGAGCTGAATTTACCAGCTGCTATCTCCTGTGAAAAGAGATTTGAACATCAAAAACTTAACAGCATTGATACCTCTCACCTAAAGATAGTGTACGATGTCTGGCGCAAAATATAAACTGTGGTGAGAAAGGACTCAGTGTTCTTCATTCTTTTCTTATTTAATAATCATTAGTTAAATTTACTGCAAATGTAAGCTATGCCTACATTTGGATACCCTTTTAACCACACAAAAAAGGCTGTAAAGCAATATGTTGCTGTCATCTGAGTAAGATGGTGACAAAGCTGCAAGTAAAGAAAGTTTGTTTTCTTGATGACTTCTGTCCAGGGTTTAGAGGTATAAAAAGAATGAATAAGAAAAAATGGTAGGAGCAGAAATGGTTTTTGCCTCTTCCTGTTAATTGTT
Organism: Corapipo altera; assembly: GCF_003945725.1. Classification (NCBI taxonomy): domain Eukaryota; kingdom Metazoa; phylum Chordata; class Aves; order Passeriformes; family Pipridae; genus Corapipo; species Corapipo altera. The sequence continues at coordinate 94,730 of NW_020884898.1, read as the reverse complement.
GGTTTCTTTGGCTGGATTCAAGTAGTAAAGTTGAACTCACAGAAAACTTATTCTTTTATAGAGTCTGCTTGTTATTTCAGTCTGTTCTTTTGAGGGTGAATTTTGGAATGTTTACTTTACCTCAAGAAGCCCTAACCATTGATCCATGGCTGTCCTTTAATATTTTTGGCTGTAATATATGAATAATAGAATTGGGACCATACTGTAGTAAGGAAAATTATGGATGTTGACACTAAAAAAAACCCACATGAAAATTATACATTTGTCATCCTTTGCAGATTGCAGTTTTCAATGTGCTGCTCCAAATGGAGTAAGTAGTGACATATTTTTTTATTTCCCAACTTGCTTTCAAATAGTTTCAAAACCATCATGCTTTTAGGTAATAACTCAATTTTAAGTGCAATCATGGTGTGGTGATGTACAGTGATTTGGAAATACTGTGACAGAAGAAAGATTTGGTGGCAGAGGGATTTATGCATATAGATAATATTTTTCTATTTTTGGATACTGCCATTGTCACTACAGCCACTTCCTTTGAGAACTGATTGAACTAATGAAGTTTTTCCTTTTATGTTTGTTTTTTCTCTTTTAATTTTAAGGTACGTCTTTGAGATTTGTTTCAAAGCTGCAAAATCATGTGATTATAAAAGCAACCCTCAAATAACTTAGAGGTCTTATTTCTTTTGGGAAGGTCTCATGGTTCCAAGGCTTTAAGGCTGGTTCTTGCTGCTGTAAACTTTGTTCTCTTGACATGCTGAACAGATAGAAAAAAGTCCTGAAGGAATAAGTTGCGGCCTTAAGAAAGATGAGAGATAGCTCCAAGTGGAATGTCTGACATCTGACTTGCTGGCTCACCACCTAATGGCAAGCTTTTCCTCTGCTTCTCTCATGTGTTGTTCCTTTCTAAACTGTTTTTATAGTAGCTGGTTTACTCCCCAGTTAGGACTGTCCTAGTTAACTCCTCTGACACAGTCTGGTATGATGCCAGCAATGGTCAAAACTTCTAGAGCCTTTAAGACCTTGAAGACTTTACCCTTTGAGAGACTTACAGGCTAATCTTACTAATGCAGTAATCCTTTTTTTCCCCTTTGGCATGTAAAAGTTGGATTGCACATTGTGTGTAAATGCTTGGGCATTGGTTTTGAGACAATATTAAAATAACAGTTTATTCATACATTACTAACTACATCTATTTTAATGAGAGCAAATGAGTTGTGATGAATAGATACAGAGAGTACAATAATTGAAGAATACAGAAACATGCATAGAAGAAACATCTGTAAATTAAAGATTGGACTAAATTAAAATGCTGGTTTATATCTGGTGAACTCTCATAAATTATTAACATTTGCTTTACTGCACCTAGGAGGCTGGCACTTAACATACATGTAACCCCATGCAAATACCAATTCATGTATAAAACTGTCTTCTTATGCTTGTTTCATAGACTGTGTCATATCTACTCCCATCAGTTTCATTCCCAGTGGGCAGCTTTCCAAACTGCAGAAATAACTACTGTTAATGGTGTTGATATCTTTGCTGGCAGCTTTCGGTAAATAATCAAGAACTGAATTGGTTCAGCATTAAACTTGGCATTAAACAGGTAGTACTGTAATTAGACATTCTGGAAGAGCTTGCACTAAACTCTATGTTCTTTCCATATCAGCTTCTCTGCTCTATCTTCTCACGTGCCATGTGTAGCTTCATGCACATGTATCTTGCAAATGTCGTATTCAGCAAAACATATTAATGGAAAAAGAAGCTAATCCATGTCTCTGACAGATTCCACCAGTAATCTGAGAGTCCTGTGTCATGAAAAATTCAACAGATCTTTTAAAAGAAGCACGTGGCCAAGGATTCAAACATGGCTGTGCTTGATCTAACTGTAGTTTAGCTATTAAAGTATATAATTTGTTGTTTTGTATCTGCCATCAAGTGGATCAAACCCCACATTTTTTGTATTCTGGGAATTATTTTAATCCTGAATGGGGAAAATTGAAGAAACTGTGATTATTTTTGTGTGAAATTGTGAAAACAAACAAAAAACCTCTTTGGCAAGTCTTGAAGCTCTGTTTTGGCACAGTGGCGTTTTCTGATTTTTGGTTTGTTGTGTTTTTCTGGGGTTTGTTTTTTTGATTTGGTTTAGTTTGGTTTGGATAGGTTTTGTTAACTAAATCTGCACTGCTGACCAAAAATTAATCTTAAAATGCTTTAATTCTGCTTATTTTCCTGCAGGGTGATATGAGTCAAGCAAGGTATTTCACCTCTCTGATTCTATGATAAGTGAAATCTCTAATATAAAACTATAAAGTGTATTGATTATTTCTACAGACTTAGTTAATTACTTGTAGAAAAAATATGTAGCTAGCGTTTGTAAGTTCCTCTATAGGAAGTGAAATAATCAGTTTGTGTAATAAATAATTTCAAATTTAGAGGTGAACTGAATTATGAGTATTGGCAGATTGTGATAGGTGACACAGACCATCTTTTTTTTTTCCTCTTTGATAATTATTTTGTTTACTTTCATACAGATCAGGGTAGCTTATGTAGTTACAGTGCTGCTGAACAGATGAATCTCAGTCACGAGTTGAGTTGACTGTGTATTGTTTTTCCTTTGCACCACCCCAGATTTTGAGGAGGGTGCCAGCAAGCTGTTACAGATTTTGGTGTGCCGACCAGTTGTTTTTAGTACTTAGACTGGAACAGCACGTCATTTTGGGATACGCTTGTAGTGTCAATTAATAAACATACCCTATAAGGATAAAGGTTCCGTAAAATATTATGAAAAATAATATATTTATGTTGCTGTCTTAGCTTTGCTCTTTCTTACAGATCATGTCATGCAAAACCACATAACAATGAGAACAATAATATGCTTTTAATTCCAGACTAGGTTAAAGTGATTGTTGTTCATATCTATGTTGATATCTATCATATTTTATCAGTCATTGTATTGATGCATGAAAGACTCTAATGCAAAATAAAGGTATCATTAAATTTTTCTCATGGAATTTCTGCTGAGGTGATTTGCTGTTTGATTAAGTACAGTTTTTATCTTAATTCTAAAAAGGGAGACAGATGTATGTGTTCTCCTTAATTGATTCAAACAACTATTTTGATATGATGTTGAGTTTCACATTTGCATTGTTTATCAGTCTGAAACTTCTGTTATCCTCATTTTTATCAGTATCTGGTTTTGTTGAGATTAGTCTCTTTTTTTTCTTTATGCTTAATTTTTCTTTGGGGCGAGGCTGCCTCTTTGATCTGCTTTGCTATTATTTCATGCATCACTTCTAACTTTTGGGTTTTTTGGACAGTGCTGTCCACTGTAGTAAGGCTGCGTGTTATGATTATAAACACCATTTCTTAATGACAAAGCTATTTTGTGTATTAAGCTTAAGTGTTCTGAAATAAAACCTGGTATTGATTCATCTGCTTAAATTGCATGTATATTGGTACATTTGTTGAGGAAAAAATGCAGTGGTTATTTGTAGCACTAGTAGATGTTCTTTGCAATTAGAGTACTATATATTTTTTATTTAATTTTATGGTCTAGGTCTTCAGTAATTAATTTCCTTTAAAAATGTTGTGGATAAAAACCACTATTTTCACTCTGACTGACATAGCTTTCTCTATTTTATAACTTTGATGTCCTACAAGAACTTGTCTTTTGTGTCTTTGTTGTTAGTGTCAGACTGAAAAGATCTCCAGACCCTTCAGTAATGGGTGTTTCATTCAAACAGATGTCTCTCAGTCTAAAATGTCTTGTACTGATTTCTTGTCCACATTCATCTCTGAGTTTAGCACCTAGTTACCAGTTGCTGAGAAAGAATCAAGAGCCACAGGTTACATTTTGTTCCAGGTATCAACCACCTTTTACATTAGAAACAATATGGCCTTTAGGTTATTAGGATTATTTACTTGGAAGACTGAGTCGATAAAAACATCACTGTTCAGTAGACCACTACTGTTCTGGATGTCCTGTTGTCACAGTCTCTCAGTAGATCTTTACCCCTCGTCACGGTGTAATACGCTGCTTTTTAGAAACTTACAACTAGAACTTCTTCAGCAAGGAGTGGAGAACTTTGATAGTAACCTGAAAATTTTGATGTTTCTTGATGTCTAGGTTCTTCAAGACACTGTATAAAGCTAGGGCTCCTCAGTATGCAATACCAGATAACACTGCCATAGCCCTCCACTGTACAAATTTAGCCTAAAGGGTGTGTAAAAATGCAAATATTTCAACTGAATATATGTACCAGGAAATTAGAAATATCAGTAATATTGACATTTATGATGCTCAATAAGAAAGAAAGTTCATAAGATTGAAGAGGATTCAAAATTTGAGGATGACACTTTCATGATTTCATACAACTGGGGTTTTTTTCCAACTGTGTAGGAAACCTGTGCATGTGGTGGAAAAAATGCAGTTAAAAGCAGTTTTTGAGGAAACAGTACAACTGTGAGTATTTGCTGCCAGAATAATTAGCTGTAATGAAATAGATGGTCTATAAAATGTAAGGTATGAAAACAATATTTAGCAGTAATTTACATACAGAATTGACTTATCACTGGTAGTTTGATCAACCTAAGGTTATGCATGTGAAATATGTAGTGGTTGACTATGTATTCTCTCGAATCAAACCTCCTTTACACAATTAAGAGGATTTTTATATAAAATTTTAGACAAGAGGTAGTGGTAAGATGATGGTAGGCATCTTTGAATTTTTATTCTACTCTTATATAAGTATCTGATTGCTGCATAGATGAGTAGTATTCAAATGCTATCTTCATGATTCATGAATGAGTTAAAGTACAATTATAAAGTGAAATATTTTTTATGAGCTCATAGTCTCAGTCTAATTCAAAATTGCTTCCATTTGTGATCCACTTTCGGCAAGCATTCTTGTCACTACCCCCAAATGCTCTTGCCACTAGCCCTAAGCAACATTTTTTATATATGTAAATAATAAATTGTGATGTTTCAGAAAGTGCTCTGCCATTTATAACAAGCATGTTTTATTCAAAAGCAAAAGCCGGGTATAGTGTGATCTTTTTGTTACTCATACAAGTTGTTACCCTGATTATGCTTCTTCATTTTGGAATCAAACAATTTGCTCCTTTTACATTTTCCTTCTCTAAAGACCTTCACATGCAAATAACAGTAGGCTCTGCATTCTATTTAAGCTTCCGTCACTGCTTTTCTATGAGTGTCCCACAGAAAGTACTGCTCTTATTAAAGCTACTTTCTACTATCCCCTCTTTGATATGTAATGCTCTAATTTTTCATCCAGACTTTCTCAGGAATATTTAAAAATTTACTTTTCTATTAAGAACGTGCATTTTTTAAAACTGAAATTACTTCTAAGAAAGGATGGCATAGATGAATTAATTAATTTCAAAGATGTAAGGAATAATTTAAAACTATGCATGTGTATATTCCACAAACAATTGTGAATGTTTTTTTAGTTTTCCAATGAAAAATTATACTGAAATCATCAGTATAATTTTTGCTTAAAATGATTGCTTTTGTTGTTTTCTAGTTTAAGTGAATGATACGCTCAAAGACTTTCTTAAAAGCTTTCTTTGGGTTAGGTCTTGCTTCCCATCCCCAAAAAACAAAAGTAAAAACACTCTTTGTGTAGTTTTACAGGGTATGAAAACAATCATCTTCTTTTTGTTCATATCCCCTAAACTCACAGCTTTGTGTCTCACAATCATATTTTATTTCTATATGTTGGTTGCATATTTCATCTGAATATTTCCTACTGTATTTGATATCAATGGTGTTCAGCTTTACCTTATGTATTTAAATTTGTAATCAAGGTAGTGTAATTCCCATTTTTCGTGCTTGCATTCTGGTTTAATTCATCATTTTTCAGTCATTAGAAATAGGCAAGAGAAAAAACTTATAGTAAATATCCTCTTTTTAAAAAGATGGTTTAAAAGTTCATGTGGGTGTTGGCTTTTCTGGGATTAGTTTTTTGGCATACTCTGAGGGGAAATGGTGTTTGAGGAAGTTGTGAGCCTTTGAACACAGTGTACTCTGTCAGTAGGGGTGTGGTCTGTGAGACACACATTGCACGTGCCTCTGGGAATTTGTGGTTTTTCCATTTGTAGTAATAGTTCTTTGTTAAATTGCACATTCTGCTAACTGAACCAAAGTGGTGCTGGCTGAAGAGTAATGACTGGAGAGTTAGTGTAGGGCTTGGCCAGGAGAGATGGTTGGGATCTTGTTCTCAGCTGGGTCTGTTTGGTCTGATTTAAGGAAAAACTGTGAATGGCATTTTTCAAAATATGTTCAAAATAATTTTAGAAGAGCTGGCGCACTGTGTTGTGGTTTGGAGTTGCAAAGAAGCCCAAGTTAATACCAAGACTTTCATTACTGTGTGTCCAATTGAGCAGTGTGTTGGATGATATGCCCTCTCCTTGTCCTCCTAGACAGGTATTGTTTAGGTCATCTTTTTGATTTCTTTATGAAATAACCTTTTCAGTACATGTTTGCACATTGATCAAAAACATAATACTTCACATTGTCAGGAGATGATAGCTTGAATAAATGATGTTATAGCTTGAATAAATAAATATTTTTAAATTTGTGGTTTCTTCATCACCATCACCCTGTTTTTCACAACAGAAGGACAGGAAGAGGGTATTCAAAAACACTGTTGATGAGGACAACACGTCTAAAAATATAAGTTCTATGTTGTTGTTAGTAGACCTTTACTACACTTTCAGTCACAAGCCATTTCTGCCACTGACATGGTTAACACTTTGTCTGGTTTGGTAACCCCAAAGTGGTTCATCTCAAGAGAGTTTCAGCTGCTTTGTGAATACCAGAGCTTTTCATTCCCAAGCCTTTTATGCTACTACCAGTAAGTCATCTTACAATTCAGTTTATTCCTTTGGTTTCTAGGTTTGTAATTTGTTCTTGTAATAGCCTGAATGTACTAGATGCTGAAAGATGCCTATTTCATATTTTGCCTGTATTATCTTCTTATTCCAATAAACAGATTAACTAAGTCTTAAGAAGGTTCAGAATTGACATACAATATTGTTTATGATTGTTTCTTTGTCTCAGGACTGCACCAGTTCTACTTCACTGCTCTGTGGCTAGAAGATTTCACTCTAGCTGATAGAAAAGTTAAAGAGATTGTGTCTTCCAAAAATTAACCGCTTGCACAGCCGTCAGTTGCTTTTCCTTGTTTGAACCAATTAAACATCTTATCAACTTGGAAACAGAAGTATGTAAATGTAGTGAGTACTCAGTAGTTTTAAGTGGAAGACTATAGTGTCTTAAAGAGTCCTCTCTATATTACAAAGACCAACACAAGTCCACCCTTTGCCACCCCATCCAGAAAGAGACACCCTTAAATGAAACCCCTTTTGTTTGTTTGGCTCCACGGTTTTTCTTATAATGCACCAGTCCATGTTCTAGACAGTGCTAAGTCAGGCAAAAATGCAAACTATTTATAGGAATTTGGAATTCTCCTGGTACTCGCTACCATTTTCTTCAAAGGCAAAAAAATATCCACATCCTTGCACCTGTGTTTTTCCTTGAAAAATACAATAGGAGAAGTTGGGGGAAGCATTTTGTTTCTTTCGTATTTTGGCAGCACTCATCCACTTAAAATATTCAGGAGTGAAATTAAAAGGTTTCAGGAGCGACAAGTAAAATGTTTCTAATGTGGAATTACTTACTTTATGAGAAGAAATCATTACTGTATGTGCCCAAAATAAAGAAATTCTAACACAAAACTTGAAAACAGAAATGGAGATACAGATATATTCTGTTAAATAAGCACTTGTGTTGTCCTACCATCTGTTTAGGAAGTGACTTTAAATATTGTAAATTTTACCCCAGATCTGGGCCTGACTTTGGATTTGGGTTTTTGTTGCTGAGGAGCTTATTTATTTAAAGGACAGTTGGGTTAGGAAAATTGTTGAACTTCTGAAACCTTGTAAAAATGGAAAAAGTATAAATAACTGAAAAAGCTGTTCAGCCTAATTCAGCAAAATGTGACATTAACCAGTATTCTTTTGCCAGTAAAAGCTATGTCCGCATTAGGACATTTTGGAACTATATCTAGGCTAAATAATGTGCCTCTGAGTCCTTGCTGCAGCAAGAAGAACAACTTTCCTATTTTCTCCTCTAGTTGCTGGAGGAAGAAAGTGAAAAAGGTTAAGTGTAGAACCTAAAAAAATCAACTGAAGAAACAATCAGTTGTGCTTTATGTAGAAAATAAACTGTGGTATCACAAATGGATCTGGATGAGCTTTCAAGCACCTCCTGCTTGCCTCAGGCTGTTAAACCACCAGGCAATTGTCCAAGCATAGCAGGCTTGGTAACTCTGCCTAGAGTTGAAAAGGGAGAAGTAAACAATTAAATTTTTACTCTGGAAAGTGCTTGGTCTCTGCCAAAAGGTTCTTTCCTTCCCCATGTGGAAGTTGTGTAGCAATGGAATTACATTGTCAGGGTTTTAATCTCTGAATTGGGGGATTATTCTAGCAATTGATCCTTCTTGGTTCAGGACTGAAGCTGTGGGTACTGTAAGGAAATATTAGTGGAGATTTGTAGCTTTCTGCTAACAACACTGGTGTGAAAAGCTTTTTGCACACTCCACTGTGATTTGTAGGATCTGTTAGCAGCTGCAGTGTGATGAGGAAAATTGATTGGGATCATGCTAGCTGTATTTAAAGAGAGAATAATCATGTGCAACTAGCATTAATAACTCAAACTAAATAAGAAAAAGAATTCAAACAATACCTTGTCATCAAATTTTTGTTATATATATCTATATCTATCTATATATGTGTGTGGTTAATTGCATATCGATACTGCAGACAAAACTGTTCAAGTTGAGGCAAGCTAAAAGGAGGGAAGCCCTAGTGATGCAAACCTACAGCTGGAGGGAAATAAGTTTTCTCTAGGAAAGTAGTTATTGGTGCACCTATTATTTATATGTATAATTATACTTGGGTGAATTGTTATATTTACTTGGGATTTTTAAACATCATTCTTGCACATAGTATCTTTCCAGAGTAACGTGATTTTCTGAATAAGCATGTAAGCTATGCATATTAAAGCAGTAGCCAATTTTTTTGGCAAACGTGGTTCCCCTGTGGTTTAACTTCTGCCTGAACATTTTGACTTTGACAGAGCACTGGGAACAAAAGCTTCCCTCTTAATTTTAGTTGCTCAGGGTGTTTCTACAGGCATCTTTATGTGAAAACTTTTTCTAGATCAGTCTGGATATGTAGCTGCCCCCCAAAACTAGCTGAATCCAGCACTCTTCAGGATATGAACGTTACAGCATGGAAATGGCACTGATTTACAGAACTGCTACTACCTGTGCAGAGACCAGAATAGAATTTGTGGTATTTTGAATTAATGATGCACACGGTTCAGCTGCTGTGGACTTTTAATGCAAAATTTCTCATATCACACCCTCTCTGTCACATGAACCACACTAGCAATATTTCAAAAGCAAAACACATTTTCCCCCTACAAAAAAGATGTAAATAGATGGCAATAATGGTGAATATATTATAACCTGTTTTGCTTCTGTCATATGTATTACTCTAGAAATATGAAAACTGAGAAATTGCTGGGTTTTGTGACTAAACAATCATCACAAAAACAAACCAATAGATCCCTAAACTGGTGGACAGAAGGAGGAAAACTGGCTTCTGTGAACCTGCTTCACTCAGAGATCAAATAAATTTACTCATCACAGGTTTCCCAAATTCGTCATGCAAGTTTATTAAAACAACATAAATTAACATCTTCTCCATATTATTTGAAGACTTTGGTTCCCTATCTTACTTGTTTTGTAAGTATTTGTAGTTGGCAACCCTAAAAGTAAATTCTGAAGGAAAGAAAACTCTTTCATGTCTGTGCTTCCTCAACAGGACCCCAATATTCCAAGACAGAAACACTAGCCTCAGTACCCACTTTTATTTAAGTTCTTTATCATCAGCTTCCCTATTTTGCCATTTCTTTGTCTTTATTCTCCATGCAAATCTTTGCATGGGCTAAAGTCCTATAGCACACCAGAGTTGCAGTCCATAAAATACAGGGAAAGTGTGGGGCCTTGTCAATGACTAGCTCATTTTCATTAAGGATTAAAGATTTTTGTAGCTTTGACAAGGACAAAATTTTGTTTAATATGTGGGAAACCATTTGAATGTTATTCAGATATGAGTTTTTGTGATGTTAATTTCTTCTCCATTTCACCATATCTTTTCTCTCTGATTTTTAAGTCTGATAGTGAACACTATTTTTAGATTGCATCTGAGTAAACTGCTTGGGTATGAGGTCTTACTTAATGGCAAGAAGAAGTTTGATATTAGACTAAACAAGATTTGGTTACAGAACGGTCAGATAAGCATGCAACAATGTCAGCAAAACAAAGCGAGTTTTCTTTTCTCACCCTCTGCTTTCCTCTCAAGCTTCAGCAGTATTATTTTAGTCTGTGTAATGAAGATCATTTTGGTCTTTGAACTTTAAAAGTGTATCAGTGAAGTGCCTGCACCTTTCAAGTAAGCCAGTGTAACCAGACTTTCCAACTACTTTTGTTGACTCTTTTAGGATTCATTAGGAACGACATTGTCCAGTGTACTTCCCCTGATTTTCATCTGTCTTGCTTTACTTGCAAAAATGGAGGGAGTATCAGAGTTATCTGCTGGGGGAAAAAAAAGAATCTATTTGAGCACAATATACAGGGTTTTTTTCCAATTCTCAGCTTCTAGGCAGTGGAGCTTTTAGTCATTCCTTTGAGTCAAGAAGATACACAGGTGATCTAAAATGTATTCCTCTTGACATCTCTCTTGCCACTTAATGGTGATGGTGACTCTAAATATTGTATATTATCATTGCGCATGAGTAAGTCACAGGTTAAAGGATTGTGCAAGTAAATAAAAGTGTGTTCATAAAAAATAGAATTGCTAGAATAATTTCCAGTAAGCCAAAGTTTCCTGACTTTTACTGTTGCAATGCCAAATTAATTCAGCCTAACCTAAGAAAAAAGACCACATGTAATGAAATGACCATCTAAAAAAAATTCTTGTGGCTTAATCATCTGTCATCATAACTAAGACAATTGTATCTACTAGTAGACTGACAAAATAATTCTCTTGTGATAATAGAGCATTCACTGGAAATTAATGAAAATGTAAAATTTATTTTAAAATAGAATTTATATAAATAATGCTGAAATAAATAATCTTGAGCTTGGTTGAGGATGACTTTACTTCGTGACTGCATAACAAAAATTTTTGTTGGTGGTGCTGCTCATTGAACCTGGTTTTATCTGGGGAGGACTGACTGCTATTCTTGTATTCTGTGAGAAGAGGAGAGAATCTTTCTGTAATTCCAACCTAGGAAAACACTACTTCCTTTCCTTCTATGTCTGTGATATATTTAAAGCTGGTTAGAAAATGGATCTCTCATTGGAAATATATATATTTCATGCATATGAGAGGAGAAGGGAGTGATGAAGCTGGAATGAATAATTAAACCCACACCATTTCTGTGTAGTTTTCAGAAAAAGATCTCTAAAGATTTTAAATAATTTTGTTGGGTTTTTATATTGTTTGACAGTCTGTAGGGCAAGGCTTAAAATGGTAAGAGCCATATAGTCTCTTTTCTTCTTTTTAGTATTCTGCCCACAAGAGAGATGGTCAGTGGGAGTGTTGTTATGGAACTGGTGACAGTTCCTGATGCAAAATGTATCAGAAAATCAGTTGGAGAATTCTTTACTACCAATTTAATACCATGCCTCAGAAAAATGGGATCTTGCTAGTCTGTCTAGCACAGTGTTTTAACAGGACAAATTCTCCTGTTGGCAACTGGGACAATCTACTTCTGATGGTTCACAGGAAGCTCTGCTAAAAATACTTGGGAATCTCTGCACGTGTCCTACACTATCTAGGGAGTTACGAGCAGGCAGTTTCTTCCTCTTGAGATTGTTTGTAAAACATACAGATTGGTTTTTTTGGTGAGAGGAGGGTACTGCCAAGAAGTTTCTTTTGACTAATCCCTAGTTATTTAGCCAAAAATATGGTAAGCATTATCCAGTTTCAAAATCATATTCACTGTATTTCATATTAACAAAACAATGTTTTTAGAATGATGAATGAACTTGTTCTAACAACCTCACCATGGGTATTTTCTTAGACTAAGCAAGAAAAGGATGAAAGGCTTTGTAGCCTCTTTATCCACACATTGTTTCTATCTGCAAGTGAAGGCAACTGTTTCAGGGAGCAGATTACAGTATGTGAATGTATTGAAGCTTCCCTGCGTTTTTCAAATCCACCGTATTATTCAAATATTGCTTCAAAGTTCAGATCAGCTAGTGTTTATACTACCATATAAAAAAATATTTATTTTCTCAGTCTTGGTTTTTTCAGTGTTCGCTGGCATATGTTCTATTTTCCCGCCATTCAGTCTGTATTTGCTTCCTTCAGAGAGCAAGCCATCCAGGACAGTGGATGAGGCAGGGCTCCTATGAGAATAGTAGTACCTGATCATGACTATCGTACAGGTTACATAAATTAAGGGTGCAGAGGACACTTGCTGTTACTACTGATTTATTAAGTTTGCAAGCTAATGCTAATTAATTCAGCTTTTTTTGTAGCAAAGTCCCTATCTAGTTACCTGTCCATTTACCTGAGTATGTATTCTCTTATCATCTCTGTGTACACAGGAAATTACACTTTACATATGCACATTTTTTTGTTAACATGAAAAAATATTTTTAGTTATATCAAATATTGTCAATCAGTTTCCAAATTTAAATTTCACTTGCTCAGAATGTTGTGCTATCCTCTTACTATGTTTCAAAATTTTTTGTTGAGAAGCATGCATTTCATCTAAGGCCATAGATTAGATGTGATTTCCTGTATTTTATAATTACCTTATTTTGTCGTGATTGCATGGCCTCAGGGTGAATAAAACTGTTAGTCAAAAATCCTAGTCAGGCATGTATTTAATGAAGTATAATAGATAAATGATGTGTTCTGTGAAGGGGAAGTTTGTAGTTTTTGTAAACATTTGGTAATGTGTTACAAAATGTGAAAATATGGCCATAATATTTGCAAATAATAATTTGAAAATCAGTATTTGCCACTGATTGGGCTATTTTGTATTTTATATAAACCACGCTCAGTGACGTAGCTAGTCTGGGCGTCTGGTAAAATATAGAGGACCACCTTAAACACGAGTCATATGCTGATTCTTTTGGCTGATTCTCCTCAAAAAGCTTTTTATTTTATTTTTTTGCCTCTTCTTCTCCTGATAATTAGTTTAAGAAATTATTGGGTGTGGGAGTTCATCACACAAGTCTGCTGAATGATGTTAGAAAAACTTGAAAAACTATGTTGAGCCTATCCCTGGGGATGTACAAGCCTTTTGCCTCCCTCATTTTTGCTTCTGCTTGTCACAGGCATAACCTTTTCTAAAGAAAAGATTCAGGGAGATGATTAACACTGGAATGGTTTGCCTGCAGAAGTAACCGTAGTATATGGGCTGATATCTCACAATGAACTAGAAAATATTGAAGGGGAAGCATAAACTGCTTGGATTAGCACATGTCAAATTAATTGGTGTTTATGAAATAAAAAATGTTATTTTTCTGGATTAGTTTTTGGGTTTGACCTGCACCAAGCATTTAAGAATGACAAAATATCCCTATCCCCAGCTTGATTTTATTTCTGGGTTAAAAGTGATTTATTTTCTTAAAAGGCAAACTCATGCTGAAGGGTGAAATTAACTTAATTGAAGTTCATTCAAGAGGCGTTTTGGTCACATACATTTCATATATATGACTTGTAGTTATTGTATGCTAATAAAAATGGTTTTTATCTCTGAATAAGTGGCTACTGAGGTGAGAAAAGACTCTGATTTAACGCCTTTGCAAAAAGTAGACATCAGCATGAACTGAGCCATTTCTTACACTGTGTGGCCTGATAAGTAGACACCCAGCATTCTTAGAAGTGAGCCAGCCAGTGCCCATGCAGTTTGGCAGCAGCAAGAGCACTGTGCTGCCTTTCACACAACTCCTTTTAGCAGGTTAAATGAGAGAGCCTGAACTTCATTTGAAAAGATATGGGGAATACAGAGATGAATTTGATACTTTTTAGAAGAGAAAGAATTCAGGAAATGAGGGGGTAGTGGCAGTGGTGTGGAATGTAGGGTGCAGGTTGTGCTGCGTTAGTTTTACTGTCACTAGAACAACTTGTTCTTCCCAACCTTGCATTTTATTTGGGGATTTTTCATCTGTTAAAGATAGGTGGTTCTTGCTGGCGTTTTGAAACAAGCAATTATCATAGCACTTTGTTTTCAGAGAACTTAGTTTTCTGTCTTCTCTTTAATAAGTACTGAGGTCTTATAAAAGTGTTCAATATTTGCCATTTGCTCTTCTCCATAGTCACTTGGATGGAATAGTTCTCTACAAAAAAACTTGACAGCCATAGCTACTATATGCCTGTACCTTAGTTATCTTACTAAGCAACTGCTTTCTGCTGGTTTTAATACCAAGAAATATGAGTTATTTTTCTGCTGATGATACATTTTTAACTGCTAGATAGGTATGTCCAAAGAATTTTTTGTTGCTTTACAACTGCATAATAGACTGGTGTTGTTGCTGCTCCCATAAGGTTTCTAACAGTAGTTTGTACTGAACTCAAAGTACCGAGGTTCACAGCATATTTGACTAATTCATACAGGTTACTTGCATTTAATTAACCTAAGACTTTTTACAATTGTTAGATAACAGATTACTTTCATAATTCCTTTTTAAAATACCTGCATTAAATAATGCTTTGCAAAGAGGCCATGTCTTAATCCTTGCTTGCTTCCTGGAATTCTTTACAAAGCTGTAATTTTTTATGTCTTGAGCTCTGTTGATTCTCTACTCCCCATAGAATTTTTTGGGGTCTCATTTTTTTACCTTGTAAAGCCTCACTACTAATGTTGATAAAAGTATCACCATTTCTTTTACTCTCTGAAGCTTGTTTTTGTGTTGTGGATACACAAATTTGATGTATTTATATGAATTTTATTTTGGAGGCTTCAAGAACTGGAAGAATAAAGCAGTTGCATTTAAATATTAATCTCACTTCTGATCATTTCTAGGGAATCGTTGTTTAAAATAAGGAAGATCCTGTTCCTTGATAAGTGATAAATTAATTTATGAGTTTTTAGTAGCTATAATATTTTTTTCTTCTTTTTGAGACTTGGTAATTCTATTTTGAGTGTAATAGTGATGTTTTTATTAATTTTTATATGGGATTTTTGCAAAATTTGCAACACGTATATGATTTGAGAAGGTTTGGTGAAGCTGTCCAGTAATTTTCCCTCTTCCCTCTACTTTGAGCACTTTTTCAGCCCATATGATCTGCTAGTATCCATGACATTCCCTGACAGGCAGTTCCACAGACCAAACACCCACTGCATAAAAAGCTATAGTGCTCTTTTGGAAAAAAAGACAGCAAAGGTCAATCTCTGTTGTCATGTAACATATTACATGTCAATGTAACTGTTTGGAAAGAAGCAGCAAGAATGCTTACAAGTAAAAGATTTAAGCTAGTCATTCTAGCTCATGAATGAAGTATCCAAGACCTTTCAAAGTGCTGTTCTATTATTAAAAGCCAGGAGTTCTTTCAGCTGATGATTTTTCTGTTGCTGTGTTTCCCCTTGGCCGCTACCCAGTTTTTCAGTCCTTCAGATTCAGATGGTTTTGATTCATGTGGAAAAGATATGGCCATTCAAAAAGAGGCATTTCAGAGTCTCCTCTTTGATTCTCACCACTTAAATATCCATTCAAGGACCTCCTATCTTAGACCATGGTTTCAAGTTCCTTGACATCCATAATGAAGGAACTGTTAAAAGGTGCCTGGAAATAAAAGTATGCATTAACCACATCACCATTACCCACAAGTTATCTTCTTCAAAGTCTTCTGATCTCATAGTAGTGCATTGTCTGTGTCTTACTACGGTCCCTCATGATCTTTTATTACTGAATCCAGGCTTACAGGCCTGTAGTTCCCTGGAGCTTTTCTAAGTTCAGATACTCAGGCAGTTTGGGCTACATACCATAAATAATAGTTCAGTCTTTTCATCTTTAAGTCATTTTAGAACTCTTGGGTGAATATGGTTCTCTTTTGCTGATTTGTTATAGTTCATTTTGTCACATTCTTTAATGAGCCCCTAAGAAAAGGGCTGGTGTTTGAGAGTCATTCATCTTTGCTGTATCTTCTCTAAGTGTACCTTGTATTTTTAGCATCAGTTGGCCCTACCATACTCTTCTGACAGTCTTCCTACTCTTGATGACTTTGAAGAAATTTATTGTAAGTTATGCCTCCATCTGGTCTTCAAACTCTTTATTGACCTGTCCCATTGTTGAAATTTTTTTACAGCTGAATCTGACAGATGTTTGTATTTTCAGATTATTTGGCTTTTTGTTTGTTTGTTTGATGTGTGTGTTTCTGTTTAGTTGTTTGGGGTGGGTTTTTTTCCCTTTTGGACATGATCTGAATGTTTTGTAATATGTTGCCTTGTTTCTAATACTTTATTTACTGTATGGTTTATAAATGCAGCTTTCTTTTACAAGGCAGTATACATGGATCCCATACTTCTCAGTACAGAAATAACTATCTCTTTGCATATACATCTCTCAGCCTGCATCAGTGCTGTAGGAGTGCTGAACAAGGCATGTCATTGCTGCTGTTGCACAGAAGCTGCTCACCTGTAAGTTTTAAATTTGCGTCATCTGAGATCTTGAAATCAGTGTTTTGATTGTGAGCGTTCCTTACTTTAGTAACATGTCACTAGCTTGTGACATGAGATTATGCTAGTCTTATTACTTCTGGAATAGTTTAACATGAAGACAGAAGACATCTTTCTGGTTTCAGAACTTTCAGGATTCTTTTAAGTCACAATCTGAATTTGCTGAGATATTTCTTGTTCATATATTTTTTTTCTTAGAACAGCTGATAGTCTTTCTCTGCAGTACCAAGCTTCTGACTAGAAGCAAGTGTTAATATTTAAAATGTTGACATTATAAAGTTATGAATTGTTGAGCAGTAAACTGCTTAAGGTTCTACATTATTATCCCCCATGACTTACTATTGATGGTTTTCTTATGCATGGATTTTAGAGCTACTGAGCACCAGTTTTGAAATTAAGAAGCCCTTATGAAGCTTGGACTCATCTCAGTCAAAGAAAAAAATATTTTTCTCAAAACTTATTATAGTGACTTGCAGCGCAACAGCTGATGTCATAATGGGTGTGTATAAACAAATAACTTGTTTCCTGGCAAATATTCTGATATCCTTGTCTTGCCTTCTTTGCCATTAGATTTCTTTAAGACGGCTACAGTTTTTTAATTTTTTGTTTTCAAAATTCTCCCTCCATTTTGATTCCCGTAAGGAGCCTGCATAAGAGTCATGTGTATGTATAATCTTATGCAAGTATTTCTGGCATTTGTCTAGTCTAGTCATAATATGTACTGGATTTCAGGACTGGTGTGCAGAAAATCTATAAACAAAATCACAGCTGTTATGGATAATCATATGGTCTCTAAGACAACAAGAGACTATTTCATCATGTAATCTTACCTCCTGTGTATCGCAAATCATTTTCAATTTTCAGCAAAAGCACAAAAAGACAATGGTACAGCTTGTGTGTGACCTTTCTTGTTTGGATACAAATACTGCAGTAATTATATATTAATTTAAAATTTTTTAGATTGTCTTTAGTGAAAGTTTTTTGAGTGGCAGGGTCTTGTCCAGCTACTGTTTGAATCCCAAATGGCAGTCTTTTTCTTCCCCCTTTTTTTTTTTCCCTCTTCCTTTGCACTAAAGGGCAGAGTGTATGTGTAGGTTGTTCTGGACACCAAGGAGAACTCCACTGCTTCCACTTTCCTTCATACGGTACTTGTTCAAGATATTTGATCCAGAAGTGCTCCATTGTTCTAGTTTCCCTGACATGACGGATTTTGTCTGTGTTCACAGTAAGACTGCATATAAGCCCTGTACCATCAAAAACAGGTTCTGGAAATACTCTTTGGCCAGCAGACCCATTCACACAGTCCTCTGGTTACCTGAGTCTGTAAATCAGACTGGGCCCAGTCCTGCTCGTGGTCACAACTTTCTCATTAATATCTCCCTTTGGTGGGAGAATGGTTTTTGATCAGCTGTAAAAATTGTCCATCTCTTGGGACCTATGGTTACTGCTTGATGAGTTCATTAGCTTTGAGCCTTGGAAGAGGCTGTGCACAAGGGAGCCTGAGCTGGTGAGTTGTCCTGACGGGTAGCCAACAGCCTGTGATTGATCATGTCTCCCTGAAACTCTACATGTGGCTAGGCAGCACTCAAGGCAAACTGTTCCTGCTTCCCACTGGAATCCCAGACCATCCTGTCTTTTAATTAGTGTCTGCAGCCTGCTTTGAATGGCAAAAAGTAACATCTCAGTTAATAAAGACAGACTCCATTGATGTCTGGTGTGTATCCTGTTCCCTCTTTCTTGATACCTGTGACTATAGTCTGATGTTTCTCCTATATAGATTTTTGTGAGACTTCTGCTATTTTTTTAATTGCAAATATACATTTTCTCTCTAGTAGAATTTTAAGGTCTAGGCAAAAATATACAGGTCAATTTATGTTCTATTGCTGTCTCAGTATGCTCCATTGGGAACTTTTCTTTTTAAGTCTTAAGATAAAGCTAATAAGGATTTGACCAAAACATTATCATGATATTCTTTATTACAGTAGTGTCTTTCTCCATATCTGGAACTTTTTTGTGTAACTAATTCTAATAACATTTTAATAACATTAATCCTATGAAATGCTTCTGAAAATTAGGTTTAAGCTATCTTTTAAGTTCTCTGATAACAGAGCAAAAGAGACTGGAAGAGGTTGTTGGATTCTCATGACTCTTAATATATCTATATATTTATACATAAAGAGGACAGTGGTAATGCTGATAACATATTGGCCAGGAACACAATGAAATCAATAATAAAATCATGCCTAGACTGAAAGAAGAGAGGGAGCAAAGAAGTCTTAACCTCAGTAGAAGAAAATTCTGTTAGGGAACGCTTAAACTGAGTGTATTCAAGTCCATGGAGCCTTACAGAAGGAATCCATGAATGCTGAGCAAGCTGGCTGATGAAGTTGCAAGACAATTCCAGAATATGTTTGAAAGGTCCTGGTGACCAGGAGAGATTCCCAGCGATCAGAAGAAAGCAAATGTCACTTTTTTCAAGAAAGGCAAGAAGGAGGATCTGGAGGCCAGTCAGCCTCCTCTCAGTCCGCAAGAAGGTGCTGGAGGAACCAATCTTGGAAACAATTTCCAGATGTTGTTAGGAGTAGTCAACATGGGTTTATGACAGGGAAATCATGCCTAACCAGGCTGATAGCCTAGTTCTGACCAGGTAGAGGAGGGAAGAGTACTGGATGTTTGCCTCAACTTAGTAAGGCTTTAGGCACTATCTACAGTGAATTTCTAATAGACAGATTAATAAATTTAGGGTTAGATAAGTGGATAGTGAGGTGGATTGAAAACTGGCTGAACATCTGTGAATTTACAGCATCTGGCCTTGAGTGTCTTAAATGATGCGTTTATCCTGTGTTGTATTAGAGACAAGAGTGAAATAGAGCATATTCAGAGGAGAATAGTTCCTTTGCAAAAGATTTAGTTGTTTCAAAGCCAGAACTGCATGTATTTTGATAGTTCTTCATTGAATGAAGGCAAAGGGAATTAAATGTTATGTTCTAAACCAGGAAAATCTTTGTTGCAATTTGTTTGGGTTATCTTGACTTTTGGCAACCTGCAAGGTCAATATTCAAAAATGTTTAGCTTCATGATTTTAAGTATTATTTTACAGAAATCCTGATATTATATTAAATTTCTTCATCACAGTGTTAAAAGGAAGGTAACAAAAATTTCACAATGGGATAGAAGGGCGATTGCCCTAATGTCAAAAAAACAGAGCAAGCATAAAATTAATGCTGTAAATAGAGCATGTAAGGGACACACTTGTGATTAAATGGAATTTTCTTTTTAGAAAAGAAATTTATAAGATGAACGAAAAGAAAGATTAATTTAGGGCTCACATAACCAAGTAGATATATTTATAATCTTCACTTTGAAAGATTGTGTTATGAAGATCTCAAGGCAGTTGTTTCATGTACATTTTTTTGTACTGATTTTAATATTTATCAAGCAATGCACTGCCCTGTGGGGGAGAACCCTGGCCTGTGCCTGAAGTTCCTTTTGACTTCACTCTTTCAGTCAGTGTTACAGAAGATAAAAGCTCTCTCTTTTTCTGTCTCCCCAACCCCTTCCCTCCATGAGCTTGATGATGCATTGAGTAACAGTTGGCAGCTTTGTTAGTTGTTTTGAAAGCTAGAAAAACCCTTTTTGTACCTTAGAGACTAAATGCTGTTTGTGAAATAAGTGATGTTGTATGATTTGTCAGATTATTGGCTGCTTTCTCACATGCTCTTTTGGAAAATCCCTATAGTCCTCATGCATTTCTTCCCACCATTCCTTCACCCACTTTCACACTACAGAAGATACCTCCAGTTTTTCTATTGTCATGTTGCTTGAAGAGGTTTTGTCTTTTAGCATCCAAATACTGTTCCCAGAGGACCATCTAGAAATTGTTCACCCTGACTCATGTGAAACTGAGCTAAATCTCTTCTGATCAAAAGAGTTTAAAACTGTTTTTCTGAGAAAATAATGTCTGACACTGTAATTTCCATTTGAAAACAGCTAACATCTGTGGAAAGTGCATAACCAATGCCTGAGGAATTTCTTCGAATTAAGTCCATGTCATGTTTGACTTTTTTCACTTCTCCTATAGAAGAGAAGGGAAGGTGAGGGGGGAGAAACCCCTGACCTAAGACTGAGCTAATTTTGGTTTATGCATACCCTGATAGTATCGAGAGGTTGTCTTTCTCCCCTTCTGCTGTTTTTCTCTATTTTTGGGACCACTCTACACTTGCAGCACTTGTTCCCTTGTCACTGGTTCACTCTGGGTGAGCCAACATCTTGAATACTTAGTTGAGAATTGAGTAGATTAACTCCATGCTTGCACTGCTCACATGATACAATTCACACTGTGGGATTTTCCCCTTAACTACTTTGACTCATAATTGCCAGCGTATTTTTAGGGAGGTGACAGAAGACAGAACATTTCGCTGTTACAGAAAAGGCTTGTTACAAGATGTATACCTGTGTACTTGTATATAATAAATCAAAAGGTTTATCTCCATCTAGTCCAGGATTCCAGTAGTCAGGACTGGGCTGTAATTTGGTACAGCGGCAAAACTGAAGTGTACAATGTTATTCTGTAATATGCATATACCATTCCTGGAGTTCTGTTTGCTGACTTCTGAGAGATTTTGACGCCCTTTTATGTTCCAAATTTTCTAAA
This sequence comes from Corapipo altera, assembly GCF_003945725.1. NCBI lineage: Eukaryota > Metazoa > Chordata > Aves > Passeriformes > Pipridae > Corapipo > Corapipo altera. The sequence goes on along the minus strand of NW_020884898.1, from coordinate 73,287 downwards.
GCAAATCTCCTGGTATTATCAGAGTTGTTATAAATTATACAGGGGAATGCAAGCTACTTAGCTGTTCTGATACTACCCAAAGGCCAGACACATCCCACTAGGAATCTGAAGTTTTGAGTACTTTCCTGGGTTGGCTAGGGAAACTTTCACCCACAGTGAAGCACGTACACTGCTTCATTGATTAGTGATTTCAGTATGAAATGAGAATGGGATCCATTCTGTTTGGTCAAACCATAACTTCTTTGAATACCTCTTAATTTGTACATCCATTTTTTCTTTTTTTTCTATCAAATTAAGCTAATAAAAGGTCCTGTAATTCTTTTCTGCCTTTCAAGTCATAAGATTTTTCTTCCCAAGTGGTATTCTTTTCTTTGTAAGTTTTGATGGTTCATTTTATGTCAGACTCAAAGGAGGAAATATCCTCTGTTCCTTAATTTATTTATTTTTTTTAAAGCTCCTCTTTGCAAAACCATGCTTAACATCTGCTTATAAAGATAAGAATGGCATATGAGATACCAGAATATATTTCCAATTTCATATGTATGTTACTATGAGTGAAAGGAGGTTTAGATCCATGAGGACCATTACTGCTCCTGATCTGGAATGAGAAGCTTCTTAGCTAAGATTCAGAGATTCATTTTCTCACAGTATATACCAATAAGTATCTTTTATCTAAAATAAATGGGGAAAAAATTTTTTCCTGTCCACTGGAGAGGGTATAGCAAGGTATTAGCAATGCTAAAAGGGATGGAAAGAGAGCACTTGAATGAATCAACCCCTCAAATTAGCTTCATGTTTTCTCTTCCTTTTAATTATGAGATAAAAATTGAAAATCAATACAATAGTGAGTAGACACACGTTAATATTTTTTTACATATGTCTTCCACTAGTATTTCTCATCATTGAATACTTTATGTGCTCTTTCATTGGTGTAACATATATAGAGCTTATTTAAAAGCTTGTATTTTTTATACTAATTGAGGTAAATGTATTAATATTTTTATTTGAAACAAATGTAATTGGACATCTATGAATGTTCCAAATTTCTCATTCTTTTGCTAGGAGATAATAGTATATGAGGTTGTCACGGAGCTTCTTGTACCTTGGCAATGAGGTCTTCATGCTGTTGTGTACTAGTCATCCAGAACACTTGCTTTTACGGTGTTCTGTATTTTTTTTAACTTGAGAGAAGCTCAGCGTCCTCTGCAAACATTTCTGTGGTGAACTGATAGTGACTGCAGACAGGTGTCAACACAGTAAAACGGATGCTCAGAGTTCTCATTTATCTGCAGTGATACCAGGGATGAATGGCTTGAAAGAGGAAGTCTCTTCTCTTGGAAAATATCCTTAAGACTGATGAAAACTGGCAGAATACTATTACTGAATTAGTAAAGTACTTCTCTAGTGAATAAACAGGAATTCGTAGTTGAGGGTCATCTGGCACTTTGGGTTTAATTCAGGAATGCTTCAAAACTGTCTTACTCTGTCCTGACGACCTCTCTCATATGAAAATACGGTAAAAATAATTTTGAGGGAAAAGGTTTTGAAATGAGCTCTGAGTCTGGGTGCGTATTTCTGTGTGTTTACTTCTGTTTGGCATGACAGAAACACAGTTGCTGATATTATTTGCTAAATAGTAGTATCAACTGCTACAAAAATACCCCATCTTTGCAGAAGGAGACTTCCAAAATCTACTATTACAACCAGCTGTATTCCAGATAGTGTCCATGTCTTTGTTGCAGTTCAGAGCTCTTTCAGACTCTCTGAGCTCTTGAAAACTTGCACTTTGGATACTATATCTATATTTCTTGAAAGTTTTTCAAGATGCTGAGGCACAAGCAGCTTCAAGATGTTATACATATCTTCACAAAACAGAATACATTTTTATATAAAAAAAATAAACTCTTGCAAGCTTTTAAACAAGCAAACAATTCAGAATTCAGCTTCTGTGTTCTTCATATTGGGAGACAGTTCCCAAACTCTAGGTCTCCCAAATACTGCAGATTTTTAAAGGAAAATTCTGTTAAAATTGGGTTTCTTTTGGGCTTTTGATGTTATAACTTTCTTGCATTGTGCAATCTAATGTGCTATCTTTTCATTTAGGGGACGGGAGGCTGCTGAATTTCTTTAGCTGTTAAATAGTATCTTAAATTTAGGAACTAAAGAAAAGTAATATTTACTTTTCATGTTAGGAAGTATACTGGTGTCCTTTTTGCATATATATATATATATATTCATACTTTACTTGATATCATGAGAATGCCTTGAAAGAGAATCTCCTAATCATCCCCCCTTAATTTTGTTGATGTCATGAGAATGCTTTGGATAGCACAAACTGGACTATTTTCAGATGGAACTGAATTAGAAGGTATGATCCACCTGTGCATGTAGCCCCCTGTAGCCACTGCTGGCCATTTGGTCCGTGGGACCAGGTTAAGACTAGTATTAAGTAATTCTCATTCTGTATTGAAATGCACAAAACAAGGATGCTGGGCCTGAGACACTGTTTGGCTTTACAAAGCCATTTCTCCATTTGCTAAAGCTAAGCACAGCTCTTGACATAAAAGAAATCTTCCAACAGACATTTGAGAGCTCCTTGGTGGAAATGCACAGTTGCTGTTCATTTTTGAAGTGAAACATAACTCCTTTCCTCTGCAGATAATGTGCTTTGTTATTATGTAGGTTTTAATGTTTCAGAGCTGTTTTGATTATACTTACAGTTGTTAAATACTTGCTTCAAGAATGTCAAACAAATAATTTTGTTCTAAAGACAGAACATCTGCATTTAGAGTTTTTTATTTAATCCTGGGTTTAGTTTGCTTCAAATAAATTGCACATGCACTGTTACTTTAATTTTCATGTCACTGAATGCAGAGGATAATTACAACAACTAAACATATGAATTATATATTAAGATGTACATTACAAATTCTTTTCAATAATTGCACTGTGTACTTTAGAATAATGTGGTTCTGTTGATCATTAGATGCCTTTTTCAACTTAAAATGAAGTGTATAGTTTATAGTGTATTTTATGTGTTTAAACTCTGTGCACAGTAGTGACAAGCAATGTCACTTGAACGTTATTCACAGTATTCCGAGTTAGATAAGCCTGCTGATGTCAACTGTAAACTAATATAGCCAAATTCAGCCAAAAAGTTTCTGGAAGATGTGTTTTAGGCCAAAGTGACTCATAAGGAGAGGGGAACAAACATGAATTATTTCCCTCCTGTCTTGCAGGCATTCATCAAATCTCTGCATCCTAGCCAAAGAAATAATTTCTTATGCCAAGAAAATAATATCTTTTAATAAAACTAAGAATCTGGTTGTCTTCCTCTATGTAACTTCGAGATTACTTTCCTGCTCTTCATAAAAGTTAACAGTGTTTTGCTTTTATTATTTGATCTAGTTTTTGCAGGGCTTCCCCTGGCTTTCTGTCAGAATGTTTGAATGATTGCCTTAGAGAAGGGGAGGGGAGAAGGAAATAAGCACAGCTTAACGCTGCACCTGCTGTCCCTGGAGTGGGCCAGATTCAGTGATGAGTTGCATTTTATTCAGTGCCCCAGTGAGGCAGAACTTAATCTTTGAGTTATATTTTGCTTTTTTAATTTTTTTTTTCTGTGATGAATTGAGCTGACAGCCCCGGAGTGAATAAATTTTTCTATTTTAAGTAAAACAGCACAGGCAATAGCCTCGTACTCTTTTGTGCATTGCCTTGATAGAAGGCAGCTTGGTCTCCATCTCCATTCTGTCCTTGGAGAGCTTACGCTGGGAGAAAAAAAAAAAACCAAACATGAATAGAACTTGTAGATTTTGGCATTTTATCTGCTTACAGTGTATGGCTACACTGGCTGTCGCAAACCGCACGGAGGAGCAGTTTGACTACTAGCAACATGTCCGAGCTAGTTTGCCTCTCTGAAACGCATTGATTACTTCGTGCAGGGCAGCACCTCCTTCTCCTCCTGATGCTCCAGTGTGCCTGCCGTCCTTCGCGAGAGTCGCTGCCGGCTGCTCCGTGGGCAATCGCTGGTGGGCAACTTGGTGTAAAACGTGGCAGATAAGTAGGTTGTGCAGCAGAGCGGTGTTTGTCGCCGCTGCGGTGCGATGCTGTCCCCTATCCCCTGTCCCCATCCCTCTCCCTGCTCTTCCCCCGCGTCCCCGTCGCTCCGCCCGCCCCAGCCGCACGCAGTTGTCTCGCGGCCGCGCCCTGGCGGCCGGAGGTGGGATCGCAGACAGGGAGCGCCGGGTTCACCGGGAAATTGGAAAACTCTTTCAAGACCAGCTCAGGAACGAGCCAGACCCAGAGGCCTAAGGCACAGAAAAATTGTGGGCGTATTGAGAAATGAAGAAGCACATTGTAATCTCTTTGAGAAGGAAGTCAGAAGTACTTGGTTAGGATGTGACCGAGCAGTGACGAAGCGGGAGCATTCTTTATGGCATAGTAGTTTGTCCTGTGGCAATAATCAGAAACAAACTAAATCTGTATCAGATGTATGATATGACATGTGATATGTAGCATTTATTCCTGCACAAACCCACTATAGTATAACTTGGCAAACATCAGAGTAGTCAATCATTAGCTCTGTAAATCATTATTATAATATAAATATGATATAAGAGATCGTATTTGTATATAAATATGATTTTATAAATATATTTATAAATATCTATTATAATATACATAAATGTATATATTTATAATACAAATATATAAATCAAATCAATCAACTTCAAAGGCAAATGCTTCTGCTGATCTGTGTTACAGGCAGACATCCCTTCTTTACAACAGAATAGCCAATGGCATCAACATTCGTGTTCTAGATGTCCAAACAGACATTTTGTATCCTATCCTAGTGTATTGTACTAGATTCCAGACTTCACATCTGAGTTCACTAATCTGGACTGTGATCTTACACTATCTTCACAAATCAGAACATACTGTGGAGAAGAGACTGGAAGAGACAAAGAGGGGCTGACTTCTGCAGTGGAAGATTGTAATAATAATTAAATTATAGTTGAGAATACTTTGGGCTATACAAAATTCATTTTAATCCCATGAAAGTGAACATATATTAAGATATTTTTGATTCATGCAATTACTCTGTTGAAGAGTAATTGGACTGTGATCTTACACTTGCTCAAGGAAACTCATTTCTTGAAAGTGGTTTTAAATAGCAATTGTAGCACACATCATATATTTTATGGAGTACACATCTATTGAAGTAGGTCATACAGAGAGTTGGGTGAGTAAATGGTTGGATGCTTGGGCTCAGAGGGCAGTAGGTAGTGGACCATAAGCTACCTAGATGATGGTAACAAGAGGAGCACCATAGATGATTGTCTTAGGACCTATTTTTTTAATGTCTTTGTCAGTAACCTGGAGGAAAGGACAGAGTGGGCTCCTGTCAGGTTTCCAGGTGACACAAATTGGGATGACCACTTGATATTCTTGAGGGTAGGGCTGGCATTCAGAGGGACCTAGTCAGACTCTAGGAATCGGCTGACAGGGACCTCATGGAATTTAACAAGGACAGCTGCAAAGTCCTGTATCTGGATGAGAGTAACCCTTGCAATGATACAGGCTGGGGACTGACTGGTTGGGAAGCAGCCCTGATGAAAAGGAACTGGGGATCTTGGTGGACAGAAAGCTGCACAGAAGCCAGCAGTGAGTCCTGGCAACAAGGCAGGTCAACAGAGTCCTGGGCTGTATGAACAGGAATGCAGCCTAGGAGACTGAGGCAAGTAATTGCCCCTCACTATTCACCACCTATCTAGATACCATCCAGTGTTGATCTCTCACCCCACCCACAAATACAGGACAGATTTCAATAAACTGGATCAAGTCTAGTGAAGGTCAAGCAATATGGTCAGGGTTTGGAGCACAGGCTGAGGGAATGCGACTTGTTCAGTCAGGAGAAGAGAACCTGACAGCTTGAGGGAACCTAACAGCAGCCCTTACAGTGCTTCTCAGGAGGTTGCCAAAAAGATGGAGCTAGGCTCCTCACACTGCTGCATGGTGGGAGCATGAGAGAAAATCAGCACAAGTTGAAATAAGGGAGGTTTAGACTTATAAGAGAAAAAATTTTTTCCCCATGAGGATAGACAGGCAGCAGGAGCCTATGCAGACTGAGCAGAGTCCTTCTCTGGAGTCATTCAAAACCTGACTGTTAAGAAATTTTAAAAGGCAAAATAAGCCCCAAATAACATCATAAAAAATCTTGAGATTGGGCAGGAGCGGCAGAGTTGAAAACCTTAAATCACATAGGTTCTCCATATGGCAGGTCATGATAATGTTGTCGAAACTGCAGAAGTGAGTGTACTAGGTTATTTTCATTGCAAAGGGAACAATAAGTCAATAATTAATAGAGAAGTTAAATAAATGCTTTTCTTACTTCACTCCATGTCATGTAGAACTTTGGTGAAATACAATGCCTGTTAATAAAGATGAGTCACTGCTAGAAATTACAATATCAAATGGTTGAGTGCTGAAACAGTTTGATAAACTATGCAAAAAATGTCACAAGAACCAGCTGTTCTGTCCATCCCTTTTCACTGAATTTATTCCTTTTACTTTGCCTCTGATCCCATTAATTTGGAGATGTGGAACTCAGTTTGGGATAGGGATGCTAGAATGCCCTGAACTTGTAGATTTTATGCTATTAAATGAATATATCTTACCTTTGAATAATAGATTAACACGTGACCCTGTATTTTTGATAGCATGAGCGTTCAAATGTTTGCTTATCAAAATGAGATTCAGGTATCAGTAAAGACTTTCAGAAAGTAGACTTAGGATTTTCTTTTTCCTTCTTTTTCTTTTTTTTAAGCAACATATCTGAAAGAATGTTCTTTGGCATCTCTTTTTTCCTGAAGGCCTTTAGAGGAGTTCCCATGACATTTACAAGAAAAAGAGTCCAATAATTTAGTCACACACAAGAGAATGAAAATTATAATTAACATTTATATAGCAAATTTTCTGACAAAGACACTTCTCAAGTATTTGACAAGCACTGGTGAAATGTATAGCATCAACCAGCAATGCTGTGAAAAAAAACCAGACCAAGTGAACTGCAAGTAAGTCCTTACTCTTGGAGAGCTCCACACAATGTTATTGTGCTTTTCAAAGTGAAGATAGGATTTTGTTTTTTAAGGTTATGCTTTGCAAACTCTGCTTTAAATTAGAACAGCAAGGAGTTGAGTCACCTTGGCTTTTGCTTGTGAAAATAATCAGGAGTGATAGGTGAATAGGGACTGAGCCCAAATCTCAAGAAAAACGTACTCATATTTGGAAATAAAATGCAAAATCCCGTCTCCTGCTCTTCCTCTCTCCCTCCCCCCAACTTTTTCTTCCCCTGCTCTTGCTTTCACTGTACTTTCTGGTCTGGGAGCTATTAAAATAGAACTAGAAAAGCTCTGTTCTGCTCCCAGACTAACTGTGATACTATCTGGTTGGAATCTCCATTTTTGAAATCTACCCTAGAGAGAATCAGTTGAAGTTGAGGTAAGCAAGTAAAGTTTTTGAGTACTTAACTTTGTTACCTAACCTTTAATTTGGTGCTGAAGAGGAGGAGTCACTGGGGAATCAGGTGTTTTGTCTTTTCCTGAACAAATATGATCTGCTTGAGATTTTCATTACTGCATTTGGCTCATTCTTTTTGCCTTCTGTGCTAAAGGGATAGCACAAAACTGTCATTAACTGAATCTTTGTTTAATAGTTTCCTTCTGAGAGGCCAAAGGATGGGGAATGCAGTTCCAGGTTTGTGTGGGTTAGAGAAACCTGAGGAACATACTGGTATAGATAACTTTTGTGAACTGAAATGAAATTCTGTCTCTGTTTAGAGATTGTCAACCAGCCCTCCAATAAGAGGAGAAATTGGGTACTTGAACGGCATTATGGATGCATTCAGTAGTGCAGGATAGTGTTCGAAGTTCCAGGAGCTTCCTTCTGTTTCCATGTTTTGGTTTGCACAGCAGTAGTCAACATCTATTGAATGGCAAGAGGATTTAGGAAAAAGGAAAGCAGAGGCTGATGTGTTTTTTCATTTCCCATGTAACAGAGGTTTCCTAGGAAAGGTTAGTCTCATAAGAAAAGAAGTGGACAAAATCACTGATCATCTGTGGATCTTCTATGGATGATACAGATGCAGGGAGTATATTGAAAAAGTGTAGGAGAATATTATGTTAATGATTTTTGGACTATTGGCGTATATTTAACTGAAAGTTACACTTACATCTGCTTATCAAATCGTAATTGTCCCTGATGAAGCATGTCCTTGATAAGACAGATGGAAATTTATCTTGACATGGGTTTTTGAACTTTGGGCTGAGAAGAGCTATGTTCTACAAGAATTATCAGAGAGAAAGGGATGTGGATGGTCTGACAAGGTTTCAAGGGGAAGGTTAAATGTCTATATGGAGTACTTAAGCGGAGAAGACATGGTCAGATAACGCACAGGAGCAGAGAAGCAAGTGGTTGTGAAAGCAGGGACAGGAGTATATTTATCTATGAGAGAGGTTGTTAGGTAGCCAAATGACTCATGTTTCATTGAGATTTTTGTGAATAGAAGTTGGCCTTTGTGTGTTTTGTTGAAAGGTGTTGTGTGATCTTTAAAGGAAAGTGAATTTGCCATAAGAGAAACCAGGAGAGTCCAGCTTACGCTAGTACAAAAGACAGCTCTGTGTGACCAAGGAGGAATTTTTCCCATTACTTCTCCTGAGAGACTACTCCATCAAATGTTTGATTTCTTATTTTTGATTTTGAAGAGAAAAAATAGAATATGACTTCTGGGTTTTTTTTAGAAAATAGTATTTCAACTGAAAAAAAAAGAAAAATGGAACTTCTTCTCTCCATATTAATTTTTCTGTCATTTGAAGCTCTTTTGGTGTGGTGTTTTGGAAGACTCCTGTCCAACTGTATGGCTTTCAGACATCTTTTCATGTCATCTAAGTGGTACCTCTTTCATTTACCTGTTCGGAGTGTTCACATTCAGGATCTGAATCCTCCCAAAGATCCTTGAGTAATAGTGTTTGGGGACTTTCTGGGTCTGTCTATAACACTGACTTTCACTTTGTTATTCTCAGATTTTAGCTAGTGAATAAAAAAAAAAAGGTTTCCTTATGTCAGAATTGAGAGGGTCTAATGAGGCTGGGACACATTTCCATTGTCAAACTGTTTTTGTTATAACTGTGTGCTGTCTGTATTGATTAGAAGAGCTTGAAATTCCTCGGATTTGCCTCTAAGACAGTTACTGTTGGCTTCTGCTGTGAAGTTCTTCTTCAATTATGGCATACATGGGGTCTTTTTAAATACAGGATTAATCTGTTTTTTAAGAAATGCTCCTGCATGCTTTAATATATTAGCTTTTTCTTTTAAACTACTTTGTTTCTACCCAGCCCAGGTATCAATGCTGTGATTTACACTGTTTATAGAACACTATGAAAGTAGAACGACGTCAGGTCCAGACAAGTGGGGAGGGAGAACAGACCAAGCATACTGTAAAGTTCTAGGTATGTTTGATTTTGGTTGTTGATTGGTGGGTTTTTTATTTTGTTTTTGGTTAGAGGTTTTTTAATTTTATTTTGGGGGAGGGCTTTTCTTTGTGTGTTTTGGGTTTTTCTTGTTTGGTTTTTGGGTGGTTTTTTTTTAAGGAGAGAGAGATATCACTACTTCCTTGAATAGATTTAATCTCTTTGGGAAGTTTTCCAGATATTGAGACTAAATTCTTCCCTACTCAGTTGTAACCCTTTTTTTTTCTGCTTCACCCTTTCCTTCTCATCTTCTCACTTGTGAGTGGGAACAAATGCTATGCTTAGTTGGCTTATTATAAGCATGGAATGAAACAACTTTTAATAGAAAAATGGAATTTCTTTTTCATTTAACGTTATGTTACTGTTGAAAGGATCTAACCCCTGGAAGGAGATGCATAGTCTTATTATTTTCAATGTGCATTGTGTCCATTGACTCACTGGATATGTATGGAAGGGGAAATTCTAAATTATTTTTAGATTGCCAAAACCAACTACAAGTGAAAAAATGACATTCAGATTTTTCAAATCCAGTTCTTTTGCTGAATAAATATTTACCATACCTGTTTATAATGTCATGTCAAATTAAACTAGTATTTGTTTTGCCTGGATGAATACCATATCTAGCTTGAATTAACCTTAAGCAAAATGTTGATGTTGCAAAAATACTGAGTTCAATATAGCAAAGAGTTTTCTGAGTACTGCAAATGCTATTTTTGCAGTTTAAATCCAGCTTTCTTGGACAAAACAGTGAAAACATCTCTAAGATCAGTTTTCAATTAATAGAAAGTTTGATATTTCTTGTCTTATTTGCATGGAATGTAAGTAATAAAATGACAATTTCTTCCCCTCAGTGGTTGAAAAAACCTTGTAACAAACCCCAGAAAACTCTTGTAGAGGGAGCCTGGTAATATTTTTATTTTTTTTTAATGCTAATTCTCCTTTTGCAGTGGGAGTGAATGATGTCATCCTGTCTCCTCCCACTGTGTAAACTAAGCTTGTGTCAAAGTGTTGCTGCCTCTTGTCACAGAGAGAACAGTTCACTTAAATGCAGCTGCAGTATTTTTGTGTGATACCTGTCAGAATCATTCCCAGTGCGAATTTGGGTTTGTGACCATGATGTCAAGATTTGTCTGTCTTCTTTTCTGTGGATATATTGCACTAAACCTGGGAAATGCTCAGAAATTGCCAAGAGGCAAGTAGCTATGACAACTTTCTGGGGGGTTGTTTGTTTTTCTGTTGTGGGGTTTTGGGTTTTTAGTGCTTGTGTTTGCTATGGAAATTCACTTTCAACATGTTAGGAATGATTAAAGATAATGGAAGAGATGAAAAAAGGTCAGTCAAAATGGCAAAGTCCAGGTACAAGAGAGCAACTTTAAAGCTCTTGAATAAAATAAGCTGAAAAGTTTTCATGGTATCTTGTGACTCTAGTGAGAAGTACAACAAAAAAAATTTACTGTATTTAATGATTTTATAATTATGTAGACAGCATTGTGCAGGTCTGCTGCTTAAGATTTTAAAGAAAATGTTACTTAGAATCACCCTGTGTTGTTGGTTGAAGATTTCAGTTCGATCTTTGAAAGAACTTGTATGCTTTCCCTTTATATCCATCTTTAGCAATTCAGTAGGAATTGACTGCAGTAGGTCAGGTTGTATGCATTTTGAAGGAGAGAAATATGATTGATTAAAATTTCTACAAGAAGAAAAAGCCCTCCAAACCTGTGTGAATATTTGTTTAACTTCCCCTTTCTCCTGGAGGCTGGAAGTACAGTAGATTTGCAAAGCTGGCAGCGATCTCTTCTCTTCCTTGCTAACGTGACACATGTAACATTGGTATTTTACTAGTATTTTATTACTTACTGCAGGAAGAACAGTCATAGCATAAAATTAAAGGAATATTTCTATCTGGATTGTAAATCACTTTGTAGTCCCTTGGCATGGAAGCAGCAATTTCACAACTGTTTCTGTACTGTACGTATTGCTCTCACTTTGTGGAAGTGCTTGTCTGAGTCCATCGTGCTTTGTAATGCATTTTACATCTGCATTCTCCTGCAGCCAGTGACATTTAGATAGGAAGCTGTGATTTAGTTCCTTAGGATAATGTTTATCAAAGAATAAGCACTTTGGGAGCTTCCTAGGAGATTCTCTTTCACAGTCTTTTGGGGAGTAGAGTTGATTTTTCACCCACCACCCCTCCTCAAGAGACAAAGATTTCATTTTTTTTCCTGTCTTTTTTTTTTTTTTCCCTTGTGATGATACCCTTTTGCAAGTGGCTTTCTTGTAAACTCTTCTTCTGGAGTCAATGTGGAGTTTTCTGCATAATGTTTATAGTGGGGCAATGTGTATTCTGTGAGGAAGGTAGGTGTGCAGTTCAAGTCAAGCAGACTGTAAGACTTTAATTTTATCAAAAAAGTGACCTTTTAGTAAACAATTGTAGTGGTTTTCATAGGAGAGAGGACTACACTGAACAGAGTTTAATTTTGTATGTATTGTCAACATTGAGGGAGGGAACTTTTCCAATCCTTGTCTTTTTTAAATGGTTTCATTGGACTTTCTGCTCTCTACTGTAGAATAGTGGGCTCTAAGTTTATGTTAACTGTGAAATTCAGACAAAGCTTCTAATCCACTGGAAGATTAACTCTGGCATGCATTTTTTTTCTGTTCTAAAATAACATTGCAGAAGTGAAGTTCTGTTTGCCAAATGCATAAAGCTGCAGGTGGAAAGTTCATTTCTTTTCAATGAAACAGCTTTTTTAAGATTGTTCCATTGCAATGTTGAAACATCGGTCTAATTCTTTTGTTTGTAGCTGCCTCTCTGGTTATTACTTAACAGGACTGCATTGAAAAAAGTGAATGTATTAGTACTTAGCTGTTATCTGGAAATGTTCAAAGGATTGTCTTCTACAACACTGTCTTGTTTGATAGGGAGTAGAGTTTTTTTATAAGTGAAGTGTATATTTGGGTTTTAAAGCATTTTAAAAATGAAGATATGTAGTGGTAGTATTCTTTTAAGAGGGCTACTCTGCCTTACTAAGCAAGCTTGAATTCCAGTGAACTCCTGTGCTCTTTAAGTCATGAAGTATGTGACTGAGGCTTCAGGGTCACTCTTGCTCTCTGGGGAACAGTGGAATCAATTCTATAACTTGAGAGAAAACAATCTAGCCAAACTCACTTTCTGGTGATGCAGATACTCATGTGAACAGGTTATCAGAGTAAATCTTGCCACTCTTACTTGAGCTTTGGAATTCTAGTGCTCAGTTCTTCTTTCCATGGGAGGTGAAACACACTGACCCCTGGTCTCATGGGCTGGGATTTCCATTCAGTGATACAAGGTGGAAGGAACATCTTGCCTCCTGCAGCTGCAAAGGAACAGAGCCAGTACACCCTTTGGATGTTAGTGACTTCCAGAGCTGTCTGAGAGATTGTGTGCAAATATGCTGTTCAGGAGGATGGAACACAAATTACTCCATTTTCTCATATATTTTTATACTTTTACCTTCACAAGTGTGTGTTTGACTAGGGTGAAAAAGAAAATGTTACTACTGTTCTCGAAAGAGTATTCTTTATCAACAAATTATTTCTTTAATTATTTTGACTTCAAAAATTAGGACACTGTCGGAGGAATAATTTGGAAACATTACCGGCGTGACTGAAGTAGTCGACATCGGCAAAGTACCAGTTAAATTTTCCAGTGGAAACTTTGCACTGCTTCTGTGTATCCTGCATTATAATAGTTTTGTCTTTATAGAAAATAAGGGCTCTACTTACATCTGTTCCTAGCATAGTGCCCTAAGTGTAGGTGAACACCCTTTCTGTTGTGGTTCCTTGTCACATTTACCATAGCAAATGACAAGCGATGAGGCAGTTATAAGGTGTGTCATAATTCAGACTCCTTCTACGTTAAGATTTTGTAGACATAAGTAAAGGCAATATAATTGGAAAAGGAAGGTGGGTGGCTATTGTGTTTTAATGTGGAGGCAATGCTTTTTTTACAATTATGTTTGTGTTTCATTTGAGGTATCAGCTGCTGAGAAAATTCTGTAGTTACTGCCTGTGAATACTATGTGAGATGATGGTACAGTTAGGGATGGTCTTTCATGCAGTATTTCAGCCACTGTCCCTTCAACTTTGTCTGGCTTCTAAAGTTTTCTATTTCATCAGAAAGAGCTATTTGGATATTTTCCACTTACTTTTGTCTCTTCCCTTATGCCACTATGTCAGTGCCATCCAACATATAATTCTTCAGTTCAACACTCTCTCACTTGAAATATTTTAATGATGGGTGGAAACAGTTGCATTGCATAGGTGTAAGAGTTATGACTTGTCATACTGTCTCTAATTCTTATGGTTCTCCAGCCCATTCTTAAAGAAAGCCAAGTTGTCTCTCTAGACAGGAATTGCACAAGGACGAAAAGTTTTGTCTTTAGAGCTCTAATAGTCAGAGCATCCTGAATCTGAGAGAGAGATGAGAAAGTAAAGCCTCAGAACCAAGAATAAACAAGTTACAGGATGCAATCTACAAGACTGTACTGCCTTGTAAACCGTGTTTCACTGGTATCTTTCCAGCTGGAGCTGATACAGATGTTGAAGGCCACAGTTGTGGAACAAATTCCTAGTGTTTGGTAAAACAACATTTCATGTTTTTGATTTTGTCACTTGACTTTCCAGCTACAACACGGATGTGCATGGAAATGTGCTTTTCCATTATACCCTCTGTTTCCAATAGCTTTTGTGTATCTTCATGTTCTGTCTTACTTTGTTAGAACTGAAAAGAATTTGGGGTTGATCCCTCCTTATAAACTTACGGTTTTATGAAATTTTTAAAAAGAAGATTCTGAATGTTTTTCTGATTTGTTTTGATTTGGGGGTTTTTAAGCCATGTTTCTGACCACTGTGGTTTTCCTACTATTTGAATTAGTCATCAGGTACAGTGGAATTCAGGTCCATCCTCATTCTACTTTCCAGGACTCAGGCCTGGCCTGTTCTGCTTTCCAGGAAGGGCCTTGGAAACCTTAATTCACCTTCCTCCTGGTTGCTGTCTTCTTAGGAAAAAAGAGTAAAGACTTGACATTCCTTAGGGCACCCTGTAGAAAAGTCTGATTTGCAGACTCATGTAGGAAAAAACGGATCCAAAACTTTCTTGTATCTACAGTTGTCAACCAAGGAGGTAGGCAGGAAAAGTAATAGTTTTACTCTGAGGCTTTGTTTCTTTGTTTGGTAAGTATTGAATATGTTTGGTCTAATATTGTAGATAGCCGCTAGCTAATATTTGTAGTTACAGTAATTATAACTGACATCCCTCTGAGAGTGAGTGCTGTATTTACAGTATACTTCCAAACTAACCGTTGACATTTGTGAAAGGAATAGGCTCATTTTATTCATAGCTAAATCTGCTGGCTATGCTATATTACATAATGCATCTTACTAACCAGAGGATAAACTCAGCATGTGTTTTTCTTTACTGCTGTCAAGAAGTTAAAACAATACTGAGTGGTTTCACTGTATCAAAGTTACTATACTGGAACAGTCAAACCTTACATTTTTGTGCAGCCCTCTATCTTCCCCACATCAGCACCCCTTTGGTAGCTGTAGGATGGCAGGGCAGAAATTGCAAGACAGGGAAAAGTCTCCTGAAAGTTGAGGTTTTTGAATATGCAATAAAGCTGGTATATCAAAATATCACAAAAGGAGGGCTATGACGTGTTTCATATGTTTTTTTCACCATGGTTTATAAAATGTCTTTCTGGGAACTATTTTTTGAAATGCACAGGGCATTAACCTTTAAAAAACATTCTTAGGAAGGAGGGCCAGTTTGAACTAAACCACTGAACTTCATTTTTTTTAGTGTCTGCAAAAGAGAAGTGAAAGACTAATGTGTTTTTTATTACATACTTTTCTTATGTTTAATGGCACATAAGTGACAAGATCTATGAGAATTTTAAAAGGGATCTTTTATCTGCTGTAATAGAGTGGCTAGGGTTTTCAGTCAGCAGATATGTTGGCAGCTTTGGCTCATTCTTCACTGAAAATGAAAACAGCCTGTAAGAATGTTGCCATTATAGCAGTTCATTTAATCAAAGTTATCTTTTCATGCAGACAGTTGCTTCCTAGGTTTTCACAAAAACATATCAAAACCCAATATTTAGTGTCAGGCTTCCAAGTTCAGAGATAGTCTGTAACACCAGAATTCCATTTCTATATTGGCACAGGCAGTGGTGCAACATTGTGATGATACATATGGGTGGATTCTGTCAGGATTAAATTCCATAGCATATGATCGCCTCCAAAATGATCTCACTGCTGGGTAATCTGTATAACCTTCCACCTCTTCATTTTAATTTTAACGTTCCCAAGTATCTCTCTTTGAATACTATTTTTCAGCCCTCCTTCGTATAATCTTTTGTATCTAGCTATTCCAGCAGGACAAGCTACATAATTCACCTGGGGGGAGAACTATAGACTAAATCCTGCTGCTGCTCCTTGGCCAGACCTACTGTATATGGATAGTATAGTCAGTATGTCTATTGACTGATGATACAGTGAATGGACAATGGGTTTAAGGCTTCTTTGGAGTGTTTGGACTTACCAGGTGTGTACTACACATTGCATGTGCAAACAGAAAGCTCTGTCTGCTCCAGGGGGAAAAAATGGCTAGCAGTGACCTGCCATAGTCAGAACTGTTCATACAGCTCCTAGTGGATTTCTTTTCCTTGGGGAAATTCAAGTGCAGACTTGAAACTGTTTGTAAGCAAGATATATTTGTTGCTGTGAAGCGCTTTTGACTACTGCTTTTCACAGGAGATGGTTGGAATCTTACTTGCTAGCATGGTAAATCTTGGTGAGAAGAGAAGCAGGTATTAGTGTTCTGGAAAGGCTACAGCCTAAAATAGGTGCCATTAACAAAATAGGTCCCTTTCTGTAGTATCTTCCCCAGTGGAAGAGGACAGCTGGAAATAGGTCAGATGCCACTCAGACTTGCCTGACAGGCCTTAATTCAAATGCCCTTAGTTAAATATTGGGTTTTCTACAATACAGGACAACATGTATGTAATGCAAGTTTTTTTTTCTGAAATATGTATTTGTCTTATTTTGCTGTGAGAATAATGGTCATGAAGATGACTACTGGCAGCATCATGAATCAAACCTTTGTGTGGGCAAGGCCTGAGCCAACTTTCCCAGCACAGCCATCCCTCAAAACATACCAATCATGTGCCATTATACTCTGGCTAAATCAACTCTAAGCCTCCCGACTTGAGTAAACTGGTGTGTGTCATATCAAGGTGAAGTTTTGAACCACCGAGTGAATTTCTACTGTTGATGAAGTTGCAATTGTAACTATGGTCACCAGAACTGAATATTTTTGCACTCTTCGCTTAATCAAAGTGATGTCATCAAAGTGTGCAGATATCCAGGCAAGGTTCTGTAAGGATTGGTCACATTAAGAATTTCAATTTAAAATCAACACAGAGTTTTCACCGCTTCTGAGTTGCTGAATAAAATGCTGGTAAGGAGTTGAGGCACTAGCTATGTTGATTGTAGATATAAAGGCAAGGATGTAGGGAATACTTTTTTATTAGAGGAAAGCTACCCTTCTCCCAGTCTGGAGCGAAGCATTTGCTGCACTTGTTCAGAGGCTGGTAGACAAAATATAACATCTGTTTTGTAAAATGCTTTAGAGTTGTTGCTGAGATCCACCACTCTGTAATAATTTAATATTATTTAGAGTGTTTTCTGGAAGAAAAATATAGAAGGCAAGTGAATCCAAAATTTTTTCTTAGGCTACTTGTAACCATGGTTTTTAAGTAAATCCTGTTTACCTTGAACAGATATGTCAAGGCATCAGGACTCCATGTGAATAAATCCACTTTGATAAAATCTAGCTTAATGAAGTGACTAAAACTCGGTGTGTAATCTTATTTTTATTTATTTTGTGCGCATGTGTGTGTATGTGGTGTGCTAACAGTAGAGTGTCACTGTACTTAATAAGAAATTGTAACTCTGTACTCCTATTCAAGCTGAAGAGTCAGTGGCAAAAGGGATTCTCAAAGTATCAGGGAATCTCTTTTGTAGAGCTATTTCTGCATTTTTATATAGTTCTAAGTTTTTATTCTTGAAATCTGCTCAGGAAAAGCACGATTCAATAGAATGGTAAAAGTTTGTAATATTCTCTCCTATCAACAGCAGTTGTGGCATTAGTTTATGAATCTATAAATGGCCACGGAGTGCTTGATATGAGTTTACATAATTAATACCTTGGGAACCTGGCCAATTTTAGAGGGCTAACAGGGATGAGGGATAACATTATTTTTAAACTTGCATTTGGAAAAATCTTTTCTTCTTTTGTCAGCCACTTGCAATATCTGCTTTTTATTAATTATTCACTTTAATTTTTCTTTCTGTGATGTAGAAGTCTGGAGTAGTTTTAGAACACATAAAATTGTGGTTGGTTCAAAAATGTGTAAGCTTGAAATATCTCAAAAGTTGTTTTCTGACTTTGAAGTTAAAGTTTTTTGGCAGTTTAGATTCCCTCATTACCACAGTTCAAGCCTATACATGAACAAGAAAAATGCAAGACTTTCAGCCCTTATCACTTTTGATTTTAAATTCTAGTGTGTCTGGACAACATGCACAAACATATGCTGAAAATAAAGGAATGGATGCAATAGTCTGAAAGTTGTAAGAAATTGAACTTTGGGTTACAAATAACAGGAAGAAAACTCTATTATCTGACCTGAACATTTTGGCAGAGTTCCATTACCTCTGGCTCACACAAGCACTGAAGTAGCTGGATTAAATGGCAGGCACAGTTTTTATTTATAGCACAGTGTGCTCTGAAGCATTAGCTTGTTAGGGGAATGGCTGCAGTCAGGCTTAAGAACCATTAATTCTCTTAGTTTGATGAAGGCCTAACTCAGGTAAAAGTGATGGGGTTGCATGTTCAGCTGAAATCAGTAGGCCTCCTTCCTTCGTCATAAAGCTTATTAACAGCTATTTACTGTTGTGAACACTACCTTGAAATTGCTCCACCGTGGTAGCTCATTATTAGTTACCTTACTGAAGAGTATCAGCTTTTAGCTATGATGTGACAAGCACAAATACTGCATCTCTTCAGCATTTCTTTCTATTCTTTGTTTTAGTTGTAAGGAACACAAAATCTGACAATTCTAATAAAAATGTATCCCTGCATCTGTTGATTATTCAGTGCTCCCTAGTTGATAAATCTATTGTGACTCAGTATTATGGTGTAGGACGTAATTTATGTCCTTTGTTTATCAAGTCTGTAGAAATATAATAAATTAGAATTTTTTTTAAAAGAGTTGAAACACTAATTATGCATCTTTTGAGCTAAAGAACTTCTGAATTGTTGACAGATTTTTTACCAGTTGAAGACCCCTACTTAGACTGAGCTTGCATACAAGTAAGCAAGTTGTGAGTGTGATTTCACATAGACCTTCTAGCACATTGAGGCATGCTCATCCACACACAAACAAAATCGTAGTGGGATCCTGTTCATTTTTGGTAAATGTTTTGCATGAAAAATTATTCATTTTAATCTTCCAGGCCTTTATCAGCTCCCTGTACTCTCACAATTTTAGTAACATGGTCAAATAGCAGTTGATAAAAGTATTACTACACTTTGTTAATGTGCAGCAATGAATTCTTAGAAAGCAAAGTTTCTCAGCAATGTAACAGATGTTTATTGTGTTCCCTTTCCACTAAGAAATACTTGCAGAAATTAGCAAGGGACATCATATGTTATTAGTATATTTATTTGAAGGCAATGTGAGGTTGTTCTTAGCATGAAGGATGAAGAAAAATTACAGCTGCTCCAGGGAATAGATACTCTTATTTATGCCCTGTTTCAGTGTTGAAACTTCAGGCACTGTGAATAATTTTTTACCATGACCTGCCCTTTCTAGATTTTTTTTTCCAGTAATTTATGTTGTAGTATTAAAACACTTGTCAGTCGTCAAACAAAACTGGTACAGGAAAGACCATCTTGTTTTAAAACTCTGAAGTCATGGAGCAATATTTATGTACTTAATATATTCTTAAGTCAGGGAACGTTCCTTGGGAATTAATGTAATCTACTGCACACTGGGTTACAAGATCAGTAATGAGAGAGACATAATTTCCTACATACAGTAAATTCTCCATGAGAAACTGGATACATGCCTGAGTGAAGTACAAGTAAAAATGCAAAGTCAGACATACAAAGATTGCTTAGCTGATGGATTTGTGCATAGAGGTACATGCCCCTAACCTACCCCAAAATTATCATAAGCCTTCCTTTTGTGTAGCTGATTGTATCCTTTATTGGCATTTTTTTCCAATAAAACACTACTTGGAACATTTATATTAAAAAAAAGTAAATTTGGACATAGATGGGTTGGAAATAGAGATTACTTCCTGCTGTTTTCTTTCATCTATGTAGATAGAAGGAAAAGGGGTGAAAATAGAGTAGGTGATGTAATGAATAAAGAATTTGGAAGTATAGTCAGAGAACATAAACTCTATTTTGTCTACCGTATCCTGGATAGGAAGGGAAATAGAAGGGAGAAAAGATGAAATAATTTTTTAATAACAAAAATAAGTGTTTATCTTATCTTAGTACTCCCTTAATCATACACAAACTTTTATTCTACCTGTTGTATACTTACTATATTTGTTTTCCCTTTTTTTCTCTAATCCATTGATTTAGAACCATTTACTTCACATTTTAGGTTTTGTAAGATGAGTCACATGCTCAAAGGGTGTTTATATTGCCGAAAAAGCATTTCTGTCAAATTTTCGAATTTGATAATACATTCTAAAATCATGAAATATTTATTTTATGAGTGCTTTTTTAATTAAAGATTTACTGGGAATCTGTTGCTTCTTTCTTCAGCTATGTTTGAACTGCAGAATATTTCCTTTGATCTCAGCAAACTCAGAGTGCAGAACAATATAGAAGATAAAAAGGATCACCTCTCGTTTTTCTTAATCTGGTACTTTTTTTTTTTTTTTTTGTAATAAGAAACCAGGTCATCAACCTTGAGATCCCGTCGCATTTAATGTGCAAGATGAGATACATTTTCCAGCTGGAAAAACTATGTGCAGTTGGAATCAATCCTTGTAGGACTGGGTTGTATCCAGCAAGTGTCATAGACATGTGTGAGAGTGTTCAGTTTGGAGATCAGGAAGAGAAGTGAAACCACTTTATTTTGACTGCTCTTTGGGAAACAGAGAGGAATTTTCTTTAATTTAAATGGTGTTTGTTTGTTTGTGTCTATAGCTTTCTAAACTGAAAGAGAATAAGCAGCTAAGAGCTTTGCTGATAGACTTGAATGCATTGACAACCCCAAATTGCAGTTCTCAAAGCACAACATAATGTCTTATACACCTAAGAATTCTTATATATGCTTCAGATATTTGATTGCTTTATCAGCTGTCTGCGTCTGAAGAGTGGGGAATTTATTCCAAAGTTGACACACAGAATATTGTAACCACCACTGCCAAGTGCCCATCCAGAGTTATTCATCTTTGCACTATTTGTAGTCCTGTGTTTCTTGGGTGTTATTTTGAGCATAGAAGTCAAATACTTTGTGTGTTCATATGATGATTGCAACACTGGGAGCGGAAAACCATTGTGACTTCAGAGAAAGAATAATCCCATTCCATTTCCATCTTTTAATGCATATTATTTTAAAGATTTCTGTTTCAACTGTACAGAGGGTAATGGGGGATTTAGACATAGAATTTCAACTATTTCTGAATGGGTGTCTCAATCTAGTTTTTCTTCCTTCAGTTTGAAAGCAGATCATTACGGACTTTGCTCAACCCAAGTTCTTTCCCAAAGCACAAAGCTTTCTCCCTCATTGAAATGAGTTTAGGAATTACACTGAATATTGCTAAAGAACCAGAAAGAATATCAAAGAGGACTTTGGACTTTTAACCACCGCTTCTTTGAACCAAACTTTCCATCTACCCTGTAATGTATGTCTCCAGTGTGCATTTCTTCAGTTTGACAAGAAGAATACCCGTAGAAATTATGTCAAAGTTGAAGTAAATTACATTCACCCCTTTCTCCTGGTATGCAATGCCAGCAGTAAGATGACAGAAGGCAGCAAGGTTAGTCAGACAGCCTGGCCTTGGTAAATTTGTCCTGGCTGGTCTGAACCACCTTCTTGTTCATCGTGTGCGTAGGTGTTCTGTTTGTGGTCACTGTTAGGCTGAACAGCTTGCAGCTTCCTGGATACTCTTTCTTGTCCTTACTCAAGCAATTGCACTGAGATATTTTTCTACTCTCATATGACAAATTAATCTTGCTTCTCCCTGGCAGTTCTCTTATGCTTATCTATATACTGAAGAGATCATGCTTTATTGGATTTTTGTTATCTACATGATAGAGATAGGAAGTAGGATATTGGAATTCAAGCATAGCGCTGAGGCTGGTAGCCCTCCTTGAGCCTCTATGATGCATGCTTAGAGGTGCAGCAGAAAAACAGTAGCATTCAAGTGAAAACATATTGATTTCTACCAAGAGACACAGGGGTGAAATGGACTTCCTGAAATCATTTGGACCCCCTTGTGCTTATTCCTTAGACAGTTTGTTCCAGATTGTCACTGCCTTTCTCAGTTTTCCAGATATCTTCTTTGCTACAGTTTATCACTTCTTGTCTACACAGATACAGAGCAGAACTTATTTATACTGCTTTTCCTCAGGGCCTTGTTTGTTTGTTTTATATATTTGAATACTGTCTTCATATCCTACTTTTTCTCTAAGCTGGATGATTCCTATTTATTCAGACTTTTTTCCTGGGAAACATACTCTGTACTTCTAGTCATTGACTTTGCTTTTTTTCCGGGTTTTTATCAAGTTGGACTATTTTATAGTGTTCTGTGCACTGGCTTATTAGATAAGAGATTAGACAAACAGGTTTCAAATTTATTCTGTTTGTATAGCTTGTGGAGTCTGCTAGCTGTCTAAATACTACTATCTTTAAGCAGTTTTGTCCTTAAAAAATAACCATGTGCTGAATCAGAGAAGGAGTTAAAGCAAACTTAGCTATGAAAGCATCCAGCCAACATTACAGAATACTGAGCTCAAGACTTTCAATTGCTTGGAGTATGGCAAGTAAGGTAATACTCATCACAGAACGAGGATTTCAGTATTACATATTTTGTTCTATGAATACAGATAAACATGAAAACATTAATTTATTTCTGCTTGGGTTTTTAAAATATTCATTCAAAGCTGCCTTATTCTAAAACAGCAGAAATGATACTTTCTTACCATCAGTTATTCCATATTCTTCTTCTAAATCTGACTCCTCCCAAAGTGTTTCAAAAGACCCGCAGATGAGTAAGTCACACAGGGAAAAAATATAAAATTATTTATTATGATGTAATAGATAGTGATCTCATGTAAGGAACAGACTTCAAAATGGCTGTTGCAATATTAGTACCTCACTGAAATCTGGGTACACATTAATCCATGTGGCAGATTGTCTGTGAATGGTAACGAATGTTATGAATGTTAACATCCTGGATTGCAAAGTACGGTATCTTCACTCCTCTCACAGAAGCAAGTGCAGTTGCATTTCCAGATAGTGTTTTTCATTATGCCTTTGATTTTTGCTTCTTCAAAAATGCACTGATATTTGTAGATGAAAAGTGGATTAAGGAAGTGGTGATGCTAAACACTGCCTGTCATTGAATAGGTAATGGCAGTAATAATGCACTGCCTGCCCATGAATGTGTTTTTAAGAAACTTGTTGCGTTAAGGTCTATGCTCTTTAAAACTGATCACTTCAATCTGTAATTTGTGGGCAGAGCCAGACCAACACTGTCTGAATTCCTCACCTCCTCAAGTTCTTAGTATTTTTTGAGCTCTCCCTATTGAGGAGCTGTTGTTAAAAAAAATTCCATGGTTTTATTCAACTAATCAGCTCTAGAATATGACAACCTTATATGCATCCATGTCCAAATACCACATTTGTCTTTTGTTGGCTGCATTGGCTGGTGCTCTTTGAAGGCTTACAAAAGTCAGACCTAGAAAACTTGGGAGACTCCTCTTGCTCACCACAGTCTTCTGCATGCCTTTATTGAACACATTTATGCAGAATCCATCAGGTTCTTTGGCCAGGACACAGTTTTCTTCGTAGCCCAGCCTGGGTGGAGTTGCCTTGGATGTGTTTCATTGGACAGAAGGAGCCAGGATTGGAAAGACCAGCTCTTCTGGGCAAGATACAGTCACTGTCTCATCAGCTCTGTCCAGGTGAAGTTACATCAGCCCAGAAGAATACATGCCAGGCCAGTCTGGAAAAAACAACAACAAACAATTAGCTCTAAGAGTAAGGCCAGGGGAACAAGGCCCTGGAGGACTTAATGACATCAGAACCAAATTAAACTTTATCCTACTGCAAATAAGTGATCCACAGTCTAAACTGAAATAGGGGTTTCAGGTTGTTTTACTAACAGGGAGTTTTTTCTGGACAAATAAAACCCTTTAAAGTTTGTGTGCTGTTGATTTGAAAAGTAATATATATCAAAAATTATTCAATTTGAAGGAGTTTCAGAGAGCATTATGCCTTGAAAATAATACATAGGCTTTATTCTCTCCCTGTCTTTCAAAAATGTTGAATTTCAATGTTGAATTTTATTTAAACTAAATTTTTGCCTTTAAACACAGATGAGTTTAACTGACTGGGCACATAAAGGAGCTGAACTTCCTAAGATTTTCTCAAAGGGGAGCCAGGGTCAGGTTGTTTGAAGTCATTCCAAAGAGGTTTTCGGAAGTTTGACTCCTGTTCCCTTTTCCATCAGAGTTGCAGGCTTGATTATTTTCAAACAGTTTTCTTGCTTGTTTTCAATTCTATTTGCTATTTTAACAAATAATAGGAAATGAGATGCAGAGTGAAAGCTGGGACTGGGGGCTGGACTGAAGTGGGATCGTGAGTTCAAATCCAGGCTCTTTTCAGCTTTGCACCCTAAGAATAAGTATAGTTACTCTACCAAGTCCAATAACAAATAATTTTAAACCAACATGTTTAAGGAGACTTGTGAGGGAGATAGTGATAAAGATAGAAGTGGAACTTCAGAGAAGTGCTTGAATGACCTGAAAACAAGTGAAAGAGCTGGCAGCATATGAGTAACAAATTTCTTTTGGTACACTGATTTATGTGGACACGTGGAAGCTGGAAATGCTGATAACTACGTCTTTACTGATCCTAAAGTAATAGTGAGATACAAGCTTACTAACTCAGTTCTGAGCTGTAGTAATCGCTAGAGAGGAATTGGCAAAGAAAGTTTCAAATCAGTGTAGCTTTGTAATACAAATGCTCTAACAAGTTTCACTGAGAAGTATCTATTTAATTTATATCAGTTAAGAGCAACCTACTTCTGATTAGCATTAGTAAAACTAAATATGCATTGCAACTAAAGGAAAAGGTGTCAGTAATCTTGAAAGAGTGCTGTGAGAAAGGGCACAGGAAGGGAAGGGACTGATCCTGAGCCCTCGCAGTACATCTCTTCCTATGGATGTCTCAGTGAGTCACTGCCTTCAGCTGAACACCAGTATTCAGGGTTTTCCCTTCTGGGTATTTCAGATACTTCTACTCCTTTAGTAGTGAATTTCTATTGTAATTTAAATTTCTAAAATTGCCCTAGATATGAAAAAAGTGTGGAGGGGAACTACAATTTATGCTATTTTATTTGCTCCGCGCATTCTGGTAAGGATGTTGATGCACCTAAAAATGGTGCCATATTTGAAATAAAAGTATTTTGAAGATGTAGACAAGAAGGAATTTATTTTAAAATCTCTTGAATGCATCTTTATTCTGAGCTGGGCAAGTAGCAAAGGCAGAATTCTAAGAGGCTATTCTTGTAGCACGAGACAACTGATGGCAAAATGTTCAGCTGGCAACTCTAGGTTATTAAATGTAATTTCTGAAAAGAAGTAAATGGAACAAGTGTTTGTGTTGTGGTTGTATTGTCTGAAAAGGTTTCTTTCAGTGTCAGGAGAAGCTGTGGAGGGTTATAGGAAAGTAAGATTTTTTTTTTTAATTTTCTATTGTAGCCTTGAATTTAGCTTACTACAGCTTGTTCTAGTGCATTTACCAGTGAGACTTGATTGAAATTCTGTATTTTCTGTTGGTCAACATAAGGTGGCTTCTTCTATAACACATAGGTTCTCCTCGGAGGCATCCAACTCGTACTAGACATCAAAAGTTAGATGGAATTTATGTTGTCTGGCTCTTTCTTAGGTTATGTCTTTTCTTCTCTTTCAAATTACTGCTAGTTATAGGATAGGTTCTTCTTACCATGCTATCACATCTACTCTCTCAGTTACACTGGGAGTTGAAAGATGCCAACTTCACAACTTTAATAAGATGGAATCAATTACTAGTTTTTAGTTATAATAAATATCCTCCTTCATAATATGTCTTAAAATAACAAACTTTATTAATCCAGTCTATCAAGTACTATATTCAAACCAGGGAAAATCTACCATTTGTGTATTCAACAACGTCATTTAGGTGAAAAAAATAGCATTATTTGAAATAATATTAGACTTACATACAGAGTGTAGGCGTAATAACACTTAGAAAAAAAATATTTATTTGGGGAACTTCACTTGCAAATGACAAAACCATATGCAATGCTTTTAGCTCACCCTCCCTTAATATAAGTATTCTTTGTTGCCTTTTTTATATGGCACCTATTTTCATTACTGAAATCATTAATTAATGGGAATTTTGTAGCTAAGAGAGTTTGTATTTTATTTAATCTGTGATGAGGAAGATGATCTAACATTGTCTACAGCTACCTGACCAGAGGATACAAAGAGGATACAGATTTTATGCAGAAGTGCACGGTAATATGATAAGAGGCACTGGGCACAAACTGAAAGATGAGAAATTCCAGTTAGACATTAGGATTTTATTTTTTTTTAACACAAAATACTGGGACAGGTTATCCCAGAGATGTTATGGAATCTATGTCCTCGGAGATGCTCAAGACTCAGCTGGATATAGCCTTGAGCTACCTGGTCTGATGAGGTCTGCTTTGAGCAGGGGGTTGAACTACATGACTTAAAGAAGTCCTTTCCGTCCTAAATTGTTCCATGATTCTGTGGCTGTGGCTGTCTTAGAAGTGTGCCTTGTTTATCCTACTACATAGAAACAGAACTATTTTTAAATGTTTCCCATTTTAAGCTGTATTTGGTTTTGAGCCAAACAACCAATATTTCTCCATGTTTTGAAGCCAAAATAAATACAAAAATGTAAAATAGAAGAAAATAAAAGTTACACAGTGTTAGGTTATCATTGAAATCTTGCCTGGTGGTACTGTGGCACCAGATTTGGAAAAGTCAAAACACTGCTGTGAGTGATTTGAATAAGTGAGGTGGTGCTTACAAATAGATGGTGTTAATATATTTTCATAAGACACGCTTCATTTGTCTAGCACTCTGGGAGTCAGTGCTGGGTCTTGCCTTCATGCCCTCTAAAATCTTTGAAACGGTGAAAAACAAACTCAATGTAAGGCCAAAGGAATTCTGGCAAAAAAGCCAAATTTACTGTAATACAATACAGCTGTATTCACCCTCTAGTTTTGTAGGACAGAGTTCAAGGATTGTCACTCCATGGATAAAAAAAAAATAGGGCTGTATTTGATCACAAGAGACTGTACACACTTAAAGCGCAGCAGTCGACTGACAGTATGAGTGAAAGTAACAACTCATCCTAGTGTTGCTTTGCTGAGCCTTCAGTGAAACAAAGAATTCAAAACGTAAGATACCAAGATGAATTTATTTCAAAATGAAAAAATTTCATAACAAAAAATGATTACTTTATTTAATTTGTATTTCATTCTTGAAGTTTTAAATGTGTTAACTACCAGTTAATAATCTATCAGCCAGCTGCTGACATACTTTCTCAAGCTGAAGAAAGAAACAGAGTGTTCTTCAGCTGAAGAGACTCCATTTGACAAGGCCAGGATATATTTTGGAGTTCGGGTAGAAACAAAAAAGAGCCAGTTAATTCTTGTTTCAGTCATCCCATTACCCATGTTCTCTTGTGTTCCTTGAAACAGGAATATTAAACCACCTGACAATTTTAACTCACTCTACATCTATTGCTACTAACAATAATGTAACAATAGTGGGTCATAGGACACCAAATTTCAAAGGCTTTAAGTCTTTGTTAATGAAACAAAATTCTTTTGTTCTTTTTTTCCTTTTGGGAAGCAAAGTCATGGTTTTGTTTGCTTTTATAGGTTGGGAAAACCATTGTCCCCAATTACTGAACAGATACTCCTTTAATGCAACTAGCCCAATGAACTACTTCTGTGTATCTCCTTACTTTTCTCCAGTTATTAAATAGCAAAGAATTATATAAATCTATTCTTGGTAGATACTATTTGGCCTTCACAGACTACTTTGCAATGGTGGTTTCTTAGGGGAATGTTAGACCTAAATCATTAGGATTTGACTGAACTTTTGTTGTGAAAGCAGAAATTAAAAACTGGACTTCTTTGTTTGTCTTGTAGCTAGTTGGTAGGAATAAGAGATGGTAGCTTAGGAAGTCTTCCCCCTCTTCCTTTACTCTTCCATGATTAATTAAAGTCGTGATAAGAGAAAAGAAGATAGTTGACGTAATCCATGGTAGGTCCAAAGCTTGAACAGCAATTGTCCAATTGTATGTTTTGCATATTAATTTCTGTGGCTGCTCTCACATTTTAAAGAAGTAAATTTCAATTAGGTAACTTAGAGTTAATTTTTTTTAAGTTTCAATATTTATTTGCTTTTGACTCTTGTTGCCTATACATTCCAACTAGCCAAACTACGGTGCTCCCAGCTGGATTCCTCAGACTGGTTGTAGCTATTTTCTTCTTTCTGAAGAGTTGTTGGTGGTTGGTTCCTTTATGATGCAGCTGATTCATCAAGCTGTCTTTAACAGTTACAGGCAAAGAGTCCTTTCTTTAGAGTGATTCTACACTGCCTGCAGTTTGATGCACTTAACATAGTTCTTTTACTTCAGATATGCTTTGCACAGTTTCTCCTGCTGATTTTGGCAGTCAACTAACTTTTGTTGAAGAGAACACTTGCCGATCAGTGTGGAATTTCTGCTGGCAAACACAGAGGGAAAGACTGTTTTACAGAGGTTGCTATAGGTCCCAGAATATTCCATTTGGAGGTGTCCTCAGTGTAAAAGAATTATGCTACAAATGCAAGTATTTAAGACCAGAGTTTCAATAACATATGCCAAAAGCTGATACAAATGAATAGAATTAGAAGGTATCTAGTTTATCATTCAACTCTTTCATCAAGAAGATGTGGGGAAAAAAGGTATTCTGATATCATAATATGACAAAGTTATTTTCTCAAAATCAAAGACATTCTTATCATAGTATCATAACTTTCAAGTTCCTGTGACTTCCTTTGTCTATTCAATCATATTTAATAGATGTTTATCTGAGTGGTGGCTAAGACAGACATATTACTCAGAAGGAGAATGCTTTTCCTGTTAGTTGTTCCAAATGCTGTGAGATCAACGCAAGTGAAATCTATTTTGCTGATATGTTCCTGAGAGCAGTCTCCATTTACCAAGTTAATTGATATGAAGTCCTTTATATCTGTACTGCTTCTGGCTGGCCCTCTCTTGACTAGACTGGCAGTGTCTGTGCAGCATGTAGGATTGAGCTCTCCCTGCTCTAGGTTGCTTCACTTCTGTTCATACACTTCCAGAAACTGGCCAGTTATTGTTTTACCGTTTGCAAATTCATCCCTTGTTTTCACTGATTCTGGAATCCACACAGCCCATGAACAGGAATGTGGTTTAGTCATACGAAGTGTGGTATCTGTATTTTTGCTTTAGCACAGTTATTTTCCCTTAAAAACATGCAGCTAAATAAAAGTGAAGAAATTTTGTCTGCCTTGCTCTTTACTGCTCTTTGGGCCAGGCCATCAAGAAGAAGGGGAGAAGAGTGCTCTTGCTGAGATCAACTGGGCCCTCCCTGCTAGGGGGACTTCTACTGTGAGGAGGGAAGAAATAGTAAGCAAGGAGCTTACAGAAGGGGTAGAAGATAGTTAAGAAAAGCATGGAGCAGACTCTGTATCTAGATCTCCGAGGAGGAAAAGAAATATTATCTTCATTCTTTACTGCATGCAGGGGGAAACAGAGTGACAGTGGCTGAGGAAAAGGCTAAAGTACTCAGGGCCTTCTTTGCCTTGCTTTTTCATAGTTCTTGGGGTATGCAGTTCCCTAAGCTGGAAGTCAGGAATGGGGAACATAATGAAGCTCCCCTAAACCAAGGGGAAATGGTTAGTGACATGTTACACCACTTAGACATGCACAAGTCTATGGGGCTGGGTGGGATCTATCCAAGGGTGCTGAGGGAGCTGGCAGGGGTACTCACTGAGCCACTTTCAGTCCTTTACCAGCAATCCTGACAAACTGGGGAGATCTCAGTTGACTGGAAGTTAGCAAATGTGATGCCCATCTACAAGAAGGGCTGGAAGGAGAATCTGGGGAACTACGGGACTGACCTGCTGGGCAGGGGAAGGTCATGGAGCAGATTATCTTGTGTGCCATCACACAGCATGTACAGGACAATCAGGGTTTTCGGCCCAGTCAACAAGGGTTTGCGAAGGTCAGGTCCTGCTTGATTAACCTCATCTCCTCTTATGACAAGGTGACTCAATTCCTGGATGAAGGAAAGGCTGTGGAAGTTGTCTACCTTCATCAAGGCCAAATGCTGTGCCCTGCACTTGAGTCATAGCAACACAAAACTGCCTGGTGGAAAAGGACCTGGGGATGCTGGTCAACAGCCTACTGGACATGAGCTGTCCCCAGGTGGCCAAGAAGGCCAATGACATCCTGGCTTGGATCAGAAATTTTGTGGTCAGCAGTTCCAATGAAGTGATCATTCCCCTGTACTCAGCACCAGTGAGGCTACACTTCAAATCCTGTGTTAAGTTTTGAGCCCCTCACTGCAAGAAAGACATAGAGATGCTGGAGTGTGTCAAGAGAAAGACCACAAAGCTGGTGAAGGGTCTGGAGCACAAGTTTCATGAGGAGAGGCTAAGGAAACTGGAATTGTTTAGCCTGGAAAAAAGGAGGCTCAGGGCAAACCTTTTTGCTCTCTGCAATTACTGGAAAGGAGCATGTAGTGAGGCAGTGGTCTGTCTCTTCTCCCAAGTAACAAGTGATAGGACAAAGTGAAATGGACTCAAGTTGTGCCAGGGGAGGTTTAAATTGGATGTTAGGAAAAATATCTTCACCAAAAGGGTTACCAGTCATTGGAATAGACTGCCCAGGAAAGGGGTTGAGTCACCATCCATGGGGGTATTAAAAGGCATATAGATATGGCACCTGGGGATCTGGTTTAGTGGTGGACTTGAAAGCGCTAGGTTTGGGTTGGACTCAATCTTAAAGGTCTTTTCCAATCCATGTGATTTTATGATTAAGTGATTTTTTCCTAACTGCTATGGGGACTCTGCAGTGTGTGTTGCTATCCAGGCCATCACCGAAAGGATCCTGCCCTTAAAAGTGAACTAAGGGAAAAGGACCTGCCCTGTCAAGACAGGGTGGTGAGAACAAAGATTTATTTTTTTTAAATTTTAAGTTCATCTCCTTTCATTCTATTCTACCTTATTCTCTGTTTTTCAAAATACATTATTCCTGTTTATTTTCTGCTAGAACTGGCTCAAGTTTAAAAGCTCTCTTGGTGGTTTTGATATGCTAGCTATACAGAAAAGATCTAAAGGATCCTATCTCAAAGCTATTGCTGTTTTGGGATCCCATTTAGACTTTCTAGTTTTAGAAACCTCACTGAGAGTTCTAAGGCTTAAATCAAACCAAGACCACTCGTCACTATAATTGACTGTTTATGAATAAACCATGGTATTTATCAAACTGAAATCAAACCCAGTTGAATTCAATCTTAAATTAGAATTAGGTCTTCGAATTGATGTAAAGTATAACTGAGAGATACATAGATATAACTGTGTGTAAAAAAAAGAGAGTTGAAACTACTGTAAATTTATAATTAAAATAGATCTTTACTAATTTTTTTTAAATATAATTTCAAGACTGATTAAGAACTTTAATACAGTAATCAAATTACCATATTTTAATCAAGTACTGTAAGTCTTACTTTGTTCTTAGATATGAATACTTGGTAGAGACCAGGAGGCCATCCTTTCTTTTATGCTTAGATCTCCAAAGTTAGAGTTTTGCAGACTACATAAATTAAAACACATATAGCTTACTGTCAGTCAGAGGTAATAATCCTAAACTATGTTGCCACTTCTTACTAAGTGTCTTTATGAAGCTCATTAGAGGAGTTTGAAGTCTGTTGGCTTTTCTTCCTCATTGCTGCTTTTTGGAGCTTTGTCAATATTCAGACTTGCACACCCGCAGCAGTTTTGTGTACTGAAAATAAAACAAGTTAGGATGTCATTTAGATAAGGAAGCAACTGCCACTCTTTTCCCTGTGGTGGTATTGTACAGCTGAAAATGTCACAGAACCAAGTTTTCTAGAGGCCTTGCAGTCTTCTGGAACCTGGCAGAGTTGCCTTTGGAAAATTGTGATGGTTTCCTGGCTGAATGCTTTTATTTGATGAGTCTTTAGATAAAGGAAGGGAGGCACATGTTTTCCATCAGTTTTACTTGTATGCTTCTTTCTATAAAGGGAAGAGGCATAAAGTGTTTGGCTTAAGGCTTTACATTCTGCATGCAGACAACTGCAGATGCTCAAATCACCTACTAAATCATCTTCACAAATTGAGGATTTTGGCCTCTTGGCAACTCTAGTCATTAAAATTTCTCTAAAAATTAAAGGATGGTGGGATGGGGTGATGTATATACTTGTTTAGAGAAACTTTGAATATCAGTCTGCAATTACTGAGAGAGAGTAAAAGTAAGAAAGGAAGGGAGTTAGATGGAGGAAGGGAGGAAGGGAAAGAAAAAAAAGAAAGGAGAGAAAAAGAAAAGAAAGAAAGGAAAGAAAGAAAGAAAAAGAAAAAAGAGGGAGAAAAGGAAAGAAAGAGAGAAAGAAAGAAGGAAGGAGAAAGAAAGAAAGAGAAAGAAAAAGAAAGAAACAGTTTAGGATTGCTCTACCCTGTCATCCCATAATATATCATATATCTCATATCTAACATTACTTCAGGATTTAGCTCCTGAAGTAAAATGATTGTGTGCAAAGTTCTGGTTTTTTCTGATAAGTTAATTTCAGCCCTTATGACTGGACAGATGCCTGAAAATCTGTCGGGATTAAAAATCTACATTTTGGGAATGAGAAGAGAAATAATAACCCAAAGTGTACTAGTCTAGTGCTGGTGTCATAAGTTTGGGGAAAAGCCAACAATTCAACAGTTCTGGAAATATGATAGGCCTAACAGTGACAAGGGAATACTAAAATTGTACGTACCGAGGAAAGAAAAGCCAATCGTGCCTCACCACACCAAGAAGAAGACAAAACACCAACTTATAGCTGAAAAAGATAGTTATTCTGTTGTGAAGTCATTCCATGTTGCTACAAGTCAAATTTTTTGCACTTTATGTGCTGTGTGCTGTTCCCTTGGAAAGAATAAAATTGAATGTTTAAAACAAGTGTCTTTGTAATTTTGAGTAAAGCGTATATGTTAGTTAGGTGTCCTGGTGTAATTCCAAATAGAAAATGACATTTCCAGCCCAACATAACCAAAAAAAAAAAAAGTTGTAGCAGTTTTTTTTGAATCTAGTTACTATTTATCCTCTACCCTAATTCTACAGTGTGATTAACTGATTAACTTAATGTTAAAACTTCGTATTCTCTACTAAAAACAAAACAAAAAAAAAGAAAAACTTGTAATTTTTCACCAATGGGTTCTATAGATGGCTGATGCTACTATACTCTCTCATTTAAAGGAAAAAATGCTTACATTTTTACCAGTTACTTCATGCACTTTTTTACTACTGCAATTGTAGATGTTACAGCTAATGATAATGCTAAACTAGTGGGAAAACAGTCATGTTAGCAAATACAATTTTCCATGACTGATAGTTTACTTTTTTAAATACACTGGGTTTCTAGGAGACTTCACCTTTAAGAAATTGTTCGATTGCTTGCTACTAGCAAATGAAACAACCTTATATTGTTATATTGTCATATTCCATTACTGAATATATGATTGCAGATAACACATTTTGATCTCCTCTTTTTCACTCTTTCCCCAGTGAAAAGGCAGAGTCTGAAGGTTCAGATCAATGCAACAGATGACACCGTTTGCATGAGATATCTCCGACCAAGTCAAAACACCAAACTAGAAGGTTTTGTCCTGGGTTATGGAAGCAACTTCTTTTCTAATCAGTACATTCCTTTACCTTCAGAAGGAAAAAACTATGTAACAGAACTTGGTAAGACATATTTGCTTTACATGCTTTATGGGACCTACGCATGAATTATAGGAAGAGTGAGAGTAATATGAACTTTTGGGTTTCCTAAATTTTGGATTTATTGGGTTGTTGCTCAGGTTTCTTTGTGTTTGTTTAAGGTTGCCTTGAAGAATTTCAGGTGAAAATAGATCCTTCAAGGAGAAAAAATATTTTTTGTTGTTTGGAAAACTTTGCTAATGGTATTTATTTTGAGGATTTTCGTTGTACTAAGAGACTGTACTATATTGACCACATCACAGATCAAATGGGATGGTTTGCCTAAAGTTGTAGTTTCAAAGTAGAATACAAGGGAGATATGCAAGTTTTTAACAAATAATGGAAGAAGTAGTGAAACAGTCTTGAGAACTGCGTGGTTGATTCCCTTTGATAGAAACATTTGTATCAAAATTATGTCTTTTCTGGTAGGGATCTACTCCAGTTCTACATGTTATAGAATAACCTGTAACTTCAATGTCAGAAGTTACTGATGGAATTCCATGAGTTGCTTCATGGAAGAGATTAAACCATGTCAAGAGCCTTATATTCTGTTGCCTGGAACAGGGAGAAAGAATAAATAATTAAGAAATTGACATACCAGGATTTGACCTTTTGAGAAATCTGTTTAATCTCTAAGGGTTTTCCTGTTGCTTTCTCTAAGCTTTTCTAGCCTGAAATGAATCTGGGTTACTCCCATCATTGTAATGCTGGTGATTTGGGGTCAAACAAAGGAGAAATAAGGACACATAAGCACGGAAGTAATAATTGCCATCTTTTTGATGAGGTCAGTTAAGGCCATTGAAGGTGTCTGCTCCAGGCTGAAAACTGCAGAATAAAATATGAAAAAAATAAGATGCTAGACACAGAATAATTAAGTTATTAGATACTTTGACTTTCCTTTTCATGAGTTGTTACTCCTGGAATCTCTCTGTAATTCTATCGTCAGTCCAGCGTTTGACTTCATAACCATCACTTAAGCTGTGTCTGTCTTATCTGATTTATCCCACATGTAGCTTTTGAATCAGTTCACTAAGAATGATGTATAGGATTTTCTGTAGTGTATGGAAATATATATATATATATATATACACACACATATATATATGCACATATATATACATATATGTATGTATTAGGCATAATAGTACCTGTGTAACCATATGGCAGGAGTAGTGAGGATTAATATTTTTCAAGTACTCTGAGATCTTTGGAAAGAGGAAAAAGGACTGAATGTAGCATCATGAGCACCGGCTATTTAACAGCAGCTCTAATACTGAATGTTTTACGAAACTGAAAACAGAAAGCTCAGAGTCACCTGAGAAATTTGTGTTAGTTTGTTCTAGCTTGGCTAGGAAGGCTGCAAGCCAGTCTTCTAGAGATAACTGATACTGTTGAAGTAACCCAAAAATTGGGTGGAGACAGTGAAATTTTGAAAGAATGAACAGTAATTACTTAACAGAGTGAGCAAAATCAGTTTCCCTTTCAGTTTCTAAAATCAACTTAGGGTTGGGCAGTGCTTTTGCTTTTTTAAACAAGATTTTACAGTGTAAGAGGAGAATGTACTGGTAATTCTGCTTTATAACAACCATAATAAGTGGCATGTGAATTTTGCCTATATGTACATAGGGCAAAATTCTAGTACCCCTTTGAATATATTTTAAAAAATATAATTCAGGGATCTGCATTAGAGTAGTCCTTAGCTGAAAGATCTTAGTGTGCAGTTTTTTGTATCTGACCAATTACCAGAAAAGTGCAGATGTATTAGCTACATGCTTTCCAAGATGCCAAATCATGTGAAAATTAATTCAGCATTATGTTGCTTTCTGACAACTTCCTAAAAAAACAGATTCTCATTGTTAATGTTAGTTGACCCTAGTGGAATGGAGGATCTGGAGGAGGTCAACAGCTGCCCCTGCATCTAAACAAGTGGATTGACTAGGAGCAGGTTCATTCATGCCAGCCTCTTTGTCCCACTTCTCTGTCTTTTCCCATACGTGATACACTGCAATACTTTCAATCCTCCCCTTTCTCCACCTTTGGCCTTTGCCTTTAACAACATCCTGCAGTAAATCTTTAGCAATCCCTAAATGCAAATTAAGGAATTGCAGCCTGAAGGTAAAAAATACTTTTTTTTGATCTCTGAATTCACTGGCCTATGAATTCTAGTGATATGTTTGTCACATTTTATTTTAAAATTTATTCTGAGTTCATCAGCCAGTTCATTCTTATGTTGTTTTGCTTCCAACTGCATTTCTGTATTGGCAGAACCCTGAACTGAATAGTATGCTTGAACAAAACCAAAATTTGCTAGCATTTTGTAGTGCATGTTAAATGCCTGCTGCCACTGATTTGATAGCCTAGCTCATGGCACATGGAAGTAAGTGTTCTCCTATACAAGTCTGATTTCATAAGTGGTATGTATTTTTGTGAAATTATGGTTGTCTTCATAAGCTGTTAAGGTGGATAATAAAAGCTTTTTTCTTTTAGTAATTTTATTCATTAATATAATTGAATCTCAGTCAGTTTTTTCTTTTACAATGACACCAAGGTACTGGTTTGCTTTTGTGAAACTTTGCAGTCTTTGAAATATTTCTTCTGTGGGAAATTGTGGGCGTACCTGTGTTGTGCGTGTCTTTTAGACTGTCTGGATGAAAAGAAACCTGAGAAACTGAAGGAGTTAGGAAAACTATTTCATCTAACTGGTGATAGTTCATCAAGCTGTAGTAGTCTTGATGTTTAAAAGCTAAAACAGGATGACTGAATGTTTCTGTCTAATACTTTTGAGAACTGAGAGGAAAAGCTGTAAGAATATGTACTGAACATATATGCATGTCTCTACTGTGTGTATTGAATGCTGTAGATACAAATGCTATTGCTTTACAAATACTGATGTGTGACTATTCTTCCCTTCTGCTTCAGAAATCATTAGGTTAGGTGTTTGTGCCTGCCAGAGTGCTGTGCTTTGTTTCAAACTGGCATTGCTTTGTTCTGCTGTGGACGTTTAAACTTGAAAGAGCAGTTTTACTGATGTATTGGTGCCTCTGAACTGAATGGTCAAAACAGCCCATGTTTGGGGAATTATATCACTAAGAATTAGGCCAGCACTTCCCTGGTACATTCAGGCATTTTCCTATAGTCCTTTGTGGCTGAAGAATTGAAGGTGGTCACTTTTTAGATATTATTTCTGATCTAAAAGGAACTCTTAGCCAAAGATATTTGTCATTATAGCTTTAATAAAGGGGCCAGAGAATACTAGGTTCAAAAAAGTAAACTTATTAAGTTAGTCTTATCGTAACAGCCTAAGAATGTGTTAGGAATCAAGGAGCCGCTAAGATTTCATAGCAAATTTGTAAATGTATTTCAAGCTGAACTTGTTAAAGTTTTCATTGTTCTGTAGGGATCCTTCATTTGTGAGGCTCTGGATGAGAGACAGACAGATCTGTATCTTGCATCTGTGTCATATATGTCTCTGTTGTATACTGATTAATGTTGAAATGATTTCTGGAGGCAGATGTTGGATTTGTGCATTTGTGTCCAGATATTTTGCTACGTTTTGCTACCTACCTCTTATTTCAGCAATTTATCTCTTAAGCATTAAAATGAACTAGTACAAACTAAATTATGGTTTTATTTAGGTTTTGGTATTTCACAGCATTTTCTTTTTCTTTTCATGTCTTGCTCACTTCTCCCCAAGATTCTTCCTTCTTATAGACATGAATCTGTAGAGTGGATTATGTGTATATAGACATCATAAAAGAACACAAATTATTATAAAATAGTTCTTGCAGCTTGATAGAGTTTAATATATGGGTGAGGCAATGTTTTAAGGCCCTGAAAATTAATTGAGTCATAGTAGCATCAGATGATTTCCAGGTTGTGATGACAACTGACACATATATTTCTCAGCAAGAGGACTGAATCAGTGTGAAACCTCTGAAGTTATTAAAAGAAATGTTAAATTACAGTGGAAGACTAAGAAAGAACTCCCATTGCTAAACCTGAATCAGGGCTCATTACATGATGTTAAAGAAAGTGTTTACATTTCTTGATTTCAGATGTCTTGGATATAGAACATATATTTGCCTAGAATAAAAGCACTTCAAG
Source organism: Corapipo altera (assembly GCF_003945725.1). Taxonomy (NCBI): domain Eukaryota; kingdom Metazoa; phylum Chordata; class Aves; order Passeriformes; family Pipridae; genus Corapipo; species Corapipo altera. Next base: position 35,261 of record NW_020884898.1, on the reverse strand, counting down.
GCACGTGTTCTCCAGTCCATGCATAATGGTTTAATACTGTGCATCAGACCAATGAATTTAACTTAAACTATAGTTGCTGTACTCTTAGCATCTATCTGGCAATGTGTGTGGTTCTACTCAGGAATCACTGAATCATATTTCTAAATTAAGATATGCTTTTAGTTAAGATCAGAAGAGAAATTTAGTGTTGCATCCCAGTTATTGAATGTACTCGTTTAATAATTTCAAATTCTGATTTCAGTTATTATGATCACAATATTGTCTTAAATTCAGTGGTTCTAAACTGGACAAGTGGTACTTTTGAAACCTACCTGTTCTACAGCAGCACTCTCTCAACATCTAGTCTTAGTCCATTTTCCTAAACACTTCCTTTTATAGATGGTATTACAGTCAGAAGAGCTATTTGTCTATGAAATAGGGATATGTTTTATTTTTTATCAAGACAACATTTGTTAAATCCACCAAAAAAAAGCACTTAATGAGCAGCACATAACACAAAACATTTCCACAGAGAGCACTTTGTTACAGAACAAAAACACCTGTTAGAACTAATGATTCCCAAAAAATTCCAGGTTTTGTATCTTTGAGATGTACAGAAAGACATTTTCAGTCATTGTTTATTACCACATTTTGTTTAGCCGTTAATCTATATCAATGTTACTACACAGGTCATATCAGATTTCAGCCAGAATTAATTTTTCCAGTTATGGAGCAGAGCAAAATTAACTGTTCCAAACCATTTGGATAACTTTCTTTCACAATTTTTGGAAATTTTGCTGAAAAAACTGTAATTTTTTACAGCTTTGAAGACTGACTTTGTAGTTCACAAGCTCTCAAGGTGATACTTGAAACTAATTTTGTTGAATATTTGTGAGAGTCTTAACAGCGTCACAAGTGGTCATCAATGCACAGGAGGAAACTGGGATTAAAGTGCAGGGAAATCAAAATATTTTAAAATGTCACTTATTTCAAGTTTTAGGTCTCAATACAAAAGGTATTATTACACAGATTTCAGAAGATTTTTCTGTAGATGAAGATGTATTTTTACTTTGGCAATGCGCTTTTTTTGACTAATTCTTTTCTCCACACTGCCTGGAGCAACTGTTTTCAATGCTCATCTTCGTTACTGGGTGTGGTTGAAACCACTAAAAAATGGTAATTAAACAATTAAAATTCACCCATAGTATGGGCTTCCAGTGATTTAGATGCATAGAATCAGTGAAGTTAGAGTGTTTTTACCCACACAGGCTTTTCAGTAGCACAGAAAGCTTCTGGTTTTTTCAGTACTGCTTTTCTTTCTCTTTACAGAAATCTGGGTGTAAGAGAAAATTGAATGATTTCTTAGTGGTTCTGTTTAATTGGTAGAATTCAAGCAGTCGGTTACACTGAAATATTCAGGAAATTCAGTCTGTCATCTATAGATACAGATCTAGATAAATGTATCTAAAGTAGAATAAGAATTTTATATAGATTAATGCTTTTTTATAAAAACTATAGTGACTAAAATTTTGATTGGTATATGGTGAGCCAAATTCTGCCCATGGATATCTCACTGGAAGATCCTATAAGGACTTCTTTCATGTTGCAGTTCGATGAGAATAGAGCTTGGCTTTAAGTAGTTAAGAAGGGCAGAAATCTCTGACATCTGATTTTAAGGGAAAATCTTATTTCTGAAGTGGAATTTCCCAAATTAAATTCACCATCTCAAAATTGTTTTAATCAAATCATTTATTATTTTAAACTCCATAGATCTTAATGAAAACATGCCTAAAGATCACAAAGATTGGATAATGTGTCAAGCATTCACTGAATATTTGACTTTTTCTTGTTAATTATAGGTTAATATATTAATCCCTGTTCCAAATAAATAGTACATCTGTACTAATTGCATTTGTCTTCATTTACAGATGCAGAACCACGGTATTTGGTTTCAGTAAGACCAGCACGTGTTTCAAACAAGAAATCTTGTTCAGGTAATTTAGAATTACTGCATCTTTTTCTTGAAGTATTTGAAAGAAGACAGAATCTTTTATGTAACTTTAATATGGAGATGACTCTCAGGATCACTGGACTGTTGCAAAAAATAAACTGATGCCCCATCCCTGGAAACACTCAAGGTCAGGCTGTGAGAAATTTGATCCAGTTGTAGATGTCCCTGCTCATTGCAGGTGGCTTGGACTTTTAAAAGGACCTTTTCAAAAGGGCCTTTAAAGGTCACTTCCAACCCATATTCTCAGATCTTTATATGATTGTTTTTCTAGTTCCTGCTAACTGCTTGGGATTAATTTCAACTTGGTTTTGTGCAGACCTAAAACAGTTTGTCTGGAAAGATTTTGGAAAGTGATTTACCTTTCAGATGCAACATACATATACATATATATATATCAAAAACCACAAAAACAAAAAAATGCCCAATGCACTATTTGGTCATAATTAATTTTTATATCTACAGTCTACCCTCATAACAGGATTCAAAAGGCATGAGAAGAAAGTTAATTGGATCTGTTTCACAACAGTGAGAAATAGCACCATTAGATCAGTGGCTTACAAACTTTCAGGGAATGTGTTGTCACCTGTACATTTTGAGGAGGTTCAGATCCTTTAGATTTTTGAAGTACGTAATGTGATGCAAATAATATATCAATTTCCCTTAATTAATCATCTTCCAAGCACCAGAGGTTCTCCTTAGGTTTATAACAGTCTATAAACCACAGATTCAGAATAGTTTCTCTAGATCATTTGTTCATTTCCACCTTTTAGCTTTTAAACTTCCTTTAAATAAAGTTCGTCCTCTACACAAGAGTTTTGCTCCTTAATTCAGAGCAAAACTAAAGTGAAGGATCATAAAAAAGCTGTACATTTTCAATATAGTAGATAGTTAAAACAGAAAAATTCCCCAGATGCAGATGCTGACTCTGATTTTACCTACAGTAAAAGGCAGAAGAACTTTTGTAGGTTTTATATTACTCTTGATGAAAAACACTGCGGAAAGTATCGATTATCTATGGACCTATTTGCAGTGTTAGTAAGAAATCTGCTCAGAAGTTACTATTTCTGTCACATCCAAAGAGAGACTTCCTGATATCCTGAACTCTGTGTCATACCTTCTGTGATATGGACCAAGACAACCAGAGCCTTGAATTTAATCTACGTATAGCTTATTCTTGTACTAAGTATACCCAAATCACCAATTGTTCGTTTTCAAAAACTAGATTTAACGGGAATATTAGGCTGAAAAAAGAGATCAGACACTGTCTCTGCCCCTTTTGTAAATCACACATTAGAAATGGTGGCTGTGAAAAAAAAAAAGAACTGTTGCACCTTTCCCTTCAAGCTTAGAAGTGAAATAGGCCTTCATTTACTTTACTATCCAACTGCAGGAGAGAGAAGCTAATTTTATATATTTCGTATGTAGGTCGGACCAAGACACAAAAGCCTCTGCAGCTGGTAGTTGGCACTCTCACCCCAACCTCTGTGTTTCTCTCTTGGGGCATCCTAGTCAACCCTCAACATGACTGGACAGCAACAAGTAACTGTGCTAGTGACAGGTAACATAAGAGAAAAACCTTTTTTTTTATTACTCTCTTGATTTAAGTCAGCGTAGCTCTCTGCTGTGCCTAAAATAAGTTTTAAAGTGGAAACAAAAATGTTGGGAACAATAGTTCTGAATGTGAAGTAAGTTTTCTCACTTATTCATTTGATGCTTTGAAAGTCTTTATCTTGAGTGAAAATTTAATCAGAAATCTACATGCTGAAGTAAAAATCTTGCTATTTCACAGTACATCCTTTGTTCTTAAACCAATTGCCTTGACTCTACCTTCAGTTGTACCTTAACCAGTTGAAAGAAACTTTGTTAAATCATAGGAATTTTTTTTTTAAAGTTGGCTGAATAAAAGTAAAAGAATTCTTTTGTTGTGCTGTGATAAGGGAATGATGCCTTGTCTTAATGGTGTTTGATTTTTATTTCCTGTATCTGATGTTATCACTGAAACAACTTTTCCGATCTTGGTATAATACAGCTTTCATTAATTTTCTGTTGTAAGTAAAATAAGATCTCATCTACTGTAACATATTTGGTGTGCTGCAATTATTTAATGGGTGTTACAGTAGGTGGAGAGCTCACGAAGGCTCATCAAGTAGCAGTTTCAAGAGAAGTCATAGTGCTGGGGAGCTTCTCATTAAAGTGTACTCGTGCATTTTAGGCAACTCTTGGCAGATTAATAAAATTCATCTTTGCAATTATTTAAATTGTTAATACAGATGTTTTCCCTGCTTTGTCATTTTGGTGTTCTCTTTGTATTCTTCCTTTTATGACAGAATAATTTTTTTTTACCTTCATTTACATTGTGTGAAGCTCCATTTGACTCAGCAGTGTTTTCTAAAACCATGCCTTTGTTAAACCATGTAAAACCATGCATTTTTTTCATTATTCAGAACATTTTTTTCCCTGCCTAATGTTTGTCTAGGTGCTGTCTAATTTAGACTTGAATCTTTGGTGTTCGTAATAGAACTCCCATTGATGCCATTAGACTGCATGTCAAACATACATTATGTCAAAAAAAAATCCCATGTTACCAATATGACCTTTTTCTTAACTCTCAAAAGTTTTGGACTAAACGTTTTCAACCTTCAAAAATTTCTCCTGAACAAATTGAGATCTTTCTCACCAGCCAGAATTTCAAACACTTTTGAAGAAAACAATGTTAATGTTTATTAGGAAATTTCCAAAAATGTAATTTGATTGGACTTTTTTTCAGTAGAAGTAAAAGTTGGCTCAGGCTTAAATTTTGCTCTTTCAATTCAAGAAAGAAGCAAATATTTTCCTCCTGTAAGCAATCAAGGAAATGAGCTGGAGGAGCCTCTAAAGTATTTTGTGCACATAATGATTTTAGCACGAATTTTACCAGGGAACTTATCTTCTTTATGTGCTGTGTCATCACCAAAGTTACAGCACCCATTGTGCAGTGGGAAGGAAGAACACTTAGAAGAAGCCTATATCCTGTACTAATCCACCTGGAAATTCAAGGCATATGGTATCCACCACAATGCTTCATCAGCTTTGGGTTTTCTCCTCAGTAGCTGAATTTTCTTGTTGGACATTCATTGACTCAAAGTTTGAACAAATTCTTTAACACAGTATGGAACGTTTTTCAGTTAGCCCAGTGTGCTGCTGGTGTCTTGTTATGTTTAGAATACATTCTGTATGTTTGCTACTATAGTCTAAGACAGTTGTTTTTGTCGTGTCTTTGTGTCAAGTCATGGTATGCTGTTTTTAGTTAAGTGTTGTTTAATTTGGTCAAATAATTCCTCTCAGAAAATACTTTTAATGTACCCTTCATTTTGTTGAAATATTGTCAGACTGTACAAAAGTGCTGTCTCTGTACTTCCCTTTTGTCTGCATAAAATGACTTGGTTATAAGAGTTGTATCATTCATTTTGTTTGATTATCTCCCTGTATTTCAGCTCTAAAGATTCACTGACCCTCAGGAGTAGCTAGTTTAAAAACACAGAAATCATGTCAAAGTATGGGTTTATACCTATTTAGCAATCAGAGTAATAAATTTAATTAAGAAAAAAAAGTCACTTAAGTGGTTCTCTTATTTTGTTTACCTTTACTGGACCAAACTGCTTGTGATTTTGTATAGATGAGGTTAACAGTTTTCCACGTGACCATGGTGTGTATATCTGTAATTCCAAGAGAGATTAGATCCATATATATTTCTAGTCAGTGTATAGAAGAAAAACTGTTAATTTAGGATAATAATTTGAATGGCAATTGCTAATGTACGATAAGAAAAAAATAGGAAGTAGCCCACTCTTAACAAGTTAGCATCATGTTAAAAGTACAAGACTTAAAAAGCAGTTAATGAATTCATCACCATTTCTGTCTATTGCAGGGGAATTCTACTCACTTACTTGATCCTTTTTCATCTGGTGTGTTCTCCTTACTGTGACATGTTACTGTGTACTGTTAATCATTCTCAAAATTGCTGTAAGTGACTAACCTCTAATCTTTGACATTGGCATTACATGGCAGTTAGGACCTCCTAACTCAATTCTGTCAGTAAATATCCCACCATGTTTTAGATTCGTAACTGTGTGTCTTGAAACGGAATCGCTGTTCTTGGCCTCAGATTTTACCACCCCTGGGTGGACATTAGGCTTTTGTACAAATGTTGCATAATATAAGTTATTTGAACATGTTGCTGACTCAGAAGATGAAAACCACATGGAATAGCAGAGATCTGCTGGCCAAGATTTTCTCTGGTGCGAATCTGATCTCAGTGGGATATTCCTTAGAAGATCTGGTTTTGTAAGCAAATGAGTTTTGAATTAGAAGTGCCATGCTCTAAAAGAGCATTGGTATCTTTTACTGATTCAGTGAAATTTTTGCTTGCTTCTTGAAGGCACATAGTGGTCTTCTGAATCTACAAAGTGCTTTTTAAGAAACTCCAGTGAAGAAAAAGTTCTTCTGACATTTTTCAACAAACCATTCTTTGCTTTCTTAACTGTCTAGAGATTAAGGGCATAAGCTAACAGAGTGCTGTGTATTTCCTTCAAGATAACCCCAAATGCTAATTTCTTGTTGAAGTAAAGGTATTCACTGCCATTTTTGTGGATCAAAAGTCTTTGAAATGTCAAAGTTTGAAGCCTCATTGAAGTGACACTTATCTCTGATCAGAACCTTATGAAATGACTACTATCTCTGATCAGCACCTTAACACTAGAACAAAAACCAAAACCAAATAAAAAGACCTAAACCAAAAAAACTCAAGTGATTAGTTCTATGTAACTGGTGAACATAGAACTTCCTGCTTGACACCAGGAAGATTCCACTGTGTGGAGTTAGCTTCTCAACATCCTCCTTTTTCTTGCACCAGTGTGGGACAATTGACGAGGGAGGATGGGAAATTCATGATAACCTACTGCACAGCCATGTTCAGTTCCTCTTTTTATTGTTTCTGAGAGAGTAGAGACTTGTTTTCTCTCTGCCTCTCTATGTTCAAGCAAACATTGGTGGACAGAGCTGCTATAGAGCTGGGGCTATTTTTACTGCCCATTTAGGTCTGAAAAAGAGAGACTACTCTATAGATTTTTCTTTTTTTGCATTTGCTTTGATTAGAACAACTCTGAAGATCCCAAAATGAAGCTGGGGTCAAAAAAAATGGACTTTAACTTTCAGTTCTTTAGGAGGGAAAGTCAGGGGAAGCAATAGAAAATGTTATTTTTCATGTTAGACAAACACAGGGTGTGTAGATACAGTAAAATATGGTATTCTATTGAGTGGATTGTATAGAAAAACAAACATGCTTTCAGACACATGCGAAATAGAAATTTAAAACCTGAAAGTATTTTTTAAGTTAAAAACTTTGACAAATTCTGACTGGCATTGTTTAAACTTGTTTGCCCGTGATTTAAATATCCTAATGTTGTACTTGCAAGTGGTGCATATTCTGTGTTTTATTTAGTTTGTATCTGATGCTTTAAAAAAAAAAGAAAGGAAAATAGTGAGTGAAAAACAAGAGAAAAATCCATACTCAGTCTATGTAGTATACATTGTATAGTACATAGTGGGGTTTTTAAAACCCTAAATTCAGAAATATATGTGCCTATCTCCTTCTGTTCCTATTTACAAACCTCTCACTATGCAGCTGCCAACTTAATCATACTTTGTGTCATACAAAATGTATTTCAAACTTAGAAAAAATTTTTAAGGAAAACATACAGCAGCAAATGCACTTCTTGAGCTTCAGATGCTTTTCAGCTACTGCTGTGGGAGCATATGCTAAAGGCTTGTTTAAACATGGAATGATTTGTTACTCTTCAGCCTCTCATTCTTCAGAGTTCTCACTCTTCAATTTCTTTCAGTCATTCTACAAAAAAATTTACATGAAGAAAATGCATGTTAGCGATCATGTAAAATTGAAAACTAAATTAGAAAAAGCTTTGCAAACTTAACTGTAATTCTTTCCATCTTTTTATATATGTCTGTCTGTTACTTTAAAGTAAACTTGGCAATAAAAAGGGAAATAATATAATCAAAATAATATAATCAACTCCGTGTGCCAATTTGTGAAACACTCTCTATCTGAAAAATCAAAGTTCAAACCATTTTTTTTATTACTTTCTAACACTAAATGGATACTGTGCTTCTAATGAACTGTAACAATAAACAAATAAATAAATATATTTTATTATTAATCTTCTTTTAAAAAGCCTGATTACATTCCTATGCACGAAAATAAAATGAGTCTTATAATTTTTGTCTCTGGCAACATGAAATGACAGAGCTGGAATGTTCTTATATCTCCAAGGCTTAATTGTTTGTTTAGTGTTACGTTTGACTAAAATAGTCATGATTAAATTGTTTGGAGTTTTGGTTGAGATCTGGTTCCAAATAAACCCATGATATTTATACAAACTGACCTACTCTGGAAATCTCATAAAACCATCTGCCTTATAAGATTTCCAGTATCTAATTTTTCGTGCCTGAATACTTGACTATGTGAGCGTTTTCTGGGAATTTGACTGAAAAGAGATTTGGTGAAAAATTGGAAAAATAGCACTGGAACTCTCGGTGAGATAGAGTCATTCATAGTGATAGTGATACAAAAAATAATGTTTTGTCTATCCATCTTAGAATTTTACTTCTTTTAGCAGCAAACAAGATCTGCTTAATTTCAAAAGCAAAAATTCTGTGTGCTGCTTCTTTAAAGTGCTCATTGTATTTTGATTTCTAGTGTAATCAAGAGGCTATCTCTAAGCAGAGCACTGCCTTGCATTGTAGAGTTTTAAAAAACTAACTATGTAAATTGAACATAGAAGAGAAACATCCTTCTGTGTTGGGCTGAGAGTCTTGTATCAGCTTTGCCGACAGTGGTTGGCTTACAGAGTATTATTGTAATTTGTGGCTTCCTTTAAATAACGAAATTGGTCTTATTTTATTTCTGCCATCACATTTTGTGTTCATCTTATGGGGAGGTAAGAAAAGTCAGAATATTGTAAAAGATATAGCTTGTTAATGTAGGTAGAGTTTCAAGAAGGCAGACATTAAACATACCATGTTGCTACACAAACACATATCGAGAGAGGCAGTCTTGGCAAATGTAGCCTCTTTATTCCTTTACTGTAGTGGGTTCAATTTCTTGTTTTGGGTTGTTTGGTTTTGTGACTGTTGTTGGGTTTGGGTTTTTTTTCGTCATTATTGCATGAATTAACTATTCTGAGTGGAACAGTATCCCTCACCTGCTTATGACACCTTTTGTTTTAAGTTGCTGAAGCTCATTATGCTTGCAGTTGTCTAGTAAAAACAGAGGAGGTAAAGTTTCTCTACAGTCCCCAGGGTAGCTTGATGGGAGGTATCCTTTAATAAGTGAAGCATTGTCTGTTAGGGTAGAGGCATAAGTACTAATTTTTATGGAGCTTAATGAAAGAGCTCTGATGTTTTATAGAACGCTAGCTGGAAAAGAAATGAAGTGAACTCTGCGATCTTTTGATTTGCATTTGTTGTAAATAGAAATACAAGAGTTATTCAATAAACATTATTCTGATAAAATGTACCCTTTTCATATCCCTCACCAAAACAAATAAAGAATCAACAGTAAATATTAAATTATGATTGTTAGGTCTTTGTACCTGCTGCGAATCCAGAATAAAATAAATTTTTACCACATGTAACTGAGTGTGCCACCTCCCAGCTGAAACATCTAACTAGTATTAACAATTGTGAATAGCATTCCTAGGACTGTTCCAAAGTTACTTTGATATTAGCTGTTATTGATGTTGACTGTTACTTTGATATTAGCTATTAGGGCCCTGCAGTATGCAATCAGCTTTTCATATTCTTACGTAACAGAGATAATGGGAAGTGTTCTGTCTGAGAAACATGTGCTATACTTTCCCTTCTGTGTCACAGTGACTCTGCTGTGTTTCAGCCTGCCTTCTGTCGTAATGGGGGGGCATCTATGGAGATGTCTCACTAAGTGTTTGCAGTTCAGGAGAAAGTTTTGCAGCTTCTGACACATGCAGCAGGCCAGCTGCACACCTTTTCTGCATGTATGTCACTGCCACAAGGGGATAAATACGTGCGAGTGATGACTGGATGTCATTGATTTCTCATGTCTTCAGTTATATGTGTTGAGTGTTTGACAGTGCAATTTTTTATGAAATGAAGGTTTGAAAAAGGGAGAAATTAAAATTATAACAAAATTCAATTGGTAAAATGTTCTCAGTCAGGCATTGAAATTGCATTTTACTCAACTGTTTGTTGCTCTGGTTTAACAATAAATGATTGTTCTTTTATGACAAAACTTAGCATTTCTGGATTTGTACTCTATAAACAAATGATTGCATTTCCCAAAAGTGCATGTTGTATACGATTTGGATATTTTTGATAGTCAAATGATTGTGACTTGCAAATTGTTAAATGGAACTTACAATTTCTGTGCTATTTGTTTCTCTTTCTAATGGCATAGTTTGTCATAACTCTGAAAATCTTGTCAGTTTTTTTAGTAGTTTTGAATTTTAGTGAAAGGTTTTTTCTTGTTGTGCAAGTGTTGTTGGTATTTTAATTCATGTTAGGGTGAAGGAATTTGCAGGTATGGAGACAGCAATCAAAAATAGAACATTTGTTTCCTTAGAAGCAAGTGGGAACAGCCACTTAAAATCCTATTCATTGTGAACAAGTTTTTAGTGGGTTTTTTCATCATTTCTGATACAGGTATTCATTTTGACTGTTCAATAACTGAAATGAATCAGTATACTCTTCTTTTCTCATTACATAAAACCACTTTATTTCTATCCCATTGAACTAAAACAGGTAGGAAAATGTACGGATGAAGAAGAAAACAAATGAAAATTCTTCTTTCAGGCACAGTGGGAAGAAAGTGGCTATTTCCACTTGAGATTAACATTTTGGTCATAGATCTATCTGTACTTATTCCAAATTCCTTACCAAAAAAGTGTACAGGATTCAAGAAGATGCATTTATGTTGAAGATTGGATTTGCTTATTACTGCTATATCCTTTGCCTTTGACAGGGAGTTCAAGTAAGCTTTTCCTATCTGTTAATGTCTGATTGACCACTCATGAATGGATTAAGAGGATAAAGGAGAAGAAATTTTCCTTATTTTAATGTTGCCAATAGTTTCTTGTTAAAAATGTTCTTTACCAGCTTAACTGATCTATTGTTTGAAATTTGCATAGATCACAGCCCACAGAAGTAAGGAGCGGATTATTCCTTAGTAGGAATTCATAAGAGAGAGGATATTCCCTTTCCTTTTGAACTTTTACTATTCTTACTTTGAACACAGAGTAGTGCAGCTAATGAAGAGTTACATGAGCCAATATAAATACTGGTTTTGTAACTTGGTGAAGTACCTGAATGAACTAAATTGTAGCAACTAAAACACGAGAATCTGTATTTTTGGTGCCAAGAAAAAAATTGATAGTTATAAGATAAAATATATAAACAGAGCGAATCATTGTGTATGTAAATATTTTCCATACTTGCCTTGTCTTTTGTTGTGTTTTAATAATGAAATAGGAATTTCCTTGTGTTCAACATGTTTCACATGTACTGTATTCTGAAAGTGCTCTCCTGTAAATTTGGCAAAGGCAGCTTTGTGCATTGACTACATTATATTTGGTCCACCGAGTAATTTTATTCTGGACCTTTGATACCTTTTCAGTTGATTAAAGAACTTTTTTGGTTTTTTTTTTCCCTTAAGTTCGTTTCCTTCGTCTCCATACATTTGCCTATATAATACCTGGAATAAATTTCACAATCTTAAGTTGCAAGCCTTAAATTGCTCTGTTAAAGTGTGGCATAATACAATTGGGTGGAATTCATTCTTTTTCAGATGATGTAAATGTGAAATGGATATGGGCAACGGATATGCGTAATTTATGTTATGTGTAACAATCTTTGGTAATACTTGGATTAGAAAGTTGCCAAGTGTCTCTGAGATTTGTTTTTACAAAACCAGAAATCTCCAATATATTCTGGTAGTGATTCAGCATGTGTATTGAAAATGAGACTATAGTAGGCTGGGGAGTTCTTGTGCTGAAGCTCTCACCATTTCCATTGCATTCTTATATTGGTTAGCATTGCAGTCATACTTTTTCAGGGTGGTGCTGGTTGATAGAATTGGGCAATTTCTGTAGAAATGTTTTTTAATTTCATAGTCTGTTAGCATTTATCACACTACTGACTTAAACTGCTGAAATTAATGTTTTGGTTTATTTTCTTGTTTGAAGTGTGGGCAATGCATAATGGGATCACTGAATGAGGAATGTGTTATACAAACATCAACTATTACTGGTATTCTCTTGAGAGTGTTTTGGACTAGTTTTGAGGGAACACCTTTCACTGGGTTGATATAGAAGATTCTGAGAAGTCGGTTGAGTAGTAGACACATGATTCTATTGACTAGTTCTGGCATATCTCAGAATCACAGGAACTGCTTGCAAAATGAGGTTGCAGTTTGTGGTTAGAACCTCGTTCACAGGGTTGTTTGTGAAAAGGAGACTGTTCTTTTGCCCTTCTTATAATGTCCTGGTCTGTATGATGGGATGTATATATATGAAACATATGCTGGCTTTGCTGACATTTGATGATCAAAAAGGGCCAGAAAGAACAAGAACAATGGAACAGTGGTGGGTAAAGTTATTTTATTAATTCTTCGCAAAAATAGTTGTTGTTTCTTTGTGTAGATTTTTCCTTTTTTTTTTCCTCAACCAGGTTCTATACAGTTCGCTACAGAGAAAAGGGTAAAGACAAGAAATGGGTTTTTCAGCTCTGCCCAGTTACAGAGACTGTGATTGACAATTTGAAGCCAAACACACAGTATGAATTTGGAGTTAAAGACAATGTAGATGATAGTATTTGGAGCAAGACTTTCAATCATAAGACAGTTCTCTCTAGTAAGTATTTGACAATAATTAATCATATAGCTACTCAGTTTGACTATTTTTTCCTCTATTGTGGTATTAGTTAGAGTAAGGCTACTGATCAGGTTTCTATTGTTTATATGCTATCCTTTATGCCCCTAACAAATTATTTTAGGAATTGGTGAAAGTAGAAACGTTTTGTGTTTGAAAAACTGCCACCTACTTTCTGAAAGGTGTTCTCTTGCCATTGCAAACAGAACATCTGCTTCAGGCTGGTGGAACTCTAACAGTGATTAGTTCAGATACATGTAAAGTGTTGAGTATGTGTATTTATACTTCTGACTGTATTCTAAGGTTTTTCCTTAGACCGTGAATAATAAGATGATCAACTAATCAAGAAATCCATCAACCATCATCCAACTAATCCATTTAATTTATTCCATCAAGTAATTTGAGTTGATGGAAATGATTACCCTTGTTTGAATCTCCTTTTATACCTGCATTTATGTTGAAGGTGGTAAAAAGCTAGACAGGGCCTGTCTTATCCAGCATACATCACAATGGGCCCTTTCTGACTCTGCTAGAAAATTAAATCTGAAGCTAATTTTTAGTCATGGAATTACATGAACTGTGTTTGAAGCATGCACTGTCATGTATGCTTTCGTTTGTGTTTTCACAGAGGCAGTGTATTACATCTCTGGCTGTTCTGTCAGTCATATTTGAAGGTTTTACTCTAAAGTCCCAAGACAGTGTAGGCAAAGGGATGTCAAATTAACCCTTGAAAAACTGTGTGCATAGGAGTTTACCAAGCAGCACAAATGGACACTTCTTTTCTTTCAATTTCCTGTCTTGTAGTAACTGAATGTCTTCTCATATAGGAGAACCTCAACCAAACATCCTTCACTGTAAATTTTCTTTCCTCACTGAAGAAATATATAAATGACCATAAACTGAAACTTCTTTTACATATTATTGTATGTGTTGAATCCACAGGCCCAGTGTTGGGAGGAATTGGTAGGTGAATCTGGTTCTAATTTATGATTTGAGAAGACATAAAAGACATGGCAAATATTCAGTATTTATTTAACCAAAATTTTTCAACAGAGATGAAAGTAGCTCATTTTTTACCATCTTAACATGATTTTCTCATGACATCAGTGTGAAACTTCTGTCAGTTTTCCCTTGTCTTTAGTCCAGTAGTAGGTCCTGTTCTTTAAAACTATCAAGCACTTTGAAAGATTTTTTCCAACTTAAATGTATCTTAATTGATATTTCTTTAGAGTTGAATTTTTTTTCTAATGCTCATCTGTTTTGGATGCAATTGTGAACAAATATGACAATATGTAGCTTTACTCTTGTTTGCACACCTATTGTTACAGAGGGAGCAGAAAAGTGTAAATGTGGAAGACATAGACAAAATTTGAAGCATTATGCTAGATTAGAAGAGGTGCTTACCAGGACTGTTTTTCATCTGCACTTGACAACTGCATCACAAGAAGCTTTTAATACTAAGAAACTAAGAAGAAAAGCCTAACAGAAAACTTTCAGAGTTTAAATCTGTGGGTTACTTTGTTCATATGTCAAGATAAACGAAACCGTGTCAGACCCAAAGAAAAGTGATATATCTACTCTCTATTGCCAGTGCTAAATGTGTCTTTTTATAGAAGAGCATACTTAAAAGCATACTTGATATTGGAGACCTTAAAACAAGCTGCTTTTAGTCAGTCCTAGTACCAACCTGACAGATGGGATGCAGAAATTCCTCTTTCAAGTTAGTTCATTAGTCTTGTGGTTATATTAATTTTATTAAGGAATCCTCTTAAGCACCTCTGGCTTACTAAGGAGTAGTAAGTCTCAAAGACCACTTCAGCTCTCTTGTAGAACAAGAAGAATACATTTGATTTCCTTGCTGTCAAAATGCGAAGAGAAGGCTTTGCAGATGTATTAATTGATCTGAAGAAACAGGACAAAATAAAATTGTTCCACGGTGTGTCTTTATATAAGCTTGTAGTTAAGCCCCCTAACTTTCCTACCTATTGAAAAAGGTGAATAAACTTGGGTTATTTTGCTTTGGACAAAAAAAAAGTAATTATGTGTATTTATTTATCTTTCTGTCAAAACAGATAAAAAAGTAAATGGGCAATTCCAGAATATGTACAAGTTGGTACCCAATTCCCAAACACAGGTATGCAAAACAATCTTACTTTTTATACCAGATCTGTGATTTGTATGATCAAAAATTTTTTCTTCTCTGTTAAATTAAGAAATACATTATCAAGGCCCCAAATTGCCAATATAAAAAACCAATCTTTTAAATCTAAGACCTGATAACTGTATGGAGAAGTGTTTATATGTGTGACAAAATGATTAAGAATGGTAGCTGAGATGATTATTTATTAATAATGATATACTTATTCCAAATTAACAAAGATAAAGCTGATGGTTTCTGTGTGTGGATTTTAAACTTAAAATTTACTTATCCCTTTGTAGTAGTCAGGTTTGTTAACCTGTGATATTTGTTGTGGTCAGTAAATTTTGTGATGATCTGGTGCTGTGGTTTTATGGAATAATCTTGTAATTACTCAGATCTTCTGAAACTCTATTCATCCTTTTAAATTCACTGGTAGTTCCCATGTGTGAGGCAAGTGTTTGCAGAACCAGAGGAAGCTGGAAAGCGCAGTTTAATTTGCCTGTCAAGATTGCTAGACAGTTCATTAAATCCTTGCATGTGACAATTTGATGATTTTTATACATAAATAAATAAAAAATCTGACATTTGACATAAATGCTAGCCAACAAGCTTGATGGATTCATATGTTCATGGATTCACATACATGGATACTTTTTACTTCCAAAAGCTGAAGGAGAAATGAAGGCTCTCTAGATTGAACCTGTTATTAGACTGTTTTAATACAATGAAAAATAAACATTTTTTTCATGACTTTTGAGCATTACCTTTTCTACTATGAGATTAAATGGTTTCTTCATATTTACTTTTCTTAATTTTTCATCGAAGGGCATGTTTCAGCATCTAATCTTCTGGAGGTTGTTTTGTTTTGTTTTAAGGTACTATCCCTGAGGTAGACTATGGGATAACTTCCCAAGAAAAGTTGTAGAAGCCCTTCTTACTTCAGATATGTTAAAGGATTAAGTCATGAGTGTTAATTATTATAAGGGAACAAACCATTCTTCACAATTCTCTTCTATCTCAGATTTTCCAAGAGTTTTCATGGTAGGAAATGTTAATGTATGGTTTCTCGTTGTCTGTTCTTCATATTTTACAATACTGTAAATGATCTGTAATTATCAGATCTGGAATTCCTTCAGGAATCAAACCACAATTCATTACACAGTTTCTTCTATGAATAATTAGGGATAAATAGAATCATAGAATCATTAATGTTGGAAAACACCTTTAAGATACTCAAGTCCAACTGTCTACCCAGGACGACCACCACGTTTACTATTAAATCATGTCCTAAAGTACCATATCCACACATTTTTTGAACACTTCTAGTGATGGTGACTCCACCACTTCCCCATGTAGTCTGATCTAATGCTTGACACCCCTTTCTGTGAAAAAGAATTTCCCTAATGTCTAATCTAAACCTCCCTGATGCAACTTGGGCCATTTACATTCATTTAGGACAGTAATACGTTAATTACTGCATTATATAGAGAGTTAGAGCATTATAATTCTTAGGTTATTGGAAATATAGTCATGTCTTACATTCAAAAGGAAAATGAGTAATATAGATGCCGATGGTTAGATATTCAGAAAGGTGACATTTCATTATGTCAATGGAAGTCAGCTTTACTGTTCTTCCAATCAATCCCATAAGGGTCTTTAAAGTTACACAGGACAGCCCAAGACCAGGTAATTGAATCTGGCATATGGAGTGCAAGCTGAGTTCCTTTGCTCCTCTTAGGAAACCCTATGTGCCAGGACCCTGACTGTTATGCTGCTTCTGTGGAAGTAGCGATTCTATTTATGCAGAAGTCCTGAGAAAGTGAGCTGAAACAGTTTTCCAAATATTTGCACAGCTTAAGCAAGAAGGGAGGACTAGAGCCAACATCCAGTCTTTTTAGTCAGTTTCACGGGGCTTAGCTCCAGAGCAGAACTGCTTTATCACCCTCCACAGGAATATCATGAAAACATTCCACAGATTATTCTGAAAAGTCTTCTATCATTCTCTCTGTAGTGGTGGAAAAAGCCATAAAACTAAGGCTGGGAAGCAGAGAGTGGCCTGCTCTTCAATGTGCTTTATTACCTCAGTTTCCACAGAATTAGGTGGGGTATGTTTCAGTGGTGAAAAGCCAGAATGAGTGTCATTTAGGCCAAGCTTTTTTTGTGCCTTATTTTGCTCCAAAGACACAACTGACTCATACCAGCATGGTCCTAACTCTTCTCTGTGAGGACATTTTTAAAGGCTGTTTGTTAAAGTAACATTACTGATCTATCTAGTCATTCTGCCCTTTCAACATTGGTCACACATCAGCTTGTGTTTCTTTTGGCAGTTTCATTCTTTAAGTTTGTCCAAGCTCCTGGGGCTGTGTGAGCTACAACTAATGAGAGAGCAGAAGAAAAGGAGAGTTCTAGAGGTGGTCATTCTTCTTCCCTTCATAAACAGTGGGTGATGGTAGGGCAGAGAGAACGCAGTAAAAATTTATTTCCTCCTCTGTCGGGTTAGGTTCCTGTAGTTCCATAATATCAGTCTGAAAGGTGGCGTCCTCCTCAATTTTTCCAGCCAAAAAGGACTCTCAGCTTCTACCATTTGTTAAATTGCAGAAGAAAACATTCTCACTCTTCCAAAACTTATTCAATCCTTGTTGACCATGATCCTTCCTTGAGGAGTCTCTTATGTGTATGCCAGTTAGCTATGGCTTTTTGAAGTACTGGAATGTAACAGAGAAAGAAAGAACAAGTGTCTCTTCAAACAATGTTTGAGACTTGCAGTCCTTGATGCAATACGCCTTTTGTATATGGTCAGAAGTTAAGATATCTGACTTGTGGTATAATTTACATCTCTAATTTTCCTCAGAAATACCTTAGGAATATCTTATTTGCCATCTTCTTTTATGGTGGCAACAATCATTTTAGTAACTAGTGTTCCTAATACTGATATGCTTTATATTCCCTGCCTGAAAAATACAATTGATAGTGCCATTCCTACAGATGATGGGCTGATGTTTCCAAAATAGTTTGTCTAAGTAATAAATTTTACTGGACACAGAAATATCTAAAGTACTCACTTTTTGAAGACTGAGAAGAAAGCTTTGACAACATGGTGGTAGCTTTCAAGTGCAGCACTTACAGCTTCATGCAGGTGAGCTGTGTAACTACAACAGGTGGGGAATAAGGATTTCATGTCAAGGATTTGTTCCTGAGTGAAAAACTAAATTTTGAATGTATTTAAATGTCTTTGGCATTTTTATACTGCTGTCATTATAGCGATCCATTATTATTCAAAAAAGAAAGAATGCTCTTCTCAATACAAGAATCTTTTAGTGGTTATAATTATGATTAGAAGTTCTGCAGTGCATTACACAAGTTCTCACTACTTTCAGAACTGTTTATTTGATTCTAAGGTTTCTGATGAGAAATACAATAAAATTAACACCTTTTTATGATAAATACATTTCATCCCATTTGCTAGTCATGTGAAGAGTAGGGCTATTTCAGAAGGTGCTCATCTGCAATACAATTTTTTTACTAGAAAACAAAATAGAAATGTAGAAATTGTTAAAAAAGGAAAAACATAAGCAATAAAAAAGGAAGAGTCTCTTCCATCCTTCGTTAATGACAATGATTGAAACCTCTACTTAATTTAAGATTGTGTTCATGCCAATGCAAAACTGGCATTAGGTAGCAGAAAGTAATGGTTTTCACAGAATAAGTAGCCTCCATCCATTTCCCTAAGGAATGGTTCATCTTACTTGTGGAGATTGGCCTTCTTCCAGCTTCTTAGACTTTGGTATGTGTTTAATGTGTACTCAACAGTTGTTTTTAAAGCTTTTCAGAATTATTTAGAACAGAACAAAAATAGTTATTCTTAGGTAAATAATTAACATTTTGTCATTGAGTGCTGAATTTTTATGAATGTGTTCTTTCATATGAAGTAGACCAGATATCATAAAGTGCAATAGGAACATTATCTGATTCTGACTTTAGCGGTATACATTTAGCATGGAAAGGTGATTGTTTCAGTCATTTTCTTTCTTGTAACTCAGATATAACTGAAAAAATTTCCTTTTAAAGTATTTAGCATTTTTATATTGTTGGCATTAGAGTTTACCTCATCTCATCTCTTGATCATATTATTAAGCTTTCAGAAGTTGTTCCTAGTACTTATGTAGGGTTACAAATACTAATTTATAATTTTGATATCGGCTGTTTCCTTTCCTTTAATAAATGTGGGTATATTCACATGTTCCTTTTGTGCTATCAATATAATTGAAAGCATTCACACTTAGGTAGGAAGTAATCTGGGTCAAAGAGAAGTGAACAGCAGACTAGTCCAAATATTTAGCAAGAAAAAATGTAAGAAGCACAGGGGTGACTGACCACATATACTTTGGAAATAATTTCACCAAATGAAATTACTCTGAGTTAATCTACTTTAAGCAGGCTATGCACCCAAGAGTGCTGATAGTTTACAAATGTACACCTGATTCTGGAATAGTTTTTGTTCTAAATAGAGTATTCTTAGGAATATATTTATATCTTGCGACCAAATTTGTAATTGCATCTGTTTCAGATGTTTTGCTGTAGTTAAATTTCAGCTTTTCTTAGCTTTCTGGACTACTCTCCAGTGAGTGCTCAAGAGATTCCTAAGAGAAAAAAGGATTGGAGATTCCTAAGCTGTCGAATATTGTGTTTTTATGAAGCAAAATATCTCAAGTTGCAAGAAGGAGATCAAAATGCAATATTACCACACTAGCCTGTGGGAACTGAAGTGATAGTGTAACCATCACTGACTAGGGCCAGAGCCATATCCAGTGTTAACTTGGGACAGGCGCGGTATTGGATTAGAGCCCTCTGTTTTTATTACTCAGAAAGTTCAATTACTGTCATGGCAGTCATCCCAAGGCTTTTTTTTCTCTTTTTTTTCTCTTTTCTCAGCTTATACTGAGTGATAATAAGAAGTTGGTCCCAGTCACAATAATCAAACAAGGTAAGTTTGTATATTTTCTTTAATTTATTCTTATACTCTGCAAGAGTAACTTGAGATGAAAATGAATGTCAGGGTAATGAGATGGTCTGCAGCTGGCTCTATAATAACATAAGCATAGAATATCATTTTTCACCAAAATTGATATGTCACAGGAAAGAGATGCACAGTTAAGAGACAATGTAGAGGAAACGTAGTTTGCAGTCTCTTAAACTGAATGTGAATACAGAAATAGTGTCCTCATCTGCAAATATTAAGTTGAGGGAAGGTTTTAAGAATGCTGAGGCTTGTTTCCGGTGTGGTTTTGTTTCTCGTTTTGAGTTTTTAAAATTAGCTTCACACGCCTGTGTTGTCTCCACAGTTATTCAAAATCGGACGCAGCCAAAAACACCAGACAGTTCTTCTCTCCCAGGAGCAATATTAGGTGACTATAAGAATTCTTATCATTTTTGTTAACCCTTGGTTGAAAATTAAAACTTGGTTGAAATGCTTTTAATTTTCTTGACCTTGATAGTTCTTTCCTTGCATACTAAAGGGTGTTTTGCAGCTGGTTCAGACAGCATTTGTTACATTTTATGCTGGTACAGATGGTTCAAGAGTGTTGTAGCTTAAGTGAAATAGAATAATTTCATTGCCATTGTATTTAAAAGAAAATAGTGTCATTGTTTAAACCAAGTTCTTTTATACTTCAAGTGAAGTTCTGAGGCAAAGATCTTGTTGAGATGAGGGATTGTTCTTACTGGTCTTTTAAGGTAGCATGATAACATACCATCTAGAGACACAAACCTGTGCTGATACGTTAGACTACAGGGAACTTGCAATTAGAACTTGATGTTAGATCTAGGGCATAACCCTCCAAGCTATTCAGTTTCATGTTTTATGTTCTTGTTTGACCTATGAGAATACACAATATCGGCCTAGAACATGAAAACAGGGGAAAGTCTATCATATAGCGTTCAGTGTGATGAACTACTGGTCTGCCTGAAGTAGACATGAAAGGTTCACTGCATCCTGCACCTCGGGACCAATTTATTCATGGATTCAGGAGGGTGTTTAGTCCTTTATATATGGAAATATTTTCTATAACTGCATAACTTTGCCTTAAGTTTGCTTTGTGTTTTAATATATTGATGAGAATCAAACATATACTTACTAATGCAGTTTGGTGTTGAGTCTTCTTGGCACACAAGACAGAATGTCCCAGCATTTGTGAAGCTATGTACTCCAGGGTTGTATGTTCCAGTATTGAGATGTTTTTAACTCTGATTAATCATGAAATAGTGATAGTACAGTGAGTGGTATAAAGGGGAAATAGCATCAAATGGGAGTGATAATTACAGAATAGAACCAACTCATTTCCCAGATACACAGATTAAACTCCCAGTGGCTTAGTAGTAGTTTCTCACATATCTTGGAGGGCAGACTCTGTATTTTCATCTCTTTTGGAATTAATGGCACACATCTTTCTCTGTAGTGCACCTTATTGTTCCAGGCCTCAATGAAAGTCAGCAGAAACTTCCTCCTCTCCTTACAATAGATGGCTTATCTCCAGCATCCAGGAAAAAACTGGGTAAGCAGAAATGAACTAAACTTCTATTTTTTGTGAACAGTATCAGAAGTGTAGTGATGTGAGATGATGTGTGCAAGCAGAAAAGTCCTTTATTCCTCTTCAACTTTTTTTTTTCTATTTTATATTTAATAATTAGCTTGGACTTATAAGGATTCATAGAAATTCACTTAATTTAAAACAGGTGGACAGGTTTTTAAAGGTATTTCAGGAAGAAATTCTTATTTCTGTAATGAAATCCATTAAAAATGGCAGCCAGAAATTAGAACTCTTCAGTACAGGTTTCATGAGTGTCTTGTGAACACACTTGAAACCCAGAGGAAAAACATTAACTGAGGTTTTCATTTAGCATTATCATCCTTGAATAGCATAATTGTGGAAAATAAAGCTATATTTAAAAACCTTGATAATCCCCAAGTACATCTTTCACAGATCCCTTGAGCAGAGTTCTGGAGCTGATGGCTTTTGGCTTGACTAGTCTTAATACTTAATTTAAACTTCAAACAGCTGGATCAGGTGGCTTTTTTTTTTTCTTATTTCTGCTTTGTTTCATTTACTCTGTCATTCCATTGCAGGCCATGGCACATTCTCAGCATGGCTTGCTTTGTAGGGGGGAAACAGCACAGCTTGTTTCTGTTAAGATATTGATACATGCAAGGGTAGAGCTACCCACTAGAATAATATTTTAATGTGTTTGAGTAAGATTATGTTTATATTGAGGTTGAATTCCTTAAAAATTAGTATTACCAGCATTTGACACACAAATATTTTTCGCATCATCTGTGGCTACTGAAAATTCAAGCTAAGTGTAGAAACATAACTGCAGTATTTATATTACAGAGCATTAAGAGTTTTTAATCATGATAATAACATTAATCACACATTAACTTGATTACCAATATTTTCTTTTAATATCAAGCGTTGAAAACAAGCTCTTTATCATTACTACCTTAGCGTTAACATGTATATAACGTACAAGTAACAAACTCAATAGAACATATTTTGACAAATCCATTTTTCATAACTCTTGCTTTTAGAAAACCATGTTTTAAGACCTCTGGTATCAGTTTTAAACTGCAGTATCTAGAACTTTTACATTTGTTTTCATTTTCTACCAGTAAAATTATATCTTTCTGAGGGAAAATGATACTTTTTTTATGGATAGGTCATAAGGTTCAGTAGTTTTCACAGTAAAAATTGCAGAATGTGACTATGAGCAAAAGATGAGGAAAAAGATGGAGGTAGGTTCACTTGTCCTAGAAATGTCCAACTTGCTCATCTGGCTGAGTGTAGAACTCGGACTTCTAAATCTGAGCACTCTATGTCTAAAATTTCTGGCTGGTGTGATGCCAGTTTGAAGCCACTCTTTATAGCAGGTTACACAAACATCTTTGAGAAAATAACCAGGGCAGACAAGTGATGCTTTGTTATGTTCTGCTTACCAAAGAACATGAAGTGCGTGGATATTCACACAAGGGACACCTGAATTTCAAAGGACCAGAGAAGAGTCATTGTAAAAAGCCAAGCAAAAATACTCTGAGAAATAATATAAATATATCAAGTAATTGACAAAAAGTTGTGTTGTATGTTGTCTAAATCTATACAGGTATCTTTCAGTGGCGCCTGAGAATGGTGTATGTCTAAAATAAAAAGCTGTAAAGCTTATGCTGTGTGTGAAGTCGTAACTAATTCTGATTTGCTGACTTACTGAAACTGTTTTAATTCTGTATTATTTAGAAAAATCAAAATATTGCATCACAAAATTAAAAAAAAAAAGAATTCTCAAAGTACTTTTTCTTTCTTTTAAGTTATTCAAAATCCTTACAGTTTGGAGGTTTTGGATTGTTTGGGTTTTTGTTTGTTTTAATATTAGTAGTCCAGGAAAAAAAAAAACCCAAATTTTTAATTGAAATAAAAATTAATTAATTCAATTAATTAATTTTGCCTGTATCCACTACTGAAATATCTTTATGTCTGTTGGAATAGAAGGCTACTGTCATACCACTGTAATTGTTAGAAGTAATATCAAGGAAAATAAGGACATGGCTAGTATGACAATTCCATTGCATTTGAAATTTTATTAGACTGTTCTTGTATAGCACTTAGAACTATATTGCATCTTTTAATTTTGAAAAACATTTTTGCTGTCTAGCTCAAATGCTAGAAAAATGAAAAACACTGGATACCATTTTGCATGTGAAAGTAAAGATTCATAAGGTATTAAATCCTTTCTGTAAATTTTGTATTTAGAGTATTTTTTAATGAACAAAGAAAAACCAAAAATGCATGTGCTTAGTATAACTAGATAGATGCTTGTACTGATTGTGCAGTGGAAGTTCATTGGTTCCTAAAGGTATTCAGCTTTCCACATTTATCCATGGTAGCTTACCTTGTCAGACTGAAGTAGGACAGAAATAGATCTGTGGTAGAAGAGAGTAGATACATGTCTGCAATTACTCTCTAATGTTTTTGTCCTTTTAGCTCAGAATGAAACTGGAGTATGGCCTGCTGAATCCAAAACACCAGAAGTTCAAGAAATCTCCCCACAGTCCCTTCCAGGTAATGAAAATTCTACTTTTAGAAACTCTGTGTAATATATTTGCCAAATATATAAACTACAATTAAATCCATCTTTGTGTTTCTCAATCTGCAGTTAAAGTCAGTAGTTGGAAAACAGGAGGATAGTGTAGCTGAATTGATAACACTGAGTTATTGAATCGGACAAAAATCTGAATCTAAATTTGGAGGAAAGTTTCAGATGATACAATCATCAGGTTTATAAAACCCCTTAGAATTAAAATTGTGGGGTGCTGGATATCTTGAAATTGTGAAAAATGACAAAAAGAGTTTTCTTGTGATACACCTTGACATACTGACTTTAATGAAATGTGGCACCTGGGAAGGAGAGAATTGGTTCATTCTATTTCCTTTCCTTTGTGTTCTGTAATTATGTTTATGTAGTAATTCTAACCATAAACATTGTCATCTCAAGACTTAACATAGAATTGTATGTTTATGAAGTTGGATGATGTGTCGTATTATACACGGTAATTATTGGCAAGTACTATCTATTTTTTGTAAGAATTTAGTATCCATTTATTACAATTAAACACATTTTTATTGTTGTCACACTAAGTTATTTACTAAAATTTTTAGAATAATTTTCATCTTCCATTTCATGCTTCCTTTGTCATTTTGTTTCCATGTCCTTTTTTCCCATGACCATTCCTTTCAGTCATAATTTGTTTTCTCAGCACCAGTGCTTCATATTAAAATAAGAGTGTGTCACACTGCTTACATTAAAGAATGTATTAATTACAATTACAGTATTTCAGTTAAAGAGAAAAAAAAAAAGTCAGGAAAGGGGGAAATGAAAGTGAATCCACTAAAAGAAAGACATTCTTTGAGTATAATTCTGTCTTACTGTGGCATATGGAAAAATAACTTGAATACTTAAGCATTTGAACCAGGCTTTCATGAGTAACTTAAGCAAGAGATCTGAGCCCCAGCCTGTTACAAAGGTTGCGTTTGAGAGACGGTCTAATATATAAGCATAATTAATTGAGTTTAGCAATAGGATCTACTTAATTATATTTCATTCAGATATCACTGTTTGAAAATCATACTGGATTCTTTAAGTAAGGTATAGTAACTGTTTGCTGTGGAAGGTTTAAGGACTGGTACCAGAAGTGGCAATAGAACATCGATTTGAAAGGAGCTCTGTGCTGTAGCAGCTGTTGTGTCATCAGCTATGCTGGAAGGAAAAAATGGAACTTGAAGTATTTCAGCAAGCAGGATGTCTGAAGGCTGTTCTTGCCTTGCACTGTGTCTTTATCAAAGGGTGTGTTTTGTCATGTGATACAGTTTAGTGATTTTTTTTTAATGTATTTGTCAACCAGGCTTCCCATCATTTTCTTAATTTCAAGCCTCCCCTCCCTTGGCATGCACTTCCATGGAAAGACTGTTAGTAAGCTCTTTCATTTCTTGTTTTTGCCAGGCTTGTTATGATATTTTCCACTCAGGATTAATGTATTCTTAACACAGCAGCACAAATTCATAGTGCTTTTTTTTTTTTTCTTCAGCCTTTGAAATGTTGTCTAATATATCTCAAACCACTGCAACATTTTTTCTTCCCATTTAATGGAGTGTGAGCCTTTTTATTAAATTCATGGGGAAATTGGAGCCTACCAACACTCAGAATTATGAGCACATTTGCCAGGGACATGGAAGAACTAGTTTTAAAAAAAACAAAACTAGTTATTTCTTTATGTAAGGGATTCTACTAGAAATTTAGCAAATTCGATTTGTGAAATAGGGAACGGGTTAGAAATAAAAAGTACCACCTGTGAGGTTTAGTTGAGATAACTCCTTTGTTGTCATGTTTCCCAAGTTCTGTTCCTCCTGTGCTCCTTCTGGCCCCTTCTTCCAGCCCCTGAAGACTTCCCCTTGTGTTCATGTGCTATATCAGGAGTGAGAGTATTACTTTCATCAGAATATCTTAATTACTGTTGTGGAGTAAGAGAGGGTTAAGAGAAGTTAGAGGAAATATAGTTTAAGAAACATTGTTGAAGTGCATTCTTGCTGTACTCTATGCTGTCATAGTAAGGTAACTTACCTTTCTTGGTTGTGTTAACACTTTACTTTGTAGATACACTTGAACCAGTACAGTAAGCCTCGTTTACCTGGTGCCCTGGAAAAGTCAGAGGCATTTTTCTTTTCTCTAACTGAGCTCTCAGAACCTAAGTTCTCTACTTCCTGTATCTTTTTCCACAAAAAAGTCTGCTCTTCTTTCATGTCATGGCTACAATGTTCTGTGCAAAACTGAGGAGAACTTTGTTTCTTTTGTCTCAGTTCTAGGCATGCTCTATCTTATTCAGCTTGTTCAGATAATTTAGCTGACAAGACATGCTTCATATGAGCGCAAACCATCTGACCTCTAAAAATAAATCCAAAGCATCATAAGTTCTGTATTTGCTTTCGGTGTGGAATTTTTTTGGCTTTTTTCATGATTACATCTCACCAATGAGAAATGTTAACTTCTGTAGTACTTCTGAAGTATGGGTTTGTTAATTGTTGCTTCAGTGTCTCTTATGGGTGAATTTTCTCCCACAGGTTTCATAGAGATAAATTGTTTTAACTTCTCTGTAGAATGAAATCCTTCTTTCACTGATGACAGTAACAGCACTGTAACTGATTTAGAAGCAGAATTGGGTCCTAATAGGCAGCATCTGTAAAGATTTCAGATTTTGTGGCACTGAAAAGTACCATACTCCAAACCAGAAAATAGTATTATTATTGTGGCCGTATTTAGAACACAGAAAACAGCATGTTTTTTCAGGAAATGAAATAAGAAGCTTACAAATCTACATGATCAGTTCTTCTTGGAATATTAGTTGATTATGGATAATGGATTACGGATTATGATCCCAAATTGAATTTGGGAATTCAGTAGATTATGGAAAAAGCATGGAGACCATGCTGGAAAAACAAAAGTAACTGTCTTCTATTGTGTCTCAAAAGAAAGTGATCTTTTATTAAACTGAATGGATACTAAAACCAATGCTATGTTGATGCTGATTACTGATATTAATGATCTCTTCTAATTACCAACATGTACTAACTACTGTGCAGTTTGCTCTGTGGAAGGAAATAATGCTCTTGTCACATTCAAGGCTGAGACCTTGCCGTTCTGTGTTCCATATCCATAAGCTTTGTCATTTGTGACCTGAGATGACCAGTTGTGTGTACTGTAGCACTGACTAAATGTCCATGGGATCTTGAGCAAGATGAAAGTGATCTTGACTTACTTACCATTGGAATCAATTGTTATGTGAAACTCTGGACGAGTACAGTTATGCACTACTATATTAAAACGTGACCAATGGTTCAGTTTAGGTACATTTAATGGCTGTTTAATAAACTACCCATGCTTTATTCTGAAGATGTAGAATTAGAAGAATGAATGGAAATCAAAACCCATTATATTACTAATAGAAAAATGAAAGAGACGAGGTATTATAGGTGAATATTTATTCTTTTCCTGATAATTTTTATATTAGGAGGATTAACAAAACATCAGAATAACAGGGGAAATCTTTGTGATTCACATTTTCCTTTGTTTATATAAAACTGTAACAAAATAAATCCAAAAAATCATACAGACACAACTGAAAACAAAAGTAAATATTAATCATGATGGAATCAAGCAACCATAGAAATTACTTTAATCAGGGGACATAAAATGGTACAAGGAAAGCAGCGGGCTTTGGGCAATAAATAAAGAAAAGGGTAGAGAGATTCTAAATTAAATGAAGCTTCTTTCTTCTAGCTCAGGCTGAGAAAAGACATGGACCTGAGGAATTTAAATCAACGCCTAAACCCAAATTGGTGCAAACTCAAAACATACCGGGTAACTAATTTTGCTGCTTTTTACCTTCTTTGTTCATTAGATGCTTTTTTCACCTCCAGCAGAATTTTTCTACTACTTGCTGCATCCCCTTTCTATTGGCTCCAAAGGAAGTACTAATTAAAAAAATCTGGTTCCTTTTGTGTTTCCAGTGATTCACACTGGAATGAAATATAAGCAGGATACGTCTAACTCTGGTTGAACTGTGTCTTTTGCAGATTTTACTGGGTGATTCAATTTTATTTTTCAAATTAATGCCTTCTCTCTATGTGATCTGCATGGTTGACATAACATAAAACTTCCATCTGTAAAATTATCCTCAGTGATAGAACTGAAATAACTACCTCCCCGATTTTCTTCTGGTGACATGTTCATTTAGGTAACATCAACAGTGTTAGGTAACATCAACATACATAAGGACAATTTTATATTACATGTGATATAATTGTATTTGCCTTCAAGGAGACAAAAACTCTACTGATTTTTTCATTTTTTGTCTCAATGTTGTACTGTTAGTTTTGTGATTTGGAGCAGTATATATTTACTTCTGGCATTCAGAATTCTAAATTCTCTAATGTTGATTTTATTGTTTGTACTTTTAAATCCAAGCCATGTAAAATTGTGAAGACAAATCTAAACTTGAGATTGCATTTATCTTTTTTAACTTTGGTTAGATTTTTCTAAAGTACAGGTGGCCTCCATACAGGAAGATGTATTATAAAGGGAAGGATCAGGAATACTTGCAGGACTGAAATACAGATCTTCCCATGAAGAGGACAGCTAATGCTTCTCAATAAATGTATTTTTATGTAATCTTATTGATTCATGTCCTACTCTCAATTTTGTCTTTTTTCATTTACAGTTGCAAGGAGATTTCCAGAATTTACTGAAGCTAAACCATCAATCTAATTTTCATTTTAACTTTTATGCAGCTTTTCTTAACCATACTCAACCTTCCTTGATTTTGCCACGCTTTTAAAGATGAAAATATGAAACTTAATCAAGATGAATCATTGATTAATTTCAAACTAGGTGGTCACAATTACTGATGCAGGTTCATTATCAAATTTCTGTGATTGATGGATCTTTGTATTACAAGTAGGGAAAAAGTAGTATCTTTCATATTCCACATACCTTTTCACGTGACAAATCCATGTGGGTTTTTTCCTAGGTTGGAACTACTTCTTCTTTTTTACTGAATGGCATTGTTTTCAGGAGTGGGTGATTTATAAGCCAAATATAGATCCGTGCTGTGTCTTGTAGCATTCTTAATCAAATAAAATTTTGGTTATTTCTTTTATCATAGCTTCTAATGACATACAGCTACTTCCTTCTGGATCCAGAATCTCCGATGCTCCAAAAACTTCATTGACAGAACGTGGTAATTACTTTCTTTGTAGATGTGACTAAACATTAGTGAAAAATTATCGTCACAAAACTTACAAATTCCTTCTTTCATTCTAAGCCTGGTTTTGCTTTGTTGCTATGACAGATTAATGCTTCATTTAAGACAAACAAACAGAAGCTCATGAGGATATATGGGCTAACTTATATCTATAGGATAAAACTTATGTAAAACTGTGTAACTTACACTTAGTTTCATTATTTTCTTGGAAGAGCCCTATAAGCTTCTGAGAGTGACTATATTTAAAGTTGGAATGTTGTTCCAGCCAACATCAGTTCTGTGGGTTTTCATGTATTTTGCCAAATACTTGTATGCTTGATTAAAATACTGCCATAATTTGTGGATGTTGTTGTGGTTTAAGTATTGATAAATTAGATTCATTGGTTGTTTGGTAATGAACTTCAGGACAAGACCTGATATTTAAGAAAGCATGGTGCTACTCACGTTTTCAAAATAGCTTTACTTGTGTTAGGGTCAAAATGTTGTGGTCAAAGTCTTATGAGCAAAGAGGAAGCACACCATTCCTTTCTTTTTTTTATGTTGTATATTATATATATACACACATTTATATGTATATATGTTTGTATAGACATATATATTTAAATATATGAATATCATGTGTATGTGTATAACATTAATAATTTATTTTTAGTGTAATGGAAATTTGAATGGTCTTTCTTTCTTTCTTTCTTTTCTTTCTTTTCTTTTTCTTTCTTTCTTTCTTTCTTTCTCTCTTTCTCTCTCTCTTTCTCTCTTTCTCTCTTTCTCTCTTTCTGTCTTTCTCTCTTTCTCTCTTTCTTTCTTTCTTTCTTTCTTTCTTCTACTGAGAGACATCTTAGATCTAAATTCACCATTTAGGGAGCCATTTGTGTATGTTAGATACTATTTCTGTGTTCTTGTTGTTATCCCTAAAGTTAATTTTGTCCAGCTCCAGGTGTGCAGTTTTTACAACTGACCATTGCTGAGCTGTTTACAGCATGGGGCCTCCAGTATCAAACCTAGTCCCCATCTCTTATCATCTCATGCCTCTACTCTTCTACATCATAACCTGTGTCTTCCTTTCTCAAAACCTCTGTTCTCATAACAGGCTTGTATAGCCAAATTTACCCAAACAACTGCTTGTTGCTGCTTTCTGTATTAACAGCTATTACACTAGTTACCTATAGTGTCCTTTAATCAAATTAATCAGATAAATTTTTATTTCACTAAGCCTTAGTCAAGAAGTTATCACAGAATAGTGCTGGCTTATTTAGATAGCATACATTTACATAATGTAGTCTGCCAAATTTAAAAGTAATTTCCAGAAACATCTCTTAGTTCTTGAACTGCGTATTTGAAACACATTCTCAACAACAAGAATATGATTTTCACAATTTGTTCTTAATTTGATAGATTTTTTTGACAGCTCCTTTCCAGATATATTTGAGGGGATGGGGGTAGACATTTATTTTTACTGTAGTGAAAGACGTTCAGTTAAATCCAGTTAGAGACAGCATTGGAAAGAGAGAAACGCGATGATTTAATAACCTATTTGCTATAAACGTAGCTGAAAATCTGAAAAGGTGATCCTGTAAAGTGATGTGAAGTACTTTTGCTTTCTGCTGGGGAATGATAACACAATCTTATGTTTATCTCAGTGGTAAAGGTAGAATAATAACAACAGAGGCAAAATACATGTTACATTCAAGTATTTATTCTGGTTTTGTTCTGATATCTTCTATTAGTTTCACTTAGCAAAAGAAGGAGTTCGTTATGTGAGGCTGGGCCCAGCCGCTGGGTCAGCTGGAGTATCTATGAAGTCAATGCTGAAGTCAAAGATATTCTGTAAGAGTGAGGGGGTGGTTATTCAGAGGAGGTTTCTCTGCACCGTGCCTCTGCATCCCTCGATCTCCTGCTGTTATAAAACCAGCAAAGAAAGCAAAATTTAATTTACGAAGTTCAAGTGCCTGTGACCTGTATTCTGCCCTAGTGCCCCTGAAGACTTTTTTTTTCCTTTATTTTTTCTATCTCGATTGTGCTAGAGGGAGATATCTCCTTTGTTTTATAAACTTCCTGTGTGGTCAGCATATTTTGAATTCAAATATTTCTGAAAAGACAGCTTTGTAAACATGCCTTCAATGTTCTGATACCTTTGAGAAATCTCTCATAGTTCTTACTGGATGTGAATGGATCAATGGAAACTTTTGCCAAAAGCTGTGAATCATATGGCTTTTGGTATTATTTTCTTAACTACAAATATAGACCAGAATGGTTCCAGTCGCAAACCTACAGTGGTCATCTGGTCCAACTTCTGAGTCCAAATATAACAGGATAGTAACCTGAAATTATAATTGCTAATGTGATAAAATGGATAGAAAATAAATGGGAAAGCAGATCCAACATATGAAATAAAAGTCTGTTCACTTTTTAGCATATATTCATATTGCCTACATTGGAAATGAACCACACATCTACTTATTTCAATGTTTTTACAATCTCGAGCATTCAGAGAAGTTTAAATTTTAAATTCAGGTATGACTGTTTTTCAAAAAAACTCAACTTGATAAACACCAATTAAAAATAAAGATGGAAAATTTCAAATACATTATAACCCAAATGGGCATAAGTGACTGGTGCAGATGTGTTTACTGGAAAGAATAGTACTTATTGGCCAGTACACACTGAATAGGATCTGTTTCTTAGAAGCAGGACAATAGAGCAAAACCTGCACGTGGTGAAAATCTGTTCACAATGGCTTTTAGGTAAGAATGCCCAAATCCATCTTGATTCTCTGTTTTCATTAAAGCACACTTCAGGTTATCCATACTTCAAAGTTAAATAAACAGAAGTACTTTGTAACACTCTTCATTAAAGATAACAGATAAAAGGTGCTGTTTACCAATGTTTCACGATTATTTCACTAGCTTCATTGTTCTACTCTTTTCTTATCTTTTCCCATTACAACTCCTTTAAAAAAAGTTCTACATAATGTAGTAGTGACCAGTTTGTACAGACCTGCAAGTGCTGTGAATATTAAAGGTAATGTGTTTGAGTTGTAGCTGCCTTGCTGTGAATAAGAACCGCTTAAGTAATATGGATTCGGTTTGATTAGATAATGTATGCCCAAATATGAATGGGGTAAAAATTAATAAAACAAAGAGACCTTCAAACCAAACAAAAACTTTCTAGTTACAGTGGGTGAAATTAGATTTAGTATCACTTGCAAGGGGAGTGTCTGTCTTGGAATGATAAAATTTTTTTCATGTTTGCTCTTAGCTACTCAGAGTCCAGCCTTGAAACCCCTAACTCTACCTTCTGCAGAAGCCAGAGAGATGGAAATGGGTAATTAGCAGATTAGTTTTATGACTTTTTTTCCCATTATCTTAGCATCACGTAGGTCTGCAAATGGTAATCTTAAGATCTGCTTTAGAACCTTGGCTACCAACACTCACAGAGAGCTGCTTCTTCACCATTCTTGTGTCTGTGTAACCAGTTGAAAATCTTATTTGTTAATGGCTTAAAGAAAGTGTTGTCATATCTTGTCTATACCTTATTTCTTTCTGTAGAGCTGCAGCTCTTACCTAGAAAATTTAATATGATAGAATTCCTTGCTGGTGAGAGTCCTTTTAGGCATGTGGAACTTGCATTTCAGGCCAGAAAACTGTATTGCCAACCATCATCCCCTGTTGTCATGGCAGTTGTCTCATGTCTCATTTTAGACTGTCTACCATCTTGCTTTGCTTTAGCATCATCTGGAATTGCACAGCCTTCATTAAGCTATTCAGAGCTAATCCATCAAGTCACAGGTCTCTCAGCATTTTAAGCTCAGGTTCTTTTTTCAGCTTTTGAGGAAAAACAGCCTGTTTCTTCGAGATCCAAACCATCTGGTACCATAGAAGTGCAACCAACCAGATCCAGTAATGGT
Organism: Corapipo altera; assembly: GCF_003945725.1. Taxonomy (NCBI): domain Eukaryota; kingdom Metazoa; phylum Chordata; class Aves; order Passeriformes; family Pipridae; genus Corapipo; species Corapipo altera. The sequence continues at coordinate 1,916 of NW_020884898.1, read as the reverse complement.
TTCTCATAAGGTTAATCCTCCTGACAGCTAGGAATTTTTAGAGGAGACATAGTGCCTCTCATTAAATAGTTTGTTTAGTTTGACATAAATGAAGAATGAGTTATAGCTTTGGAGATAGGTTGTTTTTCCTGTAGTCTTTGGTATGTGAGGATGCTTAAGCTTTTTAAGCATTTCTTGAGCATGAAGAAGTTAAGAGGTGAGGGCAATGGAGAAGGGGTAGAAGGAGGTGAAGGGGGAAGGAAAGCAGTTTATTTCCCAAGTCTTCTTTGACCAATGCAGCCATAGTCTGTTAAATTCTGTGCTGAATAATCTACTGGTTCTTGGCACACCAATACCGTTCATGTTTATATTGGCAGGCCCACTGACTGTTTTCTGGATCAAAAGGTGTTTTCTTACTACCTGCCATTCATAATGTGCTAAGATTATTAAGCAGTAACAAGACTTCTCATTAGTATGAATAATTAGGTCACCTGGTTTCCGCATCAACTTCTACACCAGCCCACCAGTCCATGACACAGAGTAATGTTAGCTGATTTGCACACAATTTTCCCTGTGCTTCCATTTTAACAAAGTAACATTTGTCTGCTGAGTCCTGTGCTATCCAAGTAGCTCTTGAGGCAATTTTAAGCCTTTTAACACAAGATTATCTTTTCAGATTTAGGTGAAAGGAAGACTCTTCCTTCAAGATTCACAACATCTGGCATACCAGAAATGCCACCAATCTCATCTGGTAATAACATCTCTCCTCATTGTAGTTCTCCTGACATCTAGTCAGTCTCTCAAAAGACACAGCAATGCTTTGCAAAATGGAGGTCTTAGAAATTCTGTTTTGTTCTGCGTGAAAGTGTAACTGGAGAGAGAGACCAGTTGTGTCTGCTGCAACATTCGAGAAATTTGAAAAGAAATGTTGGAATGATAGGATTAAAATTTTTTATGTTGGTAAACAATTAGCTAGATTATCCTGTGGAGTTGTTGTTCAGGTTTTTCGTAAAGAATTGTGTGTGTATCTATACGGAGGCCCATTTTTATGAGTAGTTAAATAAGTATTAACATGTCAGATTTGTTCCTTTTGTACATTGAATGCAAAAGCATCTCCATAGGTGGAAAAATATTTATCTGCTGTTCAAAAGAATACCCCATGAGATTTTAACCATGGGAAAATGCAACTTAGTTATTTGGTTAGTGAGTCATTGCATGTTACTAGAAAAGGATCAAGTCGAAGGGAACTGAATCAAAGGATTTCCATTTACAAAGGTTGGGTTTATTAAAATATTCCAGAGGAATCACTAGGCACCACTTCCTTATTACCAGCAACTTCATTCTTGTGCATATTTATAAACTATCACCAAGTTTTGCCTCCCTTGCATCTGAAGCCAAGTCCAAAGAAATGGGCAAAAGTGAGCAGTGCTGATAAGTGCATATACTGTAGATTTAACACTGGTTTATGTATCGAGTTGTGCTTTTTCCTTGCACAAGATCAGGATAAGAGAGTATGAGGAAGTCACTTCAGTGAAGTTACATGTCCTTCAGTGTGCGAAGAGATGTCAGATTGTACAAGTTTAAGTTGTTGTAAGATGTGATAGAATTCTGCAGAAAAGTTTTCACTGGTCACTTGTTTGCAAGCATTTCTCTACAAATAGAGAAATTCTCTACACTGTCCCTTATTAGTGGCAAGGACAGTAATTTCTGACCCATAGAATCAAGGATTTTGTTGCTTGTTGGGAAAAGTGAGATCAGACCTTGAATTCTAAATACAAAGGTGTGATTCTCAGTTCCCGTGTTACTATGCAATTACTATTAGCAATTGGATGTATGCAATTACATCTTTAAAGGACATGTAAGGAGGGGTTTGGTGAATTAGACACTTAGGCATTTTTATGCTGATGGAGAGCCATTTAGTTACTGAGGTTCAAGGA